>NC_092411.1:166773384-168030884 GCF_040894005.1 Engystomops pustulosus | reverse complement strand
TGGGAGGAAAGGGCAGGGCCAGCCATGAGAGGAGCTACCTCCTCACATCTTTCCTGTAGAGCCAAGTGAGATGTGTGGAGGAAGTAGGAGCAGTTTCCGCCTCCTACTCCCAGCTCTGCACCCTAGTGTGTCATGGCGGGTACTGCTGCCAATCCCTATCTCTAATCCCAAATTGAAATGACATCTCTTCTAGTGTTTTGAACATATTCCCCTCCACTATCTGGTGTACAAATATGACCCCCTTTTCTAATGTCCGCTCCCCATCACCCCAAAGTGGAGTTTTTCATACAAAAAACTTCCCCCACCTAAATCTAGTTTGATATTTTACCAAACCAATTGCATTAAGGTAAATAGTGGATAGTGCTCCATAATTTCTTCTTTAACCATAACCCTTGATACCAATAAACTCCATATATTATACACCTGCAAGTGTTCATAACTACATCCAAGCATATACAATATATGATTTTCCCCTTATCACAATCAATAATATTTTGCAGCCTCCTCCTCTTTCAATTGGTTCATATAACTTCTTAAGAAGTATCCGTGCCCGTTAACCCCCCCCCCCCCATGACAAGTCCCTTACTACATTTTCTAATAACCTAGAACAGTAGTGGCGAACCTATGGCACGGGTGCCAGAGGTGGCACTTGGAGCCCTTTCTGTGGGCACCCAGGCCTTCACCCCAGCACAGAATTTGCTAGACGTGACTGAAGCCTTCCTCCTGCAATCCAAGACCCATGGCTGTCTTGGATCGCAGGAGGAAGGCTTGAATGCTACCCTCAATGCTATTTTTTAAAGCAACACCTCCTTGGCTGCTAGGACTACACAAGAAGCGAGAAGGTGTGGACAGAGATGGATTATCGTTGGAGCTCCTGCTGTGGGTCCTCTGATCCTTCCTCTTCAGGGGACCCTGGAAGGAAGCTATTATCCAAATTTTTCCATCTTCTTTCTATAGTATTGGTGTCCTCAGGACACCAATATGGTTAAAACTGGTGATACAACTGGGATCAATAGGTTACTGCTTTAATTGTCATGTTGGCACTTTGTGACACAAGAGTAGGTTTTGGTTGTAGGTTGGGCACTCTGTCTCCAAAAGTTTCGCCATCACTGACCTAGACCCTTGTTTCATTATCACTAATGGACTATTCTGCAGAACAAAGAGGACCTGTGGCAGTATCACCATTTTGCATATGACCAACCTTGCTGCCAAGGGTAAATTAATTTTCCCACTTTATGTCTGATCTTCATCAGCATGGGCTTAACATTCAAGTTCATATAATCGTTTGAGTACTTCATTTCTGACAGATTTTTCAGCTGACCAGGGTTTTGAATTTCCTGGAATGAAGAATCTAATAAAATATATGAGGATTTACTCCAGTTAATCTTTATACCAGACAAGCTGCCATGGTCTTCTATCAGTCCAACAGACTGAAGCATTGAGCCCAACTGATCTAAAAATAACAACATACCATTCGCGTAAAGTTGCAGTCTATCCTCTTTTGGATCTCTAACAAACCGCTTTACCAATTTGTTTTCTCTGAAGCAACATGTCAAGGGCTTCAGCGCCAAAGCGAACAATAGTGGAGACAGAGGGCAACCTTGCCATATCCCCCTATAAAAACTCAGTGGCTCTGAAGCAAAATGCTTTGACCTTGTCCAGTAAGACCAACATCCACCTGCCTGTAATTTCTCATGGTGTCTGTAAATTCCACCATGTGTTTAGGATGTTATTACGGACCGATCTCCCCACCATGAACCCCAACTGATCTCCATATGTCACAGATGGAATAACCCTCGGCAACCTATTCGATAAGATCTTTGCCAGCAACTTATAGTCAGTGTACAGCAGGGAGATTGGCCTATCCAGTTCTTGTGGGTTCTTCCAATCTTTCAATAGTATAATAATAAGAGCCTCACGCAGCATCCTCATATCAAGGGAGAAGGTGTAAACACAGAGTTATACCGTCAGGAGCAAAACAGAAAACTGCAGATACACCTCTGGAGGGATCCAATCGGATCCTACTGCTTTCCCCTATATTAGATTTTGCAGGGCATCCCGCATTTCAGAAATGGTAATTGGATTATCCAACATTGTTGCATCCCCCATGGAGATTCTTGGTATTGGAATATTGGCCAACGCCTCCTTAATTTTCTTAGATTCAACACAGAGCTCAGAGGAATATAACTCCTTAAAGCAGGGGTCGGGGACCTATTGGTTGCAAGCCAGATGTGGCTCTTTTGATTGACGCATCTGGTTCGCAGCCAGGGCTCCTATCCAGGGGTGTAACTACAGCAACTGCTACGGGTGCCTGCCCCCGGCTGTAGTTATGCCCCGAGATGTAATCGGAAGAGCAGTGCAGGGGTACGTGGGGTTAATTCAGGGGCGGCACCTCCGTCTCCCTCCTTGCAGCAGCCTCCTCCATGTGTGAGAGAGAAAGGGGAGGAGACTGTCTGCCTGCAGCCAATCCCGGGGCTGGATGTAGCAGCGCAGGAGATTCATACAGAGGAGAGAGCTGCATACTCTGGAGACATCCAGCACCTGGGGAGAAGGAGTTAGCACCCCAGAATCAGCCAGAGATAAGTCTTCCTTCCCCCCTAGTGTCTCCTCACACTCTGCCTTAACCCCTTAGTGTCCTGTGTGCAGCAGCAGCTATGAAGCTCCTAAGTGTCCCTTACAGACCCCTCTGCATCATCCCCTCATATCTCCCCCACCACTGCATTTCTACATTAATGTGAGGTTCTGCAGCAGCTTAGACATGTAATAGCTAGGATCCAAGACAAATTGTGGTGCACGTCAGTAATAAATGTGGCGCACGGTAGGGCTAAACAGTAACAGCCCCTTTAGATACACATTTTTCTGTGTTGTGGGACACAGAGCAGCCGCCACACAAAACGTGCACAGACATGTTATAAATACATGTACAAGCTCCAAAGATGTTCTATACAGTTCAAAGTCACCAGAAAACTGGCGCAGACACTTTAATAAATGTATATTAAAATGTTCTGCAGTGGTTGGGGCGTGTTTTGGGATGTTCTGCAGCGGTTGCCGTGTGTAATAGGATGTTCTGCAGCAGCTGGCACATGTATTGGGATGTTCTGCAGTGGTTGGCGTGTGTAATGGGATGTTCTGCAGCAGCTGGCGAATGTATTGGGATGTTCTGCAGTGGTTGGCATGTGTAATGGGATGTTTTGCAGCACCTGGCGCATGTACTGGGATGTTCTGCAGTGGTTGGCGTGTGTAATGGGATGGTTTGCACCAGCTGGCGCATGTATTGGGAGGTTCTGCAGTGGTTGGCGTGTATAATGGTATGTTCTGAAGCAGCTGGCGCATGTATTGGGATGTTCTGCAGTGGTTGGCGTGTATAATGGGATGTTTTGCAGCAGCTGGCACGTGTATTGGGAGGTTCTGCAGTGGTTGGCGTGTATAATGGGATATTCTGCAGCAGCTGGCGCATGTATTGGGAGGTTCTGCAGTGGTTGGCGTGTATAATGGGATATTCTGCAGCAGCTGGCGCATGTATTGGGATGTTCTGCAGTGGTTGGCGTGTATAATGGGATGGTTTGCACCAGCTGGCGCATGTATTGGGATGTTCTGCAGTGGTTAGCATGTGTAATGGGATGTTTTGCAGCACCTGGCGCATGTATTGGGATGTTCTGCAGTGGTTGGCGTGTATAATGGGATGGTTTGCACCAGCTGGCGCATTTATTGGGATGTTCTGCAGTGGTTGGCGTGTATAATGGTATGTTCTGAAGCAGCTGGCGCATGTATTGGGATGTTCTGCAGTGGTTGGCGTGTATAATGGGATGTTTTGCAGCAGCTGGCACGTGTATTAGGAGGTTCTGCAGTGGTTGGCGTGTATAATGGGATATTCTGCAGCAGCTGGCGCATGTATTGGGATGTTCTGCAGTGGTTGGCGTGTATAATGGGATATTATGCAGCAGCTGGCACATGTATTGGGATGTTCTGCAGTGGTTGGTGTGTATAATGGGATGTTCTGCAGCAGCTGGCGCGTGTATTGGGAGGTTCTGCAGTGGTTGGGGTTTATCATGGGATGTTCTGCAGCAGCTGGCGCATGTATTGGGATGTTCTGCAGTGGTTGGCGTGTATAATGGGATGTTCTGCAGCAGCTGGCGCGTGTACTGGGATGTTCTGCAGCGGTTGGCGTGTATAATGGGATGGTTTCCAGCAGCTGGCGCGTGTATTGGGAGGTCCTGCAGTGGTTGGCGTTTATAATGGGATGTTCAGCAGCAGCTGGCGCGTGTATTGGGAGGTTCTGCAGTGGTTGGGGTGTATCATGGGATGTTCTGCAGCAGCTGGCACGTGTATTGGGATGTTCTGCAGTGGTTGGCGTGTATAATGGGATGGTTTTGCAGCAGCTGACGCGTGTATTGGGAGGTCCTGCAGTGGTTGGTGTTTATAATGGGATGTTCAGCAGCAGCTGGCGCGTGTATTGGGAGGTTCTGCAGTGGTTGGGGTGTATCATGGGATGTTCTGCAGCAGCTGGCGCATGTATTGGGATGTTCTGCAGTGGTTGGCGTGTATAATGGGATGGTTTGCAGCAGCTGGTGCATGTATTGGGAGGTTCTGCAGTGGTTGATGTGTATAATGGGATGGTTTGCAGCAGCTGGCGCATGTATTCGGAGGTCCTGCAGTGGTTGGCGTTTATAATGGGATGTTCAGCAGCAGCTGGCGCGTGTATTGGGATGTTCTGCAGTGGTTGGGGTGTATCATGGGAGGTTCTGCAGCAGCTGGCGCATGTATTGGGATGTTCTGCAGTGGTTGGCGTGTATAATGGGATGGTTTGCAGCAGCTGGCGCATGTATTGGGAGGTTCTGCAGTGGTTGGTGTGTATAATGGGATGTTCTGCAGCAGCTGGCGCGTGTATTTGGAGGTTCTGCAGTGGTTGGGGTTTATCATGGGATGTTCTGCAGCAGCTGGCGCATGTATTGGGATGTTCTGCAGTGGTTGACGTGTATAATGGGATGTTCTGCAGTAGCTGGCGCGTGTACTGGGATGTTCTGCAGCGGTTGGCGTGTATAATGGGATGGTTTGCAGCAGCTGGCGCATGTATTGGGCTGTTCTGCAGTGGTTGCCGTGTATAATGGGATGTTTTGCAGCAGCTGACGCGTGTATTGGGATGTTCTGCAGCGGTTGCTGTGTGTATTCCTCAGAGATTTTGGTCCATATTGACATGATGGCATCACACAGTTGCCGCAGATTTGTTGGCTGCACATCCATGATGCAAATCTCCCGTTCCACCACATCGCAAAGATGCTCTATTGGATTGAGATCTGGTGACTGCGGAGGCCATTTGAGTACAGTGAACTCAATGTCATGTTCAAGAAAGCAGTCTGAGATGATTCCAGCTTTATGACATGGCGCATTATCCTGCTGAAAGTAGCCATCAGATGTTGGGTACATTGTGGTCATAAAGGGATGGACATGGTCAGCAACAATTCTCAGGAAGCTGTGGCGTTGCAACGATGCTCAATTGGTACCAAGGGGCCCAAAAGAGTGTCAAGAAAATATTCCCCACACCATGACACCACCACCACCAGCCTCAACCGTTGATACAAGGCAGGATGGATCCATGCTTTCATGTTGTTGACGCCAAATTCTGACCCTACCATCCGAATGTTGCAGCAGAAATCGAGACTCATCAGACCAGGCAATGTTTTTCCAATCTTCTACTGTCCAATTTCGATGAGCTTGTGCAAATTGTAGCCTCAGTTTCCTGTTCTTAGTTGAAAGGAGTGGCACCCGGTGTGGTCTTCTGCTGCTGTAGCCCATCTGCCTCAAAGTTCGACGTACTGTGCGTTCAGAGATGCTCTTCTGCCTACCTTGGTTGTAACGGGTGGCGATTTGAGTCACTGTTGCCTTTCTATCAGCTCGAACCAGTCTGCCCATTCTCCTCTGACCTCTGGCATCAACAAGGCATTTCCACCCACAGAACTGCCGCTCACTGGATGTTTTTTCTTTTTCGGACCATTCTCTGTAAACCCTAGAGATGGTTGTGCGTGAAAATCCCAGTAGATCAGCAGTTTCTGAAATACTCAGACCAGCCCTTCTGGCACCAACAACCATGCCACGTTCAAAGGCACTCAAATCACCTTTCTTCCCCATACTGATGCTCGGTTTGAACTGCAGGAGATTGTCTTGACCATGTGGCCGTTGAGTGTATTGGATGGTTCTGCGATGGCTGGCGCATGTATGGGGATGTTCTGCAGCGATTGGCGTGTATATAGGGATGTTATGCGGCAGATGGCGCATGTACTTGGGGGGTTCTGCAGCGGTGGCCGCGTGTATTCTGCAGGTTCTGCAGCTCCTTGTCCTGCTTATCAGTGATTTTCGTAAATTGAAGCTACAAGTTCCCTATGGGACTGAGCACCTTCTTTTTTTGTTTACTTTATTTAAGATCAACACTTTCAAAGGGCCACTGACAGAAAAATTGCTCCACCAGTCACTTAGTACAACAAGGAGTGTTCCAGCCACCACTGGACTGAAACAATCTTGTCCAGCACTCTGGCGTCTTTCTTCTGCGCATGCCTGAAAATGGGCATCTCTCATCATCACGTGGGAATAATGCCAGCTTCCAGTCATACACATTAAAAAGAAGCCAGAGTGCTGGACGAGATGTCATGCATCGCAAGCTCCAATGTAAATGATCTATTTTTTTATTTTACAGCAAATATTGTTTTGGTCCAGTTGTGGTTTAGTACAGCAGGAGAAACACTCCTTGCTGTACTAAGGACTGCTGGAGGGATTGTCCTGTCGGTGTCCCTTTAAATATTGTACGGCTCTCGCAGAATTATATTTTAAAATACGTGGCGCTTATGGCTCTCTCAGCCAAAAAGGTTCCTGACCCCTGCCTTAAAGTATTCCATAAATTAATTTCTAATGTCAGCTTGCATAGCAACTTCCCAACCTTGCTTTAATTACTCAAAACATATCTCTTGGTGTCTGATTTTTAATTAAGGATGCCACTCTATCCATAGTGGTATACTGACCCTATATAGGCCTCTGATTCTGCCCTCTCAAAACCAATGATGCTTTTTACATGCAGAGCAGCCTCAGGCAATCCTTAGCCTCTAAACATTAATTATTATCATTTTCAGTAGGATCTGCCAACAATCTATTTTCAAGTTCCAATACCCTGGTTTTAATCCGCTGTAAGTTTGCAACCCCCTTTTTCTTAAAGTGCATAACACAGCCCCGTATCAAACCCCTCAGGTATGTCTTCTGTGCATCCCAGCCTACTCCCTCATCCTGAACCCCATTCCAACTACCCCCAAAAATGTCATGTCCTCACTAATTTTACTTTAAGCCTAATAGGCTTAATTTTATGAAATGTAATCCCTATGATATCACTATTAACCAGCGTAAACCAGACAGGGCGTGATCCAAAAGACCCCTAGCACCTATGTTAGTTTTTAGTCAGTCAAAAGAGCGTTATGTATTTTGGAGTAACATGTCCGTAGACCAATCTTCTCCAATATTCTACCAAAGTGAGGTGGACTGACTTCCATCTGTATTGATCTTTTCCTAACTATCTCGATTCTCATGCACAATTTTATTGAAGTCACCCATTCAGTATACAGGCGGCCCCCTACTTAAGGACACCCGACTTACAGATAACCCATAGTTACAGACAGACCCCTCTGACCTCTGGTGAAGCTCTTTGAATGCTTTACTATAGTCCCAGGCTGCAATGATCAGCTGTAAGGTGTCTGTAATGAAGCTTTATTGATAATCCTTGGTCCCATTACAGCAAAAAAATGTTTAAACTCCAATTGTCACTGGGGCCAAAAATTTTTTTGTCTGGATCTACAATTATAAAGTATACAGTTTCGACTTACATACAAATTCAACTTAAGAACAAACCTCCGGACCCTATCTTGTATGTAACCCGGGGACTGCCTGTATTGGAATATTATTATATTTATCTACCTGATTCCAAATGTCAAGGAGCAGATCCACAGGCGCAGTTGGAGGGAAAAAACACCCAGTAACATTACCTCCCGTTCATTTAGCAGACAATGTAAGATGACATATCTGCCCTGTGGGTCCACTCTTAGCATTAGTTCTTAAAATTAACACGTTATCATTATGCACACTCCATGTGTGTATTCAGAGAATGTCGAGTGATAATAATGGCGTAGACAGGCTTTCTTAACCTTCTGAATGGATTCCTTTAATAAATACTGTATATACTGGCGTATAAGACTACTTTTTAACCCCTTAAAATAATGGCTACAGTGGGGGGTCGTCTTATACGCCGGATATATGGGGGCCGCACTGTGTGAGGTGTTTTTTTTCCCCGTCAGCGCGCAGAGAGCCGCTTCCTGGGACCGCCGCGCATGCGCGGCAGTCCGCCTCTCACAGTCATTAGAAGAGGCTTAGTACGCGCTGATGGGGCGGCGCGCTGTATGCTAATGCAGCCACCCTGTCACAGCGGTCGGCGTCATAGAGCTGGGGGTCACAGACGGCACTTACAGAAGCATGTCGGATCTTCATTAATATCGCAGCTTACAGTTATGATCACCAGGCACTTGCTCTCTTGTTTGTTTTGCAAAGTTTTAAGCAGACTTTTTTTCATTTGGGAGAGGGGTAGTCTTATACAGTGAGTATATACCAAATTCTATATTTTTAGGGCAGAAGTTGGGGGTCGTCTTATACGCCCAGTCGTCTTATACGCCGGCATATACGGTAAATCTCCTGTAGACAAACTACATCTGGCTGGTATGAGGAGCATAGATCAAATACTGCTCTTTTTTAATCTTATTATTCAGACCTTGTACATTGCATGACAGGAGTTTAATCATAGGATTATAAAATCACATAACATACATTCACTTTTAATGACAGGTCCACCAGTCAGTTCCCCCTCCCCACTTTAAAAGCCCAGGTCATAACCTCCCTGGACTCATCACTGGATTCAGCATTACCTCTGCCAGGATCGAGCTACTAACCGGCCTTACCTCCTTGATCCTTGGGACCCTTAGTTTTCTCTTCATGAATGATCTTACCAGGTAAATCAGCAAGAATGTAACCCCCTTACATCTCAACCTCTTTTCGAAGTCCACATAACTAGCCCTTTTTTTAAAAAATTTCTTGAGGATAATCTTGAAAAATCATAATTAGGGCAGAGTTATACTCCAACTTCTCCACTTCCCTCAGACTCTTGAGAATATTATCACGGTCCCTTGGTGAAAGGAGACGCACCAGGATACCTCTCCTAGGGTCACCAGCTGCACGCATTTCAAAAGGAACCCTGTGTGCGGTACCCACCAGTAATACCCTGGTGCAAATTTTCTGCGGAAAATTTTTTTCTAACCAATTGGACATAAAACCTTCCCCCTCCAATCCTTTCTGGAAACGTACATTTCTTAAATTGTTCCTTCTTGACCTATTTGCAAAGTCTAAAAGCTTCCGTTGGACCAATTTTTCTGATTCTTCCAGGTCTTTCATCCTTTTCTGTAAATCAACAAACGAGTCTTCTATGTTACCTATTCTGGTCTCTGTCTCTTAAACTCTTTCTCTAAGAGTACACAATAGCTGTGCTCTCTGTACTACTATCACACCCCCTCCATCCTCCTCATATTGTGGCCTCCTGTCCTCCATACTCACGCACATTGTGGCCTCTTTCTTCCTCCCCCTCATATAGTAGGCTCCTGCCCCAATCCTCCTTCATATTGTGACTTCCTGTTCTCCATCCCCCTCATATTGTTGCCTCCTGTCCTCCATCCTACCTTGTATGGTGGCCTCTTGTCCTCTATCCTCCCTTGTACTGTGGTCCCTGTCCTCCATCCTCCATTGTACTGTGTCCTCTGTTCTCCATATTGTGACCTTTGTCCTCCATCCTTCCTTGTTCTGTGGCCTCTTACCTCCATTCAACCTTGTAATGTGATCCCTGTCCTCCATCCTCCTTTGTACTGTGGCCCCTGTCCTCCATCTTCCCTTCTACTGTGGCCCCTGTCCTCCATCCTCTGTATTGTGGTATTGTGGCCTCCACACTTGTCTGGCTGTGTGTGATCATGTCCTCTTCACTGACTTGCAGTCATCACGTGGAAAAAGTGTTATACAGAGGGGAACAGGAATGAACCAGAGCTAAGGGAGGTCCTGATTGTAGTAACACTGGATGCAGCTTACCTCTCCTCCAAGTCTGAGGGAGGGTGGGGGGACCCCCGGACAAGCCTGGTCAGTGTGGGATGCAGAAATATTAGGCTCCCAGGGCTGGGAGCGATGGGCTTGGGCCCCAGGCCCCCTTGATGGACCTGTGTATTTTTCCAACCTTATCTACTATGAAACAATAACAAATTACTATACTTTGGGTTATTTAGCAAAGAAAAAAAGGCTTAGAGGTGACCTTATCTATTATAAAAACTATAAAAAGTCTATATGATATAAATGGGTCTGTGGTGAGGGTGTATGCTATTTAAGAGTATGAGAGGCCACACGTGTGTAGGGTGCACATGAATTTGTCTGTAACAGTAGGGTCTGTGACTGTTTACAATAATATTTATATTATATTATTCATATTCCTGGTTAAAAATACAACATGTAATAGATGGTCCCTTTCGTTAACTTCCTCCACCATGACAACCCACAATTTAAGTTACTTTTTTTAAATCCACAGTGGAAACACCGTCACACTGTAATACTCTACAAATGAATCACTTGTAAGCTTGCTCATGTCCATTTTCTTCCAATGTTACGATGTGTTCTGTATTTCTGCTTTAGGTGTGGCAACATATACATGCATTGCTCCAAATGCAATATGGAATCCACAAGGACCTGATTTAAGCAACTGCTCATCTCCATGGATCAGTCATATTGCACAAAAGGTGACATTTTTTCAGACAATAATGGTACAACTACAGGTCAAATATGTGTAAGAGTTTTTTTTTCATGAGTAAAAATGCAAACTCCTGAGTCCTGAGGAATTCCAAGGTGGCTGTGTACTCATTACTGCATGCATTCTACCATTGTGAAGTAGCCGGAGGACATCAGAATAACCCTTAAAGGACATAAATCTTTTAATTAATGGTCTTTACACAAGATAGGTAAACATCATAATAAAAATAAAATAATGCTTTTCATTGTGCAGGTTTAATAGCAGTTTTGTTTTCTTGTATTGGTGATATCTTATATTTGGGGTTTGGATGGTGATTTTCAATTTTTAACGGACTTTAGGAACTTTACTTAATAATTTATTACTTTATTTTTATTTTAAAAGATATTTTGTTTCAATTATTTTTACTTTTTTTTACGTGTCTCACTATTGGACATGAACAACTAATCATTCGATTGGTTGTTTATTATAATACCCTGCAATACTGATGTATTTCAGGTTATTAGAACTGTTAACCTGTAAGAATTCTACATGAATTCTACATAATTTTCTCTGTCTCTCCTTTCACCTCATTCTGTACCCCTATTAAGCTATTAACCTTCAAACAGCACAGACTATAAAATTCATGCAACTTAATGATTTAATGAGAGAACACAAGGTATTGTGGCATCTGAGGGCAAAGTGAATTGTACTCAGATTCAGGGCAGATACAGTAAGAGGTAAGTCTCTTTCCACTTCACCACTGGTGAGAAAGATTTTTGTCAAATACTTTCAGAATAGAAAATGCCATAACTTTGGAAAGAAATTGATGAGCAGCACTATATAGGCACTGTTCTGTATGTTTTTAAATGGGGAAACACGTATAAGAATTTGATGAAATCATTATAACTTTGGAAATAAACTCTAAATCTTTTTGTGGATTTCATATGACTGGATCCATTTTTTCCAAACTATTTACAAAAAAGGTCTATATGACCTCACTGGTACCCATTAGAAATGTATTCTCATAAAACATCACTTTTATTAATTGTATGTTAAAACTTATTTCATTAAACTGGGTAGGATCACGGTTTCAGAAATCTATTAAGAATCACGAAGCCTGTTTCGAAGTCTATTATATTGTGTCTCTTGTAGTGGGTAGATGGATAGATGAATTTTCAACTTGCACGTGTTATGGTGGTTTAATGTCAACCAACAGTCAGTGTGATCTCAAGTTACTCGTTATCACTGCTGTAATCTTGGGATAAACACTAATATCCTTCATTTAGGCCTTTTGGACTTAAGCTATTCAAACGCTCAATCCAACGTGCTTCCGTATATTTGCATTTCCCTGTTGAGGCCCTATTTTGATCTGGTCAATTGCCCAAAGTTTTAGATGGTTCATGTCTCCCCTGTGTTTAAGTCTGACTAGGGACTATCTTTATCAGTCCAAACTGTACTGAGATTTTAGAAGAAAACTGTGTCCAAGTAGCTCTTTGCTGCAGTTAGTGTTTAATGTTGGAGTAAAGGCCTTCCACCGTCCAAGCTAGCCCGAAAGGTATTTGAGGGTACCCTAATATCTTGTAGTCTATTGATCAGGTCATTTGTATCCTTTATATAACAGGGCAAGTTAGCAATGATGCATGATGTTATTCGTCCTGGACACAATTGGTCGACCAGGAATCGCAGTTACTTATTATGCAAAAACCAACAAAAATTGCGTGGTGCTGCACCTTCTCTCTTATGAGCTGTCCTTAATGGTCCTAGATGGATCCAGCAAACATCCACTATTCAATAATCCAGTAGAATAAAAACTCTTTTGTGACCGGAGCTCAAAAAGATGATCCATGCACGTTTCCTCCTTATTTGTGCACCAAACACAAGGGATCACTTTCAGGGATAAGTCACCATTCAGACCAGAAACCATCAATATTTTCACTCCTGTCCTAGTCTCCTCCACTCACTGTATATAAGAGACATATCCAGACATAGTGTAGACAGTTTCAAACTTTTAAAACTTTTACTTCCAGTTCTACTCACATATGTAGATAAAAAAATGCTTTGTGAAAAAAAATATTTGTGATATGCGCATTTTTTTCTACATATGTGAGTAGAACTGGAAATAAAAGTTTGAAAGTTTGAAACTGTCTACACTAAGTCTAGATATGTCTCTTATATACAGTGAGTGGAGGAGACTAGGACAGGAGTGAAAATATTGAAGGTTTCTGGTCTGAATGGTGACTTATCCCTGAAAGTGATCCCTTGTGTTTGGTGCACAAATAAGGAGGAAACATGCATGGATCGTCTTTTTCGTTTTTGAGCTCCGGTCACAAAAGAGTTTTTATTCTACTAGATTACTTATTATGCACTTTAGGGAGGGGGCTTAAAACATGGAGATAGTGGGTTTTTGTTCAAAATGTATCATCTCATCTTTAGTAATGAGATTTTTAACAAGGCCATCATCCAGGATAGCCGTCAATTCACGAAGGAAACTATTTGTTGGATCATTAGATGATATCTCATATCTCATATTTCTCTATCACTGAATATACCTTTCACCATTTCCACATATTGATATCCATCCAACAGTAAAATGGGAAAATGATTATAATAGTTTTATCGAATTTGAAAGTTGCCACTTTGGCCCTTGGTTACTGAACATCCCTAAGGGACCCCAGAGATGCCTGAAGGCAGTGCCATTGGCGCCTCTGATGTCATCTTAAAGGCACAGTGTCAGCCTATGCATGTGTAATCGTATCGACCCATAGAATAAAGATAACATGATTATTAGGCTATATGGCAGTAGTGGCGAACCTATGGCACGGGTGCCAGAGGTGGCACTCGGAGCCCTATCTGTGGGCACCCAGCACAGAATTAACCAGATAGGACTCAAGGCTTCCTCCTTCAGTCCAATACAGCCCAGGGCGCGCCACGCTCAGTGCTATTTTAAATTGACACCTACTTGGCTGCCAGGAGCGAGAAGGTGTGGGCAGAGATGGATTATCTTTGAAGCTCCTGCTTTGGGTCCCCTGATTCTTCCTGTTCAGGGGAGCCTGGAGGGAAGCTACAATCCAAATGTCTCCTGCTTTCTATTGTATTGGTGTCATCAGGATGCCAATACGATTGAAACTTGTGATACAGCAGAGATCAATAGGTTACCGCTCAAATTGTCATGTTGGCACTTTGCAACATAAAAGTGGGTTTTGGTTGTAGTTTGGGCACTCTGTATCTAAAAGGTTTGCCATCACTGCTATATGGTGAACACGAAATAAAAAAAGTAAAAAATCCAGTACAGAATTGATGCTTTTCGGGGGCGGAGTCAGGCCGCGAACCGTGATGGCAGCTTGAGAGCTCGGCTCCACGTGGCAACTGATATCTGAAGCCCGACAGCACTGAAAGAGAGACCATAGCATGGTGAAATACGGAGGAAGTGCACCCAGACAGCACCAGGCACCGGTAAAAACACTGAAAAGCCAAACAGACCTTAATCAATACTTACTAAAGAAGCTCCGTTCTCCGCAAGGAGCGAAAGCCAAGATGGTGGCGGGCCATGTGGAGCGCGAAAGAGAGGAGGAAGACTCAGAGGCTGAGAGCGGTGGGGGTAGAGAGGAGGTGAGCGGGGAAGAGGAGATAGCCCCTGTTTCACGGAACGGTATACAAGGCTCTCACCCCTGTAGCAAAAGAGCTGTCCGATATTAAGGAGGACAAGGGGAACTCCTGGAGTTTAGCAAAGGTGTCAGAACTGTGTTAAGGCGACACACAGAGCAAATCAACACAGCGCACTTGTGGCTAGAGGACCAAGAGAATAGAAGCTGCCGAAAGAATATTAGAGTAAGGGGAGTCCCTGAGACGGTAGCGCATGAATCCCTACCTAAAATGGCGAAAGAGGTCTTCACGGAACTGCTAGGCCAAGAGGCAGCACAAAGGATAAAAGTGGAGAGAATTCATAGAGCCCTCTGCCCGAAACCAAAGAATGGAGATCCCCCTAGAGATGTTATCTGTGGGCTTCTCTCACATACTGACACAGCGGCGATTATGAGAGGGGCAAGGGAGGCTGGAGAAATTAAATATGAAGGATCTAAGCTGCAGATTTATCAGGACATTTCTCCCTCCACCTTAGCGAAAAGGAAGATAATAAAGCCCTTTATGACGAACTGAGATCCAAGAACATCCGCTTTAGATGGCTATACCCGTTCTGCATCTTGATTTCGGGAGAAAGTGGCACAATAACGGTTAAAACACCAGAAGCAGCTTGTGAAGTGCTACGTTTCCCAAAGATGAAAATCCAGTCTTGGCTCCCACTTCCATCACCAGCCCAGCTTCCAAACATACCTGCAGCAGAGCCGTAGAGTAAAGCAGGACAAGGCAAGTCCATGAAGCAGAAGAGACAGAGGAGCAGAGACTCAGAAGGCACCACCTGAAAATTGAGGGTTTCACTCAACCTGTGTAAACAGTGTATCAGAGTCGTGTGAGTGGCTCTCATAAGAGCGATTTAATTGTAATGTTTTGGTATTGATATCTTTGATATTTTAGTGGAAGCTAAGCAAGGTTCTATAATGTTGTATTTAAATTACAAAGTGTGATATAGAATATATAAGTTCACGTTACTTCCCCACCCCTTGGTACCCTGTAGCCCTCCCCTCCCCCTTTTTGTCTACACTCCCCCCCCCCCAATTGTCCTCCCCCCCCCCACAGATACAAAAAAACTGGCCTACCATAGTCTATTTCCAAGTTACTACTCCCCCCTCCCCCCCCTCATAAGGGCTCTAAATGGAACATCGCCTCCAGTTATAGATTTACAAAGTGCCCACCTTATACTCCTGGTAGAAAACACCCAAAATTACTACTAACCCCCCCCCCCCCCTCCACACACACACACACACACCGATCTCCTCCAGGGGCTCAGAATATAGAAATTTCTCTATTATGACGGATTTAACGTTTGCTTCATTTAATGTCAGGGGTTTCAATGAGCCATGTAAGAGGTGACAAAGCTAATTTTATCTTACTACAAGAAACACACTTGAAAGAAGGTAAAGTGCCACTTTTACCACACTCGATATACAACAACTGGTTAACATGACAGCGGAGATGCAGGACCCTTTTGGACGTTATATCTTTATAAAAGGGAAAGTAGGCAACCAAATAATATCGGTAGCTAATCTTTACGCCCCTAATGTTGAGCAAACCCAATGGCTCGTTGAGGCTCTTGACAGGTTTGACCTATTCAGAGAAGGTTTATGTGTGGTAGGTGGTGACCTTAATGTTAGCATAGACCCTATGCTTGACACAACGGGTACCCATCATATATCCCACAAGAAACTGAAGGTTATAAGAGATAAGCTGTCCAGACTACAGCTAGTGGATGTGTGGAGGTTACTCCATCCGGACCAAAAAGAATACACATACTTTTCAAATTCGCACCAAACATATAGCAGGCTAGATTATATTTTTGTATCACAAAAACACGTCTCGCTAGTCAAAAAGTCCATGATAGGGAACATCCTGTTATCGGACCATGCCCCAATGATATGTACGCTGGATAACCCAGGGATGTGTAAGGGTGACTGGAGGTGGTCCTTTAATCATACTGTATTTGAGGACCCAAAGCATTTTGAGCAAATCAAAAAGATGCTGGAAGCATACTTTGATAGACATAAAAATGAAAAAATGTCCCATACCCTGCTTTGGGAGGCGCACAAAACAGCGCTAAGAGGAGAGTTTATTTCAATTGGGGCGTACATCAAGAAAAAGCAAACTAACTTATTAAATAATATGTTAACTACGATTTGAACACTAGAGAGAGAAGGCGCAAGAAACACTGTCAAAGTTAACAGCCCTGAGGAATGAAGTTAAGAACATCCTCAATGCAAAGTCAGCTAAACTGATGTTAGCAGCAGATTTTATGCCCACAGGGACAGGGGAGGTAGACTCATGTCCCCATGGATAAAGAAACAGAAGGAAAAGACATACATAGGAGAGATTAAGACAGACAAAGGGGTTAAGACACAAGATACAAAAATAATAGCTGGAGCTTTCAAAGCATTTTATGAAGGCCTCTATAACCTGTCAGCCTCCTTAGCAGTACCAAACACTAAGGATATTGATAAATTCATAGAGCACCTAAACATCCCTGCCCTGTCAAGAGAAGACCAGGACTTCCTGCTGGCGCCTTTTACAGAAGAGGAGCTTAAGAAAGTACTCAAATCCATACCAGTAGGTAAAGCACCCGGCCCTGATGCAATCCCCATTATTTATTACAAAAAATTGCAAAACCTGCTCCTCCCCCACTTCACGTCCGTCTGTAACAAATTGTTGCAGGGTGAAACACTGCCTCGACAGTCATTAGAAGCCCACATCTCCGTGATACACAAAGAGGGCAAAGACCCCCCTTTATGCAGTAGCTATAGGCCCATCTCGCTAGTTAACACGGACGTGAGGTGGTGGGCTAAAGCAATAATGGCCAGACTTAGCAAACTTCTCCCTAGCGCCATAATATACCCTTAGTTTTAATAGGAACTGACCCTGAAAAAGCGTTTTATAGGGTCAACTGGGTATATATGGAAAAAGTCTTTGAAGCCTATCACTTCCCAAAAAAGTTCATCCAAAGCATATTTTCACTTTATACAAACCCCAGCGCTTCGGTCAGGGTTAATGGCACCCTATCGGAAACTTTTAGGATCACGAACGGGACGCGACAAGGCTGCCCCCTGTCCCCATATCTATTTATATTAGTGATGGAGACTCTACTAAGAAGTATACAGTCTAAACAAGAAGTAGAAGGGCTAAAAGTAGGAAAACACACCCATAAGATGGCTGCGTTTGCAGATGACCTATTGATTTTTACCACAAACCCAGAGACCTCTATTCCAGCACTGATAGAGATATTTACAGAATTTAGTAGACTATCGTATTTTAAAATAAACCTGGAAAAATCAGAAATACTAAACATAAACCTTCCCAAACATAAAATAGAAGTACTCAAGACTAACTCCCCATGGCAAGGGCCAAAATATTTAGGAATGAAACTCCCAGCGAACCCAACTGATATTTTCAAACTTAATTTCCAGCCCCTTATAGCCTCTATTGAAAACCAATTATCTTCGCTACAAATCCCCTTCCTATCATGGTTTGGAAGAAAAAATTTAATACAGACCTACATCCTCCCGAAAATTACCTACCTCATACAAGTGGCTGCAATCAAACTCCCAAGGAGTTACTTTACTAAGTTACAGAGATTATTCACAAGATCCTTATGGGATAGGGCAAACCTCGCCTAAACTACAAAATCCTTTCACAGAACAAATCTGATGGGGGGATTAACATGCCACTCGGCAGTCCAGATTAACAGATGGACTGAGCTGGTCTCCCCCAATTGTAAAAACCTGTATCTCAGTATCTCAATCTAGAAAGATCACAGCTTACGGTCAATAATCAGCTATTCCTGTGGGGAATTACAAATGCCAAAGCAAAAGAAGGAAGAAAGGGTATACTGGTACAAGGACTGATAGAAGTGGTGCAAAAGCTGCGAGAGACAACACCAGTAACTAGTACCCCCTTACCCCAGCTAGTCTGATCCCATACCTAATAGATAGCAAAATAAATCCAGAAACATCCTACTGGAGTAAACTCCAAGAGATGCACCTGAGAGAACTGGCGCCACCAGAAAGTCTCACAACTGAAATTGCAAAAAACAATATGCGAAGTACACTCACCGGCCACTTTATTAGGTACACCATGCTAGTAACGGGTTGGACCCCCTTTTGCCTTCAGAACTGCCTCAATTCTTCAACAAGGTGCTGGAAGCATTCCTCAGAGATTTTGGTCCATCTTGACATGATGGCATCACACAGTTGCCACAGATTTGTCAGCTGCACATCCATGATGCGAATCTCCCGTTCCACCACATCCCAAAGATGCTCTATTGGATTGAGATCTGGTGACTGTGGAGGCCATTTGAGTACAGTGAACTCATTGTCATGTTCAAGAAACCAGTCTGAGATGATTCCAGCTTTATGACATGGCGCATTATGCTGCTGAAAGTAGCCATCAGATGTTGGGTACATTGTGGTCATAAAGGGATGGACATGGTCAGCAACAATACTCAGGTAGGCTGTGGCTTGCAACGATGCTCAATTGGTACCAAGGGGCCCAAAGAGTGCCAAGAAAATATTCCTCACACCATGACACCACCACCACCAGCCTGAACCGTTGATACAAGGCAGGATGGATCCATGCTTTCATGTTGTTGACACCAAATTCTGACCCTACCATCCGAATGTCGCAGCAGAAATCGAGACTCATCAGACCAGGCAACATTTTTCCAATCTTCTACTGTCCAATTTCGATGAGCTTGTGCAAATTGTAGCCTCAGTTTCCTGTTCTTAGCTGAAAGGAGTGGCACCCGGTGTGGTCTTCTGCTGCTGTAGCCCATCTGCCTCAAAGTTCGACGTACTGTGCGTTCAGAGATGCTCTTCTGCCTACCTTGGTTGTAACGAGTGGCGATTTGAGTCACTGTTGCCTTTCTATCAGCTCGAACCAGTCTGCCAATTCTCCTCTGACCTCTGGCATCAACAAGGCATTTCCGCCCACAGAACTGCCGCTCACTGGATGTTTTTTTCTTTTTCGGACCATTCTCTGTAAACCCTAGAGATGGTTGTGCGTGAAAATCCCAGTAGATCAGCAGTTTCTGAAATACTCAGACCAGCCCTTCTGGCACCAACAACCATGCCACGTTCAAAGGCACTCAAATCACCTTTCTCCCCCATACTGATGCTCGGTTTGAACTGCAGGAGATTGTCTTGACCATGTCTACATGCCTAAATGCACTCACTTGCTGCCATGTGATTGGCTGATTAGAAATTAAGTGTTAACGAGCAGTTGGACAGGTGTACCTAATAAAGTGGCCGGTGAGTGTATGTGGTGTCCACAATTTTTTTACAGCAATACAATATCAAGCAGATAGTTTCAGCTTTTAGAGAAGTTCACCAACCTTTCCAACCACTAACACGATTAGAGACCTATATGATAAGTGATCTTTCCAATAGAGGGAGAGTGGCCACGATATATATACCCAGCTGATGATTACAACAACGAAACCACACTTCCTATTACACTGGGAAAGAGAGCTAGGTGAAGTTTTTACAGAGCTAGAAACAAAACAAATACTAAGGAACTCCATGGGTTCTCCAGATGCATCAGGATACAGGAGAACTCTTATAAACTGCTCACTAGGTGGTACAAAATCCCACAATTCCTGCATAAAATCAACCACAATATCCCACCTGAATGCTGGAGGTGCTGTAATGAAGAAGAAACCTATTTGCACATCTGGGAATGTTTTATCATTAAACCCTTCTGGGATAAAGTACTGGGGGAAATAGAAGACATTTGTAGCATATGCTTGCCTAGAGACCCGAGTCTTATCTTTGGCACCCAACAGAGATATTTAGCCCAAAGAGGCATGATCTGACCACACAGCTACTTTTTGGAAACAGGATAAAGCCCCCACTTTAGAGATCTGGGTAAACAGAGTAGCAGAAATTTACCGATTGGAAGAGCTTGCGTCCTGGGCAAATGGCACCAGGAAATAATTTCTGAAGATCTGGGGAAAATGGTTGGAGCACTGTGGGACAGAGAGAGAGTAGCGAACCTGCTGCTCAGAGAGGAGGATAACTTAGAAAAGTAGAATAGAGGCGAAATCTTTGTCCGCTGAAGGAACAAATAAACTTATCCGAAACAGATGCCCCTGCGCCCCCGCCCCTCTTTCCTCTTCCCCCCCCCCCCCTCCCGCTTCTCTGAATTCCTCTGCTGCCCAGGAACACAGGAATACATGATAAGGGAATCTTATTCATAACAGGACACATTTTACTTTTACTTAAAGTTAAATTGGACTGTACAAGACTTAATAAAGTTGTTAAATACAGTTTAGACTTTATCAGTCTCAGAGACTAGGTACGGGGGAATGGGAGGTGAAAATAATAAATAAATAATAGATAATAAATATTTGGTATATAATCCTGTACATTATTAATTATTTTACAATGTACCAAAATGCTCAGGGCTGCGTCCCGGAATGCCTCAGGCTGTATAAAGTATAACTCACTGTATACTCCTGTAAAAACCTGAAACATTTGAAAATGTCTAAGGCTGATATGATATGATTGCTTTGTTATTTACTAAAAACTGAATAAAGAAAGTTTTAACCCCTTTGTATCTAAGCCATTTTAGACCTTTAAGACCAGGCCTGATTTTTAAAATTTGCCCTGTGTCATTATAGGAGGTTATAACTTTGTGACGCTTTAACTTAACCAGGTGATTTTGAGATTTTAGAGACTACACCCCTCATTGTGTAAAAAATCAACTTTAAGAAGTGTGTTAACCCTTTAGATGCTTCACATGCGTTAAAACAAAATGGAGGTGTAATTTACAAGCTGTAATTTTTTTTAGACAATATATTAATTGTGGCCAAAAATGAAACCGTAACAAAGTATTAAATGACGAAAAACTCCACAATGATACCCAATTTCTCCCGAGTAAGAGGATGCCCCATATGTGGTGGTGACTGCTGAATAGGCACACGGCCGGGCATAGAAGGGAAGCAGCGCCATTCAGAGCAGATCTGCAATGTCACATTTTACAGGCTATAAAATGTTTATTTTTTGTAATTTGGACATATGGGACGTTATTTTTTTTGTGGATGAGATCCACTTTTCAGGTGCATCATTTACACGGGGGGGGGGGGGGTTTCAATAGCTAATAATCAGTTTTATTAACTCTTTCTTGGTGGTGGTAAAAAAAAATCATTAACTCTTCTTTATTGTTTTTTTCGCCGGACGTTCACCTTACCATAAAAATAATGTGTTATCTTTATTCTATTGGTCATCACAATTACAGCGATACCCCATTTATATGGCTTTTTTATGGTTAACTTGTTTTTCAGAATAGAGAACTCATTTTGTGAGAAATTAGCTTGTTTTTGTATCGCCATGTAACAATGGGCAGCATGTTTATATTTTTTTGTTTCCAGAGCTGGTTTATAGCTTATTTTTTGCGGGACAAGTTGTACTTTTTTTTGGTATCATGTTGGGGTAAATTTAACTTTTTGATCACTTTTTATGCGCTTTTAATGCGGTCAAAATGTGAAAATTTCATAATTATTGTGTGTTTAGAGACAATTTTATTTTATTGTACGGGTTGTTACAGATGTTGTGATACCTCTATGTTGTGTTTTTTTGGTGATTTTCATTTTTTTATGTTTTATTTGATTACTGCATGGGACGGAACTTTGGGGGACTTTTATTCTTTTTTAATAATTTTTTTTAATTTCACTTTTATTTTTAAACTTTTTTTTCACTGTTTTATTTTGTCCCAGGGTGGGATCATTTAATCACTTGTTCATTGTAATATACTGCAATACTAATGTATTGCAGCATATTACATACACTCACCGGCCACTTTATTAGGTACACCTGTCCACCTGCTCGTTAACACTTAATTTCTAATCAGCCAATCACATGGCGGCAAGTCAGTGCATTTAGGCATGTAGACATGGTCAAGACAATCTCCTGCAGTTCAAACCGAGCATCAGTATGGGGAAGAAAGGTGATTTGAGTGCCTTTGAACGTGGCATGGGTTTACAGAGAATGGTCCGCAAAAGGAAAAACATCCAGTGAGCGGCAGTTCTGTGGGCGTAAATGCCTTGTTGATGCCAGAGGTCAGAGGAGAATGGGCAGACTGGTTCGAGCTGATAGAAAGGCAACAGTGACTCAAATCGCCACCCGTTACAACCAAGGTAGGCAGAAGAGCATCTCTGAACGCACAGTACGTCGAACTTTGAGGCAGATGGGCTACAGCAGCAAAAGACCACACCGGGTGCCACTCCTTTCAGCTAAGAACAGGAAACTGAGGCTACAATTTGCACAAGCTCATCGAAATTGGATAGTAGAAGATTGGAAAAACGTTGCCTGGTCTGATGAGTTTCGATTTCTGCTGCGACATTCGGATGGTAGGGTCAGAATTTGGCGTCAACAACATGAAAGCATGGATCCATCCTGCCTTGTAACAACGGTTCAGGCTGGTGGTGGTGGTGTCATGGTGTGGGGAATATTTTCTTGGCACTCTTTGGGCCCCTTGGTACCAATTGAGCATTGTTGCAACGCCACAGCCTACCTGAGTATTGTTGCTGACCATGTCCATCCCTTTATGACCACAATGTACCCAACATCTGATGGCTACTTTCAGCAGGATAATGCGCCATGTCATAAAGCTGGAATCATAGACTGGTTTCTTGAACATGACATTGAGTTCACTGTACTCAAATGGCCTCCACAGTCATCAGATCTCAATCCAATAGAGCATCTTTGCGATGTGGTGGAACGGGAGATTCGCATCATGGATGTGCAGCCGACAAATCTGCGGCAACTGTGTGATGCCATCATGTCAATATGGACCAAAATCTCTGAGGAATGCTTCCAGTACCTTGTTGAATCTATGCCACGAAGAATTGAGGCAGTTCTGAAGGCAAAAGGGGGTCCAACCCGTTACTAGCATGGTGTACCTAATAAAGTGGCCGGTGAGTGTAGTCAGCCTATGCATTCTGCATAGGCTGACAGCTGCACTGTTAGATTGTGCACAGTGCATGATCCTAACAGGCAGCTACTATAGGCAGCCCTGGGGCCCTGATCGGGCCTCAAGGCAACGATCGGCACCTCCGTGCCCTGCACGGAGGGTGACGATCGTCGCGCCGATGCACCATAGACGCCGTGGTCACTATTACCGCGGCGTCTATAGGGTTAAACAGCCAGGATCACGACTATCGCGATCCTGGCTTTTACAGCGGGATCCCGGCTACCGGGATTTTAGGAAGTTATTTAGGTGGTAAATCTATCTGCCTGAAAACGCGATCATTTCACATTTCAAAAATGGGAATTTTTTTTAAAAAATTCATAATTTTTCTTTTTGTAAATAAACGCAAAACTTAGCAGCCAAAATTTACCGCTAAAATGAAGAACAACATGTGAAGAAAAAACAATCTCAGAATAAGTAACAGAGTTCAAAAGTTATAACCATGAAAAGAGACGCAAGTCAGAATACAAAAAATGGGGCTGAGCCTTAAGCTACAAAATGGCTGCATCCTTAAGGGATTAATAACCTGCCATATGGTCTTTGTTTCATACAAAAATAGGGACTTTTACATCAGTCCACTATGAATTCATGAAATCATTAATGACAGTGTTTGTCATAAGTCATAAATAACTGTTATTAGTATTTATAAACAATTAAGATAAACTGAAGATCACTTGCCACACATCACTCTAATCCTGTCCTCTCAGCCATTAGAATCATATGTCAGCATGCTGCAGGACGCCGATCAATTAACCCCTTAAGGACGCAGCCTGTTTGCAGGTGAAGGCTCGCAACTTTTTTTTGAAATTTGACCTGTGTCTCTTTATATGGTTATAACTTTTGAACACTGTTACTTATCAAAGCGATTCTGATATTGTTTTTTCCCCCCAAAGTGATGAATTTTTAGAAAAATTTGCCATTTTCGAAATTCAAAATCACCGCGTTTTCAGGCAGATAGATTTACCACCTAAATAACTTGCAGAATAACATTTCCCATTTGTCTACTTAACATTTTCATAATTTTTGAAATGTTTGGATAATTTATTTTGACGTCACGCGGCCTACAAATCGAATAGCGATTTTCCGTATTTTCGGAATTGACTATTTTGGGGATAAATACTGTTTGAAATCAAATTTTACATATTTAGCAACAAAACCACCTATATAACCAACCCATTTTCAATTCTGCACCCCTCAAACTATCAGAAACAGCATTTACAAAGATTGTTAACCCCTTGAGATCTTCATAGTAATTGAATCAAAATGGCGGTGAAATTTAGAATGGTCAAATTTTGTCGGTTATACGTTCATCTAGCCCTAAAATTTACACATTTCCAAAAGATAAAAAGAGAAAACTCACCATAAAATTTGTTCTACAATTTCTCCTGAGTGCAGCGACCCCCCACATGTGGACATTACTTGTGTTATGGGGGCACAGCAAGGCGCAGAAGGGAAGGAGCACCCTGCAGCTGCCAGGATTTTAGTTTCCTCGTTGCCCCCTTTTGAAGGCTATAACATTTTCGCTTTTCCGTTATTTGGGCCATGTGACGGCATTTTTTTTGCGGGACGAGATGCTTTTTCCAGTGTTACCATTTTGGGGTTGGTATCACCTATTGTTGAAAATTTTGGAACTTTTTTTGAGATCATGAGTAGAAAAGCATCAATTCTGTACTGGATTTTTTACTTTTTTTTTTTTTTGTGTTCACCGTATAGCCTAATAATCCTGTTATCTTTATTCTATGGGTCGATACGATTACGGGGATACCAGACATGAATATTTTTTCTTATGTTTTACTAAATTTGCCAAATAAAACCCTAATGTGGGGAAAAATCTATCATTTTTGCATCGCCGTCTTCCAAGTGGCATAACATTGTTACGTTTTTGGCTACAGAGCTGGTTGATGGCTTGTTTTTTGCGGGACATGTTGTTCTTTGCAACAATATCATTCTGGAGTACATATGTTTTGTTGATCACTTTTTATTGCATTTTTAGTGGGATATAATAGGTAAAAATCATAATTTTTGGCGGGTTTTTAACGTTTTTTTTTTACGGCGTTCATCATATGGGTTCAATAGTTATTTAGTTTTATTCTATGGATTGTTACGGACGCGGTGATACTATATATGTGGGGTTTGTGTTATGATTTAGACTTTTTTGAGTGTTATATGTCTCTTTATATGTTTTGGGGCTTATGGGCATTTTTAGTGATTTATAAAGTAATTTTTTATTGAAAAACATTTTTTTTACATTTTTTTACATGATCCACCATGGGATATGAACAAGCAATCATCTGATTGCTTGTTCTTGATAATACTCTGCAATACTAATGTATTGCAGGGTATTATCAGTGCCAGCCTATGCAGATGCATAGGCTGACACTTTGCCTTTAAGATGACGTCACAGACGCCATCTTAAAGGTAAACCCTCCAGGCTTCTCTGGGGTCCCGATCGAAAACGGTGCGGGGGGGCCGATTGTGATGTAAAGACCCCCAGAAGGCATGTTAAATGCCGCGGTCGCGTTGACCGCGGCATTTAACGGGTTAAACACCCGCGATCGGAGCCCACTCCGACCGCGGGTGTTAGCCGGGGATGTCAACGGTAGATTACCGTTGAAATCCCGCGGCTAACGATGCCGGTTCGGCTGCTATACAGCGCTGAACCGGCATCGTCTCTGCGCAGTAGCTGTACTGCGCTGAGCGCTATTCGCGGGACTCAGCGCAGTACAGCTACGGCGCAGAGCGCTAAGGGGTTAATGAAAGAAATTCTGCACGGAACAATGAGAGCATGTAAATCCATCCACATAGTGTGAGCTGGTCTATACCAGGCCACAGCATTAGTTGCAGAGACTGCCGTGTGCAGCTGCTCATTACAAGCTCATTACTGCTCATTGCAGCTGGAGCACAGCATAACTCTATACTCTTCTTACCCCGTATTCAGACGGCAGTGTGAGTGGCAGTGTGTAGTTGCAGGGGAAGTAACGGCGCTATTGTATACACATAGCAGCAGTGCCTTATTGTGACTCTGAGGCAGCGATATTGAACTATATAGTGAAACCACGCTGCTGCACAAGAAAGCACAGTGATAATACTCTGTCTCCCAAATACCCCCTTATAAAAATATTTTAGGTTGACGTTATATATTTTTACAGGAGAAGTAACAGGAAGAATTAGGGGATCCACTCCTGTATAGTTGCCCTGGGCTGGCACCTGACAGCCTCTTTGGCTATTACTAGTGAAGCCATTCTAGTATTTTGGATATATTTCCATATATACTTGAGTATAAACCTAGTTTTTTAGCACAAAAAATGTGCTGAAAAACCCTAACTTGGCTTATACTCAAGTCAAGGAAAAAAACAAAAAGTGAACTCACCTTCCGACACTCCCTGGCATCCATCGCGGCTCTGACATCGGGTCCTGGTCCGTCACAGTCTTCGTGACGTCAGTCGC
The DNA here is from genome assembly GCF_040894005.1 of Engystomops pustulosus. Lineage (NCBI taxonomy): Eukaryota > Metazoa > Chordata > Amphibia > Anura > Leptodactylidae > Engystomops > Engystomops pustulosus. The sequence continues at coordinate 168,003,976 of NC_092411.1, read as the reverse complement.
ATCGGCACGCACTATGATGTCAGCTTGCGGCTGACGTAATGGTGCCTGCGACGGAGCGGGAGGGGCTGGCAGGCTATATACTCGAGGGGGCAGGCAGGCTATATACGCGAGGGGGCAGGCAGGCTATATACTCCAGGGGGCAGGCAGGCTATATACTCCAGGGGGCAGGCAGGCTATATACTCCAGGGGGCTGGCAGGCTATATACTTGAGGGGGCAGGCAGGCTATATACTTGAGGGGGCTGGCAGGCTATATACTGGGGGGGCTGTAACCAATGTATTTCCCACCCTCGGCTTATACTCGAGTCAATAGGTTTTTCCAGTTTTTTTGTGTCAAAATTAGGGTTCTCGGCTTATACTCGGGTTGGCTTATACTCGAGTATATACGGTATGAAACTATTTTAGAAGAATTAAAATTTATGTTATAAAAAATCCATAAAAGTTATGGATTTAATTAATTGCTATCTATAGCACCACTAGAGATACATCAACTGCACTGATAGCGATTCCACCATATCTCATATCTCACATATCTTACATATGTGTTAACAACACATTTACATAGCGTTTTGTAAATGCAAATGCCCTTCCCCTTGCATTCCAGGTGGATCTTTCACACACTGACACAGACATTGGGGGTCATTTACTAAGGGCCTGATTCACGTTTTCCCGACGTGTTACCCGAATATTTCCGATTTGCGCCGATTGTACCTGAATTGCCCCGGGATTTTGGCGCACGCGATCGGATTGTGGCGCGAACGAAAACCCGACGTATTCGGAAAAACCGCCGCATTTAAAAACCGAAAAAGTGTCGCTTGGGAAGCGCTTACCTTCACCTGGTCCGAGGTGGTGTATTCCGGCGCGTTGAGATGATTTTCAGCGCAGCAGCGCCACCTGGTGGACGGCGGAGGAACTACCTTCATAAATCCCGGCCGGACCCGAATCCTGTGCAGAGAATGCGCCGCTGGATCGCGAATGGGCCGGGAAAGTAAATGTGCCCCATTGAGTTCCTGCCAGCAGCATGAGGAGTGTAAAGCTACGAGCTACAGGCAGAGAAGATATTTATCCAGGGCAGAGGAAGAGAGATATACAGTGGAGCTGACAGTATGTAATGGCTGTGATAGCAGAGGGGAGTAATGTGTTACATGCATCTTATGGATCTCATCATCTCTCTTTCCAAGTGTCAGATACTAGTACAATGTTCATAAGCTAAATGAAAGTGTATATAAACGTAGTACCCTGATAATCTAACCACATTGTCCGCACATAGAACTAGAGAGATCATGAAGTTTCTGCTTAGAGAGGCCCCACCCGCACTCTTGAATTTTACACTGACCATCATTAAGTTATAAGAGCTAAAACAGCAATAAAACTGAGTAATCTTGTAAAGTAAGGGGTTAAAAATGATCTTGAAATTTGAGTATTTTCTTTCAAGGGCAAACCCATTTAATTTAGTTCTTTCAAAAAATAAGCCCATAACCAGATTTATCAGCTGAAAAATAAAAAAGCTTCTGAAATGATAGTGATGCTAAAATTAACAACATTTTCTCCAAATTAGTTTTTAACCCGTTTACGACCCGTGACGTAATAGCACGTCACGGGTCGGCAGCGAGTGCATGGAGAGGGCTCACGCACTGAGCCCTCTCCTTAGCCGGTAAGACTTTGCTGCATATTGCAGCAAAGGCTTACCGGTAACACCCGCAATCGGTGCCAGCACCGATCGCAGGTGTTTTCCCGCTGATCGCCGCCGGCAAAGCTGCCGGCGGCTTCAAAAGGATTGCGGCGCATGGGCGCCGCCATCTTTTCGAGGGTCACCGCTCCCCGTAACGTCATCGGGGAGCGGCGATCCGTCGCCATGGTAACCTCGGGTCTCACGAAGGTTAACCCATGCATTACAATGTGCTATCAACACATTGTAATGTATGAGTAGTAAAATACACATATACTGCCATACTGTAGTATGGCAGTATATGATAGGATCGTGCAGACACCCTAGGGTTAAAGTACCCTAGGGAGTCTGAAAAATACTAAAAATAAAAATAAAAAAAAGTAAAAAAAAAAATTATAATAAAAAACCCTAAAAACTCAAATCACCCCCCTTTCCCTAGAACTGATATAAATATAAATAAACAGTGAAAATCATAAACACATTAGGTATCGCCACATCCGAAAATGCCCGATCTATCAAAATATGATAAAGGTTTTTCACGGCGTTTAATCCCGTAACGGAAAATCGCGCCCAAAGTTGAAAATGGCACTTTTTTTGTCATTTAGAAAAATAAAAAAATTCTATAAAAATTGATTACAAGGTCAAACAGTCCTAAAATTGATTACATTGTAAACGTCATCAAAATCCGCAAAAAACTACACCACCCACAGCTCCGTACACCAAAGTATAAAAAAGTTATTAGCGCCAGAAGATGGCAAAATCCCCCAAAAAATTTTTGTACAGGAGGTTTTAATTTTTTTAAATGTATGAAAACATTATAAAACCTATATAAATTTGGTATCCCCGTAATCGCACAGACCCAAAGAATAAAGTAGACATGTCATTTGGGGCGCACAGTGAAATCGGTAAGATCCAAGCTCACAAGAAGACGGCACAAATGCGTTCTTTTACCAATTTCACTGCATTTGGAATTTTTTTCCCGCTTCCTAGTACACGGCATGGAATATTCAATACCATCTCTATGAAGTGCAATTCGTTACGCAGAAAATAAGCCATCACACAGCTCTGTACATGGAAAAATAAAAAAGTTATGGATTTTTGATCATGGGGAGTAAAAAATTAAAATGAAAAAACAAAAAAGGGCCAGGTCCTGAGAGGGTTAATCAGTAAAATTGTGAAAAAAAAATTAAAAATCCACATAAATGAGGTATTTTGTCCCAAAATATGTACCAGAAATGTCTTATTCGGGAAAAAATAGTCCTCTATTAATCCACATTAACCCCTTAACGCTCTGCGCCGTAGCTCTACGGCGCAGAGGTATAAGGGGTGTATGAAGAGAGCTCACGGGCTGAGTCCTCTTCATACAAAGGTGGGGATTTTTGCATAATGCATAAAACCCCCACCGCTATTAACCCCCCCGTTGCCGCCGGCAAAGTCGCCGGCGGCATTTAAAAGACGGCGGCGCGCGGGCGCCGCCATCTTTTTTTCGATCGCCACGCCCCCGAACGTCATCAGGGGGCGGCGATCGGCTGCCATGGTAGCCTCGTGTCTTCTTTTGACACGAGGCTATCTGGCAGCTGCAGATTCGTTACAATGAGCCAGTGGCTCATTGTAATGAATGTGCTGCAAAAATGCCATATATTGCAATACAGAAGTATTGCAGTATATGGTAGCAGCGATCTGACCATCTAGGGTTAATGTACCCTAGATGGTCTAAAAGATAGTGAAAAAAAAAAGTTTAAAAAATAAAAAAAATTAATAAAATATTAAAAGTTCAAATCACCCCCCTTTCCCTAGAACTGATATAAAACATAATAAACAGTAAAAATCACAAACATATTAGGTATCGCCGCGTCCTAAAATGCCCGATCTATCAAAATATAAAAACGGTTACGGCCGGCGGTAACCTCCGAGGCGGGAAATGGCGCCCAAATGTCCGAAATGCAACTTTTACACCTTTCTACATAACATAAAAAATGAAATAAAAAATGATCAAAATGTCGCATAGACCTCAAAATGGTAGCAATGAAAACGTCGCTTAATTTCGCAAAAAAAGACCCCTCACACATTTCCGTGCGCCAAAGTATGAAAAAGTTATTAGCGTCAGAAGATGGCAAAAAAATTTTTTTCTTTTTTGTACACATTCGTTTAATTTTTGAAAATGTATTAAAACACAATAAAACCTAAATAAATTTGGTATCACCACGATCGCACCGAACCAAAGAATAAGGTAGGCATGTTATTTGGAGCGAAGAGTGAAATTCGTAAAAACTGAGCCCACAAGAACGTGACGCACGTGCGTTTTTTAAAAATTTTTCCACATTTGGAATTTTTTTTCAGCTTCGCAGTACACGGCATGTTAAAATAAATAACATTACAGGAAAGTAAAATTTGTTACGCACAAAATAAGCCCTCACACAGGTCTGTACACGGAAAAATGAAAAAGTTATGGATTTTTGAAGTTTGAGAGCGAGAAATGAGCCGAAAAACCCTCCGTCCTTAAGGGGTTAAAAAACGAAAAAAATTATAGTCTGTACAATTTGACAATGTAAATCTACTGAGAATGGCATTCCTTCCATTCTATGCCTGGCCGAGTGCCCATAGAGCAGTTTACCACCACACACATGGTTGGACTGTGGTGCCTGTGGTCCACAACTCTGTGTAACTAAAGAATGCCACAGTCACAGTATAATGTCACCAGGATGTCACTACAATGTACCAAAATGTGCTCCTAACACAACATAGCTGACTTCACTGTTCCCCCATATATATCAAACATACATACATCCCCATTAAAAAAGTACAATAGGGTGGCATGGTGGCTGAGTGAGTAGCGCTTCTGCCTTGCAGCGCTGAAGTCCTGGGTTCAATTCCCACCCATGTCAACATCTGCAAAGAGTTTGTATGTTCTCTCCGTGTTTGCGTGGGTTTTCCCCGGGTACTCCAGTTTCCTCCCACACCTCCAAACATACTGTTAGGTTGTTTAGATTGTGAGCCCCATGGGGACAGGGAACACGTTGACATGCTTTGTGCAGCGCTGCGTAATCTGTGTGCGCTATATAAATAAAGAATTATTATTATTAATGTGCCCCCTGCATATATTCAATATTACAACACAACCCTTAAAAATATTTCAACATACATTATAGCCCCTGAAAAATAATTTTATACATAGCCCTCTCCAAAAAATTACTTTGCCTATATGATGCACGCTCTCATCTTTATATGGTGCCTTTACTAATGAACTGTTGTATACCTGTAGTCACGTGTGCCCCCACAACCCACATCCCAGGTTGCGGGCACACCCCTGTCTCTCTACGGTCCCCAGCTCTCCTCCCCACTGTCTCACCTATCCATGATCCTGCTAGGCTTGAGTAGACTGGCGTGCATCCCTAGGGCGCAGCGCGCCGGTGCTCAAAGATTTAAAGGGCCAGTGCACCACTGATTGCTGCTGGCCATTCTGAGGAAATTGGATAAAAAAGGGCCTCTCCCAGCATTCCCCGCCGAATATTTGTGCTTATTGCTATTTCATATGATTTGCTGTATTTCTGATTTTCTGTTGTGACCCCAGTTCGTTCCTGACATTGACTCCATGCTGCCTGTTCTGACCTCCTGCTTTGTTCCTTACGTTGATACTGTGTTGCCTGCCTTGACCTTCTGCCTGTCCCCGACTACGATTCAACCTCACAACTTAGTACCACGCCTTGACCACCAACGCGGGCAAAGTCATGCCTATGGAGCAACCTGGTGGTACCTTGCTTGCGGCGGGCTCTGGTGAAAACAAAGTGCCAGACTCAGCACGTGGTGTCACAGAGGATCCTCTTACAGTAAGATCCGTCCATGGATCCCAACTGGGTTCTGCTACCAGTTCTGGCTGATCTTACCACCATCGCAGCTCAGCAGTCTTAGAAAACTGCCATGCAAAGTCAGCAACTCGGACAAGTCTCCACCATGCTACCGCAGCTATTGTTGTCCCGCCGGCAGCTGCAGCATCGGGTTCCTGCGGTAACCTCCAGCTCTTCTACAGAATCCAGACTGCGTCTATCCATACCATCGAAATACGATGGCGATCCCAAGTTGTGCAGGGGGTTCATCATACAGTGCTCTCTGCACATCGAGCTTATGCCCATGCAGTTCATCACTGAGAGGTCAAAGGTGGCTTTCTTAATCAGCCTTTTATCTGGGAAAGCTCTGGCATGGGCTACGCCCCTCTGGGACAGGAGAGACTCGGTCACAGCTGACTTCACCATGTTCCTTGCAGATTTCCGATCCGTTTTTGAGGAACCAGCTTGAGTGTCATCTGCTGAGACTGCTCTGCTGAAGTTACGCTAAGGGGACTCTTCTGTTGGTGACAACGCGGTTTAATTCCGTACCTTAGCCTGTGAGCTGGACTGGAATGGGGCAGCCTTACTTGCTACCTTTAAAAAAGGACTTTCCGGACAGATCAAAGACACCTTGTTTGCACAGGACCTGCTGTCTTCCCTGAGTGAGCTTATCTCCCTTGCTACTCAGGTAGACATCTGGTTCTCTGAGCACCTTGAAGAGCAACGTCTTGATCGAGCGCCAGTCAGGACCAGACGCCTTCCTTGCCTGGCTCCAGTGTTTCAAAATCCACCTATATCTTCCTCCTCCTCTGCTTCCAAGGAACTCATGCAAGTGGATAGAGCTCGGATGACTCCCCAAGAGTGGACAAGATGATGTCTTGAGAAACTCTGCTTCTATTGTGCCAGTCCAGAACACTTTCTGAAGACTTGTCCTGCCCGTCCTCAGCATCCAGGAAGAAGCATGCACCTAGGTTTCTTGGGAGATGCGTCCCCCAAGCTGTTACACTTGGAGGTCTATGCCTTCTCGTTAGGTGCCAACTCTGTTCTCACCTGGGAAAGGCCCAAAGGCTGAACTCCCACTTGTGGGTTTGTCTTGAAAACCTTCTCTGCCGCTGAAAGGAATTATTCCATAGGAGATTGTGATCTTCTGGCTATTAAACTCTCCTGGAAGAGTGGCAATATTTTTTAGAGGGAGCGTTTCATCTGGTCTGCGTATATATGGATCACAAGAGCCTCCTGTACCTCCAAACTGCTTTTCACATTTCAATTTCCTGATCCACTTCCGTCTTAGTGAAAATAATGTCAAGGTGGATGCACTCTCTCGTGCCCCTAATGCTATTTGGGAAGAACCGGCTCCACGGCATGTCATTCCTCCTGAAAGACTGGTTCTTGCTGCTCCCGTGGATCTTACTCCTGGCAAGAATTATGTCTGTCCTGCCCTTCGGAAAAAGATATTGACTTGGGGACATTGTTCTTGTGTAGCTGGGTACCCTGGGGTGCCGCGCTCTGTAGCCTTCATTTCCCATTTCTATTGTTGGCCAGAACTGGTCAAAGATGTACAGGATTTTGTGGGTTCTTGCACCTCCTGTGCTCGTAATAAGCCATCTCGCCTCAAACCTGCTGGTCTCCTATTGCCGTTGCCGAAACCCGGCTACCCGTGGACTCATGTGATCATGGACTTTATCACAGATCTTTCATCCTCCTCTGGGAATACTGTCATCTGGGTGGTAACTTACTGGTTCTCCAAGATGTCACATTTTGTCCAGCTCCCAGGTTTGCCATCAGCTCGTCGCCTTGCCGGCCTGTTCTTTACCTACATCTTTCGGCTTCATGGACTTCTGCTGCACATCATTTCAGACTGAGGGGTCCAGTTTGTCTCCCGCTTCTAGCCATCTCTATGGCTGACTCCTCTGATGTCGCCCAACTATTTTAAAGATCTGACGTGTTTCCTAATGTTTATTCATAAGGGATCAAGATAAAACATTATTAAATATTTGGATCAACACATTGAGCATGGTAATGTGACATGGTAATGTAAACTGATGAAAGATAAAGACTCATTCAGACCGGCCGGATCAACTGTATCAAGATGGTAAATCAAATGGGTCTCTTTTTGCTGGATAAGCATTCACCAACTCTCTCTTGGGTGGTCTCACTTTTTCTATAGCCTGAAATTGCAGCAGACTCAAGTCACTATTATGTTTCAACATGAAATGCCTTGCCACAGACGTGGCTCGTTGATTCCTTATGTCGCCCACGTGGTCCTGAATTCTGGTCTTAAGTGGCCGATTGGTCTTGCCCACATAATTCAGTGGGCAGGGACAAGTAAGTAGGTAAAATACCCCTTCTGTTCTGCAGTTCACATATTCCCCGATGGAGAATGTTTCTCTTGTACTGGCACTGTAAAAGGTGTTACCAAACATGCCCAGGGGGCAGACATTGCAGTTACCACATTTAAATGTCCTTGCACTTGGTGTAAGCCATATTAAGGGTCTTCATCTAGGTTCCAAATGACTGTGGATGAGTCTGTTGCATAGATTTTCCCCCTTCTGAATGTAATTGCTGGTGTAGGAGTGCATCCTGAAAGGCATGTTTTATGATTTTGCTGGGAAACCCCCTTTGAGAGAAATTGTTACTCAGGTCATGGGATTGATGAATGAAGTCTTCCGTGGATGGGAGAGGATGGTAGCTTTCCCATTTTAGCAAACTGTTCGTCACTGTTTCTTTTCTATAGACTTGAGTACGTAATTGACCACCAGCTGATTTTTAGATCCGTAGGTCTAAGAAAATCATGGATTCAGCCTGAATATCACTGGTAAATCTCAGACGAAAGTCATTGCTATTCAGTGTCTCTACAAAGCAATGACATTCAGCAGGGCTTGAGGTCCACAAAATCAATACATCATTGTTGTATCTAAGCCAGATCGAAATAGCTGATGACCATCTGGCATATGTTTATGAAAACACAATCTGTTTCTCCCACCAGCCAAGGTAGAGATTAGCATAGCTTGGGGGCATTGGGCTCCCAATAGCTGTTCCCCCCAGATGGTGGAAGAGTTTATTCCCAAACAGGAAGATGTTTCTCTCCATGATGAGCCTTGGTAAGTCAAGGACCCAGATGTTCTGTCTTACATATTGAGTTCCCCTTGTACTCAAAAAAGCATCAACTGCCTCACATCCTTTGGTATGTGGGATGGAGGAGTAGAGTGCCTCTACATCTAATCTCACAAGAAAAGTATTTTCTTCCAGTTGTTTCAAAACATCAGTCGTGTCGCAAACGTGATCAAGAATTTGATTGACATAGACTGATGTTCTGAGTGAGGGTATTGATCCCTGAGACCATGGGACGACCCTTCAAAGGGGGATACCCCTTATGGACATTGGGGAGTCCCTAAAAAGTGGCCATAGTTGGATATTTAGGAAGAAGGAATTTAAGCTCTTGCTCACGAATCAATCCCTCATCAAATGCACGATTAAGTATGTTCTGCAGTTCCTTATAGAATTTGTCTAAGGGGTTATGTGAGAGAACTCGATATCCCTCAGTATCCAGAATTATAGTTTCACACATGGTTTCATATTGCGATGGCTTGATTACAACAGTATTGTTCTGCTCAAGGTCAACCAGAGCTCTCCTCTATTCTGGGCTTAGCTTGTTAACAAAACCACATGGGTGAGAGTCTAACTTTTTCAGTTCCTCCATGACCAGATCGACAAAGAGGTCAATATGTGAGACTTCCACTGCAGGGTATGCCACAATTTTTATGGCTTAATAGCCTCAAAAAATATCCTCCTAGTCGCACTAGCTTGAGAAATGATTGCTAGGCGACATTCTAAATTGCCAGTATCGTGTCTTCATTATGTTGGAGAGACAGATTTTATTGCTACTGATTTAGTGTTTTTTTCAAGATATATTCAATAAAGGTTACTATTTATCCTAGCTATACCTCTTAACTTACACCATCGCTTGCAGTGTGACAGAGGATCCACTACCTCAGATCCTGACAACTGTTATATGTAAGTGCCCTTACGGATGCCCGTCTATAGTTTACCTATATAATGGCAATTTTAATTAAAGTTTCCCATGAAAGAAAATTCTCAAATTTCAATCCCTTGTTTTAACTCCTATCACTCCCTAAGCTGGTCAGGGTGGGCAGGGACTCTCTAGGCAGACACATTATGATCCATCCAGTTCTTTGAGCTGACAATGTGGTTAGCTTATCAGGGTACAGGTTTATGTACACTTTCATTTACCCTCTGAACATTGTACTAGTATGCAAATGAAATACTGATAAGTCAAATGGATGCGGCTTCAAAGCTTGGTGAAATACTTATCATGGGGGACTTCAATTACACAGATACTGACTGGGGGGAAGAAACCTGCAGGTCCTTTAAGGGTAGTGTGTTTTTGTCAACTACAATTACCTGTCACAACTAGTCCTTGTGCCAACAAGAGGGGGGGGGGCACTACTGGACCTTATCCTAACCAACAGACCTGAAAGAGTATCAAAATTACATGTTGGGGGGAATCAGGGTAATAGTGATCATAATAATTTCATTGATTTAGGATTAACCTATACCAAGAGTGTCAGTGGAGGGGCAACCAACACTCTAAACTCCTAGAAGGCAAATTTTCAGCAGCTAAGGAAAGACCTTATAGACATATACTAGGACAATGTACTCAAAGACAAAAGTACCCCAAAAAATGGGACTTTTTCACAAATGGTGGAAGACACAATGAGGAATTATGTAAATTCACTTTGGAATGCCAACAGTTTAAACCAGGAAGAGGTACGGCTCAGTCTCACAACCACTAAGATAGGCAAATCATCGGGCCCAGATGGCATACATCCCTGGGTTCTGCATTAACTATTTACTGTGTTAGACAGACCATTATTTTTAATATTCGAAGATTCCTTGAGGACTGATTATGTTCCACAGGACAGGCGGATAGCAAATGTGGTACCAATATACAAAAAAAGAATCAAAAAGTGCTCCTGAAAACTACAGAACTGTGAGTCTAACATCTGTTGTGGGAAAAATTTGGGGCTCTGTTAGAGATGCTATCCTGGAGTATCTCACTGTACATAACATTTAATCCTGCATCAGCATGGGGTTAAGAGATATCGGTCACTTCAGACTAATCTGATTTGCTTCTTCGAGGAAGTAAGTTCCAGACTGGATATGGGGGATGCTGGCAAAGTTGTATATCTGGACTTTTCAAAGGCATTTTACACAATGCCGTAAAAAAGGTTGGTACATAAAATGAGACTGCTGGGACCAGGGGAAAATCTGTATATTTGGATAGGTAATTGGCTTAGTGATAGAAAACAGAGGGTTGACATTAATGGAACATTCTCAGATTTGGTTAATGTTACCAGTGGAGTGCCTCAGTCGTCAGTATTGAGGCCACTTCTTTTTAATATTTTTATAAGTAACCTTGTAGTGGGTTTGCACAGTGAGTGGTTGATGAAGTTTAATGTAGATAAATGCAAAGTTATGCACTTGGGCCATGGAAGCAAAAAGTATAATTATGTTCTAAACTCTAAATTACTTGGTGTAGTTACAGTGATAATTGCAGTGGTATAATTTGTGGTGTCCTTTTTTAAGTGGAGCTAAAGGTAACTGGAGGTTTGTTCACATACTCATTGCATTTTTTCAAAATAAATTTATGTTGTTGTCCCCTTTTTTCTGTACAATTATATACTTTATTAGAAGAGTATTCTCGCTGATCTCTTTCAAACTTAGTTTTCTTAGTGGTGGTAATAGTGTCCTCTAATTTCTGTAAATTGGTCTCTAGTTCAATCTCAAGTTAACGATAATCCGTTGTGGTAACGAAAGGGGTATATTAAGATTCTTCATACTGTGTAATAAGATTTATTAATTTGAGAGAACATTCAGAAATAATTGTACAGTCGGTCCCCTACTTAAGGACACCCGACTTACAGACGACTCCTTGTTACAGATGGACCCCTCTGACCTCTGAATGCTTTACTATAGTCCCAGACTGTAATGATTAGCTGTAAGGTGTAACAAAGCTTTATTGATAATCCTTGGTCCCATTACAGCAAAAAATGTTTAAACTCCAATTGTGACTGAGGCAAACAATTTTTTGTCTGGATCTACAATTATAAAATATACAGTTTCGACTTACATACAAATTCAACTTAAGAACAAACCCTTGGGAACCTATCTTGTACGTAACCCGGGGACTGCCTGTATATAATTTGTTATTGAATCTCTCATCATATACTGTAGTAGGTGCTTTATAGAAATGTAAGCCGCAGGGTATCATATTTAGTTCACTGTATTATGTGAAGGTGGTAAAGTCCCACCATATGAGCATTTGATTTGACATACCTTTTTCCAATTCTCACATTAATCCATTCAAAGGAGTATCCATGTGTGTAGTAGAACTAGAAGTGGAGAAAATCTGTTGCGCTCTGTTCATGCATTCAGCATTGAGAAAAATAGGAAAGATTTGTCCAGCGTTGGAATTGCTTGTTTCTGGTAACATTGGAGTGGTCATTTTGATAAAGAGAAGTGTGATTAAGTTGAAAAAGTAGTTTAAGAAAAAATAAATGATACGTCTTCAGCAAAATTATTTCTGCAATTTAGAAAAAGTATGTGTACTGGGGAGCATGTAAAACACCAAAAACATGAAAAGCAAAAAATAGATAAATCAGCTCACCTAGAAGTAGACACAGCTGAGCGCATTCTTTGCACGGACTAGAAGAAGCTGAGTCAGGGTCAGTATGAAACCAAACAAATAGGAAATCTAGCCAGCAAAGTAAATACTGACCCAGACTCAGATTCTTCTAATTATGCTTCTCTTTATTATGTTCTCCTATGTTACCGGAAACAAGCAATCCGTATACTTCTTTTACTACCAATGTTACATATCAAATCAATAACTTCATAAACTGTGACTCTGATCACATTATCTACTTAATATCGTGCACTTAATGTAAAGTCCAATACATTGGTAGTACTATTCGCAAATTAAAAAGCAGAATAGCAGACCACATCACAGGTGCCACGTCAACCTCGTTGTCCACATTACATAAAAACCTCTCTGGAGACTCTTAACATTTTAGAGAATATCATCAGGGTTTACTAGACAGCATGCAAGTCATCCCCATTGAGAAAGTAAGACGTTCAAAAAGGGAAGCAGACTGGCTTCGTAAAGTAAGGAAAAGGGAGGCACATTGGATACTTACCCTAGATACACATTATCCATTAGGCATATCCGAAGGTAATGATCTTATGTATATATACTAATCATGTTTATTTACTTTTGTATATATCATTTGTAATTTATTTCATGGTAAGAAATAACACATATTTCTAAGACATAGCACAGTGGAACAACGGATTAAGATCTAAATGTGGGTTCAGGCTTGCTGGGGTCAGATTTAAGATCCCGAAGATCCAAATATCCAAGACTGAGAAGCAGCACAAGCCAACACCCTGAAAAAAAACATTCACACTTGGAGAACTAGAAAAAGCCCTTAAAGAATCCCTATCAGGGAAAAGCCCAGGGTCTGACAGTTTCCTACAGCCTACTACAAAACCTTCAAACACATGCTCTTGCCTCGTATGTTGGATACCTTTAATTCTTTGTAAAATTCAATGCAATTCCCCAAACAGTCCCTGCAGGCTCACATCACTATCCTTCCCAAAGAAGGTAAAGACCCCACACAATACGGGAGCTACCACCCTGTAGCAATATGTTATATGCTGTTCTGGCCTGTAGGGGTCTCACTACTTTTGTGTGTGTACAGTAAAGCATGTGTGTTGGTAGACAGAGACTAGTATTGTGACGTGTAATGGCAGCTTGTTGAATAAAGAGCCTGAAACCATCTCCAGTGTGTGAAGCCAATACAGGAGAGACCACTAACAGAACATGGTGGCACCTGGGCACAGAACTTGTGTATAACAAGTCTGCATCTCCTGAGAACTTGCATAAATCACAGCAACTGTAAGTACAGAGTCCCTGATAATACTGCACTATGGAGAGTGGCCTGAAACCCCCTCAGACACTGGATGTCACTTCTTCCAATCTGTCACAGACCTGGAGACACTGGAAGGAAGAGTTCACCCTATATGTGGATCTGATAGTGGCCCAAAGTAATGAGAAAAGGAAAGTAAAGCTCTTTTATTACCTTTTTAGGGGAAAGAGGAGAGAAATATCCAAGACCCTAATCCCAGAAATCTCTGACAGTCTGGTGTTAGAGGACATTGTGCAGGCATTTGACAAATGCTGTGACCCCCAAAAAGAATGAGACTATGGAGAGATACAAGTTCTTAAGGGACCAGGAGGCTGGGGATAATGTGGACAGATATGTGACAGAGCTGAGGAGACTGGCTGCAACATGTGGCTTTGGAGAAATAAGAGACTCTCTCATCAGAGACAGGATAGTGTGTAGCATCAGAAACTCTCACCTCAGAGAAAGATTACTGAGGGAGGAAGAGCTGACCATAGTGAGATGCCTGCAGATCTGCAGGGCTGCTGAGCTGACAAAAGACAGCCTGAAGATGATGGAAGACACCAGTGATGAGACACTACATGCTGTATATGGGAGAGCAAAAGCAAGGCCCAGGCTCCCTAAAAGCACCATCCAGTGCAAATGTTGTTGGAAAAGACATGAGAGAGAAAAAGAGAAGTGTCCTGGATATGGAGAAACCTGCAGGACATGTGGAAATAGAAACCATTTCTCAGATCTGTGCAGACTGAAACCCAGCAAACAGCATAGACAAGTCCACACAATGACACAGAACACAGACAGTGATAAGGACATTGCAACCTTTTTGTTGGATGAGCAGCCCATTAGATTTAAGCTGGATTGCGGAACAAGCTGCAGTATAATTCCATGTGCTCTGCTGAAAAAACAGGTTTCCATTGAGCCCACTTATACTGGTGGTGTACAACAAAAATGTTTTGAAACCTACGGGGACCTGTAAGCTTAAATTAAGGAACCCATGTAACTCATAGAGACTTTTATTTAGGGCTTAAATCGCCCTTACTGCAGTTGCAAGGTGAATTTTCGAATTAACCCTTTATAGCCTAAAATGACTCCCGATACCGGGACGAGAGCACACGCTTAGACACACCAGTCTCTTAGAAAATACCGAATCTTCAAGTTTATTAACGTGCAGCCCCATATATAAAACACATAAAATCATCTGCATAGGGGCGTGAAAAGGTGATAGAATACTGCAATGCTATTGGCCATATCGAATATCTCCCCAAAAATTTACTTTCCCAAAACATGTAGGTGAACTTTACATATTATTTCTCACACCGAGCACTGTCTTCAGGGAGACAGAATGTTTATACCAATTGCCCTTGCACTAGCTCTGTAGTCACAACTTCATGCAGAGAAACTAAAGAAAGGATAAGGTAGGTAATGAAGACATCTCTAAACACTTTCACACAAAATGAAGTTTCCAGTCATTTTGATGGCTGTACACAGGTCAACAGCACCCCCGGCTAAGACTAATACGTCAGCTTGGTCCAAAATGGCGTCTGTAACAAAAACAGTTACAAAGTGGAATTTACAGTGCTGCCTGGTAGTGATCATGTACTATTACTGGGTGTAAAAGCACGAAATAAAGCACCAAAAAATAAATAACTATCCAATGCCTACAATAGAAGATATTCTACCAGATTTAAAATATTTTCAGTATGTGATGTAAAAAATGGATTCTGGCATGTAGAACTAGATGAAGTATCAAGTTCACTGACTGCATTTTAATCCCCATTCGGACGCTTTAAATGGCTAAGAATGCCCATGGGACTAAGTCCTGCTCCAGAGGTGTTTCAGCAGAAATTGATGCAAGCCTTGGAAGGACTCCCTGGAGTCAAAACAATAGCAGATGATATAGTCCCATATATCGGACATCTGCTTTCCTCAAATGTTGTAAAAGTTGACCCGGAAAAGGTTAGGCCAGTACAAGACATTCCTACCCCATAACATGTTTGCGGAATTCAGTGATTTCTTTGGATGGTAAATTACCTACCAAAGTTTTGCAAGAACCTAGCAGACATGTGTGAGCCACTGAGACAGCTTACACACAAAGATGTGCACTATGAATGCACAGAATCCCAGTAAATTGCTTTCCAGACATTGAAGTAGGCGATTGCAGATGCAACAATCCTAAAGTATTTTGATCCAGATCAAGAGGTGGTGATACAATGATGTGATGCTTCAGGAAAAGGCCTGGGAGCAACATTGATGCAGGCTCAACCGCCAGTTGCATTTGCAAGAAGGGCACTCACAACCAGCGCTATGGGTATGCAAAGTGGGCTATTGCCCAGGGCCGCCGGAAAGGGGAGAATCTCTTCTTTCAAATGAATTTAGTTTCTAGGTGACATGGATCCATAGATATTCAGGTTTAAAGTGAGAATATCAGGTGCCATTTTTACTGCTGTAATTTCAATTTTATTTTTAAAAGTCAAAAATTGTAAAAATTGCTCTGGCCAATATCGCAACAAAATATCCAGAAATACCAGGTGGTGAAAGGGTTAATACTCCTTGGTTGAATTCCTGGGTGAAGATGCTTATTATCTATCTCCTGTCCATATATCTATCATCTATCTGTCTAGATATATATCTTTTAATAATCTGACCATTTATATATCTCGCGTTCTTTATTAATCAATCTTCTATTTCTCTTCTACTGTATCTCTCACATCCATCTATTGCAGGGGTCCCCAAACATTTTACATAGGGGGACTGTTGGAGGGCCAGACTAAAGTTTAAAAATAAATAGTGGTACGTGTGACCACATCCGTAATACACTGGACCCCCTCAATTAATTATTTAATATACTTCACCCTCTTGTTAACTATTTTATATATTGGCCAAATTAATTAATTAAGTGGGTCAATTAATTTTGAAATATACAGGGACCCCTCTCCATTAATTATTGAATAATGCTGCCTCCCCCTTTACTAGACTGCCCCTCATAATTATTTCCTATGCTGCCCCACCATTAATTATTTCATATGCTGCCCCTCCACCATTAGTTATTTAATATGCTGCTCCCCACCATTAATTATTTCATATGCTGCCTTCCACCATTAATTATTTCATATGCTGCTCTCCACCATTAATTATTTTCTGATGCCCCTCCATCATTATTTTCTGATTCCCCTTCACCATTAATTATTTTCTGATGCCCCTCCATTAATTATTTTCTGATGCCCCTCCATCATTATTTATTTTCTGATGCCCCTCCACCATTATTTTCTGATGTCCCTCCATTAATTATTTTCTGATGCCCCTCCATTAATTATTTTCTGATGCCCCTCCACCATTATTTATTTTCTGATGCCCCTCCATCATTATTTTCTGATGTCCCTCCATTAATTATTTTCTGATGCCCCTCCATTAATTATTTTCTGATGCCCCTCCACCATTATTTATTTTCTGATGCCCCTCCACCATTATTTTCTGATGTCCCTCCATTAATTATTTTCTGATGCCCCTCCATTAATTATTTTCTGATGCCCCTCCATTAATTATTTTCTCATGCTCCTCCATTAATTATTTTCTCATGCTCCTCCATTAATTATTTTCTCATGCCCCTCCACCATTAATTATTTTCTCATGCCCCTCCACCATTAATTATTTTCTCATGCCCCCCCACCATTAATTATTTTCTCATGCCCATCTACCATTAATCATTTGGTATAATGCCCCCATAATTAATAATTTTTTTATGTCAGGGCGCCGCGGCCACTACAATCTATTTGCTGATGGTTAAAAAAACCCACACGGCTGCGCATCCAGGTTCAAGGAGCGATGTGCGCCGGGGTTGTCTTCCGGCCGCATCGAGCACTATAACAGTGACGGGCAGGAGCTTCCTGTCCGGACCGACGGAGGCCCCTGCTCGACTGCGGAGACCTGCCAGGGGCTTCAACAGGAGCCGCTGGCGCTCCAAGGGGCCGGATAAAAACAGTCCGTAGCCGGGCCGTAGTTTGGGGACCACTGATCTATTGTATATATAATCTACTTTATAATTCTGCATCTAGAAATATCTATCATCTTTCATATTTATCTTCTATCATAATAATTGTAATGTATAATTCCTTTAATTATATAGCGCACACAGATTATGCAGTGCTGCACTGTGCTTGCCAAATCAGTCCCTGTCCCTAATGGGGCTCACAATTTATTCAACCTACCAGGAGTGTGGGAGGAAATCGGAGAACCCAGAGGAAACCCACGCAAACACTGTGAGAACATGCAAACTCTTTACAGATGTTGACCAGCGCTGCAAGGCTGTAGTGCTAACTAGAGATGAGCAAGCACTAAAATGCTTGAGTGCTCGTTACTCGAGTTACTCGAGACACTTAGCAGTGTCAAAGGAAAAACTGAAACAAATTCAGACATTCAAAGAGAAAGATAAAACTCTCCGGGACCTCAAAACGGTCATTGTGCAAGGCTGGCCAAAGTACAAGTAGCATGCTCCAAAGGATGTCTCTCCATTCTTTCACACCAGAGATGAGCTTTAGGTACATCAAGGAATCATCTTTAAGGGGGATAGAGCTGTGATACCAGAATCTCTCAGAAGAAACATACTAAAAAACTTTGAATGACCACATTAAAAACTACATAGCGCAATGTGAAATATGTGCGTCATATACTGATAAGTAATCGAAGGAGACATTGCGACCACATGCAATTCCAAATAGGCTATGGTCAAAGATAAGCAGGAACCTCTTCACATGGAATGACAAAGAATACCTGATCACAGTGGATTATTTCTCCAACTTCTAGGAAGTGGACTATCTGCAGGATGCAAGGGCAAGAACAGTGATTAAAAAACTCAAGGCCCATTTTGCCAGGTGCCAGGCATTCTTGACACTGTGTTCTCTGACAATGCTGCTCAATTTACATCAGAGATTAAAAGATTTAGCACGACATGGGAATTTGAGCATCAGACATCATCTCCAGGATATCCCCAAAGTAATGGGAAAGCAGAATCAGCAGCAAAAACAGTTAAAAGACTAATGCGAAATCAAAGCAGGCAAGTTCAGATATCTAAGCACATTGGTGCGGTACCTGCTCCAATCGCTCGTGCAACGGGATCTGTTGTGGTTCTCGATCCAGAATTCCTTTATTTAGCGTTCAAAATTTCAGACATATGAGGACGCCGAGGTCCACAAGGTAACAGCCTGTTTCGCGCAAATAGCACTTTGTCAAACCTCCTCGTCATGTTCAGGACTCCTTAAAGGAAACCTACCACTTCTGATGGTAGGTATTAGATGTAAACACCGGGCACCAGCTCAGGGTGAGCTGGTGCCGGAGCTTACCTTAGCTAGTGTTTTAAACCGCTATATCGCGGTTTAAACACATTTTGATTTACAGCCCGCTGTAGCTTCGGCGTTGCGCGCGGCCGTGTGCGCGTGACGCCTCCAGCACTTCCTATGGGGCTGTAAATGTATATATAGCGGTATAGCGGTTTAAAACACTAGCTAAGGTAAGCTCCGGCACCAGCTCACCCTGAGCTGGTGCCCGGTCTTTACATCTAATACCTACCATCAGAAGTGGTAGGTTTCCTTTAAAAAGAGCAAGGGGGAGGTTCCTGATATCTTGGCGAGCAGCAAGTGTTACATTCATTAGTGCACAAACAGTAAAAAGTACATACAAATACTAAACATCTACTTTTCCACCACTAAAAACAATGTAAAAAATGCAATGTAGTAAGAAGGCATACGTTTTGCATAATTTTCACAGAAACACTTATGTCATTTTTATCATTAAGTCCACCTGGACCCATAGCCCCCGTCTTCATGATCCATTTTTCTTCTTCTCTTAACAACTCCCTTTGCCGATCTCCCTCCTTCGGATTATTCCTCACATGCACAATTCCTGCAAATTTTGGGGATCCCTTGAAGGACGTTATAGAGTTGCAATGCTCACGGAACCTTACAAACAAGTTACGTATTGTTTCCCCAATGTAGAAGCGTTTACAGGGAAAGTACATTACATACACAATGAATGACGATCAGAAATTTATGAAATCGTGCACTTTATGCATTATACCACCATTTTGTAGAAAATCACTAGTTAACAGTTGGTTGCAAAAATTGCAATGCCTGCATTTAAAATTACCCAGGGGAATACATGTATCAAGCCATGTCCCGGTGGGTGTACTGAAACGCTCAACCAGAAAATTTCTAAGAGTTTTACTTCTTCTAAAAGCTATCATTGGTTTCTGATCCATCAATTTCTTCAGATGTGAATTCTGAGGATATCCCAGTTTCTATCTATTGGCGAGCGAATCTCAGCTTCAAAAGTGTTATATTTAAAGAAAAAAATGAAACAATCCTGTTTGTTCTTAATGTTTTTCCTGCTTCTCATTTTCCCCCCAAGGGCTTCTTGTCTAGAGACAGAGCAAGCTCTACGTGCTGCACCTTCAATAATATGTTTGGGATACCCTCGTTCTTGAAATCTCCCCATTAATTCCTCTGTCTGATCCAAGAAGGTGGAGTCATCACTGTTCAACCTGCGTAATCTAAGAAACTGGCTATAAAGAACCCTGTCTTAGTGTGTTTCGGATGAAAACTTTTAAAGTTTAATAATGTATTAGAGGAGGTTGGTTTTCTTAAACATTCTGTGTTAAGAGTATTCTCTTCGACCGTAATTCAAACGTCCAGGAACTCTAATCTCGTATCCCCAAAATTGGCTGTAAAGAACATGTCATATTCGTTGGTCTCATTCAAGAAATCGACAAATTTAGCAAATTGCTTAGCAGAGCCTCTCCATTGTGTTCTTTGAGCAGTGTAATGAGAAGGACGCGATCCAGGTGCAAAGCATGAAAGCACTGGAATTTAAAGTTTTTCAACTTGCAGAAATAGAGGTCCGATTATTTTGGACGTATAATTCTTTGCGGTAATATAGTCTTAATAACCGAACACCAAGAGGCTTCTGGGTGTTTAAGGAGGTATCGCAATATCAAGAAGACAAAGAATTTATGAAGGAATGGGAAGAACTTCACTTACAACATTCCCTGATTTTAATCTGATTGATACTTAAAATGAACAAGAGTATGCGTTTGTAAAGCTGAATTTTGCAAAGCGAAAATTGAATTGAGCACAAGAATGACGGAATCGCAGTTACAGACAATACTGATAAAACTAGAAAAGAAACTGGTAATTATACAAACATAGATTAAAGGGAAAAAGAGGGACAAGTTCCTCATAGATAAACTGGACTTTGATAATGTAAAAGTGTTTAATTGGTCAAATCGACGAAAGTCTACCCCGTATGGAATTAAAAAAAAAAGAACAAAAGGAAAAATAAGACAACAGATTATTGGACTACTGAATCGGACTCTAGTGTGTCAGATGACAATCAACAAGCGGCTGTACAGACACAAACAAGTACTGCGGAGAACGCGGTCCCTTTAGGAAGAGAACCAGGAGAGGGAGACCAAGAAAGAAAAAGGTTCCAGAGCCGGCCCTACAAGAGGAAGCACGTAACTTGGAGAAAATAGAGACTTATTCTCCCAAAAAAGACTCGGGTAGGAAAGTGATCAATCTTAGGCTATATTCACACTGCTGTTGCCCGCCCATACCGTACCGTAGCGGGCAACGGCAGTGCACGGGGAGAGGAGGAGGTGAGCGCATAGGGAGCGCATAGGAAGTTATGGCGCACAGCACCGTACTACGGTCCTATCTTTTTCCAGGGTACGGAGCGGTACGGTGCCGCACGTGTGCTGCACCGTACAGCTCCCGTATGGCGCCGTGTGCCCATTGCCATCTATGGGGGATGTATATCGGCCCTATATACGTCGGCCGTATATACGTCCCCCATACGTCAGTGTGAATATAGCCTTACTTAGTATGTATTAGATGATGCATGTGTTTCCTTATTGGAAAAAGGTTTACATGTTGCTATAGTTGAGTTCAGATGCATATTTGTTGTCTAACTTATGCGAGTGTTCAAACAAGAATGATGTCTCCCTGTACCTTTAGAAACAACTGAGCCTTTTAGGGCTGGCATCCGTTCCACATATTGTCCTCCCTTGTCTGCCGGTGGCCATTTAGAGGAATTTCAAAATAAGGGGTTGAGTGATCTTTAGGCTCTGATTTATCCAAATAATTCATCTAACCTTACGAAAGAGGAATCCTCTGCACTCAAGTGGTTATGGTCCAAAAAGGACATTATAGTGAAACCAGCAGATAAGGGGGACAATGTGGTGTTGATGTCAAGAGACTATTACATAAGAGTCAGAGAGACTGTTAAAAGATGAAAGAACATACCTTCCTCTTTTGACTAATCCCACCACCAGATTCAAAGGAAAATACAAACTTTACTAAGAACAGGGGTGGAAAGGGGTATGATCTCGGAGCACTTTGCTGAAAAATTACTCCCCCCGTATCCAACTTTCCCTTCATGGTACTTTTACCCAAAGTGCATAAGGAGATAAAGGAACCCCCGGGTTGTCCCATAGTGGCAGGGGTGGGCTGCCACAGAACCCCTGTCCAAATATATAGATTGGTTGTTATGGCCACTGTTACAGGACATACCTTCCTCTATAAAGGATACTAATTCCTTCCTCTTAGCACTGGAGGACATTTGGTGGCAAGAAGACTTTCATTTGGCATCAATTGATATCGAAAGTCTATATACGAGAATACCACAGGAATTAGGGGTGCAGGTTATCAGAAGGATTTTGACTAATACTGCTAAAGAGAAACCACTGGTAGACTTCATTTGCGAATCACTAGAGTTTATACTAGCACACAATGCTTTTGATTTTTAACAATAGGTGGTTCGTTCAGAGAAGCGGTACTGCCATAGGGACCCCTGCCGCTTGCGCCTTAGCAAATTTATTTTTAGCTAATACATTATTGCACTTTAAAAGTTTTCATCCGGAACACACTAAGACAGGGGTTCTTTATAGCCAGTTTCTTAGATTACGCAGGTTGAACAGTGACTCCACCTTCTTGGATCAGACTGAGGAATTAATGGGGAGATTTCAAGAACAAGGGTATCCAAAACATATTATTGAAGGTGCAGCACATAGAGCTTGCTCTGTCTCTAGACAAGAAGAACTTGGGGGGAAAATGAGAAGCAGGAAAAACATTAAGAACAAACAGGATCGTTTAGTTTTTTCCTTTAAATCTAACACTTTTGAAGCTGAGATTGGCTCGGCAATAAATAGAAACTGGGGTATCCTCAAACAAGATTCAAATCTGAAGGAATTGACTGATCAGGAACCAATGATAGCTTTTAGAAGAAGTAAAACTCTTAGAAATCTACTGGTTGACAGCCGTTTCAGTACACCCACTGGGACATGGCTTGATACATGTATTAAATGTGGACATTGCAATTTTTGCAACCAACTGTTAACCAGTGATTTTCTACAAATTGGTGGTATTATGCATAAAGTGCACAATTTCATAAATTTCTAATCGTCATTCATTGTGTATGTAATGTACTTTCCCTGTAAACGCTTCTACATCGGGAAAACAATACGTAACTTGTTTGTAAGGTTCCGTGAGCATTGCAACTCTATAACACCCTTCAAGGGATGCCCAAGGTTGATCCAGCATATTATTGCCCATGGTGGTAATGCACAATTTGCAAATTGTGCATGTGAGGAATAATCCGAAGGGTGGAGATCGCCAAAGGGAGTTGTTAAGAGAAGAAGCAAAATGGATCATGAAGACGGGGGCTATGGGTCTGGGTCCAGGGGGACTAAATGATTAAAATTACCTAAGTGTATTTCTGTGAAAATTATGCAAAACGTATGCCTTCTTACTACATTGCATTTTTTACATTGTTTTTAGTGGTGGAAAAGTAGATGTTTAGTATTTGTATGTACTTTTTTCTGTTTGTGCACTAATGAATGTAATACTTGCTGCTCGCCATGATATCAGGTACCTCCCCCTTGCTGTTTTTAAGGGTGGAGTCCTGAACATGACGAGGAGGTTTGACAAAGCGTTATTTGTGCGAAACAGGCTGTTACCTTGTGGACCTCAGCGTCCTCACATGTCTGAAATTTTGAACGCTAAATAAAGGAATAGTGGATTGAGAATAGTGAGTGCCGTTCCGTTCTTGGACTACAAGGTTCAGATATCTACCTGTCTATACTGGATCACAAAAACACCTCCACACAAGGCTTCCACAGCAGCCCAGCTGAGAGGCTCATGAGTAGATGGACCAGGACACTCTTACCAACTGCTCGTCATTGTCTTAACCCAAAGCTGGTCGAACAAGTTGGTGATCAAATGAGGAAAAATCAAGAGAGGCAAGCTTTCTACTATAACAAATCAGCAAAAGATCTGCCTGAACTTCAGGGAAACGATAATGTGCGGATCCAGTCCAGCAGCAAATATGACAAGCACTGGCAAAAGGCAAAGGTAGTCCAGAAACTGGGGCCTTGGACTTATGAAGTTGAAACAGAGGAAGGAAGGAGAATAAGGAAAAATCACAGACATCTGAGAAAAATGCATGAACACATTGATCGTTATCCAGATATCCAAGACAATGAGATGGCAAGCACAAGCCAGTAGACAACAGGTACAGCTGAAAATGAAGCTGCGAGGAGTGAGGACAGTAACCAGAGACTGACAAGCAAATCCTGGTGTATGTAAGTGCATGCCTTGCAACACAATTTTTAAGTTAAATCCTGTGGTTTGTCCGAATCCGTCGGATCATCGGACGGCCCGTCTGCATGAAAGCAGGCGCGATTGCGTCATAATCCAATCGTGTGCGATACAATCGCCTGCTAAATACCTGTCCCAGCGGCACGATCCCCAAAAAACACCAGAAAACCCAACGGAAATGTGATCCGCGGACCCTTAGTACATAAGCCCTATTGTGACAGAATCAGAAGAAAACTCAGATGTTACATGAGCTGGAAGGATGATACAAAAGCCTGTCCATCTCAAGGATCATACTTAAATAGACTTGTTTCACGTTTAACAGTTTTCTTAAATTTCATTGTTCTATTTAAAAGAGAAAGGATGTTTAAATAAGGTATATGTTGCTCTGGCCTGTAGGGTTTTCATTACTTCTGTGTGTGTACAGTAAAGCAAGTAGCAACTTGTTGGTAGACAGAGACTAGTATTGTGTTACAATATGTAATGGCAGCTTGTTGAATAAAAAGTCTGAGACCAACTCCAGTGTGTGAAGCCAATACAGGAGAGACCACTAACAGAACACATCCCATCTCCTTACTTAACGTTGATTTAAATATATTTGCCAAACTACTAGCCAATAGGATTAGATCATTTCTTCCATCACTCATTGACCCTGAACAAGTAGGTTTTGTACCTGAGAGAGACGGGAAGGACAATACCTTACAAGTTCTTTATATCCAGTTCGCCCAGTCAAGTAAAATTCCTCTAGCTTTCATATCTACAGACGCCGAGAAGGCCTTTGACCAGGTGGACTGGAAATGCATCTAACCTTAAAAAAGTTTGGCTTCCTTCTCAAAGCAATTGAAAACATTATGGCGATATAAACCACCCCCGCAGCAGAATTAAGGATAAATGGAACTCTTTCCTTTTTGCAGCCAGATCTTGTTGCAGTGAACAAAGCAGCGTAGTGTGGCAAATAACCTTTTTAAGATTATTCAGAAAAGCGAGTGTGCAAGCTTTTTGGCAAGTGTGCGAGCTTTGTGGCAAGTGAGCATTGATCCTAAGTGTGTGCAGTGTCCAAAATGGGATTTAGGATTAAAGGACTTAAGTTTGAGGGACCTTAGCAGGTAACTGCTGTATTTTTGTGTTACTTTTACCGTGTGGTGGCCCCTTTTCACATACCAAAACCAGTGTTAATTTTTTAACAGTCTGTGAAAAAGCCATGTTCATGTGAATAAGCCATGTGAATAAGCCATGTCTTTAAAACCCCTTAACTCCTTAAGGACGCAGCCAGTTTAAAGCTTATGGCTCAGCTCAATTTTTTGGATTCTGACTTGTGTCGCTTTATATGGTTATAACTTTTGAACACTGTTACTTATTAAAACTATTCTGAGATAGTTTTTTCCTTCATTTTAGTTGTAAATGTTGGGTGATAAGTTTTGCGTTAAATTACAAAAAAAAGAAAAAAATGAATTTTTTAAAAAAATTTGCCATTGTCAAAATTCTAAATAATTTCATTTTCAGGCAGATAGATTTACCAACTAAATAAATTGCTGAATAACATTTCCCATGTTGAAATGTCTGGATAATTTATTTTGATGTCACGCGGCTTACAAATCGAATAGAGATTTTCCGTATTTTCAGAATTGACCATTTTGGAGATCAATACCGTTTTGAATGAAATTTTACATATTTAGCATCAAAAATCCCCTATGTATCAACCCATTTTCAAATGTGCACCCCTCAAGCTATCAGAAACAGCTTTTAGGAAGATTGTTAACCCCCTGAGATCTTCATAGTAATGAAATCAAAATGGAGGTGAAATTTAGAATGGTCAAATTGTGCCGGTTATACGTTCATTTAGCCTTAAAATTTACACATTTCTAAAAGATAAAAAGAGAAAACCGACCATACAATTTGTTCTGCAATAAAACCCTAATGTGGGAAAAATCTATCATTTTTGCATTGCCGTCTTCCAAGTTTCATAACATTTTTACTTTTTTGGCTACAGAGCTGGTTGATGGCTTGTTTTTTGCGGGAGATGTTGTACTTTGAAACGGTATCATTAAGGAGTACATATGTTTTTTTATCACGTTTTATTGCATTTTTTGTGGGATTCAATAGATAAAAATCATAATTTTTGGCAGGTTTTTAACAGTTTTTTTTAAACTCCGTTCATCGTGCAGGTTCAATACTTATTTAGTTTTATTCTACAAATTGTTACTGATGCGGTGATACTATATATGTGGGGGTTTTGTTATGATTTAGACTTTTTTTTAGCGTTATATGTCTCTTTAAATGTTATGGGGCTTATGGGCGTTTTTAGTGATTTATTACTTTATTTTTATTGAATAACATCTTTTTTTCACTTTTTTTACTATTTTCCCCATGGAACATGAACAGGCAATCATCTGATTGCTTGTTCATGATAATACTCTGCAGTCCTGATGTATTGCAGGGTATTAGCAGTGTCAGCCTATGCACATGCACTCCAGATCCACTGCCATCACTTATTGCATTTACAATGGGACCAATAAGTATCCCACTCTACATCCACTCTTGCTTCTCAAGCAGACACTTTGTTACACCACTAGACATACACGCTCAGTTCTCTAGCAGTCACACAGCTAATCACACTTTACAAGGCTATGAGCTTGCAGAACATACAGGGACCAAAATTAAAGTAAATGCTTTAATTACAAAAAGGTGTTCAGTGCATCCAAAAAGATGTTAAAAACAAAATTACAAAATAAAATGACACACACAAGGCAAAACAGTTAAAAAACAAAAAGGGAGAAAAATAACAAATCTACAAATTAAAGAAATTCCTGATTCCCTGGAGGTGGGGGAAATATGGACCATTCCGCTTTTCTTAGCAGCCCCAATAAGGGGAACACTATTTCCTGTATCTCATATTGTTTTATATCTTTTTTGTTTGGTTCAGATTTCAGAACCTCTCATTGATTAATTAGTCCACAGGGTCATTCAGGACTGGACAAAGTGTTAAGGAGGGGAAGAGTCCAGGAATATTCAAACAGTTCTTTGTTTCCAAGGCCTGATGCAGGCATGGGGGTAGGTGTGGAGAAAAGATGTCCAGATGTCTTTTGAAGTCACATTCTTCAGGTCAGAGTTTATCAGGCTGTAAAGATTCCAGGATGTTGAAAAGCTGCCTTAACACTTCAATAGGTGCCAATAGTTCAACAAAGTTATTAATTCACCTATAGTTACAGCTACATTCTATGCTGCATTCTATGTGTCAAGCACTCCTGATCAATAGACAACGCCAGTAACATCGATTGTGGTTTCCTCTGCCAACAAGCTTTTTGGAAATTTAATTTTTATTTTCCAGCAGGAACTGGCACTTGTCCACACTGTCAAAAGTACCAATACCTGGTTTAAAAACCACAGTATCACTGTGCTCGATTGCTCACCAAAATGTTTATATATTTTCAAGAGGAAGATGAGAGACACCAGACCCAACAATGCAGACTAGCAACAATGCAGACAAGCAACCAAGGCTTCCAGAACACCTATGCAGTTCCATCAGTTCATTGCCTCCATGCAATGCTGCATTGCAGCAGTCATTGATGCAAAAGTAGACGGAAGTATTGACTTCATTTACTGTAAATACTTTTAGTTTTAGTGTTGGTCTTATATAAAATTCAAATTTTCTGAGATGATGACTTTTGGGTCAAAAGAATAGATAGATTAACCCCTTCCCGCCGCGGCACTTTTTCGATTTTGCGTTTTCATTTTGTCACTCCCCACATTCAAAAATCTGTAACTTTTTTATTTTTCCATGTACAGAGCTGTGTGATGGCTTATTTTCTGCGTTACAAATTACACTTCAAAATGGTGATATTTTATATTCCATGCCGTGTACCGGGAAAAAAATTCCAAATGCAGTGAAATTGGTAAAAAAATGCATTTGTGCCGTATTCTTGTGGGCTTGGATTTTACGGATTTCACTGTGCACCCCAAATGACAGGTCTACTTTATTCTTTAGGTTTTGGGGGATTTTGCCATCTTCTGGCGCTAATAACTTTTTCATACTTTGGTGTACGGAGATGTAGGTGGTGTCGTTTTTGGCGGATTTTGATGACGTTTACAATGTTATCATTTTTAGGACTGTACAACTTTTTGATCACTTTTTATAGAATTTAAATTTTTTTTTTAAATGGCAAAAATTTGGGCGCGATTTTCCGTTACGGGGTTAAACGCAGTGAAAAAACGTTATCATATTTTGATAGATCGGGCATTTTCGGACGCGGCAATACCTAATGTGTTTATGATTTTTACTGTTTATTTATATTTATATCAATTCTAGGGAAAAGGGGGTGATTTGAATTTTTAGGGTTTTTTATTATAATTTTTTTATATTAACTTTTTTTAATTTTTATTTTTACTATTTTTCAGACTCCCTAGGGTACTTTAACCCTAGGGTGTCTGTACGATCCTATCATATACTGCCATACTACAGCACATTGTAATGAATGGGTTAACCCGAAGTAGACCCGAAGCTACCATGGCGATGGATCGCCGCTCCCCGATGACGTCACGAGGAGCGACGATCCACAGAAAGATGGCCGTCTTTTTGAAGCCGCTGGCACCTTTGCCGGCGGCGATCAGCGGTAAAACACCCGCGATCGGTGCCGGCACCAATCGTGGGTGTTACCAGTAAGCCTTTGGTGCAATATGCAGCAAAGACTTACCGGCTATGGCCCGCGAGCCCTCTCCATGTACCGGGACCCGACATGTGACGTACTATAACGTCACATGTCGGTAAGGGGTTAATATCTATTTATCTATCATATTATCTCACACATAAGGTCAGAGCTCCTATTAATGACCTGTGGCAAAATCGAAACTGAGTTGTGATTGGCTGCTAACTGCCACAGCAACCAGCAGACAATGGCTCCTGAAGATTGGCTATTTAGTGTATTTTGGAAAGCACAGGTAAAAATTTTGATGCAAAACTTAATCTGTTAACCTATAATTTTCTCTGAGTTACAGGATCCAGCTATGCAAAATATGGTGATTGTAAACACAGCATTGCAGATTTCTTTAGTGAATATACACACATATGTATACTCAGCTTTATATATTAGATAATTAAATTACTGAAAAAAATAATGTTTTGCTGATATTCTAATTTATTGAGAAGCACTTGTAGCTTGGATTGTTATGGAAGTGTCAATATTTTTTACATCAATGATTTATAAACTTGCAAGTCTGGGAGCTATTTTAGGCCATGTATAAAAGTAAAAATCTTAACTTCCATTAGGTACTGCCACTGGGTACTGCCTTCTTTTGATTTAACCTGGAACAAATTTCCACCATATTTTTTGTATGAACCATTTATATATTTCTATAAATTAATAATGTCCCCTCTTAGTCATTTCTTTTAGAGACTAAATAAAAATAAATATTGTTGTTCAAGGCCCTTATTCCATAGTATATTCCAGGTGAGGTCGAACTAATGCCTTTTAAAGTGGTAATATTAAATCCCTATCCTGAGTGTCCATACCACTTTTGATACATGACAAAATCATGCTGGCTTTAGAGACAGCTGATTGACATTGCATGTCAATCTATGATCTACTAGTACACCCAAGTCCTTCTCAACAAGGGACTCTCCCATATTTACACCACCAAGGACATATTTGCATGTGGATTATTAGTGCCCAGGTACATAACCTAATATTTGTCCACATTGAACCTAATTTGCCTAGTGGATTACCAAGCACTTCAAGTCACCCTCCAGCCTATGAACATCCACCATAGAATCTATTACACTACACAGCTTGGTGTCATATGCAAAATATTAATGCTATGTAATGCTATTAATCCCTACCTTTTATATCATTATTTAATAAATAAATGAAATAATAATGGGCCCAGAATAGAACTCTGGGGTACACCACTTATAACTGTTGTCCATTCTGAGTTCAATTCATTGGCCACAACCTTCAGACAGAATACAATCCTTCAGACAGATTTCTATATTTCTATATACTAAGAGGGGCAGCTTGCATGAATACAAATTGGTTGCAGTTTTGTATGTCTGGCCTCTGAGACATCACTGATAACAGTAATTAACAGTCAATTAGTTATTTTATCTGTGACCTGGATAGAAGTACAGCAGTTAAGACATAAATAATGTGGTCTTTGACTAATCTGTGCCTCATAGTAAAATTAACAAATATATCAAAATGTGAAAATAAATAAAATTAGACAAACATTTAATAGATTCAAAATGAAACAAAATATTCACCCTTAAAAAGGACACGCCTGGTTAAACCTACACCTACACCAATTTTAGACATGTGCTGCAGGACATTCACTTGTCAATGTACTTCAGGGCAAGCTAATCTACTTTTGCGATTTTATAGATTGTTGTGCTTGCAATTCATGTATAAAGGCTACTTCTAAGGCCAGGTAAACATAAAGTAAAGTAGCTGATGGTAAGTGGCAACTCAAGAACAGTTACGGTTTTTTTAGGCTATAGATTCAAAACCTATACTGTATATCCTTTTACTCTGCAGTTTTTTTAATGCAACATGTAAATTGGACTTGAATAATTTTAGTCTAAAGTGGGGACAGTTATTCACTGTGGGTTAGCCTGTGCATCTGCTTCAAAGGAGTTTTCCAGGCTATCAACATTGATAACCATTTTTAAGGATATGTCCTCAACATCCAACACTAGCATGGGTAGCACATGTGGGAATATCCCTACATAAAATAGCAGTTAATTTGGTAGAGTAGATATATAATGGTGAATTATTTCCTTTAAAAACAAAGTTAGCACATGATGTTCCCCTGCCTTTCCTGTTGACAAGATCTATAAAGAGGCTTCTGCCTCCTAAATAAAACAGCTTCACTGCTGGACAATTCTAAGCCAGGCTATGTCTGAACTGGCCAAAGCTGGCTCAGGCTATAGCTTGCGTGCATGAATGCCGCAGTCCCCTTTGTGCCTTACCATGCCCTTTTTGATGTAGAGGAGATGTAAAGGGGAAATTAGCAAAATTCCTAGCTGGACTCAACTTTTTTTTTCTTTTTTCTTTTTTTTTTTTTTTTTACCAAAGTCCACTTAAATAATGAATTAACCAAAGTATTGCATGTGCTAATTATTTGAGTGCAGTCTATGATCTGTTAAAGGCTGATGCTACATTGATGCAAATTGATATAAAAATCTGACATTTTTTGTACATGTTTTGACATGGAAATTCTAATGGGGGAGATTTATCAGAACCAGATCTATTCTAGTTGCCCAACCAATCACAGCTCAGTTCTAATTTTATAAACAGCTGTGGGAAAATAAAAGCTGAACTCGGATTGGGTGCCATAAGGGCAACTAGAACAGTTCTGCCCTCAGACATTTCTGAAAAATAACCATTAAATGTATATATAAGAAATCAGACAATGTTGGGGAAGACCCCAACATTGTCTGATTTCTTATAAAAACACTTAATGGTATTTAATTACTTAATGGTAATTTATTTAAAAAAATACACTATAGCCTGCGTTTGTATTTATTGTATTAATCCATTGTATTTTTATAACCTTTGTGTTTTGTATTATGTTTAGCTGAAGTCACTCGAAACAGCTGCAAACATTGCAAGAGAACTTTCAGAGCACACAAGAGGTCGTCTAAATGCTGGGGACATTACCTATTCTATTCGAGCAATGGATCAGCTGGTGGACCTATTAGATGTTCAGCTAAGAAATTTGACTCCAGGTGGAAAAGATAG
The DNA here is from genome assembly GCF_040894005.1 of Engystomops pustulosus. Taxonomy (NCBI): domain Eukaryota; kingdom Metazoa; phylum Chordata; class Amphibia; order Anura; family Leptodactylidae; genus Engystomops; species Engystomops pustulosus. The sequence goes on along the minus strand of NC_092411.1, from coordinate 167,972,130 downwards.
TGCAGCACGAAGTTTAAATAAGGTAATTGTAAAGTGATTGTAAAAAATGTTTAAAATACATAGAGATTGTCTACCTACACTACTTAATGGTTACTTGATTGTGAGTCATACATGCAAAAAAGCATGCCAATTAGGTGCAGTAGATATTCAGGGTGTGTGAATCTTGGAATCTTGGAATCTGTTGTAAAGTAAATGTCTTCATGGACCAGATGTCTGGAGCTCTGAGCTTCGTGGGTTTTCCCACGAAAAAAATTCTCACATCTCAATCCCGTAGTGATCACTCCCTAGGCTTCTCCGAGCAAAATCCCATGGTGTGGGAATGGACTCTCTAAGCAGACACATTGGGGCTTATTTACTAAGGGTCCGAAGTTTTTGGGATTTGCGCCGCTGGGACAGGTGTTTAACTGGAGATTGTGTTGCACACGATCGGATTGTGGCGCAACTGTGCTGGCTTTCATGCAACAGAAATCAGGGGGCGGACCGTCGAACGATCCGACTGATTTAACTTCAAATTGTGTCGCAAGATCAAGCACTTACATGCACCAGGAAGAAGAAAGTGAACTGAGCGGACCTGAGAAGGGAAGTGACACATCCAGGATATTGGACAAAAATGCAAAGTAACCATGTGCTATACCAAAATTCATAATCTTTATTCAATATAAATACATAATACAACATATATGTAACACACCAAACCAAGGACAAATAAAAACACTTAAAAAGGAGCAATACGTCCTCTATACAAAACCCAAGGGAGGGTAGGGCCCATGATAAGGCCCATCAGAGAAACAACCCTTCCCTGTCCAGCCCCAAAACCCTCAGACTTTTTACATCCAGGATATTGGGCGCACTACATTAGTGAATCGTGCCACTGCATTCCGGTTGGACAATGCACTTTAGGGGAACGTGTCAGGGCAGGTAAGTATATGTGCCCAATTTTGATCCATCTGGTTCTGTGGGGTAACAATGTGGTGAGATTATCAGAGTACAGGTGTTTATACACTTTCATCTGACTTCTTGCAATGAACTAACACACGGACAAATAGAAGGAGAGATGAAACAGATCAGAGATGAGATGCATGAGATACCCATTACACAGAGGCATGACAGACAGAGGCTGACAGACTTTTACACTGTTAGACTTTTAGCTCTACCACATCTCTGTTCTCACAGATATGTGCCTGCCTTCCCCTTCCCCTGGATCACTTTTATTCTTCTAGTTTGTAGTTTGCAGCTCCACTTTGCTCACAAGGTGCTCACAGGAAGTGAATCAGTGAGTGTCTGCGAGTTCCATGGAGGCACTGCAATGTTTTATGCTGGCACAAAGCAAAAAGACACAGAAACTCAGCAAGCTTACCTGTCACACAGAAATACAAGATGACAGAAGTTATAGGTTCGTGTCAAGGGGCAACTGAAATTGTGTACAGCAGGACTGATAGAAACAGGTTGGACTTATATCTGTGAAATGCTTTATTTTTGTTAATACAATGAATTAGAGAATGTGTTATTTTGTTATCCTGAGTACTGTATATACTCGAGTATAAGCCAAGACCCCTAATTTTAACACAAAAAATAGGAAAAACCTATTGACTCTAGTATAATCTTAGGGTGGGAAATGCATTGGTCACAACTCCCCAGTATATAGCCAGCCAGCCCCCTGTAGTATATAGTCAGCCAGCCTCCTGTAGTATATAGTCAGCCAGCCCCCTGTAGTATATAGCCAGCCCCCTGAACTATATAGCCTGCCAGCCCTTGTAGTATTTAGTCTGCCAGCCCCTGTAGTGTATAGCCTGCCAGAATGCCATGTATAGCAGAACGCCATGTACTGAGGAAGAAAAGAGGAGAAAAGAGGCTACTGGGGCGTGGAGTAGCCGCGACTTGTAGCCTCATGTCCGGCTACTCTACGCCCCAGTAGCCGCTTAAAAAAATTTACATATCAGTGGATTAAAGTTTTCTAAAAGATAGCCGGGACTTGGGGATTAGCCCAAAAAAGGGCTATCCTCACGTCCCGTTCATCCACCTACCACCCGTTCTACCTTTATAGGTAGAATTGTGGTGGTAGGTTCCCTTTAAGTGGGCTAGGGCCTCTACGGATAGTTGTGGGAGGGGGCACTGGGTAGATATTGGTCTAGTTTGTCTTATCTTGTTATGGAAGGGATAGTAGTATATAGATAGAGAATATGAGTAGTAGGAGTGAAATAGCTCCGCAACTTTTGTGGGGTGGTAGTGCAGAACACATTTTTTGTCTGTAATAGCATTTAGAGTTTGGGTAGTCATTTTGTGCTTCAGTTGCCGCACTAGCATTGTGTGCACTTTATTTCGGAACTCATAGAATCTTAGTTTGGAGAGTTTGAGCATACGTGCTATATCTAATAAGTCTAGCTCTCTTATTTTAGCTCATAGGACCTGAACTCTCCTAAGTGAGGATGGTGTAGGATGGGATGCAAGCTCTGCTCTACTCGTCACTGGTTCTGCTGATATCTAGCATAAAGGATTAGCCTGTCTTTTTTCATTTAAGTGGCAAGCGATATCGCTTCCCCTCGGAAAACTCTTTAGTGTGCTTCCCATAGGTTCGGTACTGAGGTTGCTGGTGGGGTATTTTCTATTAAATAATTAATGAGGACTGTTTGTAGATATTCTTGAGAAAGTGGGGATGTAAGGAGAGTGTTTTTTAAATGCCAATAAGGAAATTCTGAGAGGGCATGATCTGACCATGTAATATGGCCTATAGTGGCCCGAGTCACAATTCTCAAGGCCAGGTACTTACCAAAGAAGTAGTCTATTCTGGAGTGGGTTCTATGGGGTGGTGAATAAAAGCCTAGCCGTAGGGCTGTTTAATCACCATAAGTCGTATAGGGAGTTTTTGTGGATTTTGCAGGTTGGCAAAAGTGTAGCGCCAGGTTTTTGACTCCCTGAGGCGCTTGCCAGGTAGCGATCTACACAGTCTGAGAAAGTAGCCTTAATGTCCCCTCCCAATGAAAGCACTTCGCTTCGGGTCAGCGATAGCTCAGAAAGAACAGTGGGAAGAAATCCTGGCATTGGGGGCATATGCATTGCCATTTATACCATATACAGTCCCTTTAATGATGATGAAGTGTCTGTATGGATCAGTTACACTCTCGATATCTGAAAGGGGCTGAGGCGGGAGATTGGAATATGGCTACTCCGGGGCTTTTTTTTTCGTGGGTGCATGTGTTTCAAAGGTTGTTGGGAACCTGTGTCTGTCAAAGTGGAAGGACCCCATATTCGTAAGATGGGTTTCCTGGAGGAAGACTGTTTCCTGGAGGAAGAATGTTGGCTTTGGCAGTTATATTTCTTTTAGAGTAAGACGCCTTTTAATATCTGAATTAAGGCCTTTAATAGTTTAACCATTGTCAATGTAGAGCAGACGGAAACTCAGCTACAGGCCTCTTGGGGGAGCCCAGCTAAATACTGTGGTTAACGCATGCGTTTTGTAAACACAAGTGTTAAGAGCTGTTTAATTAGGCAAATCACTCTCCAGCTATTCCAATACGTTTTTAAACGCATGCGTTAAACGCGACGTGTGACCGCACCCGGAATGTACGGGGTCTCATTTCTAAATTTAAGCAGGACTTAATATTAGACTCTATTAAGAAGAAGTCACCACATATAATTTGTATTCAGGAGGCCCATTTGACTGGACAGAAGGTACTAGCTTTGAAGCGGGCTTGGATCACAAGGGGGTATCACTCCTCCTATTCTGTTTATGCTAGGGGTGTCTCTATACTTGTCACTAAGGCCCTCCCCATTGAGGTGGTTCAGGTAGCAAGTGACCACTTTGGTAGGTTTGTCATACTACATTGTGTATTATGGGTTACTGCCTTCAATATTGCTTCTGTGTATGTCCCTCCGCCACTGGACCCGGCGTTGCTGACTCTGCTTTCCAATAAATTAGCTGCTATGCTTCCTGGTCCAGTGGTGTGTATAGGAGACTTCAATTCCGTGCCAGACCCATCTATAGATCGTACTAGTGGTATAGACTCCGCTTCAGCGCACTTAAATTATAGGTGTGCGGCTCTTAGTCTAGTAGATGTTTGGCGTAGGAAGCTCTCCATGAAACAAGCGTATTCCTTTTGCTCTATAGTTCACAAAAGCTTATCACATATTGACCTAGCTTTTGTTTTACCTGATTTACTCCCTGCTGTTGATACGGTCTCCTAGTGCCTCTGACCATTCTGCCCTACTTCTGACCCTATTGATGGTGGCTACACCCAGCCTGGCTGACTTCACCGGTAGTCAAGGAAGGTGGTGCATACTACACACTTAGAATTCCGGAGTAACAATTCTAGCAACTCTGACCCTCTAGCCGGATAAATCAAGTGTCCGGGACTTTCATCTCGGGAGGAGATCCCAGAGGAGAGTTTACAGACAACAGGAGGTGGATCTGACTAGGGTTTTGGGGGAGACTGAGAGGAGATATCTGAGCGACCCTAGACAGGACAACAAACAACAGTGGGCACATGCTCAAAGGTAGCACCAGGATCTTGCAAAGGAGCAGACTAGGAAACATTTGATTGCCACTGAGGCGTCTATATTTACATTCGGGAACAAGAATGGGAAGCTGCTTACCTATCTATCCCGAGCTGAGTGACCCTGCGCCTCAGTTCCCTCAATTCTTAATGCTGCTAACGAACTGGTATCTCTCCCTAAGGATGTTAATGTTGTATTTCTACTCCTTCCTCTAAAGTTCCAGGTCTTCCACCTCTGCCGTCGATTTTGAGCTCTTCTTGGGAGATCTTCCACTATGGAGTTTGTCCCCCTCACAATCCTCTGAACTTGACAATCCAAATTCGGCGGAGGAGGTGGAACTCGCAATTAATTCTCTTCCCTTGGGTAAGACTCCCGGGTTGCATGGGTTGGGGGGAGGGAGTGGTAAAAAGACAACAGTGCCATTTTATCCCCCAACTGGTTAACCTCTTTACAGTAGCTTTGGAGAGGGGCTCTCTCCCGGATTCTATGCGGGAGGCCTTAATTGTGGTCCTGCTTAAGCCGGAAAAGAACACTCAGATTCATATCGTGCCATTTCCCTTCTAAACTCGGATGTCAAAATCCTTGCAAAAATTTTGTCCACAAGGCTGAACAAAGTGATCACTTCCCTGATACATCCAGACCAAACAGGCTTTATGTCTGGGAAGAGTACAGACATCAAAATTCAAAGACTATTTTTAAATATAAGGCATTCAACACGTTTGAATGGCCTTACTTATGGATCCTGTTACCAAAGATAGGGATTGGCCCTAGATAAACTGCCTTAGTGAAGCTACTGTATCATAAGCCCAAAGCCAGGGTCAGAACAAATCTGGATATCTCGGAAACATTCTCTATGGGGAAAGGTACAAGGCAAGGTTGCCTATTGTCCCCTCTCCTATTTGTCCTTTCCATAGTACCCCTTGCCCTGGCGATCCATCAATCTGCTGATATTCATGGAATTCCCTGTGGTTCTATAGTTGAAAAGATGTCATTATACTCAGATGATGCTATTGTCTATTTGCGGGATGTAGGGTCTTCTCTACTATCCCTATTGTCCCTGATTGATAGGTTTGGATCCTTCTCAGGACTCGGGGTTAACTGAGTTATTCTCTTTGTCTGAAATTAACATATCAACCATGTCTTTCTCAGTCCCTGTGCAGGTGGCCTCTAGTTTTAAGTATTTGGTTGTTCAGGTCTCTAGTGATGTCTGTGCTTACCCGGAGCTTAACCTTGAACCCCTTATGGGGGACACGGAATCTACAGTCTACATACACAGAGGGTGCCTGCAAAAATTTGATCTGATTTGGGCTAGGTGTTGCAGCACCCCGCATACCGATGTGTAGGGCCATTGACTCTTGATTACATTGGGTCATATTTATCAAGTGTCTGAATGTCAAAATATTTCCAGTTGCCCATGGCAACTTATCACAGCTCAGCTTTCATTTTACCAGTGCTCATGAATATTTTAAAGAGGAGCTGTGATTGGTTGCCATGGGCAACTAGAAATATTCTGACATTCAGACACTTGATGAATATACCCCATTGTCTTTGGTCCTGCTGGGTATGTGTGTGTGTGTATGTATGATGTGAGTATGTGTCAGTAGTAAGGTTTGCGGTACCATACCATTTCATGCTGTGTCTCACTTTGCAACAACATACGCGTTGAATTATAACTGTAATGTGATAAATATAAATCCTAGGCTTGCCACTCCTGTTAAGTGCTGATCACCTTGCTGTTGCGGGATGCCTTGATGTGTTGTACTCTGATATTATGCCGGCGGCCCCTCTTGTCCTGATCTTCTATGTGGCGCTTTAAATCACTCATAGTTAAGGCCTGCTTTGTCACCTGGTGTTGTAAGGTTGATCTCTCTCTCTTTCTATGTGTCAATCTGTTAGTACAATGTCAGTAACATAAAAGTGTGGATAAAGAAGGGGTGTTTCCCAGCTAATGTGAGTTTTTTTTTTAATTCTTTTTACAGCTGCAGAAAAGAGAGCGTTCTTGCAGAGCATATGTCCAGGTAAAATGTATACAATTTTCAATTTATGTTATCTGAAATAAGTAAAGTAAGCCAGTCTATAACAACTATATATAACAGCTATATTTTTATTGGCCTAGAGGGTCTGTATACTACTCCTTAGGGTTCATTCACATGGCCGTCTGCGGGGATGTACATGCGGCCGCTAATTTACAGCCGCATGTACGTTTCCATAGACGACAATAGTGTGGCACATGTGTGGCACCATCCGGGCCACACACCGCAAAAAGATAGAGCATGCTCTATATTTCGGGCAGTGTGCGGCCGTGCACCACTGTTTTCTATGGAGGGGAGGGGTCACCTCCTCCTCCTCACTAGCACACGGCGGTATTTCTATGGGCATTTATTATTTCTTTATGTATTTTGGTAATTGTAATTTAAACCCTGTCAAACATATAAGTCCAATTTTTTGTGTATTAGGAAATCAAGGAGGTTCACTCATTTTATTTTGAAACTGTTAACCCTTTCACAACCCGTTACGTAAAAGCTCGTCACGGGTCGGCTGCGGGTGCATGGAGAGGGCTCACAAACTCTCTCCATAGCAGGTAAGTCTTTGATGCATATCGCATATCAGGTGTTAACCCGCACATTGGTGGCAGCTTTGCTGGGCGCCGCCATCCTGCCAAGGATTGTCCCCATGACCACCTCGCGTCTTCCAAAGAAAAGAAAATCCCCATATACTGCCATACAGTAGTATGGCAGTATATGTTAGGATCAATTGGACAACCTAGGGTTAAAGTACCCTAGGGAGTCTGAAAAATAGTTAAAGTAAAAATTTTAAAAAGCTTAAAGAAAAAAATTATAATAAAAAACCCTAAAAATTCAAATCACCCCCTTTTCCTTAGAACTGATATAAATAAACAGTGAAAATCACAAACAAATTAGGTTTCGCTGCATCCGAAAATGCCCGATCTATCAAAATATAATAACTGTTTTTCACTGCATTTAACCATGTAAAGGAAAAGTCGAAAATGGCACTTTTTAGCCATTTTGAAAAATATAAAAAAATCAATAAAATACATTCTTTAAATACAGTCATACGGTCCTTAAAATGGTAGCATTGAAAACTTCATTAGAAGTCTCAAAAAAATATACCACCCACAGCTCTGTACACCGAAGTATAAAAAAGTTATTAGCGCCAGAAGATGGCAAAATTAAAAAAAAATTCTACACAAGTTTTTAATTTTTGTAAATGTATGAAAACATTGTAAAACCTATACAAATTTCCATGATCCCACCGACCCAAAGAACAAAGTAGACATGTCATTTGTGGTGCACAGTGAAAGCCGTAAATTCCAAGCCAAAAACAAAAAAAAACGCTGCAAGTGCGGTTTTTCAACAATTTCACAACATTTAGAATTTTTGCCCCGCTTCCCAGTACACGGCATGGAAGAATAAATAACATCAATATGAAGTGCAATTTGTTACGCAGAAAACAAGACATTATTAACAAGGGTTAATTATCTTTCAATAAAAAGAGAGTAGCAGTTCCCTTTTTCTACTAAGACACACCTCTTCAATTAATAAATGTTTAAAACCCTTTCTGACCTGGCCTTAAAATGCTTTAATGACTGGGACATGTTTAGCAATCTTTATTGGTCTAAGGGCCAGACATTTTTTGCAGTACTTAATTTAATTTCCATTCCACTTTTTTGTGTGCCAGGGATAGTTTAAAATAAAAAAAAAACATTGTTGATGGACTTTTATTCTCTTTCTAGTTTTCTTAAAGGGGTTATCCGGGTTTAATTTTTTTTTTATGTCCGGGCTGGGGAGGGCTAGTTAAACATAATAAACATGTACTTACCTCCTCCGGTGCGGCCGGCCGGAAGCTCCCATGCGCACCATCTCTCAGCGCTTACAACGCTGAGAGATAGGGACGCATGGGAGGAGCCGTCCACATCGTGGACCGGAAGCTCCCTGTGTGCGGCTTCCGTGCCCCTGTAAACAAACAGGGGCACGAATCGAACGGACCGCGGCGGGGGACATCGGCGGCGCCGGAGGGGGTAAGTACATGTTTATTATGTTTAACTAGCCTTCCCCAGCCCGGACATAAAAAAAAATTTAAACCCGGATAACCCCTTTAAGTAAAATCCCCACGTGGGGGCAAATGTCTGATCAAAGTTGTATTGGGTCTCATTTTTTCTTAATGCAAAATCATTATTTATTTTCTTGTACATACATTATAGATAATATACAAGCTTCAACAACAGAATGTTTGGGCAGTATGAGTGGGTAGGGGTTAAGAAGTTTTATATAGCCTTCCAAACCAGTCTTGTGTTGCAGCCAGGGAGCCCATGTTTTAAGGAATGTGGTGTGTTTCTTGTGAATCTTGCTGAGCAGGTTCTCCAGACTACAAATTTCATTTACTTTTTTTTTTTTATCAAAACTTTATTAGTAATACATATATACAAAACCATGGTTCTTATTACTCAGAAAAAATACATAAAAATTGTGAATATATACAATTCAATTTGTACCGTCAACAAAGGTTTATAAAAGAAATTATATCCGAACCATGTTAAATTCCCATACTCATCCCATCATCCCCCGAGTCCGCTGGCTGCAAAAAAAATTTAAAATTACGTTAAATGCCTCCTGCTGCCATTTAGACCAGATTTTTACCCATTTGATCTCTGTCCTGTTGTTTTTAAATAGACATTTTTCAAAATTTCGAATTAAGGTAGATAGTTTATACCAAGCCTCAACAGAGGGAGGATCCTTTGAGCCCCACTTTTGCACCAGATACATGCCAGATTCATGAGTTTGACTATCAGGGGACAATCAGTTCTCTGTTCTCTAACAGACTAAAGATAGCAATATGTATAGTCGTTGGTAAATTGATCCCCAGAGTGTTAAGTTTTTTTCCAAAAACCCCCTCCCAAAAACTTGATATTACCCGGCACCCCCATACTACATGAAAGAAATCTGCCTCCATTTCATTACATTTCCAACATCGCGAATCCACCCTAACCCCCATTTTCAACAAAATTTTTGGGGAATAATATAATTGGTGTACAATATTAAAGTGAATAATCCTATGATTCCCATTTACAGAAGCTGTTTTGGTGTTTTTGTGCACCCTGATCCAATTCTCCTCTCCCAGTGAACCAATTTTTCTTTCCCAATTATACTTATTACCGTTAAAAGTCATGGCTAAACTGACCACCAAGTGTCTGTATATCCTTGAGATTAGTTTCTTTTTATTTCCAGAATTAATAATTCAATTCAAACCTTCATGAGACACTATCTGCAATCGTGTAATGTGTAAATCCTTTTTTAAGGCATGTGTAAGTTGAAGATACCGAATCCAATCCCCTTCTCTTAATCCATGGGACTATTGTAATTCACCAAATGTTTTTATTCGCCCTTCTTCCCATATTTGTGATATCTTTTTAATCCCTAAATTCCAGCAGAAAGTCTTATCTGGAAGTTTATCAGTTTCTGCCAAATTAGCATTAAACCAAAGGGGGGAATCCCTGATAAAACCTTTTACTCCAAGAATTCTTTTACCTTCCATCCAAGACTTCCTTAGGGCAGTTCACAGTGTCTCAATGGGATCCTCTGTCCCCAAATATCTCTCCAAAAATGCAAAAATCGAGCTGACCTTACCCTTGGTGCTTGCTACCAATTTACCGAGCCACTGGGTTTCTCTCAGTATGCCCAACCGTGCTAACTGAGCTACCAAAAAGTATCCTTTTAAGAAAGGTAGCCCAACCCTCCTTCTCCCACTGGGCTATACAAGAACTCCATTTTCTTCCTTACCTTCTTTCTTTCCCAGATTAAATCATTCATAATGGAGTTTAAGAAAATGGTCACCTATCCATATAAGGGATGCTGTTAGAATGTATAGCACTTGGGGTAACAATATCATTTTTATTAACCAAATTCTATCTGACTGGGAAAGTGGCAGTTTATTCCAGCATCTTATTCTCCCCCTCAATAACCCAATTAACGGCTGCAGATTTAACCTAAAAAATTCTGAAATATTTCCAGATATCTCAATGCACAAATAACGAAATTTTTCGACACATAATATCTCACCATTATCCACGGCCCATTTCTTTACTCCATCATCCCCAATGTATTTCTAGTCCCGAGAAGGAACCAAACTCCTCCACCACTTGTATGGCTTTTGGGATCGAAACAGGGGAGTTACGGAGATAAAGAACCAAGTCATTCGCATATAAACATATTTTGTCTTGGGGATCTCTGCATCCCCCAGCCTCAATGCCATTCTCATTCCTGATTTTAGCATCTATTGGTTCTACATAAATGGCAAAAAGGAAGGGGGGCAGGGGACAACCCTGTCTCGTCCCCCGAGACAAAGAAAAAGCCTCTGATTCTCCATCCCCTGCGCGGACTCTAGCGATGGGCAGCTTATACATGCATTTTATATAATTAATAAATGTTGGGCCCACTCCAAATCTTTCAAGAGCCTCCCAAAGGAACCTCCACTCCACCCTGTTGAACGTCTTCACAGCATCCAGTGACAGGATGGAGCGAAGATCCCCCTCTCCCATCTCAATTACTGAGTACATCCTCTGGACGCAGTACCCCGTACATCTTTCTGGAATAAACCCCTTTTGATCATGATGCATAACCATCTCAATCACCCTCTGCAGTCAGGTTGGCAAGAGTTTAGATAATATCTTGACATCTGTATTTAGCAATGATATCGGGCGATAGGAGGCTGCATCCAGAGGGTCCTTAACCTGCTTTAAAATAAACACAATTCTAGCCTCAGCCATTGAACCTGAGACCGTGCCCTTTTGCAAAACTTCCTTAAAAATCAACATCAATTTGGGCAATGAGATATCATGATACCTTTTTTAAAAACCCAAAAGGGATTCCGTCTGGAACTGGCGAGGAATCCCTCCTAAAGGAAAACAGTTCATCTATCGTTATTGGCTCATCTAATCTTTCTCTAGCTTCCTGGGTAATCCGGGGACAGTGAATATTCTTAAGATAATCGGTAATCTCGTTTTGTGTTACACGAGTGTCTGATTTATAGAGATCTTCATAAAAGGATCTAAAGATCCGTAGAATCTCAGTGGGATCCCTTGTTACTTTCCCGTCCTTCCTCCTTAAGGCAGAAATCTTATTACTCCTCCCCTGGTTCTGTACCATAGAAGATACAATTTTGCTGGCTTTCCCTTTTTCCACAAATGATGTCTGGGCCCTAAAGAAACATTTATGCTGAGCCTTTTGCTCCAAAAAGAGGCTAAATGCCTTTCTACAACTCTACAACTTCTACGGAAGTAGGAAAAATTCTTGCTTGGCTCTTTTAAATTCCTGTTGAAGTTCCCACTCTCTTTTCCCAAACCTAATCCTTGCTTGAGTGATACTTTTCAAATAAATCCCCTTAATATGTAACTTATATCCTAAATCGATAATAAGTCTGCAGACCCCAAATTTGTATCCCAAAACCATTGTGTTTCATCGATTATGTCTAATTGGCACTCTAGAATGGAAATCCAGTACAGATTCAATTATAAATTTCTGCAGCTAATTTCTGAGATTTTAAGAATGATCAAAACCAGTGTGTGGTCCGAGATCACAATTTCTTCGTAAACCATCTTCCTGATTAACCCATATTGACCAAACATAGGTCTATTCGTGACAGTGAGCTAAAATGTATTTTCTCATACATGAGAAAGCCCTCTTGTTACCGTAGAGTGAGCGCCATACATCCACCCAACCCAAACTTTCACAAAGATGGCCTAGTCTACATTTTTTACCTGGTCCACTCCCGAGCCCATGTTTTAGATTGAATCTATCTTTAATATCATCCATAACTAAATTATAGTCTCCCATCACCATTAGAGGGGCATCATCAGTTTTTTCCAAGAATTTTAATGGAAGGGTAATAACCACTAAAGAAGCAGGCGGGGGTAAATATATAAAAATCAAGGTGACTTTCCGGCTTTTTAAGGGGCCGTGTAGAAAAATGAATCTCCCATCTTTATCAATTAAGTATTTTTCCACCTTGAAGTCAATATTCCTATGAATAAAGACAGATACCCCCTATAGTAGATATTCCCAAAAGAGTGGAATGCTTCCCCTATCCAATTTTTCCTAAAACGAGCAACGTGATCTTTCGTCAAATGAGTTTCGATCAAGCCCACAATGGCAGGCAAGTGTCTATTGATAGCGTCAAATATCTGGCAGCGTTTTACTTTATCTCTGGATCCCCTGATGTTCCAGGTTAATATTCTGGTATCCATAGATGTTTAACTCAAAAAAAAAAAAAAAAAAAAGAGACCCCAACAACCAGCGGACTCCCCTCCCCCACACCTATCCCCCATCCGACCCGATTCCATACCATCAATCTAGGTCTCCAAACTCCTAATGCCTTTCCACCCCCTCCTCCTTACCCACCAAAAATACCTCGGGAACATATAATAATATCACTTTAAAGTGTCTCGTTTTGCTACCAAATTGGGACCTCCCAGGCCCCCCAGGAAACAAACTATAAACCCTTCTGTTCTAACCATATAGAAGTTTCCTCAGGGGAAGAAAAAAAACACGATTTTTCTTTGTAGGTAACTCACAATTTAAATGGGAATAAAAGGGCATATTGCAGATTAGCCTCTGCTAACCTCTTCTTGACTCCCTTAAATCTGGCTCTTTGTAGCTGCTTGTCCTTAGAGAAATACAGATAGATGGAAACCTTAGCTCCATTGAGAATAATCTCTAGCTTCTCACGGCTCTCCTGCAAAATCCTATCCCTTCTTGCGAACTAAGCAATTTTGCTAAAACTGCACGCTGGGCTGAACCAGGAGGAGGTTTATGCAGTGGAATTCAGTGGGCTCTTTCAATCCCAAACAGTGCTGAGAGACACTCAGCTCCGAAGGACTCAATTAACCCTTTCTGGATAGTCTGGGATAAATCTCTAGTGTTTTCTCCCTCTGGAAGACCCACAATACGAATATTGGCATCCTCCATATCTACTATTTTATCCTAAAGTCTCTTACAATCTTTTTTGCACGACTCCATCTCTTTTTTGAGGTCTTTCATCTGGGTTACTAAAGTGTTACAGTCCTTTTCCATCCCTCTAGATTTGCCAATTTCATCTTTAATCACCATAACCTCTGTCTGTAGGGAACCAAATTGTTGGTTGAGGACCCCTATTGCGGACTTAGATTCGTCCACCGTCATTTTGGTCTCTATAAGGATTTCCTGTAATGTTTCTTTCAGGTCTCCAGGTAATCCTTCGACCTGTAAAGCTGAAAATCTGGAGCTCCCTTCTATACCACCTTCTACCTCCTTCAAATGATGTCTTGTTTTCGTGGGAGAACCTTTCCAAAATTTTTAGATTCCCCCGCCCGATTCCCCCTTAGTCTGACCGGGGTAATACACGTGAGTAATCTCCGCTGCTCCGATCACAATAAAATCAGTAGGTTCTTACACACTTTACTCCCGTAGGATTCAAGTTCAAATTAAATAACCTATCGATGGCACCAATATTTATATGTCAAAATGAGCCAACCTATAACCCTAAACAAGCAGCAACAGAACTTTAGGGTCCTTAAAGTGTACCAAGAGTGACACTAAACACTTTCACGGCACTATTCACAGACACAGTCCAATGTGAAGCCGGAACGCTTAGGGTCCAATGTATTTACCAGCCACCGGAACCGTTCCTTGGGCTAGAAACAGTTCTCCAAGTTCTATAAGGCTGATGAATTAAAATCCATAAGATGCACCAAGTCATCAAACTGGCCCATAGACCAGAGGTTATAATGTTCTGTAGTTTTTCAACTGCCCTTAGGCCTGGTCAATCAGACTTAGTTTAGGGGGGTTAGTGTCCTGTATACCAGCAAGCCGACTCTGGACTCACATTTACATCACATTTAGTTCTGTTTCCCATTTGTCAGGGAAATTTGGGGCAGAATTGGGCTTAGGAAGAGTGAATGCTTTTCTGAGGGCAGACACTTTCCTCGGGCTTTATATTAAAGAGTCCAGGAATTTTTCTAAATCTGTGGGGTCCCTTGGATTCTCAGTTTTCTTTTGCAAAGAAGAACGGATATGCCTAAAGAGTTGAAAGTGAAGACAGCTTAGGTTCAGATGAGATTGGGGAGATTATGTATTGTGCTGGCATGTCTCTAGGAGTGAATATGACTGCTGCGGGGGCATCCCCTAAAGCATCCCACAGAAATTGGTATGGGGACTTTTTTCTCAGGATTAAGTATGGGAGTAATCTGGTTGGTATGTATGGTGATGGGGAGGGTGCCAAAAGTGTCCTTAGGACTTTCAAGTCTCCTGTATGCCTCTTATTGACACATCTCTGTTATGTGGTAAGCTGTGCACTTCCCTTGGGAAACAATAGGTCTTGAGGAGAAAGGGTCCATAAGGTTTGGTCCAAAGCCACTGTATCTCTGTTTTTGCGTAAATCAACAAGTGAGAGCCATTGATTTTGTTGGATTGATTTGTAGTAGTTCCCTAGATCTGGGAGGCCCATGCTACCCTCTTGCCTTGCTCTGGTGAGAAGAGAGCGTGCCAGCCTAGGTTTCTTCTGCTTCCAAAAAAATTGAAAAGGAGTGTTTTCATTTTATGTTGAATCAATTTTATTTGTATTGTAACACAACAAATAGAACTTGTATGAATAAGCATGTAACATACAATATAAAGTACTCACAAATCTAGGTCAATTGCTTACATTCAACAAAGGTCCAGGATTAATGAGACAGCCTCTCGGGCAAAGTAGAGGATAAACTTAAAAACATTGCCTTGAACATCATACAATCATTGGCATG
Source organism: Engystomops pustulosus (assembly GCF_040894005.1). NCBI lineage: Eukaryota > Metazoa > Chordata > Amphibia > Anura > Leptodactylidae > Engystomops > Engystomops pustulosus. Next base: position 167,956,847 of record NC_092411.1, on the reverse strand, counting down.
CCCACCACGAGGTAAGTCGTCCCCTTCCACATGTATTGGGTTTCAAAGATCTGCAGCAAGCTCAACACGTAGACGTAACATTTAAGTAACATGAAAACCAAAAACGTTAGACAGATACATTTAGGGGAAAACAAAGGTGATGGAGGGGGTCCTATAAAGTGTAAGCACAGGGGTCAGCGGAATGGTTGGGGGTTCAGAGGTCTCCAACTACTTGAGCGGTTCAAACCACTAAAGAAAAGGCAGGTAAGCCTATCAGGTGGTCTGGTTTTCAAAGAGAACCTTAAAGTCCTGGGAGTCCCTAAAGCTCATCCATTGCATCCACAAACACAGAAACCACTAATGAGCCCCTGGTGTCATTATTGCTAGCTCCTCCATACAAAAGAGGTGTGACATTATGAAAATCCCCATGAGGAGGCAGAAGGGATCCGTGTAGCAAATCGTATATCTGTGGATCTTCAAGGATCCTCCAACCCAGGAAAGACAACCAAGCCATTCCTGGCGGAAATCCAGGTTTGCGGAATATTGGAGTGAGTGGACTAAGTTCATGGGACAGAGACATCTTAGAAATCTCCATAAACGTAAATCATCCCTATGGAGAGTTGCCTGGGGTGCTGGAGCAGGGCACAGCCCCAATGGTATTCACAGCAACAGTTTGAGAAGCAGTGAGGAGCATGTCTGTTCCAGCGCTGCTTGGACACCGAATTCTACATCCAGTCTAGCAATCTAAGGAGTATGGAGGCCTGATGGTATAGTCTGAGATCAGGAAGGCTTGCTCCCCCCATTGCCTTTAGTTGGTCAGTGTGTTCCAAGCTATTCTAGGACATTTAGACCCCCAAATAAATTGCAGCATGGTGGATCACAAGGTATGAAAAAAGCTTAGGGGTGGGAGGATCGGCACACCCTGAAAAAAGGAACAAAAAGCGAGGGAGAACATCCATCTTCAGGACATTAATGCTACTGAACCAGGAGAGGCATTTACAATCGTAGGTTTGTAGATCCTTTAATGTGAGACTCATGGATATCTGAGAGAGGCCTGCTGCAACTGGAAAGGAAAGCTATCTTTGATGTGTTGCACCTCTGTTGTGGGAAGGGATATGTTAAGTGCTTCAGACTTGGTATAATTGATCTTAAAGTCGCTGACCGCACTGTATCTTTTGAATTCCTGGATAAGTGATGGGAAGGAGATCCTTGGTTGGGAGACATATAACAGTAGATCATCAGCGTACAATGCTGCTTTACAATGTCTAATGCCCATGGATATTTCTTGTATGTTTGGGTTTCTCTGAATGGCTGTAGCCAGATGCTTCATCACTATGACATACAGCAGGGGAGAGAACGGGTACCCCCGCCTGGTGCCATTTTTGATTGGGAAGGATGTGGATAGGTTCCCATCCTTACCCTAGCAGTGGGGCCAGAGTACAATTCCAATATTTTTCCCAGGAACCTAGGTCCTAACCCAATCTGTCTTTGCACTGCCTCCATGAAGCCTCAATAGAGCCGGTCAAAGCCCTTTTCCGCACTATAAATAACAGACAGGAAGAAATGGACCACACCTGTGCGTGAGACATTTGCAAAATGGTTTTCTCTAGGTTGTTGCGGGCCTCTTGACCTGGTTTGAAGCCATTCAATGAACAATGTCCAAAAATTGACCATACAAAACGAATATTCTTTCACAAAATGTTGCTTTTACTTTGTAAATTCATAGCCATACAATATTTATCAGTATTTCTTCCATAATTATACATAGAAATCAGTACATTCTTGTTAGTATTTGCTTGCAAAACCTATAGATATCTTGAGGTCTAATGAGTCAATTCATATTGCAAAACTTCACCTTTCAATTTGCTTGCAAGACCTATAGATATCTTGGGGTCTAGTGAGTCAATTCACATTACAAAACTTCACCTTTCATTAGGTCCGGTATGCGGTACATGAATTATGCGGTAGTAGAAAAGACTCACATAAATACGATCCCTAGGGCAGAGACTCTACCTCACTTGCACGCCAAGCAGATAAACTCCATGTTGGTATGTGACGTTTCGAGGGACACGCCCTCTTCCTCAGACATGGCAGGTTGGGATTCGTTATCGTAAGTTATAGTGGCCGTAACCGGAAACTACTGTGTACATATAACATTCAAATTTTACTGTTTAGACTATGAAAAGTATTATCATACTATCTGAGTTAACTATAACCATATTGGTCACAGTGTTCTTAGTACGTTTCAAATAAGTTTGTTACAAGAATACGTTAAAGTTACATTCCTCGTTTAACCCTTTCGGGCTTTTAGTCTCCAATCTGCAGATCCAATAGACCTCTCTCTGTAGAAGGCGTTTTTTAACCTGTTCTTTATCTTTCCCAAAGATCTCTTCCAATACAATCCATCTCAGTTCTGATACCTGATGTCTATGTTCTTTAAAATGTCTAGCTACTGTTGTTTCACCAAACTTTCTTATTTCCAATTTCCCCTTATTTGTATCGCTGTCTTTTACTGTTATTCCACTGTCCTGTTTCCCATATATTCTAATCGCAGACCTATGTTCATTTAGCCTTATCTTAATCAATCGTGAGGTTTGTCCTACATACATTTTGCCACAGGGGCATTTTAATGCATACACAACATTTTTACTGTTACACGAATGCCATCCTTTTAATGGTATATTTGTGCCATGTAGAGGATGTGCTACTTTTTCTCCCTTGATAATGGAATTACAATTCTGACATGATAAACATGCATGGGTCCCATTCTTTCTAGCTTGTAAAAATTGTTGTCTATTTGGTTTATTTTTCTCAATATCTGCTCGTATTAGTCTATTTGCTAAAGATTTACCCTTCCTATACACAAATCTGGGTTTTTCTCTGAATAGTTGTCCATATTGTGTGTCATATTTCAACATATCCCAATGTTTAAGAATGGTTTTTTTAATTAAATTAGAATGGTTATCATATGTTGAGACAAAAAGATGTCCTTTCTCATTTTTCTTTGGATTTGGGTTAGGTTGTCGTAACTCTTGCCAGTTTTCCTGTGCTACCTGTTCACTAACTTTAACCATTTCCTTTCTACAATAGCCCTTCTGTACAAATTTTTCCACCATATTTTGACTGTGTAATTCATATTCTCGATCCTCATTACAGATACGACGTGTTCTTAAAAATTGCCCTTTAGGAATCCCTCTAAAGGTACCTGGATGGTGAAAGCTAGATCTATTTAAAAGATTGTTTTTATCTGTGGGTTTAGAATATAATGTAGTGGTAAGTCTCCCTTCGTTAACAACCACATTCACGTCGAGAAATTGGATATTGGAGGAACTAACCTCTGCTGAAAATTCAATTAATGGGTGGCATTGATTAAGATATATTATCCATTCATTAAGTTCGAGTTCTGAACCGCTCCAAGCTACAAACACGTCGTCCACATAGCGTTGCCAGAGGACGACGTGCTTGCCGAGTGGGTGTGTGAACAGGGTCTTATCTTCAAATGTAGACATGAAAATATTTGCAAAACTAGGTGCCACTGGGGACCCCATTGAGGTCCCCTGTAATTGTAGAAAAAATTCTGTACCAAATCTAAAATAGTTCTTTTTGAGTACTACCTCTAGTAACGTTATCAAAAAACCTATCATAGCGTTTGACAGGGCAGGGTTCTCACATAGTTTGTTCCTAACTGCATGTATCCCTTCATCAGTAGGAATATTAGTGTACAGACTTTTGACGTCCATCGTGCACAGAATATGTACATTACTGAGGTCTAGGGTCTGCACACTTCTCAAAAAATCACTAGTATCTTTCAAACATCTAGGCAAACGATGTACAATAGGCTGTAAAAAACTATCCACATATATAGACAGGGGGTATAAGAGGGAATCCACCCCAGAGACGATAGGTCGTCCCGGAGGGGACTCCAACCTTTTATGTATTTTAGGGAGTAGATACAATAAGGGGACTCTTGGATAATTATTCATCAAACTTTTCTTTATCAAATCATCAATAATGCCAAGGGCAAACGCATCCTCTAGGATCTCATCAATTTCCTTTTTAAAGATATTAGTAGGATCATCTTTCAATTTCCTATAGACATTGCTATCTGCTAGTTGATTTAAAGCTTCACTGGTATATGCTATTTTATCCCAAATTACAGTTGCACCCCCTTTATCCGCCCTCTTCAGAATTATACTATCATCCTCTGATAAATTTCTAATAGCTTGATATTCTGCTTTAGAAAGGTTAGGTTTTTTCTTAAGTACACTATCCCATTTTTCACTTATTTCTCGTATTACTACTTGTTGAAAACTGTCAAAAATGGGGGAGGTGACTTCAGGATCAAATGTACTACGTTCTCTGATTTTATCTGGAATATTAGCCCTGGTTTTATTCAACACATTTTTATCTTTAAAAAACATATTTAGCCTTAGACCTCTACAGAATTTATAAAAGTCCACTGTGAAATCAAAACTTTGTATTTCATAAGTCGGCACAAATCCCAGTCCTTTATTGAGGACGTTCATTTCTGTTTGGGTCAGTGTTTTTTCCGAAATATTAACAACTAAGTTCATTTTTTCTTTGTCCTCTTCTTGTTGGACCGGTCTTTGTTTCCTCTTTCTATTGATGATTCCTGGGACGAACTCGTTGTTGTACTCTCGCCTTTGTTTCTTTCTAAAAAACCTTTTTGAGAAGAACGTAATTTCATTCGATCATCTTTTTTGTTATTCGGGTTGTCACTTTCAGATGTTCCTTGGTCCGAGCTGGTGTTCGATTTTTTTCGGGGTATGTATGTGCGTCTAGTTTCTCTTCTCTCCTCCGACCAGGTGTAGACTCTATTATTTAGATAATCTTGCATATCCCGAGTGAACTTTTGTAATTTTCCTTCAATGATGGTGGTTTTCTGTTCATCTATCATGGTTTGGATATTTTCCATAGACGATAAAAACTCATTTTCTCCTTTCTCTTTTTTATAATCTGCTTCTACAATATTAATTTCTTCTTGTAGGTTATTAATTGCTTTCTGAAGATGTTGTATCGTAAGCAGTATTAGATCAAGGGAATATCGATTGCTGATGGCAAACCATCGTTGTAGATATATATGATCCTCTTTTAGAAAAATTGGACGTAAGGGGCTTCTCATTCCCCGAGGTATACGTTTGACCTTGACATATTCAGTGAGAGTGGAGGCATGTAATTGTAAACTTAGTTCTTTTTTCTTCAGTTGTTCCAATTTTTTGGAGAAGTTCAGTCTGGAGTCTTTTTTGGCCCGTTCCAGTGTTAGGCCAGCTGTTTCAGCTGATTGTAAGATTGACTCTCGTTCAGCGTCTGTGAGAGAGTAGGTCTCTGCCCTATTGTCAGTAATGCAAGCTAGTTCGTCGAACGACATTTTTGAGCTCCACTTCTGTCGGAGATAATCAAATTCGTAAGATACAACACACAGTGGAGTTCCTCTTTATGTTATGGTCTAGGACAGGAGACTCTCCGATTCTCCTGAAAAATCGCATTCAATGAACAATGTCCAAAAATTGACCATACAAAACGAATATTCTTTCACAAAATGTTGCTTTTACTTTGTAAATTCATAGCCATACAATATTTATCAGTATTTCTTCCATAATTATACATAGAAATCAGTACATTCTTGTTAGTATTTGCTTGCAAAACCTATAGATATCTTGAGGTCTAATGAGTCAATTCATATTGCAAAACTTCACCTTTCAATTTGCTTGCAAGACCTATAGATATCTTGGGGTCTAGTGAGTCAATTCACATTACAAAACTTCACCTTTCATTAGGTCCGGTATGCGGTACATGAATTATGCGGTAGTAGAAAAGACTCACATAAATACGATCCCTAGGGCAGAGACTCTACCTCACTTGCACGCCAAGCAGATAAACTCCATGTTGGTATGTGACGTTTCGAGGGACACGCCCTCTTCCTCAGACATGGCAGGTTGGGATTCGTTATCGTAAGTTATAGTGGCCGTAACCGGAAACTACTGTGTACATATAACATTCAAATTTTACTGTTTAGACTATGAAAAGTATTATCATACTATCTGAGTTAACTATAACCATATTGGTCACAGTGTTCTTAGTACGTTTCAAATAAGTTTGTTACAAGAATACGTTAAAGTTACATTCCTCGTTTAACCCTTTCGGGCTTTTAGTCTCCAATCTGCAGATCCAATAGACCTCTCTCTGTAGAAGGCGTTTTTTAACCTGTTCTTTATCTTTCCCAAAGATCTCTTCCAATACAATCCATCTCAGTTCTGATACCTGATGTCTATGTTCTTTAAAATGTCTAGCTACTGTTGTTTCACCAAACTTTCTTATTTCCAATTTCCCCTTATTTGTATCGCTGTCTTTTACTGTTATTCCACTGTCCTGTTTCCCATATATTCTAATCGCAGACCTATGTTCATTTAGCCTTATCTTAATCAATCGTGAGGTTTGTCCTACATACATTTTGCCACAGGGGCATTTTAATGCATACACAACATTTTTACTGTTACACGAATGCCATCCTTTTAATGGTATATTTGTGCCATGTAGAGGATGTGCTACTTTTTCTCCCTTGATAATGGAATTACAATTCTGACATGATAAACATGCATGGGTCCCATTCTTTCTAGCTTGTAAAAATTGTTGTCTATTTGGTTTATTTTTCTCAATATCTGCTCGTATTAGTCTATTTGCTAAAGATTTACCCTTCCTATACACAAATCTGGGTTTTTCTCTGAATAGTTGTCCATATTGTGTGTCATATTTCAACATATCCCAATGTTTAAGAATGGTTTTTTTAATTAAATTAGAATGGTTATCATATGTTGAGACAAAAAGATGTCCTTTCTCATTTTTCTTTGGATTTGGGTTAGGTTGTCGTAACTCTTGCCAGTTTTCCTGTGCTACCTGTTCACTAACTTTAACCATTTCCTTTCTACAATAGCCCTTCTGTACAAATTTTTCCACCATATTTTGACTGTGTAATTCATATTCTCGATCCTCATTACAGATACGACGTGTTCTTAAAAATTGCCCTTTAGGAATCCCTCTAAAGGTACCTGGATGGTGAAAGCTAGATCTATTTAAAAGATTGTTTTTATCTGTGGGTTTAGAATATAATGTAGTGGTAAGTCTCCCTTCGTTAACAACCACATTCACGTCGAGAAATTGGATATTGGAGGAACTAACCTCTGCTGAAAATTCAATTAATGGGTGGCATTGATTAAGATATATTATCCATTCATTAAGTTCGAGTTCTGAACCGCTCCAAGCTACAAACACGTCGTCCACATAGCGTTGCCAGAGGACGACGTGCTTGCCGAGTGGGTGTGTGAACAGGGTCTTATCTTCAAATGTAGACATGAAAATATTTGCAAAACTAGGTGCCACTGGGGACCCCATTGAGGTCCCCTGTAATTGTAGAAAAAATTCTGTACCAAATCTAAAATAGTTCTTTTTGAGTACTACCTCTAGTAACGTTATCAAAAAACCTATCATAGCGTTTGACAGGGCAGGGTTCTCACATAGTTTGTTCCTAACTGCATGTATCCCTTCATCAGTAGGAATATTAGTGTACAGACTTTTGACGTCCATCGTGCACAGAATATGTACATTACTGAGGTCTAGGGTCTGCACACTTCTCAAAAAATCACTAGTATCTTTCAAACATCTAGGCAAACGATGTACAATAGGCTGTAAAAAACTATCCACATATATAGACAGAGGGTATAAGAGGGAATCCACCCCAGAGACGATAGGTCGTCCCGGAGGGGACTCCAACCTTTTATGTATTTTAGGGAGTAGATACAATAAGGGGACTCTTGGATAATTATTCATCAAACTTTTCTTTATCAAATCATCAATAATGCCAAGGGCAAACGCATCCTCTAGGATCTCATCAATTTCCTTTTTAAAGATATTAGTAGGATCATCTTTCAATTTCCTATAGACATTGCTATCTGCTAGTTGATTTAAAGCTTCACTGGTATATGCTATTTTATCCCAAATTACAGTTGCACCCCCTTTATCCGCCCTCTTCAGAATTATACTATCATCCTCTGATAAATTTCTAATAGCTTGATATTCTGCTTTAGAAAGGTTAGGTTTTTTCTTAAGTACACTATCCCATTTTTCACTTATTTCTCGTATTACTACTTGTTGAAAACTGTCAAAAATGGGGGAGGTGACTTCAGGATCAAATGTACTACGTTCTCTGATTTTATCTGGAATATTAGCCCTGGTTTTATTCAACACATTTTTATCTTTAAAAAACATATTTAGCCTTAGACCTCTACAGAATTTATAAAAGTCCACTGTGAAATCAAAACTTTGTATTTCATAAGTCGGCACAAATCCCAGTCCTTTATTGAGAGAGGTCTATTGGATCTGCAGATTGGAGACTAAAAGCCCGAAAGGGTTAAACGAGGAATGTAACTTTAACGTATTCTTGTAACAAACTTATTTGAAACGTACTAAGAACACTGTGACCAATATGGTTATAGTTAACTCAGATAGTATGATAATACTTTTCATAGTCTAAACAGTAAAATTTGAATGTTATATGTACACAGTAGTTTCCGGTTACGGCCACTATAACTTACGATAATGAATCCCAACCTGCCATGTCTGAGGAAGAGGGCGTGTCCCTCGAAACGTCACATACCAACATGGAGTTTATCTGCTTGGCGTGCAAGTGAGGTAGAGTCTCTGCCCTAGGGATCGTATTTATGTGAGTCTTTTCTACTACCGCATAATTCATGTACCGCATACCGGACCTAATGAAAGGTGAAGTTTTGTAATGTGAATTGACTCACTAGACCCCAAGATATCTATAGGTCTTGCAAGCAAATTGAAAGGTGAAGTTTTGCAATATGAATTGACTCATTAGACCTCAAGATATCTATAGGTTTTGCAAGCAAATACTAACAAGAATGTACTGATTTCTATGTATAATTATGGAAGAAATACTGATAAATATTGTATGGCTATGAATTTACAAAGTAAAAGCAACATTTTGTGAAAGAATATTCGTTTTGTATGGTCAATTTTTGGACATTGTTCATTGAATGCGATTTTTCAGGAGAATCGGAGAGTCTCCTGTCCTAGACCATAACATAAAGAGGAACTCCACTGTGTGTTGTATCTTACGAATTTGATTATCTCCGACAGAAGTGGAGCTCAAAAATGTCGTTCGACGAACTAGCTTGCATTACTGACAATAGGGCAGAGACCTACTCTCTCACAGACGCTGAACGAGAGTCAATCTTACAATCAGCTGAAACAGCTGGCCTAACACTGGAACGGGCCAAAAAAGACTCCAGACTGAACTTCTCCAAAAAATTGGAACAACTGAAGAAAAAAGAACTAAGTTTACAATTACATGCCTCCACTCTCACTGAATATGTCAAGGTCAAACGTATACCTCGGGGAATGAGAAGCCCCTTACGTCCAATTTTTCTAAAAGAGGATCATATATATCTACAACGATGGTTTGCCATCAGCAATCGATATTCCCTTGATCTAATACTGCTTACGATACAACATCTTCAGAAAGCAATTAATAACCTACAAGAAGAAATTAATATTGTAGAAGCAGATTATAAAAAAGAGAAAGGAGAAAATGAGTTTTTATCGTCTATGGAAAATATCCAAACCATGATAGATGAACAGAAAACCACCATCATTGAAGGAAAATTACAAAAGTTCACTCGGGATATGCAAGATTATCTAAATAATAGAGTCTACACCTGGTCGGAGGAGAGAAGAGAAACTAGACGCACATACATACCCCGAAAAAAATCGAACACCAGCTCGGACCAAGGAACATCTGAAAGTGACAACCCGAATAACAAAAAAGATGATCGAATGAAATTACGTTCTTCTCAAAAAGGTTTTTTAGAAAGAAACAAAGGCGAGAGTACAACAACGAGTTCGTCCCAGGAATCATCAATAGAAAGAGGAAACAAAGACCGGTCCAACAAGAAGAGGACAAAGAAAAAATGAACTTAGTTGTTAATATTTCGGAAAAAACACTGACCCAAACAGAAATGAACGTCCTCAATAAAGGACTGGGATTTGTGCCGACTTATGAAATACAAAGTTTTGATTTCACAGTGGACTTTTATAAATTCTGTAGAGGTCTAAGGCTAAATATGTTTTTTAAAGATAAAAATGTGTTGAATAAAACCAGGGCTAATATTCCAGATAAAATCAGAGAACGTAGTACATTTGATCCTGAAGTCACCTCCCCCATTTTTGACAGTTTTCAACAAGTAGTAATACGAGAAATAAGTGAAAAATGGGATAGTGTACTTAAGAAAAAACCTAACCTTTCTAAAGCAGAATATCAAGCTATTAGAAATTTATCAGAGGATGATAGTATAATTCTGAAGAGGGCGGATAAAGGGGGTGCAACTGTAATTTGGGATAAAATAGCATATACCAGTGAAGCTTTAAATCAACTAGCAGATAGCAATGTCTATAGGAAATTGAAAGATGATCCTACTAATATCTTTAAAAAGGAAATTGATGAGATCCTAGAGGATGCGTTTGCCCTTGGCATTATTGATGATTTGATAAAGAAAAGTTTGATGAATAATTATCCAAGAGTCCCCTTATTGTATCTACTCCCTAAAATACATAAAAGGTTGGAGTCCCCTCCGGGACGACCTATCGTCTCTGGGGTGGATTCCCTCTTATACCCTCTGTCTATATATGTGGATAGTTTTTTACAGCCTATTGTACATCGTTTGCCTAGATGTTTGAAAGATACTAGTGATTTTTTGAGAAGTGTGCAGACCCTAGACCTCAGTAATGTACATATTCTGTGCACGATGGACGTCAAAAGTCTGTACACTAATATTCCTACTGATGAAGGGATACATGCAGTTAGGAACAAACTATGTGAGAACCCTGCCCTGTCAAACGCTATGATAGGTTTTTTGATAACGTTACTAGAGGTAGTACTCAAAAAGAACTATTTTAGATTTGGTACAGAATTTTTTCTACAATTACAGGGGACCTCAATGGGGTCCCCAGTGGCACCTAGTTTTGCAAATATTTTCATGTCTACATTTGAAGATAAGACCCTGTTCACACACCCACTCGGCAAGCACGTCGTCCTCTGGCAACGCTATGTGGACGACGTGTTTGTAGCTTGGAGCGGTTCAGAACTCGAACTTAATGAATGGATAATATATCTTAATCAATGCCACCCATTAATTGAATTTTCAGCAGAGGTTAGTTCCTCCAATATCCAATTTCTCGACGTGAATGTGGTTGTTAACGAAGGGAGACTTACCACTACATTATATTCTAAACCCACAGATAAAAACAATCTTTTAAATAGATCTAGCTTTCACCATCCAGGTACCTTTAGAGGGATTCCTAAAGGGCAATTTTTAAGAACACGTCGTATCTGTAATGAGGATCGAGAATATGAATTACACAGTCAAAATATGGTGGAAAAATTTGTACAGAAGGGCTATTGTAGAAAGGAAATGGTTAAAGTTAGTGAACAGGTAGCACAGGAAAACTGGCAAGAGTTACGACAACCTAACCCAAATCCAAAGAAAAATGAGAAAGGACATCTTTTTGTCTCAACATATGATAACCATTCTAATTTAATTAAAAAAACCATTCTTAAACATTGGGATATGTTGAAATATGACACACAATATGGACAACTATTCAGAGAAAAACCCAGATTTGTGTATAGGAAGGGTAAATCTTTAGCAAATAGACTAATACGAGCAGATATTGAGAAAAATAAACCAAATAGACAACAATTTTTACAAGCTAGAAAGAATGGGACCCATGCATGTTTATCATGTCAGAATTGTAATTCCATTATCAAGGGAGAAAAAGTAGCACATCCTCTACATGGCACAAATATACCATTAAAAGGATGGCATTCGTGTAACAGTAAAAATGTTGTGTATGCATTAAAATGCCCCTGTGGCAAAATGTATGTAGGACAAACCTCACGATTGATTAAGATAAGGCTAAATGAACATAGGTCTGCGATTAGAATATATGGGAAACAGGACAGTGGAATAACAGTAAAAGACAGCGATACAAATAAGGGGAAATTGGAAATAAGAAAGTTTGGTGAAACAACAGTAGCTAGACATTTTAAAGAACATAGACATCAGGTATCAGAACTGAGATGGATTGTATTGGAAGAGATCTTTGGGAAAGATAAAGAACAGGTTAAAAAACGCCTTCTACAGAGAGAGGTCTATTGGATCTGCAGATTGGAGACTAAAAGCCCGAAAGGGTTAAACGAGGAATGTAACTTTAACGTATTCTTGTAACAAACTTATTTGAAACGTACTAAGAACACTGTGACCAATATGGTTATAGTTAACTCAGATAGTATGATAATACTTTTCATAGTCTAAACAGTAAAATTTGAATGTTATATGTACACAGTAGTTTCCGGTTACGGCCACTATAACTTACGATAACGAATCCCAACCTGCCATGTCTGAGGAAGAGGGCGTGTCCCTCGAAACGTCACATACCAACATGGAGTTTATCTGCTTGGCGTGCAAGTGAGGTAGAGTCTCTGCCCTAGGGATCGTATTTATGTGAGTCTTTTCTACTACCGCATAATTCATGTACCGCATACCGGACCTAATGAAAGGTGAAGTTTTGTAATGTGAATTGACTCACTAGACCCCAAGATATCTATAGGTCTTGCAAGCAAATTGAAAGGTGAAGTTTTGCAATATGAATTGACTCATTAGACCTCAAGATATCTATAGGTTTTGCAAGCAAATACTAACAAGAATGTACTGATTTCTATGTATAATTATGGAAGAAATACTGATAAATATTGTATGGCTATGAATTTACAAAGTAAAAGCAACATTTTGTGAAAGAATATTCGTTTTGTATGGTCAATTTTTGGACATTGTTCATTGAATGCGATTTTTCAGGAGAATCGGAGAGTCTCCTGTCCTAGACCATAACATAAAGAGGAACTCCACTGTGTGTTGTATCTTACGAACTGGTTTGAAGCCAACCTGATCAGTATGGATCACTGTCGGAATATGGGGGGCAACCTCTCCACCAATGACTTTGAAAATAACTTCACATCTATGTTTATAAGAGAAATGGGCCTATTTCTGGCCGGAAGAGATGGTCGTTTCCCTGTTTGGGCAGTACACTAATGTGGGCCTCCAGGTAGCTGAGGTCCGAGGATACAGCGTCTTAGACTTTTTTCTAAAAGTTGGGATAGGATAGGCTCTCTAAATTGTTTAAAGAAGGGCAGAGTAAACCTGTCTGCCCCCCAGCTTTTACCAGCAGGTGTGTCTTTAATTACTGAGGAGACCCAACATCGTACAGGGAGGTATTAAAAGATGCAAAGCTGTCGGACATCTCGTCAATTTGGAAAACGTCTATGCCCTTTAATTTTTGGGATATAAGAAGTCTGGGATCGGGGATGTAGTACCCAGGATAGTGGTCTGCCACATTTATCCACATGGTCATATAAATAGCTCTGGAACCGCAACCTATGCTGCAAGTATTTTTGGTCCAAAAGAGATCGGAAGGATTCTCTGGCCCAAGACAACTCAGCCAAATCTACTGATGTTAAGGAAGATTGCTATGGTCATTGTACCACATTATTATATTGGTTAGTGCTTGTCTGCCTTTTCAGTTTTAACTAAGTGCAAAAGAACATAAGTGAATATTGAGTTACAAAGGAGGCAACAGTAGGCTATGCCAATCTGGGATGTCTGGCGCTGCAATGTTCATTGCCTCTGCCATGTCTGGGATATCACCCGGATGTCGAATTACGAATATGCGCTCCTCTTGCAGGATCTGTTGGCAAAACGTAAAGCCCAAATTGTAAAGTATATTTCATTGTTGTAGCTCCTCCAAGAATGGCTTCAAAGCCCTCTGTTTTAGTAAGGTCAGCCTTGACAGGTCAGGCTGTATGCAAGAGCTTTGAAACACAATGGGGCAGATTTATCAAGCTGTCTGAAAGTCAGAATATTTCTAGTTGTCCATGGCAACCAATCACAGCTCAGCTTTCATTTTACCAATGCTCATGAATATTTTAAATGGGAGCTGTGTTTGGTTGCCATGGGCAACTAGAAATATTCTGACTTTCAGACAGCTTCAAAAGTGTGCCCCAATGTCCCCTGCCGATCTTGCCTTGATTGCTTCTTTAAGTTGGTAACGATTTACTCTGCAAATAACGTATCTTGGCTGCTCTAATTCGGAGGGTTTGGGTTGTAGCGAGCAATGAGCCCTGTCGAATTCCATGGGCCTATCCGCCGGTACTTCTGGGACGCAGTTGAACAGCTGGTGTAAGGTGTTATGGAGCATAGTGGTCTCCATGGATTCTGGTAGGCCCCGAACTCTGATATTATTACGCCACCCTCTATTCTCAGTGTCATCTAGTTGGTCTGCCAGGAGCTGGAAGGAATGAGTGACTATAGTAGAAGATTGCACCACTAGGCAGGCACTAAGATCGTTCTGAGTAAATTCAGTGGAGGTTACACGGGTCCCAAGTTGTTGAACTTCCGCACGTACCGCATGCAATTCAGTGGTGTAAGACTGCTCTAGCCTGGCTACATAGCTTTTCATATCATCCCTAGTGGGAATGATGCAGTGGTGAGAGCTCAGAGCACGTAATTCAGCCAAAGCACCAAATTCTTGTGACAGGACGACTCGTTGAGACTCAAAAACTCCCGCTTGCAAAAAAACAGTATTCGGTGCATTACGGCCATTATGAGTAAGTATGTGTGAGTCTGTACTGTCCTCAGATGAAGTATTTAAGTTTTTTTAAGTAATCTAAGTTAAGTTTTCCAACAGAAAATTCTAAATACATAACAAAAAAGTAACAATAAAGTTATATGCATAATTTACAAATATAATCATTACTTTGGCATGGTGCATTACTTGATATTTTACAAAACATGGAAAGTACATCTTGAGATAAATCTGGATTTTGCCAAGTGATAGCAGTCGTTATTAAGTCTAGTGTGTTCACCGTGTTTTGTGAGGGGTCGGGTCGCATTTAGGAGGGGCCCTGTCTCAGTGTTAGAGTAGAGGTGCATCCTTAGATTCCCCAGTTCTTCCTGATTGTACCACTGAGTAAAGCGGAAGGGGGTTACCAGCTCCACAATTTCTGTTCTAGACATATGTGTCGTGATAAATTTTTTCCAATTTTTGAAAAAGCATTTTGTTGGTTTTTTTTGTGTCTTAACGTCTCTAGCCTGTCTTGCCTAATTAATCTGTGCTGTTACTTCTGAAATAGTAGGTGTCGAAGGAAGCATCCAGTGTTTCATTTGGCCACCAAAAGAAAGGCGTGTATGTCTGATCTTATGTCCCCCTGAATTTCCTCGTTCTCAACATCATGGAAAATCAGTACAAGAGGGTCAAGGGGAATGGTAACTGTTCAGTGGGTGGTCCCTAACCAATGGTCCCTAACCTTCTCATGCCCATATGCCATTCCACAGGTCAGTGCTGGGGATTGAACACTTGGGACATTCCGTTATCCTGTCAGGTCTGGTAGTTGTCTTTGGCAGGTCAAAACTGCAGTACACCTTTTGGAGTACTCTGAAATATGTCTCCCTTTATGTGTGTCGCGGAGGAGAATAGACTGTTTCGCTATTGAAGGCCATTTTGAATAGCTAGTGTGCATAACGGAGAGTAAGTCATCTGGCACCGCTAATGCTTTTTCTAGTTCTGTGATTGAGTAACTGGTTTTGTTGTGTAGCCATGTGACATGTCTCAGCAGACTAGCTAAGTTGTAACCTCTTATGTTGGGAAAGTTCACACCCCCCTCTTCCTTATATAGCACCAGCTTTTTTGCTGCAATTCGTGGCCTCTTGCCTCACAAGATAAAGCGCTAGAAGACTTTCATCAGTCTCTACACATCTTTATGCTATAGGAGTACTGGTACAGTTTGGGGAAAGAGATCATTTTTATTAAATGATACCTCCCCATCATTGTGAGAGGGAGCTGGTGTTATGAGTGGCAAGTAATTCAGCATGTAAATGGAATCAGGTGTGCAAACCCCTATGTGAACCCCTATTTATGTGAGGGAGGTGGGCACCATTTTGAAGGGTAGATCAGGATAGTCCCTTCTGAGGCTCTCTCTCCTGTTAAGGAGGTCAAGCACCTGGCTTTTGTCTTTGTTTACGTGGAAACCCGCAAATGCACCTAAGTAAGAGATGTGATGCAACACTGGTTGCAGATGCTGCTGCGGGTTGGAAAGGAAAGGTATTACGTCATCTGCAAACAGGGCAATTTTCACTCTTTTTTTCTCCCACTGCGATGCCTTCAAATAGATCGGAGTCCTTTAAGGATCTGGTTAAGGGTTCTAGCGCTAGGTCAAATAATAAAGGCGAGAGCGGGCAACCCTGCCGCGTACCTTATTGTAGTACAAATGGGACGGACAGGAAGCCAGTGTGTGTATGCGTGCTACCGGCTCATCGTAGAGGGCAGATATTAATGTTTGTAACTTCCCAGAGATGCCAAACCCGTCCAGTGTTAAATTCATCCACGGCCACTTGATGTTATCAAATGCTTTTAAGCATCTAGTGCCAAAAGAACTGGGTGTTCTTCCTCTTGTGGTCTTACTTTTACTCTGTGCAGCATTGTAAGTAGTTTCCTAATGTTAGTGACCGCGGCCCTTCCCTTTATGAAGCACACTTGAGATTTTCCCACTAATCCGGGCATGTACTGTGCTAGCCTATCTGCCATTATCTTTGACAACAACTTAATGGGGCTCATTTACTAAGGGCTCCGCGGCCGCACTTTCGCCGGGTTTCCTGACTTTTTCTGTTTTGCGCCAAATTCCGTCGGGATTTTGGCGCATGCCATTTTGCCGCTGTTTTTCACGCGACAGAAATCGGGGGTGTGGCCTTCGGAAAACCCGATGGATTCGGAAAAAAACGCCGAATTTAAAAAGAAGATGAGGGAGAAGATGGTGAACTCCGGCGGGCCTCGGACGCACGAGCTTGCTGAATCGCCGGAGGACTCGAATCCTCGTCGGAGAACGCGCCACTGGATCACGACAGGACCGGGTAAGTAAATGAGCCCCAATGTCTTGGTCGATCAAAGATATTGGATGGTATTTCCCCCAGTTCCAATGAATCCTTCCCTTCTTTAGGGATTAATTTTATATATGCTGTTTTGGAATGATATGGGAATGTGCCCTGTAACAGTATTGTGTTGAAGTGTGATGTCAGCACTGGGGTTATTTGTCTCTTATGTGCTTTGTCGAATTCTACTGTGTAACCATCGCGACCGAGTGCTTTGACGTTTTTCAGGCTCCCTACAGTTCTCTCTAGTTCTTTTTCGGTGATATCCCCATTCAGGGAGTCTAGCTGTTCCCGGGATAATTTTGGCAGTTTGTGTTTTGCCACAAAAGTGGCTGCTTCCCTCCCTCCTTGCGCATTGTCGATGTATATTTCTGTTTAAAAATTCCTAAACGCCTAGTTTATCTCTTTTGGAAAGGAAACTATTGCTCCCGTGGGCAATCGTAATGACTGTACATAGGTGGGTTAGTATGTCTATACTTTCAGATGTCACGTTAGAGGTAAACGTTGCAGGTCATAATAAAAGGGCATGCTATATATCCACTGCAGCGATACATTCCTCTGGTGGTATGCGCATCAAGTCAGGTGCTGTATCTATTTGGGACAAAATGACTATGTACAAGGCGATCCTTTAAAGCTTGACCCTTTCGATTTGTCATAGATGGGGAGGGTCCTACGACATCTTTAATATCTGGATCAATGCATAGTATGTCCCAATGTTTGGTTATAATGTCTCATGCTGCTTGCGCACCATTATCAAGGGTCGTGATAAGTCTAATGTATCCATCACCCTCTGGGCGTCTCTTGGTGTCTAACAGGTCAGATCGATTTTGTGCCAGTGCAAACTTGTATGCATCCCTGAGGACCCAGTCTGGGTAACCCTGCTCCTGAAACCTAAGTTGTTAGTCATCAGCTTGTTTTTTAAATAGCTGGTCACTGGAGCAGTTGCGCCTAATACGTAAATATTTGCCATATGGGATGCCACGCTTGAGAGGAAATGGGTGGCTGCTTTCCCACCTTAGTAATGAATTGGTAGCTGTTTGCTTAAGGAACACATCTGATTCCAGTGATCCAGCTGAATTTTTAGATATCTTAATATCAAGGAAGGAGAGGGTCTCAAAGGTAAAGGTCAAACCAATGGAATTCTGATTGAGGCCCTGTACAAAGTCATGGAAAGTCCCCAGTGCCACTCCACACAATGAATATATCATCAATGTAGCGTAGCCAGATGTCACTGGCCACGCTACTCAAGTTCAAGACTTCTGAAAAAACAAAGGTCTCCTCCCACCAGCTCAGGAGCAAGTTGGCATAGGTTGGCACACAAGGCCAACCAATTGCCGTGCCCCTGAGCTGGTTGTAGTACCGACCATTAAAAAGGAATACATTTCTCTTTAAGCACAATTCCAGTATTTTTAATATGAATTGGTTATGCACTTGGTATTGTTTCCCTCTTGAACGCAGAAAATGGGAGATAGCTGTGAGGCCTGCAGAATGTGGTGTTGATGAGTAGAGACCCTCAACATCTATACTAGCCAGAATAGTATCTTGTTGTAAATAGATACCCTCCAGGCGTCGAAGGAGGTCAGGTGGGTTCGTTAGTATATGAGGGTAGGGCTGTGACAAAAGGACGAAGGACTTTTTCTGGATAGATGCCTAAATTCTGTGTCAGGTTGTCAACCCCCACACTATTGGTCGCCCCTTAAGGGGATTAAGCCCCTTATGTACCTTGGGGAGGGCATACAATGGGGCCATAATCGGGTTAGATGGTAGCAGAAACTTATATTCATTCTCATTTATTATTCCATCATTTTTGGCTGAAGATAGAATTTGATCTAATTCCTTCACAAATATCGGGGTATGGTCTGTTGAGTGTATCTCATAAGCTGACCTATCAGTAAGTCAAGGCACAGCTTGCAGTAATCTAGGCTATCACAACTATGTTGCCCCCTTTGTCAGATGGCTTAATAGTAAGGTTTTTATTTTTTTCCAGGACGGTCAATTACGTCATTTCTTCTTTTGTACAATTAAATGGTACAAAGGGGTCATTCATAGATGTCATTAGTTACTTGCCTCAAAAAAACATCAATCGGTGAGATGTCCATAAGCGGATGGGATTTGTTACTTTTAGGTCTAAGGTCAGTGAAGGGGCCCTTACTGTTGATTCCTGGTTGTTCCTGTGAAAGACCATATAATAGTCTAATATCTGGTAGGAAATCTACTGGTACCCCAAGATCTCTACTCTCTTTTTGGGCCTGTTTAGCAAAATATTTGTTTTTGTTAAATCAATTTGTTCAATCAGCTTTTAGTCTTAATGAACTTTCTGTTGCCTCTTTCTCCCATTTATTCATCAATGTTGTGGTTCGGCATCTCCTTGCGGGTAGTAGGGTAAGCCGTAGGCCTCTAGGAACAACTTTATTCTTGATATAGTTATCGAGAGATTGAATCTCGCACCATGCAGTAATCTTTTCTTAATATAGTTTAGTGAGTTCCTTAAGCCCTTAAGGACGCAGGTTTTTTTTCGCTCATTTCTCGCTCTCCACCTTCAAAAATCCATAACTTTTTCATTTTTACGTGTACAGACCTGTGTGAGGGCTTATTTTGTGCGTAACAAATTTTAATTTCCTGTAATATTATTTATTTTAACATGCCATGTACTGCGAAGCTGAAAAAAAATCCAAAATGTGGAAAAATTGAAAAAAAAACGCACATGCTTCACGTTCTTGTGGGCTCAATTTTTACGACTTTGACTGTGCACGCAAAATAATACTTCAGCTTTATTCTTTGGTTCGGTGCGATCGCGGTGATACCAAATTTATATAGGTTTTATTGTGTTTTAATACATTTTCAAAAATTAAACGAATGTGTACAAAAAAGAAAAATAAATTTTTTGCCATCTTCTGAAGCAAATAACTTTTTCATACTTTGGCGCACGGAGCTGTGTGATGTGTCATTTTTTGCGAAATGAGCCGACCTTTACATTGCTACCATATTTAGGTCTGAGCGACATTTTGATCATTTTTATTCCATTTTTTATGTGATGTAAAAAGCTGTAAATGTTGCATTTCGGACATTTGGCCGCCATTTCCCGTCTCGGAGGTCACCGCCGACCGTAACCGTTTTTATATTTTGATAGATCGGGCATTTTGGGATGCGGCAATACCTAATGTGTCTGTGATTTTTACTGTTTATTATGTTTTATATCAGTTCTAGCGAAAGGGGGGTGATTTGAATTTTTAATATTTTATTAATTTTTTTATTTTTTAAACTTTTTTTTTCTTTTCTTTTTCCACTATTTCTTAGACAATCTAGGGTAAATTAACCCTAGATGGTCAGATCGCTCCTACCATATACTGCAATACTTCTGTATTGCAATATATGGCATTTTTGCAGCTCATTCATTACAATGAGCCACTGGCTCCACTACTTTTGCTAGATTCAAAAGGGGGGATAGATTAGGTAGACAGGTTGTATTTAAAAAATTTTGTATTATTTTAATGATAAATGAACCAGTTATCTTTCAATATATCAAAACTGAATATATCACTAATCTGCATTTTTAGTTTTTTTGTAGATGGCTTTAGAAACCAGGAAGGAGGTTAATTCTACATAAGATATGCAGTGGTCACACAACATGAGGTAACAAAACCTCTGCTACCTAAATAAAGTGGAATCCTCTCAAGGTCTGAGTGGTTCACCGAGCAGCTTGTAATATACACAATTTGGACCCACATCACATCAGAGATAGAGATATTTCTCTAACAACCCCAAAACTATACTTGAGTACAGATGTTTGCCCTTACGCCAACTGTAGCACTTCCCTGAGTGCCGTCACTCCACCTCCTGCGCTAACTTGTGTGGAAGGCGTGGTTCTGCTTTTAGTACCTCATGTGCACCACTGACCACTGCATATCCAGTGTAAAAACGTGTCTTCTGCAGGACTGGAGCAGACTCCAACATCTCGGTTAAACACCCTTCTCCCCCCCCCCCCCTATTTTGAATCCAGAAAGACTAGAATAGCAGGATTCAGAGCTGTGTGCCTTGTAAGTGTGATGCTCTGGCACATCAGGAGTGCACACTGGAGCTGTCCGGCCATTGCTCAGATGCTTGGGCTCTAGCTACTGACGCATGAGGGGCTCCCCTCACGACTGAGTCTAACCAGGCCTAATAGTGGGCCACTGGGGAGGCCACCACGTTCCTGGGCTAGGCCACCTGTGGCATGGCTTAGACACCCAGTGCAAAATAAAACAAAAGGTTTGGTCCAGCGGGGTGTGCCTAGAACCAGGACAGACAGGATTTGCCAGCTTAAGGCTGTGGAATGCATGAATTGCCTCCTGACTAAGGGCAAATGGGGAAGAGGCAATGCAGTCATAAAAGGGGCAGCATCAGGCTGGAGGCAGCAGACCTTATCCCAGGCCTGCAGGTGCTGGCCAGTCCTAGAAACATGTGAAGAGACCCCCCCCCCCCCTTGTGGGAATCTGTACCAGGGTTCTCAGCTTCTGAACTACAACCAAAAAAACTGTTGTTTTCTACAACTATTATCCTCAACCAGCCTTTTGGCTGTCAACAGAATGGAGTCAGAGGCTATTGCAGGGACCTGTTCTAAGATGGCCACCACTGAAGATTGGTGGGGCGTGTCATCTTCTCTAACCATCAGGTACAGGGGTGGAGTCTAACAGGGTGTTGTCCTGGATTGTAGCCATCTTTTTTTTTTTTTTTTTCCAGGGAGGGAAATATAACATAATCTCTTTTTTCTCAAATTCTCTCCACATCCTCCACTTCAAAAACTTTGAAATGTTCCTTATTGCCTGTCTCTTTCTACAATGGGCACTCTGAAGGATTCCTGTCACTCTGTCCTGGTCTGTTCGTCAAAGCCAGACGCTCCAATTGTCTGTTTGCAAATCTGATCAAGTTTTCTCACTTTCTCACAAGGTTCATCAGATCATCTAACACATCCCAAAACTTTCAAACCTTCATTACTACTTTTCTTTTAACCACAATGCTACCAGCCCTCATGTTCCATTATGTCAGTTTTACACTTTTCCATAAGTCCTACTTAACTCAACAACCAACTGTCTACTTACATCAACCTTCTGTCTATGCATCTTTCCCTTCCCTGCACTGAACTATCGCTAACTTGCAAATAGCTCCCTCCAGGAGGATGTTCTTTCTCTTCCGAAACCGCAGCATAATTTGTCCAAGACCCTTACCGGTGCAGCTGCTCACCGGCCTGACCTGACCTTCAAACTCACTGATCACCGGTTACAGTTACAGAGTATTATCAGAAGGCCCCCCTTAACGATCTCACTCTTCTCTTAATTCCTGTCATAATCCCTGACACCCATCCTATTTGTCCACTATTCTGGCGGACTGTGTCTGATGTGCAGACACCCGTCTTATTTCTCCTCTGTTCTGGCTGCCCCTATGTCTAATGTGCAGACACCTGTCCTATTTCTCCTCTGTTCTGGTGGCCCCAATGTATGATCTTCACCACGGCTTCGCTGTACTCTTTTCAGTATCTTGTCTGACCTTCGAACATCCTCCCCCTCTCTTTCTGTTCTGGCTCAGCGAGCACATTCACACAGCAACTGAGACACTTCTTTCAATCTCATACAGAGGTGTATAACAATTCAGACCCCTGCGCTGGACATCAGATGGCTAGATATATATTTTACCCTCCAATCCCAGCTACCTACAACCACGGTATCACCACCCCTCGAGTTACAGGAAAGCAACAGGTTAAAATATGTCATCTGAAACTTTCCGTGATCGTGGGTTGATCAGTCCCGGTCGGGGAGCAGTGATCCCAAGCCTGTAGACGGTGCAGGAGCGAGGGGGCATCCTGGTCCTGCTTCCCGGAGATCTCAGCAGTGCCTGGATTTATGTTATCCTCTTTTAGTGTGCGTTGGTTGTGTGTTTCAAATCAATAAAGCATGTGTGCACATTGCAAGGTATGAAAACTACTGATTCAAGTCTCGCTCATGCCCTGGACAAGTTAGCATCGCGCAAGTTTATTTTGTTTCACAAGTCTATATAGGAAAGTAGGAAAAAGTAGAAGAGGAAGAGCATACAAAGCATAACATATCAGGCATCTTCTTGATTGGAGAGCTTTCCTGCTGTCTCAGGCTTATGTAGGGAATACCTGAAATTCCTCAGCCTTGAAGTTTTAGCTACGGTCCATGATGCCAGCGCCATCTTAAAATGTGCTTTTAGGAAAATAAGACAAATAGAAATGACAGGATTTGATCTGTCAGCTAGGTTTACTTTAACAGTACTAGCTCTACTAGCCTGTGCAGATCCAGGTACTAGGTGTGGGGGATGTGGATATCTACTAAAATTCACTAAACTAAGGAAGGCTCTGATGAATAAGAAAACGTTCAGTTTGCTCACCCAATCACCCGTATTGTCGTCCTACAGAAAATCCATGCGGTGGTGCAAGCTGCCAGATCCTCCGCTTCCACAATCCAATGTAGCAACAAAAATAACGGTCTGCGGTACTCATGGAAAACCACAATAGTACTGTGCAAAAAAGACTTGCTCTTTATTTACGTTGCAGGTGCATAACAGAAGGATAAAAACCACACAAGATTGTTGCGTTTCGATGCTATCGCGATGCTATCGCGTCATGGTCTCAACCCAGCTATGGTAGGCTAGACTAAACTAATAAGATGTTAAATAAATAAATAAATAAACTAGGTAAATAAAAGAAAGAAAATAATAAACTAGGTGACTTAAGAACAGGAAATAAGAAGAAAGCTGGAGCTGATGCACTGGCAGCCGTCTTCCACAGTGCTCAGAGACAACCCAGACAACCCCCATGGGTTTTACGCATGTCAGGAAACATGGCTACCTAATCAGAGATCTGACATTTCACAATGGCACAAACTGGGCATCACATAATGTGCCCAAACTTTCCAGAAATAATTGTAATTTCCAGCTGGGGCATCAATTGCATATCATATTTGGAATTTTTGTTCAAAATGCTCACTTTACTACTTGTATTACACTACACCACATATTACACCTTGCTAAATTCTTCAAGGGGTGTGCGTACAAAATTTAGGGTCACTTCTCAGGTTCTCCTGTTTTATAACACTAGAGCTCTCCAAATGCATCCTGACACATATAAAGGAGTTTTGTCAAATTTGGCATCTAAAAGGCCAACGTCCATCTTTTCCTCTACTTTCCAAAATGCTTTCGTTTGTTGGGATTCTCCTCTATTTTGGTACCACTAGGGCTCTCTAAATGCATACTGACACATGAAAACTTTTTCAGCCATGTTTGTCCTCCAAAAACTATACAATACTCTTTCCCTTATAAGTGCCAGACTGTGCCTGTACAGCAGTGTGCAGTAACAAAATGGGAATTGGCATACTGGCATATGGGAATTGCACTAAACCTAAACTAACCTATTATGAAGGTTAAAGTTTTAGTGTTCAATTAATAATGGGGCACATTTACTTAGAGATGTGATAACTGAACTAAAGGTTTGTCTGCTTTTGTATAAAATTGTCTTACGTGGGCAAGAAATGTGTCTCAGACACTACTTAAATACCTCTCCAAGCAGTTTGCACTGAAAAGAACAGGCAAACAGACATATCTGTAATTTCACTCCCATTTATTTTTTACACACATGAAAAGCTCATAGGGTTAACAAACTTCACAAAGGTTATTTTAGAATATTTTGAGGGGTGCAGTTTCTAAATGTGGGAGTTTTCTATAATTTAGGCCTTATAAAGTCACTTCAAACTAAATTGATTCCTCCAAAAATGGGTTTTGATGATTTTCATGAAAATCTGAAAAATCACACCTAACATCCTAACCTCCTATAAAAAGGTAAGGATGTTTGAAAAATGATGCCAACTTAAGTAGAACATGTTAGCTATCAAGTTATTTTGGTTATATGACTAACTTTTTTTTTTTAATTCCCTTTTTTTCATAAATAAATACTAAATTTCTCTTCCAACATGAAGTACAAAGAAAAACAATATCAAAATCACCTGGATATGTTAAAGTATTCCAAAGTTATGATACTTATTGTGACACATGTCAGATTTAAAAAAAGGGCCATGTCTTGGTTTAAAATGGCCAAGTCGCTAAGAGGTTAAACAAAATAAACTAGAACAGCAGGCTTTAAGGGGTTTGCCCACGAAACAAAATGCTCAAATTTCAATCCTCTAGTTATGTTTACACAATAAAGATCATTTTTAACCCCTTACTTTATCATGTTACTCACTTTTTTTGTTGTTGCTGTTATAGCTCCCATCACTCATGATACTCAGTGTAAAATTCCAGAGGGGACTCTCTAAACAGACTCATTGGGGCACATTTACTTACCAAGTTCGTTGAAGTTCACCAAAAGTGCATTGTCCAAAGCACTGTGCCACGATTCACAAAGATAGTGTGCCGATATCATAAATGTGTCGCTTCCACGCTCAGGTACGACAGAGTTCACCATCTAAGTGGTGCATCTAAGTGCATGAGCTTGCGACACAATTTGAAAGTTAAATCCCGCTTAGTCCGAATCAGTCGGATCATCCGATGGCATACGCCCCAATTTGTGTCACTTGGAAGCCAGCACAGCTGTGCCAAAAACGATCATGTGCGCCACAATCCCAAAGAAGACACCTTTCAAATACCTGTTCAAGCTGTGCAAACCCAGAAACAGGCGAGCAGTCAGACGAAAGTGCGATCTGCGACATTTACTAAATGAGCCCCATTATGATCCATCTAGTTCTATGAGCTGAAAATGGGGTTAGATTATCAGGGTACAGGTTTATATACACTTTCATTTACTTTCTCGACATTGTACTAGTATCTGACACTTATAAAGAGAGATCTGACAGATCAGAGAGGAGAAGATCCATGAGATGTATATTACATGCTCTACTCTGCTACATTTCTGTTCTGCCACATACACTGCTAGATCTGATGTGCCTGCCACTCCTCCCCGATAAAGATATCAATATCTGCCTGTAACTTTACACTCTTCACACTGCAGCCGTCAGGAAGTCAAGGGGGGGGGGGGGGTAATTTATCTTATTTCCCCCTTCTCTGCACTTTTTTTGCACTGGTTGTGAGTCTATTTTTTGCATCTCATTTGTCTTTGTCAGGCGTTGAGGCGTAACATTCCAAAAAAATGGCCAAAATAGGCGCAAAACAGCCATTATGTAGCAAAAAGGCACAAAAACCACACAAAGTAAGGAAAACATAACTGACCCCCATAGTCTGTGTACTGTATTAGTGTGAGAGCTCCGTCCTGGAATGCAAGGGTCTAGAGTGCAGGGAGCAGAGAGAGACAGAAATCTCAGCTCCAAGGCCATCACACAGAAATCCAGTTCCAGGTTCATGTCTAAGGGCAGCTGAAATTACATTAATAACATATTAATAACATTGAAATAGAGAATGTGTTATTTTGTTATCCTGAGTATATTTAAGAAACTTGTCTTCGTGGGAATACTCCTTTAAGACTAGCTATTTCTATACCTGCATAATATTTAATTTGATGAGTGAGCTCTATAAGCGGAAAAGTCTTCCCAGTCTGTAAAGAGAAAATTCTCTTTAAGAAAATGAGAGGAAAGACTTTGTGTGTATATATATATATATATATATATATATATATATATATATATATATACCGTATTTCTCGGCCTATAAGGCGCACCAAAAATCCTTTAATTTTCTCAGAAATCAATGGTGCGCCTTATAGGCCGGTGCGCCTTATGTATGAACTTATACAGAAATGTACTACAGACAAGATGTACTGTACATTTACTAGTGTTTAATAGCTCCATCCCTAGACATTTCCTGCACCTTCCCACACAGTATACAGTGTCCCTAGCTCCTGAAGTGCCCTGGCACCACAACTAACATTGTGCCCATCCTGCCCTCCCCTAGCACGGAGAGACCGGAGCTGCCATAGTGCCGACCACGAGGCAATCATCATCATCAGTAAACAATCCCCCATACCTGACAGCCCTGTAACAGGGGAAAGAGAAGGAGCCACAGGGTACCCCACAGGAATAACACCCTGGCTGAGGAGGGAAGGAGAAGGGGCAGAGGGAGACCGCTTAACCCCTGCTGCATCACCCTGCATTAACCCCCAGCAGCCATACCTCTGAGATCAGAGCTCTCTGACACGCTGAAGACAAGTTTCCTGGGAAGTGTAGCTGGCTTGCACTGTGCACAGGTCTGCCACCTGCTGGTCATTTTTAGGTACTGCATTTGATCCTGCGCCTTTTACTCCAGTGCGCCTTATATATGAACCTAGATGTCTTAGCAGGCATTGATTAGAGATGCGCCTTATACTCCGGTGCGCCTTATAGGCCGAAAAATACGGTATATTATATATATATATATATATATACCGTATATTCCGGCGTATAAGACGACTTTTGAAGACAGAAAAATCTTCTGTCTAGTCTGGGGTCGTCTTATACGCCGGTAATCGCGACCGCCCGCCGTGTTTTCACCGCGGCGGTCGGGACGCGCTGCATGGAGAGGGCTCACGGGCTGAGCCCTCTCCATAGCCGGTAAGTCTTTGCTGCATATTGCAGCAAAGGCTTACTGGTAACACCCGCGATCGGTGCTAGCACCGATCGTGGGTGTTTTCACAGCGATGGCCGACAAAGCTGCCGGCAGCCTCAAAAAGATAGCGGAGCATGGGCGCCGCCATCTTACCCGGGATCGCCGCTCCCCGTGACGTCATCGGGGGCGGCAATCCGTCTCCATGGTAGCCTCCGGTCTTCCGAAGGCCCGAGGCTATTTCGTTTTAACTCCTTCATTACAATGTGCTGATAGCACATTGTAATGAATGAGGAGGAAAATCCCCATATACTGCCATACTATAGTATGGCAGTATATGATAGGATCGATCAGACAACCTAGGGAGTCTGAAAAATAATAAAAATAAAAATAAGTTAAAAAAAAATTATAATAAAAAAACCTAAAATTTCAAATCACCCCCCTTTCCCTAGAACTGACATAAATATAAATAAACAGTAAAAATCATAAACACATCAGGTATCGACGCATCCGAAAATGCCCGATCTATCAAAATTTGATAACGGGTTTTCAATGCGTTTAACCCCGTTACGGAAAATAGCACCCAAAGTCGAAAATGGCACTTTTTTGCCATTTTGAAAAATATAAAAAAATCTATAAAAAGTGATCAAAAGGTCATACAGTCCTAAAAATGATATAATTGAAAATATTATCAAATTTCCCAAAAAATGACACCACCCACAGCTCCGTACACTAAAGTATAAAAAAGTTATTAGTGCCAGAAGTTAGCAAAATCAAAAATATAATTTTTGTACAGGAGGTTTTAATTTTTGTAAATGTATGAAAACATTATAAAACCTATACAAATTAGGTATCTCCTTAATCGTACCGACCCAAAGAATAAAGTAGACATGTCATTTGGGGCACTCAGTGAAAGACGTAATATATAAGCCCACAAGAGAATGGCGCAAATGCGTTTTTTCACCATTTTCGTTGCATTTGGAATTTTTTTCCCGCTTCTGAGTACATGGCATGGAATATTTAATAAAATAAAAATTTAAGGTACAGTATGGTAACATTTACAGTAAAATGGACGATGGTAATGTTGTTACCATCAGGTTGTAAACATAAGACATACAAATGCCTTATGTTTATGAGTGACAGTTTTCCTGCTATATACCTGCATGTCATAAGAATTTAAATTAAAAAAAGGACCATGTTAAATTCAAATCTGTTTTTTTTTTTAATTTTTACCGGTGTTTTGTATGCGTTAGAAAAGGGGTAGTCTTATACGGCGAATATATCTTAAACTCTATATTTTAACAGGAAAGTAGGGGGGTCGTCTTATACACCAGGTCGTCTTATACGCCGGAATATACGGTATATATATATATATATATATATATATATATATATATATATATATATATATATATATATATATATTCTGCTAAACGTAGAAAGCAAGGCAAATCTGGTATATGATACTGTTATCATATGCAGCCTTGATTTGCAATGTGGTGCAATGTGGCTTAAAGGTGTGTTAACATTAGCCTTATGTCATACTGCACCATACCTGTAAATTATTTAAATTGTTATACAAAAAGAGGGATTATCATGTCATTGCAGGACACCCCTGGTTTTCTATACCAACAGAGGGCCTATTACTGATATGAACATGAGATTTTTAGTGTCTTGGGATGTGTTTTTGCAATTAAACCTATAGATCCTAACTTTATTTTATTTTACAGGCAATGGTTGAGACTGTTAACAATCTACTACAGCCACAAGCTAAGGAGGCATGGCAAGACTTAACAGACAGAGACCAAGTGCGAGCAGCCACAATGCTTCTTGACACAGTTGAAGAAGGAGCATTTGTATTAGCTGATAATCTACTTAAAACGGACATTGTAAGAGAAAACACAGAAAATATTCGTAAGTTTCTTTCATTTTCTTGTCGAGTGGGGAATGGATTTGCATATACTGTATATAGTATATGAATGTAAGTTTGATAGCTAAAGAATCAAAGTTTTATTACACGTAATACATGCCATCAATATCAGATCTGATAACAGGATCCACACTAATTAGCTGTTCTCAGGCGCCTCCAGTGAAAGAATTAATACAGTGAAACGAGTTATGTTAATCACATTTATGTTATGTATCAGCAGGAGCTTTCTAGATTTCCCTTGCCAATCTTGTGAATGTACAACCCCATAAAAAAGTGAATGAAATTAATAATTTAATTTAATATTTTATTAGACTGGACATACTCCGTAAATATACTAGAGTGTTGGCAATAACATCATTTTGCATATTTTAATCCTACCCACCAGCATCAGGTAGATGTTGCCATAACTTTCATTTTGTATTACATATTACATGCACTGTGCAGAAAGGACATTTATAAATATCATGACCGTGGCAAACTTTAACCCAAATATCTGGATTGTGTATGAATACTTCAGAGAACCAGAGATGTCCACCCTAAAAGTTGTACTAAAAAATTCTTATTTTTACGTACAGCTATCTATTTCCAATTGTAATCTCCGGTTCTATGAAGCATCCATACACAATCCTTATATCATATTAAAAGGTGGAGGGGGGGGCTCTCCCATTTAATATGACACCATAATTGTGTTTCAATGTGAAAGGGTTCATAAAATTGAAGTCGGGTTTGAAGTCTGCCCTTCTACAACCTGTCAGCTGAAGGCAGAATATAGAAGCAGCTGTAGTTAAGACTTTCACTTTGCAGAAGTACATGCACCCTCTGCATCTGTAGCTGAAAACTATTTCCTGACCCCTAATATCAAGGCCCCTCTTGAACAGGTTCAAATTATCAGACATCAACAACATCTGTTTCAGAGAGTTCTATTATACTTAAAAAAAAACCATTGTAAGATTAACGTTCACGTGTGTTTACTTGATTCTGCCTGAAATAAGAATAAAACATCATTAATAATTCCCTCCTTAAAAAGAAAGAGCTTCTACCACCAGCTTAGGGGAGTGGCAATGGGGAGCCTTGTGCTGCCACATCTCTTCCTGGGCTGGTGGGACAGAATTTGTCTTCAAGGAGGAAATGGAACAATTCACATCCCATATACTTTTATGGGTCCGATTTATAGATGATGTTCTGATCCAGTGGCAGGGCTCTGGGGGCCTGTTCAAAGAATTTGCGGAGAGACTAAATACTAACAATGTTGTCCTTTTCCTGAAAGCAGAAATCCATATGGATAAGATATTCTTTCTGGATTTGTCAATCGAAAAATCGGAAACAGCGAGACTCTCCACAAAAATATTCAGGAAATCTACGGCCACAAATTCCCTACTTAATTTGAAAAGTTGTCATCTGAAAACATTAAAGCAGGGCATCACCAAGGGGCAATATCTCCATTTGAGAAGAAACTGTTCTGACATGAATAAATATTTATCTGCAGCCTCTGATCTAAGATCAAGGTTTATAAGATCATGGGCTACCCTGATTATGTTCTAAAGAATGCTCATCAAAAAGCCATTCAGATCAATCGGGAATCCCTATTGAAGCCAAAGATCAGAAGTACATTTTTTCCACACATTGGAAAATGTTGCAGCTGGATCCAGATGTGGGGGATCTTGTGGAAGAGCATCCACAGATCACTTACAGTAGGGGGACAAAATCTGAGTGATAAGTTGGGCCATAGTTATCTGGAAACTAGCACCTGTGACACATGACTACCTAAACCCCCCCCAGGTACCCACAAATGTGGGGGATGTAAGGCATGCCGATCAATTACACTGACCAGATCAGGGACAAGTACGGTCATCAAACAGACTTTTAAGACCAGGCAATTTATTAATTGCAGAAGCATAGGGGGATTTATCTGATGACATGCCAGTGTGGGGGCTGTTCAGTGAACCTTGATTGGCATAGGCTGCACGCAGGATAAGCAGCGTCCGAGGAGTTTCTCTGAGCCTCGGCTCTCCCTGATTGGAGATCGAGACAGCGGTATCATTGGCTGCCACTGGGCAAGCCTCCGGACTAGAGCCTCCCCTGATGTTACCTTATTGGTCCTCCCGGTCCGGGACCCCGCCTAAGTGGGTGGGATCTTTGTTTTATATACTGAGCATGTGCATGCCGTGCGTGCGGCCTCAAACAGTGTCAGATAATGCCAGCAGATGCACCCTAGAAATGTGACTGTATGTCTGTTGCATCTGCAATATCTATCCCTGTTCAGTGTTGTAAGCTTCTGATGATGCACTGTTTATGTTAGGCAGTGTAGAAATGCGTCAGGCAGGGACCTAGTGGATATAAAGGTATATGGCAGCGAACCTATACCTACACCCAAACCCGAGATGCAATGTGGCGTAATATGCTGTATGTTTGGAGCTAATTAAATTTAAGGCCCCACAGATGAGTGATGCGATGTATGTCTGAGGGGTGCAGAGCAAATGGGAATAATGCATCGGCATGCCCATTACATATATGCACCTTATTTAGTGGAAAAAAGACCTCACATGCAGAAATTGATGAGTCCCCTGAGAGAAATATATTTTTCCAGTTACACTACAATATTATAAAAATGAGTGAGTGTGAGAAAATGATATTTAAACCCACCCCTTAGTGTTTCTACTGGAAGCCTGATTTTTTGAGTCTATAGGTGCGTATGAGTGGCAGAGAGTTCCAGTATAAGTGCTCACACAGTAAAGAACCTTTGTCAATGGTGATGGTAGAACCGCCTTTCCTCTAGGATGTATCAAATGCCCTGGAAAAGTCCAGATACACAACATTTACTGCCAACCCCAGGTCCAGTCTAGAGCACAATTAATGTTGTGCCGAGCGAGATACTCCATGATAACATCTCTAATAAACCCTTCAAATATTTTCCCAACTACCAATGTTAGACTCACAGGTCTGTACTTTCCACAAAGCACTCCTAAAAAGGTCACTTTAACCCCTAATTCTTCATAGCCACAAGGGATAAAAGATTGTTCTGAAAAACTCGGCTTATACTCGAGTATATACGGTAGTCAATTTCGCCAAATCAGTTGCCATGTTTCTTGCGTTATTGGTGGGAGGCCACTATGCCCTCCTACTTGGCCATATATGGATGTGTGATAGGTTCAGGGGAGTCAAGGACAGGAGGCACACAGCAAGACCAGTAGTTCTCCAAAGAATTTTATAAGTATAAAAAGGATCATACAGGTACACAACGTGGTTCGGGGATCAAACGTTCCCTTTTTCAAGTAAGATTATAGATCTTTGGGTTGATAAATGACAGGGAACATGTATGTAAAAATATAAACGTAGATGATGTTAGGTCCAGTGGATAGTAGGTAGATGGGAATGAATGTGTAATTATTTACTGACATGAATGAAAAGTAGTATCATAGTATATAAGGCCGGAAACAGACCATCATGTCCAATCTTTAAGAATTAGATGAATATTTTATCCCCATAACCCGTGATATTTTTCTCTCCAGAAAGGCATTCAAGCCTCTTTTGAACAAGTACATAGAGTCCGCCATAACAACCTCCTGTGGCAGAGAGTTCCATAGTCTCACTGCTCTCACAGTAAAGAACATTTGTCTATGTTGATGGTAGAATTGTCTTTCCTCTTGTCATCGGGGATGCCCACTGGTCCTGGTCACAGACCTTGGCATAAAAAGATCTTTGGAGAGATCCTTGTACTGTCCGTCCGTACAAAAATAGACAATTGATACATATAAAATAAATGCAAAAAATTGATATATACATAACATATGAAATTGTTGATATTAAAAATACATAAATCATATACCATTAAATCCTGTCAATGGTCGATTCCATATATGGATAAATAGATAATTAAAGCAATAACTAAATGAATTGATAAGTAATTGTAATGCTCCAGAGGGACACATGGAGTGATAACATGTCTAAGTTGGATGGCATAAATAGATAAAAATAATAAATTAATAGGTAGTTGGATTTCCTAAATGCATAAATGAATAAATAGACAGAACAATTTCTGTTGATGGCTAAGTAATAAAGGTACTGGACCTGGATAGTATAGTATGCTCGGCCCAGGAGTAGGGCACGTGGGGCAGCGTGCAGGTTAAATAGTCACGGTGATTGAGTATCGGGTGCGTGAAAGTGTGCGTCTGTGTGTTGTGCGGAGGAAACCAAAGCAATGGCGGGCGGCTAAAATGTGTGTGCTTGCCCACAGAGGCAGAGGGAACCCAAAAGATGGCGCCTGTGTGTGTGGTGACCTAGAACGAGTGGTCCGAGACCCTGTGAATTATTAGATGTATAAACAAAGAATATTTGTATATGTATTTGTGAATCGGAAATTGAGTGTTACTGAGTAAGGATCGTGGAGGTAAAATTGACTGATTATATTGTCTGGAAAAGTTATAATAATTGTTAGTGGCTGTTGATCCCCGAAAAGTGTTGTGTACCTGTACGATCCTTTTAATATTAGAATCATGTGAGAGAAAAACGAGATGCGTATAGATGACAAAATATAAACTTTATTAGTATAACATTTAAAACATACTTAAAAACCCAAAAAAGGATTGGGTGCATATCACAAAGGCTCCCCAGAGCAACCTCATGCATAAACGGTATACAAACCGTAAATAATACAATACATAAGCAAAAAGTTGTAAAAAGTGCACACAGATATAAGCTAGGACCAAGGAATATAGTTGGAAATATCAAAAAATGTATATATATATCAAAAAATATATTATATCATACAATCAGTGTATACCAAGGTCCAATAGCAGCAAATAAATACATAAAGTGCAAAGTTACATTACCAATTAAAAAGGTGCGATCCGGGGAGAGAGAGATGCCCCACGCGTATCGCCCGGCTCGGCGGGCTTCGTCAGGGGATGTCAGCACTGAGCAAGTGATATGCTTATGTACCCTGAACACTCCGCCGCGGCACAGCCCACTTCCGCTCTATCGTGACGTCACATCCGGTGACGCGCCTTCCGGAATTCGCCTCCCGAACCGAACAGAGGGTAATGCGTTCCAAAAGGCCGGAAATGGCCAGTATAGCAGGTAAAATCTGCGTTTCACCAGCTCTAACGGCGCAGGACTAATACGAAGGTCTCAAAAAAAGGGGATCACCATCAAATTAGAATATATCATCTACATGAGTTAGTATACTTTGGTATCCTAATACAGAGTAGAGCAAAAAATGAAAAATAATAAAAAGTAGATAACAAATAACAAAGCGGCGATAATCATGGTTTGAACTAAAGCGAAATATATAAAGGTTATCCAACGAGTATGTACAACAGACATAAAATGAACCAAGCTCCAGCCGACGAAGAGCGTTACTATGTGCATAAGTGAATAAGTGAATAGAGTGTAACTAACATTATAAACGATGCCTAAATGGAAACCCTACTAGTAAGAAATATCACAAATATCGACGAGAAAAGAAAAATAAATATAGCTGCAGGGCTATGATCATGGTAAGTATCAATAAAAGATACAGTGAAATTTACAAAAGATCCACGGCGAAACATATGAGCAAATCTACTAGTTCCCCATGTCTATAGGTTGGATTGGTCTATAGCGAGAAAGATGACCAAAGAGTATATGTATCGAACGTTGTAGATACAGAAGAACTAGTATGGATATATTACAGACATTACATATTGGAGATAATCCCAGGTACTAATATATGCAGCAATTTCGCAATTACACAATAGTGCAGCCAAGAGGGATGCACCAAGCTCCAATCGACGAGGAAACATCAATAAGTGAAAGAAACGTATCTAATATTGCATAGAATACCTAAAATGAAATTTCTACCAAAAAAAATAATAGAAAACACAAGTATTGGCGTGGAAGAACAATGTATAGCTGTGAGACTCCAATCATAGTAAATATCTGTAGGGCTGTAGGACTCCAAGCATAGTAAGTATCGGTGAAAAAATCAGGTGAGATATATAAGAAATCCACGACGGAACATATGAACGTATTCAGGAATTTCCCATATCTACAAAGTGCATAGATCTAATACGGGTAAGTAGTGTCAAAAGCAAAAGCGGGATACTGTGAGAAAGCAATATAGCTACAAACATTTTCTATTTGAAGTGTCAAACATCTAAAAAAGGAGTTATAAACCCAAAGTGGCAGGTTTAAAAACTTGTCGAGGTATATCATACATCGTGCTGACGTCTAAAGTGCTTAATGTCTGAAGCTAGACATATTAAAAAGTGGGCCCACACAAAAGTGTGCGGCAAATGTTATACTTATGAAGGATATTACTATATATTATAAATACGAGCACCAAGAAGCGACAGAGACAACGGAGGCGGAGCAAAAATATCGTGAGCTGAGCCACAACGGAGCATCCAGGGCACACAAGAACGTAACAGATAATATTTTCTAGATGTGTGATGAAACCCTCTCATCTTTGAGTATTGTCACCCCACTATTTCTTAAGTAACCATCCTTTTAATATTAATAACATTCTTTGGAGAACTACTGGTCTTGCTGTAAGCAAGCCTGGAACTTATTATCTGACCCCGAACTGGTCCAGGACTCGGAGTTTAGAAATTTTAAAGATACCGCCTGCACCTCTGACCATTACCCCACACGCCTAAACTAGAGTTGTGCAATATGCCGATCAAGTGAGCACCAACTCACTATATCACACACCTGATACTGGACAATATCACCCTATGAGCGTTGTCGTTTTTTGTCTCTGGATGTGTGATAGGTTCTTCTGTATCCGGATGCAGTAGTATCATGTAAATATCTGATATGAGGCCTGAGGTGTGAGTAGCAGTTTTGCAAATATGTTCGAATATAGTGGTTATTGAAAACGTCTCGGTGCTGTCCAAGGATTGCAATAAGTGTCTAATGCATATATAATGGAGGTTGGCAGAAGGCGGCAGGTGAAATTTGTCTTGCAAGATGTCAAAGGGCATGATCTTCCTGTCTCAATAGTCCACAATGTCTGCAAACCTGAATAATTATGCCAGGGTTTGATTTCCTGTACAGTTCCTGTATGCTGCATAGAGGGAGTGTATAGGTGATCACTGAGACACCAGAGGGAATCTGTTCAAACAAGCTCTCCAGAGTTTTACTGTGAGAGAAATAGGGCCTAAATAGAGGGCTAGGCAATGAGGGTGCATCTTTGGACCAAAGGTAGGAGTTAGGGTGGAAAGGGGTCAGCCACAGTTTCTCGATCTCCATCCATTTAGAGAATGCCCCCAGGCCAGAATACGCCGGAAGTGAGTTGCCCAATAATACCTAATTATATCCGGTACCGACAAAGCTCCCCTGGATTTGTGGGAGATCAAGACAGCCCTAGAGATCCTGTGTGTCCTCTTGGCCCATATAAAGTGTAGGATTGACAGCTGTAGAGACCTCAAAGAGCCTAGTGGCTACCAACAGTAGCGTTTCAAAAGGTTAAAAAAGCAGCTCAGGCAAGACAGTCATTTTTACTGCTGCTATCCTGCCAAAGAGGGACAGGAGAAGGCTACTCCAGTTATCAAGCAAGGTCCTTATTTATCGGAAGTGGCCAGGACAGTTCTGCCATACTGTGTATTATAGGAAGGGGTCAGTCTTCCAGTTGTATTTAAATGTGGTCTGGAGTTGATCTACCAGTGTTTGTGAGAGATTAAGAGGCAAGGCCTCTGTCTTGGAGGTGTTAACCTTATAACCAGGGAGGCGGCTATACTGTAATAATCATGCTTGTAAATTGGGCAGGGAGATTAGGTGTTGAGTTATGTTGAGTAAGGTGTCGTCCGCAAATAGTGCCAATTTAAATTCCTTGTCTCTGAGTGTAACACCACGGATATTGGGGTCCTGTCGGATGATGGAGGCTAAGTATGAACAGGAGAGGACAACCCTGGCATGTACCATTTCGTATCCGCAGAGGTGGAGAGGACACGTGTGGAAGCTTGATTTCAGCTGTGGGGTTTGAATATAACCCCCTTAGAGCCTGGAGGAAGGGACCTCTTATTCCAATATGTTCCAGCATGTTTCAGCTAAGAATAAGGGCCTGGTCGCACTGTTTATTGACTAAGTCTATAAGATCAATTGTCCTCCTAGTGTTGTCGCCACCCTGCCGACATAGTACAAACCCCACCTGGCCCTTGTGAATGAATTGAGGGATCCACTGAAGCAGGCTTTGTGAATATTTTCAGATCTGTGTTTAACCCCTTACCCCTTACTGTAGTAAGGCAGTATATGATAGGATCTTACAGACAACCTAGGGTTAATGTACCCTAGGGAGTCTGAAATATAGTAAAAATAAAATAAAAAAAAAATATATATAATAAAAATACCTAAAAACTCAAATCACCCCCCTTTCCCTAGAACTGATATAAATATAAATAAACAGTAAAAATAATAAACACATTAGGTGTGGCCGTGTCCGAAAATGCCCAATCTATCAAAATATGATAACGTTTTTTCACTGTGTTTAAACCCGTAACGGAAAATCGCACCCAAAGTCGAAAATGGCACTTTTTTGCCATTTAAAAAAAATTTTAAAATTCTATAAAAAGTGATCAAAAGGTCGCACAGTCCTAAAAATGATATCATTGTAAATGTTGTCAAAATCCTCAAAAAAACGACACCACCCACAGCTCCATACACCAAAGTATAAAAAGTTATTAGCGCCAGAAGATGGCAAAATCCCCCCAAAAATTTTGTACAGGAGGTTTTAATTTTTTCAAATGTATGAAAACATTATAAAACCTATATAAATTTGTTATCCCCATAATCGTACCGACCCAAAGAATAAAGTAGACATGTAATTTGGGGCGTACAGTGAAATCTGTAAAATCCAAGCCCACAAGAATACGGCGCACATGCAGGGTTTTTTTTACCAATTTCGCTGCATTTGGAATTTTTTTTCCCGCTTCCCAGTACTCGACATGGAATATTAAATTGAAGTGTAATTTGTTACGCAGAAAATTAAAACGCAAAAACGAAACAGGGCTACGTCGTTAAGTGGTTAAAAGTGCGATCGGCCTATAGTTGGCACAATCAGCTGCGTCTTTCCCAGGTTTAGGGATAAGCGTAATATATGAGTTAGTAAGGGTTGTAGGTATAGGTTTGCCTTTTTAAAAAGCGCTCGTCATGCTGGGAAACAACACAAGGAGAAGGTTTGATAGTATAGATATGTAAGTCTATCTGGGCCCTGGGATTTCCCATTAGGCTTTCCCTTTATCACCTCATCGATCTCTTCTGGTGTTGGTTCTGAGCTAAGTGCTTCAATAGCCTCTGAGGGGAGTACGAGGAGGGAGCAGGATTCCAGAAATTACACTAGAATTGCCTTTCTAAGGCCCTCATCCGGAGGTAGGGCAAAGAGTACAGTAAAAATCATGGATGCAAGATGCAATTGCCTCGGGTCAAGTAGTAGGCCCCACCTAAAGTCCAGTATAACATGGGGTACTTGGTGATCCCTTTTTTCCCTCAATTGTTTTGCTAAAAGGGGGTGAGGATTATTCGATTATTCCCTTGTTCATAGTATCTTTGCCTGGGGAAAACCTGGTGGGTTTAGCCAGCAGTGCCACCTCCTGCTTACCTATCTCCTTCTTCAATTCCTTTTCTATGTGGATCCTATTCTTATTTAATCTAGCTCCCTGCTCTATGCAATGACCTCGAAAAAACGCTTTGTGGGCCTCCCTCATCATAGGAGTAAAGGGGATTGAATCATAATTAAACTGAAAATACTCCCTCAGTAGAAGTATTCTGTGACCTAGTTGCGGGAGTAGGGTTAATTGCCAGTCGGTTGGCGTTGGTGACAAAGCAGCCCTGGGACGTATTAGGGGCATATACACTCACCGGCCACTTTATTAGGTACACCATGCTAGTAACGGGTTGGACCCCCTTTTGCCTTCAGAACTGCCTCAATTCTTCGTGGCATAGATTCAACAAGGTGCTGGAAGCATTCCTCAGAGATTTTGGTCCATATTGACATGATGGCATCACACAGTTGCCGCAGATTTGTCGGCTGCACATCCATGATGCGAATCTCCCATTCCACCACATCCCAAAGATGCTCTATTGCAGTGGTGGCGAACCTATGGCACGGGTGCCAAAGGTGGCACTCGGAGCACTCTCTGTGGGCACTCAGGCTCTCCTGTGCTACCCTCAGCACAGAGTTTCCAAACATGACTCAAAACCTCATCCTGCAGTCCCTGGCCACACAGGATCTGCTATTCAGGGCTATTATGAAGCTACACATCCTTAGCTGCTCAGGACTACAGGAGGTGTAGACAAGGCTGCGTCATTGGAGCTCCTGCTCTGGGCCCCACAGTTCTTCCTTTTCAGGGGACCCTGGAAGGAAGCTACAAAGATAATCTGAATTTCTCCTCTTTCTTTCAACTGTAATGGTGTCCTCAGGACCCAGATACAATTAAAAACAGCGACAAAACAGGTTTCAACATGTTCCTGCTTAAAATGCCCTGCATTTAAATAAGTGGGTTGGTTGTAGTTTGGGCACTCAGCCTCTTAAAGGTTCGCCATCACTGCTCTATTGGATTGAGATCTGGTGACTGTGGACGCCATTTGAGTACAGTGAACTCATTGTCATGTTCAAGAAACCAGTCTGAGATGATTCCAGCTTTATGACATGGCGCATTATCCTGCTGAAAGTAGCCATCAGATGTTGGGTACATTGTGGTCATAAAGGGATGGACATGGTCAGCAACAATACTCAGGTAGGCTGTGGCGTTGCAACGATGCTCAATTGGTACCAAGGGGCCCAAAGAGTGCCAGGAAAATATTCCCCACACCATGAGACCACCACCACCAGCCTGAACCGTTGATACAAGGCAGGATGGATCCATGCTTTCATGTTGTTGATGCCAAATTCTGACACTACCATCCGAATGTCGCAGCAGAAATCGAGACTCATCAGACCAAGCAACGTTTTTCCAATCTTCTACTGTCCAATTTCGATGATCTTGTGCAAATTGTAGCCTCAGTTTCCTGTTCTTAGCTGAAAAGAGTGGCACCCGGTGTGGTCTTCTGCTGCTGTAGCCCATCTGCCTCAAAGTTCGACGTACTGTGCGTTCAGAGATGCTCTTCTGCCTACCTTGGTTGTAACGGGTGGCGATTTGAGTCACTGTTGCCTTTCTATCAGCTCGAACCAGTCTGCCCATTCTCCTCTGACCTCTGGCATCAACAAGGCATTTCTGCCCACAGAACTGCCACTCACTGGATGTTTTCTTTTTTGGACCATTCTCTGTAAACCCTAGAGATGGTTGTGCGTGAAAATCCCAGATCAGCAGTTTCTGAAATACTCGGACCAGCCCTTCTGGCACCAACAACCATGCCACGTTCAAAGGCACTCAAATCACCTTTCTTCCCCATACTGATGCTCGGTTTGAACTGCAGGAGATTGTCTTGACCATGTCTACATGCCTAAATGCATTGAGTTGCCGCCATGTGATTGGCTGATTAGAAATTAAGTGTTAACGAGCAGTTGGACAGGTGTACCTAATAAAGTGGCCGGTGAGTGTATATTGCAAAGAAGTATGGGTGAACCGAACATTTTGCCCTGAACAATAATATAACGGTGATTGGGGCCCGACGTCACAGATTCAGGAACAATGGAGCAAGAGGTCGAAAATAGGATCACTACTCCCGCTTTCTTATTGTCTGTGGAGGCCTTATAAGAAACAGGGCAGAGATGCCTAGCAAAGTTGAAATTCCCTGTGGCATCATA
Source organism: Engystomops pustulosus (assembly GCF_040894005.1). Taxonomy (NCBI): domain Eukaryota; kingdom Metazoa; phylum Chordata; class Amphibia; order Anura; family Leptodactylidae; genus Engystomops; species Engystomops pustulosus. The sequence continues at coordinate 167,915,626 of NC_092411.1, read as the reverse complement.
GCGTGTCTCCTGCAGGAACTGCAAGATCTTCCCTACAGCTTTTCAACTCATTAAGCACGAAACTCCGCTTTCGAGCTGAATTGAGCCCCTTTATATTCAGTGTCAGTAACTAGACTATGATGAGCTAACTAACAAGTACGTGTGAGTGGGGTGTACAATACACACCTGTGCGGCCTGCGCCAGGAGGGGACCTCCAGTCATGAGGGATTGTTTACAGGCTGTGTAGCGTGCCTCCAGTATGAAGGAGAGGGAACACATCTGTTTATTGAGCCCTAAAGTAGCAGAAACACAAAGGATAGAAGACGGAGAGACAGGGGAGGACAGGACTCATACAAGACGAGACAAACAATCAACAAAAACTGGGGGAACGAAAGAAAAAAGGAGGAAAAAGAAACCCAAAAGGAAAACAAGGAAAAAATTGCAATTCTATAACCAGGAAGAGGAGAAGCCTCCTGTCCCTAATGTGGATCTGTTCAGCCAGTCTTCCCCTGAGGTGGGGGAATACAGTGGGCTGACCCGGAGTTGCCACCTCCTATAAGAACTCGGCGGGTCTAGACGGTAGGATCCATGGAAGACCCACCTAGTAGGGGTAACTTGGCAATGGAACCCTCTGTACAGAAAGAACAATTCAAATACAATGCTAAACAAGGTTGAAAAAGACAAAAGGAAAACTTTTGAATATCACTAGACACTGGGAGATGTACCCCGATGCAATAGTGCATATTATTGGTAAATAATAAAGGAGGGGGGTACCCTGGATGCACAAACATATATGACCCCTTTCAGACTATCAGGAAAGATAACTTTAAAGGATATATATCAAGGTTAATGTTCCAAGAGTCGTAAGAGTCCTGTGAGGAAGCTCTGGTTCATGGCCGTCGTCTCTTTTGCTGCGATTGGCTTCTATTCTGCAGCTGAGGCATCGGTGGAGGAAGGAGATCCCAGGTGTCCAGCCGTGGAGTCGGCATGTTCCAAATGTTGCAGAATTCCTGTAAATCCTCAGTCGTGGAAAGTGTTGCTGTTCCAGTGGTAAGAGATATTATTATCACGGAGAATATTCAGCAACAGTCGTAGGATACTCCTCTTCTGTAGGGCAATCCCCGATAGATCCTGGTAAAGCTGTATTTCATCGCCATTGAAAGTAAAATCTCTATTTATCCTTGCAGAAGACATGAGGCGCTCTTTCAATTCAAAATCGCACACAGCAGGTAATATCCAGCGGGTTTGCCGATAACGATTTAGGCCTCAACACTCTGTGCGCTCTATCAAGCTTGACCTGTGTCTCAGGCTCCCCTAATAGTGTTGAGAATAAGGCCTGCAGCGTGGAGCGGACATCGTATTTTCCCTCCACCTCAGGTACCTGTATATTATTACGCCTGCCCCTGTTATCAAGGTCCTCCAGATGCCTGGCCATATCTTGTAACATAGAAGATTGAGAGTGTAAGACATGTTGTGTTTCAAAAATCTGATACCTTGAGTCCACCTGCTCTGCTTCCAGATTGTTAATTTTCTATGTCATAGACTGGATATCATGTCATATTTGACTTCAGGAATTAAAGACTTAAAGTCCTCCTTGGTGGGTAGATCCTGTTGGTTAGTGATAGTACAAATCGGAGGTCGGAGGTCTCCTATCTGTCGTGGGAGCCATGCTATGTTGTTCAGGTGAAGATGCCCACTCTGGGGATGGTGTTGCGTCAGATTCTAGCACATTTGCTGCCTGAGGCGAAATTTTAAATACTGAACCTCCCCCCCCACCCTTAATCCTTCAGTAGCCTACCTCCATTCCCCTGCTATACACTCACCGGCCACTTTATTAGGTACACCTGTCCAACACTTAATTTCTAATCAGCCAATCACATGTCGTGCGTTTAGGCATGTAGACATGGTCAAGATAATCTCCTGCAGTCCAAACCGAGCATCAGTATGGGGAAGAAAGGTGATTTGAGTACCTTTCAACGTGGCATGGTTGTTGGTGCCAGAAGGGCTGGTCTGAGTATTTCAGAAACTGCTGATCTACTGGGATTTTCACGCACAACCATCTCTAGGGTTTACAGAGAATGGTCCAAAAAAGAAAAAACATCCAGTGAGCGGCAGTTCTGTGGGCGGAAATGCCTTGTTGATGCCAAAGGTCAGAGGAGAATGGGCAGACTGGTTCGAGCTGATAGAAAGGCAACAGTGACTCAAATCGCCACCCGTTACAACCAAGGTAGGCAGAAGAGCATCTCTGAACGCACAGTACGTCGAAATTTGAGGCAGATGGGCTACAGCAGCAGAAGACCACACTGGGTGCCACTCCTTTCAGCTAAGAACAGGAAACTGAGGCTACAATTTGAACAAGCTCATCGAAATTGGACAGTAGAAGATTGGAAAAACGTTGCCTGGTCTGATGAGTCTCGATTTCTGCTGCGACATTCGGATGGTAGGGTCAGAATTTGGCGTCAACAACATGAAAGCATGGATCCATCCTGCCTTGTATCAACGGTTCAGGCTGGTGATGGTGGTGTCATGGTGTGGGGAATATTTTCTTGGCACTCTTTGGGCCCCTTGGTACCAATTGAGCATCGTTGCAACGCCACAGCCTACCTGAGTATTGTTGATGACCATGTCCATCCCTTTATGACCACAATGTACCCAACATCTGATGGCTACTTTCAGCAGGATAATGCGCCATGTCATAAAGCTGGAATCATCTCAGACTGGTTTCTTGAACATGACAATGAGTTCACTGTACTCAAATGGCCTCCACAGTCACCAGATCTCAATCCAATAGAGCATCTTTGGGATGTGGTGGAATGGGAGATTCGCATCACGGATGTGCAGCCGACAAATCTGCTGCAACTGTGTGATGCCAGCATGTCAATATGGACCAAAATCTCTGAGGAATGCTTCCAGCACCTTGTTGAATCTATGCCACGAAGAATTGAGGCAGTTCTGAAGGCAAAACCCGTTACTAGCATGGTGTACCGAATAAAGTGGCTGGTGAGTGTATACTGTACTGTGTGTTTGGCTACTTGTAGCCTAGCACACTCACTCCCTGTATATTTTGTGGCAGGGTAGCTGCCACTATAGTAGATTTTGGTATTGAATGAATGGATGGATGTGGGAAAGCTTAGTTTTTTGCCACTAATGAGGATTAATTTGCATCCTGCTGGAAGTCCTGCGCAACTACCAGGGGCAGAATTCCCAGATTGGCTCCACCCTGGGGGAGAGACAGGCTACATCAAAGGCCTGTGGAGCTGAGGCAGTGAACTGATACTGTGAGTTGTTTTCTGGGTGTGTAGTGAAAGCCGTAGAGGCTTAGGCTTTATATTTGCTGTTTTGTTTATTTTGTTTTGCTGCCTTCCAAATCACACAGTGTGGACAGTGAATTTACTGGTGTGCTGGTGAATTGTGCCCGTCTACTCCTAGAGATGACGATCCCAGACCTAATTCCTTATATATGGTGGGGGTATGCTATGGCATAATATAGCACAAGAACTGCATACCTCCCAACATTTGGGAAAAGGAAAGAGGGACAAAATGGCGGCACGCGTAGAACTATATACTGCCTTGGTATATAGGGAGGGATCTTCTCAGATTATTGTAATTATTGAGACTATTATTATTATTATTATTATTATTGAGATGATTATTATTATTTTTACCATTATTGATAATCATCTCCATAATAATAAAATTTATAATAATAATAATAATAATAGTCTCAATAATTACAATAATAATCTCTGAGAAGATCCCTCTCTATATATCAGTGCATTAGTCTGTGTCACAGTGTAAATGGCAGATAACATGTCTTAGTTACCAGAAATCCCCAGCTCTGTATCACTGGGCTTATAGCTCAGTTAGTTAGGCTCCTGTCTATGGTGCAGAGGGTCCCAGGTTCGAATCTCAGCCTGGCCAAAACTTTATTTAATTTAATTATATAAAGAGCTTGTGTCTGGGGAAGACCTGGAGACCATATATGGACAGATAGAGATCTGAGCTGATGACGTGGTCTCTGCTCACTCAGCTAAGCCGACACTTCTCTGAAAAGGATTCCCTCCCAATGTCTGCTCTGGGGAACCCTAGGAGATGCAGCGACCATATATGGACAGATCTGAAGCTGATGACGTGGTCCCTGCTCTGCGCTAAGCCCGACACTTCTCTGAAAAGGATTCCCTCCCGATGTGTGTAGAAGCCATTCTGTACTGTGAGTTCAGACTTTCAAAGTATTTACTATGCGTGACAATATCATAGCTGCCCGTGACGCGGGGCAGGGGTACGAAAAACGGGAAAGTCCCGTCAAAATCGGGACGGTTGGGAGCTATGGAACTGTGTTGCAGCAGGATTTAAAGGGCCAGTTGCCCCATTTGCCAGACTGTCTCTAAAGCTTTTGGTGTCTGAGCGGAGCAACACTGACCCAGAGACTGGTGATTGATGCTGGTAACACTGTGCGCTGCAAAAAGCCTAAATAGAAAGCTTGTCTCTGAGGAGAGAGACATGAAGAGACCATTGCTGTTTTGCCTGAATTCTTGCTATGGGTCCAATGGATGAATTTGAGAGACGCTTGTGGGAAATTATGTGGCTGGAAGACCTTGAAAGGCTGAAAGGTTTTTCCCAAAGTGACCTGGCAGAGGTCGAAGTGTGAAATATGAGGCTTCATGGGAGCAACTACAGAGGTCCCTGGATATACAGACTTCTAGATAACATGGAGGTTCTACTACACCAGGAGTGTTTCCACCCGCATGCCTCACACTGCCTATTGCTGCTAGGAGGCCTGTGGTGTGTCTGCAAATCCATTGAAAAACATGGTGTAGGCCGTTACCAAGGACAACCAACTGGATCAGGTATGCAGATGCCTTAAAATGGACTGTTGTGTGGCTGGATGTCCTTCTGCCAAGTGGAAAAGTGTGGAAAAGTCTCTACTGTAGCGTAAAGAGGTGGTTGCTATGGGTAATGTGCATGTCCCATCTGTGTGGAAGGAGCCATGTTGGAGGTGCAAATGTGTGCATGTCAGTGCACCTCATTGTCCACAATTCAGTAGGACAATGTCATAGACAAAATTCTCTGAGGTGATGTTGGATGGAGTCTCACTGTGTGGCAGTCTGATTGGTTGAACCACAGAATGGGACGATACAGCTGTAGAATCTAATGGACTGTGTGATAACAATGAATCCCATGCATTGGGGCACATTTACTTACCTGTCCGGAGGAGGTCACCGAAAGTGCATTGTCCGACGATAACGCACTGTGCCGCGCTTCACTAAGCTTGTGCACCTGATATCCTGCACGTGTCGTTTCCCCACTCCGATAGAGTTCACCTTCTTCTTCCTGGTGTATGTAAGTGCATAAGATTGCAACACAATTTGAATGTTAAATCCCATGCTCAGTCTGAACAAGTTGAATCGTCAAACCGCATGCCCTCGATTTCTGTTGCATAAAAGCCGGTGGCGCTGCGCCAAAATCTGATCACGTGTGACACAATCCCCTGCTAAAACAGCTATGCAAAACCCAAAAATGTTGGAAAATCCGACTGAAGTGCGGCCGCGGACCATTGACACTGAAGTAATTGTCATGTTTTGTTAATAACCTGCCTTTAACCCATACTTGAATCGCACCACGTATTCAGGTAAATGCAAAGTGTGAACAGGCAGGTAAAGTTGGAGGCAATTGTAATAATGGGGTTAGCTCAAGTGTGCCCCTAGGTTGTGGGTTGTTGTGACAAAGATTGCACCGCTGATAAATTGACTGTTACCAATCACAAACTAGATGGCAATGCTGCCCTAATGGTTTATTGCGAAGCTTGTGTACATGATATTGACCATGTGCAACACCTCTGCCAATGCGTAGGCATGCTGGTAGTTGCGAGTAGCACCCTCTCCATGTCAGGAGCTGTTAGGAAGATTGATCACCTCTCTAGGAAGGTTCTAGAATCTGAATATAGTTAATTGCAGCTGTAGATGGCAAGGCAACACTTAACTGGTGTATGTAATTATCCAATGATGTGTCTGTTTTGCAAGCTAGAAGGTGATTGGAGAGGTGCTACCACCTGAACAGAGGGAGTATAAAAGTGAGAGACTCCATCTTGGAGAAACTCTCAGCAGAGTCAAGAGAGAGAGAGTGAGCAGCACACCTTCAGTGATGTCACAGCATTTAATACCAGGAAGTCTCCAGACTTGCCCTGTGTGCCTCAGGCCTAGTGCTTAGCACACAGGGCAAGTCTGGAGACTTAAGCCCAGAACTGCAGCTTCCACCACCTGGACTCAGTTCAATTGGAACCAGCCTGCATCTACTATCAGGCTGCATGCACCTTTCCTGCAGGCCAACTGTCCATGACCTTTCCAGCCTAAAGAATCTGCTGTTTCCTATTTCTGGACATTGCCTGCTGTTCAATAAAGAACTGTAAGTTGATTTGCACAACGTTGCCTCCGTCTGATCCCTGGATGTGGCTGTTTACCACCACGGGCTTCCCCATCCATGGACTCATCCTACAGACACCTCAGGGGTTGCCCCAGGGAGAAAGGATTGCATCAGCCTCTGACTCCATATTTCTTGCACACACCACCTTCTGGAGACCTGCCAGGTTGTAGGTCAGCCCTCCGGTCCCCATACCAAGCACTGTGACCACAGCATTCCCACAGCTCTGCTACATCTGGCACTGCAAGCGTTAACCTTTAAAAAAAGACTATGTTGTGCAAGAATTTCCAGCCCGCCAAAATCCTCACTGGCTGGAAACCCAGGCTTCTTGTTAAGCTCCGCCCCCTGTGCGTGTGGCTTGAAGTACTTTGGAGAAGGAGGCATGGTGGCAGCCAAGAAAGGAAGAGGGTTAATCGGCCATCTTGGATTCTAGTGCACGCTGGCAAGGAGCCTGCCGATCACGTGCACACCATCCGAAGTGCCAACACAAGTGTCCTGTCACCGGAAAAGGCTAGGCCTGGTGGGGGATGTTGCACATGGTTCCTCTCCAGCTCAGAGTAAAGAGTGCACTGAAGAATCTGAACGGCTGTATTGTGCTAAGCCCTAACCAAATGGCTGTAAGTGCTGAGATTGTAAACCAGGCTGCTAATGGTGATGAGGCCTACAAAGAGCCTGACAATTTATTTTGGCCTCCTAGTGATATGTGTTTTAATAGAGGCCGTCCTACCACAGAATCTGGAGGATGTGATGATGACCTGTGTCAGTCACTGGTTGAGAAGTCTCAAGTAAGAGTTAGAGACACATATAACGGAGACCAGACATCTGCTGCACTTGAGGCATTGTTCAAAGGATACAAGTGCGTACATTGCCAAAAGCAAAAACAAACATAAAATGATAACTGGTTTAGGTAAAAAGTTATATGAATGCTGTATTTGTCATATGTCTTTTATAAATAGAGATGATGTGAAACAACACATATTGCAGAAGCATGAGGTGAAGATTGATATCTGATACTGTGGGTCCACAGTTTTTACAAAGAAAAGTGAATGGGATGTACATTTTTTTTAAGTTTCAAGAGCAAGACCGGAAGTTGCAAAACTGTGGTGTTGGCTTCCATGAGTGTAATATAATTATACTGCCCCAGAAGTTTACCAAAAATCTGAACAGGCTGAAACCAGACCAGTGTGAACGTGTCTGCAAACCTCACGTAATGTATGATCACATCAAGTATGAATTTATGTGTGCACAGCTTGGAAGCCATACTCCAAGTCATGCAGATAAGACGAGAAGCTTGATGGATTAGAGGGAGAAGAGGAAAAGGATGATCCAAAAGTGGAGACAACTGTAGTCACTGTGAGACAAGCTAAGTGATACCACCAGTCTTGTCTCATGCCAACTGTAAAGCATCCTGCAATAATTCATGTGTGGGGTTGCTTCTCAGCCAAGGGAATCGGCTCTCTCACAGTCTTGCCTAAAAACACATCCATGAATAAAGAATGGTACCAGAATGTCCTTCAAGAGAAACTTCTCCCAACTGTCCAAGAGAAGTTTGGTGGTCAACAATGCCTTTTCCAGCATGATGGAGCACCTTGCCATAAAGCAAATTAACTGCATTAACTCATTCTAAATGTCAATAAAAGCTTTTGTTGCTCATAATATGATTGCACTTGTATTTCTGTATGTGATAAAAACATCAAAACTTTTGGCCATGACTGTAGTTGTGAATCTTGATTAAAAATGTAAATCATTTGTTATAAAAAAAAAAAACATGCACGGTCTTAAAAGATGAATTCATACATTCTTACATACATTTATCCAATGCATGTTTCCAGCATGCATTTGTGAAAACCCAGTTCTGTCCTCTGTTTGTTATATGACTGTAGTTTACAATTACTATGTAATTATCAAGACTAGTTACCCATGATCTGGACCAAGCCTATTAAAAGAACACTACAGTCAGAGCTAATTGATCGAATAATGCATGGTGCAGGACCTGAAGGGAGTAGCGTGACTCATTTCATTGTATTTCTAGAACCTTGCTAGAACCTAGAGTCATGCTCCTTTCTTCAGGCCCTATAGAAGAAAGAATTCAGTGAATTAGCTGTGACTGGAGTGTTCCTTTAACAAAATATTAAAGTTTTGACATTATAGATATAGTCAAATTTATTCTTTATTTTCCAAGATTCAGAATGGCTGCAGGTCAGTCCAAATGTGGCTTGTGGAATAATTGATCAATTAAAGTATCCTTGTGTATTTCTTTCTAAAAACATCTATTGCCGAATTGCATTGGAATTGACTTAAGCTTAAAAGTTTTCTGAACTGCCTTAATTTTTATTCCAATTTATTAACAGAGCTTGAAGTTGCAAGACTAAGCACAGATGTAAATTTAGAAGATCTGCATTTTCCACAAAATATTGGATATGGTAGCTCTATTCAACTTTCTTCAAATACACTGAGACAAAATGGACGTAATGGTAAAGATTTTCCTTTTTTTTTTAATCTAAAATGTTGAATATTGGAGGAATCAAAGTTATGTATGAGAAATGAAGTAAAAAAGCCACATACTCAAATGGATGCATACTCTAAGGCTAGACACAGGCTTAAATTTCTTGTTTGAGGGTTATTACAGAAAGGTGCAACAGTAGCAGGCACAACACTCATTTTGCATAAGGATGCCAATTTATATACCAATTCATGATAATTTTTGTCGAAAATAGCTCAGCATAAGGTTATATGTGGGCTCTGTAATATGGTGACAATAGTTGCATATTGCTGGGGTCGATGATAGACCAAATAATGCTTATTTATACTTCCTCTGCACTTGGATATGTTAAAGCGTTCCAAAGTTATAACCATTTATAGTGTCAGAGGGCAGATTTGAAAAAATGGACCGTGTCAGGAAGGTGAAAAGTGGCTTCGGCGTTAAGGGGTTAAACTCATGCACATTGGGGCAAATTTACTTATCTGGTCTTGTCGCGAACCCTGATTCGGACGGTCCGACGAGGATGAATTCTGCCGCGATTTATGAAGATCATGCGTTCCTGCACCCATTACTTCCCCGCTGAGGTCCGCAGGAGTTCTTCCTGGTGCTTATAAGTGCATGTCTTGCAACACAATTCTAAATGATAAATCTTGCGCGTTGTCCTAATCTGTCACGTTGTCCGATGGCCACACCCCCCGATTTCTGTCGCTTGCAAGCCGGCTCCGAGGCACCAAAATCCGATCGTGTGCGCCAAATTCAGGGCAAATCGGAAAAAAATCCGACAGACCCTTAGTAAATGAGCCCCATTGTGTTTAGCCCAATGCAAGCCTAAGCTTCTGTTTTTACTTTGCATCGGGGACCCGTAGTACTGACTTATGTCCAGACTCTTACAACACACAGTAAACTGCCCCTTTTCACATATCACTTGACTGGAAGGGGTAAAGCAGCCCACTTCATCTGTGAGCAAACACACCCAGGGAAGGCGCTATCCTTCTATGAAAACTACTTCCTCACCACTGTCTACTACTGTCACCGCTGTCTACTGAATTAACACAAAAACATTTAAAAAAGCATCTACAACCATATTAAAAAATGGTAACAACTTTACCAATAATTGATGACATCCTCAAACTGCGGTATCGGCTCCCAATCAGAAGGCAAAGTCTGAATGATATTACACATGCGGATGTTGTCTTACATACTAGTATCAATCAGTGACATAGACATTACAGGTGATGATTTGTTCCATCAGGGACTTCGTTATTTCTTCTCTTGGCCATGGTTTGTCTGCCAACAAATTCACCAGATGTCTTCACCTCCCGGCAGCACATATCTTACACTGCACCCATAAAAATACCACAGTCACTTACACTAAAATGTCAACTGAATTACAGAGCTATAAATAATATATACCCTCACACCACATTTGACAACATTCTCCTCCACAATTAAAAAATCCAGTGCGCTCCTCCAAATGTATTATAATATATTCTAGATTTCCCTTGAATAAATTACCTGATAGTACCTAAACTAAATTGATTATTAGAAATAATACCCTGTTAGGAATGCCCTATCATTATGTGCCCTGTGCACAATGCATTTGCTGATCCATTTTGCTGATGCGGTTGCAATGCATTTCAAAAACACAAATGAAATCATGGGGCTGCAGTCTCAAAAATAAAATATGTCCTTTTATTATACCTTTTATTAATACCATACACCTTTATTATTCTTACTTTGTATACAACACCCTTTCATACAATGCAACAATGACAAATGTGTATATATATATATATACACACACAGTCACGGGTGCTCCTGCGACCCATCTGCAACATCCCCCACCGGGGCCTAGCCTTTTCTTCGGGCCTGGAGGCAACCGGGGCCCAGAATCCCGGAGTGGCTGGCGATTGTGGCCTAGGGCGTGCTGATGTCACGGTGCTTGGTATGGGGACCGGAGGGCTGTCCTACTGCCTTGTCTCCAGCAAGTGGTGTGTGCAAAAAATATGGAGGTAGAGGCTGATGTACTGGTTCTCCCTGGGGCAACCCCTGAATGTCTGTAAGATAAGTCCCTGGGTAATGGATGGGGAAGCACGTGGTTGTAGATAGTCATATCCAGGGATCAGACAGAGGCAACATTGTGCAAATTAGCAGTTCTTTATTGAACAACAGGTAGCAGGCAACTGGCCTAAATGGTCAACAGCAGATTCTGGTACTGGAGTGGTTTTATACTGCCCCTGTTAAGGTGGTGGCACCTCTCCAATCATACTCCAGTTTACAATACAGCCAACTGATTGGATAACATCTTACACCCATTTAACTATTACCTTTCTAGGAAGAGGCTACAGCTGCAGATTACCTGAGATCTCCCTGCATCATTCCTTAGGTGAGTTGTGCAGGCTCACCAGATGGATCCTTACAATTAGAGGGCCCTGTTCACAACTACCCCCTTGCCTATACGTTGGCAGGGGTGTTGCACATGTCTAGAGTCGCACGCTCCCCCGTGCCTCTCCATATGCCCTGCGACATCTACTTACCCCTCCTCGCTCCTGCTTCCGGTCCTGCGGCTGTGCACGCGCTTCCCTGTCTTCTAGAGCATGCACGCCGCCTTCAGAGGATTTAAAGGGCCAGTGCTATTTAACACAGCCTCTCCCCGCACACCCTGCCTTGCGGTTGTTCATCAATTTCCCATTGTGACCCCGGTTTTGTGTTTGACTTTGTTCCTGTTCCGCTTGCCCTGACCTGTTGCTACGTCCCTGACCTCCCGTGCAACCTGTCCTGACCTCCTGCCTGTCCCTGACTACGATTCTGCCTGACGTCTGTGTACCTTGCCTTGGCTGCCACCACAGACCAAGTCGCGGTTGTCCCTCATCGCAGCAAGTCCAACACGCTTTGCGGCGGGATATGGTGAAAACCAGGTGCCGTTTAGATTCCGGTCACAGGTGTCAGCTTACGTCATCATCTGCAGGGGTCCAGTGAGTCCACTACCCCTGGAGCCTGACATACTGTCACACACAGGGGTGCGTGGACAAGTGGGAAGAGTCTCTTTGGGAAGAGTCTGTGGACCCTCTGGACCATCGCAGGGATTGGTATGAAACCCGTGGTGGCAGCCAAGGCAACAGATGCAGGAAACAGTCACAACTTGAGATGACAGCAGGAACTTAGAGAAAAACTGGAAATGCTGGCACGGAATGAAGACACCGCTGGGCTGGAACCCTGGAAGGCACGGCAGAAGCACAGGGAGGCAGGAGGTCACCACTGAGCTGGAACCCTGGACGGCACAGCAGGAGCAGAGTCGTATGGGAACGGACCACCGGACATGGACCACAGGATACAGGCCACAGGCTTACGGACCAGGATGCAGAACACCAGACACGGACCACAGGATACAGACCCCCGGACATGGACCACAGGGACACGGAGGCATCTGGAAACGCTCAGGAACACGGAGGCAGGGGAACGAAGACCGGCAGGCAGCGGGGAACGGGTGTACCCACGATCCGAGACACGGATCGCGGGAGCACCCGTTAAAGTACCTCCCCCTTAGGGCCTCTCTTCTCTTCTTCAGCCTCTTCTTGCGCCTCATCCAATTCATCTTGGTGACGGGACACCTGAGGAGGAAAGCAGAAACAGGACAAACCTTAATGAGGTGCTTGGACCTGGAGACGTCTGGAGAGTCTTTTGGCCAACACATGGATAACTTGCAATGAGTCCTCAACAAGCAGTAAGGCCGGAGGCATGTCTGGCTCTTGGAAAGCCGGAGCAGCACTGGTAAGCTACGGAGGCATGTCTGGCTCTTGGGAAGCCGGAGCAGCACTGGTAAGCTACGGAGGCATGTCTGGCTCTTGGGAAGCCGGAGCAGCACTGGTAAGCTACGGAGGCATGTCTGGCTCTTGGGAAGCCGGAGCAGCACTGGTAAGCTACGGAGGCATGGATGGCTCTTGGAGAGGCGGAGACTCTGGAGAGGCGGAGACTCTGGGTCTGCATTTGCTGGGAGTCCAGCAGCTGTAGAAGCATGGAGGCAACTCTGCTTAGTTGTCTTTCCTGAAAAAAAAGAGCTGCCGGGACTGCTGGGCAATTACTTCAATTACAATTACAGAAACATCGGACAGAGGCAAATGTGAGTCTTTAGCATAGTCCATGACTTTAGCAGGATACAAGACCTTGATGGAGTTCTTGGCGGGGCCTTGTTGAGGCCTATGACCGGATCTTACTGTCATGCACAGGGGTGCGGGGACAATCGGGAAGAGTCGTATGGGAACGGACCACAGGGATGCGTCTGGAAACACACAGGCGTCTGGGAACGCTTAGGAAACAGGACTTCGGGAAACACACAGGAACAGGACCTTGGGATACACACAGGAGGCTTTCATTCAGTGGGAAGACTTGAAGATCCGTCCAGGAGTGAAGGAAGCCGCCAAGTTATATAGGAAATCTGGAAGTGACCAGCGCCAATGGAAATAACCCCTCTTATTTATTTATAAGCAGCCCCTCTCCAATTAATTTACATACAGACCTCTCTAATTTATTACTTTACTAATGGCCCTCAGGTAAATGTCTCAATATAAAGAATCCCCCCCATCCTAATTTAAAAAAAATTAACACATGGCCCTACAGATCCCCACTAAAATTATATATATATATATATATTTATCCATCCCTTAATACCCCAGTCTATTTATATGCAGATCCAATATACAGTTTCCCTCTCAGCCAATTTAGTTATATACAGCCCCCTTCAGTTTAATGTAAAGTTTGCACCCTTATAAAGTTCTATACAGCTTCTTAAATATTAACTCCCCCAGTTTGATTCAAATTCTGCCCTCTACTCCTGCCTCCTATATACAGACCCAAGGCATTTTATGTGGCCAACAGGAAAAATAATAAAACTGTATACTCACCTACCAGTTCTCCCATGCTGCTGCAGACATTCTTCTCCTTATGTACTTCTGGTGGATGACTCAGGTGCACTGCTTGAAACTAGTGGGGGCGCATTTATGAACAATGTGGTGGGGGTCTAAGGCGGGCACTCCGGGAGCCCCGACTTTAATCCAGCCCTATATTTTTCCCCTTTTTCAGAATTTATAAGTTACTACGAACATCTTGACTCCTGTTGCCCATACTTATAAAATTGTAATACCTTTTAACCCCTTAACGACTTGGCCTTTTTTAGTTTTTCACTTCCATTTTTCACTCGCCACCTTCAAAAAATCTATAACTTTTATATTTTTCCACATAAAGAGCTGCGTTATGGCTTATTTTCTGTGTAACAAATTGCACTTCATAGTGAAAGTATTTAATATTCCATGGCATGTACTGGGAAGCAGGAAAAAAAATTCCAAATGCAGTGAAAATGGTGAAAAACCACATTTGAGACGTTTTCTTGTGGGCTTGGATTTTGCATCTTTCACTCTGCGTCCCAAATGACATGTCTACTTTATTCTTTGGGTCGGTACGATCACGTGGATACCAAATTTGTATAGGTTTTATAATGTTTTCATACATTAAAATGTAAACCTCCTGTACAAATTTTTATTTTTTTATTTTGCCATCTTCTGGCGCCAATAACTTTTTCATACTTTGGTGTACGGAGCTGTGGGTAGTGTCATTTTTTGCAAATTTTGATGGTGTTTTCATTGCTATCATTTTTGGGACTGTGCGACCTTTTGATCACTTTTTAAATTTTTCAAAATGGCAAAATGGACGCTATTTTCCGTGACGGGGTTAAACGCAGTGACATTTTTTGGATGCGGTGATACCTAATGTGTTTATGATTTTTACTGTTTATATTTATATTAGTTCCCTAGAACACATTAGGTATCGCTGCATCCAAAAATGTCCGATCAATCAAAATGTAATAACGGTTTTTCCCTAGAAAGGGGGGTGATTTGAATTTTTAGGTTTTTTTTATTATAATTTTTTTTTTTTTTAACTTTTTTTTACTTTTACTATTTTTCAGACTCCCTAGGGTACTCTAACCCTAGGTAGTCTGATTCATCCTATCATGTACTGTCATACTACTTTATGGCAGTATACTTACACGAAGTAGCCTCGGGCATTCGGAACACCCGAGGCTACCATGGCCCATGCGCCGCCATCCTTTTGAACCCACCGGCTAGCACTTACCGGCTATGGAGAGAGCTCGGCCCGCGAGCCCTCACCATGCACTGGGACCCAGCGTGCGCCATACTAGTACGGCGCGCGTTGGGAAGAGGTTAATACCTCAGAATCTAATCCACAACAGTTTACAATTGCAGGATATCTGATGAGATATTAACATTTCCAATCCACATGTTTAATGGAATGTAAAATCTGCAGCACACAGTCCTTATCCTCCTTGGATATTTATATTGTTAAAGTTGTCCAGGGGTAGGGGACCAAATTTGGTATTATTGGATAAACAGTTTTAGTATTTTGATGTGATGTGTATTTAGCAAATAATTCTGTCATCTCAACCTTTTTGTTACACCCTCTTTATATGTAGCCATGTTGTTCCTGAGAAACAAGATATTTGTCCTTGGATATAACCACCCTGCAGTCTGGCAGAGGTGGCCAGACATGGTGCTATTGAGGTGACCGACCACCTGGATTTAACATTTGTAAATGCAGATGACTGAAACAAAATAAGAATGTCTAGATGGGAATATTCCTTTAAGTCTCCTTCCCTCTAAAGATTGGAATTGTTCTCCTTACTCAAAGTTTTCAAATATACAATTTATTTATTGAACTATCCCCTTTTTCAGCATTTGTGAACATATGTTTATTTTTGACGCTTACAGCACCATCTATTACCAAAATTAAAAAAAACCTAGGTGGAATGTAAATTTTCCCAGGGAAACCAAATCTGCAATAAAAAAAAAAAAAAAAAAAAAAAAAAAAAAAAAAGGAGGTTCCCGTTTACAATTTTGAAGTTGCTCCCTGTCTCACCCCAGGGAGTAGGGGGCCAAGTTTGTTATCATTGGATGGATTGTTTAAGTTTTCGATCCATTGTGTATTTCACAAAATATTCTGCCTTCCCAACTTTTGTTCTACCCTGTATAACGATATTACTTATTTATTATATCTATCTTTCTCTCTATATATGAAAAATGATTTTAGTACAGGACCTTATTAATATAATCATTTCTTTAATGACTTTGTTAGGCAAAAGTGACAGCAAACTGCGGCATGGATTGAAGTCTGCGGTAACACCTACAGTGGTGGCCAAAAGTATTGGCACCCCTGCAATTCTGTCAGATAATACTTGTTTTCTTCCAAAAAATGATTGCAATCACAAATTCTTGGTATTAATATGTTCTTTTATTTTGCTTGCAATGAAAAAAACTCAAAAGAGAATGAAAAAAAAAAAAAAGTCAAATCATTGATCATTTTACATAAAACTCCAAAAAATGGGCCCATGACCTCTGAGGGAGACCCAGCTTTCTCACACTGGGCCCTACATTATGCTGCCAAATTTGTTGGTAGTCTTCAGATTTCATCATACCATGCACACGGTCAAGCAGTCCAGTGCCAGAGGCAGCAAAGCAGCCCCCAAACATCATGGAACCTCCGCCATGTTTGCCTTTTCCCAAAAAGTTCTACTTTTGTCTCATCTGACCAGAGAACATTCTCCTAAAACATTTCAGGCTTTCTCGGGTAAGTTTTGGCAAACTCCAGACTGGCTTTTGTATGTTTCTGTGTAAGAAGTGGGGACTTTTTCATTCCTTTTTCATTCAGAATGCCCACAGATAATCCGTGTTGACACTGTTGTACCCTCGGACTGCAGGGCAGCATGAACTTGTTTGGATGTTAGTCAAGGTTCTTAATCCACCATCCACATCATCTTGTTTTGAAATCTCTTGTCAATTTTTCTCTTGTGTCCACAACTAGGGAGGTTAGCCACAGTGCCATGGACTTTAAACTTCTTGATGACACTGCGCACGGTAGACACAGGAACATTCAGGTCTTTGGAGATTGACTTGTAGCTTTGAGATTGTTCATGCTTCCTCACAATTTTGATTCTCAAGTCCTCAGACAGTTCTTTGGTCTTTTTTTCTCCATGCTCAATGTGGTACACACAAGGAGAGAGGTTGAGTCAACTTTAATCCATTTCAACTGACTGCAAGTGTGATTTAATTATTGCCACCACCTGTTAGGTGCCACAGGTAAGTTACAGGTGCTGTTACTTACACAAATTAGAGAATCATCACTTTACTTTTCAAGCAGTGCCAATACTCTTGTCCACCCCCTTTTTATGTTTGGTGTGGAATTATATCCAATTTGCCTTTTTGACAATTCTTTTGTGGTTTTCCATTGTAGACAAATTAAATGAAGATGATAATAATACCAAAGAATTTCTGATTGCAATAATTTTTTGGAAAATCACGGCTCAGCTTCCAACTGTCACAGCAGCAGCAGCAGTCAATGGTTCCTGTATATGGTGGTTATCATAATATCTCATATTACTTAACATCTTACCTCACACATAAGCTGTATTATACTCATTGTCTATCTTAAGCAATCCAAAAAGCAAAAATGACAGTACGTGGAGGAAATATACAGGAGTACAGGTGGTCTAGGACAAGGGGATCTGCAGTTTCCCCTCAAGTAACGCTAGAGTAAATAGTGTGCCACGACATATATCAATTTTCTTCACTTTAAATTATATCCATAGGCAAATCCAATATATGTACAAATATAGCAGCATTTGGAAATATAGCATAGTATAGCTTGCAATATGTTAGACCTTAGACTTTGCGAGTATATTCAATTTTCCAGCTGTCCATTAACTTTATCGCCAGTATAGTGTAATTCAAAAATGCAAAAAAAGATGCTCTTATATACCTTGGAAAAAACATACTACTAGCTCAGACCAAGGAACATCATCAAGTGAAGATTCTAGTAAAAAGGAGAACGAATGACGTTCTTAAAAAAAAAAAAAAAAAAACACATTTTTTTAAAGAAAAACAAAGGAGAAAGTTCAACAGAATCCTCCCTGGAATCATCAGTAGAGAGATCCATCCAACAGGAAGAAAAACAAAAGAACATAAATCTGTTTTTTTTATATCTCTAATAAGACTCTGACTCAAGCTGAACTTAGTGTTCTAAATATAGGACTTGATTGTCAGAAATTTGACTTCACAGTAGATTTTTAAAGATTTTGTAGGAATCTGAGACTTAATTTTTTTATCTTTCAAAAACATACTGTCTAGTAGAGAGAATACTTCAATACCCAGTAAAATCAGAGTAGGTAGCACCTTTGACCTTGAAGTATCCACCCCCTTGTTTGAAAGTTTTCAACAAATTGTTATACAAAAAGTCTATGAGAAATGGCAACAGTATGTCAATAAGAAATTACCAAATTTATCCATAGAAGAATATCAGGCAGTCAATAAACTTTCAAGTGATGACAGCATAGTCATCAAAAGGACAAACAAAAGGGGGGCTACTGTGATCTTGGATCTTCAACACATTGTCCTCTGGCAGCGCAATGTGGACGATGTATTGTGAATCAGAGCTTTTAGAATGGACTGAATCATTGCCACCCACGTATCAAATTCTCAGTTAAGAATCTTCAATTTTTTGATGTAGATGTCCATAAAAACGAAGATGAATTAGTCACTACATTGTTTCCATCTGTCGGTTGGGATCCCTAAGGGCCAATTTTTAAGAGAACGTTGGATACATTGGAGAAAAATTTCTCCTATTACATAATAACAACACAGAATATGATAAGAATAGGAGAAAAATGATTGAGAAATTTGTGGAGAAAGGGTACAGTCGTAAAAAGGTCATAAAAGTGAGTGAAGAAGTAGCACACCTAGATCGCAAAAAATTGCGACAACCTCATACCTCAGATAGAAAGAATAATAAGATCCATCTATTCATTTCAACATTTTACTGTCATTCCACATTGATTAAAAAATACTATTATTGGGACCTGTTGAGATAGGATTCACAATATGGATCACTCTTTAGGGGCAAATCTAAATTTGTATACAAGAAAGGGAAATCTTTAGCAAATCGCCTTGTTAGATCCGATTTGTGTAAAAATAAAATGGGTTTACATAAACAATTTTTAAAGCACAACACAGTGGGAGGCATGCATGTTTGTCTTGCCAAAACTGTAATTCGATCATAAATGGTGAAAAATTGTCTCATCCCTATGGTACAGATATTTTCATGAAGGAGTGGTATTCATGCAATAGCAGAAATGTAAATGTGTTTCAGACTTGAGATGGATGGTAATCGAGGAAATTTTTGGTAGCCATAGTGAGCAGGTAACGTTGCGTTTACTACAGAAAGAGGTGTATTGGATTCTAAGATTGAAGTCTAAGAGTCCTAAGGGTTTAAACGAGGATTGCAGTTTTAATGACAATACTAATCTATTTAATATAAAGTAATAGCTTTGGCTACTATTTAAAAGATAATTATATTAGTATATCTGTTATGTATACAATTTTGCTAGATTCTGCTGCAATATTGGTTTTAAACTTACTGCGTTATGTATATAGGAAACTTCCGGTAGCAAAGAGTATAAAACTAGCTTGTGCAAATGTGTGCCGTACATGTCTGATGAAGGGCGAGTGTCCCCCGATACGTCACAAACATGTGGCTCGCATCATTTTTGTGAGGCGTCTAGGAAAGTAAGAGTCTCCGCCCAAGATCAAGACATGTGAGTTTTTTTCATTTGTGTATTACGCAATAAAGTTAATGGACAGCTGGAAAATTGAATATACTTGCGAAGTCTAAGGTCTAACATATTGCAAGATATACTATGCTATATTTCCTAATGCTGCTATATTTGTACATGTATTGATAGATACATGCATTTTCTTCACTGTACATCAAATTATATGTAGTGGTCATTGTCTTGGACACAATTTACTGTAGAGCTGTCTTAAGCAATAACAGCTCAGAGCTCATATCAATGACCTGTAGCAGAATTGAAGCTGAGCTGTGATTGGTTGCTTACTGCCACAGCAGACAATGGCTCCTGTACATGGTGGTTATATTACCTCACATATTACCTTACACACAAGTGTCTTATACTCATTGCCTATAGTAAGTTATCAAAGTTTAAAGCTCATATTAAATAATCCGTGGCAGAGCAGCAACCAATCACTGCTCAGCTTCCAACTGCCACAACAGCAGTAGCAGCAGATAATGGCTCCTGCATATGGTGGTTAATGCAGGGATGAAAATTTGAGTAAAAAACATGGTCTAAGATCTTCCCTGACTCACAGGCCGGACACGGACACGGACACACACACACAGGCCGGACACGGACGGACACACACAGGCCGGACACGGACGGACACACACACACAGGCCGGACACGGACGGACACACACACACAGGCCGGACACGGACACACACAGGCCGGACACGGACACACACACACACACACACACACACAGGCCGGACACGGACACACACACACACACACACACACACACACACACACACAGGCCGGACACGGACACACACACACACACACACACACACACACACAGGCCGGACACGGACACACACACACACACACACAGGCCGGACACGGACACACACACACACACACACACAGGCCGGACACGGACACACACACACACACACACACACACACACACACACAGGCCGGACACGGACACACACACACACACACACACACACACACACACTTTTGCTCTCCGGAAAGGCATCCAGTCCTCTCGAAAATATACAAAGAGGCCGCCATAAAAAGCTCCGGGTGGAAGACCGTTCCATAGTTTCACTGCTCTTGGGCTGTTTTTACACGAACGTGTACCCTACGGCTGGGTGGGCACGCTAGAGAGGAGGGGAGGTGAGTGGTGCTCGCCCCTCCCCTCTCCATAGAAAATAGAACCGCAGTGCCATTCTTATGGCCAAAGATAGAGCATGATCTATCTTTTTTGTGGACATGGCTCAGAAAGGTGAGCACTTGGTGTACTCATTATACCGAGTCCGGGTACCATAGACGCATAAGAGGGACATAAACATCCCCCATACGTTCATGTGAATGCAGCATTACAGTAAAGAATCCCTTCTATGGCAGTGGTAAAAGCGCCTCTCCTCTAGGTGTTGAGGATGTCCCCTTGACCTGCTCACAGGCCAAGGTATAAAATGATCTTTGGAGAGATCCTTGTACAATGTAATGAGGTCTACCCTCAGTCGTCTTTTTTCTAAACTGAATAACACCAAGTTTAGTAATCTATCATTATATTGTAGCTCCACCCATTCCTTTAATAATGTTGATTGCTCTCTTCTACATCCAGTTCTTCTATATCTTTTTTATACACTGGTGCCCAAACTGTACACAATGGAGCAGATTTACTTACCCTGTCCATTCGCGATCCAGCGGCGGGTTCTCCGTCAAGGATTCAGGTCTTTCGGCGATTCACTAAGGTAGTGTGCCCGATGTCCACCAGGTGTCGCTGCTGCGCTGAAGTCCGTCGGAGTTCACCATCGTTGCTGGGTGCAGGTAAGCGCGTGTCAAGCGACACATTTTTTTAAAAAAATTCTGCGTTTTTCAGAATCCATCGGGTTTTCTGACAGCCATGCCCCATGATTTCTGTTGCGTGCATGCCGATGCGCCACAATCCGTTTGCGTGCGCCAAAAACCCGGGGCAATTTGTCGCAAATCGGTAATTTTCAGGAAGTCCACCGAAAAATAGCGATTCAGACCCTTAGTAAATGACCCCCAATATTCCATGTGTGGTCTGACCAATGATTTGTATAATAGTAAAACTATGTCCTTATCATGAGAATTAATTCCTCTCTGGATACATCCCATGATTTTTTTTGCTTTAGCAGCCTGGCTCTGGTCACTAAAATTAAGTATTCCATCTACCAATACCCCCAAGTCTATTTCAGCAGCAGTTTTACCAAGTAATTGACTGTTCAGAACATAATTGTAATTTTTGTTTCCATGCCAAGTGCATAACTTTACATTTATCTACATTGGAATGCAAAGCACAAGAATAAGTCCAGAGTCCCGGATAAAAGGTGCTGCATACGTGTCTTTTATTCAATGCTACGCGTTTCGATCTCGTACAGAGATCTTCCTCAGGCATAAAAACATACATAAAATTGCATTGAGAACAAAAACATATATGAAAAAAGAGGAAATGACCTCAATTAATTTTTTTCTTTCATTTCCTCTTTTTTTCTTATATAAATGTGTTTATTCTCAATGCAATTTTATTTATGTTTTTATGCCTGAGGAAGATCTCTGTACGAGATTGAAACACGTAGCATTGAATAAAAACATTTGTCTTTCTTACCCGACACGTATGCAGCGCCTTTTATCTGGTACTCGTATTCTTGTGCTTTGCATTCCATAGTATCCTGAGTAAAAAAAAAAGCAGTGGGACCCGCTTTTACTCTGAGGACGGAGCCGACAGCATACCGAGATCACTTCACAATAATGCCTACTCGATCTTTCTACAAGGTGAGCATGATACTTACCTTTATGTAAACCTGTTTTTTTTTAAAAAAAAGAATACCCTTGAATCTGGAGTGCCTGTTCCTCTCTTTTTTATCTCCTAATTACTTGGAATCCATCTTCGGAATTGGAGAGAAGATCCATTTGTAAAGTCCCCAGCTTTGTTGAACATTTATCTACATTTACATAGCTTAGCATTATCTGCAAATATTGAAACTTGAAGTGTAAATCCTCTACAAAAGTCATTAATAAAAATATTAAAAATACTGACCCCTGTGGCACCCCACTGGTAACATCAACCCAATCTAAGAATGTTCCATTAATGATGACCCTCTGTTGCTTATTGATTTTTTTCCTAGTCACAGCAGTCTCATTTTATGTACCAACCTTTTATGTGGCACTGTATCAAATGCCTTGGAAAAGTTAAGATTTACAACATCCACAGCCTCCCCCAGGTCCAGTCTGGAACTTACCTCCTCATAGAAGCCAATCAGATTAATCTTACAGGACTGATCCCTCATAAACCCATGCTGATGCTTGGTTATAAGGTTATGTACAGTAAGATACTCCAGGACAGCATCTCTTATAAACCCCTCAAATATTTTCCCCACAAAATAAGTGAGACACACGTTTGTAGTTTCCAGGATTGCTTTTTGACGCTTTTATGTATATTGGCACAACATTCACTATGCACCAGTCCTGTGGTACAGAACCAGTCCTCATGAATCTTCAGATCTATCAGTCTATCAGGGTACATAGTTCATGCAGTACCGGGGGGTGTATACCATGTGGGCCTGGTGATTTCTCTATTTTAGTGGTTGTGAGGTGGCACCATACCTCTTTCTGGGTTAAACTGTTGACATTCCCAAGAGAATTGACATTATTCCTCATCATGTTTTCCACCATGGGATTTTCCTGGGTAAAGATAGTTGAGAAGGCAACATTCATAGATTGGTCTTGCAAAGGCCTAAAGAGATGGCCGGTATGGCGCTCCCTGACTTTTACCTTTATGGATATTGCAGTTGACCTGCTAAATAATATCACTGGGTAATCCCAGGCTCGTTGCCCAATTCAGAACACCACCTAAATCATTATTTAGGGCTCATTTCTTTCTGGTCTATATTGGAGGTTACTCCCAGATTACGAACTCCACTACTACCCATCCACAGGCTAGCCATACAAGTCTGGAAAAGTGCAAGACCACTTACACACTTTAATGACACCACAGCCAAAATGGCTTTATAGGGGAACTCTGCGATAAAACATTTAAAATCTCTAGAAGACACAGAGTGGTGGAGACAAGTAGGAATACAACCTTTAGTAGACTTGTACACTGATGGGGTGCTGGCTTCTCTCAGACTTGAAAACAAAATTTGATCTGGACCAGAGAAGGTTTTACAGGTACCTTCAACTCCGGCACACCCTAGAATCACAATTCTCACACAGTCCACCACAGATATCTAAATATCCACTCATAGGAATATACAGAACTCAGGGTCCACAGGGTTTGGTGTCGGATCTATACACCCATCTGATTATGCAAAAGGCGGAGCATAGCCCACCGCGCACTTTGCACAGATGGAAACCACTCGTCCAATCACTCTCGGGGGAGACTGACTCTGAATTATTTATTATCTTCTCACACTAAAGTATCCCATCCATAAATAACCGTATGACACAATTATATATTTGCCCTCAGGCATACCTCACTCCGGTCTGCATGCAGAAAATGGGTTGGGTAATTTCCACTGCCTGTCCTAGATGTGGCTCCTTGGAAGCCGACTTCATTCACATGATATGGGAATGTACCCCAATAGCAAGATTCTGGAAACATATTACAGATTCTCACTAGACTTATTACCCGGACGGTCCCATGTGTACCTGGGGGTCTTATCAGAAGAAGACTGGACTCATTATCACCACATTTTCCTGTGGGAAACATTCATAGTAAGAAAATGTATAGTGCTCCGGTGATATGACCCCAACAATACGAATGTGGAAAGCACAAATCAATCAAATGCTTCCCTATGAGGCAGTCTTATACAAACACAGGAATTGTCCAGATAAGTTCGGTTGAATCAGGGGCACTTTGTGTGACTTGGCTGAGACACACTATTCACCGCATAGACTCAGGGCAATACTTGCGGAAGAACAATCTGCGTGTTGACAATGTCTGTCCCTTCACTGATAAGTTACTTGGGCATGGAGTGAAAGGTGTGGGCCCGCTACAGCCCGGACCCTGGGGATTAGATCAGGGACACTCAGGCTAGAGCTCACTGAAGGGGCTCAAACCTTATTAACTAAACAGTCATAAGATAAGGATACTTTAACGGCACCTACAGATCCAGAGTTACCAGAATCACCCACAAGTAATGTTTTGTTTGCATTGTAATGTTCATCTGGTTGCATTGTACTATGACATGGTGTACGCCCATGATACAACTGTAACACAATAAACTGCAGCTATAGAGACACACCTGCTGTAGGGTAGGCGGGTGGTAGAATGATTGAGCAACTACTGGAAGAAAGTTTCCAATACTGTTACAATTCTTTTTTTGTGTACCAAATAATTGTCTATAATGCAGCTGTATATTTATTTCATGATTCTGTTCAATAAAGCAGTTTAAAAAAAAATACAAATTTTATAAATCATGCATCAGCCTAACCTTGACAATATAACCTGACCCAAAACTGATCTAAATATTTGCAAAGACATGTTCTTATTTGTTTATTTTTTATTTTATAGGTGAAATAAGAGTTGCATTTGTATTGTACAATAACTTGGGGCGCTACCTGTCTACGGAGAATGCCAGCATAAAATTAGGAGTTGAAGCGTTCACAACAAATCACACAGTTGTTGTCAATTCTCCTATAATTTCTGCAGCAGTATATAAAGAATCAACAAGCAAGCTATACTTAACTGAACCAGTGATCTTTACTGTTAAACATATTTGGGTGAGTTTTTTTCTGTGTAAAATATGTGAATGTAAATGAAAAGCATAGTGCATGTCAAAACAATGACATACAGTAACTGTGGATCCACTTAACCCATTAAAGAGAAGGGCCATTTAAATTAACACATCCAAAAAAAAATTACTTAATTAAAAACTATGATTTAAAAGTATTGCCCATATCCCTAAATGATTCCTTTCCATGGCTGGAATGTAAAAAATTAGCCATTTTCAAAATTTTAATTCTCTCCCTTTCAGACAGATAGTCAAATTAGAAGACAGAAAAAATGCATGCCGCACCAGATGAAGATAAAACGTGATTCAAGAATCACGTTTTATCTTCATCTGGTGCGGCATGCGTTTTTTCTGTCTTCCATTTGCTCCATGCTCGTGGTCCCTGAGCAGCAGCCAGCACAGAGACTGACATGTTGAGGTGAGCGGTCAACTCTTTTTCTCTTGCACAGATAGTCAAATTACTCACATTTCACATATATCTGCATTATGTTTTCCTAATTTTTTAAATGCCCTTTTCTACTACGGTGTTGGCCGTGTTATAAATTGAACAGTGCTTTTCAAAAAGATTTAATAATTGCATTTTTTTAGGGATCGTCAGTTTTAAATGAGCTTCGAAATATATAATTTCAGAAAACCACTATATTTCAATGCTCTTACAAAAGAGCAGCATTCAAACTATTAGAACCTTATTTTAGGATTTTTAACACATGCCTCGTAGTAATTAAAACAGAATTAAGGTAAAATTTTAAATGGTCTAATTTTGTCAGTAATATGTTAATTTTACCCTTTAATTTTACTAAATTTACTTACACCTCACATGTAGATGTTACTTGTTCTATGGGTGCACAGTAGGGTGCAGAAGGAAAGGAGGCCAACGCAGTAGCCAGTGTTGGCCTATAAAAGGTAACTGTAAGCTATGAAATATTTGTTTTTCTGTAAATGTGGCAAGGTGATGGCTTATTTTATGTGGGATGAGATTAATTTTTCTGTACTACTAGAGTGGCTTTGCCCTATTGATGAAATTTTTTTTACCTCTTTTGTTAGTAGTGGAAGGCAAAACATCAATTCTGTAATTGATTGAACTTTTTTTAAACACCGCAGTTATGCTAACTTTGGCATTTAACAGGTGCTTGGATCTTGCTCCAATCGTATGTGTTACACTGGGGTGTCAGCTGTTAATTACTGTTTCACAATGTCATCTCAGTTCCAATGACAAGCTCAATCCGAACCAGCTCAGTGACAGTTACATGTGTCATTGAGCGGTAAACAGCAAAGTGATTAAAGTCAGGCCTGAAAAGGCTTTAAAGGGGTTGTCCGAGAACGTAAAAAACATTGATTACTTACCTCTGGGACACCCTCCCGGCATTCCGCATTACTGTCACTCCGGTCCGTGCCCCTGTAAACAAACGTGGCACAGAAGCAACTATACATTTAGCTTTTGGCCGGCTGAGGTGGCCGGCCACACCTACCCATCCCCATTCCCAGCATTGTATAATGCGAGACAGGTGGATGTGGCTGGCCACTTCAGCCGGCCAGAAGCTGAACACATTGCGGCTTCCGTACCCCTGTTTGTTTAGTCAGGAGTTTCTGCGGAGGTAAGTAAATCTTTATTTTTTTCCTGGCCACCAATGTTTTGTTTTTTTCTTTATGGTGTCGGACAAACCTTTTAATCACCAAACATTTTTTGTGAATTCGTGGATGTTGTGCTTTAAGGGCTATAACTTCTTTTTATTTGCTACTTTTTGCAATTTTTAGTGTTGTCTGTGGTTTAAGTTCCAAAAACGGGGAAAACAGCTTTATTTGTAATGTATAGTCCTTTTTACACTATCTAAAAAGGAACATTTTTAATGATTTCATTATTGTGTAGTGGTCATTTTGATATATACATGTACAGGCAGTCCTCTAGTTTAGGGCACCTGACTTACAAACGGGCCTCTCTGCCCACTGTGACCTCTGGTGAAGCTCTCTGGATGTTTTACTATAGCCCGAGACTGCAATGATCAGCTGTAAGGTGTCTGTAATTAAGTTTTAATAATCTGTGGTCCAATTATAGCAAAATATTTTGAAACTCCAATTGTCACTGGTGCAATTTTTTTTTTAATCTGGATCTACAACTATAAAATATACAGTATATTTTTATATATTACATACAAATTCAATTTAAGAAGAAACCTATGGAACGTATCTTGTATGTAACCCGGGGACTGCCTGTATATAGTTAGGGCTGTCTATGGCAATGTTTAGGGGAAGAGGATTTTTGTATACAGACCGCCCCCTACTTAAGAACACCCGACTTACAGATGACCACTAGTTACTTACAGACCTCTGGATGTTGGTAATTTACTGTACTTAAGCCATATGCTACAATAAACAGTCATAACAGTTTTTAAAGGTGTCTGCCACTAAGCTTTATTATTAATTTTGGTTCTTATGACAATCCAACATTTTTAAAATCCAGTTGTCACTGATACCAAAACAATTCTGGCTTGGGTTACAGTTATTAAATATACAGTTCCGACTCACATACAAATTCAACTCAAGAACAAACCTACAGAACCTATATTGTACGTAACCTAGGGAGTGCCTGTAATTTAAATATCATATTTTATGTCTCCCTAATAATAATCATATTTTATGAAATTATTTTATTAAAGAGGACCTGTCACCCCCGAAAAATACCCCACCAAATATGTTCTCCCTAATCCTGTCCCCAGCCCCTTTATATTTATTCAAATTTTATTACAATTTGTGTATGCAAACGTAGTTTTGATCGATCCAACCTCTTACCAAATAAGAGGTTGGATCGTCGTACAGGTCCCGTGGCAGTCATGAGGGGGCCGGCCGAAACACACCCCCTCCACTCCCCTGTCAGTCAGGGACCTGTAAGAATCGCTGGGAGCAGCACATGTATTGTACAATCGCTGCAGACTATGTGATGCGGAAAACTATAATCTAATATTTTTAGCGGTGTTTATGTCCCAATTATTAATTCAAAGTCTGCCTGCATGAAAGGACATTTAAAAATCAATTTTATTAGGCATCTGTTTAAAACTAGGGTACATGAGCTTATTGGACAATATTGCTCAGATGCAGGCTGGGCAATATTCACTCCAGGATTTCTGGATACCAAGTGTCGATTGTTGGGAAGATAATGTTAGACTGTTTTGTGTCCTAGTCTATCCCTTTAGTTATGCACACAAGGTACCAAATAGGAGAATTTTTTACTGGATGTGTAACTACCCAATAATTCCTAAAAGCGGGCTTGCCACTCTCGGTCTAGGTGTGAACAAGCGCCTAAAGTGTCACCACTTTGTCAGATAAAACCTGACGCGTTTATCAAAGGTCCTGGGTTGACAGTAGTAAAGTGTGTGCACCGTCAGGTACAGCGTGCTATGATGGCAAGCACGCTCACCAATTTCGGCGCCGACACTACTACTATTTAGTGGTAAAGCAGAGCATTATATTTGCTCATAAGGTTTGTGTTGCCTGTCATCTTTTTCCCATAGCTAGGTAGCTGACTTATAATGAGTTTTTTCTCCCTCTAGCATTCGCTGACAAACCGCTATCTTACTTCACTCTAAAGTCATTTTTGCTAGCTAACTAACTGAACAGGCACACGCTCACATGGAGGCACATATCGGCATTTGTTTAGCCGCGTGCGCCACCAGATGTCTGAGATATTTAAAGATTAAGCCCCTCCCCAGGGGTGGTGAATGGGGGCAGTCCTATCAGGCGATGTACGTCACTAGACACTCCCCTCTGAGCCGAGAGATCCCCGATGCGTAATTACATCTGGGAACCTATCGCAGCGAGGGGGCATGATCGTAGCTCCGCCCATTTTGTCAAGGTCCAATACCCCTGTATGTTTGCTAACATAGCGTTGTGGTTACATTAAGGGAAACGTATGCGGTTTTAATGGTAACACACATTGTTGATACTGTCTATGTCTTGAATGGTGATAAATAAGGTATATCCCTCAAGGGATCAATCCCTGTATAACATTCAGCCGGGTGCCGGAATCATATTGCACTCATGCCCTCATGGGGTATTGCAGCTCCAGCATTAAAATCATGAAGACAGAGGCATGCCACAGCCCTAAAAAGGTATAATGGTTCATCAGGAGGAGGAAACCGCTAAGTGAGAGGGATTATAAGAAGCAGGAATATACTATATGTTCATTTAGTCCCTCTGGCTGTAGTGTCCCCAACCAGAAAATCCATTTTGATTCTCGCTGGGACAATTTTCTCACATAGTTCCCACCTCCAGGTGATGGTTCCACTACCTCAATTATTTGGAACCGTAGGGATCTATGGTCACCCTGATGGTGTTGCCAGACATGACGGGACACCGATGTATCATCCTTATTTTTGATGTTGATGATATGTTCCCTAAAACGTCTCCTGGCCTCTCTCGTTGTTTGTCCCACGTACTGGACCATACAAGTACAGGTAAGCAGGTAAATAATTCCAGCGGTTCTGCAATTCGCAAAACTTCTGATGTTAAAGACCCTTCCTGTGGTGGTGCTTTTAAAGGTCTTACCAATGTTGATATAGGGACAGGCTTTGCACCCCCCACATCTGAAGGTCCCTGTTGGTCTCTCGGGCAACCAAGTACCCCGTCCTGTCTGAGGTTTCAAATGGCTGTGAACCAAATTGTCGCCTATATTTTGGCCTCTCCTGTATGTAATGGACGGAAATGGATCAATGGCATCCACAATGTCCTTGTCCATTTTTAGGATGCCCCAATTCTCCCTCAGAATTTTATGTACCTCTAGGTGACCCCTGTCAAAAGTCCCTATAACTCTTGTCTTATGCTCTTCTGGCAAGGGGTTCTTTTTAGGGACTAGTAACTCGTGTCTCCTCTGGTTCAAGGCATGTTGATATGCCCCCTTGAGGATCTCTGGTGGGTATCCTCTTTCAAGGAAACGACCCTGTAAATCTTTTGACGCCTCCATGAAATCACCCATTGAGGAACAATTCCTCCGGACTCTTAAATACTGCCCCTTTGGGATGCCCCGCTTGAGGGGTTTGGGGTGCCAGCTTTGCCACCTCAGAAGGCTATTTGAAGCCGTCGGTTTCCTAAAAAGCTTGGTCTCTAGATTTCCCGCATCTGTCATGCGGATCTTGATATCCAAGAATGTTAGTTCTTTCGGATCTCTCTCATGTGTAAAAAAAAGAGACCCAAATCGTTTGTATTCAAATGGGCCACAAATTCTGCAAAAGAGTCCATAGATCCTGACCAGAGGATGAACACGTCGTCTAGGTAGAGATTTGCAAATGTGGGAGCACAAGGGCTCCCCATAGCAACTCCCCTAAGCTGGTGGAAGAATTGTCCCACAAAGAGGAAATAGTTTCTAGTTAATACGAAGTCCAGTAGATTCATAATGAATTCATTATGATCTCTACAATGTGTTCCTCTGGCCCTTAGGAAATCCCTCACAGCATCACATCCCTTTTGATGGGGGATTGAGCTGTACAGGGCTTCGACATCCAAACTTGCCAATAGGGTACCTGCCAGGCATACAAGGTCCTCAATCTTTCGCAGGACATCCATCGTGTCCCTTACGTATGATGGGAGGGACTCTACGAAGGGACGAAGGATGGTATCCAAATAGATACTGGCATTCTGCGTTAAGCTATCAATGCCGGAAACGATTGGTCTCCCCTTTAACGGGGACGTACCCTTATGCACCTTGGGTAAGGAGTAAAACATGGCCGTGCTGGACTGTTGTGGACATATGAAATTATATTCATTTTTAGAGATCAATTTCTTCTCCAGTGCCCTATCAAGAATAACGACCAACTGTTTCCTAAACATTTGAGTAGGATTAGATGGTAATTTCCTATAACAATGCTGGTCGTTAAGAATTTTTAGGCACATCTCCACATATTGTTCTCTGTCCAGCACGACCACGTTTCCCCCTTTATCTGATGGCTTATTCACGATTGAGGAGTCATTTCTAAGACTTAGAAGGGCCTCATGTTCATCTCTAGAAAGATTATAGTGAGGGGGGGGGGGGGGATGTGGGTGATGTAGATGATATCGCCAATTGCTTGAGCTGATTTGTCACCACCTCCATAAAAATATCAATTGGTGTACAATCTCCTAAGGGAGTGTGTGCCTGTTCAGTTAGTTAGCTAGCAAAAATGACTTTAGAGTGAAGTAAGATAGCGGTTTGTCAGCGAACGCTAGAGGGAGAAAAAAACTCATTATAAGTCAGCTACCTAGCTATGGGAAAAAGATGACAGGCAACACAAACCTTATGAGCAAATATAATGCTCTGCTTTACCACTAAATAGTAGTAGTGTCGGCGCCGAAATTGGTGAGCGTGCTTGCCATCATAGCACGCTGTACCTGACGGTGCACACACTTTACTACTGTCAACCCAGGACCTTTGATAAACCGCTGGTACAATCCCCAGCGGGGAAACGCGTCAGGTTTTATCTGACAAAGTGGTGACACTTTAGGCGCTTGTTCACACCTAGACCGAGAGTGGCAAGCCCGCTTTTAGGAATTATTGGGTAGTTACACATCCAGTAAAAAATTCTCCTATTTGGTACCTTGTGTGCATAACTAAAGGGATAGACTAGGACACAAAACAGTCTAACATTATCTTCCCAACAATCGACACTTGGTATCCAGAAATCCTGGAGTGAATATTGCCCAGCCTGCATCTGAGCTCTAGTATTGTCCAATAAGCTCGTGTACCCTAGTTTTAAACAGATACCTAATAAAATTGATTTTTAAATGTCCTTTCATGCAGGCAGACTTAGACTATGCGATGCGGCACACTGACAGCGCCGGCCACGCTGTGCTAACAGCGGCCACAAAGGGGCCTGATTCACAGCGCCGGCTGAACATTCAACCAGTGATGTGAATAAGAGCGGCGCAGCCGCTGTCAGCATGCCGCATCACATAGAGTCGGCAGCGATTACGCAATACATGTGCTGCTGCCGGCGATTCTTACAGGTCCCTGACTGACAGGGCCGTGGAGGGGGTGTGTCGGCCTGCCTCTTCATGAATACGTCCGACTAACAGGCGACCTGTACGAAGATCCGACCTCTTACTTTGAGACCCGGAGATCAAGTGACCGCTGTGTTTACAGAGTCGGCAGCAGTGTGAGGTACCTTGTACCTGTGATCCACTGCCAGTAAATTTCTAAAAGGCCATATCAGAGGTATGGCCCAATAGAATGCATGTCATAGCTGACAGTGTAATCAGTGGTATCACTGTATGAGTGTGTATCCAGAATTTGTTGAGGTTTTTTGAACATACTATACAGAAATAATGAATAAAAGTAGCATACAATAAACACAAAATTGTTTAAAAGTTCAACTTATTGTATTTTTTGCTACAATTATAAACACCATATACATGCTAAACACTAATATATGCATAGTATATATACACACACCACAAACACACACCATATTTACAAAATACTGAAATATAAGTGCACATAAATATTTACAAGCAGGGACTGTACCCAACACAATAAATGTACTGCACAGCAAACTGCCATCAGTCAGATATAAATAAGTCACAACACCTCACTTGATTTTAACCTGTCCTGGTCTTCATCATTGCAGGTGTCGATCCTTCTCCATCAGGTATAGAACAACTTTATAAATTGCTGATGAATATGCTGCCCTTGTGTCTTCAGCTTTGTGCAGTACGTCTTCACACTGCTAAAAATCAGTCACTTAGAGTGTAGGGCACCTATTTACTTTATGAATTGTAATGGCACTCCATTATTCACTCAGATCAAACGCATATTTCTCAACTACTAACTGGTTTCAGCTTCTTCATCAATAATGTTTTCACAACATTTACACATAGAAAGATAATTAGTTATATCACTGTTATAAACTTAAAGGGGTTTTGTCACCATAGCACATGGCTGTAAATGTGTCCAATGCATTGTTACAAGTACTTTCACCATTTACACTTATTACAAAATCTGCAGGTTTACTGAGATAACTCCTTTTGTTCAGGTTGCTGGCGCCCCCTGCTGGTAGCTGTGTACCGTCCTGTGTTACAGCTGATCTGGCTGAGTCTGCGCACAAGTCAGAGTCAGCCTGCTGCTCTGCACTACAGATCACTCCACGGGCTCA
Source organism: Engystomops pustulosus (assembly GCF_040894005.1). Lineage (NCBI taxonomy): Eukaryota > Metazoa > Chordata > Amphibia > Anura > Leptodactylidae > Engystomops > Engystomops pustulosus. Next base: position 167,882,230 of record NC_092411.1, on the reverse strand, counting down.
CAGCTCCTCTTCACACTGAGAGATCAGCTGACACACTGCAGCCAATAGGAAGTGAGAGAGGAGGAGGGGCAGAGATTGTGCTGTGATGGACACTGCTTACTAGCTCCACAGGTGCTTCCAGCAGAAGATACAAGTTAACTGCAGACATACATGACTATCTGCTGCCCAGAGGAGTCCTCCCCTAACATGGATCATAGCAATGTAGCAGCCCTCTCCTCCCTCCACCATTAGTCAGGTCACACAGGAGGCTGCAGAGATAACACAAGTAACAGGCTGAGCTCTGACCTCTCCTGATGCAGTTCTCCCCCTGTACTCTCCACCATTCACTGTCCCTCCATGCTACCCTGCAGTCCTGCAAAGGGGCCCCTGTCCCTGACTAGCAGGGAAGTAGCTAAAGATCAGCAACATGTGAGAAGCTGTCACCTATTTATCTATCCAAGTCCTATTATCTATCACCTGTCATCTATCTCCTGTCTATCCATCCATCCATCTATCTAGTGAATGAGTTGCAATTCCTTACAAAATACACAGAAGGAGATGCAATTAACGGCCCCAAAGTAACATACAAAAGTTTATTAGTAAAAGTCATAAAAACAACTAAAAAGGTCCATGTTAATGCACCTAAGGGTACATTCACACGCGGTATGCCCGCCGTGCGGGCATACCGCCGTGTGCTGGAGGTGAGGAGGAGGTGACCCCTCCTCCCTCCATAGGAAATAGCGGCACACGGCCGCACATCCGCCGAAAGATAGAGCTTGCTCTATCTTTTTGCGGTGTGCGGCCCGGATCGGTGCCACACATGTGTGGCACCGGATCCCCGCCGTGCCGCTATTGCCGTCTATGGGGACGTACATGCGGCCGCAAATTTGCGGCCGCATGTACGGCCCCGCAGACGGCAGTGTGAATGAGCCCTAATTTTGTACAATCAATGCATACAAGTAGAGCAAAACAATGGGCCACATGTATCACTCGTTTTTTCTGTTTTTGCGCCTTTTCATTCAGGCGTACCGTTTTTGCGCCATTTTTGCGACTAAACGTCAAACTAGCCGCGCAGCAAAAATAACCAGCTTTCCCTCATCTATCTTACCAATCCAGATGTTTTGCTGCGCCTAATGATATTCATCACTTGCAACGTTTTCATTTAGGCGCAAAAACACTCCAAGCCCGAAGGTGGCGTTAACTGAGAAGAAAGCACTGAGCCCCTCTGCAGAACAGCTCATTTCTAGCAGCAGAGCTCAGGCAGACACTAGAACAGATCATACAGACATTAGATACTCTGCAGACAGGAGCTGCAGACTCTATTTACAGTTCATCACCTTCTATTTATAAAACATTCTGCAAACTCCTGAGCTCACAGCAAGATAGGACAGAACTTTGCAGAATGTTGCAGAATGTTGCAGATACTATATACAAGTGTCCCCCATGTAATTCTGCACAGTATCTGAGGGGGATACTGTGCAGAATTACAGGGGTGCAGCAGGAGACCAGCACTGGGGGATCCCCTCCAGGAGAAGCCACTGCTGAGGAGGTCACTGGGTGTTGGGTGTCACACACCTGGGTGCTGCTGTAAGTGTTATCTTCATTCTGGGCTGTGGGAGAAGCAGAGAGGAGCTTGTAGCAGGATCACATGTAAGTGCCTGAATCTAACATTGCGCCTAAACTGTGTTAAAGTAATAAGAGGCAGGAGGCATTAAAGTGATTAATAAGAGGCAGGAAATTACCTTATCACAGTTGGTGATAATTCTGGCAAAACAGTGCGCCAGAATTTAGGCGCAACTACTACACTTAGGCGCACAAAAGTGATAAATGTGGCCCAATGTATTCTCACAGCATCATGGTCGGTCAGGCGGACATTAAAGTGTAAATATGTCGGAGGTCTAGAAAAATGCAGGGACGGCAAACTCCATGCGTATCCTCACTTCGAAGTCACTTTGGAGTGACGATACACGTCGGGTTTGCCTTTTGGGTTTGCTGTGAGAATACATAGATGCACATTTACTAAAAACAGTGAAGTGTGTACTATGTGCAGTGTCCTGTGTAGTGTGCAGGGGGCGCCAGATTCAGGATTTTTGGCGCATTTTCTTCATGAATCTGGTGCCCCCTGCACTGCCTTGACAGAGTGTACCAACTTTTTTTGCACTTTTAACATGGGGCGTGTGACACATTTCTATTGGACTTTGCATGTTAAATCTGGCGCACGGTCAGACTGAGCTCCGGAATGCCCCCTAATTTGTCATGTATTTTCTTTTTCAAGTATATATTGACAATGATTAAAAGGAGAGGAAGCAGTTTCAGGGCTTTGGTAGGTGACACACAGCACCAATAGCAGATTCCTGCTGTGCTGGGGATCAGTAAATGCAGGGACTATTTGAGCACAGCAGGTGGAAGGAGACTCTGAAGGCTGATTGCTAGGCCCCTCCCACATCTGCTTCTGTGTGGAGCAGAATAGAGGCTGACCAAGCATCATACAAACAAATAGAAAGGTACTTTTACTTCCAGGTAACCATTACAAATAGATTTTTTAAATATTTTAACCTCTGACAGCTTTTTGTGGTAAATAGTTTTGTGGCATAACCCCTTTAAGTGTAGCACAAAGTCTATATATAAGATACCAGTCCACACTTTAACCTCCTGGCTCTAAACACCAAATTAACTTGTGATGTTTAAGGAGTTAGGACAAAAGGTGAGTGATCTACATTGGCTAGTTTTTGAAGGTATTCAAAGTGACGACTTGTCTGTATGTAAGATTAAATTAAATAAGCAGTGTTTTGGATTGCTAAAGTGGATGCATTACACCATCATTGGTTAAATGCGCAATATAATTATAATGTGTTTTTATAATTACCAATTACAGGTAATTATATGATTCAATAGGGACCCTATTATCTAGTGATTATTTCTGAAGAAGGAAGGACATCCTCTGAAACGTCACAAGTTAGTTCGCCTGGTGTCTAAGTATGCCATGAGGATACAGCGTGGACTTGTATCTTATATATGGACTTTGTGCTTCATATATGTGGATAACGGTGATGTAACTTATGATCTTTCTATATGTAAAATATTAATAAAGAAGTTGAAACAAGTTGTGGTTTAAATGATCATTTAAGAATATGCGTTCCACAGCAGTACCCCACTTCTCAGAACCCGATTTAGGCTTTGTAACTGTGGTGATCTTATATTTGTTATACTTGGCCTCCTTCCTTTTAAAACTATGCCAATGAGCCTAAAAGGCTACTGGGCCTCAGGCTGTTACAGTGTGCAAGGAGCACTTCCTGTTCTCACAGTGTGCTGAAACTTACTGTGATGCAGTAAGATCACATCAGGCAGAGGAAGGGGAAATGCTGAGTAATCAAAGGGTGAGCGATGCCTGTGAATCTGCAGCATCAAGGGGCTATGGGAACCACCATAGGCTCATTTGAGTGATTTTGAATGTTGATTTTAGAAGAAAGGAGGCCATGGATAACTAATCTAGGAAAATTACCAAGGTTGCAGTGCCTGTATCTAAGAGAAAATGTCCATGTTTTATCCATGGTTGATTTTGATAGTAAATTTCCTTTAAGTATGTTACATGCACATCTTGAATAATCATATGTAGCAAAACAACCCCCACTGAATAAAATGTATAGCAGCAGTACACCCCATTATATAATATGTAGCCCAGTAATCTCCTCAGTAATTAATATGGAGCACATTTTTAAAATAGTGTTCTCAAAACCCCCACATTTATTAATGAAGAGTTCAGGGCTCCCCTTATTAATGGGGAGTTTTGAGCCTTTATCAATAAATGAAGAGTAAAGTGGATAGTTCAGAGCCCCCCTCTACATGAATCAATACAGATTCCAGTGAAGCAGCACATTTAGAGACACACATGCAATTGATTCTCCCTCCTTGTGGATCCTTAGCCTGGAGTTCCTGCACCACCCAGGCACAGTGCACCTTCACTGGGGCCTACCTTACCCTACACAAACAGGTCTCCTGTGCTCTGCACCACACCTGCTGACATTCTGACCCCCTCATGGGACACGCTTGTGATTTGCAGTCAAGAGAAACAAGACCCTTGTTATATTGGGCTCTCAAGGTACAGCCCCAGTGTCCCCAGCCTTAAGACACTTTGTCTACCAGCAATACATCCCTTTGGACGCCCTGTTACGCCACCATCAGGACAGGACATCAGGGTTGTCGGTCCAACCTCACCCATTACAGTATCCAGCACTTAAAGTGTTTTATTCATCTTAATGGTGGTCTGCGCCCCACATCTTTCACCTCATCCCCAGTAACTGCTATCTTTTCTTCACATGTGGGGGGTCCAGAGGGGCTAAAAATGCTCTTCTAAATCCCCCCGAGGGTCACCTCCATCAGAAATTATTTAGCCACAACCCATCCTCTCTCATAATATATTGAGCATTCTCTATGAGAGGAATGACAAGTCCTAAGCGCAAAAAAGATCTGTCACCTTCTGGCCCCTCTATATCGGATCTGCTGCAGCAGCTCCAGACCGCAAGAAGACCTGTTTTGGCACCAACTCCGCCACCTCGACCTCAGACACATCCCAAGCATCTACAGAGCGAGATGACCCTCCTTGGGCTGCTTCCGAGTCCACCCCACTTCCCACAGGTTTTTTCTTCATTCCACCCAGGAAACCTTCTGCAAGGAACTGTCCACAACTGTGGAAACCTTTACCAAGCAACTCCAAGATATTGCAACTAGAACAGATGACTTTGAGTGTTGTGTGGATGACACGGCTGATCAGGATCGGGAGCAATTGGACGATCATGTTAGCCGCATAGCAGCACTGGAATTAAAATGTGAGGATCTGGAAAATAGGTCGCGGAGGGAGAACATTAGAATATGGAACTCCCCGAGACAGAAACCAATATATTTGCTGCTCTATTACCACAGGTAGATCCCAATTTACTCTAAATTGTCTGAACTCACCAAGCGCTTGGGCAGCCCAGACTGGAAGGCGCTCCCAGGCTTTTGGTCCTCAAACTACAAAATGAGGACTCTAGAGACCTGATCCAAAATGCTGCCAGAGATATTGCAGATTTTCCTGGTCTTCCTCTTTGCTGACATCTGCCCTGTTGTGCTTGCAAGACGCTGAGAACTGTGTCCTATCACAACCTTGCTGCAAGCAACGCAGATTCAGTATCGCTGGGGATTCCCATTCTCTCTGGCGTCTACCCACAATAGATCAAAATTTCTGGTTCATTATTTGGAAGAGGGTGGCAGAGCCCTCGAACAAGCTGGGATCCCCTGCACCGAACAAGCACCACTTCCTCAGCGGGCCCCTAGACCAGCTCAACAATGGCGTACTGTAGAACGTTTCATATATTGGCTTAATGCTGTTTTCCTCTCTGGTTCTTCTTTACTTTTACTCGTTCTGCAGTCAATGCCAAATACACAAATGTCTGCTATCCATTATGATTCTGTTGCTTCTTATGACCCTGGTAACATGTTGACCTTTGTGGTGTCATCTGAGGAGACATTTTTAATGTGTCACCTCCCTGATTCCTCTTTATCTGACGATTGGTACCCTACTCAATTTGCTAGCTATAGATTTTTTGGAGCTTTTGGATTATCTTTTGCAATGTGTAGATTACTGTCACATAATGTGAGGGGACTTAATTCCCCTGCAGACTTATGATTGTCTACTCTAAACATCACCCCAAAATTATATGTCTCCAAGGGGCACATTTGTCTGTTACCTAAGCCCCAACTATTTTACCTCCCAATACAAACGGGTTTACATGGCATCGCATAAGTGAAAAATAAGAGGTGTAGCCACCTCCTAAAAAATTCATTTCCCTTTTAACTACTAAATACATACCCTGACCTCTGTTTGATACTTTTAGGTACACTGCAATACAGAAAATCTGCATATTGAATTGCCACCACCAACTCTCCAACTCCCCACTATTAAAGCTATCCTTCACAAACTACATATTGTTCTATAATTTGCTGTGGAGACCTTAATTTTACAGTCAGCCCTGCTATGGACATCTCTTCAGGTCTGACGTGCCACGTCTAGATAGACACGTCTTCATTCAATTACTCAAAACACATAATCTAGCCAACACCTGGGGAGAGTCCAATGGCAATACACGCGGCTACACCTACTGCTCCCGAGTACACACCCTAGAATTGATTATATAATCACTGACACCCCTTATCTCTCCTCCATGCACTACCCTCTTCCTGGTCCGACCACTACTATGACCTCACTGTGACCCAAATCTCTTCCATATTCCGTTGGAGATTAAATTAAGCTTTATTAGCAGACTCCATTGTCCATACACAAATAGCAACAGAGCTTACTTCATATTTCACTTCTACAACCAACACTAATCAACTGGTGGGTTTGTGGAAGGCCACAAACAATTTATTACCAACATTATACGAAAATTGACGATAAAGTGGAAAAGAGAATCCACACAGCTACACTGGAGGCACGACTACACTGCCTAGAACTGGCAAACAAACTACACCCCCATCTACATCTAACCAAATAAATATCCGACATTAAACTCCAGCTAAAGTCCCTACTCACCACAATAGCTGAAAGGGCGCTTAGGTGGACACAAGCTTTATTCTACAAATATGCTAATAGAATGGATAAAATGCTTGCACATCACTTACACCAAAAGGAATGTCTCAATTCAGTATTCATTTAGACAAGAGATGGAAACGTTACCTCTCACCCTGAACATATCTGCAATACATTCCATAATTTTTACCAGTCCTTTTACACCCTATCTACAGAACTTAACCCCACTAATATAGCAAACGTTCTTAACATGGTCAACCTCCCTTCTCTACCTTCATTGGCAGCAGAAAGCCTCATGACCCAAATTACCGATGAAGAAATCACAGAGAAAGTCAAAGCCCTCAAATTAGGAAAGTCACCGAGTCCTGGTGGTCTATCCGCCACTTATTATAAAAAGTTTCTCCCTATCCTCCTCCCACATATCCATGCTTATTACAACACAATAAGCATGGATATGTGGGAGCAAATGCCACACATATCCATGCTACAGCGAGAGCAAATGCCACACAATTTGTCTTAGCACATGTAATGGTTATGCCTAAGCCAAACAAAGATCCCCTTTACCCAGGTTATTATAGACCCATTTCCCTCCTAAATAAATTTAAAACTATTTACCTCTACACATCAACTCTTTTCTTCCAGCATTGATCCATAGAGATCAAGTTGGTTTTATCTGATCACGCCAATCACCAGATAATATCTGTAAAAACCTAAACATCATACATTACGCAAATCATTCCCATACGCCCATACTAATGCTGTATCTAGATATAGAAAAAGCTTTAGATACTGTCCTCTGGCCTTATTTGTTGTCAGTGTTAGAACGCTTCGGCTTCCCACCGAATTTTATTGCCACCGTCAAACTACTTTACGATCAGCCAATAGCTTATCTTAAACTCCCCACAACTGATCTCACCCCCATTAACATTGGCAGGGGCACGAATCAGGGGTGTCCACTGTCACCTGAACTTTTTGCTTTTGCAGAAAGCCCTAGTTGATTCTTTTGGCTTTAAAATACAACCCCATTACATTTAGAGTTGAACAATGCATCGAAAACTTAATACTTGTACGATACTTTCAAAGCCAGAATGGTTCAATACCGAGTTTCTATAACTTGCGGTACTGATTGACTTCCACAGACTTGTATCTGTCTGCAGTGGAGACATTAGGCAAGGAATCAGCTGCAGAGCAGGGACCAGGTCATCAGGGAAATATCACCATCTGTCTGTAACGATCTGGGTCTGGTTTTGGAGTCTAAGTGTTGTAACTTACTTGAGTTATTGCAGGCAGGAATCGTAGTCAGGAAGGCCAGAGGTCGGAACACAGGAGAGGCTTAGCAGTACAGAGGAGCAGGCAGGTTATCGTAGTCAGGAGGAAGCCGGAGGTCGTAGCACAGAAGATCAGCGTCAGTATTGAGAGAGCAGGCAGGTATCGTAGTCAGGTGGAAGCCAGTGGTCGTTGCACAATAGAGGAGTCAATCGCAGGAGAGAAGGAGACAAGCTAGACTACAGGCTGGAAGCACAATAATCTTGCAAGGATGTATGGGCAAGGCTGGGTTTAAATAGGAAGTCCAATCTAGGAAGGGGTGGAGCAAGGCCAGGGAAACAGGAGCTAGGAACTGGAAAGTCAAAAACTAGGCCAAGGATCAGCACTGGAGCTGTCCAGCTTGTTGCTTAGCTCAGTTGGTAGAGCTGCAGCCTGGGACAGCGGAGTCCGCTGGTTCAAGTCCTGACACTGTCCATATATGGGGATCCACATCTCCCAGGGCTTCCCCCGACTCTATTTAACTAGAGAAAGAGCCTTTATTCACAAGAACACAGTAAAACTCACAGACAGTGTGTGCCATGATGCAGCATGGGTTTTGTACAAAGCACACAATAAATTAAGATACACTCCTAGCACCTATCCTAACACTATGGCAGAATAAAGTGCTACTCTAGCTCAGGCAAACAAAAAAACACATATTTTCCAATTAAAGCAACTACCTGCAACAGGGAATACAGATGGGAGGGGGGGAGGAAAAGGGGAAGGGGGTAAGTTGTCACTGGTCCGTAGCTTTATTGAAAAATAGCAGACACATGAGGAAAGTAAGGGGGGGGGGCAGGAGAGGATGGTAAGTCTTCTACTTCCTGGATGCCTCAATCTGTGAAGAAAGAGGCAAATTCCCATAACTCCCTTAATGAAGTCCATAATCAAATAATCATCGTTCTTCGGACGATGATGCAAACAAAAGAAATCCATAGCAGAGTGGGGATGTTGGGGATGCCCTTACCCCACTTGCGAGGCTCCTTGTACAGGACTGACCTTTTAACTCTGTCCATCTTTGAACCCCAAACAAACTTGAACACGGTCCTGGTAATGGTATTGCTGACTTCGGCTGTGGGCACAGACAGCACCTCGTTACGCAGGACCAATGCTTTCCCCATGAGGGCCCACAGTCTAATCCGTTGGTTTACCTTGGCCAAGCATTCTTGCCAAAATTTTGTGGCTGCTCCGTCTTTCCCAAACCAAACCCCCAAAATGTTGATGAAGTCCTGGCTGGATGGAGAAGGGAAGAGGTGCAGAAGAAGCAGGATGCCAATCCCCGAAGAGCATGACCTCCGACTTCTTGCTGTTGACCTTCGCCCCTGAAGCTTGTCTGAACAGCTAACACATCTGGACACGCTCTGTCACCGAACGCTGGTCTGCGCAGAAGGTGGTCACGTCATCCATGTAGATCGAGCTCTTGACCTTGGCTTGTCCTGGTGCGATGATCCCTCTGATCTCTCCTCTTTGTTGAATTCTGTGAACAGCTCTATAACACAAACAAAGAGAAGAGGTGAAAGAGGACAGCCTTGTCTAACCCCTGAAAGGGTAGGAAAGGGGTTTGTCTCCCAGCTGTTCACCAACACTGTACTACAAATGTCAGAATACATCAGGTTAACATAGTTTAGGGTTTGGGGGTAACTTAGCATCAAAGGTAGAAGCTTCTGGACCTTACAGGCGACTTTTGTGATACTGAGCGCCAAAAACAGTAACGTAGGAGCTTGTAGCAATCCAAAAGAAAACGGCTTTATTCAGCTTTAAAACATTTACAGGAACAAAAATAATAAACAGCCTAGCCTCTACTTAGGGCACTACCTCACTTCTTGAACCCTAACTCCCTTCTAGGTTCAAGGAACACTGCTGGGGTTCCTCCTCAGCACTCTGGCTCTCAATGAGCTCAAACAAAACAATGTCCTTTCTGGATCCCAGTCCTCTTGGGACAAACCACCTGTCTGTCTCCAACTGGTCCCAAGTCCTCCTGCTGACTGCAGGACACACAGCACTGGCTTGCTGTGAGCTCTCCCTCTGGAGTTGGCCAGCGATGGGAGTGGTCAAGGTCCTTTTCAACCCTGGTTGTGGGTCGCTCTCCAGCGCCCCCTAGGTTCACACTCTTACAATAGGTACAAAACATTTTCCCCAGACAAAGCTTGCGCAATACTTTACCCATGAATTCATGCGAGACTTGGTCAAAGGCCTTCTCCTGATCAAGGCTGACCAGGGCTGTGCGGATGCGGTGGCTTCTGATTTAATGAAACTTGTCTCTCATTAGACTAGACTATCTGCAATCCTGCATTCTGGGATGCTGAAGGTCTGGTCCGGGTGGATGATCTTCCCTATGATGACCTTCAGTCTTTTTGCTAAGACCTTTGCCAAGATCTTGTAGTCCACGTTGAGGAGCGAGATGGGACGTCAGTTCTTCAGGTCACACCTTTCTCCCTTCCGCTTGTACAGGATTGTGATCACTCCTTGCCTCAGTGACGGCGGCATCCTGCCCTCCAGCACCATCTCCTCAATGAGCTCCAGCAAGTCCAGGCAGATGAGGTCCCCCAGCGCTACGTAGAGCTCTGCTGGTAGACCATCACTGCCCGGAGTCCTGCCAGGTCTAAAGTATTTAGCGGCAGAGAGCAGCTCATCCACCATTAAAGGGGCATCCATTGCTGTGGCACCTGCAGGATCAAGGGAGTTAGTGATATCTGCTAGGAACTTCTTGGCGGCTTCCTGGTCTGTGGTTTTCGGGGGCGTAGAGGCTGCTGTAGAAGTCGGCGACAACTCCCATCACGGCCTCCTTACCCTGCTGCATGTTTCCAGCTTCATTGCGCAGTTCAGTCAGGGGAGTGTGGCCGGCGTGGACTTCTCACACTTCTTCAGGTTGTCCATTTTGACATGAAAGATGATTCGCTTGGATTCCTCCTCAAAGTGAATTTTTAAGATGCTTCTTGGTGTCCTAGAGCTCCTCTCTGACATCCCACCCGCAGTGATGGTGGTCTTGCAGTGATCTTAGCTGACGGTGGAGCTCTCTGGAGTCCCTTTTCACTTTCTGCCTTTGTCCTGAAAGAAACAACACAATTCCACTTTAACATGCTCCCACCATTCACTGACAGTAGCAAACAAACATTTGTCATTCCTCTAAACCATGTAGGCCTCTCTAAGCCCCTCCTGCACTCCCTTGTGTTCCAGCAGAGCACAGTTCAGTTTACAGGAGCCTGGGCCAGATGGGAATCCATGCCCCTGAGTGCCCTGAACCTGGACGGCCCTGTGGTCAGAGAAGACACAAGGGATCATAGAGTACCCACATGTTTCGATTGCTCTAGAGGTTAACACAAAGTCTATCAGGGAATGCAGTGAGTCATCGGGGTGGCTCCACGCGTAATTCACGGAGCTGCGCCCCATGGAACCCACCGCGTCCCTTAAGGATGCTTCAGTTACCATCTCTTTGAGTAGTTTGGACGTAACATCCAGCTTGCTGGAGATGCCGCAGCTGCGCCCATCTTCATCAATGGAGCAGTTGAAGTCTCCGGCCATCACTATGGCCCGGGTGGTGGCGAGCTGCGGTCAGAGGTTCTAGAAAAGTACCAGATGCTCACCCTTGTCAGGAGATGCATACACGCTAATTAGCCGCACAGGCTCACCCGCCCAGGAGCCATCTACGACCAGAAGTCGGCCACAGACTAGCACCTGGATAGAATCAAGCGTGAAAGTGCTTCCCCTGAGAAGGATGGCGGTGCCTGCAGACTTACAGAGGCTCCCCTGGACCAGTAGGACAGGCTGTGAATCTACTGACCGGCCAGATGTTGGTAGGACCTAGAGGAGGGAAGGACACATTACTGCAACATAAAAACATCACCCGGTTGGGAGGCAAGAAAGGTTAGTACAGTCGAACAACAAAACTTACCTCTAATGCTTCTAACATTAATGGAGAAAATGGTTAGATTCGCCATCATGGAAAAAGAAAAGAGGGGGGTTAAGTTGGGATGATACAGCACTAGTTACCTGTCCCGTCAGGCAGTTCCTCCTGCTGGATGATCGGGATGCTTCTGCCTTGGCCAGCATCTCCTCCATCACAGGATTGAGGGATCCCGGCAGCTTCTGAAAACTGTGGCTTTCACGATCAAAGGACCCTATCAGCATCCATAAGTCGTCATCCAGCTTCTCTTCTACAGCAGAAGTGGAGGGCTTTTTGTTCTCCACCAGTACTATTTTCCTGGTGGTTTCTGCTACAGGGCTCTCCACTTGCCCAACATGAACGCTTGGGACAGGTGTTTGAATCAGTCTTCTGATGCAGAATTCTTCTGCAGCAGGACTGTCATAGCCCTCATGCCCATCCGTAGGTTGTAGCAGTTTAGGTTCCTGCACCACCGTGCAATACCTTTGGAGGAATGTCAAAACGTCCTTGCCGGGGGTCCGCAGGTTCCACATTGACACAATGATCCTTCTCTCCTCCTTCCGGAGAAGACAGCTGCACAAGAATTTGGAGAATGGGGAATCTGGCATCGCTGCTTTCACTGCTTCCTAGTACCCCTTACAAACCGCCATGGAGAAGAAGGTTACATAAAAGGCAACCATTGCTTGGATCGTGGCTTGCAATCCCCTGGTCTTACAGAAGACGTCCTTGGACATGTCCGGCACACTTCTGTCCACCTCCTTCAGCTTCAGGGCCTCCGTGGGACACGTAGGACATGTAGAGAGGGAGCTTTGAGGGCTCCTGGGTCTTCCTGGTCTCTTCTGAACCCGAGAAGTGATGGGGGCTTCGTGGTAGGGGACAGCTGCAGGTCCTGGGGTCTACACCTCAGATCTTGGGGCTTCAGCCTCGGATTATGGGGTTTCTACCTCAGATTCTGGGGCTTCCTCCTCCAGTCTTGGTGCTTCCTTGGTCTTGGGGGACTTCTGCTTCCTGTTCTTTGCCTCTTTGCTTGCTGGAGCCATGGCTTCTGTTTGCTTGGAGGGTGGTAGAAGAAGATGGGGTGCAGAAATCATTGGCCAGGGTCCTCAGCAAAGCTTTCCCAAGGGGGGGGGAAGCAATGTAGATTTTCCTGCTTGGTCCGGGGGTTCCTAGCTGATCGCCAGGAGCAAGGTTCCACCGGCAGAAATTCCATCCAGAAGAAATGAAGAAAAAAACTTGAAGAAAAGTAATCCCAAAGATAATCCAAGGCTTTTCCAAGTCTTACGGGCTTCCTTCTTCAGTTCTGCAGTCTTCCAGAATTCTTGGTACAAAATCCATCCATTTTTTCACTTACCAAATGCCATCCGCATCAGCCCCCCTCATTACTCTCATACAATCACTTACAGACACATTCTTCCTTTTAAAGACATACACACACCTCATATCCCACAAAGCTTCTTTCACACATGCCATCATTATCCATAACAACCTCTCTTTCACACCATGACTCACAACCAAATCAAACATAAAGACTTCAAAGTTCAGTATTTTCAACCCTGTTATTTCTTTACATAAGGGTCCAACTCTCTTGATCACTTCTCTCGCATACCCGCAATTCCAAAATAAATGAATAATGTTCTCATATCCCCCACAACATTCTCTAGGGCACCAGTCACACTGTGCCAAGCTTCTATTTTTTTGAAACTTCCGTACTGGGAGCACTCTGTGAAGCCCTTGCCACACCACTTCGTTTTGTTTATTTATCAAGCCGTCCATTCTCACTTTCTCCCATACTTTCTTAGCATCCACTCCTCTTACCATATTCATCTTTACTCTCAATTATTCTTACCACATATTTTTCTTTTTCAAAACATTCATTCCCACCTCGCACTAACCATAATTATTCAAAAACACCCAGACCCACTCATACCAATCTGCACATACAAAACTCATACGGGGTCATTTACTAAGGGAAAAAACACGACGAATTCGGAAAAAACGCAGCATTTTTTAAAAAAAGAGTCGCTCGCGCTTACCTTCATCCAGGATGGTTCGGTGAACTCCAGTGCGTTCCGATGCTCTTTAGCGCAGCAGCGACACCTGGTGGACGTCGGAGGAACTACCTTAGTGAATCCCAGCCGGACCCGAATACACCGCAGAGAAAGCGCCGCTGGGTCGCGAATGGACCGGGTAAGTAAATCTGCCCCATAGGCTTCCTTAGACTCACATTCACCCACATCAACCTATACATCATTCTACCACTAGCAAACTTACTCATACATGCCAATCTCCCATTCTTCTCTAATACTCCCAACATAAAACCTAACATATTCACACACAAAAGAACTTCTAAATTCCATACTCCCTGGTGGAAACGCTACATATAAAAAAATCGATAGCACCACACTCTTGATCACCACTATTTTCCCAATCAAAGACAAATCTCTCATTCTTCACATACATAATTTTTGCTCCACTTTCTCTCTTGAATCCATCCAACTTTCATCTCCTTTTAAACTCTCATCAAACTTTATCCCCAACGCTTTAATTGCACCACTCACCCTATTTATTCCAATCTCCACATTCACACTCACTTGCCTAAAAGCCCAGGCCGAACAATAAATTGACACTAACAATTTCACTTGTCTCATTGCACATACCGGGGCAGATTTACTTACCCAGTCCATTGGCGATCCAGCGGCGCGTTCACTGCGGTGGCTTCGGGTCCGGCCGGCATTCACTAAGGTAGTTCCTCCGACGTCCACCAGGTGGCGCTGCTGCGCTGAAGTCCGCCGAGGCCCGCCGCAATGCACTGGAGTTCACTGGCCTATTCCTGGTGAAGGTAAATATGAGTCCCGCGACACTTTTTTTTTTTTAAATGCGCCGGTTTTTCCAAATCCGTCGGGTTTTCATACGGCCACGCCCCCAGATTTCCGCCACGTGCATGCCACCGCCGATGCGGCACAATCTGATCGCGTGCGCCAAAATCCCGGGGCGATACAGGGAAAATCGGTGCAAATTGGAAATATTCGAGTAACACGTTGGGAAAACGCGAATCGGGCCCTTGGTAAATGACCCCCACCGAGTCAAAAATCACACATACGTCATCCATACAAGCATTTACCTTCAATTCCACCCCATCTCCTCCCGGGATCTGCACCCCTCTCACCACCTTATCCCTCCGCACCAAACAAAGCAAAGATTCAATAGCGCAGTTAAAGGCAATCGGCGAGAGGGGGCACCCTTGTCTCATTTCAGACTTCACATTCACTCTTCTCCCAACCTTTCCTTTAACTAACACACGACTATAAACATCCTCATACAAACTTTTAACACATTCCACAAACAACAATGGAAACCCTAACTCACATAACACTTTAAACAAATACCCATGCGCTAATTTATCATATGCTTTTTCGAAATCTAACTAAACCACATATACCCCTTTCCCTCTACACTTCGCATCCCACAAACAATCTCTTAACAGACACAAGCACTGCACAACACTGTTCAACACCAATCACACCTCCAATCACTCTTTTCATTCTGTTTGCAATCAACTTGGCATAAATCTTATAGTCACAATTAAGCAACGTTATCGGCCTCCAATTTTTTACAAGTTTCAAGTCTCATTTTTTTGGAATTACAATCACACCCTCTTTCATACTATACGCAATCACCACATTCTCCCACATATATATGCAATCACTTTCAAAACTTCCTTACCAATCATACCCCACATCGACTTATAAAATTCACATGGCAAACCATCCACACCAGGCGTTTTGTTCAACGCCTTCAACATCACCACCTCCCACACTTCATTCATTTCAATCTCGCCACATTCTTCCCTTCCTCATTCCAACTCCTCACCAAACCTTTCAACACATCATTTCCACCCTCTCATCCCTCCACTTATCCTCATACAAACTTTCATAAAATTTAGACACTTCCTTAACCACTTCTTCGCCTCTCACTTCACAATCATCCCCATTCATAATAATTGATATCACTTTTCCCAAAAACTTTCTTAAAGAAAATTCATGAACATTTTTCATCATACTCAACTTTATCTAATTTTGCCCTAAATATTATGCTACGTCCTTTCTCTTTTAAAAACTTTCTAACTTCACGCTTCACCATTAATAAATCAACATCCACATCACATCCATTCTCTCTTAACACATACAAACCTCCAGTCTTTTCTTCCTTGCTAACTCATAACCCATACTCTTAAAGAAACTTTTTGTTTTTGATTTCACCCACTCCCACCAGCACACAACATCCCTAAACTCATTGGGACACATTTACTAAGGGTCTGAATCACGCATTTTCATCGAGTTTCCCGAATATTTCCGATTTGTGTAAAATTGCCCCGGGATTTTGGCGCACGCGATCACATTGTGGCACATCGACACCGGCTTTCACGTGACAGAAATGGGGGTGTGTGGCCGTTAGAAAACCCGACGGATACGGAAAAAACGTGGAATTTAAAAAAAAAATTTTGTCGCAAGAATAACACTCACATACACCGGGATGAAGAAGGTGAACTCCAACGGACTTCAGTGCAACAGCGACAACAAGTGGATATCGGGCGCACGACCTTAGCAAATCCCGGCAAGTGAATGGACTGGGTAAGTAAATGAGCCCCATTCTGTCTCTCACACCATTTTTTAAACAAAACCTCATACTGTCTTCTAACCTCCTTATCCTCTAACATTCCCACATTCATTTTCCAAATACATCTCCGCAAATCCAATACACGTCGGACACATGATTACCCGTGTTGTTAATGTTAAAGTACGTCTGGTTGCACCAACCGTTGGTGAAGTTTCCAACCTTGGGAGCAATCTGGTCAGCCCTATAGATGCAAAGGTAGTCCTGGTTGGGGTGTCCCAGAGCTCCAGCAGTGGGCTTATAATGGGGCAGTGTATGGTACTCGGTGGTTATGGGTTTATACTTAGCAGAAGGAGAGGTTTTGTTTTGGTACAGAGACATAAGGACTGTCTTGGTCAGAGGATGGAGTAGCAGGGAAAGGAACGGACAACAGTGAACTCCTAGCCATGCCACACACAATACAGTCGGTCTTGTTTTGACTAGCTGCGCTGTACTTTATCCACTCCACCCAAGCATTCACTGTTCCGAACCCAGTCTCTATGGCTAGCTTATCCTCATAGGTGGGGTTTTGAAGAGTTTGATATATGGGATTTCGTAAAGTGACGTTGTTTGACTCTGCCTGTTTCAGGAGGAGGTAAGAAGTTGAATTCCTCATATCTCTTATCCAGAACTTTCCTTTTGGACCCGATTCACCCCTCCAAAACCTTATAAAATACACCCCCTCATCTTGTGGTATGGGGTTAACTATGGAAATGATCAGTTTGTTACATTTCCCTGGTGTCCGACAGACAGCGGTATAGGGAGTCTTGAATAAGCTTAATCTTTCCTTAAGTGATCTCCCGTACTGGTCTTTCTTTTTCATTACTGAGCGTGGTCTATATCCCCAGTCGTTTCCAGTGTTCCATGCTATTGACCCCCAGTGCCATCCTTTTCCACATTCCGTTCCCCAGTATGGGTCGTCATTTGGGCACATGTATATAGTTTCATATCCCGCCCCATACAGCCATCCATCCACTATCCCCAACTGTCTTTTCCACTGACTCCTTTCACAGTCTACTATGTGGTAGTAGTCTATGACCCATGTCGCAATGTGAGTGTTGGTAGAGTTATACCAGAGGTTGCGAGAGCCTGGTTTGCCTGTTGTATCCACCCCAGCTCCAATTTTTCCAGGGCTAGTGTTTGGATTCCCCAAGCATAAAGTGAACAAGAAGAGACCAGCTAGGAAGAAGAATAGGTAAGTTTGCAATGGGCGGCATGGAGCCATATTGGTTTTCCCTCTAGCTTCACAGACGTGGCGTTGGTCAGCAGTACTTGAAAGGGACCGTCGTAGCGGGGCTCTAGACTCATTCTGGTGTGTCTCTTTACCACCACGTAGTCTCCAGGCTTCAGGGTATGCGTCCTGAAATCACTGTCCGGATCTGGAAGAGAATCATAGACACGTTTGTGGACCTTTTACCAAGGCCTGGCTCAACTGTATGGCATATTTCAGTTGGTTTCCTTCCATCAGCTGCAGGGTCTGTGGGAAATAGAGGCCTAGTTGGGGTGCACAGCCAAAAAGTACCTCGAAGGGGGACAATCTTGTCTTTCGGTTGGGGTTGGTCCTGACTGAATAGAGGGCGGCATGAAGGCACTCGGGCCATGGTTTCCCTGTGTCTGCCATGGCTTTCTGGATCTTTAGCTTGAGAGTGCCATTTAGTCTCTCAACCCTACCACTAGCTTGGGGGCGGTAGGGGGTGTGTAGGGCCTGTTCTACGCCCAGGAGGGACAGAGTCTCAGTCATTACCCGCCCGGTGCAGTGAGTTCCACGATCAGACTCTATGGTCTCTGGGAGTTCAAACCTGTAGAAAATCTCACTCACCAACTTCTTGGCTGCAGCTCTGGCAGTAGCCTTGGTCGTGGGAAAAGCTTCTGGCCACCCTGAAAAGAGATCAATGCACACAAGCACATATTCATACGTGCCACTTTTTGGTAGCTGGATAAAAATCCATCTGCAGTCTCTGGAAGGGATACAGCGGTGGTTGTCACCTTCTGTGGGGTCTTTACCACCATACCCGGGTTGTGGCGCGCACAGACTATGCAGGCTTCCACTAGTCTAGTGACAGGGGTAGTAATGCCCGGGGCGAACCAGTGTCCTTTTATGAGCGCTAGCATGGCCATTTTGGATTGGGCTATTTGACTTACCGCCGGGTACAGGGCTCTGGGCAGGCACACTCTCTCTCCAAGCATCCAGATCCCATCAGCTTGCATCTGGGCTCCAGCTTTACTCCACACTCCTTTTTCTTCCGGTGACACTTGAGCCACCAGGGATCGGAATACCTGCTTTCACTTTTATTATCCCCACCTCTTGTGGAAGTAAGAGAGCATCCATGAGCTCTTTAATCAATAGGCCATGCTTAATGGGGTCCCTGCAGAGGTGAGGAAGTCTCTGGCCTGCCATATTGGGCCATAATCATGACAAGCCCCATGGGAATATCTTCTGTCTGTGTAGATATTCGCCCTCTTAAAGGAAACCTACCACTTGAAGTGGCAGGTTTCAGAAGAAAACACCGAGCACCAGCTCAGGCTGAGCTGGTGCCGGTGCTTATTTTTGTTAGTGTTTTAAACCGCGGTATCGCGGTTTAAAACACTTTTTAAATGTATAGCCGGCGCAGGGAGGTACGCGCTCGGCGCTTACCGTGCGCGCGGCTACATAGGAATTGAAGGAGAGCCGCGCGCATGGTAAGCGCCGAGCGCAGGGAGCGCCGAGCGCAGGGAGGTACGCGCTCGGCGCTTACCATGCGCGCGGCTCTCCTTCACTTCCTATGTAGCCGCGCGCACGGTAAGCGCCGAGCGCGTACCTCCCTGCGCCGGCTATACAGTTTAAAAAGTGTTTTAAACCGCGATACCGCGGTTTAAAACACTAACGAAAATAAGCACCGGCACCAGCTCAGCCTGAGCTGGTGCTCGGTGTTTTCTTCTGAAACCTGCCACTTCAAGTGGTAGGTTTCCTTTAACCTTTGCAAGCTGTAACGCTTCCTTGAGTGCCATCAGCTCCGCCTCCTGCGCTGACCTGTGTGGAGGGAATGGTTCTGCTTTTACTACCTCATGTGTGCCACTGACCACTGCATATCCAGTGTAGAACTGTCCATCCTCTCCCACCGACCTGGAGCCATCTACAAAAAACTCAACATCTGGGTTAAGTAGTTCTTTGTCGGTGACATGAGCAAAACCAGATGTCTCCTGTTGGATAAGGGACAAACAGTCATGCTCATGCTGAAGTTCAAAAAGCTCCTCATCTGAGAAGCTGTGCAAAAACAGAGAGTCTGTTGGAGGGGGCCTGGAGACTCCCTCCCCCCTTCTGAATCCTGTAAAGCTGGCAACAGGGTGGCAGGATTCAGAGCTGTGCACCTTTTTAGTGTGACATTCGGGGGCATCAGGAATGCACACTGGAGTCTAAGTTGTTTGGTCATGTTAAGATGTTTGGGTTGCACATGGGTAAGAATACTGTGCAAGTCATGTGGGGTATGTACAGTGACTGGGTGGTCTAGGATTAACTCACTAGCCTTGCTGAGCAGAGTGCTGACTGTGGCTACTTCTCTGACACAGGAGGGGGCTCGTCTCACAACTGAGTCTAACCGGGCTGAATAGTAGGCCACTGGTCTTGGAAGGCCACCATGCTCCTGGACAAGGACACCTGCGGCGTGGCCTCTGTACTCAGTGCAAA
This sequence comes from Engystomops pustulosus, assembly GCF_040894005.1. Taxonomy (NCBI): domain Eukaryota; kingdom Metazoa; phylum Chordata; class Amphibia; order Anura; family Leptodactylidae; genus Engystomops; species Engystomops pustulosus. Next base: position 167,862,181 of record NC_092411.1, on the reverse strand, counting down.
ACAGGACAAAAGGCTTGGTGTAGTGGGGTGTGCCTAGGGCCGGGGCAGACAGGATTGCCAGCTTAAGGATGTGGAATGCATCAATTGCCTCCGGACTGAGGAAAAAAGGGGTAGAGGCAATACAGTCATAGAGAGGTTGCATCAGGCTGGAGGCAGACCTTATCCAAGGCCTGCAGTAGCTGACTAGGCCCATAAACATGCGAAGGGACTTACGGCCTAAAGGTAGGGGCATATTTTGGATTGCCAGCTTTCTTTCCTCTGTCAGGTGTCCGCCTGCAGCTGAGAGGCAGTGGCCCAGGAAGACCACCTTCTCCTGGCAGTACTGGAGTTTGTCTCTGGAAGCTTTGCAACCTTTCTCAAAGAGGAAACACATGAGACTGATTGATGCATTCTGACAGGCCTGCAATGAGGGAGCACACAGAAGTAAATCATCCACATACTGTAACAGTACAACATCAGGTGGGGGCATCCAATCTGCCAGCACCTCTTGAAGGGTGCTCCCCCTTTGTGGGAGTCTGCACCAAGTGTACTGGATGAGAAGGTTAGTAAAAGCAAACAAATACTGGCTGTCTTCATGTAAGGGGACAGAGAAGAATGCATTTGCCAGGTCAAGAACAGTGAAAAAGGTAGCAGTTTCAGGCACAGCTGCCAGCAGCGTGTGCAGGTTAGGGACAACTGGAGTGATAGTTTCAGTACACGCATTGACAGCTCGGAGGTCATGGACCATCCTGTATGTGTCCGGCTGCCCTTTCTGGGTCTTTTTCTTGACCAGGAACAGAGGAGTATTAGCTGTGGACTGGATACGCTTAATCACTTTTGCCTTTAAGAGGTCTTGGATCTGGGTATTGACAGCATCCTGCTGGGCAGGAGTAAGAGGATACTGTCGCAACATAGGGGGCTTTTTGCCGGGTGACAGTTCAACTTCAACTGGACTGACTGGCAGCAGCCCTACATCAGTTTTGGAGGTGGCCCAGAAGCCTGTGGGGACCTCACTATCTATCCGTGCATCATGTTGGACCTGATTTATGATCACAGGGTGAATGGCTAGAGCCAGAACTTTACAGATATACTTCTCAGGGAGGCCTGAAGAAAGGGTTATAGTACCGTCAGGGTGATAGCGGATGCAAGCCTGCAGTGCCTGCAACACATCCATTCCCAGTAAGTTCTGTCCCCTGCCCTCAAGCACCAGACACTTGTGTCACCACAATGTGGTCCAGTATCTGACCAAAGTCAAGTGAAAGGGGGTGAGTCAAATGATAGGTCGCCCGCTGTCTGTCAAATCCAGAGGCTTTTGTGGTTTGTCTGGAGATCTGATTAGGCTTCAGATACTTCTTGTTGATAACAGTAATGGCTGCCCCCGTGTCTACAACAAAAGGAATTAACTCCCCGTTCAGCTTAATATCAAGTACCTGATCACCTGTGACTGTGCCTGTAGTAGAGACAACAGCCTTCACAGTGAACACGGGGTTGCCTGCCTCCTAGCGGGCAGCCGGGGCAACAGCATGGGCAGGGTCACTGCTGTCGGGGCATGTCTGGACTTGCTGACGTCTTCCACCTCAGCCCCCTCCCTGGTTACCACCCTCTTGCTTGCGTCTGGGCTTCTGAGGTTGGGGGCAGTCATTTCTGTAATGTCCCTCCTTCCCACAGTTGAAGCATGCCCCTCTCTGCGTGGGGCTGGTGGTGCTTCAGCGACCTCAGTTAGTCTGATTTTGGCTGTTGACTATTTAAGAGCCAAGTTGGACTCTACTCCTTTTGCCTTCTGAAGCAGGGTCATTGGGGTTGCTACTCTCCAGTCAGGGAGGGAGCTCTCTAGTCCGTCACGTATCTGTGCTCGTAGCCCTTTAACAAACCAGTCACTGAAGTAAGTGATCATCCCCTGTTCAGCCAAATTATGTCCCATATGTCTGAAAGCAGTCTGAAGTTCCCCGTAAAACAATTCTACTGTCTGTTGAGGTTTTGTCTGATGTCACTGAGAGACACTGGGTTCTCTCTGATTCGCCCACTTAGTCAGTCCGTTTAGGAACGTTGCCCCTGACTGCAGTGTCTCCTCATATGGGACCCTCTGCGCCCCATATGCCTGTCTGACTTGTTCTAGTTCAGGGCAAAATGTCACTTTTGCCTTATCCCAGGCTCCCCGTGGAAAACACATGGAACACAGGGTGTCAAGGTCTTGATAAGTACACTTAAAAGACTTAGCTACATGCTCTATGTACTCCAGGAATGGCACAGGGTTTTGCAGGGGGTCTGGGGCTTTCTCTCTGTTGGCCATCAACTCAGTTGCAGACCAAGGTCGGTATACCTCAACAGTAGTGTATTCAGCAGGTACTGGGGGAAGGACTTCATTTCCTGTGGTAATATCACGTACAGGTCCAATAGCTGCATGTGTCATCCTAGACTCTGCCCTAACCGGTCTCACTGAAGGGAAAGGTCTAGGGGCCCCACAGTTTCTGCAAGTGTCTGTCCAGTCATGGTTCTGTATCCCACATCGGATACAGGTCCATCCCTCAGGGTCCTGTTCAGTATTATCTCCCCTTTTGGTCACGCCTTTTGAAGCTTCCCCCTCTTCCTCAGTGAGAACTGGTCGGATGTGGGCAGTCTGTGTAGTATGGGGGTGGTCTACCAGAGGGCTCCTGGTACCATCCCCTCTTCCAATCCACCTTTGTCCAACCCTTTGTCATTATCTCTCTACTTACATCAAGCCAACCTTCTGCCTGGGTGTGCCACGTTTTGTCTTTGAGCCAGCCACCATTTTGATCAAGTGCTGTCTCCCACCTTTGCACACTCAGGGGATCATCTGACATACCCAAAAACTGACATACTCCAAATACCTCATAACTTCCTTTTACCCACTCTTTACCTTTCCTGTGTGACACTATGGCAGTTGCCTTTTTAGGTCTGCAGTGTCCAGCTACAGTCTTACTTTGCTCACTACCCATTTTGTGGAATCTGTGGAATACCTGATTTTGTTCAAGGGCTATAGATATCCTCCGTAAATACAGCTCCAGACTACCCTGTAAACTATCAGTAAGTACAAATTAGAGACCTTCACACAATGTTTCAAAAATCAAGGAGTTAACGCTCAACTGTAAAAGTCTCTATTCCTTACCGTATCACAGGGCCGATCCCAATCCCGAAGGAATGGTCGTAAATTTGGCCAGAATTTGTCTCTGCAAACTTCCAGATTCTATCAGTGCTTAACTTTGCAAGGGTCCTTTATCATCATTACAGTGAACTCAGGTTATAGTGAACAGTTTAAATAAATTGCACACACACAGGCAACCTTACTCTGTCTAACCAATCCATGAAATGAAGTGACATATCAAGGTAATTTGAAATTCCTTACCTCGGGTGCACCATTGTCAGTTCAGTTCACAAGAGCGGCACAGACTAATATGAAGCTTGCCTCAGTGGTCAGCTGTCCACACCTGAGCCCCGCGTCGGGCGTCAAAATATCAGGGAGAAAATGACCATAAGGGTCTTTTGATTCATGATCCATGTCCACGTTGCAAAGGTGAGTTCCGAATTAAATGAGTCTGTGTCCAGCGCTGGAGTTTTCACTAACTTAAAAGAAAAGACAAACCTGTCCTTGCAGAAAGGCTCACAACAAGACTGCTAAGTTTATTGTGGGACTGACATTTATAGAAAACCATAAGGCACTTTACATAAGGCATGTAATTAGAAAAGCAGCAACTATAATTGGGTGTTCTCACCCAGGAAATGTAACACTATTTGGTAACTTCACACAATAGAGTCTAATACTATTGGCTACATGCAAATACTGAAACTTCCCAGGTGTTCACCTGGATACCTTCCTCTAGGTGGTACTAGCGAGCACTAAGTCTTTGTGTGCTTTGCTCAGGGATGAACCCCACCCTACTTCAGTTATCACTACACAAAGTTATATGAAATGAATACTGAATCTTTAAAATGTCCGACAATATGTAAAATGGCGTCTGAGTCCAGTGTAATATCTTTAACAGTGATGAAATACCCCCACGATCTGCAAAAAAAGTATAAGAATAAGGTTTTTTACAAACTGTTTCCTGCACATCTTTCAAACGATAGTCTAACACATTAGCAATTTCCCTAACACATCCCCATCCTCCCTCCCAACATCCACATTAAGGTCCCCAAAACAAATGATCAGTATCCTCCCCTGCATAAAAAACTTAATCTTCTAAAAAAAAATTAACCCTTTCAACTTTCTTCGTTGGAGCATATACAAGCATACTACCAGGAACTTTACAACAGGGCCCGTATAAAGATATGACCCCGGAGCAACTCCAGGAAAGAATTAACACATACATTGCAAACACGGCACTCCCCGGCTTGGGTGAAGAGGATAGGGGGCCCTTGAGGAGGACATCACTGAGCAGGAGCTCTCAGAGGTGATAAAACTGACCCCGGCGGGGAAATCCCCGGGGCCCGACGGGTTCACCCCCCGGTTTTATAAAATCCTCAGACAGAAACTAGTTCCCTTTCTTACCAGGGTCTTCAACGGGATCTCCTCGCACACCCCCTTTACACGTCAATCCCTTAAGGCTACTATTTCAGTTATCCCCAAACCAGGGCAAGACCATACGGTGTGCGCTAACTATCGCCCCACATCATTGAATAATGTGGATGTAAAGTTGTATTCAAAACTTTTGGCTAACCGACTAGGTGCCATTCTTCCCTCTATCATACACAAGGACCAGGTGGCCTTCCTTCGTGGGTGGGAGGCCCGAGATAACACAAATAAGACCTTGCTGCTGATTTCCCTTGCCAAAACTGCTAGACAGCCGCTCTGCCTGTTGTCAGTGGACTAAGAAAAAGCTTTGTGCAACCGTGTGCATTGGGGTTTCCCCTGGGCGGCCCTGGACCAAATTGGGGTAGGCCCTCGGTTCTTTGGAATGATCAAAGCTCTATATTCGGCCCCTGCGGCTTAAGTAAGAATAAATGGAACCTCCTCCATGCCATTCCCGATTAAGAATGGAACCCGCCAGGGCTGCCCCCTCTCCCCACTTTTGTATATTATTGTTATGGAACATCTAGCAGTGGCCCTCCGCAGTAACCACAGTGTGCATGGTCTTGAAGTAGGATCCAAACAATACAAGGCCGCCATCTATGCTGATGACCTGCTCTTGTACATGTCACAGCCCCGGGTCTCCCTCCCGTCCATCCTGGTGGAATTTTCGCGCTTTGGCCTCCTTAGCAATTTCAAGGTCAATTTATCAAAATCGGAAGCGCTGAACATTTCCCTCCCTGAGAGTGAAGTACCCCACCTGGTGTCCCAATTACCCTTTAAATGGTTGAGATCTCACATTCGCTACTTAGGAATAGACATCCAGACAGATCTCTCCCATCTTTACAACCTCAATTACAAAACTCTTCTAGACCGTACAATAAGGGACCTGGCCAGATACCGAAACCCTTAATGGTTTGGTCGGATTAACGTCCTTAAAATGGCCGTAATGCCCTGTTTCCTATACTTATTTCAAACCTTACCGATATGTCCTCCGAGCTCATTCTTTACTAGCCTCAAAGCGGCTTTCCGGAGATTTGTGTGGGGAGGTGGGACAAACTGGATCAGCTACGTCACCTTGGTTAGACCCAAAACTGCAGGTGGGGTGGGTCTCCTTTTACCATTCAGCATCGGTGCTTATGCGTTTAGTGAATTGGCATTATCATAAAGCATCCAAGCAGTGTGTTTCTTTGGAAACAGACCTCATTCACCCCCACATTTGCACTATTCCATTGATGCGGCCGGCCCAACAACCAGAGAGCTTCACACACTCTCTCTTCTCCCCACTTTGCGAGCCTCTGACCCGGACACTCCTCTTTCCTGGCTGAAGTATCAACAGCTAGCACCGTACGTAAACTCGGACTCTATCTCTATCTCTTGGGACATCCCTAACCGGGTTTGAGGCGCTCCTTAGACCTTCATCTCCCCCGGCTCACGTCTTGTCTTAGTTATACACTATATTGCTCACTGAGGGGGAACCCAGGGTTTGTGTCAGCATGGGAGACGGAATTATCAACCACGCTTACGAAGCAGAATGGGACAAAGCCTTCTTATTCTCCCATAAACTCCCCTTGCCCTGCAGCGCACAAAAGAAGAATTATAAGATTTTATCACAATGGTACAGGTGGCCCCTCACGCTCCACAGGATCTACCCTGGAGTTTTGGAACTTTGCTGGAGGTGCGGTGCGGAAGGGGGATCCATTCTTCATATTTGATGGAGCTGCTCGGCAATACAGGTCTTCTGGCGGATGCTATTTGACACCAACAGCAGGGTGTCTGGTAAGACTATACAATTCTGCCCACAGGTCGCCCTCCTTTCAGTGTTGCCGGGCACCATCTCCTCCATCAAAAAAGGCCTCCTTTGCCATTTTCTCACGGCTGCAAGGACTGTGATCCCTCGACACTGGAAGAGCCCTCACCCGCCCACAGCTATGGAGTGGATACAGAAGCTCCGTTACATCCGAAGGATGGAGGAGCTGGTGGCTGATGACATGCAAGACCCGATTAAAACAGCCACTGTGTGGACCCCCTGGGAGGAATACCAGCTAACCCCTGCCTTTTAGGATCTTTTTGTTTAGAATAATAATATCTTTACTTGAAATCGTAACCTTTCGGGACTTCTGCATTGCAGTGTGTATAGCCATAGAATGACTTAAAAGCCACCCTTAACCCCCGACCCCCCCACTTTGTCTTACTCGTCTATGTCTTGAGTTGTCTGTCCCCTGTTTGTCTCGTTCTTTCACTGGAAAGGGTGGGTGGACCCCCGCAAACGTTACATTATGATTTTTGCCTCAGTGTGATCTCACAGTCTCCCGTCATGGATCCCTGGAAGAATCATTGATGTTCTCAGGTGCAGAAGGATGCACTGGACTCTCACAGTCCTCAATCACTTCATTGTCATCCCACATCTTCTCTATCACCGGCATCACCGGGTCCTTGGCCTGAGTAGGGCTGCTTTCTCCCTGGCCTCCCTCTCTGTGGCTAATTTCTCAGCCATGTTTTAATCTTAGGGGAGAGGGAAAGTGTAGGAGAAGTGGCAGTAAAATGTAACTTTTATTAATTATAATTAAAATTAAAAGTAGAAAATAGTTGTGAACGAATTTTAACAAATAGGAAAAGTTCAAGGGATGTTTTCCCCTTCCATGCAGAGACTGACCCCTATAAATTGACTTGCATGGATTCCCTTAAATTGAGGGATTTATTTGAGGGTATCGTGATCCAACTTCGAGGATATTATTAATGGTGTGATATCCAGTGTTGATTGTGTTTATACATTGTTCCTCATTCACAGTGTAACAATGTTGCGACTTGTTAGTTTCACAGCCTCTTATGTAGCCACTCTCCGTTCCTCGTCTATCTTTCTTATTTGGGCCCGCTGCCTCCGATTGGTCGCCACCACGCTTTCAGTGTACAAGGATTCCTCTCTTCTTTCCTCCAGTATAGGACAGAACCTAAAGTAAATTATTTCAGCTCCACACCTCCTTGTTTGCTTGCAGTTTTCCACCTGATGACCAAAGTATCTGCAATTCCTGAAGGTAGCCTGATATTTACACTCTTCAGCCGTGTGTTGAAACTGGAAACAATTCCTACAGAAGGAAGGCTGCCCCAAGTACCAAATTCTAACACTGTGTCCGCCCACCGACCAATTTGCCGGGGGATGCAGGAAGCCCCCAACTGACGTACTGTCCTGCTTAAACTTCACCATATACTTGATACGGCAATTGTAAATTCCGAGAAAGTTCTTCAAAGGAGTAACAGATTTTTTCTCAGCATAGTTCTTCAGATAGGCGGCAATCACATCTACCGGCGTATATACGTTAAAGAGGTGAACAAACAGCGTTTTTTCTTCCAATCCAAATAGCAGCTCCACCTCTATACCTTGGAGTACCGGATTCTCCCCCAATGCCTTTATCTTTTCTTAGACATTCAAGCATCTATCATACTCTTTAAATGTCACTTCAAAGGTTCCTTGGCTCAGAAGGTCATTCACACCAAGAAGATCTTCCGCCTTGACTCCACATTTATCCACCAATAAGAGCTTCAGAATATAGGAGACTCTGTTCTTCTCTTTCTCTGCCACAGGTACTGTGAAACGGATCGTGTTCCTCACCGCCATGTTCTTCTTCAAGGAAAATATCGGCCCTCATGCCACAGAAAAATCTTCAGATCTCTTCTCTGCACGGGATAGGCTCCAAAAGGTTACCCTCCAGAAGCACTCCCTCGACCTCTGACTGCTTCAGGTCATGCCATGATCCCAGCCAAAAGGCCGAGAAGCAATAGCAGACATAGCTCGCCCAAACCGGGGGCCCCCTTCAAAACACTGATGGACTTCAAAACGCTCATCTCATGGAGATGAGCCACCAGCAGGAGGCAAAAGCGCTACTCTGACTCTCAGTTGGGAGTCTGTTACTTCTGGAATAGATATACTGGTTTGGCTTAATCGTACACAATAGGGCACATTTACTAAGGGTCCGCAGCCGCGAATCCGTCGGGTTTTTCCCGAATATTTCCGTTTTGCGCTGTATTTCACGGGATTGTGGCGCACGCGATCGAATTTTGGCGCAATCGCGCCAACTTTCGCGCTACAGAAATCGGGGGGCGTGGCCACCGGACAACCCGAAGGATTCGGAAAAACCGCAGAATTTAAAAAGCCATTTGTGTCACAAGATCAAGCACTCACATACACCAGAAAAAAGCAGGTGAACTTCGGCGGACCTCGGCGCAGCAGCGACACCTGGTGAATATCGGCGCACGGACCTTAGTGAATCCCGGCAGAACCCGAATCAGCAGCGGAGAACCCGCCGCTGGATCGCGACTGGACCGGGTAAGTAAATGTGCCCCAATATCTTTAGACTTTTTGTAGGTCTTACTTGGTGTGAAGGGGGCTACCATTCAAGGTAGCAAAAGAAGGCATTGTTTTCCATTTAACAACTTGAAAAACGTTTTTGCATACTTCCCAGAGTCGGATCCACACAATTAAAATGATAACCCTACCAAGATTTTTATACCTTTTCAGATCATTGCCCATTCCTATTCTGGTAAAATAGGACATTCTCACATCTCCAAATTTTTATGGAACAACAAACGCCCATGCATAGCACTCTTCACCATGTTCAGGCACAAATGATTAGATGGTCTGTCCCTTCATAATACTACAAAGCAGCCCAAATTATTCAATATGCCACTATAGCTACTCAGGTGGGTTTCCCTTGAATACTACCTGCTCCATCCTATATCATTGCCAAGTCTGTTCTGGATGACAGGTCCCCTGCCTACCTCCTTGCATTACCTTTCCTATTACACTCTTTAAAACTTTGGCGATCCATGCTATTCCAGCAAAAGCTTCAATCCTTCTCCATTGGTACCATTATTTAATGACCCGACCTTCCCCTCGGGGGTGAAACCAGGGGTCTTTAGATGGTGGGTGGCAAAAGGTATTTACTATGTTAGGCACCTGATGTCTGGGGGAAAACTTCTATCTGATAATGAAATCATCTCTAAATTGGAAGTCCCCCATAGGAACACTTTAGGCGTACTCTGAGGTACCACTTCAGACTCCCAAACATCATTTGAAAACGTCTGTATAAAATATCAATTTGGTAGAGGAACTATCTCTCTCTTACATTCCATTTTCATTTAGGCTTTGAACTTTCCCTAGCGAGATATGGACATTGCTGTAGCACACTGGCAAAGGGTAGCCAGCAGGTTTCACTGACGTAGACCTATCTAACGTTATTGCATACAGTTAATTACTTCTGTAATATGTACTTCCAACTACCCAACAGCTATTTCAGAGGCTGTAATGCCCCTGGTCATATGGCCGACATCTGGTGGCTCTGCCCCAGATGTAGACTCTCGCTGAAACAACATTAAAACACTTATCCGCTCGTTATTAGGTAATGTGTAACCTCAGCTGTACTCCTTTTAGGGGATAAACTAGCGAAAGTCAAGAATAAAGCTCATCGCTTGGTTCAGTTTATAGGTAGAGCAACTAAAATCCATATAACGGCAAAATGGAAATCATCACACCTATCGTTTACAGCAGTTAAGAACAGAATCAATTTACTGATGTTTTTTGAAAGGATAGAGGCAACCAGACACCTAAGCTCTATTTAAAGGCATTTGGAACCCATGGATCACAACACAAGGTTCACCAACCCTTGAAAGGGCTCTAGCTCTACCTCATTGTCTTCAGGGCCTACGGCTCTAGACAATTCAGAGTCGTTCCTCAAATTATCGAGAATTGAGAGCAGTTTGGAAAGTCTTGAAAGGGAGCTCCCAATATCTAAAGAATTCTTATGTCAAAGTTTAGTCAGACATTATGACTACGGTAACCCGAGAACAACATATCGGGGCTTATTTACTAAGGGTTCGCGGTTCGCATTTCCATCGTACTTCCCGAGGTTTTCCGCTGGGACAGGAATTTAGAAGGCGATTGTGTCGCATGCAATCGGAATTTGGTGCAGCGGTGCCGGCTTTCATGCAACAGAAATCGGGGGGGGAGGGGTGTCAGACGATTCGACTGATTCGGACTGTGCACGGGATTTAACATTTAAATTGTGTCACAAGAACAAGCACTTACATACACTAGGAAGAAGATGGTGAACTCCAGCAGGATATCGGGTGCACGATGTTAGTGAATCGCAGCACAGTGCATTCTGGTCGGACAATGCAGTTCAGGGAATTCTGTCTCCCAAATGCATGCATTCAGTCACAAGTATGCTTTTTACCCAATTTCTGTAGTTCCAAAGATGATACAGAAAATCTTATCAGACAGAGCAAAGGTGATTGTAATAGTCCCATTTTGGCCAAAAAAGAATTGGTTTTCGGCCCTGAAGGATCTATCAGTACCAGAACAAATGCTACTTCCACCCCGGATGGACATTCTTCACAAAGGGCTGTATATCATCCAAAACCTCAAGCCCCCAACCTTTCGGCCTGTATCCTGAATGGAGAGGGAATGGAGGCGAGTTGTAAACAATTAACCTTTGCTATATACAGGCGGTCCCCTACTTAAGAACACTCGACTTACATACGACCCCTAATTACAAACGGACCTCTGGATATTGGTAATTTACTGTACTTTAGTCGTAGGCTACAACGATCAGCTGTGAAAGTTATCACAGGTGTCTGTAATGAAGATTTATTGTTTCTCCTGATTCTTATGACAACCCAACATTTTTAAAATTCAATTGTCACAGAGACCAAAAAAGTTCTGGCTGGGATTACAATGATAAAATATACAGTTCCTACTTACATACAAATTCAACTTAAGAACAAACCTACAGACCCTATCTTGTACGTAACCCGGGGACTGCCTGTATTCAAAAATATGGAAAAGATTTGTATCATTTTGTGGGACAGAAACCCCTAATCAATTATCTCCCAATATTTCTCAATAGTTATAGGCAGAAAAGGCGGCATATGCAGCACAACTTCTACTTGCTCATGAATCAATAAAGGCACACTCAACTCGGGGCATGGCGACCTCCTGGACAGAGAAAAGAAGAGATTCAATAGAAGAGATTTGTAGGGTGTAAACTGGTCCAGTCATGGGACTTTTGCTAGACATTATAGATTAGATAATACAAAAATACTAAAGACTACTAAATACAAAAAATGTAGTAAGGTCTTACAGGCTGTTGTTTCCCCCTAAAAATGAATGATTTGTTATGTCTCCAAGTGGGGCCGTCACGGGGGACGCTAGGGGAAAAGTTGAATTATTCTTACCGTTAATTCCTTTTCCATTAGTCCACAATGATGGTCCATGTATATTCCCACCCTATGTTTTTCCCACATACAATAAATGGGTTGTATCCACTGACAGGTGTCGTTATTGGAAGCCACTGGTATGTGGATGCAGGGGAGGCTATTTAACCTCTCAGCTTCCTGTCCCTGCAGGGTCAAGGGTCAAGTGGGGCCGTCATGGTGGAATAATGGAAAAGGAATTAACCGTAAGAATAATTCAACTTAACTTTTTGCACAATTCTACACCTGGAGTGCTTTTATTGCCTTTCTACATACTATTTTTGGAGGACCTGAAGCCCGGCCCTGGTTAGCGTGCACCCATCTTATATTTTTCTGTGCTACTTGGATTATCTTTTTGTATACATATATAAAATATATATTGCAGATTAATGAAATTAAATGTGATACCCAGATGGGAATATCTCCTTAAAGTGGAAAACAGTTGCGTGGGTAGAGTTGAAGGGAATCTGTCACCACCTACCAAAACTAACTACTTTGTTGCTTAAGGCAGAGGTCCCCAACCTTTTTTGCACCAGGGACCGGCTTTAAGCTAGACCAGTTTTCCATGGCCCGGTGGGGGTGGGGGCGGGGCTTTGGTCATATGGGGTGGGGTTATGGAGGGGTGGAGCTTATAATATAAGATATCAGGGAGTGTCCAGACCAGATCCATCATATTGGTTTGGTGTAAAAATAAAGCAATGCAAAATGCATACAGCGTATCGCCATGTAGTTTAAAATGCATACAGCATATCGCCATGTAGTATAAAATGCATACAGCGTATCGCCATGTAGTATAAAATGCGTACAGAGTATCACCATGTAGTATAAAATGCATGCAGAATACCGCCATGTAGTATAAAATGCATACAGAATACCGCCATGTAGTATAAAATGCATACAGCGTATCGCCATGTAGTATAAAATGCGTAGAGCATATCGCCATGTAGTATAAAATGCGTACAGCATATCACCATGTAGTATAAAATGCATACAGAATACCGCCATGTAGTATAAAATGCATACAGCGTATCACCGTGTACTATAAAATGCATACAGCATACCGCCATGTAGTATAAAATGCATACAGCGTATCACCATGTAGTATAAAATGCATACAGAATACCACCATGTAGTATAAAATGCATACAGCGTGTCACCGTGTACTATAAAATGCATACAGCATACCACCATGTAGTATAAAATGCATACAGCGTATCACCATGTAGTATAAAATGCATACAGAATACCGCCATGCAGTATAAAATGCATACAGCGTGTCGCCATGTAGTATAAAATGCATACAGCGTATCACCGTGTACTATAAAATGCATACAGCATACCGCCATGTAGTATAAAATGCATACAGCGTATCACCATGTAGTATAAAATGCATACAGAATACCGCCATGTAGTATAAAATGCATCCAGTGTGCCACCAAGTAGTATAAAATGCATACAGCGTATCACCGTGCACTATAAAATGCATACAGCATACCGCCATGTAGTATAAAATGCATACAGAATACCGCCATGTAGTATAAAATGCATCCAGCGTGCCACCAAGTAGTATAAAATGCACACAGCATGCCACCAAGTATTATAAAATAGATACAACGTACCGCCAAGTTGTATAAAATGCATACCGAATACTGCCATGTAGTACAAAATAGAAGCCCTAATAAATATCACAAATGCTGCATATACATACAGCATATATACACATAAACAAACAGTAGATACAGCATATACACATTGTGAGAAAGTGAGAGGTGTTGTGTGGGAAAACCGCTATCTGTCCTACAGGCAGATGAAATGCTGGTGGTAAAAGCCCTGGGTTTGTCTGCAGTAACCCAAGGGTTAATGCAGACATGATAAGCAGGAATAGTCTCTTTTGTCTGTGTTGGCCTAGCTAACACAGACACATTTGTAATGTCCGTACTGGGCCTGCTTATTATGGAGTAGGGGTAGGCTGGTAGTGGGACTCCTACTCCACCCGGGCTTCGGTCCTGGGCTTTTGTATAGCCCACAGGTGCAGGTCACAGGCCTCGTTAGGGTCTGATTTAGTCTGCAGGCCAGAAGCAGTGGGAGAGGCCCTACCTGGAGAGCTGAAAGTGAGATTGCATTCTCACAGCAAAGGTAACTGAGGGTCTCCTGTCTTGCTGCTGGCCAAGAGCGTGTGCCAGGCAGCCTGGTACCCGGATAGCTAGCGTCTGTCAAGTGTATTAGACAGCGCCTAGCCGGGCAGGAATTACTTTTATAATGTTTTTGCATGTGCCTAAGCCAAGGCTGAATTTGTGTTCTGTTTTGCAAGTGTGAATAAACACTTAAGTTGGACTTTTAAACCTGCGAGTGTCACTGCTTCTTGCACTGCTACCTGTCAACTACCAGAGCAATTCCCCACAACATACATACACATACATATATACACACATACATACACAGACATATATACACACACACATATACATATATACAAACACACATATACACACACACATATATATACACACACATATTACATATATTTACACATATATACACATATTACACATATATACACTTATTACACATATATATGCAAAGATAAAGTAACCTTACCTCTCTGTTGTGTTCTTGGAAATTTCCAAGGGCTAGGGAGCCTGGAGCTTAAGCGGGGGCAGGGGGAGCCGGGAGCCGAGAGCCTGGAGGGGGGGGGGGACGTTAGTGGAGCCGGGTTGAGACGGGAGTGGAAGGGGAGCCAGGAGCGGAGAGCCGGAAGCGGGTAGGTCAAGAGCCGAGAACTGGGAGCAGGGTGGCAGAGGGAGCGGAGAGCCGAGAGCGGAGGGAGCGGTAGAGAAACTTGAGCAGGGGCAGGGAGCCGAGAGTCTGGAGGGGGGAGGGGCGTTAGCAGAGACAGGTTGAAACGGGAGTGGAGAGCGGGGGGCGGAGGGAGCGGAGAGCCAGGAACCAGAGGGAGCAGAGAGCCGGGAGCGGGGGGGCGGAGATCCGGGAGCAGGGAGGACGTTAGCGGAGGGAGCGGGAAAGGAGGCTGGAGCTTGAGCGGGGGCAGGGGGAGCAGGGAGCCGAGAGCCTGGAGGGGGGGGAGCTCGGTGCCAGCAGGGTCTGGGGGCCGTTGCCGGCGGCGTCGGGGGGTGGGCGCAAGGTGCTGGCAGCGTCGGGGAGCAAGGTGCCGGACAGAGGGCTGCAACGTGGTCCCGTCCGATGCGGGAGCTCAGTGCTGGCCGGTGCCGCCCCTGCGTGGACCGGCTGATGAACTCCAACGGCCCGGTCCTGGTCCGCGGACCGGCGGTTGGGGACCTCTGGCTTAAGGCTATGCACACACATGCCGTCCAAATCTTTAATTTTACTGTCCAGCTTCTCTTTCCATGCCAAAAGTTCACAGTAAGAATGTGCAAATTCTTAAAGAGGCTGAAGAGACTAAAGTGCTTTGGGTGGTGTTGGCAGAGTTCCTCAGGGCTCTGCTTCCACAGCTATAACAATTCCTCCCGCTACACTTCCATCATCTAGTGCCTTCTCTCATCCTTTCCCTACAGCAACCTCCTTGGTCCAGCAAGATGTTGAGACCTGAACCACTCTACTTCCACAAAGCACTTCAGTCTGGCATGGAAAAAGCAGCTGGACAATAAAAACAAAGCTGTGTGGGCATAGCCCCTGGTGCAATTTGTTGGGGGAAGTAAATTTGGTTGATGGATACCTTATTAACTACACTGTCACAGTCGCATATTTTTTGGGGTGTTTTGTTTTTATTTAAATATAATTGAAGGATAATTGAAGGATTTTTAAAATTTATATCTCATATTCTTGAGGGTGGTAGTTTAGTGAGGTAAATGCTGATGACATGTTCCTTTTAAACTGGGGAGCAAGAAATATTAAGGATTACAGGAATTATAGTTCAGACTATACACATTTTCATAATTTTATATAGTATCCTGAGCAATGTCAAAAAAATTATTGATCAGTATTGGAATCACATTTTATTGTTCTTAACTTTTTACAGGAATCTGAAGAATTTTTTAACCCCAATTGTTCCTTTTGGAGCTATTCAAAAACCAATTTGTCTGGTCAGTGGTCAAACCAAGGTTGCCGGCTAATAATGACCAACAAGACACATACAAAGTGTTCTTGTAATCATTTAACTAATTTTGCAGTACTTATGGCTCATGTTACAATTAAGGTAAGTTGAAGTGCTCTTCATACATTTTTTGTTAAATATTCAATTTAGGTTGATGAGAGTTTGCTTCTACCACCTTGACAACTCAATGATGACTTATTTGAATTACTGCATAACTTGGCATCTCTACCATGATTTATGACTGTTAAAATTTTCCAATGATTTTAAACTAATAGAAAATTGAGCACATTTTTCTTTTTAAGTTAGAATTTAAATTTAAAAAAAAACACGAACAGTAAAAATGTCACCTTTTAACATTAATTACACTGACTGTTTTGTTCCGTCAACAAGCACCAGGCTTTTTTTGTTTCAATAGTTTGGTAGCTACAGGGCCCTCTTGTGCTCAATCAGATTCATGCATATAGACACAAATGCATTGAAGCATAAGTGTAAATTTATAATGATTTTACCAAATTATTATGTGTGATACCTCAAGCTGAGGCCAGTTAGCTTGCCGAAAAATCCCATGATGCCTTGTGTTCTCTCTCAAAGTAATTTTGCAGGGTAGTCTATACCCTGTGCTATGTGACCACTAAGGGGTAATAGCTTATCTGCACAGTGCACAAAGTGCTGATGACAAGGTGGGGGAGGGGAGTAGCATGAGGTGCAGAGAGAGACTTAGTAAGTTCTATAGAATCACAGAGGGAGATGGAGAGACTAAAAGGCAACATGGGAGTTCTTGTACCTCACTAGTCTATGCAGGAGACATCTGTATCCACAGTCTTGGAATATATCCAGCTCTGCTTCATACACAATGAGAGCTTTGTCACATGAACTCCTTCTCTGTGAGCAGGGAGCAGCAGCCCCTTGCAGCAGCACTCATCTGAAGAGGATAGCAAATAAACTGCTGGATTTAGGTAACAAAGATAATAGGCAAAGTTGTTTTACATCCCAACAGCTTTTGATTTGTGGAAAAAAAAACATACACAGTTACTCTTTAAGGTGTTTTCATAATGTCCCCCAGCAACCATGAGAATGCTACTCAAAGCGATGCAGAGAAATTTGGTCTCATTCTCCTGAATGGATGGAGTAGGAAAATGCCTGCATATTAATCAATTCTATGAGATGTTAGGGATTGCTGGCTATCTCCACCACCAACTGACAATGAGACTGTAAGAGATAGCCGAGTTCTGTATTTGGCAATTTCTCACACTTCAATACTGTTGAAGGGAGCTCATGTTTATTCTGCCACTTCACCCATTAATGCGGTTGGGACTATTTTTCTTACAACTGGGGATACTTTTCTCATGATCAGTGACTTTCCCAGTAGTTTGAACCACACATATCATCTTGTTATCCCTTTTATTGTTGGATGTCTGCTTTATAAAGTGGTTAACTGCCATATATAGCACATAGTACTTCGTAGCTTCACAATGCAATATTCTGTGCAATTTAATGGTAAGCTGGAGAAAAACGTATTTGTGCCATATTCACGTGGGCTCTGTTTTTCTAGTCTTCACTAGGGTTGCACGATGCATTGAAATCTCGGTACCTGTGCAATACTTTCAAAGCTAGAACGGTTCAATACTACGCCATCAGGGTAATATCACCGGTTGTCCATGAACGTCTCCCAGGGCTTCTTCAGACAAAAGGCTCTATTTAACTCAATAAAATATAGAATCACTGCACAAAAGGAAGAAAACATAGGGGCACAGTGCTAACAAAACATCCCACAGCAGATTTTTTTGGAGCATTAACTTGAAATCAATCAGTCCAGGCAATGAGGATTTGGAAACAAACAGTAAGCAGGGATGCTCTAGCTCACATGGTTCACGATGTTTCGAAAACAATGCATTCAAGAGGAAAGAAAGAGCTGGCACTCACCGCTGTTGAAGTAAAATCAGTCTTTTATTCCATATCGCTTTAAAAACTTCGCTACAGGAGAGAGGAATAAATCAGGAGCCCACAAGAGGCGACGGCCCGTTTCGCGCTACAAGCGCTCTTGTGGGCTCCTGCTTTATTACTCACTACTGTAGCAAAGTTTTTAAAGCGATATGGAATGAAAGACTGATTTTACTTCAACAGAGGTGAGTGCCAGCTCTTTCTTTCCTCTTGAATGCAAAATATAGAATCATTTTTGGCTCAGCCCACAACCTCCAAACTCCACTTTCCATAGAGATACAGGACAGAGTCTCTATCCATTGGGCTATGGGTTTAGTGGCTATCAATGGGAGGATTTTATGCAAGTATAAGCTTTCACTGTTACGCTGTGAAACAGGCTGAATGCGCTGGTATATGTAGAGAGCGATCTTCTCAGAAATTATTATTATTTCCTCTTGGACTGCCTGCTGATGTCTAAACTCCGCGGGCGGCACAAGAGGAAATAATAATAATAATAATCTCAATGACGACGCTGCAGTTGGCTGCTGCTCCCGCACTAGGGAAAAGGGAGATGTGGTTAGTTACCGCTTCTCCGCTCTTCACCCCATTGTGCAGAATGAGCGTGATGTATGGAGGAGCAGAGCCCACAGGGCTAAAGGGGGTCTAAAGGGGGTAATCAAAGCTGCTTAGACCCAGTAAAGCTCTGATTAGCAACACCACTGACACATGGTTCATAGGCTGCAGGATAACTTGGACAAACTGAATGTTTGGTCATCCACTTGGCAAATGAGGTTTAATGTGGATAAATGTAAGGTTATGCACCTGGGGGCTGATAATCCAAAGGCAAAATATGTCCTTGAGGGAGTAAATCTGGGCGAGTCCCTTGTTGAGAAGGACCTAGGGGTACTAGTTGATCATAAATTGAATAACAGCATGCAATGTCAATCAGCTGCCTCCAAAGCCAGTAGGATCTTGTCATGTATCAAAAGTGGACAGCAGAGAGCTTCAAGAAGGGTCTAGATGCCTTTTTTACACCTAAATAACAATGATGGCTTTGTTATATAGAATTGTTTCCCTTAAATCCCTTCTTCATCGAATCCCTTCCCTTCCTTGGTTGAACTTGATGGACAAGTGTCTTTTTTCAACCGTATAAACTATGATACTATGATGGTGGTTTTCCTATGTAACTGGGGCTGTTATAGATGCCTCAGTTACAGTGGAAAATTTGTAAAGTAAAGTAAAATTAGAAAAAAAAATTGAAAATGTCCCCCAGGGGTCTTTTATTACCTCATGGGTGACATATAAAGTAAAAACACACATGCACAAAAAATGTTTAAAAAAATGAAGAAATAAACATAAAAATACAATGACATTTCCCCATATAATACAAAATCTTCCGCTTCACTACAAAAACACAGCCATAGTCGTCCCATTGGCCGGAGACTATACATATTATATATCAAAACGACCAAAACTATATAGGGAATTCATCAATAATGTTAAATTTGAGTTAACTTGAAAAGTAAAAAAAAAGTACTATGAATGAAAAAAGAGACTATTTTCCACTTATAACCCCTTGTAAGAATATAAATGAAATGGTCCTAAAAAAAACCACTGCAAAAAATATTACACTGTTATGGCCTTTAAACTGTCACTAGAGCCTTTTCAGGCTGCGTCACTAAGGGGTTAATATTATTATTATTATTGAGATTATTATTATTGAGATGATTATTATTATCATGGAGATGATGATGATGATTATTATTATTATCATGGAGATGATGCTTATTATTATTGAGATGATGCTTATTATTATTATTATTATATTAAAAAATGTTAGCATATAATACAGTTAAATTATATAATAATATAATACAGCGAGGATGCTGCCACCTCGTCACATGACGTGGGGTGCAACTGAACAGGTTAATTTAGTTCATTCAAACTTACGCTCACCTTTCACTCAGGACACAAATTATGCATAAATCACACCTCATACAGCTCTAGCGCTCCATATCCGCTGCCACTAGAGATGAGCGAACATACTCGTCCGAGCTTGATGCTCGTTCGAGCATTAGCGTACTCGAAACTGCTCGTTGCTCGGATGAGAAAATGGCAGCTCCCGCCGTTTTGCTTTTTGGCGGCCAGAAACAGAGCCAATCACAAGCCAGGAGACTCTGCACTCCACCCAGCATGACGTGGTACCCTTACACGTCGATAGCAGTGGTTGGCTGGCCAGATCAGGTGACCCTGGGATAGACTAGCCGCTGCCCGCGCTGCTCGGATCATTCTGTGTCTGGATGCCGCTAGGGAGAGAGCTGCTGCTGGTCAGGGAAAGCGTACAATAACGTTATACTTTTTTTTTTTTTATTTGCAGCTAGTACCATATTGTGAGGAATTTGCAGGGGGACTTGCTACCGTTGTGTTTAGCTCTTAGTGACACACATATCCACCTCAAACACCAAAGTGGGAAAATTTATTAGGGGTTTGATTTCAATTAGGCACAGTCTGGCAGTTTCTTTTTATTTTACGTTTATTTTTTCATAACTCAGCGTCATCTCATCAGTGTGCTTTCATACTTGGCTAGAAAATAGCCAAAGGAGAATCCAAACGGCTTACTTACGCCTACAATAGCGTTATATATATTTTATTTCTGGTTGATCTGCTGGTGGCTGTCCTTGCTGCAGTGCATATACTAGCAAATTGTGAGCAATTTGTAGTGAGACTTGCGACCGCTGTGTTTTGCGCTTAGTGACGCACATATCCATCGCAAAGACCGAAGTGGGAAAATTTATTAGGGGTTGGATTTCAATTAGGCACAGTCTGCCATTTCCTTTTTTATTTTACGTTTATTTTTTTAATAACTCAGCGTCATCTTATCTGGCATAGCAGTGTGCTTTCATACTTGGCTAGAAAATAGCCATAGGAGAATCCAAACGGCTTACTTACGCCTACAGTAGCGTTATATATATTTGATTTCTGGTTGATCTGCTGGTGGCTGTACTTGCTGCAGTGCATCTACTAGCAAATTGTGAGCAATTTGTAGTGAGACTTGCGACCACTGTGTTTTGCGCTTAGTGACGCACATATCCATCGCAAAGACCGAAGTGGGAAAATTTATTAGGGGTTGGATTTCAATTAGGCACAGTCTGCCATTTCCTTTTTTATTTTACGTTTATTTTTTTAATAACTCAGCGTCATCTCATCTGGCATAGCAGTGTGCTTTCATACTTGGCTAGAAAATAGCCATAGGAGAATCCAAACGGCTTACTTACGCCTACAGTAGCGTTATATATATTTGATTTCTGGTTGATCTGCTGGTGGCTGTACTTGCTGCAGTGCATCTACTAGCAAATTGTGAGCAATTTGTAGTGAGACTTGCGACCACTGTGTTTTGCGCTTAGTGACGCACATATCCATCGCAAAGACCGAAGTGGGAAAATTTATTAGGGGTTGGATTTCAATTAGGCACAGTCTGCCATTTCCTTTTTTATTTTACATTTATTTTTTTAATAACTCAGCGTCATCTCATCTGGCATAGCAGTGTGCTTTCATACTTGGCTAGAAAATAGCCATCGGAGAATCCAAACGGCTTACTTACGCCTACAGTAGCGTTATATATATTTGATTTCTGGTTGATCTGCTGGTGGCTGTACTTGCTGCAGTGCATCTACTAGCAAATTGTGAGCAATTTGTAGTGAGACTTGCGACCGCTGTGTTTTGCGCTTAGTGACGCACATATCCATCGCAAAGACCGAAGTGGGAAAATTTATTAGGGCTTGGATTTCAATTAGGCACAGTCTGCCATTTCCTTTTTTATTTTACGTTTATTTTTTTAATAACTCAGCGTCATCTCATCTGGCATAGCAGTGTGCTTTCATACTTGGCTAGAAAATAGCCATAGCAATAGGATAGCATCGTTTGGTTTTAAAAACTAAAAAACACAAAAAAAAACAAAAAACACAAAAAAAAGTAAAAAAAAAATTAAAGTTATAACTCTCATTTTCAAAATGTTTAACCCGAGGGCTAGGGGTAGAGGACGAGGGCGGGGACTTGGGCGTCCAACTACTGCAGGGGTCAGAGGCCGTGGTCCTGGGCGGGGTGAGACACCACCTGCTTATGAGGGAGCAGGGGAACGCCGCAGAGCTACACTCCCTAGGTTCATGTCTGAAGTTACTGGGACTCGTGGTAGAGCACTGTTGAGGCCAGAACAGTGCGAACAGGTGATGTCGTGGATTGCCGACAATGCTTCGAGCAATTTGTCCACCAGTCAGTCTTCCATGCAGTCCACCCATGTCACCGAAATCGGCACTCCTCCAGCTCCTGCACCTCAGCCTCCTCCCCCCCAGTCTGCCCCCTCCCAGGAAAATTTGGCATTTGAACCGGCATACTCTGAGGAACTGTTTTCTGGACCCTTCCCACAGTCACAAACCACTTGTCTGGTTGCTGCAGAGCAATTTTCCGATGCCCAGGTTTTCCACCAGTCACAGTCTGTGGGTGATGATGACCTTCTTGACGTAGTGGAAGAAGTGTGTAAAGAGGTGTCCGACGATGAGGAGACACGGTTGTCAGACAGTGGGGAAGTTGTTGTCAGGGCAGGAAGTCCGAGGGGGGAGCAGACTGAGGGATCGGAGGATGATGAGGTGACAGACCCAAGCTGGGTTGATAGGCCGGGTGAACACAGTGCTTCTGAGACGGAGGAGAGTCCTCGACCAGAACAGGTTGGAAGAGGCAGTGGTGGGGCCAGACGGAGAGGCAGGGCCAGAGCTGGTGCATCAGCGCCAAATGTGTCAACTAGTGAAGCTCCCGTGGCGAGGGCTCCTGCGGCGAGGGCTAGATTTTCAGAAGTCTGGAGGTTCTTTAAGGAAACACCGGATGACCGACGGACTGTGGTGTGCAACATTTGCCAAACCAGGATCAGCAGGGGTTCCACCACTAATAGCTTAACTACCACCAGTATGCGCAGGCATATGAATGCTAAACACCCCACTCAGTGGCAACAAGCCCGTTCACCTCCGGCCGTGCACACCACTGCTCCTTCCCCTGTGTCAGCTGATAGTCAGCCCCCTGCCCAGGACCCTGCCACAAAAACCCCATCGTCGCCTCCACGATCCTCCACAGCATCCACCAGCGTTCAGCTCTCCATACCCCAGACGCTGGAGCGGAAACGCATATATAGTGCAACCCACCCGCACGCCCAAGCCCTTAATGTCCACATCTCCAGATTGCTTAGCCTGGAGATGCTGCCCTATAGGCTAGTAGAGACCGAGGCCTTTCGCAACCTCATGGCGGCGGCCGCCCCTCGGTATTCGGTCCCCAGCCGCCACTACTTTTCCCGATGTGCCGTCCCAGCCCTGCACCAGCACGTGTCAGACAACATCATCCGTGCCCTGACCAACGCCGTTTCTGACAAGGTCCACCTGACCACGGACACGTGGACGAGTGCTGCCGGGCAGGGCCACTATATATCGCTGACGGCACATTGGGTTAACTTGGTGGAGGCTGGGACCAAGTCTGACCCTGCGGCTGGTCATATACTGCCGACGCCGAGGATTGCGGGGCCTACCTCGGTCCAGGTGTTTCAGGCCTACTATGCCTCCTCCTCCTCCCACCCCTCCTCCACCTCCTCCTCCGAACTACCATCCGTGGGCATGGCGCCATCAGTCGGTAGCTCTAGGCACAGCAGCAGTGCCGTCGCTAAGCGACAGCAGGCGGTGCTCAAACTGCTGAGCCTAGGCGATAAAAGGCACACCGCCCAAGAACTATTACAGGGCATCATGGCGCAGACTGATCTGTGGCTGGCACCGCTGAACCTGAAGCCAGGCATGGTTGTGTGTGACAACGGCCGTAACCTGGTGGCGGCTCTGCAACTCGGCAGACTGACACATGTGCCATGCCTGGCCCATGTGTTAAATCTGATAGTTCAGTGTTTCCTCAAGACATACCCCAATCTGTCTGATTTGCTCACGAAGGTGCGCCGCATCTGTGCGCATTTCAGGAAGTCCAGCACAGATGCTGCCACTCTCAGGGCAGCGCAGCGCCGCCTCCAACTGCCCGCTCACCGACTGTTGTACGACGTGCCCACGAGGTGGAATTCAACACTGACCATGTTATCCAGAGTTTACCAGCAGCGCCGAGCGATTGTAGACTGCCAGATGTCAACTTCCACCAGAACTGGTAGTCAGGTCAGTCAGCTTCCTCAAGTCTACAATGAGGAGTGGACGTGGATGTCTGATATCTGTCAGGTGCTGAGTAACTTTGAGGAGTCAACACAGATGGTCAGTGGCGATGCCGCCATCATCAGCCTCACCATCCCGCTGCTTGGCCTGTTGAAAAACTCTCTGATCAGCATGAAGTCGGAAGCTTTGCGCTCGTCACAAGAGACGGGGGAAGAAGATTCCCTTGTTGATAGCCAAAGCACCCTTAGGTCTGTTTCTCAGCGCATATCGGAGGAGGTGGAGGAGGATGAGGAGGAAGAGGAGGAGAATGTTGGCGAGACACAAGAGGGGACCATTGTTGAGTCCTTCACTGTTCAGCGTGTATGGGCAGAAGAAGAGGAGTTGGAGGAGTTGGAGGAGGAGGAAATGGACAGTCAGGCCAGTGAGGGGAGTGAATTCTTACGCATTGGTACTCTGGCGCATATGGCAGATTTCATGCTAGGCTGCCTATCCCGTGACCCTCGCGTTCAAAGAATTTATTCCAGCACCGATTACTGGGTGTTCACTCTCCTGGACCCACGGTACAAGCAAAATCTTTCCACTCTCATCCCTGGAGAGGAAAGGAGTGTGAGAATGCATGAATACCAGCAGGCCCTGGTGCACAAGCTGAAACAGTATTTCCCTTCTGACAGCGCTAGCGGCAGAGTGCGTAGTTCTGCGGGACAAGTAGCGAGGGAGAGTAGGCGAGCAGGCAGCTTGTCCAGCACTGGCAAGGGTACGCTTTACAAGGCTTTTGCCAGCTTTATGTCACCCCAGCAAGACACTGTCACCTGTCCCCAGTCTCGGCAGAGTAGGGCTGATCTTTACAGAAAGATGGTGAGGGAGTACGTAGCTGACCATACCATCGTCCTAAATGATCACACAGCTCCCTACAACTACTGGGTTTCAAAGCTGGACATGTGGCACGAACTGGCGCTGTACCCCTTGGAGGTTCTTGCCTGCCCTGCCGCTAGCGTCTTGTCCGAGCGGGTTTTCAGTGTAGCTGGTGGCATCATCTCCGATAAGCGTACACGCCTGTCGACTGACAGCGCTGACAGGCTGACGCTTATTAAGATGAATAAAGCCTGGATTTCTCATAATTTCCAATCTCCACCAGGTGAAGGAAGCTCAACCTGAATAATTTATCCACTCCTCCTCCTCCTCATTTTCCTCCTTCTCCTCCTCTTTGTACAGTAAAGCAGAGGAAACTGGCTATTTTTTGACAGGGCCCACTGGCTCTAGCTATAGTACTTTATGCATTTAATTTTTCTGGAGGGCCACCGACCCGGTCCTCTGTTTTAAACAATTTTTGGGAGTGCCACATACAGGCACTCAATCTATTCAATTTTTCTGGAGGGCCACCTACCTGCTCCTCTGGTTTGAAAACTTTTTTGGACTGCCACATACAGGCACTCAATCTATTTCATTTTTCTGGAGGGCCACCTACCTGCTCCTCTGGTTTGAAAACTTTTTTGGACTGCCACATACAGGCACTCAATCTATTTCATTTTTCTGGAGGGCCACCTACCTGCTCCTCTGGTTTGAAAACTTTTTTGGACTGCCACATACAGGCACTATCCAAATTAAATTGTCTCCATAGCAGCCTCCACACGTTGTCTCCATTGCTACCTCCAAAAGTCGTCCATATAGCTGCCTCCATACATCGTCCCTTTATCAAACGAGGTGTGTCAGGCAGAAATTTGGGTTGTTTTCATGGATTCCACATCAAAGTTGTTAACTTTGTCGCCACTCAGCTGTGTTATCCATAAAATATACTGGCAAACTTTTATCATTTACCAATATTATTTCAGCGCTTCTTGCGCTTCTGTTTACATTCCCCTCACCCGCCATATCCTAAACTTATAAGAACGCTACTACACTTGATCTTATACAAAAGGTTCTTAGAAGTGCTGTTTGGGGAGTAGCCTAGAGACACGGGCTTGGATTGGCGAAAGCTCGCCTGGCAGCGGAGCGCCAGCTCCATGCCAAGATCCAACTAACATAGTTTTAACTGCAGCACCTTTAATCTACTACTAGTTCACTGCCTCCATACATGGTCCCCTTATCAAACGAGCTGTGTCAGGCAGAATTTTGGGTTGTTTTCATGGCTTCCATGTTAACTTTGTCGCCACCCTGCTGTGTAATCCACAAAATATACTGGCAAACTTTTATCATGTACCGATATTATTTGAGCGCTTCTTGCTCACCTCCTTTGGTTCCTCTCTGCCACCCATTGGTTTGAAGCCTGAGTCCATTTAGGGTATGTCGCCATGCCACTCTCTAGCCTGCCGCTGCTGCCGCTGCCTCTGCATGCCGTCCCCTATAGTGTCAGGGTCAATTATTGGATGTTTTAGATGCTATCTAGCTTCATTCTGTCACTCTGTCATGGCCATGCTGTTGCCCATAGTTTTGGCATAATGGTGCGATTAAGCAGCCTCAGAGGCATCCATGCATGCTGCCCCTGCTGTTTCCTGTCCATTTCCATGGTGTTTCCATCCTTTTCTGAGGTTCCCAGGTGTTTGGCCAAGCTTCCCTGTGCAGAGCCTTGGTCCCCTTGAAAAATGCTCGAGTCTCCCATTGACTTCAATGGGGCTCGTTATTAGAGACGAGCACTCGAGCATCGGGAAAAGTTCGTCTCGAATAACGAGTACCCGAGCATTTTAGTGCTCGCTCATCTCTAGCTGCCACCACTTATTGCATTTTACATCCACTCTTGCTTCTCTAGCAGCAGGGGAGTAACTAGGAAAGGCAATGCCCCATAGCAAAAATGTGTTCAGGGCCCCCTCCACTTAACAGCGGTTTCCAACTCTAAAATTCTAGGGTACCTGCATACATATTACCTACGGATATGCAGCCCAGCAATTCTGTGCATCCTCAGTGTAATACAGTAGCAGTGAAGTGTATGGGATACATGACAATTCCATAATTCAGAAAAGCGAATCCATGCACACCAGTAGATTCTGATTGCAAAATGTGATATTTTATTAGTGACTTTCATCTTACAACCACCAACAAAATATCATGTTTTGCAACCAGAATCTACTGGTGTGCTTTTCTGAATTACTTTGGGTAAAACCCCATCCATAGCCCCAGTTCACAAGCATTTGCTGTGCATCTGGATTTGCTTGTAACAATCCCATAAACACATGGAGGAAAATAATCTGTAGCAGCAAAAGGTGGTGTATGATCAATTAAAAGGTAATGGAATAGCTGAGGTGTACATGTATAAAGGAAGATAGCATACAGCCAGGTAGATGGTATGCATAACACATGTATAAAATTACAAGGCACATGGCATATGTAATGGCACAAAGAGGCACAGCACATGTTCTGAATATACAATAAGGCACAGGGTATTAATAAATGTACAATCAGACAGTGCACATAAATAAAGATACAACCATAGATAGTGCATAATACAGTATATGCAAGTACCATGTGTAATCCATGGGATTGACTTTTCTTTGGGTGTGTTCACATGAGGCATTTGCATTGCATTGCTTGGCCAGATCGCATCTGCATTTCCAGTGAAACGCATAATCAGTACCTGGTGTTTAGAACTGTGTACATGCAAAACACAGAGGACTTGTTGCTGATCGTCAGCGTTTTACTGGAAATGCATATGCAATCAGGCTGAGCCTCATTCATTAAGAAACGGAGTGCAAACGCTAAGTGTAGACGTGACCTCAGAGTCCCCCCAACAGAAATGTCCTCCCTCCCCTACTGACCAGGTCAGCTGCTACCCCTCCTCCTCCACTGACCAGACAGGTGACACTTCTCCAATGACCAGACAGGTGACACCCCTCCTCCACTGACCACGGACAGGTGACACCCCTCCTCCACTGACCACAGACAGGTGACACCCCCCTCCCCAAAGACAAACAAATCCCCCCTCGTCCACTGACAAAAGACATGTGACAACCCCCCCCTCCCACACTAACAACAGACAAGTTCCACCTTCACACACACCAGTCAGGTCCCCCACAGACCTTCTCGCTCACCTCATCTCCTCGGATTGGACTATTTGTGAGCAGGAGCAGAGGGGAGAGGCCACCGGAGTTTGCAGGGCACTGCCATTCCTCTGCTGTGCCTCCGTATGGTAAGTAATAGTACTTTATTATATGGAGGCATAGGAAAAGAATAGCAAAGTTGTTCAGTGCATAAAAAATATGTTAAAAACAAAAGAATTACAAAATAAAATGACACAATATGGCAAAACAGCTATAAAATAAAAAGGGAGGAAAATAACAGAAACTTACAACTTAAAGTAAATCCTGATTCCCTGGAGGTGGGAGAAATATGGAACAACCCCAGCTTGTCAAGCAGCCCCCAAAAGTGAACCCTATTTCCTGTATCTTATATTGTTTTATAAGATCTCTGTTTAGTTCAGGTTTCAGAATCTCCCATTAATTAATTAGTCCACAGGGTCATTCAGGATTGGATAAAGTGTTAATGAGGGGGAGAGTCCAGGAATATTTAAACAGTTCTTTGTTTCTAAGTCCTGATGCAGGAGTGGGGGGGAGTTGACCACATGTCCTTTGTCGTCTGATCGCAAATGCGATCAGGCTGACCCCAGCCCCCAGACGTTTGCATTGCATAAATGCAATGTAAATGCCCCGTGTGACCGCACCCTAAACTTTCAGATGATCCTTTTCTTTTATTGAAAGTATCATATCGGTATCGAGTATTGCAACACTTTTCTGGGAATCATTCAGAGCTCAAAATTCTGGTATGTGTGCAACCCTAGTCTTGACTAGGCGATCCAAAAGACACATGCTCTGTATTCTTTGGATAGATACGATCACAGAGATACCTTATTTATGTGGGTCTTATTATTGTTTTTCAATCAACAATAAACTTTATTGAAGGTGTCACTTAGAGGCAAATGTGCTACAAGAAAGGCATATACAGGTTGGCTGTGCAGAACCTGACGGAGAAAATTAGTACAAAAGGTTCAAGTACAGATGAATAAGCATGATCCAAATATGAGTAGTATTAACCCCTTCCCACCGATGCCCTTTTTTGTTTTTGCGTTTTCATTATTCACTCCCCACCTTCAGAAATCTATAACTTTTTTATTTTTCCATGTACAGAGCTGTGTTATGGCTTATTTTCTGCATAACAAATTACACTTCATGTGGTATTTAGTCAAAGGTGGTATTTAATATTCCACGCCGTGTACTGGGAAGCGGGAAAAAAAATCAAAATGCAGTGTAATTGGTGAAAAAATGCATTTGCACAGTATTCTTGTAGGCTTGGATTTTACGGATTTCACTGTATGCCACAAATTACATGTCTACTTTATTCTTTGGGTCAGTACAATTACGGGGATACCAAATTTGTATAGGTTTTATAATGTTTTCATACATTTACAAAAATGAAAACTTCCTGTACAAAAATTGCGGGTGGGGGTGGGGGGGGGGGATTTTGCCATCTTTAATATTCAGTGCTTTGGGTGGTGTAATTTTTTGTGACTTTTGATGACGTTTTCAATGTTATCATTTTTAGGACTGTACAACCTTTTGATCACTTTTTATAGAATTTTTTATATTTTTTAAAATGGCAAAAAAGTGGCATTTTCAACCTTGGGTGCTATTTTCCGTTACGGGATTTTTACTGTTTATTTATATTTATATCAGTTCTAGGGAAAGGGGGGTGATTTGAATTTTTATGTTTTTTTATAATTTTTTTTTAAACTTAAAGTTATTTTTACTATTTTTCAGACTCCCTAGGGTACTTTATTTATGTTTAATTTATTTATTTATAAGTACTGACTATTCTTTACGGTGAAACTGCGAATAGCTCATTAAATCACTTATGTTTCCTAGTCTGATCGATCCTACCTTACTACAGTATGGCAGTATATGGGGATTTTCCTCCTGATCACACATGAAGGGGTTACAATGAGACAGCCTCAGGTCTTGGGAAGACCCGAGGATATCAAAGCGGTGGATCGCCACTTCCCAATGACGTCACAGGGAGCGACGATGCTCGCCAAGATGGCGGCCCCCATGCGCTACCATTTTCTTTAAGCAACCAGTGGCGATCAGTGGGAAATCATCTGCGATTGGTGCTAGCACCGACTGCAGGTGTTACAGGTAAGCCTTTGCTGCAATATGCAGCAAAGACTTACCGCCTATGGAGAGGGCTCAGCCTGTGAGCGCTCTCCATGCACCCGGCATATGATGTAGTATTACGTCACATGTCGGTAAGGGGTTAATTCCATGGAGCCAAAAAGCTTTAAAGGACACCTGTCATCAGGTCTCTGTCACTATTTCTGTTACTTCTATCTGTTGAAGCAGCTCACAAGGATCCCTCAGAGCCTTTATCTAGTCAATTCATACATTGATCATTATAAAATCATTTTTTCTTTATTATGTAAATCAGGCAGGTCACATGGTCAGAGGCAGTGATGTCACCCCTGTAACCCCTACCCATGTCTGTGTGTAATGTATAGTAAAGCATTGCTGGTGTCTGTGCTTTACTTGCTGACATGCTGCATCAGCTACACATGAATCAGACATGTTCTGCTATAACATGGCTGCCTGGAGCTGTTGTATCTCTCCTATACATACACACACACACACACACAGGCTGCAGGGGGCGTGGCGACTAGCACCAGGAGGCACATGGAGCAGCCATTACACCATTATATCTCACATCATTATACAGGCTGTCAGCACTGGAGGTGTGACTGTGCCTCCCACTCATGAATAAGCCGGACAACTTGAATATGCTAATGACTCATTGGAGATCTCACAGGTCATTTGCATACAGCGTAAGGACCTCATTGCTGAAGTTTACAGGCATGTAGAGGGACAATGAAGGGATAGAGGCAATGCTTTCTAATGGCAGTTTATGACAATATATTTAGTTTCGGGGGTTAATTTACCTGACGGGTTCTCTTTAAACTTACTAACTCTAGCTGAAGTCAGGTATTCCCAATAAAGTATGTATATTTGCTACAGGCAATCTCTAAAAGAAAGGGAAACTAGCTTGGGCAATAAAAGGGCAATATTTCACTCCTCATCCATCAGCGACCCACTTCACCCTGCTAGTGAGCTTTCCCCAGAACAAATGACCATTTAACGTCAGCCAACAGTAATTCACTATATTAATGGAAGATTAGAGCTCTACCAGCAGCTTCCAGATGAAGGAGGGATATAGGAAAGGCTTATTACTACAGATGAGCAGTTTTGTTGCAATTCAAGTTCCACAAGTTTGATGTATGTTTAATGAAAAGTAGAAAGAGCGGAAAACGCGGCCACTCACTGTTAAAAAATCTTCTCTATTTCCGCTTCGTCCCCCATGACGGCCCAACCTGGAGGATGCCCCTTGACCTCTGCAGGGACAGGAAGAAGAGAGGTTAAATGCTCTCCCCCCCCCCCCGCATCCTCCCGCCAGTGTTCTTCCTGTCCCTGCTGAGGCAGGACAAGAGAGGTGCCCTCTCTCCTCCAGGGGGGGTGGGGGACGAAGCTTCCATAGGAAACTCACGGGTAGTCCTGGCTGGCTAAATCCCGGCGGGCTGGGGAGTTCGGTCGGCTTCGTGCCTTCCCTTTCGCTGCCCTTCCGGTCCGTTTACCTTGGCCGCCGCTCCGCGATCATAGTGTGAGCGCGCGGCGGCCGAAGAAACTACATTTCCCGGCGTCTTCGAGGTCCGATGACGACTTCCGGTCGCGACCAGAAGTAGCAGTTCACAGGACCGCAATGCATCCTTGGGAACGGGAGCACGGCGTGGCGGCCTCTACAGGGGGATGGGCTCCCCATTAAGGTATTTAAAACACCTGGAGCGGTTTAGTCACGCTGATCTCAGGTCTAAGATCTGTGTGTGACGCTGCGGTGCTGTGCTCCCGTGTTGTGTGTTTTCTGAAAACTTTCCTGTGTGCTTCCCCGGCTTTATGATGGCTGACGAGGCAGACCCAACCTTCCTGCATCCTCCGGTTTCTGTAAGTGGGGTCATTTGTGCAGGTTTGGGCTTTTTACTGTGTGTAAAGATAGCGGGTCATTTATTATCCTCCCCTTACCAGGGGTCTAAAGGGCAAGGTAAGGAGGATAAAGGGGATAAGTCGAGCAGGTCTGAAAAACCCGAGAAAAGTCGACTTAGGAAGTGTAACATGTGTGCTCACTCTATGTCTGACTCATACAAAAAGCCGATTTGCAAGTCATGCATCGACAATTTTATGAGAGAGGAAAAAACGTCCTTCTTAGATGAATTAAAGGGGTTTATTGAGGAGAAAATAAGTTCTTCAGTGGCCGCTGCTACGTCCAGGCCCCCACCGAGTAAGAAACCTAGAGTAGAGCCGGATTCTTCTATATCTGAGGAGGGGGATGACTCTGAAGCTCCCTCATGCTCATATGTGGAAGATGATGATCCTATGGACTCACAAAAAACAGAAGATACACGTCATCTGTTTCAGTTTGAGGAACTTGATGGTCTCCTAAAGGCAATAAGGTAGACCCTGGAAATCGTGGAGATTCTCCCTCCCAGGTTTAAGGAGGAAGAATTATTTGGGGGATTAAAGGCAAAACGTCAGAGGGTGTTCCCTCTGAATGACACCTTAGAGGATCTGGTTTCAGAGGAATGGCGAGAGCCAGAAAAGAGAGTCATTGTGTCCAAAAGCTTTAAGAAGAGACTTTTATTTGAGCCAGAGGAGTCCAAGGTGTGGGACACTTGTCCAAAAATGGATGTGCAAGTCACAAAGATAGTAAAGAAGACTGATCTTCCATTTGAGGACGCGGCACAATTAAAGGACCCGATGGATAGGAAGTCTGACTCTCTGTTAAGGAAGGCCTGGGAGACATCCATGCTCAATCTGAAGACTAATTTAGCTTCTACTTCAGTGGCGAGGAACTTGCTGTACTGGCTAAATGAACTGGAATCCCACATCAACGAGGGAACTCCAAGGTCAACAATCTTGGAGAACTTTCCTTTGCTAAAATCAGCATCAGCTTTCCTTGCAGATTCCGCGGCCGAGGGAATCCGTTTTGGTTCCAAGGAGGGAGCACTCACTAATTCTACTCGACGGGCACTGTGGCTGAAACAGTGGAACGGTGATATCCGATCCAAAGCAAAGTTGTGCAGCCTCCCCTTCTCAGGGGAATTCGTGTTTGGGCCAGAATTGGATGCTATACTCGAGAGAGCATCAGATAAGAAGAAGGGCTTTCCTGAAAGATCGATACCCAAGAAGCCCTTTCGGGACTTTAAAAAGGATTCCTACAAGGATAAAGGGAAAAGGGGACGCTGGAGCTACCCGAAAGGAGGTAAAGGGAGAGGGTTTCTGTTCTCCACCCCAACAGACCCTAATAGAAACAAAAAACAATGATGCCATAGTAGGGGGAAGATTGCTAAGGTTCAGAGGAGAATGGACAAAGATCACTTTAAATCCCTGGGTCTTAGATATATTACTGCACGGTTACAATATCGAATTCTTCAAGCTTCCCCCTACAAAATACATGCCACCTTTGTCATCTATGTCACTTACATCCCACAACTTAATATGGCAAGAAGTAGCCTCCCTTTTGTCTTCTGGAGTGATTATACCTGTCCCACAAGATCAATAGAAATCTGGTTTTTACTCTTCTCTCTTTTTGGTAAAGAAACCGAATGGCACAAACCGGCTAATCATCAACCTGAGAGGTCTCAACGAATTTATCGTCTACCGAAAATTCAGGATGGAGTCGGTAAGATCAGCCACACACATTATTCACCGAGATGCATTAATGTGCACTATAGACTTAAAAGATGCATACTATCACATCCCTATACACCCTTTCTCACAGAGATTTTTAAGATTTTCTGTCCTGTCTCCAGAGGGTTCTACACTACACTTTCAATTTTGTGCACTTCCCTTTGGAATATCATCTGCACCAAGAACCTTTACAAAGGTGATGGCAGAGGTGGTGGCGTCTCTCAGACTACAGGACGTACTGATCGTCCCGTACCTAGACGACCTGCTTATTATTGGCCAAGACAGAGAGAGCTTACTCTTTTCAAGAGATCTCACCCTAAAAACCTTAGAAAAACTGGGATGGATAGTAAATTATCAGAAATCAGAACTTTCTCCAGCTACTGTGAGGAAATTCCTGGGAGTAAACTTGAACTCAGTTTACCAAATGTCGTTCCTTCCACAGGACAAGGGAGACCACATCAAGGATCTGATAACGAGGTTCAGGAAAAGATCGGTGATCTCCATCAGAGAGGCAATGAAGATCCTGGGCTCTCTAACAGCCTGCATCTCCTCGGTAGCCTGGTGCCAGGCCCATTCCAGAACACTCCAGGGATGGATCTTAAGATCCTGGAACAGAAGACAGGAGGATCTGGACAGGAAAATCCCGATTCCACCTGCCGTCAAGAAAGACCTGTTATGGTGGTTGGAAGACGGAAATCTGAGGAAGGGAATATTTTGGTCAAACAGCCCTTACATTCCAATCCAAACAGATGCAAGCCAGAGGGGCTGCGGGGCAGTGATGCCTCAGCATTTTTCCCAGGGTACCTGGACAGAGGAGATTACAAGAAGGTCCTCAAATTTCCGGGAGCTGCAAGCAGTATGGGAAGCCCTCAGCGCAAACACTCCTCTTCTTGCCCACCAACACCTTCTCATCCTGTCGGACAATACAACTACGGTCTCCTACATAAAAAGGCAAGGGGGAACCAAGTCTCCTCTCCTGAGTACCCTAGCTCGGAAAATATTTTTGTGGGCAGAACAACACACCCTGTCAATATCTGCCACCCATCTAAAGGGCACGGAGAACTCAAGGGCAGACTTTCTAAGCAGAAGAAAGATCCTACCAAACGAGTGGAGTCTCAAGGAGGAGATCTTCCAGGAGCTAACATTTTTGTGGGGCTATCCTCTAGTGGACTTGTTCGCAACAAGGGAGAATACCAAATGCCCGCGTTATTTTTCTCTGGAAAAAGGGGAGAACAGGGAACAGCTGGACGCCCACACCTGGGACATTCCACTAGCCTACGCCTTCCCCCCAATTCCCCTGATCGCCAGGGTCCTGAGGAAGATATTCCAGGAAAGCACCAGAGCCATTTTCATCTGCCCAAACTGGCCAAAGAAAAGCTGGTATCCACTCTTGAGAAGAATGTCGCCAAAGGATCCAGTCATTCTTCCACTGTCCGAGGAAACCAGTCACTTTTGCCATCTACCATAAAATATGGAAGAGGTTCTGTTCCTTCTGTAAGGACAGTCCACCTTCCCAGGCTAACCTTAATATCTTGCAGGTGCTCGAATTTCTTCAAAGGGGTTTGGAGTTGGGATTGTCTACCAGCACCCTGAAGGTCCAGGTGTCGGCGCTTAGTGCTTTCTTCGACCAGCCCCTCATCGAACACAGGTGGGTCAAGAGGTTTATTAAAGCGACTTCTAGGTTAAAGCCCCAGACTGTTAAAAAAATCATCAGCATGGGACTTAACTCTAGTCTTGAATGCCTTAATGAAGGAACCATTCGAACCTATTGACTCCTCCAGTATAAAGAACTTAACACTTAAGACGGTTTTCCTGATAGCCATCACTTCTGCTAGAAGGTTAGGTGAACTTCAGGCTATATCGATTAGGGAACCCTACATGAAAATTCTAGATGATAGAATTGTATTGATGTTGGATCCAAATTTTGTTCCCAAGGTGGTTTCTGACTTCCACAGGAATCAGGAGATTATCCTGCCCTCCTTCTGCGAGAACCCTTCTTCAGCAAGAGAACGAGAATGGAATTCTTTGGATGTAAGACGTTCTGTCCTAAAATACTTACAGATCACTGAGGCCTGGCGTATTGACTCTAATCTTTTCATCCAATTTCAGGGGAAAAACAAGGGGAGCCATCGCAAGATGGCTGAGACTGGCGATTGCTTCATGCTACGACCTACAGAAAATACCGATACCATCAGGAATCCGAGCTCACTCGACCAGGGCTATGTCCACATCCTGGGCGGAAAGAAGAGGCGTCACTGGATCAGAATTGCAGGGCTGCAACTTGGTCTTCATCTACTACGTTTTCTAAGCATTATAGACTGGACTTGCACTTATCAAAAGATCTGTCATTTGGGCGCAAGGTGTTACAGGCTGTAATCCCTCCCTAAAAGCTTACTAATTTTGTAAGTCTCCAGGTTGGGCCGTCATGGGGGACGAAGCGGAAATTGTGAATTAGATTACTCACCGGTAATTCTATTTCCGTTAGTCCACCATGACGGCCTATATATTTTCCCTCCCAGTTGGAAATTCTTATTTCTGTATTATTGCTTTCAGATGAGTTTTTGTATGTGGAACAAACATACTAATAAATCTGATTGTATCTTCCTCAGCATGGTTATTTTGTAATCACTGGCGGGAGGATGCGGGGGGGAGCATTTAACCTCTCTTCTTCCTGTCCCTGCAGAGGTCAAGGGGCATCCATCAGGTTGGGCAGTCATGGTGGACTAACGGAAATAGAATTACCGGTGAGTAATCTAATTCACAATTTCGTCATCCGTTAAAACAAGTCCAATGGCACAGACCAGTCAGGGTAGAGGTGGGAGCAGGGGGTTAGACAAGGCGACAGCCGTTTCGCGCTGTTTAGCGCTTTCTCTAGGCTCTAGGCTCATTGGACTTGTCTTGTGCTAAACGCAGAGCACCACCTATATGCTTCATATGTCATCTCTGGACGTCATGTAACGGCATCTAATACCTAAGTGAAGGCTTTTAGATAGTGCCCCTTTGTTTCTGTTTTCTATTGTTGGTTTGATGTATGTTTGTCTGAATATTGGGAGAAAATTTGGCTCAGAACCTGAACCTGAAAACGAACCCCATGGAAATTAATGAATAGAAGGGCAGGTGCTCAGAAAATGAGCAAGGGAAAGTACTTAATAACAAGTAAATAATAACAGAATATTTTAAAAAATTAAATACGTGGGCTTCCTCCAGGTCCTCCGGTTTCCTCCCACACTCAAAAACATACTGGTAGCTTGATTAGATTGTGAGCCCGATTGTTGACAAGGAACCAATTTGGCAATCTCTGTGTAGCACTGCGTAATCTGCGGAATTATTATTATTATTATTACTACGTAAAAATAAATAAAAATTGTTGTTTTGAGTGTTCAGACCCAGTTATTTACTTATGGGATTTAAGTGAAAACGTAAAAACTACACATCCTTCCTCTCAATGTGTTTAAAATTCTGGTAATACAGATAGTCAAAAGTTCCTTGAATATGGATTATCAAAATGTCAAGTTCAAACATGAAAGCATCAAATAGATTAAAGCAATATAAGAAAAAAAACTGTTGTGACGACTGTTGCAGCTTTTACATGAAAAGTCTAACGCAAAGCCATGCAATTTTTATTGACACAATACATATATATATATACAACAACTGATCAGACAAGACAATCTAAAAACAATTACAAAAGGGAAAACAGTCACGCTGTGACCCTATAACAAAACAATGCAGGAAGGATAGAGACACCTGATAATACTCTTGTCTTCCTTTAGAACCATGTTCAGACAATTGTTTTTTAAACAAATACTGGCATATGTACACAAGGAACAAGGCATGAGAAGAAAAAAATTTATGTCTAATACAAAAAATATATAAATATATACTTAGGTAAAATACCCGTAAAGGCATAGATCAATACCAGAAAATGTACAGAAGAAAGGAAAACAAAATGATTTGTGGACTAATCTTAGCTCTGGAATTACCATGTACTGCTGGACAAAGTGGAAGGATAGGGCTCAATGCGCCCCACGCATATCGCCGCAAACTGTTAGTGCAGTACTCTGGAGTGAGGTAGGATAAGTATGAGGCTATAGCAAATCTGATTGCTAGATAGCTCTTGAACAGAATATATTTTGTGAGCATATGAAAATTTGAGATAAAAAAAGTTAAATAAGGTACAGATGGGTCTCCCAGACAGTTTCAGTGTCACTGGTTCACCCGCGCTGCTAACCTCTCCCCGCTCCTGATCAGGGCTGGTTTTAGACAAAGTGGGGACCTGGGCAAAACTAAAAGTGGGGCCCCAAAATAAAACTATTTTATGACCAGTCACAGTAAGTAAGAGGCTCCTTTAGTGGGTTAAACCAATCTGTTATATGGGAGAATTGTATATGTGATAGATGATGGGCAGCACAGTGGCTCAGTGGTTAGCATTACAGCCTGGGGTCCTGGGTTCAAGTCCCAGGTCAAACATCTGCAAAGAGTTTGTATGTTCTCTCCGTGTTTCCGTGGGTTTCCTCCGGGTCCTTCGGTTTGCTCCCGCACTCCAAAACATACTGGTGGGTTGATTAGATTGTGAGCCCCATTGGGTATAGGTTCCGGTTTGATGAAGCTCTGTGCAGTGCTGCGTAATCTGTGTGCGCTATATAAATAAAGGAATTATTAACTATAATTATTATGATAGTAGATAAATATGAAAGATGATAGAGATTTCTAGATGCAGAACTATAAAGTAGATGATATATACAGTAGATAGATATGAGAGATAAATACAGTAGAAGAGAAATAGAAGATTGATTGATAAATAAATAGAGAAAAAGCGAGATATATAAATGGTCATTTATATAGATAACTAGACAGATAGATGATATAGACAGGAGATAGATTATAAGCATATTCACCCGGGAATTCAGCCAAGGGGTATTAACCCTTTCACTGCCAGGCATTTCTGGATATATTGTAGCATTATTGGCAAGACTAATTTTTACAATTTTGACGTTTACAAATAAAACAGAAATGACAACAACAATAAAGTAAACTGCAACAAACCACATATTTTCTGAAAGCAGACACTTGCCCCATTTTCAAAACCGCATCAATGAGTTTATAGACATAGGGGTCTTCATGCAATTGTGATTCAAACTGAAACATTTTATACTTAAAATTTGATATTTTCACGTAAATGAATCATCATAATATCACTTAAACTGAAATAACTAAATATCTGCTTTTCAGTTACAAATCTTAAGACGGTCACAACCTGCAAAATATAGCAATAAAACAGATTAAAAACTAAAGGCGCCCTTAAAACCTATATATTTTTGAAAGCAGACAACTAGGCGATGTATTTGCCTTAACAATTGACAGCCCAGACCATCCTTTTTGTGACAAACACAAACAAAAAGTGCATTGAAAATGCCTTGAAAACGTTTTTACATAAAACTCACATCCAAGTGAAGATTTACGCACAAATAGGGATTTCACACAGATCTATCTTTGTATGCTCCCTTACACAATGGCAACCCAAATAAATAACTATGGGGCTTATTTACTAAGGGTCGCATTTTCGTCGGGTTGTCTGACTTTTCGGGGATCACGCCGGGGATTGTGTCGCACACGATAGGATTTTGCCGCATCGGCGTCGGTTTTCATGCAACATAAATCGGGGGGCGGGCCGTCGGACGATCCGACTGATTCGGTCAAACCACGGGATTTAACTTTGAATTTGTTTCGCAAGATCAAGCACTTACATGCATCGTAAAGAAGAAGGTGAACTCCGGCGGACCTGATCAGGGAAGCGATAGATTCAGGATATCAGGTGCACAATCTTATTGAATCGCGGCAGCTGTGCATTGGAGTCGGGGAACACACAGGGACAGGTAAGTAAATCTGCCCCTAAATGTCCATAAACCCCTTTATTGAGATAATAAAAGTCACGTTTAGATGTCCGCTTATGTATTAGCCACACAATAACAGAACCTTCTGCGATTCATAAGAATGAGATTGAGAACGCTATATCACTCAATTTTCACAAAATAAAAGGCAATAAGAGAGCAAGTGTGTTATTAGCTAGTTCTGGATAGGAGAGGGTTAAAAACATGAACATTAGTATTAATGTTAATGTAATATTATTCCTTATCAAAATGTAGTAACATAAAAAATGAATATTTCCATTATCTGTGAGGTGCAACAGCTCCTGTGTGCAGCAAATTCTCTCTGTAGCCAGCCTGCCGGCTGGAGGGGGTTGTACTTCAGGGAGTCTTCTCTTTTATATGAATCTAAATTTGTGTTTCTAAGTGTCAGGAAAATGGAGATATTAACTGTTAAAGTGCCATAAAAATCACACCTGAAATTCTCATTTTAAACCTGAATTACTCAGGATCCATGGCACCTATAAACACAATGCTAGATTCATTTGAAAGAAGAGATTCTCCTCTTTAAGAGGCAATTTCTCACTTGTCTACATATAATGCCGACCCTGCTCCTGATTTTCTTCCATGCGCGCGTCCTTGTCTCCTAGCTGGCTTCAGGAAATTTAAAGGTCCAGCGCACGGTTAATTGGCGCTGGCCATTTCCTAGAATCTATTTAAGCCTGCGTCTCCCTGCACACCCTGCCGGATCTTCGTGCCTTGTGCCTTTGAGAAAGCTTTGTCTGATGCCCTGCGCTGTTATAGTGATTTCCCGTTGTGGCCAAGGTTCCATTCCTGACTATGCTCCTTCCCTGCCTGTCTTGATCCATTATCCACACTCCAGGTAACGGCAGGTGCTCGGGAGACTGACCCCAGTCCTCGGACCAACAATAGGAAAAAAAATGTGTGTAGACTCCAGCACTCTGAACCACACTGGAAATGGATGTATGGCAAAGTATTCTCTTTATCGAATAAAAATCTGTGCAGACAAAAAAGCTAGTCGCCTGCCTTCTGTGACCACAACTGCGCTGCTCTTTCTAGGCTGGCTATTTGCACGGGAACCGGGCTTTGTTGTCCACTACCTGGGATATATGCTGTTCAGTGTCTTTCACCTGGTCCCGTAGCTTTTGCATGTCGTGCCTTGTTAGACTCACGTCCACTCGAATTTCTTCGATCTTGGTGGTAAGTGAGGTAGTAGACTGTTGTACCACTGTTAGCAGCTCCTTTAGTGTTAGC
The DNA here is from genome assembly GCF_040894005.1 of Engystomops pustulosus. NCBI lineage: Eukaryota > Metazoa > Chordata > Amphibia > Anura > Leptodactylidae > Engystomops > Engystomops pustulosus. Next base: position 167,821,409 of record NC_092411.1, on the reverse strand, counting down.
TCCAGCAACGTGTTTCCAGTAGCTGCTGTGTCATCTACAACCTTAATGTCAGCGCACGAGGTGGTTGCGCCATCTTGGCACTGACCACGTCTAGCGTATTCTTTAAGCATCTCCACCGCACTGGAGCCTCTAGATTAGCTCATTTTAGCGACACCTGGTCGGGAGGATCTTCTGGGCTTCGGGTAAGGTATGATTGCAGCAGGATAATAGGGAAAAACTGGCTAGTCAGCGGAACTCCTTCTAGTTGCGGTCGCTCATGCAGGAAGCTCATGCACACCCCGATATGTATGACTTTTGAGTTGGTTATCCCATTAGCATCACGTTTTACAGCCCAATGAGATTCCGCTCTGGCATCTACATTGGTTTTATTGGGTTTGTTTTGGACCTTCAATTTACATTTTTTAATTATTATTTTTATTCCTGTTTTATAGTCCAGTATCAACGGTGTACCTTGTAGTCCAGGTGATTGTTATACCATCAACTTAGGGCGTCCTTGTTGTTTTTTATGTTTCTTATGGGCTATATCTTCCGCAAGGGTTTTTTCTACAGTAGTGTATATTTCCATTTATAATATTAAAGTCAAGGTGGTCCCTAAATCTACTCAATTTAGCTAAAAATTCCTGTATTTAATTTATTAGATTGTCACACTCAGCAAGTCTTTTATTAATAATTCTAGTTATTAAACCTACGGAGCAGTCATGTAAATATATGTAGTATATTTTAAATCATTTGGAAAGGCTGAGGGTATATTTATATTCAGACCTTTTGGTATCATGTCCTTGTCCTTGGTTCGTAAATTATCACATGGGCATCATAGAAATAAAGGCTTTGCTTTCCCTTAAATAGGTAATATCCGTAAATCTCTGGTGGCATTTGTAAACATCAGCCCAGTGCAAGTGCATTGGTCAGAAGGCATATGTTTTTGGGAAGGACTATCTAGTAAAAAATAAAAAGTGTAAAAAAAAGTGTTATGCCCTCAACCCCCCAAAAATAATTTAAATAAATTTAGAGGCGCAGCCTCGGCCTGCTCAGCATGGCTCCCCATGCTGAGCAGGCCGAGGCGCAGCCTCTAAATTTATTTAATTATTTATTTATTTATTTATTTATTTATTATTTATTTATTTTAAAATTTATTTAGGGGGTTTGGGGCTGGCTATTAACTTGGAGTTATATATTTGTATTGCTGAAAATTCCCTACTCTTCCTCGGCTAAAAATACTCCTCAAAAATGGTGAGAGGAGTATTATTACCCTTCTGGAAAAATGTTAGTGCGACCTCTGATAATGGTACATATCCACCATTCTTTAGTGTCACTTCAGATGACGGGGCGCCCTGACACTGCGGGCCCCATAGCGGCTGCTATGGCTGCTGCCACTGTAGTTATGCCCCTGTTGTGACCCAGTGTAATAGACCTGTTTGGCAGCTGATATCTCTGCAACCATCCGTGTTTGTGTGCATGGGACCTAACATATTATAAAAGTGTTCAATTAAAATATCATATATACTTTTAATTTATCTCCCTTTTTAATTCATTTATTTTTCAGAACATGGATATGGACTTTGACGTATTTTTAAATGTGATAACATGGATTGGAATCCTGCTTTCCCTTGTGTGTCTTCTGATATGTATTTTTACATTCTGCTTTTTCCGTGGCCTCCAAAGCGACCGTAATACAATCCATAAAAATCTTTGTATTAGTCTGTTTGTGGCAGAACTGCTGTTTTTAATTGGAATAAACCGCACTGACCAACCGGTAAGTTGTCTATATTCTACAGTCTTAATATTAGAGTTAAACACTTTTACATTAGAGTTAAATACCATCATAAGAACTTAGGTTGCAGTCACATGTGGCAGTTATACCTGCATCACAATCAGTTTTGAGGTGGTTTAAGGGTGCTGCCACATGTCACGTTTTTCAGTACATTTAAAAACAGATGTGTTTTTTGTAAGCTTACCATGAATTTAGCTGGTTTTAATCTGTTTCACGGCTGCCTACACTTATAGAAATTAAGATAAATAGGTTCAAACCAGCCAAACGCATGGTAAACATTCAAAAACGCATGCTTCAAAACGATCTAAGAACACGACGTGTGGCAGCACTCTAATTAAAACTGCATCTAAAACCACCTCAAAACTGATTGCGATGCAGTTTAAACTCCAACATGTTACTGCACCCTTAGACAAGTCATGTGTAAATATGTATACAGGCGGTCCCCTACTTAAGAACACTCGACTTACATACGGCCCCTAGTTACAAACGGACCTCTCGATATTGGTAATTTACTCTACTTTAGTCCTAGGCTACAATAAACGGCGATAACAGTTATCAAATGGTCTGTAATGAAGCTTTAGTGTTAATATTGATTCTTATGACAACCCAACATTTTTAAAATCCAATTGTCACAGAGACCAAAAAAGTTCGGTCTGGGATTACAGTGATAAAATATACAGTTCCGACTTACATACAAATTCAACTTAAGAACAAACCTGCAGACCCTATCTTGTATGTAACCCGGGGACTGCCTGTAGTTCTGTTTTCCACTGTTGCTGGTATTGGCTCAGATATCCATTTGTTCGATTATATCGGTGTGATGTATAAATTTATCCTAAGGCTAGTATTTCAGGGGTCAAGTCTACTGCCCAATTTCTGTGCAGCTGGCTTAGGTTTCAACTATGTTTTTTTTTGTGAGACAAGATGTAACATTTTGCAAAACATTGAGCTTAATTAAAGGACATCTATCACCAGAATTAAGGTTTGTATGGTTTGTCACAAACCCTCTGCCTCATTTGCAAAATTTCTAAAACCCTTTTTGTAAAAACAAGGGCTTAAGAAGGTTAAAAAAGAGCAGATCCTGACTAAGTGTGCACACAACAGTATATATATAAGTGTGCTTGTCTACAAACCAATTTTTAGATTATACTACACCACATCCAGTATATATTTATTACCAGATGAACATGTCCTTTTTCTTAATAGAAAAAAAAACTACCGTATATTCCGGCGTATAAGACGACCTGGTGTATAAGACGACCCCCCTACTTTCCTGTTTAAAATATAGAGTTTAAGATATATTCGCCGTATAAGACTACCCCTTTTCCAACGCATACAAAACACCGGTAAAAATTAAAAAAAAAAACATTTGAATTTAACATGGTCCTGTTTTTAATGTAAATTCTTATGACATGCAGGTATATAGCAGGAAAACTGTCATAAACATAAGGCATACAACAACAACATTACCATTACAGAACAGCCCCCAGTAGTATACAGCACAGCCCCCAGTAGTATACAGCACAGCCCCCAGTAGTATACAGCACAGCCCCCAGTAATATCCAGCCAGCCCAGCATTAATAGAAAATAATAAACTTATATACTCACCCTCCGGTGGCCCCGACCTGCAGCGCTGCTCCCCCGATGTCCGCGTGGGTCCTCTTCTGGCTTCAGCGCCCGTCTTCTGTCTTCACTAACTTCGTGCCGGGCACCGCCATTGTTCTCCCCTGGACGGCGCCTAGTATGAAGCGCCGCTGCTGACGTCATACTAGGTGCCGCCCCGGGGAAAAGCATGGCGGCGCCCAGCAGAAGAAAGAAGACTGCGCGGAAGACGATCCGCGCGGACATCGGGGCCAACGGAGGGTGAGTATTGCATACAGTGCCGCACGCTACAGTACCTCTGGAACTAAGGGATTTGAAAAGGGGAATGCTGGTATAAAAGTTATCCATGTAGAGGTGGTAACCCTTATCCAGAAGTGGGTACACCAAATCCTACACAAGCTTCATAGTAACTCCTAAGACAGGGGGGCATTCTGGAGTGCTAATTCGTGTGTCTTTTCCCTCATAAACCCTAAACCTGGGGCTGTACCCTGTGGCACACAGCTTGTACATTTTTATTCTGTACCCTGCCCTCTTGCTGGGCAGGTACTGGCAGAATTTTAACCTGCCTTTGAAATGTACAAGTGACTCATCTACACAGATGTTTTGTAAAGGGCTGCGTGCCTCAATAAACTTTTTTCCAAAATTGCCTCAAAACATGGCCGTGTCATTACCGTGTGGTAAATTTGAGTACTGTAGAAAATATCAGTACATCAATACTCCAATACTGCCCAATCATCCCCTTCACAATCAGTCTCAGCAAGTAAAGGAATAAACCTCTACTGTTACCTCTACTGTTGAAAATGAGCTTCAGGATGATTTGAACATTTCGTTGCCGTAGCCCACACACAAGATGGATTGTGTTTGTGCAAAAAAAAAGAGAAAACTGCAGTTTAATAAGATACTGCAGCAAAAAAGGTGCATGGTGCGAGCACACGTGCCAACCAGTGATGTGTATCACTGATCTGCACTTGGCAGTCACAGGAACACACAAAATAAGCAAAAACCCCCAAAAAACCCTCTTGTATAAATTAAAAAAGTCTCGGATCGCAGGCGCACCCGTAGTCCTCTGTGTGCCTCCCTGCAGCCCCTGCACTGGACTCACCTCTCCTGGCTCCTGCTATCCTCAGGACTGCCGTGCATGCTCATCCCCATCCCCATCCCATTCCTGTGTGTTCCTGCTCCTGTGTCCGGTGTTGCCGTGTTACCAGTGTTTCTCCTGCTATCCTCCGGACTGCCGTGCACGCTCATCACCATTTCCTAGGGCGCCCAAGCCGGCTGCTGAAAATTTGAAGGGCCAGCGCACCCCTGATTGGTGCGCTGGCTGAAAATCTACACCTTATAATCAGGCACCTCCCTTCCTACCCTGCCTGATCTTTGTGTCTCCCTGCCCTAGAGAAAGCTTCCTAGCAGATATTCCTGTGTTCCTGTGTGTTCCTGCTCCTGAGTCCTGTGTTGCCGTGTTAGCAATGTTTCTCTGTGTTGCTTTTTTCTTGTGTCCCGTGTGCCTGTGTTCCCATTCCCATCTGCCTGAACCTTCCGTTGCTGACTCCGGATTGGACTTGACCCTGCATGTCTGCCCCTGGCCTTGATCCTCTGCCTGGACCTGACCTCGAGACTGTCTTCCGTTAAGGTATCTCGACCTCAGCTGCCACCGTGGGCTACTCGCGCCTGTGGAACGACCTGGTGGTATCCTGCCGCAGCAAGTCCAACCCGCTTTGCGGCAGGCTCTGGTGAAGAACAGGTACCACTTAGACTCCTGTCTGCTAGTACCACCTCCCACAGTGGTCCAGTGGATTCACACATCCCAAATCCTGACCATGGATCCCGCCGAGGTTCCGCTTCCCACTCCACCCAACATTGCCGCCATAGTGCTCTCATGGCTCCTGCCATCCCTGGTCTGTCTTCCTGCCGCTGAACCCAGGCTACGGCTGTCTATGCCCGGCAAGTATGACGGAGATCCTGAGCAGTGCAGGAGCTTTATAACCCAATGCCCCCTGCAAATAGAACTCATGCCTTCGCAATTTGTCTCTGAGCAATCCAAGGTGGCATTCTTTGTCAGTCTCCTCTCCGGGAAAGTCCTGGCCTGGGCTACCCCTCTTTGGCCTGGTCATGGCTACTCTCGCCGCTTTTCTGGCGGAGTTCCGGGCCGTATTTGAAGAACCTGCAAAGGCCTGTTCTGCCGAGACTGCTTTGTTGAACCTGCGCCAAGGCAACTTGTCAGTCGGAGAATATGCAGTTTCGCGCCCTGGCCTCTGAACTTGCCTGGAACAATGCAGCCCTCATCACCACCTTTAAAAAAAGGACTCTCTGCAGAGGTCAAAGACGCTCTGGCAGCTCGGGACCTGCCGTCAACTCTGAGTGGTCTTATCACACTGGCCCCTCGGATTCATGTTTGGTTCAAGGAGCGCACCGAGGAACTACGCACCGAGCACCCTCAAGCCCGGATGATGGAGGGAGTTAAAAATTTTTAAATTTTTAAAAGTTGTCTTCAAACATTTCATTCAAGCCTGCTGGGTGCAGACTGTTTAATTTGAAGATCCAAAACATTTCTCTTTTTCTTAACCGTTGAAAACGGTCATGTTGTGTTTCTGTGATTCTTTCAATAGGTATGATAGAGAAAGTGGCAAAGTCTTTATTGTGGCACGCTAGAGCATGTCTGGAGACACTGGGGCAGATTTACTTACCCGGTCCGTTCGCGATCCAGCGGCGCGTTCTCTGCACTGGATTAGGGTCCGGCCGGGATTCATCAAAGCAGTTCCTCCGACGTCCACCAGGTGGCGCTGCTGCGCTGAAGTCCGCTGGAATGCCTCGAAATACACCGGCCTATCCAGGATGAAGGTGAGTGAAATTTTCGCGACACAATTTTTTTAAAAATGCGGCGGTTTTTCCGAATACGTCAGGTTTTCGTTCGGCCACGCCCCCCGATTTCCGTTGCGTGCATACCGGCGCCGATGCGCCAAATTCCGATCGCGTGCGCCAAAAACCCGGGCAATTCAGGTACAATCGGCGCAAATCGGAAATATTCGGGTAACACGTCGGGAAAACGCGAATCGGGCCCTTAGTAAATGACCCCCACTGTGTTTTGTGTATCCATTTGTCACTTTACTTCTATGTCCGTTCATTCTTATGTTTAAACTCTGACAGGTTCGGCCAACATATTGTAGTCCGCAAGGACATTCCAGAAGGTAGATTACGAAGGTGGAGGCGCAGTTAATGAATTGTTGGATCTTAAATATCTCCCCAGTCTGGTTGCTGGTGAAGGTTTTTTTCCTATGTTGGATATTGAGACAGCATTTACAATTTGCACGACCGCATTTGTAACTGCCTATCATGTGTGGAAGAAGGCTTAGCTGTCTGGCTCTTTCCTTTTTCATCCGTAGCTTAGTCAGGGCTAGTATGCCCTTCAGTGTTTGAGATCTTCTATATATGATTTTTGGTTGTTTTGGTAGATCTTTTTTCAAAAAGGGATCATTAAGGAGAATAGGCCAATATTTTTTGAGAATATTGGTAAGGGTATGATGGTTCATATTATAGTTTGTGATGAAGGTTGGGATATTAGTTGTAGTTGTGGAGTCCCTTTTTGTTTTAGTGGACGGTTTGAGACACTCTGCTTGAGTGAGGGAAAGGGCTATGTCAAAGGCTGCTTCGACCAAAGGTTGAGGGAAGTTTTTCTCTTTAAATCTCTTTTTTAGGAGTTGGCTTTGTAGTTTGTACATATTTGTATCTGTGCAGTTTCTGCGAATCCTCCTGAATTGGCTAAATGGGATATTTGATTTCCACTTGTTGTGGTGTGAGCTCTTGTAGTCCAAATAGCTGTTTGTATCTACTGGTTTGAAAAATGTGCTAGTGGAAATTTGGTTGTTCTCTGAGGAGAGATAAAGATCCAGGAACTCTAGTTCTACTGGAGAGAAATTGGCCGTAAATGATAAGCCGCAATTGTTATTATTGAGATATTTGATAAACTCTTCGATGGAGGTTGGGGAGCCTTTCCAGATTAGTAGAAGGTCGTCTATATACCTTTTGTATAAGACGATGTTTTGTTCCCATAACTTGTTGTTATAAATGTACTCTTCCTCAAACCTCCCCATGTACAGATTGGCGAAGCTAGGGGCAAAACGTGTCCCCATAGCCGTTCCTTTCACTTGTCTATAGGTGGTATTTTGGAACACGAAGTAATTGTGGGTAAGTATATAATGGATAGCTTCGAGGATGAAGTCGCTTTGTATCTCAGGCATGGTGGGGTCATTGTGAAGGTAATACTTGACCGCTTCTATGCCTTTTTGGTGGGGAATATTGGAATATAGTGCGGCTACATCAAGTGATAGCCACATAAATGAGGGTTCCCATTTTATTTCTTGGAGTGTTAACAGGACACTAGTGGTGTCACGGAGATAAGATCTGAGTTTGATGACATGTTTCTGAAGCAGAGTGTCTACATAGTGAGATAGATTACAGGTCAGGGACGATATTCCAGAGATTATCGGTCTACCGGGTGGATTGGTAACATCTTTATGCACCTTTGGGAGGTGATAGAATGTTGGTGTGACTGGGGCTTCTATCCATATATGAGCTCTTTCTTTCTTGGTGATGATGCCCAGTGTTAGGGCTTTATCTAACAGGGCTTTCAATTCTATGGCATATGTATTGATTGGATTACATGATAGTACTTCGTAATATTCCGTGTCTGAGAGGATTCTGGAAGCTTCAGATAGATAGGCTTCTTTATTTTGTATAACGATACCACCGCCCTTATCCGCATTGCGGATGACTAAATCAAAGTTGTTGGTGAGATTTTTGAGGGCTGATCTCTCTGAGGGTTTCAAGTTAAGGCTCATTTTTGAGTTTCTTTTAATGTTATTGTTATTGTTGATATTTCTAAACTCATTTTCCACCATAGAAAGGAATGTCTCAATGTGACTACCTCTATGGTATCATAGTATCATAGCATATAAGGCTGGAAGGAGACGCAAGTCCATCAAAGTCCATGGTGTGTGGGATAAAATTTTGATTTTGGTTTGAGGCCTGTTTGTATTATGGGAACGTCAGTCGAGGGTATTGTAGCGGATTTGGTAGAGTCTTCCTGTGAGGATGGTTCTATTTTAGATGCTTTGTTTGCTTCAATGTTGAAATGGCGGGTAAGGGTAAGTTTCCTAATATAGGAGTGGAGATCGTTGAAAAGATCAAATTCTCTAAATTTTGTAGTTGGACAAAATGATAAACCTTTAGTGAGGAGGGAGATTTCGTTTGGGTTTAGGGTGTATGTTGATAGATTGAATATCTTTACTTTAGTTTCTTGTTCTTTTTGGTTTTCTGTATGGTGACTTGTGGTTCTAGCGGAATGGGATTTGGGTTTGGATTTACCTCCTCTGCATCCTCTTCTACATTTTTTCTTTTTTGGCTTTTCATGGAGCCATGGTGAATAGTATTTGGTCTTGGTGGACTTTTCCCAAGAGGGTTCTTCGGGGTTAAGGTTTCCGGCAGGGGGATATAGGGAGCTGAGTTTGGAGTTAGTGGAATATCCAAATCTAATTCAGTGGTATCTGATGGAGAGTGGGTTATTGGGATGGTGACTTCATGAGTGGTGAAGTCTAAGGAAGTGGTCTGATTGATGTAGCAGAAGGTCGTTGGTGGTAGGCCCAGAGGTTGGCCTGTTTCCAATCGGTGGGGTATGTTTGCAATGGGGGGAGTGAAAAAAAGTGGGGTGTCCGTATTGTCAACTGAGGGAGTGGTGGAGGTAGGACAGGTGGGACCATTCTGTGTGGAAGTTTGGTGTTGGTTATTGGGTGGTTGAACTGGGATGGAGAGCACGGTGCGTGCTTGGGGATTAGCCATGGTCGTTAGTATTGGTTCAGTATTTGTATGTTTAGGTTTCTTGTTTTTGGTGTTGATAAATATATTTCTGGGTTTGTTATGTTGAGGATGAGAAGGTGGTTGGTGGTAGGGAGATGGTTGGTGACTTCTTTTTGTGTGTGTTGTGGTTTGTCGTCTATTGGACTGATTTGGTTTGGTGGGGTTGTTAACTGTATCGATATTGGAGGTATGGCAGTCTGCAGTTGTGGAATTAGTTTTGGTTGTGGTCCAAAATTTGATGTTACCTGTCTGGAAATCATTTCTATCTCGTTTTAGTTTTTTGAGTTTAGTTTCGATTCCCTCTTTTTCAAAGGAAAGGATTCTATTGGTGATAAGTCTGTCAAATTTAGTAAAATCAGAGTGTGTTCGGTGGATATCGAGAGTTTGGTGACAAAAAGATATCTCTCGGTTGAGGGTATTGGTGAGTTCTTCCCTCTTCGTGATCAACCTATCAGATTGTTTGCACAATCAAGGAGATAGGTATCCCATTCTTTTTGGAATTTTATATCATTTTTAAAGCAACATTCAGTTCTGATTCTGAGCCCGCGAGGGACCAAACCCTCTTTTCGATACAGTTTCAGAAATAGTGCGTCTAAATGATATTGGATCTCGTCTTTCAGGAGTTTCTCCAAGTGGTGTAATAATTTCAGGAGTTCTGAGGTGGAGATCCCTGTTGTGTCCTGGATGTCGTTTTCATGGGTTGATTTCGATGTTGGTTGGTCGTTGATCCATTGAGCTATGAGAAGCTCTCTTTGTTGGACTCTCTGGATGCAGTAATCCATCTTGTGGGTATTGTCGGTACAGATTGCCTAGAGCAGCTAGAAACTGGGTGGAAGCCAGTGATAGATCCGGTGCTCAATTAAGAGTGCCGGTAAGTTATAGAGGGTAATAGTAAAGACAAGAAGCGCTCATAGGGTAGTATTGTTGGATTGTGAATATTTGGTATGGTAGAGTAGTTTGCTCACCTGGTCGAGTTGTGCTCAACAGGGCACAACTCCAGTGTAGGTATGCAATGTCAAAGGTCTGTGGCAGCCGGTGCTTCAATGTGATCTCCAAACACAGGGGACTAAACCGGTTGGAGTCTAGGAGTCGAGTCAAAGGTGGGGTGGAAGCGGTAGGCGCACAACAAGACTGGATATGGGTATTCTCCAAAAGGATTTATTTAAGATAAAGGGAATGGGTCACAGATCATCACAACGCGTTTCGGGGAACACAGGTCCCCTTTTTCAAGTGAACAATTTCTGTAAAATTGGTAAAGGAATAAAAGACAAGTGTACATGAAAAGGGGGGGGGGATGGAAATATAAAATGGTACAATACATGATGCAATAGATAATGATACAATACGAAAAATGAATAATATAGATGTAAACATGAATAAATAAATAGATAGAATCGAATCCGAATTCATTCAAGAAAAGTTGGTAGTAGACATATTTGGTCTATATACAAATGTGGGATCAATTTCCAAGCACATATAGATAATTCATATGAACCATATAAAGGGTATATATATATATAAATAGATAAATTTATAGAAAAGGAAGATTTCATAAGTTTACATAAAATTAGACACGGTTATATAGAATATACCAGTGCATTGGGTAAACATATAGAAAAGTAAAAATGAGACATTACATAAGAATAGTCACGGTTAAATAGTTATATATAATTAAAATTATAAATATGGATCTATAGGTGTAAATACTTAGGTAATTCATGGGGGTAATTTGATGGGCACATAGATCAAGTGTGTGCCCAAATTAGCTGTGTAAGGATGAATCCTATTGCTGGGTACTGGTCTCTTACCGGTCTCCGGGAGCTGGGGGAGAGTGCGTCCGGAGGCTTGTGCACGCGTTGTGGAGCTTAAGTTTAAATACCCGCCGGAGTGTCGGTCGGACAGGGATGCGCGGGGTGTGCGCATGCGCACTGGATGACAGGAGCGAGTGACGTAACGGGAAGAACCTGAAGTCATGTGGGCCAGTAGGATCGTTGTCTAGGTGAAGTAACTAAACGGAGAGTGAGAATGTCTCATTTAATGAGACTTGTGAAGATGTGTATATATATATATATATATATATATATATATATATATGTCGTGTGTGGATAAATGCTAACTGGAAAGGGGGAATATGTAGATGAGATGGTGGTTAGAACTTAAAAGGTGGTGATGTTAATATATGCCAGAATTTTGGGAAAGGGATGGAAGTGTAGAAAATGGATGAGAAACTGGAATCCTCTCGGGTGGGTGGGGGGGTGATGGAGGGGGTTAAAAATTTTTAAATTTTTAAAAGTTGTCTTCAAACATTTCATTCAAGCCTGGTGGGTGCAGACTGTTTAATTTGAAGATCCAAAACATTTCTCTTTTTCTTAACCGTTGAAAACGGTCATGTTGTGTTTCTGTGATTCTTTCAATAGGTATGATAGAGAAAGTGGCAAAGTCTTTATTGTGGCACGCTAGAGCATGTCTGGAGACACTGTGTTTTGTGTATCCATTTGTTACTTTACTTCTATGTCCGTTCATTTGGTCCCTCACGGGCTCAGAATCAGAACTTAATGTTGCTTTAAAAATGATGTACAATTCCAAAAAGAATGGGATACCTATCTCTTTGATTGTGCAAACACCCAGTTTCTAGCTGCTTTAGGCAATCTGTACCAACAATACCCACAAGATGGATTACTGCATCCAGAGAGTCCAACAAAGAGAGCTTCTCATAGCTCAATGGATCAACGACCAACCAACATCGAAATCAACCCATGAAAACGACATCCAGGACACAACAGGGATCTCCACCTCAGAACTCCTGAAATTATTACACCACTTGGAGAAACTCCTGAAAGACGAGATCCAATATCATTTAGATGCACTATTTCTGAAACTGTATCGCAAAGAGGGTTTGGTCCCTCGCGGGCTCAGAATCAGAACTGAATGTTGCTTTAAAAATGATATACAATTCCAAAAAGAATGGGATACCTATCTCCTTGACTGTGCAAACAATATAATAGATAGGTTGATCACGAAGAGGGAAGAACTCACCAATACCCTCAACTAGAGATGAGCGAACATACTCGTCCGAGCTTGATGCTCGTTCGAGCATTAGCGTACTCGAAACTGCTCGTTGCTCGGACGAATACTTCGCCCGCTCGAGAAAATGGCAGCTCCCGCCGTTTTGCTTTTTGGCGGCCAGAAACAGAGCCAATCACAAGCCAGGAGACTCTGCACTCCACCCAGCATGACGTGGTACCCTTACACATCGATAGCAGTGGTTGGCTGGCCAGATCAGGTGACCGTGGAATACACTAGCCCCTGCCTGCGCTGCTCGGATCATTCTGTGTCTGGATGCCGCTAGGGAGAGAGCTGCTGCTGGTCAGGGAAAGCGTTAGGCTGTTCTATTAGAATAGTGTTAGGCAGGAGTGATTCTACAAGAACCCAACAGCCCTTCTTAGGGCTACAATAACGTTATACTTTTTTTTTTTTTATTTGCAGCTAGTACCATATTGTGAGGAATTTGCAGGGGGACTTGCTACCGTTGTGTTTAGCTCTTAGTGACACACATATCCACCTCAAACACCAAAGTGGGAAAATTTATTAGGGGTTTGATTTCAATTAGGCACAGTCTGCCATTTACTTTTTATTTTACGTTTATTTTTTCATAACTCAGCGTCATCTCATCTGGCATAGCAGTGTGCTTTCATACTTGGCTAGAAAATAGCCATAGGAGAATCCAACTGGCTTACTTAGGCCTACAATAGCGTTATATATTTTATTTCTGGTTGATCTGCTGGTGGCTGTCCTTGCTGCAGTGCATCTACTACCATATTGTGAGGAATTTGTAGTGAGACTTGCGACCGTTGTGTTTAGCGCTTAGTGACGCACATATCCATCGCAAAGACCGAAGTGGGAAAATTTATTAGGGGTTTGATTTCAATTAGGCACAGTCTGCCATTTACTTTTTATTTTACGTTTATTTTTTCATAACTCAGCGTCATCTCATCTGGCATAGCAGTGTGCTTTCATACTTGGCTAGAAAATAGCCATAGGAGAATCCAAACGGCTTACTTAGGCCTACAATAGCGTTATATATATTTTATTTCTGGTTGATCTGCTGGTGGCTGTCCTTGCTGCAGTGCATCTACTACCATATTGTGAGGAATTTGTAGTGAGACTTGCGACCGTTGTGTTTAGCGCTTAGTGACGCACATATCCATCGCAAAGACCGAAGTGGGAAAATTTATTAGGGGTTTGATTTCAATTAGGCACAGTCTGCCATTTCCTTTTTTATTTTACGTTTGTTTTTTCATAACTCAGCGTTAGCTGAGTGCTTTCATACTTGGCTAGAAAATAGCCATAGCAATAGGATAGCATCGTTTGGTTTTAAAAACTAAAAAACACAAAAAAACACAAAAAAAAAGTAAAAAAAAAATTAAAGTTATAACTTTCATTTTCAAAATGTTTAACCCGAGGGCTAGGGGTAGAGGACGAGGGCGGGGACGTGGGCGTCCAACTACTGCAGGGGTCAGAGGCCGTGGTCCTGGGCGGGGTGAGACACCACCTGCTGATGAGGGAGCAGGGGAACGCCGCAGAGCTACACTCCCTAGGTTCATGTCTGAAGTTACTGGGACTCGTGGTAGAGCACTGTTGAGGCCAGAACAGTGCGAACAGGTGATGTCGTGGATTGCCGACAATGCTTCGAGCAATTTGTCCACCAGTCAGTCTTCCACGCAGTCCACCCATGTCACTGAAATCGGCACTCCTCCAGCTCCTGCACCTCAGCCTCTTCCCCCCCAGTCTGCCCCCTCCCAGGAAAATTTGGCATTTGAACCGGCATACTCTGAGGAACTGTTTTCTGGACCCTTCCCACAGTCACAAACCACTTGTCCGGTTGCTGCTGAGCAATTTTCCGATGCCCAGGTTTTCCACCAGTCGCAGTCTGTGGGTGATGATGACCTTCTTGACGTGGTGGAAGAAGTGTGTAAAGAGGTGTCCGACGATGAGGAGACACGGTTGTTAGACAGTGGTGAAGTTGTTGTCAGGGCAGGAAGTCCGAGGGGGGAGCAGACTGAGGGATCAGAGGATGATGAGGTGACAGACCCAAGCTGGGTTGAGAGGCCGGGTGAACACAGTGCTTCTGAGACGGAGGAGAGTACTCGACCAGAACAGGTTGGAAGAGGCAGTGGTGGGGCCAGACGGAGAGGCAGGGCCAGAGCAGGTGCATCAGCGCCAAATGTGTCACGTAGTGAAGCTCCCGTGGCGAGGGCTCCCGCGGCGAGGGCTAGATTTTCAGAAGTCTGGAGGTTCTTTAAGGAAACACCGGATGACCGACGGACTGTGGTGTGCAACCTTTGCCAAACCAGGATCAGCAGGGGTTCCACCACTACTAGCTTAACTACCACCAGTATGCGCAGGCATATGAATGCTAAACACCCCACTCAGTGGCACCAAGCCCGTTCACCTCCGGCCGTGCACACCACTGCTCCTTCCCCTGTGTCAGCTGATAGTCAGCCCCCTGCCCAGGACCCTGGCACAAAAACCCCATCGTCGCCTCCACGATCCTCCACAGCATCCACCAGCGTTCAGTTCTCCATACCCCAGACGCTGGAGCGGTGCAACCCACCCGCACGCCCAAGCCCTTAATGTCCACATCTCCAGATTGCTTAGCCTGGAGATGCTGCCCTATAGGCTAGTAGAGACCGAGGCCTTTCGCAACCTCATGGCGGCGGCCGCCCCTCGGTATTCGGTCCCCAGCCGCCACTACTTTTCCCGATATGCCGTCCCAGCCCTGCACCAGCACGTGTCAGACAACATCATCCGTGCCCTGACCAACGCCGTTTCTGACGAGGTCCACCTGACCACGGACACGTGGACGAGTGCTGCCGGGCAGGGCCACTATATATCGCTGACGGCACATTGGGTTAACTTGGTGGAGGCTGGGACCGAGTCTGACCCTGCGGCTGGTCATATACTGCCGACGCCGAGGATTGCGGGGCCTACCTCGGTCCAGGTCTTTCAGGCCTACTATGCCTCCTCCTCCTCCCACCCCTCCTCCACCTCCTCCTCCGAACTACCATCCATGGGCATGGCGCCATCAGTCGCTAGCTCTAGGCACAGCAGCAGTGCCGTCGCTAAGCGACAGCAGGCGGTGCTCAAACTGCTGAGCCTAGGCGATAAAAGGCACACCGCCCAAGAACTATTACAGGGCATCACGGCGCAGACTGATCTGTGGCTGGCACTGCTGAACCTGAAGCCAGGCATGGTTGTGTGTGACAACGGCCGTAACCTGGTGGCGGCTCTGCAACTCGGCAGACTGACACATGTGCCATGCCTGGCCCATGTGTTAAATTTGATAGTTCAGCGTTTCCTCAAGACATTCCCCAATCTGTCTGATTTGCTCACGAAGATGCGCCACATCTGTGCGCATTTCAGGAAGTCCAGCACAGATGCTGCCACTCTCAGGGCAGCGCAGCGCCGCCTCCAACTGCCCGCTCACCGACTGTTGTGCGACGTGCGCACGAGGTGGAATTCAACATTAACCATGTTATCCAGAGTTTACCAGCAGCGCAGAGCGATTGTAGACTGCCAGATGTCAACTTCCACCAGAACTGGTAGTCAGGTCAGTCAGCTTCCTCAAGTCTACAATGAGGAGTGGACGTGGATGTCTGATATCTGTCAGGTGCTGAGTACCTTTGAGGAGTCAACACAGATGGTCAATGGCGATGCCGCCATCATCAGCCTCACCATCCCGCTGCTTGGCCTGTTGAAAAACTCTCTGATCAGCATGAAGTCGGAAGCTTTGCGCTCGTCACAAGAGATGGGGGAAGAAGATTCCCTTGTTGATAGCCAAAGCACCCTCAGGTCTGTTTCTCAGCGCATATCGGAGGAGGTGGAGGAGGATGAGGAGGAAGAGGAGGAGAATGTTGGCGAGACACAAGAGGGGAGCATTGCTCAGACCTTCACTGTTCAGCGTGTATGGGCAGAAGAAGAGGAGTTGGAGGAGTTGGAGGAGGAGGAGATGGACAGTCAGGCCAGTGAGGGGAGTGAATTCTTGCGAGTTGGGACTCTGGCGCATATGGCAGATTTCATGCTAGGCTGCCTATCCCGTGACCCTCGCGTTCAAAGAATTTATTCCAGCACCGATTACTGGGTATTCACTCTCCTGGACCCACGGTACAAGCAAAATCTTTCCACTCTCATCCCTGGAGAGGAAAGGAGTGTGAGAATGCATGAATACCAGCAGGCCCTGGTGCACAAGCTGAAACAGTATTTCCATTCTGACAGCGCTAGCGGCAGAGTGCGTAGTTCTGCGGGACAAGTAGCGAGGGAGAGTAGGCGAGCTGGCAGCTTGTCCAGCACTGGCAAGGGTACGCTTTACAAGGCTTTTGCCAGCTTTATGTCACCCCAGCAAGACACTTTAGTACGGAATCCAGTCACACTGATTATGAATTTGAATTTTTTATTTTGCACACAGTTAAATTTAAGTGACGTTTCGGTCAATCACTGACCTTCTTCAGACACTGTGAATGTTAAGGTGGGATAACATAAGTATTTATACATGACAGTGGGGAAGGAAACAAAGGGATATGTACAGTGGGCATATTAACATATTTACACAACAAGTATACATGATACATATACAGAGAAGGTCAGGATAATTCCTGTGACAGCAAGGGTAAATCATGTATCAATTAACATAGTATATCAATTCATATGGTAATGGATGAGCAGGGAAACTTTGGGAATGCTATAAGATTCAATAGTAGAAGGCTTGACAGGGTAATCAAGTAGTAATGGTACCTGTAAAGGAAGCATAAGAATATAAGACAGTGCTTACCAGTATGCAAGTTTAGTCAGAGTTCAGAAGCTGCTATGCAGGCTGGGCGCTTAGGGGAAGAGCGGGAGTCCGCTTGTGTGGTAGAAGCGCTGCAGTGGTAAGTGTTGTGAGGCTTTAAATAGAAATATTAGGCGCGCGAGCGCCTGAAAACGTCACTTCCGGTCTGGACCGGAAGTGCGTCATAGCTTGCGTTCCACCCGTTGCCGCGAGGTGGAACGCATGGGCTGTTATATGCTGATTGGAGCAGAGATGGTGGGGGAGTGGTTGTAGCAAGAATTAATGTAATGGATGTGCTACACGATAAGAGAAATTAGGAGAATGGCGCAATGATAGTATCAAAGGGAGATACTATTAGTAATATGGGATAATGGGAGTAATTAGGCTAAAAAGTAAATGCCTATATAATAGAATAAATTGAAAAGCGCCAAATATTGAAAGTGATATGTAGTGTATCTCATGCTACAATGGGAGTAGATGCAATAGTATGGAATGGAATGTGAGAATATGGAATGTGAGAAAATATATGGCATATGTAGATGTACAAAGTGATAACTTAGCAATAACACAGATTAGACATATATCTACTATATTGCATATACAATACCATAGCGTTGATGATATGTATTGTTTTCAGCGTCTCTGTAACAAAAATAGAATTGTTCATGTTAATAACAAATCAGCAGAAGCTTTGGATATTATAGTCCCTATTCATTCCTTTAGGTGACAACGTTTGTAGTGTGTGAATCCAAAACGACTCTCTTTTTTTCAGAATTGATACTCGGTCCCCACTGCGTCTCGGGGTCCCTATTTGTTCGATAACCTGGAATTTTAGTTGGTTAATGGAATGCTTTTTTTCAATGAAGTGGGCAGGTATTGGGAGTAAAGTGTTCTTTAGTCTGATGGTAGATTTGTGTTTGGAAATTCTGTCTTTGATGGGTAATGTGGTCTCACCGACATATGCGAGGCCACATGGGCATTTGATCATGTAGATCACAAAATCGGAGTTACATGTGAAGAAATCATGTATGGGATAATTTTTCCCGTTAAGGGGGTGTGAAAAAGTCTCGCCTTTTTGTACATTGTTGCATTGTGCACAAGAAAGGCACGGGAAGGTGCCTTTTTTCTGAGTTTTCAGGAATAGTTGTTTTTGTAATTTAATTCCCGAGCCTATGTCAGCTTTAACTAGTCTGTCTCTTAGGTTATCGGGACGTTTGAAGCAGGGTAGAAATGGTTCGTTGAACTCTGGGATATTTGGGTGTCCTTTATGGAGTATGGGCCAGTGTTTCCGTATGATTTTATGGACTTTAAAGGAAAAAGGGTGATAGGTATGGACAAAAGGTATGCGACTTTGGGCGGACCTTTTGGGTCTCGAGGGCGTGTTTCTGTATTTTGTGAGTGTGTTGGAAGGGTATCCTCTTTCTGAGAATTTAGCTTGCATCTCCTCTAATCTAGTGTTTAGGATCTCTGGTTTGCTGATGATCCTTTCAAGTGCTCTTATCGTGTAGCACATCCATTACATTAATTCTTGCTACAACCACTCCCCCACCATCTCTGCTCCAATCAGCATATAACAGCCCATGCGTTCCACCTCGCGGCAACGGGTGGAACGCAAGCTATGACGCACTTCCGGTCCAGACCGGAAGTGACGTTTTCAGGCGCTCGCGCGCCTAATATTTCTATTTAAAGCCTCACAACACTTACCACTGCAGCGCTTCTACCACACAAGCGGACTCCCGCTCTTCCCCTAAGCGCCCAGCCTGCATAGCAGCTTCTGAACTCTGACTAAACTTGCATACTGGTAAGCACTGTCTTATATTCTTATGCTTCCTTTACAGGTACCATTACTACTTGATTACCCTGTCAAGCCTTCTACTATTGAATCTTATAGCATTCCCAAAGTTTCCCTGCTCATCCATTACCATATAAATTGATATACTATGTTAATTGATACATGATTTACCCTTGCTGTCACAGGAATTATCCTGACCTTCTCTGTATATGTATCATGTATACTTGTTGTGTAAATATGTTAATATGCCCACTGTACATATCCCTTTGTTTCCTTCCCCACTGTCATGTATAAATACTTATGTTATCCCACCTTAACATTCACAGTGTCTGAAGAAGGTCAGTGATTGACCGAAACGTCACTTAAATTTAACTGTGTGCAAAATAAAAAATTCAAATTCATAATCAGTGTGACTGGATTCCGTACTATGATGTTTGAATGGGATTGGGACCCTATCCAGAGCACCTGAACAACAAAACCTAAGGTGTGCGATACAACTCCTATACGAAAACCCAGCAAGACACTGTCACCTGTCCCCAGTCTCGGCAGAGTAGGGCTGATCTTTACAGAAAGATGGTGAGGGAGTACGTAGCTGACCATACCATCGTCCTAAATGATCACACAGCTCCCTACAACTACTGGGTTTCAAAGCTGGACATGTGGCACGAACTGGCGGTGTACGCCTTGGAGGTTCTTGCCTGCCCTGCCGCTAGCGTGTTGTCCGAGCGGGTTTTCAGTGCAGCTGGTGGCATCATCACGATAAGCGTACACGCCTGGCGACTGACAGCGCTGACAGGCTGACGCTTATTAAGATGAATAAAGCCTGGATTTCTCATAATTTCCAATCTCCACCAGGTGAAGGAAGCTCAACCTGAATAATTTATGCACTCCTCCTCCTCATTTTCCTCCTTCTCCTCCTCTTTGTACACTAAAGCAGAGGAAACTGGCTATTTTTTGACAGGGCCCACTGGCTCTAGCTATAGTACTTTATGCATTTAATTTTTCTGGAGGGCCACCTACCCGGTCCTCTGTTTTAAACAATTTTTGGGACTGCCACATACAGGCACTCAATCTATTCAATTTTTCTGGAGGGCCACCTACCTGCTCCTCTGGTTTGAAAACTTTTTTGGACTGCCACATACAGGCACTCAATCTATTTCATTTTTCTGGAGGGCCACCTACCTGCTCCTCTGGTTTGAAAACTTTTTTGGACTGCCACATACAGGCACTCAATCTATTTCATTTTTCTGGAGGGCCACCTACCTGCTCCTCTGGTTTGAAAACTTTTTTGGACTGCCACATACAGGCACTATCCAAATTAAATTGTCTCCATAGCAGCCTCCACACCTTGTCTCCATTGCTACCTCCAAAAGTCGTCCATATAGCTGCCTCCATACATCGTCCCCTTATCAAACGAGGTGTGTCAGGCAGAAATTTGGGTTGTTTTCATGGATTCCACATCAAAGTTGTTAACTTTGTCGCCACCTTGCTGTGTTATCCACAAAATATACTGGCAAACTTTTATCATTTACCGATATTATTTCAGCGCTTCTTGCGCATCTGTTGATTACACTGCTGTGTAATCCACAAAATATACTGCCAAACTTTTACCATTTATGGATATTATTTCAGCGCTTCTTGCGCATCTGTTTACATTCCCCTCACCCGCCATATCCCAAACTTATAAGAACGCTACTACACTTAACTTGGTGGAGGCTGGGACCGAGTCTGACCCTGGGGCTGGTCATATACTGCCGACGCCGAGGATTGCGGGGCCTACCTCGGTCCAGGTCTCAAAGGCCTACTATACCTCCTCCTCCTCCCACCCCTCCTCCACCTCCTCCTCCGAATTACCATCCGTGGGCATGGCGCCATCAGTCGGTAGCTCTAGGCACAGCAGCAGTGCCGTCGCTAAGCGACAGCAGGCGGTGCTCAAACTGCTGAGCCTAGGCGATAAAAGGCACACCGCCCAAGAGCTATTACAGGGCATTCCACATCAATCTTGTTAACTTTGTCGCCACCCTGCTGTGTAATCCACAAATTATACTGGCAAACTTTTATCATTTACCGATATTATTTCAGCGCTTCTTGCGCATCTGTTTACATTCCCCTCACCCGCCATATCCCAAACTTATAAGAACGCTACTACACTTGATCTTATACAAAAGTTTCTTAGAAGTGCTGTTTGGGGAGTAGCCTAGAGACAGGGGCTTGGATTGGCGAAAGCTCGCCTGGAAGCGGAGCGCCAGCTCCATCCCAAGATCCAACTAACATAGTTTTAACTGCAGCACCTTTAATCTACTACTAGTTCACTGCCTCCATAATAATAATAATAATACTCTTTATTTATATAGCGCCATCATATTCCGTAGCGCTTTACAAATCATAGGAAACAAATACAAATGTAATGTAACAGAGCACAACATTTGTATGGAACAACAGGAGTGAGGTCCCTGCTCGCCAGAGCTTACGGTTTATGAAGATGATGGGGTAACACGAGGTAAAAGAATATTTAATGGTCAAGCCATTCTTCTTAGGGAATAGAACAAAATATAATAAATGGAATTGCTGTCGCTTGAACCACTCAGCCGTCATCTTATATACCAGGTCCAGGGTGAATGGGACTGCAGAGAAGTCTGGTGCCTGTTGGTTGCTGGATAACAGGACGACACAGGATGGGTTAGTAGAAGAGTTAAAACTTCATGCAGTTAATGAGTGTTATAGGCTTGCCTAAAGAAATGGGTTTTAAGAGCACGTTTGAAACTTTGGAGGTTAGGTATTAGTCTGATAGTCCGGGGCAGAGCATTCCATAGAATTGGTGCAGCTCTAGAGAAGTCTTGGAGACGCGAGTGGGAGGTCCGCACTAGGGTAGAGGTTAATCTAAGATCACTGGCGGATCTAAGAGCACGGGTTGGGCGATAGACTGAGATAAGAGAGGAGAGGTAGGGGGGTACAGCATTATACAGAGCTTTATGGATGAGGGTTATTATTTTAAACTGTATTCGAAAGGAGACTGGCAGCCAGTGCAGCGACTGGCATGAACTGTAGGCTTACATGGTCCCCTTATCAAACGAGCTGTGTTAGGCAGAATTTTGGGTTGTTTTCATGGCTTCCACAACAAACTTGTTAACTTTGTCGCCACCCTGCTGTGTAATCCACAAAATATACTGGCAAACTTTTATCATTTACCAATATTATTTCAGTGCTTCTTGCGCATCTGTTTACATTCCCCTCACCCGCCATATCCTAAACTTATAAGAACGCTACTACACTTGATCTTATACAAAAGGTTCTTAGAAGTGCTGTTTGGGGAGTAGCCTAGAGACAGGGGCTTGGATTGGCGAAAGCTCGCCTGGCAGCGGAGCGCCAGCTCCATCTCAAGATCCAACTAACATAGTTTTAACTGCAGCACCTTCAATCTACTACTAGTTCACTGCCTCCATACATCGTCCCCTTATCAAACGAGCTGTGTCAGGCAGAATTTTCAGGTGTTTCACCAGATACATAGTGGAACTCGGCCCATCTGTCGCCGCCATGCTGGAGACCTGAAGTTGCAATCATAGCAGCGCAATATGAATGCCCCATACTGTCGCTCTTAATCATGGAAGTTGTCTCCATGGCTGCCTCCACATGTCGTCCCCTTATCAAAAGAGCTGTGTCAGGCTCATTTTTCACCAGATACGTTATGGAACTTGGTCACTATGTCGCCACCATGCTGTGTTATCGACTAAATATACCTTCAACCTTTTGTTCACATAGGAAATCATTTCACCTCCTTTGGTGAAACCTGAGTGCATTTAGGGTATGTCGCCATGAGACTCTCTAGCCTGCCACTGCTGCCGCTGCCTCTGCATGCCGTCCCCTATAGTGTCAGGGTCAATTATTGCATGTTTTAGATGCTATCTAGCCTCATTCGGTCACTCTGTCATGGCCATGCTGTTGCCCATAATTTTGGCATAATGGTGCGATTAAGCAGCCTCAGAGGCATCCATGCATGCTGCCCCTGCTGTTTCCTGTCCATTTCCGTGGTGTTTCCATCCTTTTCTGAGGTTCCCAGGTGTTTGGCCAAGCTTCCCTGTGCAGAGCCTTGGTCCCCTTGAAAAATGCTCGAGTCTCCCATTGACTTCAATGGGGCTCGTTATTCGAGACGAGCACTCGAGCATCGGGAAAAGTTTGTCTCGAATATCGAGTACCCGAGCATTTTAGTGCTCGCTCATCTCTACCCTCAACCGAGAGATATCTTTTTGTCACCAAACTCTCGATATCCACCGAACACACTCTGATTTTACTAAATTTGACAGACTTATCACCAATAGAATCCTTTCCTTTGAAAAAGAGGGAATCAAAGCTAAACTCAAAAAACTAAAACGAGATAGAAATGATTTCCAGACAGGTAACATCAAATTTTGGACCACAACCAAAACTAATTCCACAACTGCAGACTGCCATACCTCCAATATCGATACAGTTAACAACCCCACCAAACCAAATCAGTCCAATAGACGACAAACCACAACACACACAAAAAGAGGTCACCAACCATCTCCCTACCACCAACCACCTTCTCATCCTCAACATAACAAACCCAGAAATATATTTATCAACACCAAAAACAAGAAACCTAAACATACAAATACTGAACCAATACTAACGACCATGGCTAATCCCCAAGCACGCACCGTGCTCTCCATCCCAGTTCAACCACCCAATAACCAACACCAAACTTCCACACAGAATGGTCCCACCTGTCCTACCTCCACCACTCCCTCAGTTGACAATACGGCCACCCCACTTTTTTTCACTCCCCCCATTGCAAACATACCCCACCGATTGGAAACAGGCCAACCTCTGGGCCTACCACCAACGACCTTCTGCTACATCAATCAGACCACTTCCTTAGACTTCACCACTCATGAAGTCACCATCCCAATAACCCACTCTCCATCAGATACCACTGAATTAGATTTGGATATTCCACTAACTCCAAACTCAGCTCCCTATATCCCCCTGCCGGAAACCTTAACCCCGAAGAACCCTCTTGGGAAAAGTCCACCAAGACCAAATACTATTCACCATTTTTTTCACCAGGGCTCCATGAAAAGCCAAAAAAGAAAAAATGTAGAAGAGGATGCAGAGGAGGTAAATCCAAACCCAAATCCCATTCCGCTAGAACCACAAGTCACCATACAGAAAACCAAAAAGAACAAGAAACTAAAGTAAAGATATTCAATCTATCAACATACACCCTAAACCCAAACGAAATCTCCCTCCTCACTAAAGGTTTATCATTTTGTCCAACTACAAAATTTAGAGAATTTGATCTTTTCAACGATCTCCACTCCTATATTAGGAAACTTACCCTTACCCGCCATTTCAACATTGAAGCAAACAAAGCATCTAAAGTAGAACCATCCTCACAGGAAGACTCTACCAAATCCGCTACAATACCCTCGACTGACGTTCCCATGATACAAACAGGCCTCAAACCAAAATCAAAATTTTATCCCACACACCATAGAGGTAGTCACATTGAGACATTCCTTTCTATGGTGGAAAATGAGTTTAGAAATATCAACAATAACAATAACATTAAAAGAAACTCAAAAATGAGCCTTAACTTGAAACCCTCAGAGAGATCAGCCCTCAAAAATCTCACCAACAACTTTGATTTAGTCATCCGCAATGCGGATAAGGGCGGTGGTATCGTTATACAAAATAAAGAAGCCTATCTATCTGATGCTTCCAGAATCCTCTCAGACACGGAATATTACGAAGTACTATCATGTAATCCAATCAATACATATGCCATAGAATTGAAAGCCCTGTTAGATAAAGCCCTAACACTGGGCATCATCACCAAGAAAGAAAGAGCTTATATATGGATAGAAGCCCCAGTCACACCAACATTCTATCACCTCCCAAAGGTGCATAAAGATGTTACCAATCCACCCGGTAGACCGATAATCTCTGGAATATCGTCCCTGACCTGTAATCTATCTCACTATGTAGACACTCTGCTTCAGAAACATGTCATCAAACTCAGATCTTATCTCCGTGACACCACTAGTGTCCTGTTAACACTCCAAGAAATAAAATGGGAACCCTCATTTATGTGGCTATCACTTGATGTAGCCGCACTATATTCCAATATTCCCCACCAAAAAGGCATAGAAGCGGTCAAGTATTACCTCCACCATGCCTGAGATACAAAGCGACTTCATCCTCGAAGCTATCCATTATATACTTACCCACAATTACTTCGTGTTCCAAAATACCACCTATAGACAAGTGAAAGGAACGGCTATGGGGACACGTTTTGCCCCTAGCTTCGCCAATCTGTACATGGGGAGGTTTGAGGAAGAGTACATTTATAACAACAAGTTATGGGAACAAAACATCGCCTTATACAAAAGGTATATAGACGACCTTCTACTAATCTGGAAAGGCTCCCCAACCTCCATCGAAGAGTTTATCAAATATCTCAATAATAACAATTGCGGCTTATCATTTACGGCCAATTTCTCTCCAGTAGAACTAGAGTTCCTGGATCTTTATCTCTCCTCAGAGAACAACCAAATTTCCACTAGCACATTTTTCAAACCAGTAGATACAAACAGCTATTTGGACTACAAGAGCTCACACCACAACAAGTGGAAATCAAATATCCCATTTAGCCAATTCAGGAGGATTCGCAGAAACTGCACAGATACAAATATGTACAAACTACAAAGCCAACTCCTAAAAAAGAGATTTAAAGAGAAAAACTTCCCTCAACCTTTGGTCGAAGCAGCCTTTGACAGAGCCCTTTCCCTCACTCAAGCAGAGTGTCTCAAACCGTCCACTAAAACAAAAAGGGACTCCACAACTACAACTAATATCCCAACCTTCATCACAAACTATAATATGAACCATCATACCCTTACCAATATTCTCAAAAAATATTGGCCTATTCTCCTTAATGATCCCTTTTTGAAAAAAGATCTACCAAAACAACCAAAAATCATATATAGAAGATCTCAAACACTGAAGGGCATACTAGCCCCGACTAAGATTTCTGGGCTTTGCAAATTATTATAGACAATTTATCTCACATTTCTCGGCTCTGGTCGCGCCAATGGTGGCGCTTACGAGGAAAGGTGCTAGTTCCCGTGTCTGGCCTACAGGTGACAGGGTCTGGCTGTCCTCCAAGTATGTCCATCTGAAGATCCCAGGCTATAAATTGGGACCCCGGTTCTTGGGTCCATTTGAAGTCCTTTATCGCATCAACCCGGTGGCTTACAAGTTGCGACTGCCTTCTAGCATGCACATTTCCAACTCCTTCCACGTTCCTCTCCTCAAGCCAGTCATCTTCAACTGCTTCACCCGGCAAATTCCTCCTCCTCCTGCACCACAGGCTGATTCCACCGATGTCTTCAAGGTGAAAGAGATCCTGGATATGAAGACGGTGAGAGGTAGGCGGTTAATTCTTGTAGACTGGAAAGGATTTGTTCCTGAGGAGAGATCGTAGAAGCCAGAGGATAACATCCTGGACAAGAGCCTGCTTCAACGTTTTCGAAGGCCCAAGAAGAGGGAGAGGCCGAAGTGGGGGTACTGTCACAGGCGCTCTCGCAATCCCTGCACCGGACTCACCTCTCCCGGCTCCTGCTATCCTCTGGACTGCCGTGCGCGTGCGTCCCTACCTCCTAGGATGCTTTTGTGCTGGCTGCCCAAAATTTTAAGGGCCAGCGCACCGCTAATTGGTGCGCTGGCTGAAAACCTCCACCATATAATCCCGCACATCCCTTCCTGCTCTGCCGGATCTTTGTGCCTCACAGCCTAGTGAGTATTCTTGTGTTCCTGTGTATCCAGCGTTCCTGTTAAGAGTGTTTCTCCGCGTTGCTGTGTTCTTGTGTCCCGTGTGCCTGTGTTCCCATTCCCATCTGCCTGGACCTTCCGTTGCTGACCCCGGATTGGACTTGACCCTGCATGTCTGTCCCCGGCCTTCACCCTCTGCCTGGACCCGACCACGAGACTGTCTTCCGTTAAGGTATCTCGACCTCGGCCTTGGCTCCTGCTATCCTCCAGACTGCCGTGCACGCTCATCCCCATCTCCTAGGGTGCCCGCGCGGGCTGCTGAAAATTTGAAGGGCCAGCGCACCGCTGATTGGTGCGCTGGCTGAAACTCTCCACCTTTTAATCTGGCACCTCCCTTCCTGCTCTGCCAGATCTTTGTGTCTCCCTGCCTGAGAGAAAACGTCCTAGCAGGTATTCCTGCATTCCTGTGTATTTTCTGTGTGTTCCTGCTTCTGAGTCCTGTGTTGCTGTGTTACCAGTGTTCCTCCGTGTTGCTGTGTTCCTGTGTCCCGTGTGCCTGTGTTCCCATTCCCATCTTCCTGGGACCTCCTGTTGCTGAGTTGACCCTGCATCTCTGCCGCCTGCCTTGACCCTCTGCTTGGACCCGACCATGAGACCGTTAAGGTACCTCGACCTAGGCTGCCACCGCGGGCTAGTCGCACCTGTGGAACGACCTGGTGGTATCCTGCCACAGCAAGTTCAACCCGCTTTGCGGCGGGCTCTAGTGAAGACCAGGTGCCACTTAGACTCCGGTCCCAGGTGTCGGCTAGTACCACCTCCCTCGGTGGTCCAGTGGATTCAAACATCCCGAATCCTGACAAAAAGCCAAAGTTGATCATTAATTCAAGTCACTGATCAGTGCCCAGTGGTACAGAATGCAACCACGGAAGAGGTGCAGGGGAATAAGTGACAAAAAAAACCTGTGATTAAAAAAATGAGCACTTAGCGTCGCAGGGCGCACACAGCGAAGAGAGGAAGGGATCAGGAACAAGGATTGGGATAGAGAAATTAGGGATCATACAGACGTGAGATCTTACTGTCGCAGCAGCAATAAAGGAATGCACTGGTGGTGCCCAGAAAGGTGCCAGCCAGCAATTCTGGAGGGTTCAGCAACACAGGGGAAGATGCACACTGTTCTGCGTGCTGTCTCACACTAGAATGAGACATAACAGTGTTCACTACTTTGAACTTCCCACCTAAAATCTGTACAGATCAGACAATCGGATGTGTATGGGGGGTGGCATGATGCCACCAGACATGCCTCTTATTGATGATGATTGGTGATATAGGACAGGTTGTGGAGGGGAGGTATATTTCTCCAAGGTTCCATCTCGTATATGAGGTAGCAGACCAGAGACATAAGGAAAGTTATGTGGGAATGAGAGCCGCATCCAAGTAAGGTGTTGGTTAGCTGGCAGCGAGAATATATATATGCAGTATACGGTAGGAACGATCAGACCATCTAGGGTTAATGTACCCTAGAGGGTCTAAAAAGTAATTTTAAAAAAGTGTCAAAAAAATTTTAAAAAAGTTAAAAACCTAATAGTTATAACCCTAGAACTGATATAAAAGATGTGATTCACTTCCAGCATGTGCCCGATATCCTGTATCTGTCGCTTCCCTGATCAGGTTCGCCGGAGTTCACCTTCTTTTTCCCAGTGCATGTGAGGGCTTGGCTTGCGACACAATTTAAATGTTAAATCCTGTGGTTTGTCTGATCGTCCGACAGCCCGCCCCCGATTTCTGTCACAAATACGATTGTGTGCGACACAATCCCTGGCGCTATTCCCGAAAAGTCGGGAAACCCGAAGAAAATGCACCTGTGGGACCCTTAGTAAATAAGCCCCAAAATGTATCGCTGCGGCCCAAAATGCCCGATCTATTAAAATATAAAACTGGTTATTTCCAGCAGTAAACCACAAAACGGAAAATAGCGCCATTAGTCCGAAAATAGTTGGAAAATAGTCTGAAACGCGACTTTTACACCATAGTACATCACATAAAAAGTGGAATAAAGTGTTACCAAAATGTCGCACAGGCCTCATAATGGTAGCAATGAAAACGTCGGCTCCTTTCGCAAATAATCATCCGTCAATGACATCTTCAGAGATCTGATGTGTTGTAGCCTACCTAGAAGAGCTTTTGGTGTTCTCCCCAGACCTAAAGACCCACCAATCACATGTAAGGCAATTGCTTGGATGTCTTTGGGCTAATTGTCTCTATGTCAAGCTCGAGAAGTGTCAGTTTCACCAATGGAGCCTTCCTTTCCTCGGTTATATAATCTCCGATAGAGGTCTCCAGATGGATCCTGCTAAACTGTCCGCAGCTCTACAGTGGCCGCGCCCAGAAGGTTCCTGGGTTTTGGAAATATTATCGACAGTTTATCCCATATTTTTCAACGGCTGAAGAGGCCTCCTCAAGGTTGAAGTCTGCCTTTGCCTCAGGCTCCTGTGCTCACTAGGTCTGACATGGAGAACCCCTTTCATCTGGAGGTTGATGCATCCTCCGTAGGCACAGGGGCGGTGGTCACTCAGAAAAGGCCTATGGGCCAAACTCTCATGTGCGGTTTCTTTTCCAAAACTTTTTCTCCAGCTGAGAGGTATTACTTTATAAGAGATAGAGAACTTTTGGCCATCAGACTTGCCCTGAAGGAATATCTACTGGCAGGAGCTCACCATCTTCTCTGTGTATATGCAGATCATAAAAAACTCCTGTATCTCCAGACAGCCCAGCGTCTCAATCCCAGACAAGCCTGTTGGTCGCTTTTCTTCTCACGCTTCAACCCGTTTATCCACTTTCAAACTGCGGAGAAGAATATCAAAGCATATGCCCTTCCACGTGCCTCCGATATTGTTGGAGAAGAGCCGGTCCCTCAGCATATTATTTCTCCTGAACAACTGGTTGTTGCCACTGGGGTGGATCTTCAGCAGCTTCCCCCCAGCAAGACGTATGTCCGACCTGCACTACGGAAGAGGATTTTGTATTGGGTAGATTTTTTGGTCTTCTGGGCACCCTGGGGTGCAACGCTCCGTGGCCGCCATCTCCCGCTTCTACTGGTGGCCTGACCTTGGTCAAAGATGTTCAGGATTTTGTGGAATCCTGCACTTCCTGTGCCCTACTTCAGGCCTCTGCTCGCACCAAGTCCCCAGGCTGATAAAAAACGTAGGACTCCTCCTGTCTTCTCTCCGGGTGACAAGGTGTGGTTATCTTCTAGACACGTCTGGCTGAAAATTCCCAGTTACAAGTTTTCTCCTCTTTTTTTTGTCCTTTTTTGGTGTTAAACCATGTGGCTCCACCTTCCTCCCGCTATTCGCATCCTGAAAACTGAAACATGTCATCTTCAACGACTTCTCTTAGCAACCTCCTCCTCCTGCTCCAGAGGCTGATTCAATGGACGTCTACGAGGTAAAAGAGCTACTGGACATGTAGACTGTAAGAGGTAAACGGTTCTTCCTTGTCGACTGGAAGAGGTTCAGGCCTGAGGAGAGATCATAGGAGCCAGAGGAGATGGTAACCTCCTGCAAATATTTCTCCAGACCAAGAAGAGGGGGGAGCCAAAGTGGGGGGGTCCATTCACGGGTGCCACTGCGATTCCCATCTCGGATCGCAGGGGCACCCGACCCTTCTCTGTGGTGCCGGCCCTTCCCGCTCCCCCGGACCTCACTTACCTCTCTGCATTCCTGCTCCCAACCAGGCTGGTCAGAGCACGTGTTTTAGATCTTTTGGGCGCACGGGACCTCAGATTTAACGAGCCAGCACACCGCTGATTGACGCTGCCCACTTCCTGGATTCCCATAAAGGGACCTGTTCTTGACTTTGCTGCCCCGCTGCCTGACCTCCTGCTCCGTCCCTGACTTCGATCCATCGCTGCTTGCCTTGACCAACTTCCTGTCCCCAACTACGAGATTGCCTGCTGATTCTGTACCTCGACCTTGGATGCCACCGCAGACAAGTAACGCCTGTGGAACAAACCTGGTGGTACTATGCCGCAGCAAGACCAACCTGCTTTGTGGTTGGCTCTGGTGAAGACCGGGTGCCACTAAGATTCCGGTCCCACGTGTCGGCTTGTGTCATCGTCCGCGGTGGTCCAGGGGGTTCACTACCCCAGAAGCCTGACAGTTGACCTGTAGTAAGTCAGAATGTCTGGGAGCCCCACCCCCCAGAAATTTTGGGCCAACTCAAAAGCATTCTCTGAATGCTGCGAAAAGACTCCCTCCAGACAAACTCGGAGCTGAGCTTGTTGAGTGAGACAAAGAATGATTTTGGTATGACTTTAGGAAGGGTTTAGAGTACACAGAGAAGGTGAGGCAATATATCCATCTTAAGTACATTGGGGGTCATTTACTAAGGGCCCGATTCGCGTTTTCCCGACGTGTTACCCGAATATTTTCGATTTGCGCCGATTGTACCTGAATTGCCCCGGGATTTTGGCGCAAGCAATCGGATTGTGGTGCATCGGCGCCGGCATGCGCGCGACGGAAATGGGGGGCGTGGCTGAACAAAAACCCGACGTATTTGGAAAAACCGCCGCATTTAAGAACGGAAAATGTGTCGCTCGGGAAGCGCTTACCTTCACTCAGCCCGAGCCGGTGAACTCCAGCACGGTCAGATGCTTTTCAGCGCAGCAGCGACACCTGGTGGATGGCGGAGGAACTACCTTATTAAATCCCGGCCGGACCCAAATCCAGCGCAGAGAACGCACCGCTGAATCGCGAATGGACCGGGTAAGTAAATCTGCCCCATTAACCGATTAACAACCAGGCCCTTTTTCGTTTTCCTTTTCCCCTCCCCACCTTCACAAATATATCTTTTTATTTTTCTAGTTGTAAGATGGCTTGTTTTCTGCTTAACAAATTCCAATTTTTCTTTATTTAATATTCCATGCTGTGTACTGGGAAACAGGAAAAAAAATTCCAAATGCAGTGAAATTGATGAAAAAATGCATTTGCGCCATTTTCTTGTAGGCTTCCTTTTTTTACAACTTGTCTCCTTTATTCTTTGGGGATATCAAATTTATGTAGGTTTTATAATGTTTTCATACAAAAATTATAACCTTCTGTTAAAAAAAAAAAAAGGTGTATGGAGCTGTGTGTACGGCACCAATGAAAGGGTTAGCGACGGGCGTTTGCTGCATTGTGTCAGCCCATGACCCCTCTTTTTTTTTTTTTTTTTAAAAAACTGTTTTTATTTCAATCAGCAATAAATTGAGGCACATTTAATTACCCGCCCGGTCGCGATCCCCGAGGTGTGTTGTCCGACTGCCGCAATTCATTAAGATCGTGCGTCCAATTTCCTGCATGTGTCGCATCCCCCCTGAGGTCCACCAGAGTTTACCTTCTTCTTCCCGGTGCATGTAAGTGCATGGCTTGCGACACAATTTTGGATGTTAAATCCCGCGCGTTGTCCGAATCCGTCGGACCGGGACGGTCACGTGAAAGCCAATATCTTGAAAATCCATTCACTTGTCACATAAAGCCCTTCTAAATGCGGCGTACATCGGATATTGTTGGATATTCCGACGATAAGGAGCCCCATTGTGTACATTTACATGTTTACATTTGCAGTCAAATACATAATATAACAGTAAAGTGGTGTGTCCTTATCCTGTACATGACCTGAGTTGCATATATCTGCCAAACATGACACTTCTTCCAACAGATTGGCATTGAGTGGGTTTCAAGAAAAGAAATTCTAAGAAACAAAACTTATGTAACAATCTTAACCTGTCAACACCATACTGCAGTGCATGTCCAATTGTGCATCTGTTTTCCTTATTTATTTACCGCCTAGCCCAGTCCCATTCCCGGGAGCACTGTGTCAATAATAAATAGCCGGTAGTTTGCTGACTCCACTACAGAGTATAAGTGACTGCCTGCCTGCCATACTTGTATCACTAGTCTGTGTAACGCAAATAGGGATGGGGTAAAGTCCAGCGGGGGTCTAAGATCGTCCACAGAGTGATCAAGCCGAGGTAATGTTGGAGATGGTGTTTTGCGTTAGGAAGACTCTCTCCAGGTTCCCAATTATTTATATATTTAAGTTGTCTGGCTATGTAGTAGCAGTAAAGGTCTGGTAGTGCCATGCCTGCCTCTTCTTTTGGGCATCGTAAACTGGATAGGCTCAGTTTAGCCCTAGATGTTCCCCTTACGAACAACCACGTGTTTGGTTCTACCACGTTCTGTAAAATACAGAGGCATTTAGGGAGGATAATTAATTTAACTAGATTGACCCTTCCCACTACAAAGAGGTAGTGACTTCCATGCTCTATATTTGTCCTTTGCATATTTCAATAGCAGACCTGTTACATGGGTGTGCAGCATCTTTTGCGCCTTAATTATAGTGATTCCTAGGTATGTGAATAGTGTGACTACTTTAAGTCTTTTCACATACTGCGATCCCATTCAAGGGGACGAATCCATTGCATAAAAACAGACTCTAAAAACTTTTTTTTATATTTTTTATATGTTCGCCAATATTTTTTTTTAATTTTCTGCCCGTACTTCTACATATTTAAGTCTACAAGGACAAATGATCAAATATATAATCCCACAAGCGTCTCAACATATAATTTTTTATTTTGTATGGAAGAGATTCTCTACTACCTTTGAATTCCGTAACTATTCCTTTATCCGTCCAGTCTCTATACTTGTATCCC
The DNA here is from genome assembly GCF_040894005.1 of Engystomops pustulosus. Taxonomy (NCBI): domain Eukaryota; kingdom Metazoa; phylum Chordata; class Amphibia; order Anura; family Leptodactylidae; genus Engystomops; species Engystomops pustulosus. Next base: position 167,788,081 of record NC_092411.1, on the reverse strand, counting down.
TGACATTGTTTACAGCTGTAAAAACCTTGCATCCCTAAGTTCTTGATGGTTCCCTCTCTCACATAATTGGAAGAGACCATATCTCTGATGTTGTCCGCCCTTTTAAAGGTTGTTGTGTCTGTAACAATTTTGCTTAGGACTGGATCATTAGTTACAAGATGCCAGTGTTTCTCTGTAATCTTTTTTTATTTGATTTTCTCCATATCTCTAGATCAATACCAGAATAGGTTTTTAGAAGGTAAAATTAAACTCCTAAACCATAAAGAGCTATGTTGCTCTATTTAAAACAGTATCATAGTATATAAGGCCGGAAAAGGATGCAAGTCCATAAAGTCCAAACTTTAACCCCTTAATGACCGCCGTATCGGCTTTTTACGGCGGTCATTAAGGGTACTTCTTCTGACGCGTACGCCTTTCTACGGCGGCGCGTCAAAAGAAGATTTCGGGACACCGGGTCTCGCTGGTGCCGGTGTCGGGCTGTGATATCACAGCCCAGACCCGGCACTAACACCTGTGATTGGAAAAACTCAGATCCCAGGTGTTGGGAGCGGCGTGCAAGCATGACCGCGGCGTGCAAGTGTGTCCCCCGTGGATCGGACCCCCCGGTGAGCTTACCGTGGGATCCGATCCCTCCTGCCTCAGCCCCGGGTTCCGACAAGTGACCCGGGGCTGTCGGCTCCTCTCTGTGCCGGGTTCCACCTCCTGGCAGGACCCGGCTGTGTGTAACTGAGCATGCTCAGCATGCTCAGTTACTTACACTATACACTGCAATACAAGTGTATTGCAGTGTAAAGGCTTGAATAAGCGATCGGATGATCGCTTATTCAAGCCAAAAAGTAGAAAATGTAAAAAAAGTTTTAAAAAAATGTAAATCTTTTTATAATATAATTAAATAAATAAATAAAATAAAAGTCCCATAATCTCCCCAGTAACACATAAAATGCAAATAAAGTAAATAAAACACAAAAACACGTACATATTTGGTATCACCGCGTCCATATGAATCTGTACAATAAATCTAAATCAATATTGAACCAGCTCGGTGAACTACGAAAATCGTAGTGAACCAGAGAATAAAGATAAAATATTATTTTTATGTTACGGTGAGCGGGGAAAAAAAATGCTAACAATCCAAAATAAAAATTGATGTTTGTGTCCCCCTTGAAATAGTTAATAAAATCTCATGAATAAGCTTTAGACTCCCAAAATAAATTATCTATACATTGTATCTCATCCCGTACATAATAAGACCTCATATGTTCGCATTACCAAAAAAAAAAAAATTTATAGGTCGTACAATGTGACAATACAAATCTGCTGTGAATGGCGCCTCCATTCATTCTATACTCGGCCGTGCGCCCGTACAGCAGTTTACCACCACATATGGGGTGTCAGTAAACTCGGGAGGAATTGGGCATCAAGTGCAGTGCGTTTCATCATTTAATTTATTATGAAAATGTCAGTTTTGGCCTAAATGAATGTATTTTCCAAAAAAATTCTATAGTTTCTAAATCGCAGGTCCATATTTTTTAACCCATGTGAAACACTTAAAGGGTTAATAGACTTAATAGAAGTTGTTTTACATATGTTGAGGGGTGAACTTTCTATAGTGGGGTAATTTATGGGGTTTTACTATTATTTAGGCCTCTCAAAGTCACTTGAAAGCTGAGTTGTCCCTCAAAATGTGAGTTTTGGCAATTTTCATGAAAATAAGAAAAATCGCACCTAAAGTTCTGCACCTCATAACATCCTCCAATCCCCAACATAAAGCAGATATTCTGTAAATGTTAATTATCAAACTTTTTGGGTAGTTTTACATCTTGTCTGGAAACCAGAACATTTCAAACTTGGAAAATGAAGAATTTTTACATACTTTTGCCAAATTTTCACTTTTTTTCAGAACGAAACGCAAAACTTATTACTTAAATTTTATAACTAACATGAAGTACAATGTGTCATGAGAAAACATTCTCAAAATCACCCAGATATGTTAAAGCGTTCCAAAGTTGTAACCAATTATCGTGAGACATGTCAGATTTGAAAAATCGAGTCTGGTCATTGAGCTGAAAACTAGTGTCGGTGATAAGGGGTTAAGAAATAAATAAATGTTTTATCCCCATAATCTGTGATATTTGTTCTCTCCAGAAAAGCATCCAGGCCTCTCTTGAACATGTACATAGTTCCGCCATAACAACCTCCTGCGGCAGAGAGTTCCATAGTCTCAATGCTCTTACAGTAAAGAACCTTTGTCTATGTTTATTGTTAAATTCGCCTCTCCTCTAGGCGTAGAGGATGCCCCTTGTCCTTGTCACAGGCCTAGGTATAAAAAGATCTTTGCAGAGATCCTTGTACTGTCCATTCAGGTATTTGTACATTGTAATGAGGTCTCCCCTAAGTCGTCTTTTTTCTAAACTGAATAATCCCAATTTTTGTAGTCTGTATTGTATATTGTATATTGTATAGTCTGTATTGTAGTCCCCCCATTCCCCCCATTCCCCTTATAATCTTTGTTGCTCTCCTCTGCACCCGTTCCAGCTCTAAAATGTCCTTTTTATACACTGGTGCCCAAAACTGTACACAATATTCCATGTGTGGTCTGGCCAGGGATTTGTATAAGGGCAAAACTATGTCTTTATCATGAGAATCTACACTCACCGGCCACTTTATTAGGTACACCTGTCCAACTGCTCGTTAACACTTAATTTCTAATCAGCCAATCACATGGCGGCAACTCAGTGCATTTAGGCATGTAGACATGGTCAAGACAATCTCCTGCAGTTCAAACCGAGCATCAGTATAGGGAAGAAAAGGTGATTTGAGTGCCTTTCTACTGGGATTTTCACGCACAACCATCTCTAGGGTTTACAGAGAATGGTCCGAAAAAGAAAAAACATCCGGTGAGCGGCAGTTCTGTGGGCGGAAATGCCTTGTTGATGCCAGAGGTCAGAGGAGAATGGGCAGACTGGTTCGAGCTGATAGAAAGGCAACAGTGACTCAAATTGCAACCCGTTACAACCAAGGTAGGCAGAAGAGCATCTCTGAACGCACAGTACGTCGAACTTTGAGGCAGATGGGCTACAGCAGCAGAAGGCCACTCCTTTCAGCTAAGAACAGGAAACTGAGGCTACAATTTGCACAAGCTCATCGAAATTGGACAGTAGACGATTGGAAAAACGTTGCCTGGTCTGATGAGTCTCGATTTCTGCTGCGACATTCGGATGGTAGGGTCAGAATTTGGCGTCAACAACATGAAAGCATGGATCCATCCTGCCTTGTATCAACGGTTCAGGCTGGTGGTGGTGATGTCATGGTGTGGGGAATATTTTCTTGGCACTCTTTGGGCCCCTTGGTACCAATTGAGAATCGTTGCAACGCCACAGCCTACCTGAGTATTGTTGCTGACCATGTCCATCCCTTTATGACCACAATGTACCCAACATCTGATGGCTACTTTCAGCAGAATGATGCGCCATGTCATAAAGCTGGAATCATCTCAGACTGGTTTCTTGAACATGACAATGAGTTTACTGTACTCAAATGGCCTCCACAGTCACCAGATCTCAATCCAATAGAGCATCTTTGGGATGTAGTGGAACGGGAGATTCGCATCATGGATGTGCAGCCGACAAATCTGCGGCAACTGTGTGATGCCATCATGTCAATATGGACCAAAATCTCTGAGGAATGCTTCCAGCACCTTGTTGAATCTATGCCACGAAGAATTGAGGCAGTTCTGAAGGCAAAAGGGGGTCCAATCCGTTACTATCATGGTGTACCTAATAAAGTGGCCGGTGAGTGTATTCCTCTCTTGACACATCCCATAATTTTATTTGCTTTAGCAGCAGCCGCCTGGCTCTGGTCGCTAAAATTAAGTTTAACATCCACCAATACCCCCCGAGTCCTTTTCAGCTCCAGTTTTGGTTTTGGTTTTTATCTAATATGGTAGGATAGCACGATAAAACACAACATTATACAGTGGACAATGAACAAGCAATGAATGGTGTGGAAACAAATGGATATGAAGTATATTGAATTATTATAAAGATTTGCATCCGTTTTACACTAGATCGCAAACTAACGGATGGGAATTTCTATGTAACAAGTATACTTTGATACATTACTGATTGATTATAACATCACATAATGAATTGCAGTGGAAATGTCCCTTTTTCTATTTGGTTTTAGAATATACATGGAATGTTTTATATGTAGATTTATGCTAGTGTTTGTATTTAAACAGTGGAAATGGCGTCAGGCACCATGCCCTGGAAGAAGCCTGAAGAGGTGAAACCTAAGTTGGACGAGGTGTTTGGTGTTTTTATGCTTTATGATACGTGCATTTTTACTCTGTCCTTGGAAGTATATACATTAAAAACACTTTCCCCTTACTTTGGCAATCTGCACTATCTATTCGCAACTTCCTGACACAGGGCTAGTAATGTACCACGGACACGGAGGTGATACAGGGATCACACTCGGACCCAATGGGGGAAGATGGAGGGTGCTGCAAGGAACCTAGGGGATCTTCTTTTTTCTTTTCTTTTTTTAAGTATTTTTTTATTTATTTAACCCCTTCGTGTCTATGCCATTTTAGACCTTTAGGACCAGGCCTGATTTTTTAAATTTGCCCTGTGTCATCATAGGAGGTTATAACTTTGCGACGCTTTAACATATCCAGGGGATTTTGAGATTGTTTTACCGTTACACATTGTACTTCAAAGTAATAGAAAAATTTTGATGATATCTTTTGTGTTTAGTTATGAAAAAAATTGAAATTTGGCAAAAATTTCTGAAAATTTTTCATTTTCAAAGTTCAAAATTTTCTGCTTTTCAGGCAGATAGTCATAGCACCCAAGTAACTTTATAACTAACATTTCTGGAATGTCTGCTTTAAATCGGCATAGGGTTTTATGCATCCTCTCTCTTTTCTAGGTTGTTAGGAGGTTCAGAATTTTGGGTGCAATTTTTCTCATTTTTATGAAAATCGCCAAAACCCTTATTTAGAGGCACATGCTCAGCTTTAACTGACTTTGAGAGGCCTAAACAGCAGTAAAACCCCATGTATCATGCCATTTTAGAAACTACACCCCTCAATGTGTAAAAAATCAACTTTAAGAAGTGTGTTAACCCTTTAGATGCTTCACATGGGTTAAAACAATATGAAGGTGTAATTTACAAGCTGTAATTTTTTTAGACAATGTATTAATTTTAGCCAAAAATTAAACAGTTACAAAGTATTAAATGACAAAAAACTCCACAAAGTTTGATACCCAATTTCTCCCGAGTATAAGGATGCCCCATATGTGGTGGTGACTGCTGTATGGGCACACGGCCGGGCATAGAAGGGAAGCTGCGCCATTCAGAGCAGATCTGCAATGTCACATTTTAGAGGCTATAAAATGTTTATTTTCTTTGTAATTTGGTCATATGGGAGATTTTTTTTTTTTTTGGATGAAATCCACTTTTCAGGGACATCATTTACGGAGGGGCTCAATAGCCAATAATCAGATTTTATTAACTCTTTCTTGGTGGTGGTTAAAAAAATCATTAATTCTTGTTTATGGTTTTTAGCATTTTTTTCGCCGGACGTTCACCATACCATAAAAATAATGTGTTATCTTTATTCGACGGGTCATCACGATTACGGCGATACCCCATTTATATGGCTTTTTTATGGTTAACTTGTTTTGCAGAATATAGAACTAATTTTGTGAGAAATTTGCTTGTTTTTGTATCGCCATGTAACAATGGGCAGAACATTTATATTTTTTTGTTTACAGAGCTGGTTTATAGCTTATTTTTTGCAGGACAAGCTGTACTTATTCTTGGTATCATGTCGGGGTAAATTTTACTTTTTGATTACTTTTTATGCGCTTTTTATGAGGTCAGATGTGAAAATTTCATAATTTTTTCAAGTTTTTTTGTGTGTTTTTTTTACGCCGTTCACCGTACGGGTTCAGTGATGATTTTATTTTATTGTACGGGTTGTAACGGACGTTGTGATGCCCAATATGTTGTGTTTTTTTGGTGATTTTCACTTTTTTATGTTTTATTGTATTATTGCATGGGATGGGACTTCAAGGGACTTTTATTCTTTTTTAATAATTTTTTTTTAATTGCACTTTGCTTTTTTTAACTTTTTTTTACTGTTTTATTTTGTCCCAGGGTGGGATATGAACAAGTGATCATTTGATCACTTGTTCAATGTAATATACTGCAATACTAATGTATTCCAGCATATTACATAGTCAGCCTATGCATTCTGCATAGGCTGACATCAGCACTGTTAGATCATGCTTACTGCACGATCCTAACAGGCTTCTAGTAAAGGCAACCCTGGGGTCCTTATCGGGCTTCAGGGTTGCCGTGCCAACGATCAGCACCTCCGTGCCCTGCACGGAGGTGCCGATCGTCGTGGCGATTCACTATAGACGCTGCGGTCACAATGACCGGGGCGTCTATAGGGTTAAACAGCCGGGATCGCGATAGTCGCGATCCTGGCTGTTACTGCGGGATCCCGGCTACCGCGTTCCCCCGGGATCCCGCGGCGATCGCCCGGGCTCAGCTTCTGAGCCCGGGTGATCGCCATGACGTGATACTACGTCAAGGTGCGGGAACGACCCGCATCCTATGACGTAGTATTACAACTGAGTTGATTACTTAGTCGTACATTAGGTAGATCTTTATTAATGTTCAGCTAAATTTGGGTTATATGGAATGGGTCCATCCAAGTTATCCTTCTTTGTCAGAGTCTCTAATGCGTAGTTAGAAATGGATGAGAGAAAACTAACAACTTTGGGGATGGAGCCTGCACAAAGGTTGGGGGGGGGGGGGTTTGGTCTGGCAACAGATAGTTATCTCGTTGGATCTGATTATGTTGGGTGTTATAATTGGACTCATAGTTGGCTATGGCTGATGATAAAGATATTGGTGGTAGAAAGTACTAGTCATCCAGGTGTCCCAGTTTTTGGTAAATTTTGATGTAGTTGAGAGCTGGTAGGCCAGGATTTTCTCGTAGGCACAGGAGGTGTTAATCTGCGCTATAACCTCATTAATATGTGGGTCTTCTATTGATTTCCAGTGTCTCGTGATCACCAGTTTTGTTGCCATAAAAATGTGGCCTATTATAGGTCTGTGCGCTGGAGCAAAGGAGTTCATCTTGATCAAAAGAAGGGCTTGGGCCGGAGATTTAGAGACATCTTTTTTGGTTAGTCTGCTGATGATGTTGCATGAGGCCGCCCATAGAGGTTGTATCCGGTCACAGCTCCAGAGCGTGTGGAGAAGGTCTCCCTCTTTTTTGCAGTTGCGCCATCATGTTAAAGGGGTGTTGGGATATATTTTGTGTAGTAATGAGGGAGTATAGTACCAGCGTAGATGTGGTTTTTAGTATTGCTTCCTGGTGAGAGATGCAGCGGAAGTTTCTTTTGATGAATAGGTAGGCGTCGTTCCATTCTTTTTGGGATATTGTGGTTGCGAGGTCTTTTTCCCATTTTTCCATTCTGTTTGATGGTGCTGGTGTTGATCTTTGGCCGAATGTGTTGTAAAAGAAGGAAATGCCTTTTTTCTTCCTATCTTCTTTGTTTAAGAATGCGAGGAGGTCCTTGTTGATGAATGGTGTCACATATGGAAGCTTGTTTAGCATTGTTCTGATTTTATTGTGTGTGCTGAGTTCTGAGAGTGGGACATCTCGGTTTCTGTGTAGGGGGACAAAGTCCAGGTCGTTGTTGTTGTTTAATAGTTGTTTGATATTTGTTATGCCTTGAGGGTGATGTCTTGATTTTCTATAAAGGTTAAGGGGATTTTTTCCATAGGTATTTTCTCAGTGTTTTGGGTGGAAGCCCAGAGGAGTTTCAAGGTCCAGTCTGCTGTATGCATGGAAATGAGGTTTGTTTTTGGGGGATTTGTTCTCCAGCAGGTGGCTAGCATGTGGTTTTGTAGTGGGGTGTTATTATTGTGCAGTTTTTCTATGTGTACCCAGACTTTATCCTTGTTATCTGACCACCAGTGCTTCGGCTGGTCTTAGTTGGCTGTTATGTGATAGTCTCTTAGGTCTGGGAGGCCTAGCCCTCCGGCTTCTCTTCTTTTGGTCATTACGGAGCAGGCAATTCTAGGTTTTTTATTTTGCCAGATAAAACTCTGTAGGTGGGACTTGGCTTTATGGAAGAAGGTTTTGTTAATTTGTATGGGTAATGTTCTAAATAGATAAAGAAATTTTGGCAGTGTCATCATTTTGAAGGTGGCTATTAGGCCAAACCACGAAATTTGGTGTTTGAAATAATCTATTAGTTGATTTTTAATAGACTGTAGTAGTGGCGGGAAGTTGGCTTTGTATAGTTGGCTGATGGGATGTGTTAGGTTTATACCAAGATAAGTTATTTTTTGTTTTTGCCATTCTAATTTGAATTTCCTTTTGAGTGAGTTTAGGTCAGGTTTGGTTATGTGTATGGGTAATATTTGGGATTTGGATGTACTCTGACATTGTTTCATATAATGCGGGCAGGGAGTCAGCAGGATTGTTTAATGTTAATATGATATTGTCTGCGAAGAGAGCGATTTTAAATTCTTTTGGTCCTATTCTAATTCCTGATATTTAGGTGTTTTGTCTGATGGCTTCTGCTAGTGGTTCTATAGAAAGTATAAAGAATATTGGGGAGAGAGTGTGCCGTTTGTTATGCTGGCGTGTGCCGTTTGTTATGCTGAATTGTTGGGATAAAGTACCATTTACATATTCACGTACATTGGCTGCTGGGTGGGAATACAGGGCTTTTATTGCTGAGTATATGGGGCCTGTTATTCCAAAGTGAGTTAGTGTCCTGAAGGCAAAGTTCCAATTAAGTCTATCGAATGCCTTTTCGGCGTCTATTGCTAATATTGTAGCTGAGATATTATTTCGTTTGCAGTGTTGGATGGTAGAGATTAGTCTTCTGGTATTATCTGGTGCTTGTCTGTTGGGGATGAACCCTACTTGGTCGTTTTTTACTAGCTGGGGGAGGACGGTTTGTAGTCGATTGGCTATAAGTTTAGCATAGATTTTTATGTCACTATTGAGGAGTGATATATGTCTATAATTTGTTGGAGTTTCTGGGGATTTTCCTGGTTTTGGTATTGTGATTATTAGAGCATTTAACATATCTTTTGGGAATTCTCCTTTTTTAGCTGCTATGGAGAATAGTTTTTGGAGGTGTGGAAGAAGGATGTAGGCAAATTTCTTATAGTATTCTCCTGGTAGCCCGTCCGGGCCTGGTGCTTTGTGGCTGGAGAGGCTTTTGATTGTGTTTTGGATTTCTGTTAGTGTGAAAGGGAGGTTTATCTGCTGTTGTTGGTCTGGAGTTAAATGTGGGAGGTTTAATTTTTTGAGGAAATTTTCAGTTGTTACCTTGTCTGGGGGTGGTGTTTGGTGGTCTGAAGATAAGTTGTATAGTTTTTGGTAGTATTCTTTGAAGGCATTAGCAATGCCCCTTGGGGATAGAATATTTGGACCACTAGTGGGGTGTTTTATATAGGGGATTCTAGCTTTTAATGCTCTTTTTTTCAGTTTATTGGCTAGTACTGCATCGGCTTTTTGGTCTTGGGAGTAAAATTTCGCTTTTGTAAAGCGTAGGGCCTTTTCGTATTTGTCTAGTAGTATGTTTCGTAGATGATCTTTTGTTTTGGTTAATTCTACCGTTGTGGCGTATGAGTATTTTGTTTTGTTTAGGTTTTCTAGTTGGTGAATTTTTTGGGTTGTTTCTGTTATTTCTTTATTTCTATTTTTTTGCTGCGAGTTTACTTATTTGTTCCCTTACTAATCCCTTGTGTGTAAGAATTCAGCTATTGCTGCTTCAAGCAATATTGCATTACTGTCATTTGAGAGCAATTTGATATCTGCCTTCCAAATAAAATCATTGTATCTTGGTTGGGCATCAGAGATTGTGAGAAATATTGGTGCATGGTCAGACCACGTTATGTCACCAATAGAGGTACCTTCTATGTTATCTAGTAGAGAGCGATCTAACCAGAACATGTCTATTCTAGTGTATATGTTATGTCTGTGAGAGAAAAAGGTGTAATCTCTCTCTGAGGTGTGCTGTACTCTCCATATGTCACTGTGTTGAGAAGGGTTTTCTTTTGGGTTGGGATGTGGAATTTCTGGTTGTACTGTGGCATTGAAGTTGCCACATAAAATAAGAGTGCCTTTTTGTACTGATTGGATTTTTTTAAGGATTCTATTTATAAATCTATGTTGTCTTTTGTTTGGAGCGTATATGTTAGCTAGTGTCATTAGCCTATTGTTTATTTCACATATGGTAATAATGAATCTGCTGTTGGGATCAATGATTGTGTCGATAAGTTTGACCTGTAAATTTGCGCTGAAAGCTATCAACACTTTTTCCTCTTGTATGTAGAGTGAATAATATTGAGGAAGTTTGGGTGTGAGATCTTTGGAGGGTTGGTTGCACTAATGTGTGTTTCCTGTAAGCAGCAGATGTCTATTTTGTTGCGTTTTGTTTCTTGCCATAGTAGGGATCTTTTATATAGGCTGTTCAGACCTTTGACATTTAGAGACATTGGGGCAGATTTACTTACCCGGTCAATTCGCGATCCAGCGGCGTGTTCTCTGCGGTGGATTCGGGTCCGACCGGGATTCATTAAGGCAGTTCCTCCGACGTCCACCAGGTGGCGCAGCTACGCTGAAGAGCATTCAAGTTCACCGGCCTATTCCTAGTGAAGGTAAGTGCAAGCTCCGCGACACTTTTTTTTTTTTTAAATGCAACGGTTTTTCTGAATCCGTCGGGTTTTCGTTCGGTCACGCCCCCCCGATTTCCGTCACGTGCATGCCAGCGCAGATGCTCCACAATCCGATCGCGTGCGCCAAAATCCCGGGGCAATTCAGGGGAAATTGGCGCAAATCGGAAATATTCGAGTAACACGTCAGGAAAACGCGAATCGGGCCCTTAGTAAATGACCCCCATTATCTTAATACCCATCTTTAGTACATTTTTCTTCCTTGGTTATTCGTGTGAGATACCATCTGTTACCAGGGAGGGTGAGCAGGCAAAACATGGGGAAAATATATTAAAGCAAATCTGTTGTTTTGCAATATATATATCTAACATAGTGCACTTAAGCTTCGCAGTGGGTATATAACCTCTGCGAATTTGGGGGTGGGGTTTCAGCATGAGTAAATCACTTAACCTATTGAAAACAAAAAGAACATACATATACAAATAAAGTTCTGTCTACTTAGCTGACAGTATTATTGCTTTCGGCTCCAGGTTTTCCATTCAGTATCCATTCTCCCAGGTGGGCTTGAGTTTGGACTTGGGGATGTTTGCGGTGATATGATGTTCCATTCTTCTAGTAGTTTGAATCCGTGGTCTGCTGAGGTTACTGGAATTATTGCGTTTTTTCGCTTGATGAGGATTTTGGTAGGGTGCATGCATAGTTCATAGTCTGCTAAAACCAGTAGCAGGGCTTTAGTCATGTCCTGGACGTATTGTTTTAGTTGGTGACCCAGCACGGATTCAGGGTTGCCTCGATATTTTATATTGTTTCTCCTGCTTCTATCCTCGTAGTCGGCAAGTTTCGCTTGCATCTTATACATTTTGTCCTCTAGCTCATTGTGTGAGTCTAGCAGGTTATTGTGAGCATCAGTGGTGGAGGTCATTCTGTCTTCTGTTTCAGAGACCTTTGTCCCCAGTTGATTTACTGATGATTGTAAGGGGGATATGAGTTTAGATATATCGGCTTGTAAAGAACAGCGGAAGGCTTCCAGCATGTTTTTTAGTAGTGTTTCTGATACTGTCTTATCTGATGCTTGGAAGTCAGCAAACGCATCTAATGTGTTCATGTCTGGTTCACTATCCTGCAAGTCCTCATCTAGCTATTGCTTTTGTTTAGCTGGGCTTACAGTGGGAGATAGTGATTTATTGGAAGATGAGGAGTAAGAGGAGCATGTCACCTGAAGTTCCTCTCTAGTGATGGTGGGGGAGGGTTCCCTTGTATTTTCCCTCTCTAGGTGTGGAGGGGAGAGGGTGTTGGTGTGAACTTTGTTGTGGGATTTTTGGCTCCCTTTTATTGTAACTTGGTTGGGAGATCCTCTGCTGGCTTGTGGTGTGTCTGGGTTGGTGCCTTGTGGGTTAAATTTTAACTGTCCAGCTCTCCTGCTGCCTGATCTCTGTGGGAGAGACTGAGCAGCATGCTTATCAGCACCATCTTTGTTTCTCCCTGCACTGCTGCAGGCTGCCTGTACCTCTCTTATCTTCCCTCCTACCTCCTCCCTGGAGTTTCTCTTCCTGGAGGTGACACTCATCCTGCTCCTGTCACTTTTGATGGCTTTATGATGTGGCTTTTGCACCTTAGTCACTGTTTCAGCTAATTATGTGGAGGAGCTGTTCTCACATGTGGCTGATCAGCACAGCAGCCAGGCCACACACCCACCTGGATCTTCTTTTTTCAACCTGCGAGAAGGTGGTGAGATTATTAATTTTCGATACTGCCACAGGGAGTAGAGCACTGACATTTGTTTGACTTTTGTGAATCTTTGGTTATTATGGGAGTATGCCAAGTCAGTAGCTCCTCTAGATTTTAACTCCTCAATTGCCAGATATCGTACTCTTGCAGAACTTGATTTCTGTGACATACTCTATTGAACATCATTCTTTTGGTAATTTTTTATACATTGTTGTGTGTTTAACAAATTAAATATTTTTTATATGTGTATAACGAAGTCTGAGACAGATTCTATACAGTTCCCACATTTCTGTATACAATTACTCATTTGCTTCTGTCAATGATGTAAAAAACAGGACTCTGTCTCTGTCCACCACTCAGAGTCGTGCTGGGTAGGCCATGGAGTAAGGAAGATTTTTGTCTCTGAGTTTGCGCTTGACATCTGTGAAGGTCACTCTCCTCTTTTGTAGCTCGAGCGAAAAATCCAAGAATATGAATAATCTGGCAATTTATGCTTGGATGTCTGGGTGTTTTCTAGCTTGCTGCAATATAAGGTCTTGATGAGAGATGAGCGAACATACTCGTCAGAGCTTGATGCTCGTTCGAGCATTAGCGTACTCGAAACTGCTCATTGCTCGGACGAATACTTCGCCCGCTCGAGAAAATGGCATCTCCCGCCGTTGTGATTTTTGGCGACCAGAAACAGAGCCAATCACAAGCCAGGAGACTCTGCACTCCACCCAGCATGACGTGGTACCCTTACACGTCGATAGCAGTGGTTGGTTGGCCAGATCAGGTGACCCTGGAATAGACTAGCCCCTGCCCGCGCTGCTCGCATCATTCTCTGTCTGGATGCCGCTAGGGAGAGAGCTGTTGCTGGTCAGGGAAAGCGTTAGGGTGTTCTTTTAGAATAGTGTTAGGCAGGAGTGATTCTACAAGAACCCAACAGCCCTTCTTAGGCCTACAATAACGTTTTATTTTACTTTATTTTGGTTTGCCTGTGGCTGGGCTTGCTGCCATTAGTAGTGCAGCTAGTACCATATTGTGAGTAATTTGCAGGGAGACTTGCTACCGTTGTGTTTAGCTCTTAGTGACACACATATCCACCTTAAACACCGAAGTGGGACAATTTATTAGGGGTTTGATTTGAATTAGGCAGAGTCTTCTGATTTATTTTTTTTTACGTTTATTTTTTTTTATAACTCAAAGTAATCTGGCAAAGCTGTGTGCTTTCAGTGTAGGCTAGAAAATAGCCAGAGGAGAACCCCAACGGCTTACTTAGGCCTACAATAGCGTTATATTTTACTTTTTTTTGTTTGCTTGTGGCTGGGCTTGCTGCCACTAGTAGTGCAGCTTGTACCATATTGTGAGTAATTTGCTGGGAGACTTGCGACCGTTGTGTTTAGCTCTTAGTGATACACATATCCACCTCAAACACCGAAGTGGGACAATTTATTAGGGGTTCGATTTGAATTAGGCACAGTCTGCTGATTTATTTTTTTTTACGTTTATTTTTTTTTTATAACTCAAAGTAATCTGGCAAAGCAGTGTGCTTTCAGTGTAGCCTAGAAAATAGCCATAGGAGAACCCCAACGGCTTACCTAGGCCTACAATAGCATTATATTTTACTTTTTTTTTGTTTGCTTGTGGCTGGGCTTGATTAAGGGTTTGATTTGAATTAGGCACAGTCTGCTGATTTATTTTGTTTTACGTTTATTTCTTTTTATAACTCAAAGTCATCAGGCACAGCACAAAATCCAGTTGTGTGCTGTCAGTGTAGGTTAGAAACTAGCCATAGCAATAGGATAGCATAGTTTTGTTTAAAAAAAAAAAAATTAAGTTTACACTTTAATTTGGAAAATGTTTAACCCGAGGGCTAGGGGTAGAGGACGAGAGCATGGACGTGGGCGTCCAACTACTGCAGGGGTCAGAGGCCGTGGTCCTGGGCGGGGTGAGACACCACCTGCTGATGAGGGAGCAGGGGAACGCCGCAGAGCTACACTCCCTAGGTTCATCATGTCTCAAGTTACTGGGACTCGTGGTAGAGCACTGTTGAGGCCAGAACAGTGCGAAGAGGTGATGTCGTGGATTGCGGACAATGCTTCTAACCATTTGTCCACCAGTCAGTCTTCCACGCAGTCCACCCATGTCACCGAAATTAGCACTCCTCCAGCTCCTCCACCTCAGCCTCCTTCCCCCCAGTCTGCCCCCTCCCAGCAAAATTTGGCATTTGAACCGGCATACTCTGAGGAACTGTTTTCTTGACGCTTCCCACAGTCACAAACCACTTGTCCGGTTGCTGCTGAGCTATTTTCCGATGCCCAGGTTTTCCACCGGTCGCAGTCTGGAGGTTCTTTAAAGAAACACCAGATGACCGACGGACTGTGGTGTGCAACCTGTACCAAACCAGGATCAGCAGGGGTTCCACAACTACTAGCTTAACTACCACCAGTATGTGCAGGCATATGAATGCTAAACACCCCACTCAATGGCACCAAGCCCGTTCACCTCCGGCCGGGCACACCACTGCTCCTTCCCCTGTGTCATCTGCTAGTCAGCCCCCTGCTGGAGCGCAAAAGGAAGTATAGTGCAACCCACCCACACGCCCAAGCCCTCAACGTCCACATCTCCAAACTGCTTAGCCTGGAGATGCTGCCCTATAGGCTGGTAGAGAATGAGGCCTTTCAAAACCTCATGGCGGCGGCCGCCCCTCGGTATTCAGTCCCCAGCCGCCACTACTTTTCCCAATGTGCTGTCCCAGCCCTGCTCAAGCACGTGTCAGAGAACATCATCCGTGCCCTGACCAACGCCGTTTCTGACAAGGTCCACCTGACCATGGACACGTGGACGAGTGCTGCCGGGCAGGGCCACTATATATCGCTGACGGCACATTGGGTTAACTTGGTGGAGGCTGGGACCGAGTCTGACCCTGGAGCTGGTCATATACTGCCGACACCGAGGATTGCGGGGCCTACCTCGGTCCAGGTCTCAAAGGCCTACTATGCCTCCTCCTCCTCCCACCCCTCCTCCACCTCTTCCTCCTAATTACCATCCGTGGGCATGGCGCCATCAGTCGGTAGCTCTAGGCACAGCAGCAGTGCCATCGCTAAGCGACAGCAGGCGGTGCTCAAACTGCTGAGCCTAGGCGATAAAAGGCACACCACCCAAGAGCTATTACAGGGCATCACGGTGCAGACTGATCTGTGGATGGCACCGCTGAACCTGAAGCCAGGCATGGTTGTGTGTGACAACGGCCGTAACCTGGTGGAGGCTCTGCAACTCGGCAGACTGACACATGTGCCATGCCTGGCCCATGTGTTAAATCTCATAGTTCAGCGTTTCCTCAAGACATACCCCAATCTGTCTGATTTGCTCACGAAGGTGCGCCGCATCTGTGCGCATTTCAGGAAGTCCAGCACAGATGCTGCCACTCTCAGGGCAGCACAGCGCCGCCTCCAACTGCCCGCTCACCGACTGTTGTGTGACGTGCCCATGAGGTGGAATTCAACATTAACCATGTTATCCAGAGTTTACCATCAGCGCAGAGCGATTGTAGACTGCCAGATGTCAACTTCCACCATAACTGATAGTCAGGTCAGTCAGCTTCCACAAGTCTACAATGAGGAGTGGACGTGGATGTCTGATATCTGTCAGGTGCTGAGTAACTTTGAGGAGTCAACACAGATGGTCAGTGGCGATGCCGCCATCATCAGCCTCACCATCCCGCTGCTTGGCCTGTTGAAAAACTCTCTGGTCAGCATGAAGTCGGAAGCTTTGCGCTCGTCACAAGAGACGGGGGAAGAAGATTCCCTTGTTGATAGCCAAAGCACCCTTAGGCCTGTTTCTCAGCGCATATCGTAGGAGGTGGAGGAGGATGAGGAGGAAGAGGAGGAGAATGTTGGCGAGACAGAAGAGGGGACCATTGTTCAGTCCTCCACTGTTCAGCGTGTATGGGCAGAAGAAGAGGAGTTGGAGGAGTTGGAGGAGGAGGAAATGGGCAGTCAGGCCAGTGAGAGGAGTGAATTCTTGCGAGTTGGGACTCTGGCGCATATGGCAGATTTCATGCTAGGCTGCCTATCCCGTGACCCTCGCGTTCAAAGAATTTATTCCAGCACCGATTACTGGGTATTCACTCTCCTGGACCCACGGTACAAGCAAAATCTTTCCACTCTCATCAGTAGAGGAGAAGAAAGGAGTGTGAGAATGCATGAATACCAGCAGGCCCTGGTGCACAAGCTGAAACAGTATTTCTGACAGTGCTAGCGGCAGAGGGCGTACTTCTGCGGGACAAGTAGCAAGGGAGAGTAGGTGAGCAGACAGCTTGTCCAGCACTGGCAGGGGTACGCTTTACAAGGCCTTTGCCAGTTTTATGTCACCCCAGCAAGACACTGTCACCTGTCCCCAGTCTCGGCAGAGTAGGGCTGATCTTTACAGAAAGATGGTGAGGGAGTACGTAACTGATAATACCATCGTCATAAATGATCACACAGCTCCCTACAAATACTGGGTTTCAAAGCTGGACATGTGGCACGAACTGGCGCTGTACGCCTTGGAGGTTCTTGCCTGCCCTGCCGCTAGCCTGTTGTCCGAGTGGGTTTTCAGTGCAGCTGGTGTTATCATCACCGATAAGCGTACACGCCTGTCGACTGACAGCGCTGACAGGCTGATGCTTATCAAGATGAATAAAGCCTGGATTTCTCCGGATTTTCATTCTCCACCAGGTGAAAGAAGCTCAACCTGAATAATGTATGCACTCCTCCTCCTCATTGTCCTCCTTCTCCTCCTCTTTGTACACTAAAGCAGAGGAAACTGGCTATTTTTTGCCAGGGCCAACTGGCTCTAGCTATAGTACTCTACGTATTTAATTTTTCTGGAGGGCCACCTACCCGGTCCTCTGTTTTAAACAATTTTTGGGAGTGCCACATACAGGCACTCAATCTATTTAATTTTTCTGGAGGACCACCTACCTGCTCCTCTGGTTTGAAAACTTTTTTGGACTGCCACATACAGGCACCATCCAAATTAAATTGTCTCCATAGCAGCCTCCACATGTCGTCTTTTTAGCTGCCTCCACACGTTGTCTCCATTGCTACCTCCACACGTCATCGCCATAGCTGCCTCCAAAAGTCGTCCATATAGCTGCCTCCATACATGGTCTCCTTATCAAACGAACTGTGTCAGGCAGAATTTTGGGTTATTTTCATGGCTTCCACATCAAACTTGTTAACTTTGTCGGCACCCTGCTGTGTAATCCACAAAATATACTGGCAAACTTTTATCATTTACCGATATTATTTCAGCTCTTCTTGCGCATCTGTTTACATTCCCCTCACCCGCCATAACCCAAACTTATAAGAACGTTACTACACTTGATCTTATACAAAAGGTTCTTAGAAGTGCTGTTTGGGGAGTAGCCTAGAGACAGGGGCTTGGATTGGCGAAAGCTCGCCTGGCAGCGGAGCACCAGCTCCATCCCAAGATCCAACTAACATAGTTTTAACTGCAGCACCTTTAATCTACTACTAGTTCACTGCCTCCATACATGGTCCCCTTATCAAACGAGCTGTGTCAGGCAGAATTTTCAGGTGTTTCACCAGATACATAGTGGAACTCGGCCCATCTGTCGCCGCCATGCTGGAGACCTGAAGTTGCAATCATAGCAGCGCAATATGGATGCCCCATACTGTCGCTCTTAATCATGGAACCATTTCCGTAAAAACAATTAAAAATAGAACCACTATGCTGTTTCATTATTCCTAGGTGAAATATTCAAATGACTCGGCCTGCTTTGAAAATTATAATTTTTTCAAAGTAAACGCTTCTGGCCCCCAGGCCCATTTTGGGTGGGGAGGAGCCGAGAGCCAGGGGCTTGGACAGGCGAAAGCTCGCCTGGCAGTGGACCGCCAGCTCCATTCCAAGATTAGGCAGCCTCAGAGGCATCCATGCATGCTGCCCGTGCTGTTTCCTGTCCAATTTGCCTCCACGATCCTCCACAGCGTCCACCAATGTCTCATTTCAACTCTCTATACCCCAGACGCTGGAGCATGAGAGGATATGCAGCACATCATCCCCTTATCAAACGAGCTGTGTCAGGCAGAATTTTCAGGTGTTTCACCAGATACATAGTGGAACTCGGCCCATCTGTCACCGCCATGCTGGAGACCTGAAGTTGCAATCATAGCAGCGCAATATGAATGCCCCATACTGTCGCTCTTGATCATGGAAGTCGTCTCCATGGCTGCCTCCACATGTCGTCCCCTTATCAAAAGAGCTGTGTCAGGCTCATTTTTCGGGTGTTTCACCAGATACGTTATGGAACTTGGTCACTATGTCGCCACCATGCTGTGTTATCGACTAAATATACCGTCAACCTTTTGTTCACATAGGAAATCATTTCAGCGCTTCTTGCTCACCTCCTTTGGTGAAGCCTGAGTCCATTTAGGGTATGTCGCCATGACACTCTCTAGCCTGCCGCTGCTGCCGCTGCCTCTGCATGCCGTCCCCTATAGTGTCAGGGTCAATTATTGCATGTTTTAGATGCTATCTAGCCTCATTCGGTCACTCTGTCATGGCCATGCTGTTGCCCATAATTTTGGCATAATGGTACGATTAAGAAGCCTCAGAGGCATCCATGCATGCTGCCCCTGCTGTTTCCTGTCCATTTCCATGGTGTTTCCATCCTTTTCTGAGGTTCCCAGGTGTTTGGCCGAGCTTCCCTGTGCAGAGCCTGGTCCCCTTGAAAAATGCTCGAGTCTCCCATTGACTTCACTCGAGCATCGGGAAAAGTTCATCTCGAATAACGAGTACCTGAGCATTTTAGTGCTCGCTCATCTCTAGTCTTGATCTTTGCAGTTCAGCAGGCGTGCCAGAAATGGTCTTGGTGTGCTTTTGTCGGCACTCTTTCCACAGCAAATGCTGATGGGAATGGAGCGTTGTGAAACTGGTCTCCATTTTTACAGAAACTCCTCAGGCTAGCATCCCTCCAACCTTTCAGGCAGACCAACAGCTCTGATATTATTTCGCCTCAGGTGATTTTCTAAGTCATCAGCTTTTTGGTTAAGTGATTCGGTCTTAGATATGTGAGTAGTACAATCTTCTACTTGAGATTCTCTCTTCAGCTCCCTGCATTTGTT
Organism: Engystomops pustulosus; assembly: GCF_040894005.1. Classification (NCBI taxonomy): domain Eukaryota; kingdom Metazoa; phylum Chordata; class Amphibia; order Anura; family Leptodactylidae; genus Engystomops; species Engystomops pustulosus. The sequence continues at coordinate 167,768,516 of NC_092411.1, read as the reverse complement.
CTTGGAGGGCTCATGTTGCTGAATAAAGTTTAGCAATATATAGGAAAATATTACAGTAATTTTCCAACTTGCTTTATAGGATATGATAGAGTTAAATCTCTAATCAGGTAGAGAGACAGCTCTGTGCTCTTTGGTAGGTGTTGGAGTAGTTTATTCAAGGCTGCCTTTCTTCGGGGCTGCCGAGTAGTGTTGTAGATACTTGGGTATTAAACACAGCCTGGGTACCTTTATTATTTATCTGCAGAGTCTGGCATATCTCACCCCAGTTCCTAGGGCTTCGTACAGGTTTTGTCTATTGGCAAAGTCACAAGGGGACCGTAGTGGTCAGTCAATGTATTATAGTCTCTTTGATAGCATAGGTAGCAGCAGCCTTGCAATGTAGGTGTTATTCCCCCTCACCTCTTAGTAAGAGCTCTTGCTGTCAGCTTCCATGCCCTGTATGGAGTATGGTGTCTGCTTGTGTTGGCTCACACTGATAGCTGGGTGAGCAACACCTCTGAGCCACGTGGCATACCTGCTGTCTTCCTCCACAAAGCTCAGCGTATCTAAAGGTCCCGAGGTGTATCGGTAAGGGGCCCGGTTGTTCTTTGCTGTTCTGTCGCGGATCGCTTAAACCCCATCTGCTCTAACCTCTCCCTGCTGTGTGGCATAGGAAACAGTTCAGATTTTGAGAATTTCACGTCACCAGCCCTGTATGGTGCGGGTTTGTAGGTGTATTGTCTCTGGATCAGCGCAGGGGCGGGTTCTTTTATACAGTTCCAGCCACTCATTTGCTTCTGTCGATGATGTAAAAAACAGGACTTTGTCTCTGTCCACCACTCGGAGTCGTGCTGGGTAGGCCGTGGAGTAAGGACATCAGTGTTTGACATTTGTGAAGGTCACTCTCCGGTTTTGTAGCTCGAGTGAGAAATCTAGGATGTCTGGGTGTTTTCTAGCTTGCTTGCTGCACTTGTCTTGCAGTTGCAGTTCAGTTGCAGTGCAGTTCAGAAGGCAAGCCAGAAATGGTCTTGGTGTGGACCCTGGCGGGGGGTGCTCTTGTCAGCACTCTGTGAGCTGTTTCCACAGCAAATGCTTCCTACATGGAGCTCAGCGTATCTAGAGGTCCCAAGGTGTATCGGTAAGTGTTTTGTTGTTCTGTTGCAGATTGCTGCATGAGCCTGAGCTTAAACCCCGGATTTTCCCGCTGGGTGACATTTAGTGAGATCAGCTGCAATGTTTTTGAGTAAAGGTTTGTGGCTCAGGGAAAGGAGGCAAGAGAGGTCCAAGGGCATGTGGACCCCTAAGTATTTTATGGAGGAGTCTGCCCAGTGAAAAAGGAATGCTGCTTTAAAGAGGACCTGTTACTAGAGATGGGCGAATCGATTCTGAAGATTCTAACTTTGGTTAGAATTTCAGGAAAAATTCGATTCGTCACGAAGCCGAAGTTTATGCTGATTTGCGGGAACGAAATTGTTTTTTTTCCCCCTGTTTTTTCAGCTATATGGGTGCGAGAACAACGTGTTACATGGGGGAGAGAACTTTGGGAAGGAGAAAGGAACACCCCCGATGACATTTGCAAGCCAATCAGCGACCAGCAGGCTTATGTGATGTCACACAGCCCTATAAAACCCAGCCATTTTACATCTCGGCACTTCACACTTCATGTGCTGCCTGTAGCGTCTAGTTGCTGCTACTGTTCTGTGTAGTAATGATTCCTGCTGCAATCCCTGGTTGTTCTTTAAAGGAAACCTACCACTTGTAGTGGCAGGTTTCTTATAAGCTCATAAGAAATGACACTGTCAGTTGTGGGGTATCTGTATAACGCACATTGCCCTAGCTTTTTGGGGCTATAGTTTACAGCCAGATTTCCGTGTCAAATTCACATACTTTATACTGTGATTTTTGCTGAAATTACACTGTCAGTTGTGGGGTATCTGTATAACGCACATTGTCATAGCTTTTTGGGGCTATAGTTTACATCCAGATTTACATGTATAATCCACATAGTATATACAGTGATTTTTGCAGAAATGACACTGTCAGTTGTGGGGTATCTGTATAACGCACATTGCCATACCTTTTTGGGGATATAGTTTACAGCCAGATTTACGTGTGAAATCCACGTAGTTTATACAGTGATTTACGCAGAAATTACACTGTCAGTTGTGCGGTATCTGTATAACGCACATTGCCATACCTTTTTGGGGATATAGTTTACAGCCAGATTTACGTGTCAAATCCACGTAGTTTATACTGTGATTTACGCAGAAATTACACCGTCAGTTGTGGGGTATCTGTATAACCACATTGCCATACCTTTTTGGGCCTATAATTTACAGCCAGATTTATGTGTTATATCCACGTAGTTTATAAATCATTATGTCAGACAGAAAGGTGGCAGGTGGAGCAGGCAGGGGTGGAAGCACAGTAAGGGGACATCGCAGCAGGGGTGACTCTGTGAGGCCAGAACTGCTGTTGTCATCTAGCGTTGATCAACACACTTTGTTGAACCCAACGGTTGTTGAATGGTTGACTTGGTCATCCAATTCCTCAAATATAACATCTGCAACCACAGCCAAGAATCTGTGGGTTCCTCAGATACAACAATTAGTTGGCATGGCCCAGGAGCAGGTCAGAGACCCTCACCTGTCCTCAACCAGCCTCTGTCCTGTTCCTTTCCCGCAGCCAGAGAGCTACTTGGTCTCAGCGCCACTATTCAGAGAGGACGAAGTGTTTGAGGACAGTCAGCAGCTGCTTGGCAGTGAAGAGGTGGGGCAGACTTCCGCTGCTTCCTGCAGTAGGCAGGCTGTGCATACTGACACCGGTGAGGAGAGTAGCAGTGACCAGGAAACCCAAATTGACGAGGATGTATCTGATCGCACTTGGGAGCTAGGTATAGCAGGGGATTCATCATCGTCAGGCGAAGAGAGTGTCAGCTTGCGCGTCAGGCAGCGGAGCAGGCAGCAAGTTGCTACTGTGGCCGTGAGTCAGCAGGGTGGCAGCAGTGTGAGACCTGGAGCCAAACGTCCGCGGGGTACAAATCCCGACTCGCAGGTCCAAGTAAGCAGTGGCACAGATTCTCAGCAAGGCAGCGGCGGTAGTAGTCGCTCAGTGTGTTGGCGTTAAAATTACCACCTCGGTGGTGTGGCAATTTTTTGTAAAGACACCAGAGGAGCCAAGCGTGGGTATGTGTCGTATCTGTGGGCAAAAAGTGAAGTGCTGCCAGGGAGCTAACCTTGGCACCACGGCCCTGTGCCAATACACACAGCGTCACCATCCAATGGCCTGGGAGAAACGGGTGTCAGATGTGGTCCATCCTGCAGATGAAGCAACAGCAGCAGCTTGTGGCACACATGCTTTTTCAGCAAGTCAGGGCTCCAGCACCTCTGTCGAAGGGAGCTGTTTGTCTTTTGCATCATCTCAAGGTCCAGATGCTCCTGCTCTTTGCTACGCATGGCGCCAGCAGTCGTTGAGCGAGGCGATTACAAAGAGACAACACTATGCGTCCAGCCATCCGAAGGTGGAGAAGCTGACCGTGCTTTTGTCGAAGTTGTTAGTACTGCAGTCTCTCCCTTTCCAAGTCATGGACTCTGCACCCTTCAGAGAACTAATGGCTTGTGCCGAACTGAGGTGGAGAGTTCCAAGTCACATTTTTTTTTCTAAAAAGGCAGTGTCAGCCCTTCACCAATATGTTCAACAGAAGGTGGGCCAGTCCTTGAGCTTATCAGTTTTTTCCAAGGTGCATAGCAGCGCGGACGTGTGGAGCTGTAACTATGGTCAGGGTCAGTACATGTCCTTTACAGCCCACTGGGTGAATGTGCTTCCCTCCCAGCCACACCAACAACTTCCACAAGAGACAGCGCTTTCTCCTCCACGTTGTCAAACTGCTGCTCCTGCGCCAGTGTCCGCCTCCTCCTCCTCCTTCTCCACCACCACCTTAGCCTCCAAAAGTGCTGCTCCATCATACCACATGTGCAGGGCACAGCGGTGTCACGCAGTTCTACACGTGGCTTGCCTGAGCAAACAAAGTCACACAGGGGAGGAACTGCTCTGTGTCATGCAACAAGAAATCAATGTGTGGCTTTTTCCACAACAACTAAAAATCGGAACCATGGCGACAGACAATGGAAGGAACATGGTGTCCGCGCTGCACCGAGAAGGGATGGTCCATGCACCCTGCATGGTGCACGTGTTCAATCTGGTAGTCAACAAGTTCCTGAAGTCTTCCACTCATCTGCAAGATATTCTAAAAATGGCCAGAACACTGTGCATGCACTTCAGCCATTCTTACAAAGCCAAGCACACCCTCCTCGTCAGAACGGCCTTCCCCAACATAGTCTGATATGTGATGTTTCCAACCATTGGAATTCCAGCCTCCATATGTTAGACCGCCTGTATGCACAGAGAAAAGCCATTAATGATTTTTTGATGATGCAAGCGGACCGTAGTACTCCCCTGTGTAACTTTGATGTCAGCCACTGTCAGCTCATGCGTGACACCTGCCGCTTGCTCAGGCCCTTTGAAGAGGCAATGTTATTTGTCAGTCGCCAGGACTGCAGGATGAATAATGTCATTCCACTACTTCATTTCCTGGAACTCATGCTGCAAAATCTGTCTGGTCAGGGCACTGGAGAAGTGAAGACTACATTTCATGGCCACATTAGTCCATTGGGGGCTGAACTGGAGGAGGATGAGGAGGTGGACATTGGAGCACAAGAGAGTCTGGTGAAATCAGTGGTTTTTCCATTCAGGTGAGGGGAAGTGAAAGAGAGGAGGAGCAGGAGCATCCGGAGGAGGTAGAAGACGGTAGAAGATCCAGAAGCACCATGGCAATATACTGTGGAGATGGAGGCCGGGAGTCCCTCAGAGTCACTTGCGCAGATGGCCTGCAGCATGCTACTGTGCCTAACTAGTGACAGCCAAATAGAACATCCGCCATAGGGATGACTTTTGGCTCTCCACCCTCTTGGACCTTCGCTAACGGGAAAAATGGGTGACTTTTTTCCAGCTGCTGAGAGGGAGAAACAACTGGCATACTATAGAGAAATTCTGTGCACAGAGTTGGCTGCTGCCTATGTGCGACATTGTCCATCCTCTCATCCTCTGTCAGGTCTGACCGGGGGATTCCTGGCAATCAGTGCTCGCGTACTACTGCCACGTCTGCTGTGGGGAGCTGGGGGGGGGGTAGGAGCAATAGCAGCTCCATCAGCAGCAGCTTAAGTCTGGATTCCTTATTGAGCAACTTCCTTCACCTGCCTAGTGAGGAGGGTATCCGCCACCAGCAGCAGCAGCAGGACATGGAGCAGATACTGCACCAGCAGGTGGTGGCCTACTTGGACAGCACTTTACCACCTCAGATAGAGGATCCCATGGACTACTGGGCAGCAAAACTTGATGCGTGGCCGTTTACAGTAGAGAAGCTGTCCTGCCTAGACAGAAGTGTGGCATCAGAGCGGGTGTTTAGTGCGGCGGAGGCCATCGTTGCCTCAAGGAGAACCTGCCTGTCCACCCGTAATGTGGAGAGACTGACCTTTGTCAAGATGAATCAGGCTTGGATCGGCCAGGATTTCAACTCGCCAATGCCTAATGAATCAGATTAGATCAGCCATGACGCCTCCTCCAAAAGTTGAGAAATGAGTCTGGGTTCTAACTATCTGCCTCAGCCACTATTCTGATGCTGCCACCCGCCTGATGCCACACATCTGCTGCCAGTTGCTCCATCTGCCTCCTATCATCTTTACCAGGGACTCCACACTATATCATGGTGCCGCTCTGCAGGCTCCTGCTGCTGCTACTGATGCCACCAACACACAATATCATTGTGCCACTCTGCGGGCTCCTGCTGCTACTGGTGCCACCTCCACACTATAACATTGTGCCACCCTGCGGGCTCCTGCTGATGCTACCTTCACACTATATCATTGTGCCACTCTGCAGACCACTGCTGCTGCTGCTACTGATGCCACCTGCACACTATAACACTGTGCCACTCTGCGGGCTCTTGTTGCTGCTACTGGTGCCACCTTTACATTATAACATTGTGCCACTCTGCGGGCTCCTGCTGCTGCTGCTACTGATACCACCTCCAGACTCTATCATTGTGCCACCCTGCGGGCACCTGCTGCTGCTGATGCCACCTTCACACTATATCATTGTGCCACTCTACGGGCTCCTGCTGCTGTTGATGCCACCTTCACACTATAACATTGTGCCACTCTGCGGGCTCCTGCTGCTGCTGATGCCACCTTCACACTATATCATTGTGCCACTCTATGGGCTCCTGCTGCTGCTGCTACTGATGCCACCTTCACACTATAACATTGTGCCACTCTGCGGGCTCCTGCTGCTACTGGTGCCACCTTCACACAATATCATTGTGCCACCCTGCGGGCTCCTGCTTCTACTGGTGCCACCTTCACACTACATCATTGTGCCACTCTGCGGGCTCCTGCTGCTGCTGATGTCATCTTCACACTATAACATTGTGCCACTCTGCGGGCTACTGCTGCTACTGATGCCACCATCACACTATATCATTGTGCCACTCTGCGGGCTCCTGCTGCTACTGGTGCCACCTCCACACTATAACATTGTGCCACCCTGCGGGCTCCTGCTCCTGCTGATGCTACCTTCACACTATATCATTGTGCCACTCTGCAGACCACTGCTGCTGCTGCTACTGATGCCACCTTCACACTATAACACTGTGCCACTCTGCGGGCTCTTGTTGCTGCTACTGGTGCCACCTTCACATTATAACATTGTGCCACTCTGCGGGCTCCTGCTGCTGCTGCTACTGATGCCACCTCCAGACTCTATCATTGTGCCACCCTGCGGGCACCTGCTGCTGCTGATGCCACCTTCACACTATATCATTGTGCCACTCTACGGGCTCCTGCTGCTGCTGATGCCACCTTCACACTTGTAACATTGTGCCACTCTGCGGGCTCCTGCTGCTGCTGATGCCACCTTCACACTATATCATTGTGCCACTCTATGGGTCCTGCTGCTGCTGCTACTGATGCCACCTTCACACTATAACATTGTGCCACTCTGCGGGCTCCTGCTGCTACTGGTGCCACCTTCACACAATATCATTGTGCCACCCTGTGGGCTCCTGCTTCTACTGGTGCCACCTTCACACTATATCATTGTGCCACTCTGCGGGCTCCTGCTGCTGCTGATGTCATCTTCACACTATAACATTGTGCCACTCTGCGGGCTACTGCTGCTACTGATGCCACCATCACACTATATCATTGTGTCACTCTGCAGGCTCCTGCTGCTACTGATGCCACCTCCACACTTTATCATTGTGCCACTCTGTGGCGTAACATGTTGCCGCCACCTCCACACCTCTGACCTCATGCTGCTGCTGCCAGCTTTGGAGTTCTTTTTTGTCAAAAGCCAGATTTTTTCAGGAAAACTGTAATGTATAATGGATGTGGTGTCTCCAATCTGCTGCTACTGATGCCACCTCCACACTATATCATTGTGCCACCCTGTGGCTTTCCCTGTTGCTGCCACCATGTTGTTGCCACCTGTGGGCTCATGCTGCTGCTGCCACCTCCACACTCTTGTCACTGTGCCACTTTGTGGCCTCCTGTTGCTGCTGCTGATGCTGCTGCCGCCACCTCCACATTCTGTCATTGGACCACTCTGTGGCTTTCCATGTTGCTGCCACCATGTTGCTGCCACTTGTGGGCTCCCGTTGATGCCACCTTCACATATCATTGTGCCACTCTGTGGCTTTCCATGTTGCTGCCACCATGTTGCTGCCACCTGTCGGCTCCTGCTTCTGCGCCACCTCCACACTCTTATCATTGTGCCATTTTGTGGCCTCCTGTTGCTGCTGCTGCTGATGCTGCTGCTGCCGCCACCTCCACACTCTGTCATTGGACCACTCTGTGGCTTTCCATGTTGCTGCCACCATGTTGCTGCCACCTGTGGGCTCCTGCTGCTGCCATCACCTCCACACTCTTATTATTGTGCCACTTTGTTGTGGCCTACCATGTTTCCGCCACCTCCATAATTTGTCATTGTGCCACTCTGCAGCCTACTCATGCTGCTGCCAACTGACCGCTGTCTCCCTGGAACACCCTGTGATTTCCATAATGCTGTTTTAACCCTCCACCACTCTATGTCGTTGCCAGTGTTTGGTTTTCCCCTTCATTTCATCTGCTAGAAGGATGAAAAGCTTCAGGAGTGATAGCCACAAGTAGCAGTGGATACAGAATACACAGGACATGCAAGTATCCCATTTGCTGCTCATCTCTGGATCATATTCTGGATCAACTCCTGTTTGTTTTTGGCTTTAGCAATAATGATGGATTATTGACTGATTGAAAGAGGACACTGACGCGTGAAAAGAAGCGCAAAATGATCAGTGACGTCAATGCAAAATTACTGCCAACACCATCTCCACTCTTTAGGGGGGTTTCTACATGTATCCGCGTTTAACAGAACAGGTTCTGTAATAATCTATGGAATCATCTGATGTCAGTGTAAAAAGAGTGCACTCTTTGATGGTACAGTGGGATCTTGGCCCTCAGCTCGGTCCTTTCAAGCTGGCACAGACGTTACCTTGTCAGGCTGCGTTCCCGCTTCGCTTATTTGGTGAAGTTGGCCTATGTAAATGCACATGGAAGTGAAGAGTGAAGCGCTTCTAAGAGCTGCAGCTGTCATGTGTGTGTCATACTAAAACATAGCATTGTTTGAAGACCAAACCATGCTCCCTATGCATATTTAAGCATGGCACAACGTTCTACAACACCCTACAGGCTCTCTGAAGCCAGCAAATATCTGTTTTTTAACATGATTCATTATAACTCGATTCGGGACGAACCGATTTTTAACAAATTTGCCCATCTCTACCTGTTACCCATAAAAGAACACACTAGGAGCTGCTTACTAGGGCTATCCCATTTTTAGCAGTGATAAACTGCTAGCTTTATCGGAACCCTCCAAGTCCAACCTGTCACTATCTTCCTGCCAAGAGATGGTGCGCAGAGAGAGGCTTCAAACTACCAGGAGATAAGTGATCCAGGGGAAGGGAAATGCAGGCACATATCTGTGAGATGTAGCAGAGCTAAAAGTGTAACAGTGTAAAAGTCTTTCAGTCTCTGTCTGTCGGCCTCTGAGTAATCCCATGCATCTGATCATCTATGATTTGTCTCATCTCTCCTTCTATGTGTCAGTGTGTTAGTACAATGTCAGAAGCCAGATGAAAGTGTATTTACACCTGTACCCTGATAATGTAACCACATTGTCACCCCACAGAACTAGATGGATGTGTCTGCTTAGAGTCCCCGCTCACAATCTGGTATTTTGCACTGACCAGCCAAGGGAGTGATAGGTGCTAAAACTGCAATAAAACTGAGTAAAATTGTAAAGTAAGGGGTTAAAATAATTTTTATTGTGTTAACATTACTAGGGGATTGAGATGTGAGATCTTTCTTTCATGGGAAAACCCCTTTAAGGATTCTGATTTCTCTATATTTACCTTGAAGTTACCATAATGCCAAACCCTCCTGACCGCTGTATTGGAGATCGGTGGAAGCACTCACAGACTGCTTCTCTCCATCTCTAAGAAAGCAGAGGCTTGTCACTGCTTGCTCTGTCTCCTGGCGACCCCTACTCTGAAGGAACTTTGATGATGTAATCGGGTCATGTGATTTTCAAGTCACATGAACCACAACACATAGTGAGCTGTTTGTGCCCTGTAGCTACATGGAGAATAATAATAATCTTATATGGTGCCATCAAATTCCACACTTTACAAATCATAGGGGACATATACAAATATAATATTACATTACAGAGTACAAACATTCATATGGAACATAAGGAGTGAGGGCACTGCTCGCAATAGCTTACAGTCTGAGGATGAGGGGATGACACAAGAGGTAAAAGAGATTGTATAATGGTCCAGCCATAATTTATAAGGGAATAATATAAAATAATTTTAGAAATAAAAATTCTGCTGCTTAAACCAGCCATCAGCCTCCATCTTAATTGCAAGGTCCAAGGAGAAAATGACTGCAGAGAAGCCTGGAATTGGAATTAAGAATTTATTGTAGAGGAGAGTAAGTGGAAGACCGATTAGTAGGGAGTTACAGTAGAGTAAATAAGCACAACACTTAGCATTTTAGAAGTTTCAATTGTCAGAAATGGTCGGATTCTGGAGATGTTTCTGATATGTGTGTGGCAAGAGCGAGCAAGAGATTGAATATATGGTGAAAAGGAGAGGTCAGAGTCCAGGACAAACCCCAAGACAGCGGGCCTGCTGCCTTGATGCTATCATGATCCCACAGACCGAGATGGAGAAATCAGGGTTGGGTTAGTAGATGGTGGAAAGACAAGAAGTTCAGTCTTGGAGAGATTGTTTCAAGAATAGAGAGGACTTTATGTTGGAGACAGCAGAGAGACAATCACTAGTTTTCTGTATTAAGGCAGACTTGATGTTACATGCAGAAGTATATAGTTGAGTATCATCAGTATAGAGATGATACTGGAAACCAAATCTGCTGATGGTTTGTTCAATGTAGGCAATATAGAAGGAGAAGATAAATGGACCTAGGACTGAGCCTCAGGGACCCCAACACTTAGAGGAAGAATTAGAAGAGAAAGATCCAGAAATTGAGACACTGAAAGTGCGGTCAGAGAGATAGAAAGAAAACCAAGAGAGTACAGTGTCCTTTAGGCCAATAGAGTGAAGTATCCTAAGGAGGAGCTGGTGGTCCACAGTATTGAACGCTGCTGATCCAGATCTAGAATAATAAAGAGAGAATAGTCACCTTTGGATTTAGTATTGAAGAGATCATTGCAGACTTTAGAAAGAGCAGGGTAATGGAAACCAGATTCTAGGGGGTCAAGGAGGCAGTTAGCAGAGAGATAGCAGGTTAGTCGAGAATAGACCAGGCGTTCCAGAAGTTTGGAGATGAAAGAGAGGTTAGAAACTGGTCTGTAGTTAGTAGCAATGGATGGGTCCAGGGAAGGTTTCTTTAGTAATGGGTAACAACAGCATGCTTAAAAGAAGAGGAGACAACACCAAAAGAGAAAAAGAGGTTGAAGATTTTAGTCAGGTGAGAAGTGACTGCTGGGGAGAGAGACTTTACGAGATGTGAGGGGATGGGGTCACTGATACAGATAGTGGGTTGAGCAGAGGGAAGTAGGCGGGGACACTTCTTCCTCTGTGACTGGCTCAAAGGAATAGAGTGAGCAAGATAAGGTACCGGTGGAAAGGTGATTAGTCGGGTAAGTGGATTGGGAAGTTATTTCCTGACGAATGCAATCGGTGGCCAGATCTTCAGCTTCATGGTCTGTGACATGTGGCTGCACCTTTGATGTTAGTAAGGAGTGAATAGAATCAAAGAGTCTTTTGGGGTTGTTAGAGAGAGAGGATATTAGATAAGTAAAATAGACCTGTTTAGCAGGGTGAAGGGCAGAGTTATAGGTTTTTAGCATAAATTTGAAGGTAAAAAAGTCCCCAGATGTGTGCAGACATTTGACAATCCTGGAGCACTGCCGGAGGAAACAAGTTTTTTCAGTGTGCCAAGGTTGCCTGTGTTATATAGTGAGTGGTGCCATATCATCTTGTGTGCTTCTGACAGTGTGATTGTAGTGGTTAGTAGCCAAGTTTGGACAGGTGAAAAAGGAGATGGGGGCAGTGCAGAATGTAAGGTTTGTGTGAGTTGGTGAGTATCTTTTGCCTGTGGGTTCCGGTTTGAGAGATTGGTGATAGGATTCAGAGAAGGTGAAGGATTATTGAAAGTAAAAGAAAGGAGGTTATGGTCTGAAAGTGGAAAGGAAGAATTTGTAAAATTAGATATTGAAGAAAGTCAGGAGAATACCTAGTCTAAGATGTTTCCCTCATTATGAGTGGGGGAATCGGAAAGTTGTGAAAGACCTAGAGAATAGCTGAGAGGCAGGAGGGGAAATGGGAATGTTAACAGGGATGTGGAAGTCTCCCTTGATGATGGTTGGAATGTCACAGGATAGAAAGTGAGAGAGCCAAGAGGCAAAGTGGTCAAGAAACAGATAGGATGAGCCAGGAGGGTGGCATACTACAGCCACACGAAGAGAGAATGGACGGAAAAGTCTGATGTTGTGAACCTCAAAAGATGGGAACGTAAAAGAGGGTACAGGAAGAATGACCTGGAAAGTCCATCGTGGAGAGAGTAGTTTGCCTACCCCTCCTCCCTGCCTATTCTCAGGTCTGAAGCAATGAGAAAAGTGTAAACCGCCATAAGACAGACAATGCAGCAATCAAGGCGGAGTCATCCTGCTGGATCCATGTTTCCCTGATGGCCAGCAGGTCAATGTACTTGAAAGAGGTCATGAAAAGATTCTAGTTTATTACACACACGGGTTATGAGTGAAGGATGAGAATAGGCTAGGTTAGCAGGGTTACTGTGTGACATGTTAGAATAAGCAGAAGGTGGGCTTAGGAGAGATGTCCCCTGCAGCAAGCAGAAGGAGAAAGAGAAGAGATAAATTTTTTTTTTATAGATTTATAAGTAGTTATTTCTTGCTTCACAGCAGAACACTGTGATAAGTTAGCATGGTTACATAACATATAGAGTGTGTGAGTGGTTTACAAAGGTGAGTGAAGAAGTGAGGCATGGCATTGATATGGATAGTTGGTACTGGTGGAATAGAAGGACGGTAAGGCAAGTAAACATAGCAAACAGAGAGAAAATAGAAAACATTTTTAAAGATAACCTGCAAATTAACCCCCTAAACTAACTATATTTTCATAAACTGCCATTAGAATGCATTGCCTCTGTCCCTTAATTGTTCCTCTACATGCCTGTAAACTTAAGCAGTGAGGTCCTAAAGCTGTATGCAAATGACCTGTCAGATGTCCAATGAGTCATTATCATATTCAAGCTGTCCAGCTTATTCATGAGTGGGGGGTACAGCCACACCCCCAGTGCTTAACTGACAGTCTGTATAATGGTGTGAGGTATAATGGTGTAATGGCTCATCCATGTGCCTCCTGGTGCTGGCAGCCACACCCCCTGCAGCCTTTGTCTAATTTCAATGTATAAATGCAGTTTCATACTTGTCAGAATATTATTATACTTAGCAGAATATTATGCTAAACAAACAAAGAATGCAAGCATCTAAGAATGGAAGCATTCTATACTATCACTAAATTTAAACCCAGAGAAGACAAGAGACCAGACCTCATTAAGCTCATAAAACAATTAATCTTGGAGACTTAACACATGTGGATCAAGTTCTAAACATAGAAAAACAAACTCATTGAGGGGCATAGATGAACATTAACCCCTTATCACCGACACTAGTTTTCAACTTAATGACCAGACTCCATTTTTCAAATCTGCCCTGTTTCCCGATAATTGATTATAACTTCGGAACGCTTTAATATATCCAGGTGATTTTGAGAATGTTTTCTCGTGACACATTGTACATCATGTTAGTTGTAAAATTCAAGTGATAAGTTTTGCATTTAAGTGATATTGTATTGCAGTGTACAGTGTAAGTAACTGAGCATGCTGCGGACATACTTACACGCCGCGGTCATACTCTACTCTCAACGGTGTCAGTATGCACAACCTTCCTACTGCACGAAGCAGAGGATGTCTGCCCCATCTCTTCACTGCCAAGCAGCTGCTGACTTTCCTCAAACACTTCGTCCTATTTGAATAGTGGCACTGAACCCAGACCACATAGTAGCTCTCTGGCTGAGGGAAATTAGCAGGACAGAGGCTGGTTGAGGACAGGTGAGGGCCGCTGACCTTCTCCTGGGCCATGCCAATTAATGGTTGTATCTGAAGAACCCACAGACTCTTGGCTTAGGGGTTGTCAGATGTTATATTTGAGGAATTTGGTGACCTAGTCAACCAATCAACAACCTTTGGGCTGTTGATCGACACACTGCCGCTAGATGACAACGGCAGTTCTGGTCTCACAGAGTCACCCCTGCTGCGACGTCTCCTTACTGTGCTGCGACCTCTGCCTGCTCCAAATGCCACCTTTCTGTCTGACATAGTGGTTAATCAACCATGTGGATTTGACACTTATTTGTTGCTCTCAAATTTAGCAACAAAAAAGTATCGGAATTTGCGTTATACAGAAACCCCACAACAGACAAACTGTAATTGGAGCGAAAATCACTCTATAAGCTATGTGGATTTGACATGTAAGTCTTGCTCTGAACTTTAGCAACAAAAAGTACAAATATAAAGATCCCCCAAAACGGACACCCTGGGATTGGAGCAGAAGTCAGTACAAAAAGTATGTGGATTTCACACTGATTTCTTCCTATTCACTTCAGCAACAAAAAAGAACTGCTATTTGTGGTATACAGAAGCACAAGAACTGACAACCTGGGATTGAAGCAGAAATCCATCCAGAAAGTATGTGGATTTCACACTGATTTCTTCCTATTCACTTCAGCTACAAAAAAGAACTGCTATTTGTGGTATACATAAGCAAAAGAACTGACACCCTGGGATTGAAGCAGAAATCAGTACAGAATGTATGTGGATTTCACACTGATTTCTTCCTATTCTTCCTATTCCAAAAAAGAACTGCTATTTGTGGTATACAGATCCCCCAAAATGGACATCCTTGGAGCAAAAATCACAACAGCACAGTACAGTAGAAGCAGCTTGACGCTACAGGCAGTACATGCAGTGTGAAGTGCCGAGATTAGAAAATGGCTGCCTCTTTTATAGTCTGTGTGACATCACATAAGCCTGCCGGTCGCTGATAGGCTTACAGGTCTGCACATGTGATCGAGGGTGTTCCTTTCTCCTTCCCAGAATTCTCTGCCCCATGTAACACGTTGTACTCGCGCCTATTTTGGTAATAAAGGAGGGGAATAAAAAACTTTGTTCCCACGAATCACCGTAAATTTCGGCTTCGGGGCAAATCAATTTTTTCCTGAAATTCAAACCGAAGTTAGAAGCGTTAGAATCAATTCGATCTATCTCTATTTGAAAAACATGAGATCGGTAACGGTCACCAGTGATTTGCCAGGAGAGGCTTTAGTGCTTTATGTGTGTAGTATATGTGTTGTAAAGGTTGTCCTGATAATGTTAATATAAAATAGTATACTAAATAGTATAATTTAGGCCTCATGTAGATGGGTGTTTTTGATGTGCGTATATTATCTTTTTTTTGTGGAGGGCAAACGGATCCGCTGTTTCCTATGGGTCTGTTCACATGTCCATTTTGTCCACGGACGTGCAGACAGTGAGAAAAAATGCATTATTTGGTCTCGCATGTGGACCACTTACATCCATTGAAGTCAATGGATCTGCAAAAAAATGGATGGCACACACATGACATCCGTATGCAGCGTGTTTTTTTCTTCAAATGTTGCTAGGCAACCAACTGGTCAGGGCAAGAAGTAGATTAGAAACCCATCAGCTTTTTTTGCATGTGTTAAAAAAAATCTGATGGCGTACGGATACAATGGGGGTCATTTACTAAGGGCCCGATTCGCGTTTTCCCGACGTGTTACCCGAATATTTCCGATTTGCGCCGATTGTACCTGAATTGCCCTGGGATTTTGGCGCACGCGATCGGATTGTGGCGCATCGGTGCCGGCATGCGCGCGACGGAAATCGGGGGGCGTGGCCGAACGAAAACCCGACGTATTCGGAAAAACCGCCGCATTTAAGAACCGCAAATGTGTCGCTCGGGACCCGCTTACCTTCACTCAGACGGCCTCGGTGAATTCCGGCGCGTTAAAATGCTTTTCAGCGCAGCAGCGCCACCTGGTGGACGGCGGAGGAACTTCCTTATTAAATCCCGGCCGGACCCGAATCCAGTGCAGAGAACCCGCCGCTGGATCGCGACTGGACCGGGTAAGTAAATGTGCCCCAATATCTTGCCTATAAATGGTTAAACAAACCATTAAATAAACCATGAATCTATCTAGGAAAGGACCACATAATAGGGAGTAAAGGTGACACAACACACAGTAATCAAAACCAATAATGAACGTGCCCGCTAGCCATAAAACTAAGTTTAGTACAGGTATACCAGTAACCAAGTATTTAGAGGGGAAGACAGTATCCCACACTACTGGTAGAAGGCACCCCACCCGTTACGTCGCAGCCATGCGACTTCCTCAGGGGTAAGTGCCTGGACGTCCTAAGAACTGGCTTTTTATGTTCATGGGTGACCCCCCGCCCCCAATCAACACAAACGCACCTGTGAGGTAGATCTGGGGGAACATTGGCGCACCAGGTAAGGCGCGTATAGGTAAGGCGCGTATACCCAGAAGTTGTGGTTCCCATGCGTACTCTTGTAACACCATCATGCGCACGAGTAGTGAGGTAACATTATGCGCTACACTACAAAGGCGAGCAGCGCCTAGTGTACTCCTCGTAATACAGTTCAAAAGACATGCGCACGCGCAGAAGAGTATTGATGTGCACAAAGTACAAGTGCTAGATCTAAAAAAATATATAATAATAAATGTTAATACATCTGTGTCATTGTTATGTGAACATATGTAACTATGCCCGCCAGTGCCCCAAGTGTGCACTCAATTCATGATAAGCACACACAACAGTTATTAATGCATGGAAAATCATACAAGAAAGAACCCTAACATGCAAAACTATTATTTAATCTATGGGGAAGCATCCAATGGCCAATATAAGGTCACTCATTGGATACTCAAAAGAAAATCCTGTATATACTCGAGTATAAGCCGACCCGAGTATAAGCCGAGACCCCCAATTTTACCACCAAAAACTGGGAAAACCTATTGACTCGAGTATAAGCCGAGGGTGGGAAATGCATTAATCACAGCCCCCCCCCAGTATATTGCAAGCCTGCCCCCAGTAGTATACAGCCAGCCCAGCCTGCTCCCAGTAGTATACAGCCAGCCCATTCTGCCCCCTTAAGTATACAGCCAGCCCATTCTGCCCCAGTATATACAGCCAGCCTAGCCTGCCCCCTTAAGTATACAGCCAGCCCAGCCTGCCCCCAGTATATACAGCCAGCCCAGCCTGCCCCCTTAAGTATGCAGCCAGCCCAGCCTGCCCCCTTAAGTATGCAGCCAGCCCAGCCTGCCCCCTTATGTATACAGCCAGCCCAGCCTGCCCCCTTATGTATACAGCCAGCCCAACCTGCCCCCTTATGTATACAGCCAGCCCAGCCTGCCCCCTTATGTATACAGCCAGCCCAGCCAGCCCCCTTATGTATACAGCCAGCCCAGCCTGCCCCCTTATGTATACAGCCAGCCCAGCCTGCCCCCTTATGTATACAGCCAGCCCAGCAGTAAAAAAAACCAACAAAAAACGTATATACTCACCCTCCGGTGGCCCCAATTTTCGAACTGCTCCTCTTCTATCTTCTGTCTTCCGAAGGGCGCCGCCATTTCCTTCTCCCGGCCGTCGCATAGTATGACGTCAGCAGCGGGCGCGTCATACTATGCGCCTACAGCCCGGGAAAAACATGACGGCGCCCTGCAGAAGACAGAAGACAGAAGAAGATAGAAGACAGAAGAGGACCCGCGCGGACATCAGGGCCACTGGAGGGTGAGTATATAATTTTTTAATTTTTTTTTTAAGTACTGGTCTCGCTATTGACTCGTGTATAAGCACGAGTATACGGTACCTGTGACCAAAGAAACATCTAAGCAATAAATATTGTGAAACTTAAAAATAGTGACTCCCAGGGTGCAGTAATAAATCAAATAGTCAGAAAAAGGGGGGGGTTCACCCAAGAACATGCAAGCTCACGGACTAAAAATATATATATTTTTTCACAATTGTGTGATCATATGACTGTGCAAATTGAGGGGACCATATGGGTCCGAAAAACAATGTGAAAGTAAAAAAAAAAATTATAATCTAAGTTTTTTTGTTTTCTTATGTGCTATAATGAAATAAATAATACATATAAATGAATCAAGTATTAGCAATTTATGAACTTACCCTAACAACCAGATAACGACGGGGGAGAAAACAAAATCACTCTTCAGTGTTGCTTATAATAACCTGAAAATAAGAGATCCTCATTAATCTCCCAAGGTGCAAGACATCCAAAATTGTAAATCTAACGGGCCTCCCTCCTAAGTATCTTTAAGGCAACATTGATGCCTCTAATCATAGGATGTACATTGTCAAGTCCTGCTAACAGCATACCACAAGTTTTTCTTGCATGTTTGTGTCTAAAATGTGAGGCCACACAAACATGTGAGAGTGTCTTACCTTGGCTGAAGTGTGAATTCGTAATGCTTGAGAGATGCTGTTGTATTCTCTTCCTCAGCTCCTGAGTAGTCTGCCCAACACAGATCTTCTGGCATGGACAAATAAGGGCATATATCACATTTTGCAGTTAATGTATTCAGGTATAGTGAAGCTTCTTGGTTTGAGGTATCGTTGATCTCCCTCATCACTCTCACCAGCGAACAAATCAGCAATCTCCGCAGGGATGGAAGCATTTGGGGGTCATTTACTAAAGGCCCGTATCGCGTTTTTACGGGGGGTTACCCGAATTTTTTAGTTTTGGGGCTATTTTCCCTGAATTGCCCTGGATTTTTGGCGCACCCGATCGGATAATATAATATTTATTATTCTCACAATGCAATGAAATGCAATATGTCGCTTGTTTAAATCAATTTTTTCCCATGCAGGACTATTCCTATTCCATCTTTCGCCTCTCAGATTCTAGACCCATAACCATTTTTTATTACCCTTAATCCCACTAATTACATCACATCCAATCATGCATCACCATTTTGCTGTCTACCAATACCCCTAAAAATCCTGTTCTCCTACAGTACCGTTTATCCGGCTTGGGGCCAATATATTTTTCAGGGTACGAGACCTTCTGAAGGTAATTTTAGGATTTTTTGGCAGAATACTTTTTAGATGGGGATCATGGAGGAGTAGATTCCAATGTTTTTTTAGGACTCTTCAGATTTCACCACCATCATCAGAAAAAGTGGTGATGAAATTAACATCATTGTTGGGGTCAGCGGTGAGTTTTTCTCCTGTTTTCAGACAGTCTGTTTGGCTCAGGGTGCTGGCCTTGGCATATGCCGATGAGATGAGAGGAGGGGGGTAGCCTTTTGCCTTAAACCTATCGCTCAAAATTTTGCTTTGTACTTTGAAGTCTTCGTTAGCAGTGCAGTTTGGTCTAATACATTTAAATTGTCTGTATGGGATGTTTGTTTTCCATTTTTTAAAATGATTACTGGTGAAGTCCAGATAACTGTTACTGTCTACCTTAAAAAAGGTTTTTGTGTTGATTTGATGGTTGGTGTGAAAAACAGTTACGTCCAAAAATTCGATCCCATTGGGTGCCATACTGGAGGTAAACTCGAGGCCCCAGTTGTTGTCATTAATACTTCTAATAAAGCTGAGAGCCTATTTATCCACACTGATCATATGTAATCTGTTCTGTCTTATTATGGTTCTTGATTTTATACTACTGATGTTATAATTATTTTTCACTTATTTTGTATATTGTTATTCTTATCATGTATTGTAGTTATGGTCTGACAAAGGGTTTATCCCGAAACGCGTTTCCATTGGACATTTTCACTGCTGTAATAAAAACATAAAATACTTTTACTCTCAGTCTAGATCTGTATACACTTTTACTCTCAATCTAGATCTGTATATTCTTTTTTTCCATCTTGGTTATTAGCACACCCACACATAGCTCCAAAAACTTTTTTGCTTCTCTCTATAAGCTCCCTATGGAGACATGATCTTTGCCGGCTGTGAACATGCCCCAGGTGAGGTAGATGGTAAGTGAGCCATGGGGAGGGATAACGTATCTGCTTCCCCATCTGGCCTATGCAGGAGCTTGGTCTTGGGCTTGCTGGGTGTTAAGCAGGGACTAGCCCTGTGTTACTGGCCCCCCGAGTCTTTGTGCCCCTTCTCTCCCCTAGGGGACACATTACCGACTAGGGTAAAAGGAGGTCTCACAAGGCAGCTTCACTCTCCGTGTTGGAGAGCTGGCAGTGGCCATCTTGGCTGGCCCACATGTTTACTGTCCCTTTTTCATGTGTGCTGTTCTCAGGTCCGCAGCAGATGGGTCTGGAGCCCCAAATGACCTGGATTCCCTCTGTGATGCTCCCATTCCGGATTCCTGAATGTCCGCCATAGGCCCAAAAAAATGATGTTGGCAGTTCTGAAGTGGGACCTGCCTGTATCTGAGACGGCAGCGAGCATAGCAACCGACACGGCAAAGAAACGTCCAGTGTCACCTACAGAGGATGAGTTACGCATCGGAGGTGCAGAAGACTCCCTGTTCATTTTTTTCCTCTTAGGGCCCATACTCTGGGTGGGTTAATCACCCGGTGAAAATAGCTAGTGTAGGCCCCCATAAACTTTTAAGGGTTCGTTAACCCTTCAATGGTTTCACTGGGGTTAAAAATAATGAGGTGCAATTTTGAAATCTTTATTTTTTTTATCTGAATGAATGTATTTTTCCAAAAATTGACACATTCTCAGTGGATAAACTACCAAAACGCTCTGCTAAGTTTGATACCCAATATCTCCCAAATATGCCAATACACCATATGTGGTGGTAAACTGCTGTATGGACACATGACATGCACTGAAAGGAAGGAGGTCCATTCAGAGCAGATTTGCATTGTCACTTTTTTTAAGGTTATACCATCTTTTTTTTTATTTGGACATATATGGGCTGCAAGATTAGTTGCACTTTACAAATACATAATAAAGTTGGTCTTTAGCTTATTGATGAGATTTATTTGGCTGCTTTCACGTTAACGTGTGATAATGGCCATATGCTACTCGTACCATACTGCTGTACCCACAATCTGTGTAATCTCCCGCAGATGTCAGCCGGGAGTTTCAGGAGCCTGTGGCAGGACATAATAGTACTCCACTGTTTGTCAATTTACTGCTGCCCATGCAGTTCTATTACATCCTTCATTCGGAAGGGATTAATCTGCAGGTGTATATGAGTATGTCACTGAAACGTTGCTTCTTCAAATAAATATTAGCCTGGATTTGAAAGCCTTGGGTGCTGCCTACTTATTTAATATTCCAGTGAGGTACGAAGAGGAAAAAATTTGGGGAAGTTAACGTGGTGCGCTAATAAGCAAATTCATATAGGAGCAGAGATCGCATTAACGCCTCACCACGCGTCATAGAAGCGTGAAGAGGTGCCATTACCCCCTAAAATAATTGCCATGCGTAAAGATACGCTTGGCAATTATTCCGTGTAGCGCGCAGGCTGAGCGGCCCGGCGCGCACTGCATAGGAGGGGAATGGCAGTAGAGTGATCGCATCGTACGCGGGACCGCTCAGCAGGATGCAGCTATCTCTGGGATCTGTGAGCGCCGGACCCAGGGGAGACATGTGAGCCGCTGCTACTCGTCCTGCTCCAATTCTCTCTGCCTGCAGCAGCGGCCAGCAGTTATGTGATCCCGGGTGAGTGTGAGCCGCGGTACACTGCACGCTATGTGTATGTGAGTGCGTGCTGTGTTGTGCCAGTGCAGGGCCCACTTAAGGCGGGGGGAGGTGTGTGACAGGGATATAATAATGATACAGAGAGCGGTTACTCTCTGCATCCTCAGTGTCTGTGTTACAGCCGTGCACTCCCGTACGGGCCATGGCCGGGCCTCCCACTGTGTGATTTAACGAGCACTCAGTGCCTCCAGCCGCCAGCGCTGTTCTGATCGGCCTCAGCGTTTGGAGAAGCAGCTATTCAGACAGAAACAGACAGGAAGCAAAGCCCACTCCTGTTTGATGTATGGTGACCCTGT
This sequence comes from Engystomops pustulosus, assembly GCF_040894005.1. Lineage (NCBI taxonomy): Eukaryota > Metazoa > Chordata > Amphibia > Anura > Leptodactylidae > Engystomops > Engystomops pustulosus. Next base: position 167,746,792 of record NC_092411.1, on the reverse strand, counting down.
GACCTAGCTGAGGAGGACAGCATGGTAGGAGTCAAGCCCTGTGTGTGCAATTAACCCTTTCAGTCTTGACTCTGACAGAGTCGGTTGTTTTTTTTTATGCCCACTTTCTGCCCCCTGCAATGTTACCTGTGTGCCACCTGTTCCACCACTCCCTTCCTCTTGACCTCCTATCTCTTTCCCATGTACAACCACCTAACTATATTTGCCAGGTCACCTTGCCTCCAAATTATGTCCCTGCTGCCATTCTATCAATGCTTCCTTACATTAACCCTGACGGTGCATTCACACAAGGCACATTTATTAAAGTGTCTGCGACAGTTTTCTGTCTGACTTTGCACTGAAAAGAAGGTGCAAACTGCTTGTACATGTATTTATGAAGTGTCTGCGACAGTATTGTGTCACGGCAGCTGTGTCCGCTGTACCGCAAAATCCTGCACAAAACTGGGTGTTCTGGTGCAGAGTCGGACCGTGCTCCATATTTTTTACTGCGTCTTGACCGAATTATGTCAAAGGTGCATAAAAAAAGTTGACACTTCCCGAGCAGTGCAGGGAACGTCAGATTCATGAAGAACGTGCCCCAGTTTTGATGAATCTGCCGCACTTGTGAGGAAACTGCACATAGTACAGGCTTCACTACTTTTGATAAATGTGGCCCACTGTGTTTGGACGTATGGGTAAGAACGCATGTGTTTCTAATGTTACCATGTGTTTGGATGCTTTGAAAGCGTATTCTTTCATTGTTAGAAATGTATGCAAATGTGAAAGTGTTAACACAGCTGTTTACATGTCCAGCAATGAATAAAAAGGCTTTCAAAGCAGCCAAACACATGATAACATGTAAAACACATAGTGGGGTTAGGAGAGGGGGCAAAAGTGGGGCCATAGGACACGTTGCCTACTCAAACCTAGAGCCGCCCCTGTGCCGTTGTGTGTGTGTGCGCTGTGTTGTTTGCGCTGTGTTGTTTGCGCTGTGTTGTGTGCGCTGTGTTGTGTGCATTGTGTGTGTGTGCGCGCGCTGTGTTGTGTGTGTGTGCACGCGCTGTGTTGTGTGTGTGTGCGTGCGCTGTGTTGTGTGTGTGTGCGCGCGCTGTGTTGTGCCAGTGTGTGTGTGTGTGTGTGTGCGCGCGCACTGTGTTGTGCTGTGCCAGTGTGTGTGTGCAGTGAGCAGACAGATGATTCTTTTAGTATTAACATTATAAACACCTATGAGATGTGTATATGTATTACCAAAATTTTCATACTCCTCATCGGCTAAAAATACTCCTCAAAAATGGTAAGAGGAGTATTATTACCCTTCGGTAAAAATGTTAGTGCGACCTCTGTATAGGAGTATCTCAATTGGTGATAAATTGTTGAAATTACTCCAGATTAGTGATTAAATGAACATAATTAAATTTATTGTAACAATCATTGAACAAAAAAGTGGCATATTTAAACATAATTGGCAAAATTGATATGTCTCAGTAACGCGTTTCGGTTATAAAAGCCTTCTTCAGACCAATATTTAGACAAAAAATCACAACCGGCAGACAACCTGTATGTAAAGAGATAAAAAATAGATATACAGAAACAATTGATAGGGAAAAGAAAAAGGCATCCATATTAAATATGAGAAAATGATGCAAAAGGAAGAATTAAATAATGTATCAAAATATATGTAAACCAAAATTAAAAGGAAGAGAGGTGAGAAATCATTTCATAGGAGGTAATGACTCTAAATGACATGGTCTTTATACGTAAATTAAAAGATACAATGGTAGAACTGGGTGAGGACTACTATAAATAAATATATAGATTATGCAATATATAGATAGCTTATGCAAATAAATAATTAAATAAAAAGATAAATAGAATAGTAGAACAGAGTGTAGACTAAAATGTAAATGATACAAATATATACATAAAGAAAAAAATATAAATAATACAGTAGTAGCAGCTAATATAAATAAATCAATACATCAATACTAGATGCTAATATGAAGACAATATGAGATAATTAAATCATAGGCAGGAAGAGGGTATGTAAGGTAAACAAGTGTATCATAGAAACAATGTACTGAAGAACCACGGGGAGTCGTCCCGTTCTGGAGGCGCTGTCACACTCAGAGAATAGACTGGGATGGTGTATCCATAAAACCAGTTTTAATAAAAAGTAAAAGGTAAAACACTACGCGTTTCGGCCCCGGGCTGGAGCCTTCGTCAGGTGGATAATTACATATGTAATGGCTATGTAATTATCCACCTGAAGAAGGCTCCAGCCCGGGGCCGAAACGCGTAGTGTTTTACCTTTTACTTTTTATTAAAACTGGTTTTATGGACACACCATCCCAGTCTATTCTCTGAGTGTGACGGCGCCTCCAGAACGGGACGACTCCTCGTGGTTCTTCAGCACACATCCAAGTCCGTCAACTCTGGTTTGCCCGGACCTGAGTCCCGTCGGCAGCAGTCCCTCCATCTATTTTACGCTCTATCTTTCACTGAACCAGGTGAGAGACATTCTATTATATATTTTCCTTATCAAACAATACACTTGAATCCTTTGCGCTTTTTGTTTCCCCCTCCTATTGGCCACGTTGATGCATACCTGTGGATCCCCACATTAACACATCTAACACCAGCCCTCCATCAATAGAAACAATGTAGCTAGGTGATACACAATGTATCATGAAAACAATGTAGCTAAATGATTCACAATGTAGCTCGACATTAAATTAGAGTTGGCTACTCACAATGCAGCGTGGTGGCTGTGATGTGCTAGCGGTTGCTGGGAGAGAAGTTGATGATATTCCAAGCTTATTTCATAAAATATATATATATATATATATATATATATATATTGTCAGGCTTGCGGGATGTGGATCCGCTGGACCACTGCAGACGATGACTCAAGCCACTACCTGGGACCGGAGTCTAAGTGGTACCCGGTTTTCACCAGAGCCCGCCGCAAAGCGGGTTAGACAAGCTGCGGCGTGGTACCACCAGGTCGTTCCTCAGGCGTGACTTGTCTGCAGTGGCGGCCAAGGTTGAGGTACAGAAACAGCAGTCAAGCTCGGGGTCACAGTCCAGGCACAGGGTCAGGGCAGGCGGCAGAGATGCAACGTCAGAATCCAAACCAGGGTCAGCAACAGGAGGTCCAAGCAGAAGGGTACGGGAACACAGAACTTACGACAGCAATACGGAGGGACACTGGAACACGGGAACACGGAGGTAGTCAGGCAACGAAGGAACACAGAGGGAGTCAGGCACGCAGGAGACACTAGAACGCAGGAGACACTGGAACGCAGGCAAATCGCAACAGAGCTTTCTCTAAGGCTGTGGGGCACAAAGATCTGGCAGGGCTTGCAGGAAGAGGCAGGCTTAAATAGATTTGGGCAATGTGGCCAGCGCCAATTAATGGCGCGCTGGCCCTTTAAATTTCCTAGAAGTGTCGCGCGCGCCCTGAGGCGCGGGACCGCACGCACACGGAGCGAGGCCGGGACTCGGGAGCAGGGAGAGGTGAGATGCGCTGGCGCGGCGCCTGCGGGGAGCGAGAGACAGTACCCCCCCCTTTGGCCTCCCTCTCTTCTTGGGTTGAAGAAATCTCTGCAGAAGATCACGGTCCAGAATATTGTCCTCCGGCTCCCAAGACCTCTCTTCTGGACCGAACCCCTTCCAGTCGACTAAGAAGAACCGCTTCCCCCTTACTGTCTTCATATCGAGGATGTCTTTTACCTCATAGGTGTCGGTGGAGTCAGCCACAGGGGTAGGAGGAGGTACTTGCCGGGAGAAGCGGTTCAGGATGACAGGCTTGAGCAGGGAGACATGGAAGGAGTTCGGGATGCGCATGGTGGGAGGAAGGCACAACTTGTAGGATACAGGATTGATACGGGTCAGGACCTCGAAAGGACCCAAGAAACGAGGACCGAGCTTGTAACCAGGTATCTTCAGCCGTATGTACCTGGAAGATAACCAGACCTTGTCCCCAGGAGAGAAGACGGGAGGAGATCTGTGTTTCTTGTCGGCCTGGATTTTAGTGCGAGCAGACGCCCGAAGTAGAGATAGACGAGTCTGTCTCCATACGGAGCTGAGGTCCTGCACCAATTCTTCCACCGCAGGAACACCCGAGGGAACTGAGAGAGGGAGTGGAGGGCGTGGAATTCTTCCATAGACAACAAAGAATAGAGCAGCACCAGCAGACTCAGAATCCAAAGAGTTGTAGGAGAACTCTGCCCAGGGCAACAAAGTGGACCAGTCGTCCTGACGGGCAGAGACAAAATGACGCAGATAGCAGCCCAGACTCTGGTTGACTCTCTCCACTTGACCATTGGACTGAGGGTGGTAGGCTGAAGAAAAGTCCAACTTCACCTGCAATTGGCCGCAGAGTGAGCGCCAGAAGCGGGAGACAAATTGAACTCCACGATCAGAGACAATGTGCAGAGGAAGCCCATGTAGCCGGAATATATGTTGGAAGAAGAGACTGGCAAGACGTGGAGCAGACGGTAGACCTGGAAGAGGAACGAAATGAGACATCTTCGAAAACCGGTCTGTTACCACCCAGATGACAGTATTGCCCGAAGAAGATGGAAGATCCGTGACAAAGTCCATAGCCACGTGAGACCACGGGCGACTGGGTATCGGCAACGGAAGCAAGAGACCAGCCGGTTTTAGACGAGAAGGCTTATTTCGAGCACAGGAGGTGCAGGATCCCACAAAGTCCCGAACATCTTTGACCAAGTCAGGCCACCAGTAGTAGCGGGAGATGAGGGCCACGGAGCGTTGCACCCCAGGGTGCCCAGCCAGGCGGGAAGAATGTCCCCAAAACAAAATCCTCTTCCGCAGAGCAGGTCGGACATACGTCTTGCCAGGGGGAAGCTGCCGAAGATCCACAGGAGCGGCTGCAACCAACTGTTCCGGAGAGATGATATACTGAGGAACCGGCTCTTCTCCAACAACATCTGAGGCACGGGACAGGGCGTCTGCCTTGATATTCTTCTCTGCTGGCCAGAAGTGGATCATCAAATTGAAGCGGGAGAAGAATAGTGACCAACGGGCTTGTCTGGGATTAAGACGTTGGGCAGTCTGGAGGTACGAAAGGTTCTTATGATCCGTATAAACACAGACTGGATAGCGAGCACCCTCCAAAAGATAACGCCATTCTTCCAGGGCAAGTTTGATTGCCAAAAGTTCCTTGTCACCAATAGAGTAGTTCTTCTCTGCAGGAGAAAAAGTTTTAGAAAAGAAACCGCACGTAAGAGTTCGGCCCCTGGGTCCTTTCTGGGTAAGCACAGCCCCTGCACCGACAGAAGATGCGTCCACCTCCAAGATAAAAGGCTTCTCAGTATCAGGTCTAGAAAGGATCGGAGCTTTAGCTAAGGCGGACTTTAACTTTGCAAAGGCCTCTTCAGCCGCTGGAGGCCAAAGGCGTGGATTAGCGCCCTTCCTGGTGAGTGCCACGATGGGGGCAACAAGAGTAGAGAAATGAGGAATGAACTGACGGTAGTAGTTTGCGAAGCCCAGGAATCTCTGAATGGCGCGAAGACCCTCTGGACGAGGCCACTGAAGAACGGCAGACAGCTTGGTAGGATCCATCTGGAGACCCCTGTCGGAGATGATGTAACCAAGAAAAGGTAGACTCCGTTGATGGAAGAGACATTTCTCGAGCTTAGCGTAGAGACAATTGGCTCGAAGGCGGCCTAGGACTTGCTGTACGTGATATTGATGAGTCTTGAGATCTGGAGAGAACACCAAGATGTCATCCAGGTAGACCACTACACGTATACAGAAGGTCCCTGAAGATGTCATTGACAAACTCCTGGAAGACAGCTGGAGCATTGCATAATCCAAAAGGCATCACAAGGTATTCGAAGTGACCGTCTCGGGTGTTAAATGCTGTCTTCCATTCGTCGCCCTTGCGGATACGAATAAGGTTGTAGGCCCCGCGAAGATCCAACTTAGAGAAAATCTTGGAACCGCGCAGGCGATCAAACAGTTCAGTGATCAGTGGCAGAGCCGTCCTTCTTAGTAACAAAGAAGAATCCTGCACCCGCAGGAGAGGAGGACTTCCGTATGAAACCTCTTTGCAAGTTCTCCTGGATATACATAGCTGTGGTTTCAGGAACGGAAAGTGGATACACTCGACCTCTGGGAGGAGAAGTGCCCGGCAATAACTCAATAGGGCAATCGTAGGGTCGATGCGGTGGCAAAGTCTCAGCCTGCTTTTTAGAGAAGACGTCAGAGAAGTCCTGGTAGCACGTGGGTAAACCCTCCAAAGGCTTCTTAGACAGAGAGGAGGCCAATACAGGTACAGGCAGGGAAGCTCCCATACAGCGGGACCGGCACTCAGGACCCCAATGAAGTATCTCCCCTGTCATCCAATTGAGAACTGGAGCATGGAGCTGCAGCCACGAAAGACCCAACAGGATAGAGGACGTGGAGCGAGGTAGCACGTAAAAGGACAGTCTCTCCTTGTGTAACACTCCGACTTGCAAGGACAGAGGCTTGGTGCGGTACAAGACCGGGTCAGAGAGGATCTGGCCACTTACGGATGAGATGACCAACGGCTTCTCAAGGCGAACCACTGGGATGTGATGCCGGGAGACCAGAGCAGCATCCACGAAATTCCCTGCAGAGCCGGAGTCCAGGAATGCAGAGACTTGGATCTGGGGACTGGCGCCAACGCTGAGAAGCACCGGAATCAACAGACGTGGAGAAGCTTGGCAGACACCTAGGTACGCTTCTCCCAAGAACCCTAGGTGCTAACGTTTCCCGGACGCTGAGGACGGATAGGACAGGACCCGATGAAGTGCTCCGGACTAGCACAATAAAGACAAAGGTTACCCTGGCGCCTTCTGATGCGTTCCTGGGAGGAGAGTCTAGCTCTGTCCACCTCCATAGGCTCCTCTGCGGATGGTAAGACCTGAGGCTGGAGTGGTCTTTGGAAGACCGGGGCCAGGCGGGGAAGGCGTCGTGGACGGACTTGAGGTTGCTCGAAGCGTGATTCCTCCGCACGCTCTCTAAATCGCACGTCTATCCAAGTGGCCAAGGTGATGAGACCACTCAGAGTAGACGGAAGATCACGAGCGGCCAGAGCGTCCTTCACATGAGAGGCGAGACCCTTCTTGAAAGCGGCAGACAAGGCGGCGTCATTCCAGGCAAGTTCAGACGCCAAAGTACGGAACTCGACCGCATACTCTCCCACGGAGGAATTCCCCTGGCGCAAGTTCAATAAGGCAGACTCGGCGGAGGAGGCCCAAGCTGGTTCCTCAAACATGGCCCTAAATTCGGACACAAAGGCTGAGAGAGAGGCCGTAACCGGGTCGCTTCTGTCCCACAGGGGTGTAGCCCAGGCCAGGGCTTTCCCAGAGAGAAGGCTGATTAAAAACGCCACCTTTGATCGTTCCGAAAAAAACTGGGTCGGCATAAGTTCAATATGCAGGGTGCACTGAGTTAAAAAACTTCTGCACATCTTAGGATCACCATCATATTTGCTGGGCATGGACAAGCGCATCCTGGGTTCAACAGCAGGGAGAGGAGTCGGAGCTGTAGAAGTCGCTTGAGCAGCTTCCTGAACCTGTTGCGGTTGTTGGTTGGCCAATAGTTGCTGCAACATGGCAGTGACCTGCTCCAGCTGATCACGCTGCGCAGCAATCTGCTGGGATTGGTGGATCACAATAGTAGCGAGGTCAGGCTTGCTAGGAGATGGAACCTCGGCGGGATCCATGGCCGGATCTTACTGTCAGGCTTGCGGGATGTGGATCCGCTGGACCACTGCAGACGATGACTCAAGCCACTACTTGGGACCGGAGTCTAAGTGGTACCCGGTTTTCACCAGAGCCCGCCGCAAAGCGGGTTAGACAAGCTGCGGCGTGGTACCACCAGGTCGTTCCTCAGGCGTGACTTGTCTGCAGTGGCGGCCAAGGTTGAGGTACAGAAACAGCAGTCAAGCTCGGGGTCACAGTCCAGGCACAGGGTCAGGGCAGGCGGCAGAGATGCAACGTCAGAATCCAAACCAGGGTCAGCAACAGGAGGTCCAAGCAGAAGGGTACGGGAACACAGAACTTACGACAGCAATACGGAGGGACACTGGAACACGGGAACACGGAGGTAGTCAGGCAACGCAGGAACACAGAGGGAGTCAGGCACGCAAGAGACACTAGAACGCAGGAGACACTGGAACGCAGGCAAATCGCAACAGAGCTTTCTCTAAGGCTGTGGGGCACAAAGATCCGGCAGGGCTTGCAGGAAGAGGCAGGCTTAAATAGATTTGGGCAATGTGGCCAGCGCCAATTAATGGCGCGCTGGCCCTTTAAATTTCCTAGAAGTGTCGCGCGCGCGCCCTGAGGCGCGGGACCGCGCGCACACGGAGCGAGGCCGGGACTCGGGAGAGGTGAGATGCGCTGGCGCGGCGCCTGCGGGGAGCGAGAGGCACGGGTGAGGTCCACCCGTGACATATATATATATATATATATATATATATATATATATATATATATATATATATATAAATATATCATAAAGCACAGAATAAAAATGTTAATGAGATTACTGTGAAAGAACACTTATGAATATTAGAGAACAGGTGCTAATTTGCTTAAAGGGGTTGGCCACTCTTTTACCTAAGTTGCTTCTGCCTTGTGGATGATCTCTGAATTTTCATCAAGTGATTCAGCAGCCCTGCTACTTACTTTTGTGCTGTGTGCAGACTCTTGGTGATTCTTTGTTTCCATGTCCGAGCTCTGATGTATAAGAGAAGCTGCAGCAGGAGATTATTCTTATTCATCTTATTACTGTCAGTGAAGACGACCAGTGAAAAGAGAACAACCATGAGGAGAGCAAGCTGTGTATGTACAGAGGGCAGCATGGTAAGAACAGGGAAAGGATGAAGCTATCAAAAGAGATGAAGGCACAGTTACATATACATGCATAGTCTAATGGAAGAGATTTATTCAAAAGTGGCAAACCCCTTGATATGATCTTGCAGCCTAACGTTCTAGTTTTCACAGACTTTGATTTAAGAGCATTTGACGTGAAATATTTGACATGCATATATCACTGGGGGCTGCTGTATATATCAATCACTGGGGGCTTCTGTATATATCAATCACTGGGGGCTGCTGTAAATATCAATCACTGGGGGGCTGTTGTAAATATCACTGGGGGGCTGCTGTATATATCACTGGGGGCTGCTGCATATGTCACTGGGGGCTGTATATTTATTACTGGGGGGCAGTATATATTACTGGGGTTGTATTTTTATTTATTACTGGGGCTATATGTTTATTAATTTCTGGGGGCTATATATATATTACTGAGGGCTGTATATTTATTAATTACTGGGGCTGTATATTACTGGAGGCTGTATATTTATTAATTACTGAGGGTGCTGGATAGAAATTAGTTGTGTTAATTTGTATTATCCTATGTGGCGTAGTCGGGCTGCATTAAAGGCTGATTTTGTCATTCAATATTTGCTAGTTATTGTTTTTCTGCAGCTTATCCCTCGCTCTGTTTTGTAGGAATAACTACTTTCTAAGTAGTTTGTATTGCAGAGTATTATCAAGAACAAGCAATCAGATGATTGCTTGTTCATATCCCATGGTGGATCATGTAAAAAATGTACAAAATAATGTTTTTCAATAAAAAATTACTTTATAAATCACTAAAAATGCCCATAAGCCCCAAAACATATAAAGAGACATATAACGCTCAAAAAAGTCTAAATCATAACACAAACCCCACATATATAGTATCACCACGTCCGTAACAATCCATAGAATAAAACTAAATAACTATTGAACCCATATAATGAACGCCGTAAAAAAAAAACGCCAAAGACCCGCCAAAAATTATGATTTTTACCTATTATATCCCACTAAAAATGCAATAAAAAGTGATCAACAAAACATATGTACTCCAGAATGATATTGTTGCAAAGAACAACATGTCCCGCAAAAAACAAGCCATCAACCAGCTCTGTAGCCAAAAACGTGACAATGTTATGCCACTTGGAAGACGGCAATGCAAAAATGATAGATTTTTCCCCACATTAGGGTTTTATTTGGCAAATTTAGTAAAACATAAGAAAAAATATTCATGTCTGGTATCCCCGTAATCGTATCGACCCATAGAATAAAGATAACAGGATTATTAGACTATACGGTGAACACGAAAAAAAAAAAAGTAAAAAATCCAGTACAGAATTGATGCTTTTCTACTCATGACCTCAAAAAAAGTTCCAAAATTTTCAACAATAGGTGACACCAACCCCAAAATGGTAACACTGGAAAAAGCATCTCGTCCCGCAAAAAAAATGCCATCACATGACCCCAATAACGAAAAAGCGAAAATTTTATAGTCTTCAAAAGGGTGCAACCAGAAAACTAAAATCCTGGCAGCTGCAGGGTGCTCCTTCCCTTCTGCACCTCGCTGTGCCCCCATAACACAAGTAACGGCCACATGTGGGGGGTCGCTGCACTCAGGAGAAATTGTAGAACAAATTTTATGGTGAGTTTTCTCTTTTTATCTTTTGGAAATGTGTAAATTTTAGGGCTAAATGAACGTATAACCGACAACATTTGACCATTCTAAATTTCACCGCCATTTTGATTCAATTACTATGAAGATCTCAAGGGGTTAACAATCTTTGTAAATGCTGTTTCTGATAGTTTGAGGGGTGCAGATTTGAAAATGGGTTGGTTATATAGGGGGTTTTGTTGCTAAATATGTAAAATTTGATTTCAAACAGTATTTATCCCCAAAATAGTCAATTCCGAAAATACGGAAAATCGCTATTCGATTTGTAGGCCGCGTGACGTCAAAATAAATTATCCAAACATTTCAAAAATTATGAAAATGTAAAGTAGACAAATGGGAAATGTTATTCGGCAAGTTATTTAGGTGGTAAATCTATCTGCCTGAAAACGCGGTGATTTTGAATTTCGAAAATGGCAAATTTTTCTAAAAATTCATCATTTTTTTCTTTTTTTTGTAAATAAACGCAAAACTTATCAGCCAAAATTTACCACTAAAATGAAGTACAACATGTGGGGAAAAAACAATCTCAGAATCGCTTTGATAAGTAACAGTGTTCAAAAGTTATTACCACAGGAAGAGACACTGGTCAAATTTAAAAAAAAAGTTGTGAGCCTTAACCTGCAAACAGGCTGCGTCCTTAAGGGGTTAATACATGACGTTTCGTTCAAATTGACCTTCTTCGGATGCTGTAAATAGTATATATAGCATCATAAATAGATGCACAGAAAACATGTGTAGACAAGAAATATTGATATCAGAAATGTACACAATATATAGAAAGCTGAAAATACTTAGGTTAAGTCTGTCTTTATGTATAGCGCAGAGCTTTGTGGTGGACTTTCCCCAAATTTGTTTTGTTGCAACATTGTGTCAGTTAAGTCGCTGTGTCACACTTCAAAAGAGGCTAAAATACAAATATATGCATGGGTATAATCATCCAACTAATGGTGTTCAGTAGATAATGGTCGGGTGCCAGTAAAAGACTCATAATAAAGTGGGGACCATATAGAACAAATCTACATTCATTTAGCTCTCATATGATGATCAAGTAGACATGATCTGTTTCAGACCTATCGATAGTAACTCCTACAAGCATAGAGGAGGACTCACTGTATGGTACTGAATAGCGTTCGTAGATGTGGTAGATGGAATCGGTATCCGATGTGGATGTGGACAAGAATAAAAGCATTTATTATCAAATTGGATTGAGTGCCATCTTCTATATTCTCCTAACCTAAATTCTATACATGCCCAGTGGTTGCTGTTCCCTTTTAGCTTTCTGGTGACTTACTGTATGTTCCCAGATAAAAAAAATATCAGGACGGATGCTCTGTCTAGAAGTGTAGCCTCTAATTATGAATCTGATAAAGCTGAATGTTTCTGGAAAGGGGAGTTGTGTTGGTAGCCCTGGATACTCAGTTGGAGAGTCTGAATGTTTTCTGGAAAGGGGAGTTGTGTTGGTAGCCCTGGATACTCAGTTGGAGAGTCTGATTCTGAAGGTTCTGGACAGTGCCCCTAAGGGAACACTGCGTGGTAAATTGTTTTTTTACGTTGGCCCTGTGTGGTCAGCGGTTACAAGAATGTCATGACTGGCAGGGCATCCTGGGGTTGCAGAGACTAAGAGGTTAGTTACTAGGAATTTGTGGTGGCCTGTGTGTGGAGCATGTTGCTAAATGTGCGGTCAGATTTTGCGATGAGTTCAGCTGGGGCTGCACCTGAAGTTGTGCCTCCCCTTAATTCTGATGGAGAGTACGAGGTCTCCCAGATTTTAGACTTGGGATATTTGAGGGGAACCATTCAGTATTTAGTGGCCTGGAAGGGCTGTGAAAGTCTGTTCTCTTGTGTTCACTGACCACTTTCCTGTCTGTTCCTTTTTGTCTCTGTTTATTTAATAGTTAGTGTTTTATCGACTTGCTCTGGTTGTTACACATTATTCCTGTCTTCCCAATTGCCCTTCTTCCTGTATTTCAGTCTTGATTGTGTGCTTGTGTGCAGGCTTTGACTGATAGTTCACCAAGTTTTACTTGCAGCAATTGTTTTGTTAGAGTGGCCCAAATTTAGTACCCCTGACCCTACTAGCTGGAAAGGTCTTTGTGTTTAGAGAGAGAGAAGCTGTCGGGTCCAGGACTAGCCCAGGTAAGCTGACCATCTCCCGCAGGCAGGGACTAGCTTAGCCTCAGAGTAAGGACCATTTTCCCCTCCCTGTTTTCCTAATTCTTGCTGCTCTCTTTATATTTCCTGCTTCCTTGTCAACCGTGACATGAATATTTCCAAATTTTAAAAATTAATAATATATAATACTATTTTTATTTGTACATGAGGGTTTAATTTTTGTAAATGTATACAAACAGTATAAAACCTATACAAAACCCATACAAATTTGTCAATTGGGCCACACAGTGAAAGCTGTAAAATCCAAGCCCTATAAGAAAATTGTGCAAATAGGGCACATTTAGGAATAGAGTCCTTTGAACAAAAAACTAATTTTAACGCCAAAATGTGTGAACTTGTGTCTTGTCTGTGTAGAATTCAGATGAAATCATGATAAACAGTTTCCTGTTCTTATTTCTTCTTAGTCATTGTTGTGCTTCTTTTTCCTTGCATTAGTCTTTTATAAATGTAAAATGTACAAATTGCTGTATAACATATTTTTTTTACTTGTTCTTATCTTTGCATCCTATATTTCTAGATCGCCTGTGCCGTGTTTGCTGCACTCCTCCATTTTTTCTTTTTGGCTGCATTTACATGGATGTTCCTTGAAGGCGTTCAACTTTACATCATGTTGGTTGAGGTCTTTGAAAGTGAAAATTCTAAAAGGAAATATTTCTACCTAGTAGGTTATGGGATGCCTGCTCTTATTGTGTCCGTTTCTGCAGCAGTAGATTATAAAAGTTATGGAACAGATAAAGTGTAAGTAAGATAGAAAATTATGTCATGTATTTCATTTTTTTTCAATTCACATTTGTTTAATTTTTTTTTTTTTTGCAAGATAGCTTATTTGTAGACTAAGGTCTATACTATTTAAAGATTACAATTTAGCATGAACTGACATTACAAACATTAATTTTTTTGTATTGATTGATAAGCTATATTTGTACACAACTTATTAAGGGAGTTAAAATATAATCCACTTACTGTAACTGGTACTGTATAATACTGAAGAATGTCTGCATGTTATCCATCGCAAATGTAGCCAACCTAGTGGTCTACGTAAAATAGATTACATAAAATGTGTTATAAAGAAAACTCTAGTTATACTGTGCATTATAGAAACTTACTATGCTATAAAATTTGATATTATGTATCTCCAAATGTTTCCTTTGGTAGTAAAATATAACAATATCCTTCATCTAGATAATTAACAATTACAGTTACCAGACTCAGAAGTGGGATTCTTCTCCTTAGGGTACTGAACTGCAGGACGACTTCTCCCTTTTTTTTCTTAACAATAGAGAATTTTCCACCAGATACCTTCATCTGTGTGTGGCACATCTCCACACTGTGGAACTAAAAATATCACTGTCACTACAGCATAATGTCACCTGGATAACAATGTCCCACTCACAACTGACCCCACTGTGCTCCCCGCAAATATCAAATATACCCACATAACAAAAACCATACTGTGCCCTCTCCATAAATCAAATATTACAATGCGCTCCTCAGTATATTACAATACACTCCCCTGAGTAAATAATATGATACACCTAATAAATTAAATTGGACATAATTCCCTTTAATTACATAATATATCATTTCCAATTAATCATAACAACACAGTACTACTACTCCTATAATTCACTGTAGTTGGAGGTATTTCACAAAAAATAAAACTTAGCTTTTATTTTTCTTAATTAAAATGTATGCAGGACTGTGAAAACCGACATTTGATACTACTTTCCGTCAATTTATTTGTTTAGTTCAGAAACATTGGCCATCAGCGTCAGTATACACTGTACACTGTAGCCTCGTATTGTCGCTGTTACTGATACACAGAATTGACGGTTAGTTTTGAAGTTCTGTGTGAGAGTGGTGTAGCTGCGGTGTTAACTGAAGCATGAGTGAGATCTCACCAAATGGTACACCCTTAGGGGTCCGCGGTAGCAGACTGACGCATGTCTCCCGGCAAGCCGAAGAAAGAGACATGACGGAATATAGTCTTGCATGGCACACTGTAGAAACACATTTTCTACTAAGATGCCAGCACGTCCGCAGTACCTAGGGTACCAAAAGAACGAGCATGACGATCGCACACCGGGGGGAGGTGCCAAGCGCCACTGTTTCCTCCCACCTGGCTGTGATTGGTCACTCAACGGAAAGCATCAACACCACGTCACAGGGTGATGCTCGGATCGCTGATTGGACAAGAAGGAAGGCTCGTCAGCGGTAACGAGCCGGGGGAGGGTAATATAAAGAGGACTCAGTCGGCGCGCGCCACGGCTAATATATGCCGGGCGTGCACACCGCACGGATGTCATGTTACGCTAGATGAAATACATGCCTGAATAATAGACCCCTGAGGAATCTCTGGCAATGAGGAAACGCATAGGGTTCTAGGGTTAAGATTTAGCCTCTCAGTTGAATGTAGATAGCCGTGAACGCATCAAATCAGTGCAGCCATATAAGAAAGAGAAACTACTTTAGGGCTGCACATTGTTAGACCAGCGGCATAACAATACTTATCAGCTGATTTTCTTTGAAGATACAGTGTGAGAGATGATAGCTACACCACTCTCACACAGAACTTCAAAACTAACCGTCAATTCTGTGTATCAGTAACAGCGACAATACGAGCCTACAGTGTACAGTGTATACTGACGCTGATGGCCAATGTTTCTGAACTAAACAAATAAATTGACGGAAAGTAGTATCAAACATCTGTTTTCACAGTCCTGCATACATTTTAATTAAGAAAAATAAAAGCTAAGTTTTATTTTTTGTGAAATACCTCCAACTACAGTGAATTATATGAAAAGCAGGGAGATATTATTAGTGTCACAACACCGCAAAGAAAAAATCAGGACACAGCACAGTACTACTACTCCTATCCTGTATATATGGACACAGCACAGTACTACTACTCCTATCCTGTATATATGGACACAGCACAGTACTTGATAGCCACCAGGCGCATAGCCGTTGGGCTAATGACTGCTCAAAGGTGGCTAACAGTCTGGATACAATAAAAGATGTGTGGCCCCTTTAATTGGAGGCTGCTCTACCCTCTCTCATCTTTATTCATCAGAGGGATGTGCTGGAGGCGTGGCTAGTAATGTCGGCGGTACAGGAGGTGATCACATGCTCAAATACTCTGAGTAGCAGTGACTCAGCCTCTTTTTCATTGGTTTTCCCGCGTGTTCTGTGCTGTCTGAGGATGCGCTGTCGTCTGCAGGCCGAGGGTTCAGCATGGCTGCTTCCCCCTGCTGTACTGGCTCCTAACCCTGCTCCAGGCTCTGGTAGGAAGTCACCAGGGCTTATCTATAGTAAATCTCCTGCCCTGGCACCTTCACTTACAGTGCCCTGAGCAGCACACGGCCCCCACCCTCACTGCTCTCTGCTTCTAGCAGCATATTTAACCCTTGCAGTGCTGCAGGGTAGAAGCTTAGCTGCAGTTATGGATCCCCAGCTCCCTACTCTGGCTGCTGGATCCTTCCCTCACATGTGGTGCCCCAGGGCAGGGGCTTCTGCTGCTGCTAGGAGTCTATAGTACCCCCCCATCATACCCTATAGATTTTGAGGTCCCTGATGAAGACCTGCTCCCCCTTCCTATGGGCAGCTTATGCTCCCCAACTTCCTCCATCCCAGGGTGCACCATGCTAAATGGTGATGTGGGGCACTGTTATATACTCTTGCGATTTTAGGATGTGTACTGCAACCCACTCCCACTGGCAATGCCAGTCTGGAGATTGGCGCAGCTCTTCCACATCCAGGTCGCCAGGTCTTTAAAATCCTATGACCTGGGACTCGCTTATATACTCCCGCGTTTTCCTGGAAGTGCACTGCAACCCACTCCTACTGGCGATGCCAGTCTGGGGATTGGTGCAGCTCTTCCATATCTAGGTCTTTAAAATCCGATGGCAGCGCTCCGTCTCGCTATCATTCCCTCGGCCTCCATAGCCGCCGATCTCGCTGCGGCTCCTCTAGGTCGTCATGCGGCGTTCCGATACCTCCGGCGCCTCTCGTGGTCCACACGGCTGTGATCAGAGCACCAGTAGCTCCTGCACCTGTTGGTGAGTTCCTCTGCTGCAGGATTGGGGGTCTTTGTCTTAATCTGCAATTTTGTGTCTTGTAGTTCACCTTTGGGGATGGCGTTCGTAGGTATGGGGCAAATGCTTTCAAAAGAGAGGTAGTTTGCTGAAGCGTCACATATATTATCGTCACATCTATTATCACCCCTACCAGTCCTAGCGTTAGTGATACTTATTTCTGTGATGTTTCTCCTCTCAGCGCTCACCTGTCTGATGACACCAGGTCTAGATCCTACATAACCAGCACTTGTACATTTGGTCCTGTTGTCTGTGGATTTGGTGATCGCTTACAAGCAGCACCATTCTGAGTGCAGTGTCATTGATTAAATCAAAACACCCGTAATTATGGTCATAATTATATTCAAGTTTACCAGTTTTTGGTTGCGATATTACACGGAAAATGTCCTGATCAGTTTCTCCCCTTCCCACGGGGATTTGACTGGCTGAGATGTGAATTAGGAGGAGGTAGAAGTCCTGGTGTTGGTTGGGACAATAGTACTAATAATAAATCTGTAGTTATATATTCCATCATATTCCATAGCGCTGTACAACTCAAGGCGCCTATATACAAGTTCTTAATAATACGTATTTATATAACGCATTGTCATATTCCAAAGCGTCTTACAGATCATTACCTACCTATGCGGACAAAATAAGATGTTGCAGGGTCAGAAGAACCAATAGGAATAAGGACCTTGCTCCCAAGAGCTTACAGCTTTTTTAATTCTCTTCATAGGTTGTATTTTCTACCCTTCATTTAGCAGCCTTACAAATAAAATAAGACATAACAGTGAAATAGCCATAGCCACGTGATACAATGAGTGAGGGCTTGCCCCCCAAGAACTTAGTCAATGAGGAGAAGGGGTGATGAATATTGTGATGGGGCTGGTACAACAGTCACAAGAGCTTACAATCTATGAGGAGTAGGACACAGGAGGTGGCAGCACTGGTACAATGGACCAGCCATTAATTAATGAGATCACATAATTGAAGTAAATAATTCTGGATTATGAGGTTACTTATGTGTGGCTTTGGGCCACGATTACTACTATGCCCTTAGTTGGGACATCTTCCTTTTGCTTTTCCACCTTGGGGTTTCTCAGGGGGCAGTGCGGAGGTCTGAATCATGCTGTACGGTCACTGTCTATTTATGGTGCCTGTAAATCTGTTGTGTATAGTCCAACTGTTGGGGCAATAATTGCACCATCCAGTGTCTTTGTCCTGTGGCTGCCCCTTCCTGCCCTCAGAGTGGGGTACCCAAATAAGCAGAGTATTTCATACATAGGGCAGGTTTCTCTTTTGTTCCTCGTGTATTTCTCAGTTTCTTCAGAATTTTTGAAGGTTGCTCTCGGGATTTGTAGAGCAGTTCAGGTTGATCCACCATCCCTCACCTGTGCAGGTCCTAGAAGCATTATGAAGGATCTGCTATTGGTATCTTATGTCTCCCTTGTTAGAGTGTTGAGTTGGTTTACAAGGCGAGTCCGGGGCCCTTATGGCAAATCGAATGCTGAATCTGTCTTATACTTTTTACCTGTTCCTGAAGTGTGTCCAATAATTGGGTTGCCAGCTGGATGATGTCTTATTAGATTACCGGTGGGCGACTTCATTTCATTGTTAAGTGGTTTTAGTACCTTTTTGGTGTGGATCTGGTGGGATAGGGGTCCTCTTCTCTGGTTCTGGTTACTCATAATTTTCTGTTGGTCCTTGTGACTCTCCTCATTGAAGTTACCTGCTTATTTTCTTTCTTTTCCTTCACTGTGTTAAGGTTGTCCCCTCTTCAGCTGAATCCTATTTTAGTCATATTGGAAATTTATTTTGGGGACGGTATTTTGCCTAAGAGAGGGGGTAGCAGTTACAATGCCTTGCGCTGTCATCCTGTTTGTGCATGTCTGAGTCGCTTTTGCAGCGTGGTCAGTCTTGGGCCTTCTGGTTTCTGTATGTCAGGTTATAACGATGGGGGGGTTTTGCTAATAGGGGCTCCATGTCCCCAATGGGTGTTCTCCCCCCTGCATCAAAGGGTTCGGATCATTAGCGCCATTGAGGTTTTTAGAGCTGTTTTGCTGATTATGCTGATGCCTGTTCCTGGCCCCGGCTTTATGTAGATGTCATTGTGTCAAATAACTTAATAAGGGTATTGGGCTGGCATTATGGCCTTTTTTGGGGTGAGACTTGTCATGTAATTGAGGTTTCCTTGTATTTTGTGTGCGTGGGACTTGGTTTTGCTCCTGTAAATCATTTTCCTGCGATTTGTTTACAATTTGCTGCGGTTTTATGAAGGGTTTTTAGTGCAGTTGGACTCCTTCTAAGGAACCCTCTTAAAATTGGCGCTGCACTTACAGCTAGTGTGTAAGGTCTTTTTAGTTTCAGGGGTGGGATGGATAAGGTGCTGGCGTTCTAATTGTTTTGCAGGTTATGTCACTTTAATTTTGCTTCTTTGCTAATGCATACCTCCCAACTTTTGGGCTACAGAAAGAGGGACAAAAGCCCCTCCCATTTCCCTAAACCACACCCACTGTCCCACCCCTTGCCCGCCCCCAAAACATAGTATAATATCGACCTTAACGCCCCACACAAAGTATAATGCACCCGTCGTGTGGCCAACCCCCAAAGGACCTATATAATAGCTCCTATTGCAATTCAGCAACATATAACCCCTCTTTAAGGTTTTCTTCAATTTACAATAATAATCTTTATTTATATAGCGCCATCAAATTCCACAGCGCTTTGCTTCACATTTTTCCCCACTTTAAATTATCTCCTCAAAGTGGTAGTATAACAAACAATATGGATACACTTCACATATTGAAAAGCAAATTAAGTCCTCATAGGGAACCTTTCACTCCTGTTTGAAAAAATTAATTTGTGGGCAGGTTCCCATAGAGCCCTAGGGCAGGGGGCACAAAGAGCAGAAGGAGTACAGGGCAGGGGGCACAGAGGGCAGAAGGAGTACAGGGCAGGGGGCACAGAGGGCAGAAGGAGTACAGGGCAGGGGGCACAGAGGGCAGAAGGAGTACAGGGCAGGGGGCACAGAGGGCAGAAGGAGTACAGGGCAGGGGGCACAGAGGGCAGAAGGAGTACAGGGCAGGGGGCACAGAGGGCAGAAGGAGTACAGGGCAGGGGGCACAGAGGGCAGAAGGAGTACAGGGCAGGGGGCACAGAGGGCAGAAGGAGTACAGGGCAGGGGGCACAGAGGGCAGAAGGAGTACAGGGCAGGGGGCACAGAGAGCAGAAGGTGTACAGGGCAGGGGGCAGAAGGAGTACAGGGCAGGGGGCACAGAGGGCAGAAGGAGTACAGGGCAGAGGGCACAGAGGGCAGAAGGAGTACAGGGCAGAGGGCACAGAGGGCAGAAGGAGTACAGGGCAGAGGGCACAGAGGGCAGAAGGAGTACAGGGCAGGGGGCACAGAGGGCAGAAGGAGTACAGGGCAGGGGGCACAGAGGGCAGAAGGAGTACAGGGCAGGGGGCACAGAGGGCAGAAGGTGTACAGGGCAGGGGGCACAGAGGGCAGAAGGAGTACAGGGCAGAGGGCACAGAGGGCAGAAGGAGTACAGGGCAGGGGGCACAGAGGGCAGAAGGAGTACAGGGCAGGGGGCACAGAGGGCAGAAGGTGTACAGGGCAGGGGGCACAGAGAGCAGAAGGAGTACAGGGCAGGGGGCACAGAGGGCAGAAGGAGTACAGGGCAGGGGGCACAGAGGGCAGAAGGAGTACAGGGCAGGGGGCACAGAGGGCAGAAGGTGTACAGGGCAGGGGGCAGAAGGAGTACAGGGCAGGGGGCACAGAGGGCAGAAGGAGTACAGGGCAGGGGGCACAGAGGGCAGAAGGAGTACAGGGCAGGGGGCACAGAGGGCAGAAGGTGTACAGGGCAGGGGGCACAGAGAGCAGAAGGAGTACAGGGCAGGGGGCACAGAGGGCAGAAGGAGTACAGGGCAGGGGGCACAGAGGGCAGAAGGAGTACAGGGGAGGGGGCACAGAGGGCAGAAGGTGTACAGGGCAGGGGGCAGAAGGAGTACAGGGCAGGGGGCACAGAGGGCAGAAGGAGTACAGGGCAGGGGGCACAGAGGGCAGAAGGAGTACAGGGCAGGGGGCACAGAGGGCAGAAGGAGTACAGGGCAGGGGGCACAGAGGGCAGAAGGAGTACAGGGCAGGGGGCACAGAGGGCAGAAGGAGTACAGGGCAGGGGGCACAGAGGGCAGAAGTCACGTGACACTACTCCCGGAAGTGGAGAGGATAAAGGTGTACTGGGCGGAGTCTGCATGACTGCACTGACTGTAAAGTGGGAACAGAGGATTGGCTAAGCGGAGGAGGTGGGTGTGGACAGGGGATTGCCTTAATGGAGATGGGTGTGGACTTTAGCGAGTGCTAGGATTATGTTAATGAGGCCGTCTATTCATAGTGAAAGTGTGAGAGGGGAGATCACGTGGCAATAGAGTAGATGTCCCGGGCCATGACTCTCGCCGTGACGGGCAGCGGGGCAGACCATGAAAAACGGGACTGTCACGCTGTATCCGGGACGGTTGGGAGGTATGCTAATGCATTATCTTTTTCAGGTTTTTACTCAAGCATGTGAATGCTAGGACTGTAGCAATATGTTATATGCTATCCTGGCCTCTAGGGGTCTCACTACTTGTGTGTGTGTACAGTAAAGCAGGTAGCAACTTGTTGGTAGACAGACATGAGTATGTGACATGTGTAATGGCAGCTTGTTGAATAAAGAGCCTAAGACCAACCACAGTGTGTGAATACAGGAGAGTCAACTAACAGAACATGGTGGCAGCTGGGCACAGAACCTCTGTATAACAAGTCTGCATCTCCTGAGAACCTGTGTCAATCACAGCAACTGTAAGTACAGAGTCCCTGATAAGACTGCACAATGGAGAGTGGCCTGAAACCCACTCAGACACTGGATGTCACTTCTTCCAATCTGTCACAGACCTGGAGACACTGGAAGGAAGAGTTCACCCTGTATGTGGATCTGACAGTGGCCCAAAGTGATGAGAAGAGGAAAGTAATGCTCTTTTACTACCTTATTGGGGAAAAGGGGAGAGAAATAGCCAAGGCCCTAATCCCAGAAATCTCTGACAGTCTGGTGCTAGAGGACATTGTGCAGGCATTTGACAAACACTGTGACCCCAAAAAGAATGAGACTGTGGAGAGATACAAGTTCTTCTCAAGGGATCAGGAGGTTGGGGAGAATGTGGACAGATATGTGACAGAACTGAGGAGACTGGCGGCAACATGTGGCTTTGGAGAAATAAGAGACTCTCTCATCAGAGACAGGATAGTGTGTGGCATCAGAGACTCTCACCTCAGAGAAAGGTCACTGAGGGAGGAAGAGCTGACATTAGTGAGATGCCTGCAGATCTGCAGGGCGGCTGAGCTGACAAAGGACAGCCTGAAGATGATGGAAGCCACCAGGGATGAGGCAGTACATGCGGTATATGGGAGAGCCAAAGCAAGGCCCAGTTTCCTGGAAAGCACCATCCAGTGCAGATATTGTGGGAAAAGACATGAGAGAGACAAAGAGAAGTGTCCTGCATATGGTGAAACCTGCAGGATTTGTGGGAAGAGGAACCATTTCTCAGCTCTGTGCAGACTAAAACGGAGCAAACAGCACAGACAAGTGCACACAATGACACAGGACACAGACAGTGATGAGGACATTACATGGCTACAGCTGCAGCCTGCAACAGAGAATGTCCATGTGCTCAAGCAGCAAGTAGCAAAGGAGGTGAAACAGTTATTTGCAACCTTTTTGTTGGATGAGCAGCCCATTAGATTTCAGCTGGATTGCGGAGCAAGCTGCAATGTAATTCCATGAGCGCTGCTGAAAAAACAGGTTTCCATTGAGCCCACGGACAAGGTCCTGGTGATGTACAACAAAAGTGTTTTGAAACCAATGGGGACCTGCAAGCTTAAATTAAGGAACCCATGTAACAAAAAGAGTTACAAGGTGGAATTTACAGTGCTGCCTGGTAGTGATCATGTACCATTACTGGGTGTAAAAGCAGTTCAGGCGATGGACTTAATAAAGATGCAGACCCACAACATAATGGCTGTTGAAGTGTCCCAGAATATACAAAATTCAAAACCAAAAATACTCGATCTTCAGACTATAAAAAGAGAATATGCTGATTTATTTGAAGGTGATGGGTGCCTAGAAGGTAAATATAAACTAGAAATTGATCACACGGTGCCACCTACTAGATTACCTGCAAGAAGGGTGCCTGTAGCTTTAATGCAACCACTAAAAGAGGAGCTACAGGATCTACGGGAGCGAGGAATGATAGCACCAGTCCTGAAGAGCACAGACTGGATCAGCAGTTTGGTCATAGTCAAGAAACCATCTGGTAAATTAAGAATATGCATTGATCCTAAGCCACTGAATAAAGCACTGAAAAAAATCACTATCCAATGCCTACAATAGAAGATATTCTACCAGATTTATCAAAGGCTAAAATATTTTCAGTATGTGATGTAAAAAATGGATTCTGGCATGTAGAACTGGATAAAAAATCAAGTTCACTGACTACATTTTCATCCCCTTTTGGACGCTTTGAATGGCTAAGAATGCCCATGGGACTAAGTCCTGCTCCAGAGGTGTTCCAGCAGAAATTGATGCAAGCCTTGGAAGGACTCCCTGGAGTCAAAACAATAGCAGATGATATACTTATAGTGGGAGAAGGGGAAGACATGGAATTGGCCATCAAGGATCATGACCAGAAAATGATACAATTTCTGGAGCGATGTAGAACAAAGCAAATAAAGTTAAACAAGGAGAAATTCAAACTGAAAATGACAGAAGTCCCATATATCGGACATCTTCTTACCTCAAATGGTGTAAAACTTGACCCGGAAAAGGTAAGGGCAGTACAAGTCATGCCTACCCCAAAAGATGTTTGTGGAGTTCAGAAATTTCTGGGGATGGTAAATTACCTATCAAAGTTTTGCAAGCATCTAGCAGACATGTGTGAGCCACTGAGACAGCTTACACACAAAGATGTCCTCTGAGAATGGACAGAATCACAGGAAAGTGCTTTCCAGGCAGTGAAGAAGGCAATTGCAGATGCAACAATCCTAAGGTATTTTGATCCAGATAAAGAGGTGGTGGTACAATGTGATGCTTCAGAAAAAGGCCTTGGAGCAACACTGATGCAGGTGCAACAGCCAGTTACATTTGCAAGCAGGGCACTAACACCAACAGAACAGGGATATGCACAGATTGAGAAGGAATTACTGGCCGTGGTATTTGGGATGGAGAGGTTCCACCAGTACACTTATGGTCGCCGAGTGACTGTGCAGTCTGATCACAAGCCTTTGGAGAGTATTACCAAAAAAACGCTACTAAATGCCCCAAAGAGACTGCAGCGCATGCTCTTACGACTTCAAAAATATGAGTTTGACATTTGCTTCTGTCCGGGAAAAGACTTACTGATTGCAGATACTCTAAGTAGAGCTTACCTACCCATCACAAAGGATGAAGAAAAAGAAATGGAAAGCATCAATATGGCTGACTACCTAGCAGTGTCAAAGGAAAAACTGAAACAAATTCAGACATTTACAGAGAAAGATAAAACTCTCCAGATTCTCAAAACGGTCATTGTGCAAGGCTGGCCAAAGTACAAGCAGCAAGCGCCAAAGGAAGTCTCTCCATTCTTTCACACCAGAGATGAGCTTTCAGTTCATCAAGGAATCATCTTTAAGGGAGATAGAGCTGTTATACCAGAATCGCTCAGAAGAGACATACTAAAAAACTTGCACTCTACTCATCTAGGCATTGAAGGCTGTCTACGCCGTGCACGGGAATCTGTCTATTGGCCAGGTATGAATGACCACATTAAAAATTACATAGCACAATGTGAAATATGTGCGTCACATAGTGATAAGCAACCGAAGGAGACATTACAACCACATGCAATTCCAAAGAGGCCATGGTCAAAGATAGGCACGGACCTCTTCACATGGAATGACAAAGAATATCTGATTACAGTGGATTATTTCTCCAACTTCTGGGAAGTGGACTATCTGCAGGATACAAGGGCAAGAACGGTGATTAAAAAACTCAAGGCCCATTTTGCCAGGTATGGCATTCCTGACACTGTGTTCTCTGACAATGCTGCTCAATTTACTTCTGAAGAATTTAAAAGATTTAGCACGACGTGGGAATTTGACCATCAGACATCATCTCCAGGATATCCCCAAAGTAATGGGAAAGCAGAGTCAGCAGTAAAAACAGCTAAAAGACTAATGCAAAAAGCAAAGCAGGCAGGTTCAGATGTATACCTGTCTATACTGGATCACAGAAACACCCCCACACAAGGCCTCCACAGCAGCCCAGCTCAGAGGCTCATGAGTAGACGGACCAGGACACTCTTACCAACTGCTAGTCATTTACTTAAGCCAAAGCTTGTGAAACAAGTTGATGATCAATTGAGGAAAAATCAAGAGAGGCAAGCTTTCTACTATAACAAATCGGCAAAAGATCTGCCTGAACTTCAGAGAAATGATAATGTGCGGATCCAGCCCAGCAGTAAATATGACAAGCACTGGCTAAAGGCAAAGGTGGTCCAGAAGCTGGGGCCTCGCACTTATGAAGTTGAAACAGAGGAAGGAAGGAGACTAAGGAGAAATCGTAGACATCTGAGAAAAACGCAGGAACACTATGATGCTTGGCCATTTGAACATTATCCAAATATCCAAGACAATGAGACGGCAAGCACAAGCCAGGAGACAACAGGGGCAGCTGAGAATGAAGCTGCGAGGAGTGAGGACAGTAACCAGAGAGAAGACAGTGTGACAGAACCAGAAGAACACTCAGATGTTTGTGGCAAAACATCTTATGTTACACGAGCTGGCAGGATGATAAAAAGGCCAGCTCACCTCAAGGATTACACCTAAATAGACTTATTATGTTTTTTTTTATTATTGTTTCATGTTTAACAGTTTTCTTAATTTAATTGTTCCATTTAAAAGAGAAAGGATGTAGCAATATGTTATATGCTATCCTGGCCTCTAGGGTTCTCACTACTTGTGTGTGTGTACAGTAAAGCAGGTAGCAACTTGTTGGTAGACAGACATGAGTATCTGACATGTGTAATGGCAGCTTGTTGAATAAAGGGCCTGAGACCAACCACAGTGTGTGAAGCCAATACAGGAGAGTCAACTAACAGAACAAGGACACTTGTGTGTCTAGTGGGCAGATCAGCGCGTGAATATCCGTCTAGGTGGTGGAACCTTGGGCTTCTATGGTACCAACATCTGTAGGTGAGGTCTCCGGGTCCTGCACTGCTTGCAAAAAACAGCTTGAGGTTACGATAATCGGCCCTTATTCAGTATTCGTCATTTAAGGGGTGTCGTCATCTGCTACATTCGCCTTAGCCGATGGATTACACTAATCCAGCCCGACCTGGAGTGATTCACGTT
The DNA here is from genome assembly GCF_040894005.1 of Engystomops pustulosus. NCBI lineage: Eukaryota > Metazoa > Chordata > Amphibia > Anura > Leptodactylidae > Engystomops > Engystomops pustulosus. The sequence goes on along the minus strand of NC_092411.1, from coordinate 167,720,611 downwards.
TTTCTTCTGCTACCGGGAGTTGGCGTGGTAGGACATAATCATGAGGGCTGTTTTGTACGGGGCTAGCGATGCAGCAATAGTGGATGTGACAATACCTGGGTGTCGCAATTTGTTTGCGCCAGAGGAAGAGTGGTGTATTACATCAGCTGGTGGGCACCAGTGATTGTTTGCTGTTACCTGTTGGCGTCCATCTTTCGGACACCAGGTTGGAATGGATATGGTGTGGTTTTTGGTTGGCTGGGGGTCGGAGGGTCATGTAGTTGTGGATACATGACCTCCTCCGTGGCGGTTTTTTAGGGGTAACACTGCCCTACATGCCCTTACATATGGCAGGCATACAGGGTGTTATCTGGTGTTATGTAAAGTGGAATGGTTAAAAGTGTGTATATATTCAAACAAAGAAATGGTTTCAATAAAGCTGTGGCTGACCTCGAGTCAACCCACAATTGAGAATAATTAAGCAATGGTTTCTGTGTGGTTATTTATATTTGGGGTATGCGATATTAAAGGGGCCAGTCTGGCTCTGGGTTAGTAAGCGTTTATTATTTGAGCAGTCTTGATAGCCACTAGGCGCATAGCCGTTGGACTAATGACTGCTCAAAGGTGGCTAACAGTCTGGATACAATAAAAGATGTGTGGCCCCTTTAATTGGAGGCTGCTCTACCCTCTCTCATCTTTATTCATCAGAGGGATGTGCTGGGGGCGTGGCTAGTAATGTGGGCGGTACAGGAGGTGAGCACATGCTCAAATACTCTGAGTAGCAGTGACTCAGCCTCTTTTTCATCGGTTTTCCCTCCCTCCCTCCCTTATTATATCGTTTTCGTGTATTTTTTGTCACAGCGGGCGGTTTTTTAGGGGTAACACTGCCCTACATGCCCTTACATATGGCAGGCATACAGGGTGTTATCTGGTGTTATGTAAAGTGGAATGGTTAAAAGTGTGTATATATTCAAACAAAGAAATGGTTAAATTATCAATGGTTTCAATAAAGCTGTGGCCGACCCCGAGTCAACCCACAATTGAGAATGGTTAAGCAATGGTTTCTGTGTGGTTATTTATATTTGGGGTATGCGGTATTAAAGGGGCCAGTCCGGCTCTGGGTTAGTAAGTGTTTATTATTTGAGCAGTCTACTACTCCTATCCTGAATATATGGGCACAGCACAGTACTACTACTCCTATCCTGTATATATGGGCACAGCACAGTACTACTACTCCTATCCTGAATATATGGGCACAGCACAGTACTATTACTCCTATTGTGAATATATGGGCACAGCACAGTACTACTACTCCTATCTATCCTATATGGGCACAGCACAGTACTACTACTCCTACCCTGTATATATGGACACAGCACAGTACTACTACTCCTATCCTGTATATATGGACACAGCACAGTACTACTACTCCTATCCTGTATATATGGACACAGCACAGTACTATTACTCCCATCCTGTATATATGGGCACAGCACAGTACTACTACTCCTATCCTGTATATATGGACACAGCACAGTACTACTACTCCTATCCTGTATATATGGACACAGCACAGTACTACTACTCCTATCCTGTATATATGGGCACAGCACAGTACTATTACTCCTATTGTGAATATATGGGCACAGCACAGTACTACTACTCCTATCTATCCTATATGGGCACAGCACAGTACTACTACTCCTACCCTGTATATATGGACACAGCACAGTACTACTACTTTACATGTTCAAGAGAGGCCTGGATGCCTTTCTGAAGAGAAAAAATATCACGGGTTATGGGGATAAAACATTTATTTAATTCTTAAAGGTTGGACTTGATGGACTTGCGTCTCCTTCCAGCCTTATATACTATGATACTATGATACTCCTATCCTGTATATATGGACACAGCACAGTACTACTACTCCTATCCTGTATATATGGACACAGCACAGTACTACTACTCCTATCCTGTATATATGGACACAACACAGTACTACTACTCCTACCCTGTATATATGGACACAGCACAGTACTACTACTCCTATCCTGTATATGTATATGTGCAATACCTCCTGCCCCCCCCCCTACTACATATTGTGCCCCCTTTCTATACTGTATATTTCCCCTAGTTTCCCCTGTATGTAGTCTTCTAGTGGCCCCTTAAAGTCCCTTATTATACGTTTTCCCTTACCACTGTGACCCCCTATCATATATTTAGTCTAGATGAAGAAAAATAATAAAATTCACTTACCTGTTGCAGCGCTCCCGTGTCCTCCACAACGGCCGGCGACAGAGGAACTCTGAAGAAGGCGCACAGCAGTGCGGCAGCGCGAGTACATCATCACGCTGCCGCGCATCAGGGGTCACAGTGCGACGCATGGCGGTACAAAAAACGGCCGTGTCGCACATTCACAGCAACGACCTCGTAGTACATCAAAAATGGTACTCGAGTGGCCGCGTGCGGCCGCATCGAGTACCAGAGCTATCACTCACTGGCAGGGGCCTCCATCCCAATCTGACGGGAGATATCGGGGGACCACTGTGGGCCAGTGCAGCCTTGCTGGCAGGGCCCCTAGATGGGGATGGAGGCCCATGCCGTAGTGGAGGTATCGGGGGCCCACCAGAGAATTCTCCGGTCCTCCGGGGGGCCAGTCCGACCCTGATCTTACATGACCAATATGGTCACTTTCAGGCTGACAGCCAGGTTAAAAGATAGACCTCCTTTACCACAACTTTCTGTGGTATTAAGATATGTAATTTCCCCCTTTCCCCAATGCAGCTGATCCGGGGTGGGTTTTTTCTGGAGCAGTCACAGTGCTGGGTGGGATGGCTGCTCCCACATTCCAGGCCAGGACTTACAGCCCTATGTAAAGCCACTTGTGTGAGGTGAAGGTGGGTGGTTCTCTACATGTATGTCAATATACTGTATGTTTGAAGGCTGCAAATTTCCATACTGTACTGTAACTATAAATGTAATGCACAAATGTGATATTGTAAAAGAAGCACTGCTGAGTCAGTGTTTAAATATGCTTTATTCATGTAATGTTTGTACCTGTTGGGGAGAAAAGGGGGGTTAAAAAATTTTTTTAATAAAAATTACCTGATTTAAAAAAAAAAAAAAAAAGGAAAGGTGCTCCTAACCCTGGAGGGTGAAGTACAGTACTAAGCCTGTTAATGTGTACTGTGCTTGATAACATGGACTGAGATTTATCATATGGACTATGCGTTTTGTTTTGCCGGCTGGAGCAAACCCTTTTGCCTGTTATTTTTATGTCTAAAATAAAGACACCTGTTTTGTTCACCTGAAAGACTGCTGCCTGGCACTTCTACCATTTGAGTTGAACCCCTACAATTGGTGGAGGATGCAGACACGATTCCCCTTGAAAAGACTGCATGTCCTGGGTTAAGGCTGCTGCTTACATAAAAGTCCACAGAGAAAACATGGAGGAACTTGTTAAGCATCTGGTGCAGGCCAGCGCTCAGCAGCAAGAGACAAACCAGTTACTCATTAAACAAATGGCCATGATGCCAGAAGCAATCAGTGTCAAGGAGACCACAGCGCCACCTAGCCAGGTGGATGTGCAGCGTGTGAGAAAAGCAGTACATGAGGCAGAAAATGACTCCAGAAGATGACGTGAAAGCCTTCCATACTGTCTTATTATTATTATTATTAGAGGGTCGCTGAATGTGAGAGACTGCCAGCAGAGCAATGGGCTGAAGTCTTGGCCCCGTTTCTCACAGGTGAGCCACAGAAGGCCTACTATGATCTGTCTCTGCACGATGCCAGGGAATATGAAAAGTTGAAAGTTGAGATCCTAGCACGCCTTGATGTAACTTTTACAGTTCGAGCTCCGAGAGTGCATCATTGGGGTTACAAGAGGGACAAGCCCCCAAGGTCCCAAATGTTCGACCTTCTGCACCTTGTCCATAAATGGCTACAGCCGGATGTCTGTTCCAACCAAAAAATGGTTGAGCGTGCGGTGATGGACCACTATGTTCATGCATTCCAGTGCAAGCCAGTGCAATGCTGGGTTGCACAGGGAAATCCCCAGACCACAGATGACTTAGTGGGTGGAGAGATATCAGGCGGTTGAGAACTTTATTGCGGACCCAGCACCCCTGACCTCTCCTTACTGGTGTGCCCGAAGTGACTCTGGAGGCCAGAGGAAGACAGCCAAGTCCCCTCGTGAAGGAGATTCCAAGGCCAAGACTGTACCTGAGACGACTTCTATACCCATCTTGAGAGAAATCATCTGCTGGAGATGCCATGCTCCGGGTCATATGGCGACTCAGTGCCCTCTCAGTGCGGAACCCATGGACTCTTCGGTTGGGAGGCGGAGCTCTATGTTGGCGCATCTTGCATGCCGTGCTGTGTCAAATAGGGAGAAGGGACTACCACACAATTAGGGTGAATGGTATCCCCACCATTGGACTCCTGGACTCAATGAGTCTGGTAACACTCGTGACAGCCCGTATATCTCATGAGTTGGTCCCTGGGAAGACTTTGGGGGTCACTTGTATACATGGGGATACCAAGGTATAGCCAGTGGCCCAGGTCACCTTAAAGACAGATGGTGGTGCAATATCCCACCAGGTGGGAATCGTGCAAGGACTGATACATGACATAATTGTTGGTTGGGACTGTCCTTTATTTTGAGATCTTTGAAATAAGGTGGTACAGCAGAGACTCTTGGAGGGAACGGACAGCCCATTGAGCACAGACCCTGAGGTAGTACCCGAATTTCCATTTTCTGTTATGTTGGAGAGGGAGAGTCAACTGTTGAGGATACTGTCCCAGACCTGGAGGTGACTAGGGGTAACTTTGGGACAGCTCAACTTCAAGATGAAGCCCTAAAAAGTGCTTTTACTAATGTAGTGGTAATTAATGGGGTTCCTCAGGAGCTAGGGGCAGACAAAAGATTTCCCCATTTTGCCATGAATTAAAATTTGTTGTACCAAGGGACCAAAATCCGTGAGGACATAGTGAAACAGCTCCTGGTCCCCAAACAGTATAGGCGCCTGGTCATAGAGCTGGCACATAACCATGTGTTGGGAGGCCATTTGGGGACAGATAAGACAATAGAGAGAATTCTATGCAGGTTTTACTGGCCGGTATGTTACCGGGAGGTAGCCCCCTAATTCCATTGCCGATTATCGAAGTACCCTTTGAGAGGGTAGCCATGGATTTGGTAGGGCCTCTGATAAAATCGGCTAGGGATCACCAGTATATACTAGTGCTATTGGATTATGCCGCCAGGTATCCAGAGGCCATTCCCCCTAAGGAGATTCTGATTGACCAAGGGACTCCGTTCATGTCCAGGGTGATGCAGGATCTCTGTAAGGTACTGAAGGTTACTCAACTACGCACCTCTGTTTACTACCCACAGACAGAAGGGCTGGTGGAACGTTTCAACAAGACCTTGAAGGCTATGTTAAAGGGGTTGTCCGAGTTTTGACAAAAAAACTATATGTGGCCGGGAGCGGGCTGCCTAAAACAATAAAGATGTACTTACCTTCCGGTGCCCTCCGGTATCCAGCGCTGCTGTCGCTCCGGTCCGGGCGCCATGTAAACAAACTGAACTCAGCTTCTGGCCGGACCCGACAACCTTCCGGCCCCCATACTCAATGCTGTGTATAGGGACGGATAGGCGTACCCGGCCACGGCCGGCCGGAAGCTGAATGCAGCGCTGCTCTGGCGGCCATGTTTGTTTACATGGCGCCCGGACCGGAGCGACAGCAGCGCCGGAAGGTAAGTGCATCTTTATTGTTTTAAGCATCCTGCTCCCGGCCACCTATAGTTTTTTTTTCAAAACACCGGACAACCCCTTTAAAGAAGATGGTTCAGAAAGATGGTAGGGACTGGGAATACCTGTTACCTTATCTGATGTTTTCCATTAGGGAGGTACCCCATGCCTCCACAGGGTTCTCTCCATTTGAGCTGTTGTATGCCCGACACCCACAAGGTCTGTTAGACTTAGCAAAAGAGACATGGGAGAGTGAATTTACACCCTACAAAAGTGTCATTGAACATGTTGCCCAATTACAGCATCTGATAACTCAGGTCATTCCTATTGTCAAAGAGCATCTCCTACAGGCTCAGGAAGCACAGGCTAGACGCAGGGGACGCAGGGGATGCTTTGTTGGCTGCATCTGGCTTCCAGACAGATCTTTAATAAATAGTGATGGCTACTGTGTGTGTTTTAGACTGATCACTGGACACAGGCAGTGATGTTACCACTGCCTACGTCCTTTGTACGGCCCAGGCGCCATCTCCGCCAATATAATTGCACGTAGGGTGCCGTGCGCCCATTGCCGTCTATGGAGGACGTATATCGGCCGTATATACGTCGGCCGTATATACGTCCTCCATACGTTAGTGTGAATGTAGCCTAAAAGCTACTAAGGCCGGAAAAAGACGCAAGTCCATCAAGCCCTACCTTTAAGAATTAAATAAATGTTTTATCCCCATAACCTGTGATATTTTTTTCTCTCCAGAAAGGCATCCAGGCCTCTCTTGAACACGTACATAAAGTCTGCCATAACAACCTCCTGTGGGAGAGAGTTCCATAGTCTCACTGCTCTTACAGTAAAGAACCTTTGTCTGTGTTGATGGTAGAATCGCCTCTCCTCCAGGCATAGGGATTCCCCCTTGTCCTGGTCACAGGCCTAGGTATAAAAAGATCTTTGGAGAGATCCTTGTACTGTCCGTTCAGGTATTTGTCCATTGTAATGAGGTCTCCCCTCAGTCATCTTTTTTTTTAAACTGAATAATCCCAAATCTGTCAATGCATTCTAGTCCCCCCCCCCATTCCCCTAATAATCTTGGTTCCTCTCCTCTGCACCCGTTCCAGCTCTACTATGTCCTTTTTATACACTGGTGCCCAAAACTGTACACAATATTCCATGTGTGGTCTGGCCAGGGATTTGTATATGGGCAAAACTATGTCTTTATCATGAGAATCTATTCCTCTCTTCATACATCATTTTATTTGCTTTAGCAGCAGCCGCCTGGCTCTTGTCACTAAAATTAAATTTATCATCCACCAATACCCCCAAGTCCTTTTCAGCTCCAGTTTTACCAAGTAATTGGCTGTTTAGAACATAATTATACTTTTTGTTTCCATGACCCAAGTGCATAACTTTACATTTATCTACATTAAACCTCATCAACCATTTCTCTGCCCACTCCGCAAGCTTCCTCAAATCCCTCTGTAATGCTAAACTATTGACCTCAGTATTTATTACTTTACGTAGCTTAGTACCTTTGAAGGACCTGCAGGTTTCTGCCCCCCAGTCAATATCTGGGTAATTGAAGTCCCCCATGATAAGTACTTCACCCATGCTATGAAGCCACATCCATTTCACTTATCAGCATTTCCTCTGCTGCCTTATAACAAACCCCTTGTAATATTTTATTATTCTTTTTCCCTCCCCTTATCTCCACCCATAGGTACTCCACATTTGCATTTGCGTCACCTATGTCATCTTGCAGGACAGGCTTGAGGCAAGAATTCACATCTAAACAAACCCCTCCCTCTTTTTTATTTACTGTATACGATCATTTCTAAAAAGACTATAACCATCTATAGTAACAGCCCAGTCATAGCTACTGTCCAGCCATGTCTTGCTGATACCCACTATATCATATTTGCGCTCTAACATTAAGAGTTCCAGTTCCTCCATTCTGTTTGTGAGGCTTCTGGCATTTGTGCACATACACTCTATGGGGGACATTTATCATACGATAGCCCCGCCGCTGCATATTCGCAGCATGATACATCAAGAGGCGGAAGAACTACGTAGAAATAAGCGCAGCCGCCCCTTCCCCCGGAATGGGGCAAATAGTCCCTAATGCTAGCAATAGCATTAGGGACTAGCTGGTTTTCCTTATCCCTATTCCTTTTGTTCTTTTTCCCCAATCTTATTCCAGACCCCCTTCCTCCCCCATGGACTATGACTCCGTCCCAGCTCTCTATCTACACTGTATATTTGCCCTGCACAAGTAGTGTAGTTGCCCTCCCCCAGGTTTCTAGTTTAAACACTCCTCCAATTCTCTATCCATTTTTTCCCCAAAAACAGCTGCACCTTCCCCATTAAGGTGCAGCCCATCTCTGCTGTAGAGCCTGTTGCCAACAGAAAAGTCAGCCCAGTTCTCCATGAACCCAAAGCCCTTCTTCCTACACCAACTTTTGAGCCACATATTTACCTCCCTGATCTCCCGCTGCCTTTCTGGTGTGGCACTTGGTACAGGTATTATTTCGGAAAAAACTACCTTTGATGTCCTTGTCCTGAGATTATGGCCTAAATCCCTGAAATCATTTTTAAGGACCTTCCACCTTGTGGACCATGACCACTGGTTCCTCACCAGCCCCTGCAAGTAATCTGTCAACCCAATCCGCAACATGCCGATCTCGAAGACCCGGCAAACAACACACTGTTCGGTATGCAGATTGTGACATATTGCCCTGTCTGTTCACCTAATAATTGAATTTCCCACAACCAGCACCTGTCTGACCTTGCCTGTGCTCCCATTACCCTTCTTCTGGAGCAGACAGTCCCCTGGTTGCTAGAGGCCACGTCTTGCTGCAGCATTGCTACCCTAGAGCTGATATCCCCCTCATCCTTCAGCCTGGCAAACTTATTGGGGTGCACCAGATCAGGACTAGTCTCCCTGCAACTCTTCCCTCTACCCTGCCTTCTACATGTTACCCAATTAGCTGTTCCCTCACTCTGAACCTCCATACTTCCATCCCCACAACCATCTTCCCCAGAGAGTTTGTGTGCCAGGAGCAGCAAACTTCGCTCCATATTGTCAATTGCCCGCAGCCTTGAAACTTGCTCATTTACATCCAGAATCTGGTCTTCCAGATGAGCAATTTTCACGCATCCCCCTAGAACGGTTGTTCAAGGAAAGCATGCATGGCACAGGATTACAAGAGAAATATGGAAGAAAAGAAGAATTCACAGTAAAAGTAACACAAAATACAGCAGTTACCTGCTAATGTCCCTCAAATTTAAGTCTATTAATCCTAAATTCCACTTTGGACAATGCACACTCGCTTTTCTGAATGCTCTTTTAAACATTATTTGCCACAAAAATCCGCTGTGCTCACTGCAACAAGATCTGGCTGCAAACCATTTGAGTTAAACCCCTACAACACATATAAAAGGGGCATTGTGCTTTAGCAGCAAGGACACCTATTTTGGTCCACATCGGTTTCTGTACAGTACTCACTATACAGAGATAGGGAGTTGTAACAAGATCTTGAATCTACTGTATACACAATGCTGATGAAATAAAGTATGTTTTAGAGTCATTTCAAGTATTTTAACATGCTTTCATATAGATGTATTTTTCTTCTTCATACTGTTTGTTAACTAGGAATGTCATTTTAGCTGGTGATAGGTTTCAAAAGCGGATTATACAGACATTATAAAATGCATTCTGATTCAGCAGTTTATAATAGTTTTTTGTTCTTTTACGTTACTGGGCTTTTTACCAGCAGTCTGTTTGTTCCTGTGTCTCCTCAAGCATTCTTTCTCTACTCCACACCATCCGTCACCTTGTCCCACCTGCTCAATGCACATGACAGGAAGTGTGTAGAGATGAGGGAGCTGTTTAAGGTATTAGACTGACACAGGCCCTGGTCTGTCTGACCTCCTTCTTAATAGTCAGTCGTTTCTCTTATGTGAAATGCCTGCCCTTGCAAAGCTCCCAGCATGTACACACGACCACCTGCCTGCCAGTGTATGATTATGGACATATTATTATTATTGGACATATTGTCCATAATCATACACTGGCAGGCGGGGGACTCCTTTTTTCTCGGCTCAGTATATAGTGGGGGAAGTAAATATTTGATCCCTGGCCAACAACAAGGAATGGAGAAGTCTGTCATTATTTTTTTTTAATCTGTGTTTATTGATTTTTCTAAATTAACTCCTCTCTGCTTGCCTGCGGATATTTTATACTTCTCCCGTGCTACCCGGTGCTGCACCCGGAGACCCTAGGGAGAAGGGAGATGTGGTTTATTATGGGGTTTAGATGCTTTTCCCTTCTCCACTCCTCACAGCATCGCTCTGAAGAGATTTACGTGACCGCTAAGTCTGCAGTGGTTTAACCAGAGCTGCTGGGTCTAATCCGACCTAATACAGCTCTGATAAGAATCACCAGTCACAGGTGGTCGTTTGTAAAATAAAAAAATAAAAAGTGAAAGTGATCCCTCATGGGGGACATGCAAAGTAAAAACACACATACACAAAAATATTTGTAATTATTCATAAAAATACATGTGCATTTCCCCATAATAAAATAAAATCCCAGACTACACTTCAAAAAACATCGCCAGATTCGCTCCATTTGTCTCAGACTATACATAATATATTTAAAAACGACCAAAACAAAATAGAGTTAATTTGATCATGAAAAAAATAAAATTACAAAAAAGTCATAAAAGTCAGTTTTCCACTTTTAACCCCAAATAAAAAATGTAAAAGAATCTTTACATTTTTATTACGTTTTAACTAGTTTTATGTGTGCCGAAAAAACACAGCAAAAAATTTAATGATAGCACGCGAAAAAACAATTATGGCCCTTGATCCGCTGAGTATGAAAATTTGCTAAAAATGCCCGGTCACGAAAGCCTTTTCAGGCCACGTCGTTAAGGGGTTCAAGAAGCTGACCCTAATATAGGGCTGACAACATACACAATAGGTCAGGGGGGGGGGGGCAGGTCTGTCATTTTTATTTTGGGTACAGTTCAACTGTGAGAGGCAGAATTTAAAAAAAAAAATCCAGAAAATCAAATTGTTTTCTAAATAAATACTTTGTATTTTATTGCATGAAATAAGTATGCTATAGGAATTCAAGGAAACTTCAAACTGTCCGGACATGGTCATTAAAACAGGCCATTACAGGTTAAATGCCAGAAATAACCCTTATTATACTTTGATAGATCGGTCATTTTGGGACACAGTAGTACCTAACATGTTTATAATTTTTATTTTTTATTAATAATTATAACAGTTCTAGGGATGAGGTGGGGGGTGATTTTAATTTTTATATGTTTTTTAAAAAAAATTTTTACTATTTTTCACTCCGCCAAATTACTTTTACCCTATGGTGTCTGATTGATCCTGCCATACACTGTCATACTACATTATTTTACCCATAATATATTACAATGTGCAGATCGCTCATTGTAATAGATGGGTTAAAACAAGACAGCCTCAAGTCTTTGCGGGACTCAAGGCTGTCTTAGCAACAGATCGGCGCTCCCCAATGACGATCCAAACCAATATGGAGGTGCCCTTGCTTTTTAAATTATGCACAGCTTTGCTTGCAGCGATTGATGTGTTAATACCTGCCAACCTGTTACCGGTTGGCATCTGCTACAATGTGCAGCAAACCCTCACTGACTATGGCCCATGAGCCATCTCCAAATACCTGCACAGTCAGTTAGCCTCAAAAAGGTATCGCCTGATTTCTTCACAGGTTTTCAATGTTTTTATTGCCGTCCTGTCATAAATAAGATGTCTCTGTATTTATCAAACTGTTGTTTTAGAGTTTTTTTAACCCCATAGCGGAATAAGACTGTATGTTTTATTGCGCATGGGGGAGTATGAAGAGGGCTCATGGGCTGAGCCCTCTACATAATCATCGGGTGCTTACTTCAAAATGAAGCAAACACCCGTCGGTGCATGCATCGTCGCCGACGTCATCGGGGAGCAGCGATCCATTGCCATGACAGCCTCGGATCCTAGGCTTTCATGTTTTAGGCAATTTGCACATTGTAATAGATGGTGTGCAAAATCCCCATATACTGCCATACTGTAGTATGGCAGCATATGGTAGGATCAATCAGACAACCTAGGGTTAAAGTACCCTAGGGAGTCTGAAAAGTAGTCAAAGATAAAAATAAAAAAAAAAGTAAAGAAATAAAAAATTATATTAAAAGAACCTAAAAATTCAAATCACCCCCCTATATGTAGAAGTCATATAAATATAAATAAACAGTAAAAATCATAAACACATTAGGTATCGCCACATACGAAAATGCCCGATCTATCAAAATATGATAACGTTTTTTCACTGCGATTAACATAAAATAGCAGGCAAAGTCGTAAATGGCCATTTTGAAAAATATAAAAAATTCAATAAAAGTGATCAAAAGGTTGTACAATCCCAATTATAAAATCATTGAAAACGTCAGCAAAAGTCGCAAAAAAATGACACCACCCACAGCTCTGTACACCAAAGTATGAAAAAGTTATTAGCGCAAGAAGACAGCAAAATGAAGAATTTTTTTTCTGTACAGGAGGTTTTAATTTTTATAAATGTATGAAAACATTATAAAACCTATACAAATTTGGTATCCACATGATTGTATTGCCCCAATGAATGAAGCAGACATGTCATTTAGGGTGCACAGTGAAAGACGTGTAAAATCCAAGCTCAAATGAGTTTTTTCATCATTTTCACTGCATTCAGAATTTTTTTCCCGCTTCCCAGTATACGGCATAGAATATAAAATACCCTCACTATGAAATGCAATTTGTTACGCAGAAAACAAGCCATCACACAGCTCTATACATGGAAAAATAAAAAAGTTATAGATTGTTGAAGGTGGGGAGTGAAAAATAAAGTTGAAAAAACGAAAAAAGGCCCTGGTCCTTGAAGGGTTAATATCCTTTGAGGATCACTGTTTAGTGTGTATAAAATGCATCCTTTTAGAGAGTAGATTTTCTCTTACTCACTAGACTGTTGCTTATTTCCACTGCGAATCCTAAAATACGCCCTAAGACAGTCTCTGACCACTCCCACACAGTATTACAAATAGTCTGTGATTGGTGCTGGCAGCTCAACAAGTCTCTATTGGATAATCCACACTATATCAAATAAATTGAACATTACCTCCACCATTATTTCACCACAAACTGACCTCTCAGACCCCCTGATTTGGGAATCTCACAAAATATATATAAGGTGAATTGTCATGGCCATTGGGGCCAGACAACAAAAGGAATGACGGAAAGAGATTGATGATCTCTTAGGTCGTATTTCAACCATAGAGTGTCAACAGAAGTCATCCTTAGTGGCAGCAGCCAAGGGAGAGCTAGTAAGATTGAGAACACAATTAAGAGATTTTTAGATGAGAAAGCAGCAAATGTCCGCTCTAATTAAATCTGTGATAAGATCTGTGATGGTAGGTTTCCTTTTGCATTCATGTAAGCTTGAACAGGTATCATTTTTACAATTGTAGCTTCAGACAAATTTTTTTTTGTCCATGTTAGAATTGGATTTTTAAAATTTTGTCATGGAAAGAAGGAAAGAAGGATTATCAATAAAGCTTTATTACAGACACCTTACAGCTGTTCTTTGCAGCCTTGGACTAAAGTATAGCATCCATAGAGATTCAACAGAGGTCACAGTGGGCAGAGAGGTCCATCTCTAATTAGGGGTCTTCTGTAAGTCATGTATCCTTAAGTCGGGGACTGCCTGTAACATGAAAATGTATTAAATGCCCATATTTCTTCTGTACCAAAGATATAGATCACGTTCAAAAATCTACTCGGATTTAGGAAGCCAGTTAATATTAAGGAACCTGGTGAAGCAACCTACCAGTGTGAATGTAGAATTACCTGTGAGCAAAGCCAAATAATTGGAAAGTCCAAAGGCAAGAAATATCCAGAGTGAGCAGCAATCTGCATTACAGACCTCAGGTGGACAATCCACTTCCCTCCAGTTAGGCAGAAGAGGACATCAATGGAGAGATAGGCGATCCAGTAGAACCAGCAGCGATAATAATGTTACCGTCTGGTTGTACAAGGTCTGAGGTTTTCCAAGCTGTGAAGGAGACCAAAGGCAGCAATGAAGAAAGGGTGAGTAAGAATGTCTAGTACACCAGAAGCGCGTCAGCTTTTTACTTGATGTGTTCTCTGTATTTACAAATGGTTCAATAAAGGTGAAAACTCTTTTTATGGAGCTGGATGTGTGAACCCTTTTTCTTTGATGCAATGAAGAAAGACTTCAAAGTCTGCAAAACATCGGATATCCCGTTGAGGCAAGCAGTGATGGCTACGGCAGAACATCAAGCTTAACTAAAGTCTGATGTCAGGAAAGATTGGTCATGAGCTGCCTACAGGTACCAGTAGCGTAAGATAGCCCAGCAGCAAACTGCAGCCCCCAGAACCATCACCTGAGCTCTAACTGGGCAGTTAGATACCATGACAGGTGACAGATTGACGAACTCATAAAGGTAAAAACAAAAAGACTTCAACAAGATAAAATCAGCAACCCCATGGAAGCAGGCCCTTCTGGACTCGCTTGCCAAACAACTTGCTGATGTAGTGTGAGAGATTGAATCTGTCATTGAATAACTTGGACTAGTAGGAGACATGTACTTGAACCAGCAAAAGTTTGGTCAAGAGAAGTGCTTCGGATCATCCAGGTCTGAGATCTAACACTCCTATGTAAGGACCATATTACAGTAAGCAACTCCTTTTGAACAGGAAGAAGTTTACAAGAAAACACAGCAAAGTCCTGCAGCAGCTTCCAGTGAGGTACTACAAGTTCCAGCTGCCCCTTTTTAAGTCTTACAGGTGCCAGCTGTAATGGGACTCTTACCTTAAAACATCAGTGAAGTGGCCATGCAGATACCACAAGTTCCAGGAGGCTGCGCACTGCAGGGGTACTCTGGACTCACGGCAGAAGGTAATACTGTACCATCACAGGATGTAGCTGAACAGGACCGTGCTGTGCAGGGAGTATCACCAAAATACAGGCCACATACATATAAAGGGATATCAAAATTTCTATATACTTAGTATTCATTGTACCCTTGTTGTAGTGAACACATTTTTATAGTAGATCCCTTTTTGTTTTTAAGGTCAAATCATATGATTGGCTTTTATAGAATATACACCAGAAACTAAAACATTTAGCCAACTTTAAACAAAATATATTTCTTTTATTGGATAGTCAATTTAGACAAACATGACAGGGTATAAAATAGTTGATCAACAAGTGAATCACCTTTGATTCGTGAGGACATCACATAGAAGCATAAAAAACTGATGGGACAGTAATGAAAGGTATCTTAGGGTATTTCACAATGTGAAATCATGTAGCAAATAAAGTATTTGGACTATCCTTGTTAAACCATTACACACCTAATAGGAGGCTGTTGTGCAAATAAATGCAAAAAAGTGAAAACAGTGCTAAAAGTGTTTATCCTGTAAACGCTGCATACCTAGTGGTATATAAAGTTTTCAAGACATATACATGTTATAGTGTGATGACATACCCATGGTCATAGTGCGCCTCCCGTCTACCACGAACAGTTTCCCCGACGCGCGTTTCGGTTCTAGCCTTCGTCTGGGGGTAAAGTTCCTCTGACTGCACTCTCGTTTTATTTATCCACCAACCAATGGCAAAATCGCTCTCTCACCTGAAATGGACTAATAATCAGTCCGGGCGGAACTTACTGGCACACACGATCCGGAAGGTATCCCCCCAGTCTGAGTCCAGTGGGGCGCTGGTGACCCATCAAGTGACACACACGTCACCGTGGTACACGTGATTGGGACCAGAGTCACGAGAAAAGGGGGCGGGTCCCACCGTATCTGTGTGCACCCGGCCAGGTGTTTGAGTGGCAGATGAGTGACGTGCCTGTTCTAAGATGGATATTGCATGGAAAGCATATGGAAGTTCATCATATTGTCTTTACTGTAAGAAAAAGATATAATCACAATATTGCGTTACATACATCAATGGTGTTTTCATTTATATTAGTCACTACATATTTTTTCTTCATCTTCGGAAAAGAGTGCAAAAAAGTATACACACAATATTTAGGCTCTCATAAAACGGTGACATGTCTTACCCCTCTATTGGGTATCGTAATACTTATCTACCCAATCGTTAAATCTCCTATGTGGTTAGAACCTTTTGAAATTAACAATAACATTGATCATGGGGATCGACCATATCTGAGGAAGTGAATGAAAAAAGTGCTGGGAGAGTGCAATCGTGCAAAAGAAAAGTGCAGGTGCATAAAATAAAATTTACCATAAAATTTAACATATTCAAAGTGCAATTGACGTGAACATAGTTCTAACAATCTTAGTGTTAAACCAATGGTGATATATACAGATAAAATCAAGGGTCAACTAACTGCATGGAGTATTATCACAAATGCATATATGTATTTGGGTATAACCAACATTGCAATGAACCGATTTTGCCCTTTTGCATGTAGGTATGTACAGTGATTTCTTCCAATAATGGAAATAAATTAAAAACACCAATATGTAAATTGGATACTCTACATGGTATTAATCGTACACTAAAACATCTGTGCGACTGTGGGCCTACAACAAAATCAGTCTAGAAAGATGTCAATCCAGTGTCAATCAAATATTGTACATGATATTAATTGTAAACTAAAGCATCTATGCAAATATGGGCCTTCAACAAAATCACTCTAAGAAAATATCAATCCAGTGTACTACCACATTGGGTGTTTCCAATGTTATTTAAGTAATCTCGAAGATATTCATGCTGATGATTAGTGTATTGTTACGGTCAAAAACCTACCCTTAGATGACTTGAGCAATTTCCATGTACTTATATCATCATAAGGTCATATTTTGCGGAACCTTCTAAATAATAGAAAACATAGTAATTAGACATTCAAGACAAACATATCACGTGCAAATTGAAAACAAATAAATATCAGGAAGAAGAAGTGAAAGTTAAAAAACCTGTGTATTCCGGGTCAGGAGCCAGCTGAAATGGTGCATAGCTGAAGGTCTCATTAAGGCCTTAATGGGGCAGATTTACTTACCCGGTCCATTCGCGATCAAGCGGCGCGATCTGTGCGGAGGATTCGGGTCCGGCCGGGATTTATTAAGGCAGTTCCTCCGCCGTCCACCAGGTGGCGCTGCTGCGCTGAAGTCTGCTACAATGCCCTTAAATTCACCGGCCTATTCCTAGTGAAGGTAAGTGCAATTTTCGCGACACTTTTTTTTTTTTAAATGCGTCAGTTTTTCCGAATCCGTCGGGTTTTCGTTCGGCCACGCCCCCCCGATTTCTGTCGCATGCATGCCAAAATCCGATTGCGTGCGCCAAAATCCCGGGGCAATACAGGGAAAATCGGTGCAAATCGGAAATATTCGGGTAACACGTTGGGAAAACGCGAATCGGGCCCTTAGTAAATGAACCCCAATGTCTTGAGGGTCCAAATCCACCTCATTTCGCATTGTGCTAACTTTTGCGCTACCGGGCCTCCCCTTGTTTTGGATTACATTCATTATGTTCCTTAAAGTGTCTAGCCACTGGGAGTCCATCTGTGCTGAATTCCGGGTCACTTGCCGCTCTAATGTCCCGTACATGCTCACGCACCAGAATTTTTAACTCCCTAGTGGTCACACCAATATAGATCATACCACAGGGGCATGTGGCATGGTATACCATCGCCCTTGTGTTGCAGGAAATAGTGTGTGTGATTTTGTACTTTCTGGCCTTATGAGTTTGTGAAGTTGTAGTTTTCACGATGTTGGGGCATGCTACAGAGCGGCACTATGGTTTACACCCCATTTGGACCTTTGTTGTCTAAAAAGGTATGAGTTTTTTACTTTCATAATGGCTTTTAACTAGTATATCCCTTAGATTTTTGGATCTACGGGCTTCTATCCCTGGATGTACTGGGATATATTTTGTAGTATTGGGTCTGATCTTAGCAATGGCCAAAACCGTTCTAAGACCTGTCTCATAGGTTTCCATTGCGAGTTGAATTCTGTAATAAATCTTACCTTTTGATCTTCTTTGCTTTTCTTTTCTGGTTATAGTAGTTTTGTTCTAGGTGTCGATTTGGCCCTCTGATAAGCTTTTATTAGAGATCTTTGGCTGAGTTCTTGCGCACGGTGTTCCAAGGCTTCTTCTGTTGAACAAATTCTTCTCATTCATAAATATTGTCCCTTAGGGATGGCTCTGATGATTTGTGGTGGGTGGGAAGATGAAGCATGTAGTTTCTTTTCTGTATACATTTGATTGGAGGTATCCAAATTTATCTTTACTAGTTACTATCTTACTACTACTACAAAGGGCTACTCCCCTTTGGGAGAGGAATGACCCAGTTACGGCTTCTCTCGCAGCCTTTTTGTCTGAATTCCGGTCCGTAGTTGAAGAACCGTTTCGGGCCTCCTCCGCTGAGTCTGCCTTATTGAATTTGTGTCAGGGGAATTCTTCTGTGGGAGAGTATGTGGTCCAGTTCCATTCCTTGGCATCGGAACTTTCCTGGATCGACGCTGCCTTGTCTGCAGCTTTCAAGAAGGGTCTATCCTCTCAGGTTAAGGACACTCTGGCCGCTCGTGACCTGCCATCTTCTCTGAGTGGTCTGATCTCCCTTGCCACCCGGATTGATGTACGGTTCAGGGTGCGTGCCAAAGAGTCACGTTTTGAGCAACCTCCAGTCCGTCCACCATGCCTTCCTCGCCTAGCTCCTGCCTTCCAAAGACCGTTCCAGCCTCCAGTTGTACCACCTGCAGAGGAGTCCATGGAGGTGGATAGAGCCAAATTGTCACCCCAGGAGCGTATCAGAAGACGCCAGGGAAACCTCTGCCTCTATTCAGGTAGTCCTGAGCATTTCCTTGTGCCTTGTCCTATCCGACCCCAACGTCCGGGAAAAGCCAGCACCTAGAGTTCTTGGGAGAAACGTCCCTAGGTGCAAGCAGTGCTTCTCCACGCCTGTTGATTCCAGTGATTCTCAGCGTTGGCACCGGCAACCAGACCCAGGTCTTTGCCTTCTTGGACTCAGGTCCACAGGGAATTTCATGGATGCCGCACTGGTTTCCCGGTATCACATTCCTGTGGTCCTACTCAACAAGCCACTGGTTATTTCCCCGGTTAGCGGACAAGTCCTTTCTGATCCGGTATGATACTGCACTGAGCCGTTAACCATGCGGTGCTCTACACAAGGAGAATTTGTCCTTCCTGGTCCTGCCACGCTCTACTTCGTCTTTCCTGCTAGGTCCTCCATGGTTGCAGTGCCACGCACCAGTCCATAATTGGAGGATGGGAGAGGTTCTCCATTGGGGCCCGGACAGTCAGTCTCGTTGCTTTGAAGTTCGGCAATCAGTGCATGTCTTGCCAACTACCCTGCTCAACAAGCCTCTGAAGAGTATTCCAGCGTGCTACCGAGACTAGGCCGACATTTTTTTCTGAAAAGCAAGCAGAGATCTTGCCTCCACACCGTCCCTATGACTGTCCCATTGACTTACTGCCGGGTACCTCCACAAGGACGAGTCTACCCCTTATCGGTGCCTGAGACCGAGGCTATGTCTGCCTACATAAAGGAAAATTTGAAGAAGGGATTCATCCGGAAGTCTTCTTCTCTCGCTGGTCCTGGCTTCTTCTTTGTATCCAAGAAGGATGGTTCCCTCTGTCCTTGCATAGACTACCATGGTCTCAATGAAGTCACTGTGAAAAAACGTTACCTTTTGCCTCTAATCACCAAGCTTTTTGTCCGCCTACATGGTGCCAAGGTTTTCACCAAGCTGGATCTGCGAGGGGCATACAACCTCATCTGTATTTGGGAAGGCGACGAGTGGAAGACAGCTTTCAATGCCTGTGATGGACATTTTGAGTATTTGGTAATGCTTTTTGGACTCTGCAATGCTCCAGCAGTTTTGCAAGAATTCGTTAACAACATCTTCAGAGACTTGCTCTACTCGTGTGTCATAGTCTACCTGGATGACATTTTGGTGTTTTCTCCAGACCTACAGTGTCAGCAGATCCACATCTGCCAGGTTCTTAGGCGTTTAAGGACTAACCGTTTATATGCTTTTTACACTGGCTAGACATTAGACAGGAGAAATGTTATCATGCATAGTTGGATAGCGGGGCAAAGAAAGATCTACCTGACAGGAGGCATATAGTGAGAGACATGTAGTATAACCAAATGGGTTTCCAGCCAGCCGACATCTTGACCATGATGAACCTTCCAGATAGGCAAAGTTATGATATTAGCTTTAAGGTCATGTCTGATCTGGACTAGTTGTGGGTCAGAGTTTCTGAGGGAAGAAGTTCCGTTTTTTTACCTCTTATCTAAGCCTGATAAAGCAAATGTCTCTATCATGTTTTGGAATGAGCGTTTCCCCCTTAGAATATTTTTATCTGGCTAGGGAGACATTGCAGCCTCATGTGAAACCTGTCCAAAAATAGGGTTGGAGCTGGAATCTAGACCGACGGTTGGGCATCTTGGTTAGATTTCACCAACACCAAAATATCACCCAGCATCTCTTTAATTCTTTATTTATTGGATGAAAGAACTGTGCCAGTATTTTTATCTTGTTTAGCACCCATGATGTCACACGTAGTAACTGCCCCCCACAAGTAGTGATAGCCCCCACACACTTAGTAAGAGCCTGCCCACAATCTGTAATGGCCCCAATCTGTAATAGCCCCACACATAGTAATAGGATTTTCCACCATGCATAATAATAGTAACACACACTTCGTAATAGATCCCTCTCCCACCCACACTCAAAAATTGCCTTTAAACTCCTTTAACAAACACACATACTCACCTTTCTCCTCCTGATTCTCCTCTTCTCCTCTGTCTGCAGGACCAGGGCCGGTGACATCACTACATTGTGTCTCCTGCTGAAATAAAGCAGAAGACACGATGTGGGGTTATCATCTCCGACTGAGCTCCCAGCCGCGCTGTATACAGAAGCCTGGTCTCTGTAGTAGAGCACAGAGCTTTTGGCTCCATACTGCACTACAGTTATCACAAATAGGGATGAAAATGGGGAAAGATGCCCTACAGTGGGACCAGTGTCCCGCTATGAGGGGAAATTTGGAGGTTAGGACAAAAGGCCTGTGGCACATGCCCTGGATCATTTGACCTAGCGATGCCCCTGGGCCACACTAGCATTAAACTTTGAGGTAGGGCCGCAAACTATTGTCCCAAGGGCCACAAGCTTGAGTCCTGGTCTAGACGGTGTTATCACAGTTCAGTTGCATAGCGATCAAGATGTGAGTTCAACTGTTCCTGTGTTGTGCTGTGGTTCTTTTTTTTTTAACATTCTTTATTAACCCCTTAACGACCTGGCCCTTTTTAGTTTTTTCACTTCCATTCACTCCCCACCTTCAAAAATCTATAACTTTTTTATTTATCCACGTATAGAGCTCTTTGATGGCTTGTTTTCTGCTTAACAAATTGCATTTCATAGTGATGGTATTTAATTTTCCATGTTGTGTACCGGGAAGCAGGAAAAATTCCAAATACAATGAAAATGGTAAAAAAAAATTGCGTTTGCGCTATTTTCTCGTGGGCATGGATTTTACGGCTTTCACTGTGCGCCCCAAATTACACGTCTTCTTTATTCTTTGAGTCAGTGCGATCATGGGGTACCATATTTGTAAAGGCTTTATAAAGCTTCTGTAACGACTGGGAGTCTGTGGACCCTCTAGACCACCGCGGGAGGTGGTACTAGCCGACCTGGGACCGGAGTCTAAGTGGAACCCGGTGTTCACCAGAGCCCGCCGCAAAGCGGGATTGACTTGCTGCGGGTAACCACCAGGTCGTTCCACAGGTGCGACTAGCCCGCGTTGGCTGCCAAGGTAATAATACAGGAGAAAAGGAAGCTGGCACACAGGAACACAGGACCACAGAGACGGACTGGCATGCAGGACCACAGGAACGGACTGGCGCACAGGAACGCAGGACCACAGGAACGGACTGGCACACAGGAATCACAGGAAGGCAGGAATAACAGGAAGGAAAGAATTACAGGAACGCAGGTATAACAGGAGAGCTTTCTCTTCATAGGGAAGACTTGAAGATCCACAGGAAGAGGCAGAAACTTATAACAGGCCAGCGCCAATTACTGGTGCGCTGGCCCTTTAAATCTGAGCGAGCTGGTGCGCGCGCGCCCTAGGAGACGGGGACGCACGCGCCGAGCCGACATCGCTGGAGCCAGGGGAGGTGAGCGGATCGGAGCCCCGGAGGGACGCTGAGGGGCACGGGTGCGCCCGCGATCGGAGCCAGAGATCTCGGGAGCACCCGTGACAGTACCCCCCCCCCCTTTGGCCTCCCCCTCTTCTTCTTGGTCCCAAGAAACCTCTGGAGGAGAGTCTGATCCAAGATGATTTCTACAGGCTCCCAGGATCTCTCCTCAGGCCCGAACCCCTTCCAGTCTACAAGAAAGAACCGCTTACCCCTCATGATCTTCATGTCCAGAACCTCCTTAACTTCCTAGACATCTGGGGAATCCGCCACAGGAGCAGGAGGAGGGGATTTCTGGGAAAAGCGGTTCAAGATGACTGGTTTCAGGAGGGAGACATGGAAGGAGTTTGGGATGCGCATAAATGGTGGAAGGGGGAGCTTGTAGGCCACTTGATTGATGCGCTTGATTACCTCAAAGGGACTGAGAAATCAGGGACCAAGTTTGTAACTGGGTATCTTAAGTCGGATGTATTTGGAGGACAACCATACTTTGTCACCAGGAGAGAAGACAGGAGGAGTTCGACGTTTCTTATCAGCCTCGGTTTAGGTATGGTTCGTAGCTCGTACAAGGGACTGGCGGGTCTGGTCCCAAATAGTCCTGCACCAAATCCTCTATTGCAGGGACATAAGAGGAAGTAGACAGTGGGAGAGGCAGGCGAGGAATATGTCCATAGACCACAAAGAATGGAGCCGAGCCAGTAGACCCTGAATCCAAGGAATTGTAGGAGAACTCAGCCCAAGGTAGTAGGTCAGCCCAGTTGTCCTGATGGGCTGAGACAAAGTGACAGAGCTAGCAACCCAAAGTCTGGTTCACCCTCTCCACTTGACCATTAGACTGCAGGTGGTATACAGAGGAAAAGTCTAGGTTGACCCGCAGCTGGTTACACAAAGAACGCCGGAATCTTGACACGAACTGGACTCCTCGATCGGACACGATGTGAAACAGAAGATCATGCAGCCGGAAGATGTATCTGAAGAATAGACGGGCAAGCTGTGGGGAAGACGGAAGACCTGGAAGGGAAACAAAATAGGACATCTTTGAAAACCGGTCCGTCACCATCCAGATGACAGTACAGCCCGAGGAGACAGGCAGACCGGTGACAAAGTCCATCGCCACGTGGGACCATGGGCAACTGGGTAACGGCAGTAATAGTTCAGCCGGTTTGAGGCGAGAGGCTTTGTTGCGGGCACAGGAAGAGCAGGATCCCACAAACTCCCGAACATCTTTGACCAGGTCTGGCCACCAGTAGTAGCGGGAGATGAGGGCCACAGTGCGCTGCACCCCAGGATGCCCAGCCACACGAGAAGAATCTCCCCAAGATAATATTCTCTTCCGGAGATCAGGTCTAACATATGTTTTACCAGGAGGTAGCTGCCGAAGATCAACTGGAGCTGCAACAACAAGCTGGTCCCCGAGAAATTATGTGCCGAGGAACTGGTTCTTCTCCAACCACATCTGAAGCCCAGGACAGGGCATCAGCCTTGACATTCTTGTCAGCCGGATGAAAATGGATAAGCAGATCGAATCGGGAGAAGAACAATGACCACCGGGCTTGCCTGGGGTTCAGACGCTGGGCTGTCTGGAGGTATAACAAGTTTTTGTGGTCAGTATACACACTCACGGGATGGAGAGCACCTTCCAGAAGATACCACCATTCTTCTAGCGCAAGCTTGATGGCCAACAGTTCTCTGTCTCCAATAGAGTAATTTCTCTTAGAAAAGGTCTTGGAAAAGAAGCCGCATGTGGAAGTTCGACTCATGGGCCCTCTCTGGAAGAGCACCGCTCCAGCCTCAACAGAGGATGCATCCACCTCAAGTTGAAAAGTTTTGCTGGAATCAGGCCTAGAGAGGGCTGGTGCCGAGACAAAAGCGGACTTCAACTTGGAGAATGCCTCTTCAGGTGTGGAAGACCAAGCCCGTGGATTGGCACCCTTCTTAGTGAGTGCCACGATGGGGGCCACGACAGTGGAGAAATGGGGAATAAACTGTCTATAGTAATTCGCAAACCCCAGGAACTTCTGTATGGCTCGGAGAACTTCTGGACGTGGCCACTGAAGAACAGCAGACAGTTTTGCGGGATCCATCTCAAGGCCTCTGTCGGAAATTATGTACCCGAGGAATGGAAGACTGTGCCGGTAAAACTGATATTTCTCCAGTTTGGCTTCCAAGAACTTGACGTACGTGTGTCTGGTGGGATTCAAGGTCTGGAGAGTAAACCAAGATGTCATCCAGGTAGACCACGACACACGTATAGAGGCGGTCCCGGAAAATATCATATTCCATAACAAATAACAAATTCCTGAAAGACAGCAGGGGCATTACACAGTCCAAAAGGCATCACTAGATATTCAAAATGCCCGTCACGAGTATTAAATGCCCTCTTCCACTCGTCACCTTTGCGGATCCGGATATAAGCACCCCGAAGATCCAAGGGTAGTGGACTACAGTGGATGAGGGTAGTGGTTTTTAACCGTGATCTTGCTCAGCCCTCGATAGTCGATACAGGGATGTAAGGAGCCATCCTTCTTGGTGACAAAGAAGAAACCTGCATGTGCCGGAGAGGAGGACTTATGAAACCTCTCTGCAGGTTCTCCTTGATGTATTCCGACATGGCAGTTGTCTCGGGCATGGAAAGCGGATAGACCCGACCTCTGGGAGGAGTGGCACCCGGAAGGAGATCCACTGGAAAATCATAGGGACGATGTGGTGGCAAGGTCTCCGCTTGTTTCTTAGAGAACACATCAGCAAAGTCCCGGTAACAAGCTGGAAGACACTTCCGGGTTGTGGAAGACGCAGAAGAGGTCAGGACCTGGAGTGGTGCCACCATGCATCGAGATTGGCATTCCGGGCCCCAACGCAGGATCTCACCAGTTTTCCAATTGAGGACCGGAGCATGGAGTTGAAGCCAAGGAAGACCCAGAAGAATAGCTGATCTGGAGCGAGGCAGAACATAGAAAACCAGACTTTCTTGGTGAAGGACTCCAACTTGAAGATGGATGGGTACCGTGCGGTAACGGACCGGATCGGAAAGAAGTTATCCACTTACAGAGGAAATGACTAGTGGAGAACTGAGAGGAACCACCGGAATGTGGTGCCAGGAGACCAGAGCGGCATCCACAAAGTTCCCCGTGGAACCAGAGTCCAGGAATGCTGAGACTTGCACGGGAGGACCGGTACCGACACGGAGGAGCACGGGAACAGTCAGGCGTGGAGAAGCTGAATTCACACATAGGGGCGCCTCTCCAAGGAGCCCTAGGTGCTGGCGTTTCCCGGACATTGGGGCCGTCCCCAATGTCCAGTCCGTACTGGACAAGCCCCGATGTGATGTTTGGGGTTGGCACAGTACAGACAAAGGTTTTCTTGGAAACGTTTGGATCGTTCTGCAGGCGAAAGTCAAGCTCTGTCAACCTGCATGGGCTCCCCTGCAGACTGTGCAACCGGAGGCTGGAACGGATTCTGGAAGACCGGAGCCAACCGTGGCAGACGTGGAAGCCGGACTAGAGGTCGCTCATGCTGCAACTCTTCAGCTCTTCCAAGAACCACACATCTATCCGGGTGGCCAAGGTGATAAGACCACTCAAAGTAGTCGGCAGATCACGGGCAGCCAAAGCATCCTTTACCAGTGAGGAAAGGCCTTTCTTAAAGGTTGCACATAAGGCCGAGTTCAGACGCCAAGGTGCGAAACTGGACAGAATATTCACCCAAGGTGGAGTCTCCTTGGCGTAAGTTCAGTAGTGCAGTTTCCGCAGATGAGGCTCGTGCACACTCCTCAAGCACGGACCGGAACTCTGCCAGGAAGCTGGTAAGGGTGGCCATAACTGGATCGTTCCTGTCCCACAGAGGAGTAGCCCAGGCCAGAGCCTTCCTGGTGAGCAGGCTGATGATGAAGGCCACCTTGGAACGTTCGCTGACCAACTGAGATGACATTAGTTCAATATGCAGCGAGCACAAGGTGATGACTCCTCTGCACTGTTTGGGATCGCCATCATATTTGTTAGGCATAGAGAGACTCATCCTAGGCTCTGGTGCTGATGGACAAGCTGGGATGACAGGCGAAGTCGCAGGAGCAGTTGAAGAAACTGGTGCAGGAGTAGTCACCGGAACTTGATGCTGAGGCCTGGAGTCAAGCAGTGGGAGCAGGAGAGGACATTGCTGGAGCCAGGGGAGGTGAGCGGATCAGAGCTCCGGAGGGACGCTGAGGGGCACTGGTGCACCCGCGATCGGAGACAGAGATCGCAGGAGCACCCGTGACAGCTTCCATACCTTTACAAAAGTTAAAACCTCCTGTAAAAAAAAATTTTTTTTTTATTTTGCCATCTTCTGGCGCTAATAACTCTTTCATACTTTGGTGTACGGAGCTGTGATGTCATTTTTTGTGACTTTTAATGACGTTTTCAATGCTGCCATTTTTAAGACTGTACGACCTTTCAATCACTTTTTTTTTATAGAATTTTAATTTTTATATTTTTTAAAATGGCAAAAAAAGTGCCATTTTCGACTTTGGGCACTATTTAACATTACCGGGTTAAACGCAGTGAAAAACTGTTATTGTATTTTGATAGATCCGGCATTTTCGGACGCGGCGATACCTAATTTGTTTATGATTTTTACTGTTTATTTATATCAGTTCTAGGGAAAGGGGGGTGATTTGAAGTTTTATTATATTTTTTTAAACTTTTTTTTTATTTTTATTTTTACTATTTTTCAGACTCCATAGGGTACTTTAACCCTAGGTTGTCTGATCAATCCTATCATATACTGCCATACTACAGTATGGCAGTATATGGGGATTTCCCTCCTCCCTTCCCATTCAATGTAATGAAAAGGGTTAAAACGAGACAGCCACGGGTCTTCGAAGAACATATCTTTCTGGACATCTTGAACTCTGAACCTCGTCTGCAACGATTTCTGGATCACAAACCCAAATTGATAGCTAGACGTGCTCACAATTTGAAGGACCAACTGACAAAGAGCCATTTTGTGCACCCAACTGTTCCTTTGGGGAGGGCCTCAAGGATCAAGGGTTTGTACCCCTGTGGTGAATGTTCAGTGTGTCCCCTGATGTGCCCTTCAAGTGAATTTGTCTCTTAGATCAACAAAAAACTTTTCTATCCAATTACATCAACCGCAGATCAAAAAACAGTATTTATGCCCATGCTACAAAGTATATGTTGGGCAGACTACACAGGAACTCAGGAAAAAGGTCCAACAGCACATCTCAAGCATTAACAATGCTCATTTACACTTCTCACAGGGCAAGACTCTGTCGGCGGTTGCAACACACTTCCGGATTTTCCATGGGGGTAAGGCGAGGGGTTTACAAGTGGTGGGGCTTGACAAAATCCGCCCCAATATCAGGGGTGGAAATATCATACCTGAGTTATTGCGAAGGGAAGCTAACTGGATTTTCAAATTAAAATGTTTCTCCCCTCAGGGACTCAATGGGTGGGTGGTAAATTGCAGCCAGAAGGGAGGAGACTTCTGTCGTATGAGTTCCAGACAGGAACAGTTAACTAGATTGATTTTCAGCATGGACTGATTGCACCTTGACCATCCTTTTGCATCCTCCCTTTGTTGGCCATAACTCGTAGTATCAACTCCTGGAATGAAGAGGATCCAATTTTGAAGTTCCCTTGATCAATCATTTACTTATCTTCTCCATGGATTGAAACTAACGCAATATGCTTTTCGAAGACTATGGACTTCTGATTTGAACTGCGATCTCGGGTTCTATTGCCTTTTTCAGCCCGGGCTGGACTGGTGCCTTTGGGATTCCTTGGGACTTACTTGTAATTTTGTTTTATATGTGTTCTTTCATTTTGTTGTATGTCTTTCATTATTATAGGCATTCACCAAGTAATATATATGGGGACAGACATATCTTGACTGTTATTGATGTTTTGTGAAGATGTCATATTCACACACCCTTTTTTGCTCTCCTTTGCAGTGTTTCATGGACAACCTGTATTAGGCACCATTTTTGCCACATCATATTAGCCATTAGATTTATATGGTTATTTCATGGGCTACATATAGGACATTAGTTATACACCTATTTGGGATCTTTACTTTGGTAATTGATAAAAAGAGCAAAGACCGCTGGCTGACTTGTATTATTTTTGGCTTGCCAATTAATGTATTGGGAAGTGGTGTGCCCATATCTTTAGATGTTCCCATGTGGGTCATATTACTGGTTTATAGTCATGTATGCTTGTTCCATAATTGATCATGGAATAAAAATTATCAGCTGATACCATACTTTACCTGCTTCTTGGTTCATAAAACATCCATATCATCATACTATTTGTGAGCACTAGTTGCCATGGCGTCTGTTACTATATTGACAAGTGGTAATTATCACTTTGTTCCTTCCTTTCTGCTATGGTCAAATTATTGGAGTATTTTTTGAACAACCTTGCATTTCACATAAAATGGGATACAACCTTTAAATAACTTAGTAGTGTGCCGTCCTAGTTATTATTGTGGTATCGCCGTTTATTATCTCCTTAGAACGTTTATTTAGCGCTGTGTGACAGACAAGATATGTATACTTACCTTATTTCACAGAGTTGTGTAACCGTCTTGCAAGTGAACCTTGCTACAAAATTTGTTGTTTATTCACTTAATACAGCGCTCAATATCTTATTTATTTACTTGATCGTTGTCTTCTCCATACTCTATTGCGCCACATTCAGTGCATTTTGACTTTTGGCTCATCCGTTATTATACATACTTGCCGACACAGGCGTTGTTAGCCCGTTGCCTGGTTACCTCTAAGCCAGGGCTCTGGCCGGGCTGCGCAGGTGTAGTAGTTTGTCATCACACCTACTTGCTACTTGTTACTTCCGGTTGTATGTTGCCGTGCCAATGCAGTGTTGTCCTGATACTCCGCACATAGTTTGGGGGCATATTTAAGGTGAGTGTTTCATTGTCTTGGCTACTTACCCCTGAGGAAGTCATCTTAGACGACGATACGCGTGGGGAGCCATTCACCTCTTATCCTGCCTTCCTCTGCCTGTATGCCAACTCTATAGGAGATACTGTATATTTCCTGCTTGAATCCATTCAGTGGGTTTTGCTTGCACTTAAGCATTGATGTCACAATGCTCTTTACTAGCACTTTATTTCTCTATTACTGGGCACTTTGTTTAGTATGGGTAGGATTTGGATTGAAGCACTTGTACTTTGATATGATATACTGTTTACCAATTGACTACGCTTTATACAGTCCGTTTATGGGACAGTGTCTGGATAGAGGTGGAATGCGGTTGACCCACACCAGGGTCTCCACTCATGTATATTCTTATACAATATCTTTTTTAAATGGTTTTAGATGTATGTCCGTTTTGTGTCTCTGAATATTAATAAAGTTATTTAATTTTCATTCATGTTCATTTTTTTGTGCATTGCTTTGGTTTTGTTTCATATTGGAATTCAATGCACAAGGCTTTTTTTTGGTGATACTTGGCTGTGCTAACTGATTTCTTGGGTATTACGAGGAACACATGACTGCCACAGGACCACGGGAAACACGGAGGTGTCTGGAAATGCACAGGAAACACTGAGGCGTCTGAATACGCTCAGGAAACACGGCGCCATCTGGAAACGCTCAGGAGTCTTTCACTTCAGTAGAATGACTTGAAGATCCGGCAGGGGATACTGGTAGCCGCCGGATTATGTAGCAGAGCCGGGAATGCCAGCGCCAATTGCGAGAACACTGGCCCTTTAAGTTCCTGGAGAGTCAGCGCACTCGCGCCCTAACAGTGGGAGCGTGCGGCCTTGGGAAGCAGCAGGAGCGCGGCCTGCAGAGGAAACCAGAAGAGGTGAGTACGGGCCCAGGGTGGATGGCACCACATTGGACATCCAAGACATGGATTGCGAGGGCATCTGTGACAGTAACCCCCCCCCCCCCCCTTTAGGGCCCCTCTTCTTCAGCCTCCTCCTCTTCTTCCTCTGCTTCCTCCAATTTTTCTTGGTGACGGGACACCTAAGGAGGAGAGCAGGAACAGAGAAGCATGTGGTGAAAGGAAAACGAAGGAAAAAAGGTCGGGAATCCGGCAGCCATACAAGAATGTCCAAGGGTAAAACGACTTCTTAAAAAAGTATTCCAAAAAGGTTTATTTCAACAAAGTTAAAAACATCACTAGCCAACATGCTAGGATATGGACACAGAGGCAGGCAGACAAAAGAAACACAGCACAATGTGGTGGCGGTAACGCGTTTGGACTTTGTAAGCGTCTTAGTCCTTAATCATACCTGTCAAACTTCTAATCCCTGCCGGAGTTAAGTAGAGTAACTAATGGGTGTGTGTACGTATTTTCCGGTGTGGGGAAAGAACCACACCCCCACAAAGGTGGGGGGGAGTGAAGTGTAGCGAACTGACTGACACAATGTGAGTTTTAGTAGAAATACAAAAGATCCTGTCTGTGGTTTAACCCTTTGGGGTAACGAGTGTCTAAATTCAAAATCCAATATGCTTCTTTAGATAGAAGCTTTTTCTTCCAATCGCCTCCTCTCATGGGGCGAGATACTTGCTCAATAGCAGTCACTAGCATGCCCTTCATGTTGCCTGAATGCACTTCTTTGAAGTGTTTTGAAATACCCGACAGGTTACGGGTGCTGGAAATAGTTTTAGGATTGGCCCCTGTGACATGTTCGCTGATACGGTCTTTGAGCTTTCTCATGGTGCATCCTATGTATTGTAGCGAACATCTGGAGCACTGGATGAGATAGACTAAATGTGTGGATTCACAATTCATGTAAGTTCTTATGTTGTAAATGATATTGTTATGAATAGAGGAGAATTGTGTGGTTTTGTTAATATACTTGCATACGTTGCAGCGCAAACGTCCACAACAGTAGCTACCTGTAGTTTGCAACCATGTTTTGTTCTGTACGGTGTTGGTGAAAGTATTGGGAGATAGGATGTCACCTAGAGTTTTAGCTCTTGTGGACACAAATGAGACTCCATTGTCTAAAATCTTCCTGAGTGTAGGGTCACGGTTAAGGAGAGGTAAATGTCTTTTAATGATGTTAGTAATGTCATAGAATTGTGAACTGAATTCTGAGCTAAATGTAAGTTTGGGACTATCTTGTTTATTTTTGGGTAGAGTTTGTAGATATTCACATCGAGTTTTTTTATTATTGACAATGTGCATGGTCCTTTTGCGGGAATTTTTGGAGTAGCCCCTAGCTTTGAGGCGCTTAGTAATGGTGTTAGAGAAGCATGTGGTGCTTGGACCTGGCATGGAACAAGCCGAGGATATCTTGAGGATGTCTAGAACGTCTTTTGGCTGGAGGCTGGAGTGGCCATTGGGAAACAGCAGGCTGGGTCAACTATTGGGAAGCCGCTGGAGCAGCACTGGGAAGCTACGGAGGCTGGGGCGCCGCTGGAGCAGCACTAGGAAGCTGTGGAAGCTGGAGGGCTGCTGGAGCAGCCCTGGGAAGCTGCAGAGGCTGGGACGCCGCTGGAGCAGCACTGGGAAGCTGCGGAGCCGCTGGAGCAGCACTGGGAAGCTGGGGAGGCTGGGGCAACTCTTGGCACACTGGAGAGTGGACCGGCTCTTGGCACACCTGAGAGTGGAGCGGCTCTTGGCACACCGGAGAATGGAGCGGCTCTTGGTACACCGGAGACTGGAGCTGCTCTTGGCACACTGGAGACTGGAGCGGCTCTTGGCACACCAGAGCAGCCTCTGGGAAGGCCAGAGGAGACTCTGGAGCGGCCAAGTAGCAGAGCCATGAATGCCAGCGCCAATTAGGAGGACACTGGCCCTTTAAGTTCCTGGAGAGTCGGCCTCGCAAGCAGCAGGAGCGCAGCCTACACAGGAATCCGGCGTGGGACCTGGACGGGACCACGGCAGAATCCGGAGCCAGGAGAGGTGAGTACAGGACCGGGGGGATGGCGACACATCGGAGGACACGGACATGGATCGTGGGGGCATCCGTGACAAGCTTGCTGTCAATACAGGGTGTGGGGAATTGCTCTGGTAGATGCCTTGTAGCCGTGCAGAAAGCAGGGAGAAACGCAGAGTTAAAGTCCAAAAATCAAGTGTTTATTCACACTTCTTTGTCAAAACACAAATTCAGCCTTGGCTTAGGCACATACAAAATACAAAATAAACCCTGCCCGGCTGGGCACTGCCTAATACAATAACAGCACCTAACTATACATGTACCAGGCTCCCTGGCACACACTCTTGGCTAGCATAATATCAGGAGGCACTCAGTTACCTTTGCTGTGTGAACACGGTCCAGAATTCAGCTCTCCAGGTAGTGCCTCACCTACTGCTTCTGGCCTGCAGTCTAGATCAGGCTCTAACGAGGTCTGTGACCAGCACCAGGACCTAAGCCCGGATGGAGTAGGAGTCCCACTACCAGCTTACCACTACTCCATAATAAGCAGGCCCAGTTAGGACATTACAAAGGTGTATATGCTAGCTAGGCCAGCATAGACCAAACAGACTTCTCCTGCTTATCACATGTCTGCATTAACCCTTGGGTTACTGCAGACAAATCCAGGGATTTTACCATATACTTTTTATCTGCTTGTAGGGCAGATAGCGGTTCTCCCACACGACAACTCTCACTTTCTCACAAGGGGTAAATATTTATTACGGGGGATCTAAGTTACTTAGTGTGCCGGATTGTATGTGTCCTCTAAGCTGTCAGAAGGAGGAGATTATGGTCCATTTTAGTGGACCATAATCTGAGTGCTAGGTGGACTTAAGATCTTGTGTGTCATATCTGCCAAACTAAAGATCCCATCATTGCACTCCCTAAAATATCAATAAATCCTGTATGGTATAGCATCTTATGTACTTAACATCAACCGTTAGACCATAAACCATATATATAATAATTCAGGTCATTAAATATGTCCATCCATAGTGAGGCCTTTCATTATACCACCGCTATAAGGCTCATCATGTCAGGAATCGAAAGGATGATTTCAAGCATGACAATGTGATTACATTTCTTTTCTTATGTTTTCTTTTCCCCTTTATCTAGAATGGACTCTTAAGTTAGAGTTTTAAAATTTTATTTTTGTTTTTTTCTGATTTATTTTGATGGGAAAGTATTTTTTGTATTTGTGTTTGTTTTATATTAATGCAAATTGCCTTATATGTACATAAGTACTATAATAGATAATATGTATGAGAATATACAGTAACTTCCATAATACTGATCCCTATGTACAATAACGCTACTGCTTTGTCAAAGATGAGTCAGTAAGTACACATCCCTGATTGGGCAGGGTCTAATTTTGGAGCCATAGTTCAGTTTCCCAACCTAATATAAGTATTACAATACAGGATTGGTTGTTGAATAACTTAAATAAAATGGGACTTTTATACCCTGCAAAATAATAAAGTAAGACAGGAGTCAGTTTTCCCCCTGTCAACAGTGCTCCTGCGAACCTCCTCTCGTTCACTCACCTGTCCGCGTTCCAGCGTGTCCCCCACCACCTAGTGCTCTACGACTCTGTACTTTGCCTTGGCTGCCACTTTAGACAAAGTTGTGTACCTTGTGGTACCACGCCGCAACAAGTCCAACCTGGCTCTAGTGAAAACCGGGTACCACTTACATCATCATCTGTGGTGGTACATCTGACACCCCCATTGATGGTAGCCCTGATTGCCAAACAGCCACAAAAGGCTCATGGGTGGTGAAGGGTTCAGAAGATATCATGTTCTGAATGTTCTATTAAGAAATTTTATAAATCACATGGTTGAAACTACTGCCTGTACTGGTCCTGGCAGCAGGTCCAGAATTTCCCATTGTAAAGGGACAGTCCAGAATCACTCTCTTAGTCATACAGGAGTTACCCTATGCTAGCCCTGTTGCCAGATCTTATGTAAGCTGTCAGCGCTCAGTGACACACAGTAGTCAGCAATAAAATGCTTAAAGAAATTACCAATTATGTCACTGCAAGCGCTAGATCTTTGTATTACCATATATAGCTGGCAATTGTGTATTAGGATGTGGACTGGAAATTGACGCTGTGCAGGCTGTGGATTGTACATCCCTGTTCTGTGGTGATAATGGCATCCAAAAGCTTGCTTATTTGTAGAGTTTATTGATTCCAAGTGTTCTCTTTTTTGTAATTTCAATGTTTATAGTATAACATCCCTATACTTTGTTTGGTATACCATAAATTCTATTAAGCAGGAACTGTAAAAAAATTACCATAACAAACTAAAATGTGTATCACTTAATTTTTTTTCATTTCTTTTATTCTATAGGTGTTGGCTTCGACATGATACTTACTTTATTTGGAGCTTCATTGGACCAGCTACATTAATAATAATGGTAATTATTTCGTTTGTCAATTGTTTTAATGCAAGCAAGAGAAACAGGGAACATTAGAGTGCTGGTTGGAAAAAAAGGAGGGCCTGAAAGTTCATGCTAAAGAAGAGTGTACATGGATGTACACAAACTAAGCAAGAATTGGGCATTGTTTTGAGAAAGAATGGAACAAAGAGAGGAACATAGTGGATGAGGGTTTTTTAGGATGCAGTCTGCAATTTCTAGGTCATTTGGACAGAACTTAATACGCAAATACTGTTGAAAGGATAATTTATGATACTACATATTTAGGTACAGCTATAGCATTTCTTGCATTGCTTTATTTCAAAATAGGTAATATATAAGGGTGTATCAGGAACATTTCTGGGTCAATCTGCAATGTATTAGATGGGATGATTTGAACCCATGCTCAGGAAATATGATACACAGCCTGAGCAAATAATTATATACGCATGGCGCCATATATCACACTATAATACAAATCCGCAGCTAGTTTATAGTTAGTGAGAAGTTCAAATATATACTTAGTTGGACTTTTTTTCAGCAGTACACAACAAACCTGCTGTGAAAAAAAACTATATTAAAGGTTTAAAGGGGCTCTACTGTGCCTCAAAACCATTTGAGCTATAATCTATGCCATGTTCAGCCCCCAGACACTTCAAAACTGGTGTGCAGGGCAAAAAGGCAGCAGAAATCAGAAGTTTAAACATAGAGATGTTTTGTGCATATAAACTTGCAACTTAAATCATATAATATACACCAGGGACCACTGTCACAAGAAATCTGTCTGGAGTTTAAAAAAAAAATTACAGGACAATAAATGCAGATGTGCAATTCTGCAGTGTTTATACAACCCTGGCCATAAGATGCCCATTCTTCTTAGTATTCTTAGTGTTAGTGTGCCTTAGGTACACTTAGTGCTTGCCCCTTCCCCCTGTGTTGCTGCTGTCAAGTTGGAGAGACTCCTCCTGTGCTGTCCTGTCCAGTGCTGCTCTCTTCTAATGATCCTCTGCTGGCATTAGATTCATAACTGCTTCAGGTTGAGTTCAGACAATGGGGCACATTTACTTACCTGGTCCACGAAAGTGCATTGTCTGGCGATAATGTACTCTGCCGCGATTCAATAAGATTGTGCGCCTGATATCCTGCATGTGTCTCTTCCCTGCTCAGGTCCACCGGAGTTCACCTTTTTCTTCCTGGTGCATGTAAGTGCATTGTCTTGTGACACAATTTGAAAGTTTAATCACGCGCTCAGTCCGAATCAGTCTGATAATCCGATGACACCCCCCCCCGATTTCTGTAGCATGGAAGCCAGCACAGCTGCAGCAAACAACCATTGCGTGTGACACAATCCCAGTGCAGACACCTGTTAAATACCTTTGAAAGCCGCACAATCCCCGAAAACGCCGGAAAGTCAGACGAAAGTGCGAGCGCAGACCCTTAGTAAATAAGTTTGCCTTGTGTTTTGAAATGCACTGCGCAAAATGCATGCGTGTGTTGTGTGACATTGAAAGTCATCACTATTAATGTTAAACAACAAAACATATGATGCTCCTTACAAAACACATATATGTTTGTTGCATTTTTTCCAATGCATTTGAACAGAATTGCATCACAATGGGAGAGCTTCTCCTCATCGCATCTGGGTTTACACTGCTTCGTTCATGATCAGCAACGCGCACCACATGTTGTGTGCACATGCGATCGGGAGAAGCACCTCCCCACTGTGTATGAATTGCGTCCCTAAAAGTAATTCAAGAACAGCGTGTGAACATAACCCCGAGAACCTAAATGTGCAGACAGAGGCTGCAGAGGGAGCACAATGTGGTTGTGATCTCACTGCTGCATGTTTGTATACATACAGAGACTATGGGTGACTGGAGGCACGTTGCTGGACTGGAGCGCAATTACTACAACTGTTTTCTTGTTTTTACAACCAACCCACTCCACTGGTAAAAACAAAATATTATAAAATTCCAGTAATTTATGTAAATATATAAATATTCACACTTTTTCACACTTTGTCTAATTGCAACCAATTGGTAAGATCAAATAGGAAAGGCGTACACCTGTGTGTATATAAAAGCTCACAGCTAACAGTGCATGTCAGAGCACATAAAAATCATGAGGTCATGAGGAAATGCCCATATAGATCAGATACAGAATTGTGGCAAGGCACAGAACTGACCAAGGTTACAAGAGAATGTCTGCAGCACACAAGGTTCCTCAGAGCACAATGGAAGTTTGGTACGACTAAAACTCTTTCTCGACCTGCTAACCTAATCAATCGTGGGAGAAAGGCCTTGGTAAGAGAGGTAAAGAAGAACCGCAAGATCACTCCAGAGATGCTGTAGGGGATGGGAGAAAGTTCCACGAAGTCAACTATCACTGCAGGCCTTCACCAGTCAGGGCTTTATGTCAGAGTCTGCCAATGGAAGACATGAAAGCCTGCATACAGTTTGCAAAAAAAAAAAAAAACCTTGTGAAGGACTTCTAGACTATGAAAAATAAGACTCTCTGGTCTGATGAGATGAAGACTGAACATGTTGGTTCTAATTCTATGCGGTATGTATGGAGAAAATCAGGTGCTGCTCATATAACAAACCAGTGGCTTCACAACAACTCCAGAGCCCTGACCTAAACCCAATTGACCATCTTTGGAGAGACTTGAAATTGGCGTCCACCAACGTTTACCATCCAACCTGAGGGAATAGGAGAGGATTTGCAAGGAAGAATGGCAGAGTATCCTCAAATCCAGGAGTGAAAAACCTGTTGCATCGTTCCCAAGATGACTCATTGTTGTACTAGCTCAAAAAGGTTTCTACTCAATACTGAGCAAAGGGTCTGAATACTTACGACCCTGCGATATTTTAGTTTTTTGATCTGGCACAGGCGGATGTGTCATTACACCTCTTTGATGCATTTGCTGTCACACAGACCATAGGCATGCAGTCTGCATGATAGCTAAGGAGCTGCGTAGCTTGGGAACTAAGAGTTCCTGTGCTTCGCTACCTCAAGTAAGGGATGGGAGCCGGCCGTGGTATAGTGGATCCCATCGGAACTTTCTTTTTTTACTAAATAAAAAATACATTAAGAAGATTTAGCCATTGTTACTGGGTAATAAAAAGGACCATAGATGACATCACTCTGATAACATGACATGAAGTGCTCAATGATGTTACAAATCTCTCAATGTTTCAGCAAGGCACTGTGTAAAACAATTGACAACTTTTTACCCCTAAATACAACTAAACAGAGTTTTATTTTTCTGTAGTTGAATATTTTCAGATGATCCCTAAGTATTAGTTCAGTACAACAGTATGTCCTATCAGTGAAGTCTGCCAATCAGAAGCAAGGAGGCTTTGCAATGCAAGTAAAATTTAATATACAGGTGGTCTCCTACTTAAGAAAACCCGACTTACAGACGACCCCTAGTTACAAACGGACCTCTGCATATTAGTAATTTACTGTACTTTAGCCTTGGGCTACAATAACCAGCTATAACAGTTATTAAAGGCGTCTGTAATGAATCTTTATTGTTAATCCTTGTTCTTATGACAACCCAACATTTTTAAAATCCAATTGTCACGGAGACCAAAAAAATTCTGGCTGGGGCTACAATTATAAAATATACAGTTCCGACTTGCATACAAATTCAACTTAAGAACAAACCTACAGACCCTATCTTGTTTGTAACCCGGGGACTGCCTGTACAGGGCTCCATTAATATAATTGGATCAATTTAGGCGAGTTGCATATAAATTTGCAAACTGTTTTTTTTAACATTGCAGTCATGATAAGAAACTGTTTAGGGATAAGGGCAATCCTTTTAATGAAGTTCATGAAGTATTTATTTTGGGTGGGTTAATTTAAATGACAGATTGCCATTAACAATAAAATTATTCTCTTTTTGCTGTTTTTTTTTCCCATAATTTATACAGGTCAATCACAATGTTTAATTTTATAATTTTTTTACATATGACATGGTCATAACGCTCATTGACTAGTGGGAAAGTGCCTCAACACTTGGTCCGCAAACAGTGGTCTTGTGTACTGTTTGCGGCAAGAAGAAAACATTGTAGAAAAAAGCCAAAACGCTCACCTGATGGATGCTTCTGGCACCAACTTCCACTTCTGCGACTCCAAAAAAATCCAAAAAAGATACAACGATCCAGCGCGGGATAGTGAAAAAATCTTTAGGCACTTTTTATTGGCTCCAATAGTAACAATAATACAATACAATAATAAAACAATACGGAGCCACAACGCACTATGTTGCCCTCGACACAACCTATGCCCTTTAACACACAAACCTCTATAATTCCACATTTAACCACCACATCATATCCTTCCCCTTTTTTAGGAGCACAAGCCCTGGGTATCCAGCTCAGGGATCGGGACAAATGGGGATACAATGGGAAGTGACAGATCCCAGTACCCCCAATCCCCTTACTAATTTGGTCATCAACCTTTCCTCAAAAACACTTTCACCTCATGTCCTTTCACTACTGCAAAAAGGCCTCACCTTTACACAAACACCATTGTGTGATAAATTCCTTTGGATAAAAGACGTCAATATATTTGCACGTAAATTAGCACTTCACAAGATGCACAAAGAAGAAGAAACAGACAAGAAAAGATTCAAACAAAGGGAGACACAGGCCCTAGAGGCTTTACTTTCATTGGAGGATGAGAACTTGATAGGACCATCCGAAATCCAAGCACCGCTTACGGATATGAAACCTCGCTCCAAATATACACCTGCTTTCTCCAAATATTCAAACATCGAGACATTTGTCCAACTTGTATCAAATGACATAGAAAAACTGAAAATGGATAAGAATTAGGTTCAAAAACCTTAAGGCTGAGGAAGTTAAAGCTCTGGAGGAACTGCGCTCGGACCATGAGTTAATAGTGAAACCCTCGGATAAGGGGGGGAACACAGTGATCATGAACACCACAGATTATATTGACATGGTCCAGAGACTCCTGTCTGATAAGAACACCTATGAAATACTCCGCACAGATCCAACACTGAAGTATGTTAAGGAATTGGAACAACTCCTATCGGAGGCCAGGGCTGACAACCTACTCAGCCTGGATGAGTATAAAGTATTGTTCAATGAACATCCTACAATAGCCACCTTTTACGCACTACCCAAAGTGCACAAGGGATGGATGCCGATGCCGGGTAGACCGATTGTGTCGGGCTGTGATTGCCTGACACAAGCCTGTAGCATCTACATTGACAAGATGCTGCAGCCCTTTGTCTGTGCTCTCCCATCCTACTTACAGGAAACTAAAGACACTATTACAAAGATACAGGACCTCACGCTCACATCGGATACATTGATAGCCAGCCTGGACGTAGAGTCTTTATACAGCAATATTGAACACTCCTTGGGCCTCAAAGCTGTCGAATATTTTCTGAACACTAAAGGCATCCAGTTCAGAGCACACAACAATTTTTTGTTGAAACTTTTAAATTTTGTACTCACCAGGAATTATTTTCTTTTCAGGGGGTCCTTCTACCACCAGGTTAGGGGTACCGCAATGGGGGCGACGTGTGCGCCCTCATATGCGAACCTCTTTCTTGGTTGGTGGGAGGACTCCCTAGTTTTCTCCGATGAATTCGCAAACTACAACTGCCACATTGCCTATTGGGGCAGATTTATAGACGATGTGCTGATCCTCTGGGAGGGTGCTAAGGCACTATTCCATGAATTCGTTGAGAAACTCAACTGAAGTTTTTCTCAGCTCTTACACACGAGGGTTATGATTTGGGCATAATTAATGTTAAACAAAGGGACCACATGTTGGTCACAAACCCTGTCACACCCATCGTGTATACATTGCCCAAAGTCCATAAAGGGGAACATCCACCCCCCATGCGACCGATTATATAAGGCATTGGGTCCATAAACAAACCCCTCTGTGAATGGTTGGATGCCTTACTCCAACCATTAGTGGTGAGAACGGCAGGATACCTTAAGGACACGGGTGACGTCCTCAGAATCTTAAACAAAATAAAATGGTCTGCAGAGTACATGTGGTTGAGCTGCGATGCAGTATCATTATATACCTCAATACCCCATGAGAAAGCCATGATGGCTTTAAATTACCATCTCAATAAATACAGCACATACAGCATGGATTAGAAAAATTACATAAATGAGGTATTGTGGTTCTTCCTTTACAATGATATTTACTACCTTCGAATCAAGGGAGTATCTATGGGGGCTAAATTTTCACCGTCCATAGCCAATCTCACAATGGCATGGTGGGAGGAGTAATATCTTTACTCAGACTGTAATCCATATGTTGATGTCATTGTCTGGTATGGCAGATACATCGACGATTTGCTATTTATTTGGCGCGCCGATGTGTCTGCTATTCTGCTATGTGTCTGCTATTTTACTACTGCGAAAAGTTTACATCCGAAACATACTATCAAATCCATACCCATAGGATAGATGACACGGGCAAAAAGGAATTGTAGTTCGCAACAAGACTATGACACTGAGAACAAGAAAATTAGAACAAGATTAACCCAAAGGGGCTATACACGTAAGGTATTAAATCGGGCAAGTGAAATAGTTAAAAATAAACCCAGAGACAGCCTATTAGCTGAGAAATTACAATCTAAAAATAAACAGAACAACAACTTATTTTTGTCGTTACAATTCAGTAACCAATTTGAAGAAATCAGACATCTTATTCTTAAACATCTGCCAATCTTGTATCAAGATGAAAAATTGGCAGAAATCCTAAAGAACGGCTGCAACATAGTGTCTACCAACAAAGATAAAACTACCTGGCTGTCACATAGGGGTTTTTACCATTGCGGGGCACAAAGATGTAAAACATGTACAGTAGTAAAGACAAGAAGGAAATTTACTAATTCATCTAACTCATTAGAATTTGACATTAAAAATTACATCAACTGCAACAGTAACTTTGTTGTGTACATTATAGAATGCACCATATGTGATTGTAAATATGTAGGTGCTACCACCCGTAAATTGAAAAAACGTATTCTCAAACACCTAGGGGATATAGGAAAAAAAAAGGACCATAACAACGACTCTTTGATTGTGAAGCATATTGGATATTACATCTAGACACGAGATTCCCCAAGGGCATGAACTACAAGCATGAGTTCATGTTCCATTATTGAAACTATATGTCATATGTAAACCAATTCTTACGTAATGGATCCATCTCACATTTAAACTTGCTTTTTTGACTGCTACCTATTTCTTCTGTTTTTAACGCAGATTCTCCGTTTTGCTGCGGGCTTGACCAGTGCCAACTTTGGTCCTGTTTTTATATTACTCTATATGATCACTATCCAGGAACCAAAGGGGCATAGTATATCCCTATTACTCTCTCCGTTTCACTCTCAAATATGAAAAGTAGTCTATCGGTTATTTCCTTATAAATACGTGTTTTCAGAAAATATAAATTTACTTCATTGGATAGTTATGTTTATCTTCTACTGAGGACTATTGGGTACTGTAGGTGTTTTTAACATTACTGAATTATCCAATTTGTTTTAACCTAAATAAATAAACTATGTTTTTTAAATACTACCACACACCTGGAAGCGACACTGATTGCCCCGTACACACACCCGTCACAACAAGCAGGTGGGGCTCTCGCTATCAGCACATTGTAATGTAGGAGGAGTAAAATCCCCATATACTGCCATACTCTAGTATGGCAGTATTGTTAGGGCAGTCCTCAATGGGGACAATTCAGTATATTGGAGAGGATCCAAATTCAGGATGATGACGAGCTCACCGAGAATTTCAGACAAGAAGGTTCTCTGAATAAAACTCTGCTTTATTGGTGCATGACATCGTCTTATATACCCAAAAGAAGGGCGTTTACATGTTAAGCGGTCTTACAATTATTGGATAGTTTCATCGAACCATTAGGAAATATTATAACAATTGGTCAGTTTCCATTTAACTATATTTAATAATTAACATATGTCCTTGTTTACAGGGCATATCAATAATGAATAAATTCCATTATTGATTTTCCCATTAAGTGCCAGGTGCGAGCTGGCACAAGCTACCTTAATGGTTATTATTTCTTGATACCAATCAGAAGTTACTTAATAACTGGTCAAAGTCTCTTCTGGTCATCTAAACCAAGCAATATTTATACTCTTTATGCAACCTTATTTATTCAGCTCAATTCTCCTAAGAATGACCTGAGAGATATAACATAAACATGTTCTGAATAAGGGGGAGCATGAGGGGATATAGGATCCATCCCTATCAATCCCTCCTTTTGAGAACAAATATGAGGCTCTTCGCACTCTATGTACTTCAATGGTAAAAGACCACTGTCAGACTTCAAATTATGTTTCTTCACTGAATTCCCCAGAGTAGGGGAGTCTCATATCTTATTCTCACAACACTCTCTCTCCTTCATCATCATCATCATCTCCCTAGTGGATACACGGTCTTAGTGATGGATGTTTCAATCAGTCGTTATGTAAGTCCTTATTACAGTAAGTTAGCAATACAGTAACAAAAGGTGACTTGTGATGCTGTCATGACGGCTGACGAGATGAAGAGACCAGACCATACTGCTCCATTTTCTCAGCCAAAACTCCAACTGGTGGGTAAAAATATCATCAATGCTGGAGTTTCCGTCAAGTTCTTTGGATCACGGTGCTAATGTTCCAATATTGGACTATACTATGGAAATAATAAAAAACAATGATAAAATCCAAATTCTTAACCCCTCCTTTTTATACTAAGGACATGTCTATATTTATTTAATCTTTAAGTCAAAATATCAATAGTCAATATGTTGACCAATCGAGAACTAATTCCAGCTCTGCAGTTATTAAGTTTCCTGCTTTAAACTTATCAGAGATATCTCTTGGAATTCGAATATCATCTATATACATTCTTGGATCTAGGGAGCAGTCTTCTCTTTACACTAATGAGCTACATTTAGCTTACTCCTCGGCTCAGTTTATTTAGCAATCTAAGTTTGAGCTTCATGTTTCACCTTACCAATTTCCTGGAAACAAGGATTGTTCTCCTACTCATGGGGTTACCCAGTATGTTATGACTGGTGGGCGCAACTTTAAAAAACAATACATAGATAATAAATGGGCTCATACGAAGCCCTTCACATAGCTAACATACACAGTATGTTGTGAGTCTTTTTGGGTCATCAGAAAGTTTAAATGATGTATTCGTTAGAACTGGCAGTGGCAAATGCTATACAATTGGATTTACTTATAATTATCTTGTCATTATTTATCCTCTAGTATTTTTGTTCTGTGACGCATCTCTGTGATCTCACTTTCCCATATTGGGATAGCTTTTAGCATGGAAATACTTTGTTGGGGCCCTCCCTTCTGGTATATATATATTTCAAGTAATAGAGACCTTTGTCTTTTGGAGAAGACTAATAGGCCCTATTCCCTTTAGTCAATTCTTTACTTCACTCTATTGTGTTGGTTATTTAAATTAGGTATAGATTGTCTATCCTTTGCATATCTTGCTGAATTTTAATTACCTCTGTTATACCAAATCTACAGAAATTTCACTAATTTTAATTCTTCTGTATAAGTTTCCTTCACGCATCAGGAGAGCTTCCGGCCACCCTAAGAACAGATCAACATACACAAGAGCATACTACCAACCTTGGTTAGTTGCATGAGGTCAATTAGCAGTCATTGAAACAGATAGAGGTGTCTAGGTGTGTGATTTTTCCTATATTATCGTAGTTATGCACATGTGAGATATGCTTTTGTAAACCTGGCTGTGGTAGTAATAACCCCAGGTGTGGAGCGTTGTATGTCCACTAGAGAGCACATAGCTTCTTTAAACAGGTGAGTTGGACCTTGAGCAGCTTCAGCCATCATAGGGTACATAAATCTTGGTAGGCATATTCTCTCCCCAGCTTCCACAGATCAGACTCTTCCCGAGTGCCAGCCTTCGACCAGATCTTCCTCTCTTCCCCGGTGGTTTGCCAGGTCAGAGACTGTAAAATACTGAAGTCAAATGCATGGTTAGGCTCAGTGCTTACCTTGATCTGTGAGGTTTCTGTAACCTCTGCCGCTCTTGTCCTCCTGGTTGTCACCTTTTCCGCTTTATTCACCCTGTGGTTGCCTTGTGCCTCATTAGTGGCCAGTTTTGTATGTGCCTTTTACCTTTACTATGTCTACTTCTTGTGTAATATACAATGTTCCATCAGTTATTTGATTACTTTCTCATGTTCTACTAGTCTACCTATGGAGGTGCGGAAGTCCCTGTCTTTCTCCCTACAATATTGTATGTATTTACCTGAGACATTACTCTATGCGCTCCAATGAGGGCCTTCAGCTCCTCCTCCTGTGCAGACATGTGAGGAAGGAGTGGTTCTGCTTTTACTACATCATGTTGTGTGACCACTT
Organism: Engystomops pustulosus; assembly: GCF_040894005.1. NCBI lineage: Eukaryota > Metazoa > Chordata > Amphibia > Anura > Leptodactylidae > Engystomops > Engystomops pustulosus. The sequence goes on along the minus strand of NC_092411.1, from coordinate 167,675,879 downwards.
CATACCCACTGTGGAACCGTCCGTCCTCTCCGATGCTGGCTTTATCCGCCTACAAAAACTTGAAATCTGATTATTATCCTTAAGTTTCCTGTGCTATGATGTAAAGAAAACAAGAGGAATGATAAAAATAATTTTTCATGCCTGACTCAAGAATGCAGTGGTATAAAGTTTAGTGATAGCACAGTGTATGGTTACAGGTCTATTTGCTCATATATCATCTTATTCAGTAAGCTCTTCTTTAATTATTAAGCTTGAAACAATATCACAAATACAATGAAAAGAAGTTTCTTAAATATAAATACCAGAATGATGCAGCACAAATTTATACATATGATATCTTATACCCTCTGACTACTTGCAAAATGAGACTGAAATGGTACCAAACAGCTATAGTGGTGATTGCAAGACATCGGATGACTTTCCGAAAACCCCTTTGTTTACTCATTAGATGACTGTATCATAAAAAGAAGGTATTTCATAAAATAAAAATGTTTAAAATGGTAAAACAACGGTAAAACATAATGCCAAAAAGTATTGTTAAACAAAGATACCTTGTTGAGCAAGGTTTCCTATATTATACTTTCTATCTATCTTCCCCCCCTGTTGACATTGCATCAATCACATTAATGGGATTCAATGTCAAGCACTTAAAATTTTGTTGCCATGAGTGCTGCAATTTGCAATGTAAGTTTCTGAACAGGAAGAGAAAGTTTGCTGCATTATATTCAAAAAGTTATGCAAATTATGCAAAATGGAAATGGTGAAGTAGTTACTACATAATGGGGTATAATTTCAGAAGCAGTCTCTGAACTTAAATTCTTATAATATTTTTGCCTTAATTCAATACAATATAATAAAACGCCCACATGTAATAGGATTTAGTTGAGTCAGCTACCTGACGCTGCAGCTAAAAGGAGTGGAAATAAACGAAGGCTTCTAGGCTTCTGTGGAAAGTTGGAAAAGCTATGTGTCTAATCATTAATACAATTGTTGCATGAGGGTGCAGACATAGCAGATTCAAGACTTCTAATACAATACTCTACTCAAAGTAGTACATAGCTAAACTCCCATGTGTTACTTAGTGACTCGATTACCTTCATGTGTCAGAAAGAACATTTTCCTGAAATGAAATTTAGAAAACCAACCATTAAAATTTTTGGACTCCTAGTGGTGACATCCACCAAATATATCGTTGTTTCCTAAAAGTAAATGCAGCCAAAATTTTTGGACCCAGGGGAAACCCATCTGTAGAATTATCGTGATATTTTAGTCATGGGGAATGATAGGGTATTGGGCATAGATTGTTGCTGCATTCTTCAATCCCTTCAGCTCCTTGTGTATACAAGGTGCCAACAGAAGAGTGAGATGGGTTCACATGTGTCTGGTAGGTAACTGTTTCAGATGCATTAGGTTCTACTAACAAGTGAATTGTTCTACCATCTGGAAAATGGAGTGTAACCATTTTCTGAGACCCTGGAAGAATGGGGACACTGGGTGGTAATTTTACTGGTGCTCCTATGGGAGCGGTTTGAACGTTTATAACTTCTCCTAAAAGGTCCCATAGTTTCCCACAAGTGGGACACTTGAATCTCTGTTGGGAACATTTCCTTGGGAAATATTTTACTTGACCTAGCTCAGCTGTTTCTGCTGCCTGTACAACCTGGTCCCAGATTTGTTCTTCAGTACTATTTGGATCTTCGTCATCCAGAAGTGTCTCTATTATCCTTTCCTGACACCAATCCATTAGTTCTGCTAAGAAGTGTTTTTTTTAGCTTCTTTTGATAGTGCTTCCCATACAGTATTAACCAACTGTTGAGCACGTGTACTCATTTTTATTTATTTATTTATTTATTTTTTTATATCTTTGTTTATTACTTCCTAAAGCTGCTTATAAGGTCATTTCTTGTCAAAATAAATGTTATCCCTTATTCCACCTGCTATATCCCGGAAATATTAGTCAGAAGTACCCTGTCTTTAGGTCTATCTTTTTCTCTGGCTGCCTCTAAAACGCCCTTTTCCGTATTATGGCTATGAAGCCCACAACTACCTAGGTTGCCTTTACTCTATTGTCCTGCAACTTGCGGTACCCACTTATTTATAACTGAGCTCAACGAGCATATTTCAGTGCGTTGGTGTGCAGGCCCTTTAATATGATTTGTGACTTGGCCAAGTGACTACACCGGAGTCACGTCACTAAATCCTCTAGGCTCCTTGGGTAAGCACGGAAGAAACTCAAAGTAAATTTAGCGTATACATATCTCTTATACATCAGCCAGAGTGTAAGATTAACTAAACTTTTACAGCTTACTATGATGAAAGTTGTTTCTAGTGCGGGTTTAAACAATTCTTCCGACTTCAGCTAACAGTCTCCGAGAAGTGACAATAATCTACAACTTAAACCAGCCAGCAGGGGCGTCTTGTTCACACGCAAACCGGACAAGCCAGTATTACGGGAAGAGGTTAGTCTTTCTGGCCAGGAGTTGCCTTCGAGGTGGACTCATATCAGTCATACACCATTCATACAACAACATAAACAAACAACATATAATAGCGGCACAAACATAAACCTTCTCCAATATACTCTTATAATTATCTCAGGGATATTCTACGGTTCTTTGTCAATAAATATTGAGCAGTAAGAAGAAAGACTTATCTATAACGTACCGTAAATCCGGCGGCAGACTTTGAGATAGAGGAGACACAGAGAAGTTTGTGTAAGAATAAGGTTCTTACCATCCCCGGGGTTGTCTGTGTGTCCGCTGCCAAAGAGCCTGTTGTGTTGCCGGGTCTGCAGTACTGAAGTCAATCTGTTTCCAACTGCCCCGCGATTGGAAGCGCCATTTACTGTTAGGGCAGTCCTCAATGGGGACAATTCAGTATATTGGAGAGGAGCCAAATTCAGGATGATGACGAGCTCACCGAGAATTTCAGACAAGAACACACCCTGGTTCTCTGAATAAAACTCTGCTTAATTGGTGCATGACATCGTCTTATATACCCAAAAGAAGGGCGTTTACATGTTAAGCGGTCTTACAATTATTGGATAGTTTCATCGAACCATTAGGAAATATTATAACAATTGGTCAGTTTCCATTTAACTATATTTAATAATTAACATATGTCCTTGTTTACAGGGCATATCAATAATGAATAAATTCCATTATTGATTTTCCCATTAAGTGCCAGGTGCGAGCTGGCACAAGCTACCTTAATGGTTATTATTTCTTGATACCAATCAGAAGTTACTTAATAACTGGTCAAAGTCTCTTCTGGTCATCTAAACCAAGCAATATTTATACTCTTTATGCAACCTTATTTATTCAGCTCAATTCTCCTAAGAATGACCTGAGAGATATAACATAAACATGTTCTGAATAAGGGGGAGCATGAGGGGATATAGGATCCATCCCTATCAGTATATGATAGGATCTTACAGACAACCTAGGGTTAAAGTACCCTAGGGAGTCTGAAAAATAGTGAAAATTAAAAAAAAGGAAAAAAAAAATATAATGAAAAAAAACGAAAAACTTAAATCAGAACTGATCAGAACCTAGAACTGATATAAATATAAACAGTAAAAATCATAAACACATGGGTATCACCGTGTCCGAAAATGCCCGATCTATCAAAATATGATAACTTTTTTTTTCTCTGCGTTTAACCCCGTAACGGAAAATCACAGAGATAACGGAATTTTTTTGCCATTTTTAAAAATTTTTTAAATTCTATAAAAAGTGATCAAAAGGTTGCACAGTCCTAAAAAATATAATATTGTAAATGTCATCAAATTCCGCAAAAAACAACACCATACACAGCTCCATATACCAAAGTATAAAAAAAGTTATTAGCGCCAGAAGATGGCAGAATCCAAAAAAAAATTTTTTTGTATAGGAGGTTCTAATTTTTTTAAATTTATGAAAACATTATAAAACCTATATAAATTTGTTATCCCCGTAATCGCACTAACCCAAAGAATAAAGTAGACATGTCATTTGGGGCGTACAGTGAAATACGTAAAATCCAAGCCCACAAGAATACGGCACAAATGCGTTTTTTTTACCAATTTCACTGCATTTGGATTTTTTTTCCCCGCTTCCCAGTACACTGGAATGGAATATTAAATACCAACATTTTGAAGTGTACTTTGTTACACAGAAAATAAGTCATCACACAGCTCTGTACATGGAAAAATAAAAAAGATTTTTGAAGGTGGGGAGTAAAAAATGAAAATGCATAAACGAAGGGCTGCAGTGTTAAGGGGTTAATATAAGCCCAGTCCGTAACGGGATTATATAGGGTGAGGAAACGGATGGTAGCATGTATATAACCGAGACACAGATTTTTGGATTCATGGATTAAGATAAAAGAGCAACACAGGTAAAATTTGATACTTAATTGCCTTAAGGGCGCACTAGACAAACAGTACACACAATATATATATATATATATATATATATATATATATATATGTGTATATATATATATATATATATATATATATATATACACACTCACCGGCCACTTTATTAGGTACACCTGTCCAACTGCTCGTTAAGACTTAATTTCTAATCAGCCAATCACATCGCGGCAACTCAGTGCATTTAGGCATGTAGACATGGTCAGAACAATCTCCTGCAGTTCAAACCGAGCATCAGTATGGGGAAGAAAGGTGATTTGAGTGCCTTTGAACGTGGCATGGTTTTTGGTGCCAGAAGGGCTGGTCTGAGTATTTCAGAAACTGCTGATCTATTGGGATTTTCACGCACAACCATCTCTAGGGTTTACAGAGAATGGTCCGAAAAAGAAAAAACATCCAGTGAGCGATAGTTCTGTGGGCGGAAATGCCTTGTTGATGCCAGAGGTCAGAGGAGAATGGGCCACCCGTTACAACCAAGGTAGGCAGAAGAGCATCTCTGAACGCACAGTACGTCGAACTTTGAGGCAGATGGGCTACAGCAGCAGAAGACCACACCGGGTGCCACTCCTTGTAGCTAAGAACAGGAAACTGAGGCTACAATTTGCACAAGCTCATCGAAATTGGACAGTAGAAGATTGGAAAAACGTTGCCTGGTCTGATGAGTCTCAATTTCTGATGCGACATTCGGATGCGACATTCGGATGGACAGTCAGAATTTGGCGTCAACAACATGAAAGCATGGATCCATCCTGCCTTGTATCAACGGTTCAGGCTGGTGGTGGTGGTGTCATGGTGTGGGGAATATTTTCTTGGCACTCTTTGGGCCCCTTGGTACCAATTGAGCATCGTTGCAACGCCACAGCCTACCTGAGTATTGTTGCTGACCATGTCCATCCCTTTATGACCACAATGTACCCAACATCTGATTGCTAGTTTCAGCAGGATAATGCGCCATGTCATAAAGCTGGAATCATCTCAGACTGGTTTCTTGAACATGACAATGAGTTCACTGTACTCAAATGGCCTCCACAGTCACCAGATCTCAATCTAATAGAGCATCTTTGGAATGTGGTGGAACGGGAGATTCGCATCATGGATGTGCAGCCGACAAATCTGCGGCAACTGTGTGATACCATCATGTCAATATGGACCAAAATCTCTGAGGAATGCTTCCAGCACCTTGTTGAATCTATGCCACGAAGAATTGAGGCAGTTCTGAAGGCAAAAGGGGGTCCAACCCGTTACTAGCATGGTGTACCTAATAAAGTGGCCGGTGAGTGTATGTCTATATATATATATATATATATATATATACAGTCAACAAGGTACAAATACCCAGGTAGATCTACAAGTATCAGCAATTCGTATTTTAGTTATCTTATGTGTGGGCATAATGAAACCTGGTAGTCTACACCTTAAGATCTTTCCTCTGCACTTGATGGTAAATGGTTTCCCAGACAAAAGATAAGGGGCATCGAGTGTGTCTTGATTATATAAGCTGTAGACACACCTCTGCCCACCCCCAGGATGGCTCATATGACCCTCCCACCTGGTATTAAGTAGCCATAGCTTCTCAAGGGAAAGTCGTAGGGTCAGGCTTCTAGTATCATTGGATCTGGGTGAATCCCTGGATTGCATTGATACCATTCCCGACCCATTTGCTATGGTACCATCCAGAGATATGTATATCTCTGGACCCAAGGGTGCTAGAGCCTTGAGAATTGTGGCACTGGGATCTGCTGACGATAAAAAATCAAAAAATGTAATTCCCCTTAGGCTGAGATGGACTATGACTCCATATCCAACATATTAGTCCGAAAGTTTTATGACTCATTGTCTCCTGTTTAAAAACAGGAGAAATTGGAGAAACTAGAGAAATGCTTTGAAGCTTGCCTAATGGAGCTAGCCTAATGGAGCTAGCTAGAGTGTTAACTAACACTGCCTGCAGTGTTAGTTAACACTCTAGCTACCTCCATTAGGCTAATTACTGAGGAAATATTACTGAGGAAATAGAGCAGTGTTGGCGAACCTATGGCACGGGTGCCAGAGGTGGCACTCTGAGCCCTCTCAGTGGGCACTCAGGCTGTTGCCCCAGCACAGAATTCACCAGACAGGACTTGAGAGATCCTCCTGCACACCCAGGTATCCCAGGATGTGAACCACTCTGGGTCTATCTGAGACTGCAGGAAGAGAAGGTGTGGACAGGGTCAGATTATCACTGGAGCCACTGAAGTTCCTGCTCATGGCCCCACAATTCTTCCTGTTCATTGGGTTGTCAAGGGATGTTCCAATGGCAATATGAATTTTCCAACCTTCTGTCAACGATATTGGTGTCCTCCGGACTGTTGGAAGCTGTGGTATAGCACAGAGCAAGAAAATTTTAATAATTTAATGCTAGAATTGCTGTGTTGGCACTTTGCAATAAATAAGTGGGTCTGGTTTGCATTTTGGGCACTCGGTCTCTAAAAGGTTCGCCATCACTGAAATAGAGGGTCACCTATATAAACAGATGGAGCGTGCTGCACAGGAGGGAACAATAGTGATTATGGGAGACTTTAACTTTCCAAATATAAATTGGGCTCAAGGTTCTTGTTCATCTGTGAAGGGGAGACATTTTATCAACTTTCTTCAGTATAATTTTATGGTGCAGCTTGTAGAAGATCCCACAAGGGGCAATTCTTTGTTGGACTTCTAACAATGTGGAAATTGTCCAAAATGTCATTGTCTTGGGAACAGCGATCATAACATAATTATTTCCCTAACAAAACATGCACTACTGAATTCTGTCTATTCAACATGTATTTATTACACAACAAATATAATAAAATGTATTACATCATATAAAAAAATAGTATTACAAATTGTGGCATTTGTTATTTCATATTTTGCTATATGGTACTACATCACATATATGCACATATCTGGACAAATGAAAAATCTGACTACAACCTTCTTAAAATTTGTGCATGTACAATTTATGCTATCATTAGTTTTCTGAACGGACCACACCAGGGTTTAGATATAGCCTTTAGATATATTTAGGTATAGCCTATGAATCGTCAGCATAAATTTGTTGTGTCTGTGTATATTTCCACTTTTGTTGTATATAAGTCACCTAAGATAATAGGTTAAATAGGTTACACTGTTGTCTATGTCCATGTTAATGCCTTCCAGCTGGACTAGTTAAATATTTCCACCAGAACAGATATCCAATGTCCAGCCGTGGTTGTTTGATCACAAAAATTTTTTGGATCCGATGGTTAAATACTGTAGAGAAGAAGAGGTACTTGTATTTAACTTTTGGCACAGTTCTTTACGTAATCTCCGCTGCAGCCGGAGTTCACTGGGTCCTAGTGCTGAATGTGGCATGACTGAAGTGTGGAAGCCGGCTTCTGGCTTGTATCATGCAAAGCCTACCATATATGTCTAAAATTTAATGTAAGGGTGGAAAGTCTTTATTGCGTCAGAAACGTATAGTAAAGTGCAGGTCTTCAATATATTGTGAATATACAATTATTTTTTTTTAAATTTACATTAAAAAAGTAATTTCACCTGCGTGACCTGAACCCTGACCTTTTTGCACTTCCGTTGACCGTGACATACACTCCCTGGAAGGGTGGTTCCCCACAGGCATGAGGGAAGCAGATGGTTTATGGCTAACCAATTGAGTAGTTTTATACAATCACTAGGTCCCTCACACTCCCTCACACGGGAATTGACATTTATAGAAGAAATATTTACGAATAAGGTTGCTCCTAGACATATGATCTCGATGGTCTACGGGTGGTTGCCGAGAGAGAGGGCTAAGAAGCTCCCAGTTCCATACAGACAGGCATGGGAGAAAACACTGAATAAAACTTTTTCCGAAGAGGAATGGGACAGGGCAGCTGTCCTGACCCACAAATTATCTGTCTCGTCACAAATCCAGGAGACAAATTTTAAAATTGTGTCAAGGTGGTACCGAACCCCAGTAAAGCTACATAAGATGTTTCCACTGGTGTGTGACGTCTGCTGTAGGTGTAATCGGGAACAAGGTTTCATGCTCCATATTTGGGGGTCTTGCCCTGGGGTTAGGAACTTGTGGGTGGCGGTTTTCGCACTCTACAATAAATTGTGGTCAGATAATATTACACCACTTCCAGAGCTTGGGCTAATGTCTATGATTCCTGGTGTTTCCCCATCAAGGGCCCAATGGGCAGAAACCCTGAATCATATAATGAGAATGGAGGAGATGAGAGCCACGGAGGGGCTGGCGGATTCACAGCTTGATAGATTCACCAAGGTTTGATCCCCATGGATTGACTACAGTAGCTTAACGGATTTTGCCTCTTGGATAGCAGGAGATGGGGCAGTCCGTTGACATCCACTAAGTCACATAATTTTTAGGCGAAACTAGCAGTGGATAACTGAGGATCAGCTTGTGTTACTTACTTCTTTTCTTCCCTCTCTCTCCCAATGTATTCTTCCCCAGTGTTTTTTCTTTCCCACCCCCTTGTGTCCCTGAATGTGTTTTCCCTTGTTTTTTCCATGTCGTATATGTTTAATGTGGTTAATGTGTTCGGCAATAGTCTCCTAGAGACACAGAGGTTCTCAACTCTCTCTTCAGACATCCCATAATAGGAGATGGCCTTGACACCGGCATAATTAATGTACCGATTATGATGAGACCATCTGTATACAATCCAGTTATGCTATTGGATGTACTATGTCTGTGTCTGTATACACATATTGCTTTTGTTTATACCTAATCCATTTGAACTGTTTTGACTTTTGTTAATTGCTAATTTCAATAAAAAAGTCAATTTTTTTTTTTACTTTCATATAAGATCAGAGTAATATATAAGAATGACCATCAACTCCTAATGCTTTTTCACAAGAGTGTGTATCGTGTGTAGTAGGATGGAAGAGAGGATGAAGCAATGTAAAAAGTTGTATTTATTTTAATCGAAACTGATTGAATTGGCATTTAAAAGGTAATATTCTGACTTTGGCACATGAAGTGGCGTAATGCAACCAAAATTTGTAGTTTTAATTGGTAATACATGTAACATCAAGTGCAAAAACAAGAAATGGCCAGTTATTATTGCCAGTGAGACGGACCAAAATCCAGACCAGGTTTTGGGTAAGAGTAAGGCACTTACTCCATGATGGATATACGAGCTATATTGTAGCTATTGAAAAAGGGGTTAGACGCCCCAAAATGAGTCTAGCTATATAGCCACATTCATAGATTCGTCAGCTTACCCTTGGGAAAGGTTACTACACAAAAGCGAAGATAAAATACAGTGGTATATACAAGTATTAACATCAAGCCAAAGGAAGCCGGCTTCCACACTTCAGTCATGCCATTTAACTTTCAAATTGTGTCGCAAGATCAAGCTCTTGCACGAAGCGACACATGCACAATATCGGGCGCACTAACTTAGTGAATTGCGGCACAGTGCATGATCGTCAGACAATGCACTTTCGTGAACTCTGTAGGACCGGGCAAGTAAATGTGCCCCATTAAATTTTAAGAAGGCTAATTTCCCAAAATCCAGGGCTTCACTACAGGATATAAACTGGAATCATAGAATGTGACATGATGATACTAATGTTAAAGGGGTTGTCCGAGTTCTTTAAAAAAAGCTAAAAGTGGCCGGGACAGGGCTGCTTAAAAAAAATAAAGATGTACTTACCTCCCGGTGCCCTCCCATATCCAGCGCTGCTGTCGCTCCTGTCCGGGCGCCATGTAAACAAACATGGCAGCCGGAGCAGCGCTGGACTCAGCTTCCGGCCGGCCGTGGCCGGGCACGCCTATCCGTCCCTATACACAGCATTGTGTATGGGGGCCAGAAGGTTGTCGGGTCCGGCCGGAACTGAGTCCAGCGCTGCTCCGGCGGCCATGTTTGTTTACATGGCGCCCGGACAGGAGCGACAGCAGCGCTGGATACGGGAGGGCACCGGGAGGTAAGTACATCTTTATTTTTTTTAAGCAGCCCTGTCCCGGCCACTTTTAGCTTTTTTTAAAGAACTCGGACAACCCCTTTAAATGTGAGACATTCAATACTTCTATACTTGGTCATCATATTTCTAAATTTATTCCAATAGGTAACAAGTATAGACTGGCTAGATTAAACCCCGTGTGGCTTACAGCTACAGTTAAAAGGCAAAAAATAATAAAAAGAGGGCATTCAAAAAAGGCTTTCAAGGCTTTCAATACTTACAAAATAAAGACAGGTGGCCAAAGATAGCAAAACAAATCCAAAGACATTTTTTAAGTATATCAATGCAGAAAAAAATGGGTCAGAGCAGGTTGGACCCTTATATTCTGAAAATGGGGCTTTGGTGACTGGAGTCCAAGAAAAGGCGGAGATACTAAAGACAAAGACAAGCGGGTGGTTCCAGTGCAGGTGATGCATGCTGTAATATACTAGACTGGCTGAATGTAGACATGATCCAATCTAAGCTAATAAAATGTGTAAAAGGCTAGTTGACCAGATGGGTTACACCCCAGAGTTATTTAACAACTTGGTTCTTGGACTTTGCAAAGGCATTTGACACTGTCCCTCATAGACGTGTGATGGGTAAAATAAGGTTTATTGGTTTGGAAGGAATAATTTGCAAGTGGATTGAAAACTGGCTGAAGGATTGTATTCAGAGAGTTGTGGTCAATGATTCCTACTCACCAGGGGGCCTGTGGAAGCGGTGGCACGCAAAACACATGTCGGGGTACTTCATCTACATACACTGCATACCACGGGTACACTAAATTAGAGAAATAGGTGTAATGGAATCACTAGGAAAATTAATTTGTTATATTGCTTTACCATGTTTAAACCATTGTTGAAACCATGGTTAGTTGTAATCATGCATTGGCACTTTAATATGGCGAGCTGATGTATACTAGAAGCTAACATTGCACTGGCATTAGCATTTTTTGTGAGACACAGCAATTTGCACATATTGATATGCCCTATGAAAAAACTATGAATTGTTTAATGTGAAGGTGATGAATTATATGGACCTTCGGGAATAATTTAAGATTTTCTTGTGGTTATTTATAAATGTTGTAATGAGCTTTTTATATTAGTTCTGATAAAAAGAAGTATATTTTTAATCTCTTTGTGATTTAATGTGTATGAACCAATTTACACTCATGTATCTTTGGAATCGTGTTGAATAGTTTATGGATTCTAGTAAGAAGGATTATTTTGGAACTAATGTCTTTTTTCTGTTCTGAGCTGATAATTTGGTTTTTCTATATACACATATGCATACACAATACATAGACATACATATTTATTTATGTACATATACACACACAATTATCTATAAACACATGCATACGCACAGACACATAAACACATCATGCACATACAGTGTACATATAAAGCCACATTTGCTTAGACTACCACCTAACTACACACAGATTACAGATACACACACTAAGGCCCCTTCCACACTAGCGAGTGTGATGCGATGAACTCGCATCACACTCGCAACGCAAGCTGCCAGGAACGCACGGCCCGAACGCTGCACCGCGGGAGTGAACTCAGCATGTCAGTTCACTCCCGCGGTGCAGCGTTCGGGCCGTGCGTTCCCGGCAGCTTGCGTTGCGAGTGTGATGCGAGTTCATCGCATCACACTCGCTAGTGTGGAAGGGGCCTTACACGTCGAACATACATACATTCACCTCCCATGATAAATGGTTGCACACTTTTTGGGTGGAGAATGGAGGATAGCTGGGAATGAATCTGCTGCAGTAGGGGATAGGGCCCACAATTTAGTAGGAGTGTACAGATTCTGCTTTTTACTTGTCTTCCTCTGAATGCAGGAAGCTCCTTATGTAATGTAGAGAAGGGAGATCTGAGTGTACCACATGCAGTGACTTCACTGCATAAAGAAAAAGAGCAGCTACAATGTGCCATGCCCCCTTTCCCTAGAAGTATCTGCAACATCCCCCACTGGGGCCTGACCTTTTTCGGTGAGCTGTAGGAAGCTGGGATCCTGAATACTGGATTGGCTGGCTAGTGCAGCCTAGCACACACCGATGATCATGGGGGATTCATCCATAGCCTGGCAGATTTTAAGCAGGTGGTGTGTGCAAGAAAATAGCGGGAGAGCCTTACAGAGTAGGTTTCTCCCTGGGGCAATCCCAGTGTGTAGATGGGGATCCCTGGGGATGAAGGATGGGGAGCTCCTGATGGTGTGCAGCCTGATCCAGGGATCACTCAGAGCCAAGTTGGTGAAGTATAATTTACGGTTCTTTATTGGTACAGGCAGCAGCCTTAACAGCAGCAAAACTTTTTGGAGCTCAGGCCCTTGGGAAGTTTTGTACACTGTGGTAAATAGTTTCAGACTGGGCTTGGAATGTTGTAGCAGAGTCCTTGTGGTGAAGCTCTGCTTTGGATCTGGTCTCCCTGCAGGCCAAGGTGTTAGGGCAGATTGCCTCAGACACCTCTGTTTCCTGGATTGACTTCCTGGACTGACTCACAGACTGACCTCTAAGAAATAACCTGGAACCTCCCAGCTACAAGGGGCTTTAAAATCTGGGGCTTGAGAAAGTGCATAGTTGCGTGAAACGACCCGTTGCTTGCCGTGTTCGGCGTCCTCCCTGCACTGCCACATGGAGCAATAAAGCTCTTTTTTATTTCATCCGATTGGTGAGTACCACTGCTTTTTTCTACTTATGTGCTTTAAAACCTCCCCTTGTAAACTGGAAATTCACTTGTCCAACCAGCTTGCTCCTACATCACAGTATCATAAATACATTCAACTCATGACCTCCCAGACAGAGACCTCCTAGTGAGGTGCGCAGGCTGACCAGAAAGCTCCTGACATGGAGAGGGACACTTTCACAACACCTACCATGGCAGGGGTGTTGCACATTCCCCTAATGGAGAAAATGTATTGTCTGTGGAACAGGTTTGGCCGATGCACCTTATGCCTGCCTTCTCCACGATGGGGTGTGCAGAGGAATCCATCGGGTCCTATGTTAATTATTTTTTTATCAATAAACTCTTCACTGTCCCACCACTACACTCAGAAGGCTGCCCTAGGTCTTGTGTCAAATATGGCCTGCCTGTACCAAAGACCCTAAAAGCATTAATTACCCCAGAAACTTCAAATATAATAATGCTGTAAAAATCTTCTCCCAGGTGAGAAAAATAATGTGCAGACTACATATAATTATCTATACCACACAGTAGATAATAAATAATTTAAACCTCAGACAGACAAAACTTAATAAAAATCCCTAGAAACAAATATTGATGAAAACCCCATATCAGAATAAATGAAGCAGACCTCAGACCAGCCAGTAACTAATAGGATCAGATAATACAAAATTGTACACAGTGCCAACAAATAAATTAAAATATATACTGTACCCTGAAAAAAAGCTATGCAGTTCCTCACAGTTATTAATGCAGGAATATATTGGGTATTAATCAGGGCCGGTTCTAGACAAAGTGGGACCCTGGGCAAAACTAAAAGTGTTAAAATAAAACAACAAAATAAAACAATTTTATGACCAGTCACAGTCAGCAAGAGGCTCCCTTTAGTATGGTAAAAGAAACAGTAATATGGGAGAATTTTATAGGAGATGGGGAGATTGATGGGCAACACGGTGGCTCAGTGGTTAGCACTACAGACTTGCAGCGCTGGTAAACATCTGAAAAGAGTTTGTATGTTCTCTCCCCTTGTTTCTGTGGGTTTCCTCCGGGTCCTCCGGTTTCCTCCCACACTGCAAAATTAGATTGTGAGCCCCATGGGGACAGGGACTCATCTGCAAGCTCTGTGCAGCGCTGCGTAATCTGTGTGCGCTATATAAATAAAAAATTATTAATTATAATTATTATGATAGATAAATATGAAAGATGATAGAGATTTTTAGAAGCAGAACTTTAAAGTAGATGATATATACAGTAGATGGATATGAGAGATAAATACAGTAGAAGAGAAATAGAAGATTGATTAGTAAATAGAGAAAAAGCGAGATGGTCAGATTATAGGAGATAGATGATAAGCATCTTCACCCAGGAATTTAACCAAGAGGTATTAACCCTTTCACTGCCAGGCATTTCTGGATATTTTGTTGCATTATTGACCAGAGCAATTTTTACAATTTTGATGTTTAAAAATTAAATCGAAATTACAACAAAAAGAATTCAAGTAAACCCAACAAACCACATATTTTCTGAAAGCAGACACTTGCCCCATTTTCAAAATTGCATTAAAGAGTTTATAGACATAGGCACCTTCATGCAATTTTGTAAAAAATACTTAAAATTTGACTTTGATGGCAAAAAAATGTGCTCCAAACAGAAAATATTTACCTTCACATCTCCAAAATGTAACAGATGGACATGTGTAGAGTTCACAAATGTCCAATATTGATATGTTCACATAAATAAATCATCATTATATCACTAAAACTAGATATCTGCTTTTCAGCTACAAATTTTGAGACAGTCACAACCTGCAAAATATATCAATGAAACAATAAAAAGTAAAGGTGCCATAAAACCTATATCATTTTGAAAGCAGAAAACCAGGCGATGTATTTGGCAATTAACATTCCAAATTTCCTCTAAATATGTACAAATCCTGAATACTTATAAAAAGAAAAAAAAGATGTGAGGAGATCACACAGACCCCACATGTGTATATTCACCAAAATATGCAGCAAAGGGAATGATGTTAAATCCACAGGGGACACCAGACAATTTTTGCAAAAGTGTCACACAGATCTATCATTGTATACTCCCTTACATAATGGTAACCCAAATAAATAACTATATATCTATAAACCAAGCTAATGAGATAATAAAAGTCACGTTTAAATGTGCGACAATGTATTAGCCGCACAATAACAGAACCCTCCGCGCTTCATAAGAATTTGAGTGAAAGCATCATAACATAGGTGTAAATAATGGAGGATGGTGTTGAATTAAAACTTTATTCCAGAACATGTGTGTGTTTTTGTTGTTACATATAACTTTATGGACATGTTCTGGGTAGCAGTGTTAATATATAATATCGAGGACGTTCATTTTATCAGTCAATTTTCACAAAAAAAAAATCACAAAATAAAAGGCAATAAGAGAGAAAATGGGGCATATTTACTTACCCGGCCCATTGGCGATCCAGCGGCGCGTTCTCTGCGGTGGATTCGGGTCCGGCCAGGATTTATTAAGGTAGTTCCTCCGACGTCCACCAGGTGGCGCTGCTGTGCTGAAGAGCATCGGAACGCACTGGAATACACCGAGCCCGGCTGAGTGAAGGTAAGTGCAATTTTTTTTTTTTCGTTCGGCCATGCCCCCCGATATCCGTTGCGTGCATGCCAGCGCCGATGCGCCACAATCCGATCGCGTGCTCCAAAATCCCGGGGCAATTCAGGGAAAATCGGCATTTTCGGGTAACACCTCGGGAAAACGTGAATCGGGCCCTTAGTAAATGACCCCCAATGTGTTCTTAGATAGTTCTGGATAGGAGAGGGTTTAAAACATGAATATTAGTTGATATTATCCCTTTACAAAATGTGGTAACATATATAGTGAATGTTTCCATTATCTGTGAGGTATGCAGCAAATACTCCCTGCAGCCTGATGGCTAAGAATCTGGAGGGGGCTACATTTCAGGGGGCTGTATCTCTGGCCTTGTGGCACATAGAACCTCACTTCTTTTTTTTTATGAAAGAAGAGAGTCTCCCCTTTTATTTGAATCTATAATTGTGTTTCTATGTGTCAGGAAAACTGAGATATTAACTGTTAAACTGTCGTTGGGAGTGATTTTTATATATAAAAATGGCACCTGATATTCTCACTTTAAACCTGAATATCTCTGGATCCCTGGCACCTAGAAACAAAATTCAAGATTCATTTGAAAGAGATTCTCCCCCTGGGCAATTGCCCACTTTGCCTACCCATAGTGCTGGCCCTGGTATTACTTCTTTCTAAGTGATATTATAAATTGTCAACTTAAAAGTTGCTACAGTAATAAATGGCACTTATATAACATGTACTGTATGTATCACTGCTATTGTCAGCTTGAACAGGGCTGCACAGAATCTTTTTTTAGCAACTACTTATTGTTTATTTCTTGGAAGCATTCTGTGTATGGATTCATAATGACAAGATCCTTATTACAGAATTCAGAAGAACCCAAATTATCTCTGAAGTGCACAATGTGATCAAAGACACTGGTCCATCAAGTCCAACCTATGTCAACCTACAGTGTTGATCCAGAGGAAGGCAAGAAAACCCTCTCAGCTGATGCTAGTTAGCTGCTACCACTTAAGTAAATAAATGGCAGTCAGAAAACAGTTTTAGGAACATTTTGATAGGGTTTCTCTCTCCTAAAACCAGGCACTAACAAAAATAAATTAGTAGCAACGAAGTATCTGCATTTTTGGTGCAATTTAGCAAATATGAGGTGTAGTATTAATTTTTTAAAACAGAGGACCGGGTACGTGGCCCTCCAGAAAAATTAAATAGATAGAGTACTATAGCTAGAGCCAGCTGGCCCTGGCAAAAAATAGCCAGTTGCCTCTGCTTTAGTGTACAAAGAGGAGGAGAAGGAGGAGAATGAGGAGGAGGAGTGCA
Source organism: Engystomops pustulosus (assembly GCF_040894005.1). NCBI lineage: Eukaryota > Metazoa > Chordata > Amphibia > Anura > Leptodactylidae > Engystomops > Engystomops pustulosus. The sequence continues at coordinate 167,658,875 of NC_092411.1, read as the reverse complement.
TACATGAGAAATATTCAGGTTGAGCTGTTTTCACCTGGTGGAGAATGGAAATCATGAAAAATCCATGCTTGATTCATCTTGACAAGAGTCAGCCTGTCAGCGCTGTCAGTCGACAGGCGTGTACGCTTATCGGTGATGATGCCACCAGCTGCACTGAAAACCACTCTGACAACACACTAGTGGTAGGGCAGGCAAGAACCTCCAAGGCGTACAGCAACAATTGGGGCCAGATGTCCAGCTTTGAAACCCAGTAGTTGTAGGGAGCTGTATGATCATTTTGGACGATGGTATGGTCAGCTACATACTCCCTCACCATCTTTCTGTAAAGATCACCCCCTACTCTGCCGAGACTGGGGAAAGGTGACAGTGTCTTGCTGGGGTGACATAAAACTGGCAAAGGCCTTGTAAAGTGTACCCCTGCCAGTGCTGGATAAGCTGCCTGCTCGCCTACTCTCCCTCGCTACTTGTCCCGCAGAAGTATGCCCTCTGCCGCTAGCGGTGTCAGATGGGAAAGCCTGTTTCAGCTTGTGCACCAGGGCCTGCTGGTATTCATGCACTCTCACACTCCTCTCCTCTACTGATGAGAGTGGAAAGATTTTGCTTGTACCGTGGGTCCAGGAGAGTGCATACCCCTTAATCGTGCTGGAAAAAATTCTTTGAACGCGAGGGTCATGGGATAGGCAGCCTAGCATAAAATATCTGCCAACGCGCAACAATTCACTCCCCTCACTGGCCTGACTCTACATTTCCTCCTCCTCCTCCAACTCCTCTTCTTCTGCCCATACACGCTGAACAGTTAAAGACTGAGCAATGGGCCCCTCTTCTGTCTCGCCAACATTCTCCTCCTCTTCCTCCTCCACTTCCTCCGATATGCGCTGAGAAACAGACCGGAGGATGCTCTGGCTATCAACAAGGGAATCTTCTTCCCCCATCTCTTGTGATGAGTGCAAAGCTTCCGACTTCATGCTGACCAGAGAGTTTTTCAACAGGCCAAGCAGCGAATGGTGAGGCTGATGATGGTGGCATCGCCACTGACCATCTGTGTTGACTCCTCAAAGTTACTCAGCACCTGACAGATATCAGACATCCACGTCCACTCCTCATTGTAGACTTGAGGAAGCTGACTGACCTGACTAGCAGTTCTGGTGGAAGTTAACATCTGGCAATCTACAATCGCTCTGCGCTGCTGGTAAAATCTGGATAACATGGTTAATGTGGAATTACACCTCGTGGGCACGTCGCACAACAGTCGGTGAGCGGGCAGTTGGAGGCAGCACTGCGCTGCCCTGAGAGTGGCAGCATCTGTGGTGACTTTCTGAAATGCGCACAGATGCGGCGCACCTTCGTGAACAAATCAGACAGATTGGGGTATGTTTTGAGGAACCGCTGAACTATCGGATTTAACACATGGGCCAGGCATGGCACATGTGTCAGTCTGCCAAGTTGCAGAGCCGCCACCAGGTTACGGCCGTTGTCACACACAACCATGCCTGGCTTCAGGTTTCTGGTTCAGCGGTGCCAGCCACAGATCGGTCTGCGCTGTGATGCCCTGTAATAGCTCTTGGGCGGTGTGCCTTTTATTGCCTAGGCTCAGCAGTTTGAGCAGCACCTTCTGTCGCTTAAGCGACGGCACTGCTGCTGTGCCTAGAGCTACCGACTGATGGCGCCATGCCCACGGATGGTAATTCAGAGCAGGAGGTGGAGGAGGGGTGGGAAGAGGAGGAGGCATATTAAGCCCGAGAGACCGTGACCGAGGTAGACCCCGCAATCCGGCGTCGGCAGTATATGAGCGGCCCCAGGGTCAAACTTGGTCGCAGCCTCCACCAAGTTAACCCAATGTGCCGTCAGCGATATATAGTGGCCCTGCCCAGCAGCACTCGTCCACGTGTCTGTGGCTAGGTGGACCTAGGGGAAGGAGCAGTGTTGGGCCCGGCCGGAGGTTCCATTGAGTGGGGTGTTTAGCACTCATATGCCTGCGCATACTGGTGGTGGTAAAGCTAGTAATGGTGGAACCCTGCTGATCCTGGTGTGGCACAGGTTGCACACCACAGTCCGTTGGTCATCCGCTGTTTCTTTAAAGAACCTCCAGACTTGAGAACATCTAGCCCTCGCCACTGGAGCTTCACTACGTGAAACATTTGGCGCTGATGCACCAGCTCTGGCCCTACCTCTCCGTCTGGCCTCATCGCTGCCTCTTCCAACCTGTTCTCGTATAGGACTCGCCTCCGTCTCAAAAGCACTGTCTTCACCCGGGCCTATCAACCCAGCTTGGGTCTGTCACCTCATCATCCTCCGAACCCTCACTCTGCTCCCCCCTGGGACTTCCTGCCCTGACAACAACTTCACCACTGTCTTCCACTATGTCAACAATGTCATCATCACCCACAGACTGCGACCGTTGAAAAACCTGGGCATCGGGAAAGAGCTCAGCAGCAACCTGAGAAGTGGTTTGTGACTCTGGGAAGGGTCCAGAAAACAGTTCCTCAGAGTATGCTGGATCAAATTCCAAATTTTCCTGGGAGGGCAGACTGGGGGGAAGGAGGTTGAGGTGGAGGAGCTGGAGGAGTGCTCACTTGGGTAACAAGGGTGTACTGCGTGGAAGACTGACTGGTGGACAAAAGGCTTGAAGCATTGTCCAAAATCCACAACATCACCTGTTCGCACTGTTGTGGTGCTCTACCACGAGTCCCAGTAAGTTGAGACATGAAGCTAGGGAGTGAAGCTCTGCGGCGTTCCCCTGATCCCTCATCAGTATTGTCTCACCCCGCCCAGGACCACGGCCTCTGACCCCTGCAGTAATTGGATGCCCACGCCCTCGTCCTCTACCCTTAGCCCTCAGGTTCAACATTTTCCAAATTAAAGTCTGTTTTATAGAACAAGACGTGCAGAAGAAATCAGACAGAAACCTCAAAAGATGATTGCTATGGCTAGTTTCTAACCAACACTGACAGCACACAAAAGGATTTTGTGCTGTGACTGTCACTTTAACTTTTGAAAAACGCTAATGTAGCCCTAACAAGGGCTGTTGGGTTCTTGGAGAATCAATCCTGCCTAACAGTAAGGTTCTTGGAGAATCACTCCTGGCTAACAGTAATCTACTAGAACACCCTAACGCTATACCTGACCAGCAGCAGCTCTCTCCCTAACGACATCCAGACAGAGAATGATCCGAGCAGCGCAGGCAGGGGCTAGTATATTCACTGAAAAAGGGGTATATGGTTGTAAACCTCCCTATTAAAGGACACTGTTCACTGAGAAGAAAAAAGGGAGTATGAACTTGTTAAAACTTAACCTTTAATAAACTATAAAAATTTTTAGAAATATCTCGAAGATATACTGATATAGCGTATCCCCGCATTGATGATGAGCCGCTATCATCAATGGGGGGATATGCTATATCAGTGTTCTTAGAGACTAGACACAATATGAATTGTCTTGTCTAGCCAACTATTAGTTACATACATCATGATCCCTGATGAATGTGTTCAGGAAACTCGTCGGATCTAACTAAAATTGATAGGAGAGCTAGTGGGGGATAGATTGGTATCGATGGCTACTTAGTACACCTGATCAGGCCAGCCAACCACTGCTATCGACATGTAAGTGTACCACGTGATGCTGGGTGTACTGCAGAGTCTCCTGGCTTGTGATTGGCTCTGTTTCTTGCCGCTAAAAATCTAAACGCCGGGAGATGCAATTTTCTCAAGATGGCGAAATACTTGTCCGAGCAACGAGCAGTTGCAAGTACGCTAATGCTCGAATGAGCATCAAGCTCGGAGGAGTATGCTTGTTAATCTCTAGTCTTTAGTTTTTCTATTAGTGGTGTCATGTGCGGGCAATTTTTTTGCAGGATGAGATGTTTTTTTCCAGTGATACCATTTGGGTTTGGTATGCCCTAGTGTTCAAAAAACATATTGGGGCACATTTACTTAAATGGTCCGTAGGAGATCCCGAAAGTGCATTGTCTGACAACAATGCACTTTGCCCCGATTCACTTACATTGTGCGACTTATGTTTTTTTTACTTGTAGTTTTACTTTTTTTAGTTTTTACTTTAGTTTAGTTTTAGTTTTACTTTTTTTTGCTTTTAGTTTTTTTTTTTTTTTCACGGTATAGCCTAATAAATATTTTATTTAATTCTATGGGTCAATCCGATTATCTTATATGGGGAAAAATCTTTAGTTTTTTTTTGTCTATGGAGCTGTTTGATGGCTTGATTTTTTTGTGGGACATGTAGTACTTTGCAAAAGTATCTATCTGGAATAAATATGTTTTTGATCACTTTTTATTGCATTTTGGGGGGGATAAAATTGGTAAAAATCATATTTCTGGTTTCATTGCGTGGGTTCAATAATTTATTTTATTCTACGGATCCAGTGATTTTATATGTGTGGGAATTGTGTTATGATTTTGACCTTTCTCCCATTATATGCCATTTTATGTGTTAATGGGGATTTTGGACATTTTTATTAATTAATTAAATTATTCCACCATGGACATGAACAAGCAGGGCTGCCATTACAGCGATCGGTGGCGAAGATGGTGTGGGAGGGCCGATTGTGGGCCAGAGACCAAGGCGAGTTAAATGCTGCAGTCGCACTTACCGTGGCGTTTTAAGGTTAAACACCAGCGATTGGAGCTCACTGCGACCGTGGGTGTTACACTGGGTTGGCCGGCATCAGCTCTGTGTCCAATGTATTGAACGCTGAGCATTAAAGCCCAGCGCTCAGCATCCGTTAAATAAGATTCAGAGCGCCAAGAGGTTAATGATTTTGGGAGCATGAATCTGCTGACTATAATAATTATGTGAATGCTGTAGTTCACAAGTTAATTCCTTAAAATCTGTCTATAGTGCTAAAATAATTATGGTGGATATATATGTCAGGACTTCTGCTCCCATATTTATAGCTTATAGCTAGCACTTGCGATTATTTTTCCCAATCCGCCATCTTCATGCAAGGGGGCATGAAGGGTGGGGGCGCGGCCGGTGGGTCGCTGGGCTGGCGTGGAGCACTCATTGCAGCTTGCGAATTTTCATATGTGAAAAGTCACTGGTTAATTTATTTAAACTCCAGGCTCTGTGCCGGACCCCGCTGGATACATCAAGAAGCCAACGCTTCTTGATGTATGCTGCTGCGCTGGAGCAGCGGTGGGGCTCCTGCTTCTTCACTCAGGCAGGGACAGAGCTCACAGAGTCGTGATTTGACATCAGTGGGAGAGGTAGGAGTTGTACAGAAGCACAAAGGTGGGGGCTGAGAGCAGAGTGTACAGCACAGACAAGACACTTGTTTTTTTAAATCATGCAGACTAAAGCCAAACCCTGGGACTTAGCAGAGAAGGGTAATAAAAACACACAACCAACTATATTGTTATGCAAATGATTTGAAAAGGCAGGGAGACATTTTTGCAATGCAGCTGTAATGGGCTTCTGCAGCCTGTCTTTAATGAAAATGAGCTCCCTAGTTTTATTTGCACTAAGGGAAACGTGGCACTCGGCGATCCCCATTAGCTCCAGAGATGAATGAAGCAGAACAGTCATGCTTGCATCTTTTGTACATAGTGTTCCGGCAATTTTTATACACAGTAAGAGGCAGGATTAACGTTACAGTTACATACATACACTACAAGAGGCACATTTTTACATGTTTCTAGTTCCTTAGTTGCATAGAAACATAGATACAGGACATTGCGATACAGCACAATACAGGTTAATAACACAGCACAATACCAGCTGCAAACTGGTTGATTGTCTCCCACAGCAGTCAGGTGAGTAGCTGGATGCTTTTTCCTGAACAGAGACACAGATCTCAAAGAGCAGAACTTGTTCGGTATCTGGGTCTGTGGGTGGCAAACCTCCCAAATTCGGTACCGACCTAAACTTTGCAGTTTGGGTCTGATTATCACTAATTAGGAGATTTTATCCCGCAAAACAAGTACATCATCATCAGATAACTTCAGCAGCTTCCACCAACACTCAAAGATGATCCATCTCAATTATGGGAAATCAACTAAGCTAGGAGAGAACATTCTCAAATTACTCTTCTCTGACCAAGAGACTTATGTAAGTGACTGAGTTAGCATATATTTGTTCATATGTTGTCTTGTTGTCTTGCATATTTTGTTTTAACTTTGTGAATGTTTCTTTTCTTTTTAGCTCAATGTAATTTTTCTTGGAATTGCCCTATTTAAAATGTTTCATCATACTGCCATAATGAAACCAGACACTGGTTGCCTTGACAATATCAGGTAAGTTGAGGCTTCACCAGTATTTATTTATTTTGTATTGACTGAGTATTAGCTCTAGGGATACTTCTGCACAGGAACTGAGCAGGAATTGGCTTTGTGAAGTAAAAATATACACAAGGACTCCTTAACGATAATAAAACATCAGTTGGAAGGTCTTCCTAAACCAAAATATAAACTGACAGAAAAGAAAAACATTCCTAATTCCTAATTTAACAGTTCATAGACAGAAGGCAATAGGATGCAGGCAGGGCAGCATCATCCATGAGGCAACATGAGCAGACTACCTCGGGTGGCACTACCTCTTGCCTGTAAGAGGTGGCAGTGCAGTGCATTGAATTTGCAAGAAGTTATGCAAAGCTATGCCTAAAATTAAGTTAAGAACCAGAGCAAAGGAAGGGGAAGACAGTTTGTCTGTCCTGCCATATGCACGGATCAGTGGTCTAGTCAGGATGAGAGTGGGGGTAGGGTAAAAGTTAGCAACATCATCTGTTCATCCCTCTCTGGCAAGAACATTATCAGTAGGTATTCTCCTTAAGGAGACATTGCCAATTAAGGCCACCTTAAAGGCGTGTGGAGACTTAAAGCCATAGATGCTCCACTAGGGAATTCTGGGAAGAATGCAAATAAGTTTTCCAAGGTGTTAAATGGAAAACAATACCTCCTTTTGCTAGCTTCTGGCAAGAACAGTGGAAGACAATAAAAGTCCTGTCCTCTCTGGTTTACATTAAGTCAAAAAGTGCATGCTTTTTATGCATTTATGTATATGACCAAATGTATGCATCTATTTATGTATCAGTGTGTATGAATGTATTTTTTGTGAATGTAAATACTGTATGTGTGTGTGGAAGATAATAGACACTTTTTGTCAACTTGCTGCACACATCAGGCTTACATTTCATAAAACACTTTTTATTTAAATAAATGCTATTCAAAACATATTTCAAGTCTGTGCCGGGCTCTTCATCAGTAACATAGCATACCATTTACTCAGTACTCTAAATCATTGCGTTTTCAGGCAGATCGATTTACCACTTAAATAAGTTGCTGAATAACATTTCCCATATGTCTACTTTACATTTTCATAATTGTTTAAATGTCTGGATAATTTTGATGTCACGCGGCTTACAAATCAAATATCGGTTTTCCATATTTTCAGAATTGACTATTGTAGTTACTGTTTTGAATGAAATTTTAAATATTAAGCATTAACAACCCACTATATTATCAACCCATTTATGAATGTACACTTCTCAAACTATCAGAAACAGCTTTTAGGAAGATTGTTAACCCCTTGAGATCCTCATAGTAATTAAATTAAAATGGTGGTGAAAATTTGTTGGATATACGTTTATTTAGCCTTAAAATTTTGAAATTTACAAAAGATAAAAAGAGAAAACTCATCCTAAAATTTGCTATGCGATTTCTGCCTAGTACAGAGACCCCCCATGTGGCCATTACTTGTTGTATGGGGGCACAGGAAGGAGCAGAGGGGAAGCAGGACCCTGCAGCTGTCAGGATTTTAGTTTTCTCCTTAGCCCCTTTTATAGGTTATAGAATTTTTGCTTTTTCATTATTGGGGCCATGTGATTTTTTTGTGGGATGAGATGTTTTTTCCATTGTTACCATTTTGGGGTTGGTATCCCTTATTGTTTAAAACTTTTTTTTTGAGGCAAGGAGTAGCATTAATTTTGTACTGGATTTTTTTTCCTTTTTTTTGGGGTGTTAATGGCCTAATAATCACGTTATCTTTATTTCATGGGTCATGGGGATACTAAATTTGCCAAATAAAACCCTAATGTAGGGGAAAATCTATCATTTTTTCATCGCCATCTCCCAAGTGAAGACATTTTTACTTTTTTGGCTACAGAGCTGGTTGATAGCTTGTTTTTTGCGGTAGTAAACAAAGTGTTAATCCTAACAAAACACTCACAGTGGTCACCACTAGCATCATTACACAGAAAGGGAATAGACTGGGGAAGAAGGGAAAAAGGTGTCTCACAGAAAATGTAACCTTTATTTATTAAACAGATAAAATGGTATCTTTTTACTTGTTAAAACAAACAACTAAACTTTTCCATTAATGTCTCTATGCCACACAAAGTAATACTTTCACAGTTTCTGAATTAAATTCTCCAGGGACCACAAAAGAGAGGTCCCCCTTTGTTGGATTTTTAAACTCTTTTATGTGGATAATTAACCCTTTCAGTGTAGTACGCAAAGGGATCTATAAATAACAGGCTAAGTTGCCGTGTCAAGTTGTAAAAACAAACCTGACCTGATTAACCTAATTCCACATCAATGTAGTATACTGTGATGGTCACTGAGAGCTACACTACTAAATCAAGCTAGACGCTGCAATACTCCTACAGCGGAGCTGTAACAATTAGCAAGTGACACGTGTGGCTGCTCCCAGCTTGTGTCAGATCGCGATACCAGGCAAGGATGCCAGTACGCAAGCAAGTGGCATTATTGTGAGCTTGAAGTATAGATTCCATAAGCAGTGAATGTATTTTGACAGAGTCCCGACGCGTGTTTGGCCGGGTCTCCCCGGCTTCTTCTAGGCCCTTAGGCCAGGTCATTAATTTGGTTAATTATTACAGATTTTTATGATATATATTTTGATATGTGTCACTCTTTATTTACGTTCACAGTCTATTGCCTTTTATGAAAAACATTTTAGTCTGTTACGACATCTAGTTTAGGTTTATCTGTAAATAGGTACTAACTTATTTGTTCTAATTTATGCTAGGCTATAGTGCATATAGCATACTTTTAGGCTGTGTAAAAATGTTGTAAGTTTTCATTTATCGGTTATTTGTGAATACATGAAATTTAATATCTCTAGTCCTATTATTTACATGACTATATGTGTGTATTAGATTAAATGCATTTTTATTTTCTGTAAATAAATATTAAATATGGGAAATATATCTAAATTAATTGGGTTGGGGTGATAGAAATGACTATAAAGGTAAACCCACATCTGAAATATATATATAAACACGAAAGAAGGAAAGGCAGATGTAAATGGGTGAAAAAATGACAAATTTTATTTAAGAAAAGCGTGACTCCTAAAAACAATTAAAAACCCTATAAAAGAGGGTAGAATAACACATAAACCCCCCAGCATTCAAATATATGATGTGTAATGCACAAACAAAGATGTCAAAATAACTGCATATACATAAACACACGGAAAACACTATGAATCATAGAGCCACCAGTCAGAACACAAAGTAATATGGTAGTACCCTAACAGCAATATATAATCACAGGGGTGCCCAACATGATGTATAGATGTAAACAGAAAAGTAATTGATGTTACCGTGTGGAGGATGTATAGCTGGGGAGAGCAAGGATGCCCTAAAAACCCTATAAAAGAGGGTAGAATAACACATAAACCCCCCAGCATTCAAATATATGATGTGTAATGCACAAACAAAGATGTCAAAATAACTGCATATACATAAACACATGGAAAACACTATGAAGCATAGAGCCACCAGTCAGAACACAAAGTAATATGGTAGTACCCTAACAGCAATATATAATCACAGGGGTGCCCAACATGATGTATAGATGTAAACAGAAAAGTAATTGATGTTACCTTGTGGAGGATGTATAGCTGGGGAGAGCAAGGATGCCCCACGCGTATCGCCCGGCTCACGGGCTTCGTCAGGGGATGTCGGCATTCAAAGGTTGTGAGACTTAAATAGCTGCTTGCTGCTCTGACGAGACACAAACCAGACCCTCCCCCCCATTGACATAAGACCGCCCCTGTGGAAGGGGGCGGCTGCGACACATATCCGGTCCTGCGCAGAAAAAGAATCCAACATGGCCGTGCGTTTCACGGGACCAGAAAGGTGTGCCCATGCGTGCCACTCGACCGGAAGTTGGAGTGCGTGTACTCCAGAATAGTGGAAACATAGCTAATGAATTAATCGTTCCTACTAGTACGAACAAGTCAATGAGGGAGCAAACGAGTAAGATTATATTTAATAGCGGCGAAGCCAATACAAGTATCGGAACTTGGAGAATGGTAAAATATGTTAAACAATAATAGAAAGAAATATGCTCATGTAGTTCTCTATTCAGAACAACATCTGGTGAGGTAAGTACCAACAAATATTGGATTTACAGTACGGCGTTGGATAGATAATATGTCACGCAGTCAATGAATATTTAGTGATCCACACTAGAACAAATCTTCATTCAGGATCCAAAAGTGACAATACACATGGCGCAAGAAGTATCTAGCATGAGCATGGTGAGTACAGAAATATATAGATATCGCCGCTAATGCAAAAAGCCTCGAGGTAATGTCTCCGCTTACCTGATGACATCCCGTTCGGTGTGGTGTGGACACTGTCTAGTCATGTCTCTTCTACTTTCCCTCCCCCTCTATTCCCTATGTTCCCTTCTCCCCACCCCCCTCCCTTCATATTGTACTATATTTGAGCTACTGATGTATTCCAAGCTGTCCACATTTCATTTGGCCTTTTATTATTATTCTTGTTTAGGTTTATTTTGGGCTAGTTGTTTGGCCATCAGGAGTCAAGGGGAATTCTATATGTGTTTTATATAGGTTTTGTGATCATGCATATTTAATTATTTATTTCTCTTGAACATTGTCGTCTTGATCATTTGCTGTTTACATAATTTATTCTAGTGCTGCTCTGGCGAGACCCTGCCGTCCCCTCCCCCCTCTCCCCCCCCCTCCCCTTTTTTCTACAATTTTTTGGGGCATCCCCCATACATGCAATCGGTTTTTTATATAATCATTTATCTTTATTTCTTATTTCTTCATTTTATTTTAATTTTTTCCTTTTCTACTACAGGTGTTGACACACCACGGATATGTACACATTCTTCACAGTTTAGACACATTTTAGTGGACCTTGTTGAATTCCACGTTGAATATGCACCACACTTGAAGTCCACTCGTACCTATGAACTTATATAGCTTGCGTAACAGAATCAGCACTAGTCACCTTATGCATATATAGACATATTGGATAAATTTGTAATGATTTATTTTTGTTCATAATTTTTGTTATATTTTTTTTACCGAATTTGCACCATACTTGAGTCTGTTCTTACTTATATATCCGGTTTAATGGTATTAGCACTTGTCACTTTATGCATATATAGATGTATTGGACACATTTGCAATAATTGATAACTGCCTATAATTTTCTCATATCACTATTTATGTCACATTTCTTGACATTGTTCTATATATGATTCCCCCTCGCATGTATTGTTAGTCTCTCTATACTTAGTGTTGCGTCTCTAGGTGTACTTCTTGCTATGATAGCAGCATGATTTTTGTATATTCAAATAGCCGTTCTTCATCCTAGATGTTGCATCCCAACATCTCTGGCCACATTTATATTACCTCGAGGCTTTTTGCATTAGCGGCGATATCTATATATTTCTGTACTCACCATGCTCATGCTAGATACTTCTTGCGCCATGTGTATTGTCACTTTTGGATCCTGAATGAAGATGTGTTCTAGTGTGGATCACTAAATATTCATTGACTGCGTGACATATTATCTATCCAACGCCGTACTATAAATCCAATATTTGTTGGTACTTACCTCACCAGATGTTGTTCTGAATAGAGAACTACATGAGCATATTTCTTTCTATTATTGTTGAACATATTTTACCATTCTCCAAGTTCCGATACTTGTATTGGCTTCGCCGCTATTAAATATAATCTTACTCGTTTGCTCCCTCATTGACTTGTTCGTACTAGTAGGAACGATTAATTCATTAGCTATGTTTCCACTATTCTGGAGTACACGCACTCCAACTTCCGGTCGAGTGGCACGCATGGGCACACCTTTCTGGTCCCGTGAAACGCACGGCCATGTTGGATTCTTTTTCTGCGCAGGACCGGATATGTGTCGCAGCCGCCCCCTTCCACAGGGGCGGTCTTTTGTCAATGGGGGGGAGGGTCTGGTTTCTGTCTCGTCAGAGCAGCAAGCAGCTATTTAAGTTAAGTCTATTTAAGTCTCACAACCTTTGAATGCCGACATCCCCTGACGAAGCCCGTGAGCCGGGCGATACGCGTGGGGCATCCTTGCTCTCCCCAGCTATACATCCTCCACACGGTAACATCAATTACTTTTCTGTTTACATCTATACATCATGTTGGGCACCCCTGTGATTATATATTGCTGTTAGGGTACTACCATATTACTTTGTGTTCTGACTGGTGGCTCTATGCTTCATAGTGTTTTCCGTGTGTTTATGTATATGCAGTTATTTTGACATCTTTGTTTGTGCATTACACATCATATATTTGAATGCTGGGGGGTTTATGTGTTATTCTACCCTCTTTTTAGGTTTTTAGGGCATCCTTGCTCTCCCCAGCTATACATCCTCCACACGGTAACATCAATTACTTTTCTGTTTACATCTATACATCATGTTAGGCACCCCTGTGATTATATATTGCTGTTAGGGTACTACCATATTACTTTGTGTTCTGACTGGTGGCTCTATGCTTCATAGTGTTTTCCATGTGTTTATGTATATGCAGTTATTTTGACATCTTTGTTTGTGCATTACACATCATATATTTGAATGCTGGGGGGTTTATGTGTTATTCTACCCTCTTTTATAGGGTTTTTAATTGTTTTTAGGAGTCACGCTTTTCTTAAATAAAATTTGTCATTTTTTCACCCATTTACATCTGCCTTTCCTTCTTTCGTGTTTATATGGGAAATATATGTAACAGAGTGTGATGTGCCAGAACTATAGGTTTGAGCATTCTTATTTTGATGTTCTCTAAACCCAACAGTGTCAAACAGCAACCTTTTGGGGCTCTGTAAAAGGTTAAAGTGTGGTCTATGCTTCTATTTACATGTTTAAAACTATACTGGAGGGAGGTTAGTGGAAAAAGTCAAGTCTCCCTTTATAAAAGTATTTTTCAAGGGAATTACTCTAATGATAGGGAACAAGCTAAATAAAAAGCTGATGATTGCAAAATGTGTTGAAACTGATTGCTTAGAAGCCCTGATCCCAGTTGAGTTAAGAAATTTAAATATATATATTTGAATATCCTTAGCTTTCTGGGCTTTAAGGATTAAAAAAAGGGAGAAAGAGGAGATATTTCATGGTCTCTGCCATTTGCTTCCTACATAGTGACAATATCTAAATAGCAATGTTAAATATTGGTACATTTTTAATTGGAGCCTATATGAGAGTTAGGCGGATGTACTTTGTTTTATTATTTGTTTTCTGCATAACAAATTGCACTTCATAGTGACGGTATTTTAATATGCAATGCCGTGAATTGGGAAATGGGAAAAAATTCCAAATGCAGTGAAATTGATGAAAAAATGCTTTTGCGCCGTTTTCTTGTGGGCTTGGATTTTACAGCTTTCATGGTGCACCCCAAATGATATGTCTACTTTATTATAGGGGTCGGTGCGATAACGGGGATACCAAATTTGTATAGGTTTTAGAATGTTTATTTATATTTATTTCAGTTCTAGGGTGCTTTGAATTTTTAGGTTTTTTATTTTAATTTTTTTTTCTGTTTTTCAGACTCCCTATGGTACTTTAACCCTATGCTGTCTGATTGATCCTACCATATACTGCCATACTACAGTATGGAAAATTGAAATGTGCAAATTGAAACAAGACAGCCTCGGGTCTTTGTATGACCCTAGAATGTCTTGGGACCAGATTGCCTCTCCCCAATGACATCACAATGCCTCTCCCCAATGGCGATCTTTGCCTAAGTGCCGCCATCTTTTTGAAGCTGCTGGCAGCTTTTCTAGCGTGGATGGACAGATTTATTATGCAGCAAACACTTACTGGCCATTCACTCACAGCCGACTCATAAGGTATTTAATATGTCGTATGTCGTAAGGGGTTAGATGCATCAAATAATATTATAGAGACTTCATGTATAATATTAATTTTTGTATGCCAGACTATATATATTACATATTTTTACAATAAATAATATTTTTGAAAAAGATATATAAGAGAATCTGGTTGTGCTAGAATCATATTTTTACATAATTTTGTATTTAGTTTACCGTTTAACACACAGAAATGTTGACAGCACATCAACCATTTTGATGGAGGAGGGTCTAACTCTCAGCAGTATTAGCCTATGAAAAGCTTTAAAGAGGTATTTGGGATAAGATCAATTACTGAACCTTTTTGTAAAGTAAATTGCATTCCTTCTTGAATGATGTTGCATTTTAATAATATGAAGTGCACTTAAATAATGGGTCACAGGGATATCTGACCTTAGGGATTGTGGATGCCAACTCTGCCAACAGATATATCTCCGTTATTATTTGTCTGAACTAATAAATATCATAAGATGAAGAAAATAAATTTCACATGCAAATTTCATCCCTATGTTGTTGTTATTGAGGGCATAACACTGGGTCTTATTATGGACTAACGTAGTCAATATATCTTCCTCTATATAAGAAATGCCTGGTATAATCGAGAAGATCCTCAGCAAAGACTATGGTATCCTTCTACCAACCAAGGAAGAGGTCGCATAGGAGGCTGCATACGTCACCCCCATAGGTATACTGCTTACTTGGTGGTAGAAAAAAAACATCAAATAGGAAGTGAGAATGAACAGAAGTAGCTTAAAAAGAGTGTTTCGTGAACTGGACACCTTTCATGGTAAGAAGGTACTAAACTGATGCCAAGCCAAATCTATCTTCAATATTGCATATTTCCATACTAAAGTGAATCACATCAATACTGGCAATCATGGTTTTACCGGTCAGTTCAATATCTTGTATTTTTTGTATTGCATTTTTTGTATCCTGTAAATATGATGGTAGAGAGGATACAAACAGTTGTTGTAGGAAGTCAATGTAGGTTCTGCTCTTGTGTCTCAAGTTATTACACCCTCACAGCCAGCTGGCGGCTAGATACGCACTCCAATATCTAAGTGTTGTGCCAATTTACACTAAGGGGTTTGCCCATGAAAGAAAGTTCTCAAATGTTAATCCCCTAGTGATGTTTGAACAGTAAAGATCATAATTAATCACTTATTTGGCAATTTGACTCAGTTTTATTGCTGTTTTGATCCTATTATTCAGTGATGGTCTGTGTAACATTCCAGAGTGTGGGTGGGCACTAACTGAACAGATACTTCATGATTTTTTCTGCTATGAGATGCGGTGTGCTGACAATGTGCTTAGATTATCAGAGTTCAGGGTCCAGCTACACTTTTATTTAATTTTTGAAGATTCTATTAGTATTTGACAAATAGAAAAAGAGGGATGAAACAGATCAGAGTCATGAGATGGAAAAAAGACACAATGACACACTTAGTAAATACAACAAAAAAAAAAATCAAATGCTCCATGTCTTTTTGTAAAAGAACAGTTCTATTCAGTTAAGGTTCGCTCTCACCATTCCAACATAATCAGAAATAAAAACCCTTTCAAAAGCATTTAATCCACACACAAGGTCGAGTGTAGTGGATAGTGTATATCAGTTTAATATCTTTAAAATGCCAAAACACCTCGCCCAACCCAAGGTTTTGCCTCTTTGTGGTTTTTCTGGGGTTTGTTGTCTGAAGTAACATTAGGCGTTTGAATCAAAATCACAGACATCCAATAAAACATCACTATAGTCTAAATTTCACTACTCCCCACATAATAAAAAGACTATTATTGTTTACCTAAAAATATAAATTTTAGACTACAAGCCATATATTAATCTCTCATTAACAACATTGGTAAACAGGCCCCATTAACCCACAGTGCCGTAGTGCTGGATCATGGCATACTCCATGTGTCCCTGTTATACAGATATCCATTATCAATAACCAACATATCATTTAAAAAAAACATCTATCCAAACCCCATTTCTATGCTGGTAATATCATGAATTCTTATTCTGAATAATTATTCAAGGTATTATATAAATATATACCAAGCTCCGTGTGATATCCTGTGTGCTTATCAAAGTAATTTTTTTATTCATTATTCTAATTTTGTGGGAGTTTTTATTTTTTATTTTATTTTTATTTTGTCCCCAAGTGGTCCACAGCATAATTTTTATCTGTTCAGGGTTATTACTATTAAGACTAAATTCTAAATTAGAACTATATGTAATATTATTAAAAATCTGACTACACATTTTATGCTCAGAGATCCTATTTGCATTCTTATTTCATTATTTCACCAGAAATGTGAAAATGGCCCTACACTTTAAAAGCTCTTTTTAGAATAGAAAACTTTTAAATTTAAAGTCTATGTTGAGACCATACGGTTGCAATGTTTTTAGCTGATAGATCCAGAAACTCTCTCTAATATTGAATTTTTTTCCCCAGATCTTCACCTCTTCAATCTGCTTTCACTAGCTCTAAACCAAAGAATATTAATCCCTTGGGGTTCTGGTTATGTTTGGTTTTAAAATGTTGCAGATAGGCTATGTGTCATAATCCACTTCCTAATGGCCCTAATGTGTTTACCTATATGTATCCTTTGTTTCCTTCTAGTTCTACCCACACATCTAAACCCATAGGGACAATTATGCAGAACAAGTTTCACAATTAATTTAACTTTGGATATCCAAATTTTGATACAACCTTTCATAACCTTACCATTTACACCTTTTCACCTTTAATTTCTCCTTCTTTAATAGAGCTGGGCGTGACCAGGCCCTTGATGTTTTCTGTCTTCCTAAACACTATATAGGGTTAGTTTGTATAATGTTCCCTACAACTGGGTCATTAGCAATAAGGTGCCATTTTTTACTTCAATAGTTTTTTAAACAATTATGCTTCTTTACAATAACCCATAACAAAAATGGGATCCCTATTTATTATTTATCTGGGACCTATGGACCTTCCTATGTTTGTCTCTGTTCATAACCTCTTTTAATGCTTTATCAAGAATATCTTCCTTTTAGAAAAAATTCAATACTACTTGAATAAGAATTACTTTTGGTATGGGGCTTATTATTACAACCAGGTAATTGGGACTGCGATGGGTGCGAAGGTCGTGCCTAGTGGACGGATACATACTGCTTAGCTTCCTGCTTCCTTGCATGCACCGTAGGAATTTGTGTTATAATTCAGCCGACAGCCAGATGACATAGGGCAAGGAGTTGTGAGCAAGCCGCGGGACTCGCATGTATGAACCCGCCCACCTCAAGTCGCTAGACTCTCTGCCTGGTTACCAGGCAGAGAATAAATGTTCATATTTCCCTTTTCGGAGCAGAGATTTTATTACCTGAAGAAAGCTTGCCCTTGTGCTATAAGGTTCCCTTTAAAGAGGTAATGAACAGGGACTAACATAAGAAGCTGGATAGGTCTAAGAAAAATACTAGAGATCCCATTTTTGTTATGTTATGGTTATGGTGTTATGGTAAATAAGCATTATTGTTTAAAAAAACTATTAAAAAAAATGCCACCTTATTGCTAATGACCCGGTTGTAGGGAACCGTTTAACAAATCAACCACTTATAATGTTTAGTAAGACAGCAAACATCCAGGACCTGGTCACATCCAGCTATGTAAAAGAAGGAGGAATGAAAGGGGTAAGGTTATGAAAGGTTTATATGCATGTAGAAGGTGTACCTCATGCAGAAATAGAAGAATAATTTACATTTTGATATATATTTTTCTTATGATATTACCGGCATAGAAATATGTGGGTTGGTTAGATGTTTTTGGATTGTTTTTAGGGCTTATATACAGTATGGAAATGATATGTTGGTTGTAGATAATGAAAAGGAACACGTGGAGTATGCCATGATCCAGCACTACAGCACTGCAAGTTAATGGCGACTGTTTTCCAATGTTGTTTATGAGGGGTTACTATATGATTTTTAGTCTAAAATTTTATTATTTTGGGCTATTGGTAAAGCTTAATAATTTTTTTATTATGTGGGGAGTAGCAAGTGTTGAAATTTAGACTATGGTGATGTTTAATTGAATGTCCATCTTACGTCAGAAACCATACCTCGGAAGATCTATGAAGAGGTGAAACCTAAGGTCGGGCAAACTGATATGCGGTACTTTTAACATGCTTTGTGAGTATATTATTTAAAATCTTTTTTACCAATGCCTGGGCGATCTGTACAACTGTGTACCTCCTGTCTCCTGTAGAATCCGCGTGGAATGGCTTCAGACACAGAGGGGTTTGGATGCCAGCATCGTTGGTCCTTGTGTGGAGATTTTGATTTTTGTAAATCTATGAAAACATCATCAAAACTGTATTAATTTGGGGTGCACAGTGAAAGCCTTAAAATCCAAGCCCACAAGAAAATGGTGCAAATGCATTTTTTAACACTTTCTCTGTATTCAGAATTTTTTTCCTGCTTCCCAGTACACGGCATATTATATAAAATACTGTCACTGTAGTGTAATGTTTTAGTCAGAAAACAAGTCCTCACACTGCTCGTGAAGGGGTTAATAGCAAACAGAAAAGCGATTGTCCAAGCTTTTTGCGACTGTGCAGTGTCTAAAGTGGAATTTAGGCTTGAGGGACTTTAGCAGGTAACTGCTGTTTTTTTTTGTGGTATACTTTTTCTTTTCTACCATATATTCTCTTGTATTCCCCATGACTACAATGGACTTCATAGGTGCCAATGCTACACAATGTACATTCTGTGTCATGTATGCTTTCCTTAAACAACCATTTGAGGGGGAATACTGCTGTGTGGGATGTGTGAAAATTGGTCATCTGGAATCCCAGATTCTGGATCTAAATGAGCAAGTTTTAAGGCTGCGAGCAATTGACAATACGAAGCAAAGTCTGCTGCTCCTGGAGCACAAACTCACTGGGGAAGATGGCTGTGCGGATGGTAGTATGGAGGTGCAGAGTGAGGGGGAAGCTAGTTGGATAACATATAGAAGGGGACCTTCTGCTCCAGTAAGAAGGGGAATGGGAGCACAAGCATGGTCAGACAGGTGCCGATAGTGGGAGATTCACATACAGGGCATTCTGTCACAAAGATGTGCATGTTGCGGATCGTGTTGACTGATTACTGGAAGGGGCTGTTGAGGATCCAGTGGTCATGGTCCACATTGGCACCAGTGACAAAGTAAGAGGTAGTTGAAAGGTCCTTAAAAATTATTTAAGAGAAAACAGTGTAGATAGGGAACTGGTAAAATCAGGGAATAAGACCCAGAATAGGTATAGGGAAACCCATATAAAGTGTACACTCACCGGCCACTTTATTAGGTACACCTGTCCAACTGCTCGTTAACACTTAATTTCTAATCAGCCAATCACATGGCGGCAACTCAGTGCATTTAGGCATGTAGACATGGTCAAGACAATCTCCTGCAGTTCGAACCGAGCATCAGTATGGGGAAGAAAGGTGATTTGAGTGCCTTTGAACGTGGCATGGTTGTTGGTGCCAGAAGGGCTGGTCTGAGTATTTCAGAAACTGCTGATCTACTGGGATTTTCACACACAACCATCTCTAGGGTTTACAGAGAATGGTCCGAAAAAGAAAAAACATCCAGTGAGCGGCAGTTCTGTGGGCGGAAATGCCTTGTTGATGCCAGAGGTCAGAGGAGAATGGACAGACTGGTTCGAGCTGATAGAAAGGCAATAGTGACTCAAATCGCCACCCGTTACAACCAAGGTAGGCATAAGAGCATCTCTGAACGCACAGTACGTCGAACTTTGAGGCAGATGGGCTACAGCAGCAGAAGACCACACCGGGTGCCACTCCTTTCAGCTAAGAACAGGAAACTAAGGATACAATTTACACAAGCTCATCGAAATTGGAAAGTAGAGGAAAAACGTTGCCTGGTATGAGAAGTCTCGATTTCTGCTGCGACATTCGGTAGGGTCAGAATTTGGCGTCAACAACATGAAAGCATGGATCCATCCTGCCTTGTATCAACGGTTCAGGCTGGTGATGGTGTGGGGAATATTTTCTTGGCACTCTTTGGGTACCAATTGAGCATCATTGCAATGCCACAACCTACCTGAGTATTGTTGCTGACCATGTCCATCCCTTTATGACCACAATGTACCCAACATCTGAAGGCTACTTTCAGCAGGATAATGCGCCATGTCATAAAGCTGGAATCATCTCAGACTGGTTTCTTGAACATGACAATGAGTTCACTATACTCAAATGGCCTCCACAGTCACCAGGTCTCAATCCAATAGAGCATCTTTGGGATGTGGTGGAACGCGAGATTCGCATCATGGATGTACAGCCGACAAATCTGCGGCAACAGTGTGATGCCATCATGTCAATATTGACCAAAATCGCTGAGGAATGCTTCCAGCACCTCGTTGAATCTATGCCACGAAGAATTGAGGCAGTTCTGAAGGCAAAAGGGGTCCAACTCATTACAAGCATGGTGTACCTAATAAAGTGGCCGGTGAGTGTATGTACACTAATGTCAGAAGCATAGTATCATGGTATCATATGCCTTTGGATTATTAGCCCCCAGGTGCATAACCTTACATGTATCCACATTGAACTTCATTTGCCAAGTGGATGACCAAAAAACTCAGTTTGTCCAAGTCACCCTGCAGCCTCTGAACATCCTCCATAGGCTGTATTACTCTACACAGCTTGGTGTCATCTGCAAAAATAGACACATTGCTATTAATTCCTACCTCTATATCATTAATAAATATATTAAATAGTAGTGGGCCAAGCACAAAACCCAGGGGTACACCACTCATAACTGCCGAGAAGGAATCATTGACTACAACTCTGGATACGATCCTTCAAACAGTTTTCAATCCAGTTGCAAATTATTCCTGCCAAACCAATAGACATTATTTTATCCATCAGGCCATTTACACAAGAGGGACAGTGTCAAATGCCTTTGCAAAGTCCAAGAACACAATATCCACAGCAGCTCACCTGTTCAGGCATCTGCTCACCTCTTCATAGAAGCAGATCAGGTTAGTCTGACAACTTCTTGTCAGGCTTGCAGGTGTGGATCTTCTGGACCACTGCAGACGATGACACAAGCCACTACCTGGGACCGGAGTCTAAGTGGTACCCGGTCGTAACCAGAGCCCGCCGCAAGGCGGGTTAGACAAGCTGCGGCGTGGTACCACCACGTCGTTCCTCAGGCGTGACTTGTCTGCAGTGGCGGCCAAGGTAGAAGTACAGAGACAGCAGACAATCTCGTGGTCGAAGTCCAGGCACAAGGTCAGGGCAGGCGGCAGAGGTGCAACGTCAGAGTCCGGTCCAGAGTCAGCAACAGGAGGTCCAAGCAGAAGGGTACGGGAACACAGCACACACGACAGCAGCACAGTGGAACACTGGTACACGGGAACACGGAGGAGGTCAGGTAATACAGGAACACGGAGGAGGTCAGGTAACACTGGAACACGGAAGAGGTCAGGTAACACTGGAACACGGAAGAGGTCAGGTAACACTGGAACACGGAGGAGGTCAGGTAACACTGGAACACAGAGACACAGGTACACAGGAGACACAGGAACGCAGAAGACACAGGAACGCAGGAATCGCAGGCAAATCGCAGAATAGCTTTCTCTCAGGCTGTGAGGCACAAAGATCCGGCAAGGGCTTGCAGGAAGAGGCAGGCTTATATAGAATTAGTTAAATGGCGCACTGGCCCTTTAAATCTTAGCGAGCCGGAAGGTGAGGGAAGTCGGCCACCAGACCCCGGGGAGGCACGGGTGCACCCGCGATCCGAGACAGGGATCGCGGGAGCACCCGTGACAGTACCCCCCCTTTGGCCTCCCCGTCTTCCTCTTGGACCCAAGAAATCTCTGGAGGAGAGTCCGATCCAAAATGTTTTCTTCAGGGCTCCCAAGATCTCTCCTCAGGCCCAAACCCCTTCCAGTCTACAAAAAAAGAACCACTTTCCCCTCACGATCTTCATGTCCAGAACATCCTTAACATCATAAACATCTGGGGAATCCGCTTCAGGAGCAGGAGGAGGGGTTTGTTCGGAGAAGCGGTTCAAGATGAATGGCTTCAGGAGGGAGACATGAAAGGAGTTCGGGATGCGAATGGATGGAGGAAGGCGGAGCTTGTAGGCCACAGGGTTGATATGCTTCAGCACCTTAAATGGACCCAGATAGCGAGGACCAAGCTTGTAGCTGGGAATCTTTAAGGACAGCGACACTTTATCCTCTGGAGAGAAGATGGGAGGAGGCCTGCGTTTCTTGTCAGCCTGGAGGCGGAAGCCTGCCACAGTGAAAGGCGAGTCTGCTCCCAGATGGTCTTCAGATCGCAAATCAACTCATTAACTGCAGGAAAATCCGTGGGCATAGGCAGAGGGAGAGGAGGACGTGGATATTGTCCAAAGACGATGAAGAAGGGAGAACCAACAGAAGTTTCAGAGCTCAGAGAATTGTATGAGAACTCCGCCCATGGAAATAAAGCGGACCAGTCGTCTTGGCGGGCCGAGGCGAAAGGGCGAAGGTAGCAGCCTAGAGTTTGATTGACTCTCTCTGCCTGTCCTTTAGACTGTGGATGGCATGCAGAAGAGAAGTCCAGTTTCACCTTTAGCTGATTACACAGAGATCGCCAGAAGCGAGAGACAAACTGAACCCCTCGATCCGAAACGATGTGCAACGGAAGTCCATGCAGCCAAAAAATGTGGATGAAGAATAGGCTGGCGAGGGGTGGAGCAGACGGCAGACCAGGCAATGGAACAAAATGGGACATTTTTGAGAACCGGTCGGTTACCACCCAGATGACAGTATTCCCAGAGGACGGTGGAAGCTCTGTAATAAAGACCATGGCCACGTGAATACACGGGCGGCTGGGTATCGGCAACGGCATCAGGAGACCAGCAGGTTTGAGGCGTGATGGCTTGTTACGAGCACAGGAAATGCAGGAGCCCACGAAATCTCGCACATCTTTGGCCAGGTCTGGCCACCAATAGCAACGGGAGATGAGGGCTATTGAACGCTGTACTCCAGGGTGTCCAGCCACACAATAGCAATGTCCCCAAGTCAGAATTCTCCTACGTAGGGCAGGTCGAACATACGTCTTGCCTGGTGGAAGCTGCCGGAGGTTCACTGGAGCAGCAAGAACCAGCCGTTCCGGAGGTACAATATGACTAGGGGCAGGATCTTCACCAACCACATCTGAAGCACGAGAAAGAGCATCGGCTTTAATGTTCTTCTCTGCAGGGCGGAAATGTATGAGAAAATCAAATCGGGAGAAGAAAAGAGACCAACGAGCCTGACGAGGATTTAGACGCTGAGCAGTCTGGAGATACAGGAGATTCTTGTGGTCGGTATAAACATGGACCAGATGACGAGCTCCTTCCAGAAGATAGCGCTATTCCTCCAAAGCTAGCTTTATGGCCAAGAGTTCCCGATCTCCAATGGAATAATTCCTTTCGGCAGGTGTGAACGTCTTTGAGAAGAAACCGCAGGTGTAGGTACGACCCTTGGGCCCCTTCTGGGTAAGGACGGCCCCGGCACCAACGGATGAAGCATCAACTTCTAAGGCTTTTCCGTGTCAGGCCTTGTGAGTACAGGCGCAGAGGCAAAAGCAGACTACAACCTAGTGAAGGCATCTTCAACAGCCGGAGGCCATTGTCTCGGATAAGCATTCTTCTTAGTCAATACCACGATAGGAGCCACAAGGGAGGAGAAGTGGGGAATAAATTGTCGATAATAGTTGGCAAAGCCCAAAAATCTCTGTATGGCACGTAATCCCACTGGGAGAGGCCACTGAAGTACAGCTTCCAACTTGGAAGGATCCATTTGAAGGCCTTTAACAGAAATGACATATCCCAGAAACGGAAGACTACTCTGGTGAAATAAGCATTTCTCAAGTTTGGCATATAAACAGTTGGACCTTAAGCGCCTGAGAACCTGTCGGACATGGATCTGGTGAGACTGAAGATCTGGGGAAAACACCAGAATGTCATACAGGTAGACTATGACACAAGAATAGAGTAAGTCTCTGAAGATGTCATTAACAAATTCTTGGAATAGTGCTGGAGTATTGCAGAGTCCAAAGGGCATTACCAGATATTCAAAATATTCGTCACGGGTATTGAAAGCTGTCTTCCACTCGTCGCCTTCCCGAATACGGATGAGGTTGTATGCCCCTTGCCGATCCAGCTTGGTAAAAACCTTTGCACCCCGTAGTCGGTCAAAGAGTTCGGTGACGGGTTGCGGTTTTTCACCGTGACTTTATTGAGACCGCGGTAATCTATACACGGACGAAGGGAGCCATCCTTCTTGGATACAAAGAAGAAGCCAGCACCAGCGGGAGAAGAAGACTTCCGGATGAAACCCTTTTGCAAATTCTCCTTAATGTAGGCAGACATAGCCTCGGTCTCAGGCACCGACAACGGGTATACTCGTCCGCGTGGAGGAGACAATCCCCGCAGCAGGTCAATGGGACAGTCATGGAGGCAGAACCTCCACTTGTTTTTCAGAAAAAACATCAGCATAACCTCGGTAGCATGCTGGAAAATTCTTCAGAGGCTTTTTAACCCGGGTAGTTGGCAAGACAGATACTGGGTGAGGAACTTCTAGGCAACGAGACTGACAGTCCGGACCCCAACAGAGAACTTCTCCCGTCTTCCAATTAAGGACGGGTGCGTGGCACTGCAACCATGGAAGACCCAGCAGGAGGGACGAGGTAGAGCGTGGCAGAACCAGGAAGGACAGATTCTCCTTGTGTAAAGCACCGTCTTTCATAGTTATCGGCCCAGTGCGGTATCATACCGGATCTGAGAGAACTTGTCCGCTAACTGAGGAAATAACCAGTGGCTTGTCGAGTAGGACCACAGGAATGTGATACTGGGAAACCAGTGAAGCATCCATGAAATTCCCTGCGGAGCCAGAGTCCAGGAAGGCAGAAACTTGGGTCTGATTGCCGGAACCAACGCTGAGCAGCACCGGAATCAACAGGCGTGAAGAAGCACTGTTCACACCTAGGGACGCTTCTCCCAAGAACCCTAGGTGCTGGCGTTTCCCGGGCGTTGAGGTCGGATAGGACAAGATGCAAGGAAATGCTCAAGACTACCGCAAAAGAGGCAAAGGTTTCCTTGGCGTCTTCTGATACGCTCCTGAGGAGACAATTTGGCTCTATCCACCTCCATAGACTCCTCTGCAGGTGGTACGACTGGAGACTAGAACGGTCTTTGGAAGACAGGAGCTAGTCGAGGAAGGCGTGGTGGTCAGACTGGAGTCTGCTCTAAACGTGACTCTTCGGCACGCTCCCTGAAGCGCACATCAATCCGGGTGGCAAGGGAGATGAGCCCACTCAGAGAAGATGGTAGATTACGAGCAGCCAGAGCGTCCTTAACCTGAGACTATCCTCTCAGGATAGTCTCTTCTTCTTAAAAGCTGCAGACAAAGCCGCGTCGTTCCAGGAAAGTTCCGACGCTAAGGTACGGAACTGGACCGCATCCTCTCCCATGGAGCAATTCCCCTGACGTAAATTCAATAAAGCTGACTCAGTGGAGGAGGCCCGAGCCGGTTCTTCAAATACTGACCGGAATTCAGACAAAAAGGCTGCAAGAGAAGCCGTAACTGTGTCGTTCCTATCCCAAAGCGGAGTAGCCCAGGCCAAGGCTTTCCCCGAGAGAAGGCTGACTATACATGCCACCTTGGATCGCTCCGTGATGAATTGGGTCGGCATAAGTTCTATGTGCAGGGAGCACTGAGTAATAAAACTCCGGCACATCTTGGGATCGCCGTCTTACTTGCTGGGCATTCTAGGTTCAAGAGCAGGCAGACTAGTCGGAGCAGTAGGGTTCGCAAGAGCAGCCTCAGGTACCTGTTGCTGTTGCTGGTTAGCTAACAGTTGCTGAAGCATGGCAGTGACTTGCTCCAGTTGATCTCGCTGAGCAGCAATCTGCCGAGACTGGTGGATCACAATAGTGGCAAGATCTGGCTTGCTGGGAGATGGAACCTCGGCTGGATCCATGGCCGGATCTTACTGTCAGGCTTGCAGGTGTGGATCCTCTGGACCACTGCAGACGATGACACAAGCCACTACGTGGGACCGGAGTCTAAGTGGTACCCGGTTTTCACCAAAGCCCCCCGCAAGGCGGGTTAGACAAGCTGTGGCGTGGTACCACCAGGTTGTTCCTCAGGCGTGACTTGTCTGCAGTGGTGGCCAAGGTAGAAGTACAGAGATGGCAGACAATCTCGTGGTCGAAGTCCAGGCACAAGGTCAGGGCAGGCGGCAGAGGTGCAACTTCAGAGTCTGGTTCATAGCACACACGACAGCTTCACGGAGGAACACTGGTACACGGGAACATGGAGGAGGTCAGGTAATACAGGAACACGGAGGAGGTCAGGTAACACTTGAACACGGAAGAGGTCAGGTAACACTGGAACACAGAGGAGGTCAGGTACACAGGAGACACAGGAACGCAGAAGACACAGGAACGCAGGAATCGCAGGCAAATCGCAGAATAGCTTTCTCTCAGGCTGTGAGGCACAAAGATCCGGCAAGGGCTTGCAGGAAGAGGCAGGCTTATATAGAATTAGTTAAATGGCCTTCGCCAATTAATGGCGCACTGGCCCTTTAAATCTTAGCAAGCCGGCGCCCTAGGAGCAGCAGAGGACGCCGCGGGAGCCAGGGAAGGTGAGGGACCCCGGACCCCGGGGAGGCACGGATGCACCCGCGATCCGAGACAGGGATCGCGGGAGCACCTGTGACACCTCTATTTTAAGTACACCCATGCTGGCTGTCACTGATTATATTATTTGATGTCACATACTCCAGTATATAGTCTTTTACTAACCCTTCCAATATTTTCCCCACAAGAGCGAAGTTCTAGAGCTCTTTTTTATATCTGTAAAGGGACAGGTAGTTTTATCAATTATTATGCTGATTAATATCACTGCCTACTATTTACAATATTCTATATCTTCTGTTTCTAGTCTCTTTGTTGTACACTATAATTTACCACACTCAGGGTTAATACTAAAAATATTTATTAACACACTAAAAGTATACAATGTTAAAACACAGTACCCACAAAACCCACAGAATCCACCCCATTATACACATATAATAATCCTTACACCTAACTATCCCTGTTATTACAGAGAATGGAGGGGAACCGGGAGATTCACAGGAGAACAGAGATAGGTTAAAAGAGGAATAGATGAACATGGATTAACAGGGGAGATTAACAGAGATAAGTGAACAGGGGGATAGGGGAGATTAACCGGAGAATTGGGGAACTGAGATAGATAGAATAGGAGAGCTTAACAGGAGAATAGGGGAACAGTGAAATGGATAGGGATACAGGGACTCAGCCAACTCCAGAAGGGTGGTATGGAGTCTTCAGTGTGGTGATCCTCCTAGCTGGTATCCAGGGACGATTCCTTCTCTCTTCCTAGCTGGTATCCAGGGGAGATTCCTCCTCACCCTATGCTCCACACCCATTCCCTTATAAGACTTGGATTCTCATAGAGACTGACCCTGGGGAGTTGAAAGAACCTGGATTCCCTTAAGTGTCTCTGAATAACTGACCCTGGGAAGTTGAAGAATGTACGCATAGATTTACATATACATACATACACATATACAGACAAATAGCTAAGTACATGAATAAACACTTCCCTTTACAATCCCCCTGTTGTCGGAAACGCGGCAATTAAAATTTGAGGGAAGTGTGTTGTTGAACTATATTTGCCTATTCAACCATATTTATCCCTGGTAATGATTCAGAATGGAATGAAGTATAATTTTGGATTTATGTACTAAGACATCACTTTCCCATAGAGTCCCTCCAGTCACCGTAACACATAGAGAACGTCATCTTCTTCTTGTCTTTTCCTGTCTGAATCACACTCATTTACTATGGTATGAGTCTGTGTGGTTGACCTTGTCTGTGTTGCCAGTCACCTTCTGTATCCAATCTCAATTGTCCTCCTGACCAATGTAGGACTGCTTTTATACTTCCCACAGGCTGGTTTGAGAGAAAGGCCATTTACTTTTTCTTGAGCACATGCAGCACCACCCTTGATCTGGTGTTTTGGTCATTTAGAGTCATCATCCAATCTGTCACACGGGCAGCAACTTTTCATCAGAGGTCTTAAATAGAGATGAGCGAGCACTAAAATGCTCGGGTGCTCGTTATTCGAGACAAACTTTTCTCGATGCTCGAGTGCTCGTCTCGAATAACGAACCCCATTGAAGTCAATGGGAGACTCGAGCATTTTTCAAGGGGACCAAGGGTCTGCACAGGGAAGCTTGGCCAAATACCTGGAAACCTCAGAAAATGATGGAAACACCACGGAAATGGACAGGAAACAGCAGAGGCAGCATGCATGGATGCCTCTGAGGCTGCTTAATCGCACAATTATGCCAAAATTATGGGCAACAGCATGGCGATGACAGAGTGACTGAATGAGGCTAGATAGCATCTAAAACATCCAATAATTGAACCTGACACTATAGAAGTCGGCATGCAGAGGCAGCGGCAGCAGCGGCAGGCTAGAGAGTGGCATAGCGACATACCCCAAATGGCTTCAAACCAATTTAAAAAATTCCTTTTGGCGAGGATAACATGTAGCACTGTATGTATCAGTATTTTGCCTGGTTAAGGCGGCAGAGAGGAAGATGAGCAAGAAGCGCTTAAATGATTTCCTATGTGAACAAAAGGTTGACGGTATATTTAGTCGATAACACAGCATGGTGGCGACATAGTGACCAAGTTCCATAACGTATCTGGTGAAACACCCGAAAAATGAGCCTGGCACCACTCGTTTGATAAGGGGACGACATGTGGAGGCAGCCATGGAGACAACTTCCATGATTAAGAGCAACAGTATGGGGCATCCATATTGCGCTGCTAAGATTGCAACTTCAGGTCTCCAGCATGGCGGCGACAGAGTTCCATTATGTATCTGGTGAAACACCTGAAAATTCTGCCTGACACAGCTCGTTTGATAAGGGGATGATGTGCTGTATTTCCTCTCGCGCTCCAGCGTCTGGGGTATAGACAGTTGAAATTTGCGCATGGAGACATTGGTGGACGCTGTGGAGGATCGTGGAGGTGAAATGGACAGAAAACAGCAAGGGCAGTATGCATGGATGCCTCTGAGGCTGCCTAATCTTGGGATGGAGCTGGCGGTCCGCTGCCAAGCGAGCTTTCGCCTGTGCAAGTCCCTGTCTCTCGGCTCCTCCCCACCCAAAATGTGCCTGGGGGCCAGAAGCGTTTACTTTGAAAAATTTATAATTTTCAAAGCAGGCGGGGTCGTTTGAATATTTCATCTAGGAATAATGGAATAGCATAGCGGTTCTATTTTTAATTGTTTTTTCGAAAATGGTTCCATGATTAAGAGTGACAGTATGGGGCATCCATATTGCGCTGCTATGATTGCAACTTTAGGTCTCCAGCATGGCGGCGACAGATGGGCCGAGTTCCATTATTTATCTGGTGAAACACCCGAAAATTCTGCCTGACACAGCTCGTTTGATAAGGGGACGATGTATGGAGGCAGTAAAGTAGTAGCAGATTAAAGGTGCTGCAGTTAAAACTATGTTAGTTGGATCTTGGGATGGAGCTGGCAGTCCGCTGCCAGGCAAGCTTTCTCCTGTCCAAGCCCCTGCCTCTCGACTCCTCCCCACCCAAAATGGTCCTGGGGGCCAGAAGCGTGTACTTTGAAAAAATTATAATTTTCAAAGCAGGCGGGGGCTACAAACAGTACTTCTAAGAACCTTTTGTATAAGATCAAGTGTAGTACTGTTCTAATAAGTAATTGGCTTGGTTATGGCGGTTATTCAGGTTGACCTTCTTTCACCTGGTGGAGAATGGAAATCCTGAGAGATCCAAGCTTTATTCATCTTGATAAACGTCAGCCTGTCAGCGCTGTCAGTCGGCCGGCGTGTACGCTTATTGTGATGATGCCACCAGCTGCACTGAAAACCCGCTCAGACAATACGCTAGCGGCAGGGCAGGCAAGAACCTCCAAGGCGTACAGAGCCAGTTCGTGCCACATGTCCAGCTTTGAAACCCAGTAGTTGTAGGGAGCTGTGTGATCATTTAGGACGATGGTATGGTCAGCTACGTACTTCCTCACCATCTTTCTGAAAAGATCAGTCCTACTCTGCCGAGACTGGGGACAGGTGACAGTGTCTTGCTGGGGTGACATAAAACTGGCAAAGGCCTTGTAAAGCGTACCCCTGCCAGAAGGGAAATACTGTTTCAGCTTGTGCACCAGGGCCTGCTGGTATTCATGCATTCTCACACTCCTTTCCTCTCCAGGGATGAGAGTGGAAAGATTTTGCTTGCACCGTGGGTTCAGGAGAGTGAATACCCAGTAATAGGTGCTGGAATAAATTCTTTGAACGTGAGGGTCACGGGATAGGCAGCCTAGCATGAAATCTGCCATATGCGCCAGAGTCCCAACGCACAAGAATTCACTCCCCTCACTGGCCTGGCTGTCCATTTCCTCCTCCTCCAACTCCTCTTCTTCTGCCCATACACGCTGAACAGTGAAGGACTGAGCAATGCTCCCCTCTTCTGTCTTGCCAACATTCTCCTCCTCTTCTTCCTCATCCTCCTCCACCTCCTCCGATATGCGCTGAGAAACAGACCTGAGGGTGCTTTGGCTATCAACAAGGTAATCTTCTTCCCCCGTCTCTTGTGACGAGCACAAAGCTTCCGTCTTCATGCTGACCAGAGAGTTTTTCAACAGGCCAAGAAGCAGGATGGTGAGGTTGATGATGGCGGCATCGCCACTGACCATCTGTGTTGACTCCTCAAAGTTACTCAGCACCTGACAGATATCAGACATCCACGTCCACTCCTCATTGTAGACTTGAGGAAGCTGACTGACCTGACTAGCAGTTCTGGTGGAAGTTGACATCTGTCAGTCTACAATCGCTCTACGCTGCTGGTAAACTCTGGATAACATGGTTAATGTTGAATTCCACCTCGTGGGCACGTCGCACAACAGTCGGTTAACGGGCAGTTGGAGGCGGCGCTGTGCTGCCCTGAGAGTGACAGCATCTGTGCTAGACTTCCTGAAATGCGCCCAGATGCGGCGCACCTTCGTGAGTAAATCAGATAGATTGGGGTATGTCTTGAGGAACCGCTGAACTATGAGATTTAACACATGGGCCAGGCATGGCACCTGTATCAGTCTGCCGAGTTGCAGAGCCGCCACCAGGTTACGGCCGTTGTCACACACAACCATGCCTGGCTTCAGGTTCAGCGGTGCCAGCCACAGATCGGTCTGCGCCGTGATGCCCTGTAATAGCTCTTGGGCGGTGTGCCTTTTATCGCCTAGGCTTAGCAGTTTGAGCACCGCCTGCTGTTGCTTAAGTGACGGCACTACTGCTGTGCCTAGAGCTACCGACTGATGGCACCATGCCCACGGATAGTAATTCGGAGGAGGAGGTGGAGGAGGGGTGGGAAAAGGAGGAGGCATAGTAGGCCTGAGAGACCTGGACTGAGGTAGGCGTCTGGGGTATAGACAGCTGAATGCTGCGCATGGAGACATTGGTGGATGCTATGGAGGATCGTGGAGGCGAAGGTGTGGTTTTCGCACGGGAGGTGTTTGGGCCGGGTTCCTGGGCAGGGGGCTGACTAGCAGAGGCAGCAGATGACACAGGGGAAGGAGCAGTGGTGTGCCCGGCCGGAGGTGAACGGCCTTGGTTTCATTGAGTGGGGTGTTTAGCTTTCATATGCCTGCACATACTGGTAGTGGTTAAGCTGGTAGTGGTGGAACCCCTGCTGATCCTGGTGTGGCACAGGTTGCACACCACAGTCCGTCGGTCATCCGGTGTTTCTTTAAAGAACCTCCAGACTTCAGAAAATCTAGCCCTCGCCACGGGAGCTTCACTACGTGAAATATTTGGCGCTGATGCACCAGCTCTGGCCCTGCCTCTCCGTCTGGCCCCACCACTGCCTCTTCCAACCTGTTCTCGTTGAGGACTCGCCTCCGTCTCAGAAGCACTGTGTTCACCCGGCCTATCAACCCAGCTTGGGTCTGACACCTCATCATCCTCCGATCCCTCAGTCTGCTCCCCCCTTAGACTTCCTGCCCTGACAACAACTTCACCACTATCTGACAACCGTGTCTCCACATCGTCCGACACCTCTTTACACACTTCTTCCACTACGTCAACAATGTCATCATCACCCACAGACTGCGACCGTTGGAAAACCTGGGCATCGGGAAAGAGCTCAGCAGCAACCGGACAGGTGGTTTGTGACTCTGGGAAGGGTCCAGAAAGCAGTTCCTCAGAGTATGCCGGTTCAAATGCCAAATTTTCCTGGGAGGGGGCATACTGGGGGGAAGGAGGCTGAGGTGGAGGAGTTGGAGGAGTTCTGATTTCGGTGACATGGGTGGACTGCGTGGAAGACTGACTGGTGGACAAATGGCTAGAAGTATTGTCCGCAATCCACGACATCACCTGTTCGCACTGTTCTGGCCTCAACAGTGCTCTACCACGAGTCCCAGTAACTTGAGACATGAACCTAGGGAGTGTAGCTCTGCGGCGTTCCCCTGCTCCCTCATCAGCAGGTGGTGCCTCACCCCGCCCAGGACCACGGCCTCTGACCCCTGCAGTAGTTGGACGCCCACGCCCTCGTCCTCTACCCCTAGCCCTCGGGTTCAACATTTTTTTGTGTTTTTTTTTGTTTTCAGAATAAATCACACAGCAACCACAGAAGATGATGATGGCTATGGCTAGTTTCTAACCTACACTGAGTCTCCCTGCAAATTTGTCACAATATGGTACTAGCTGCACTACTAGTGCCAGCAAGGCCAGCCACAAGCAAATAAAAAAAAATAAAATATATTGCTATTGTAGCCCTAAGAAAACTGGATTTTGTGCTGTGCCTGTGATGACTTTTAGTTTTGAAAAAAAAAAAAAATCGGCAGACTGTGCCTAATTCAATCAAACCCCTAATAAATTGTCCCACTTAGGTGTTTGAGATGGATATGTGTGTCACTAAGAGCTAAATAGAATGTTCGCAAGTCTCCCTGCAAATTCATCACAATATGGTACTAGGTGCACTACTAGTGCCAGCAAGCCCAGCCACAAGCAAAAAAAATAAAAATATTCTGGCCCTAACAAGGGCTGTTGGGTTCTTGTAGACTCACTCCTGCCTAACAGTAAGCTGATATAACACCCTAACGTAGCAGCAGCAGCTCTCTCCCTAACGGCATCCAGACAGAGAATGATGCGAGTAGCGCTGGGTGGAGTGCAGAGTCTCCTGGCTTGTGATTGGCTCTGTTTTTGGCCATCAAAAATCAAAACGGCGGGAGATGCCATTTTCTCGAGCTGGCGAAATATTTGTCCGAGCAACGAGCAGTTTCGAGTACGCGCATCGTACTCGAACGAGCATCAAGCTCGGACGAGTGTGTTCGCTTATCTCTAGTCTTAAACGAAGAACAATGAAGAATCTTGATTGAAGTGGTATCCATGGACAGAAAACCTGGATCTTTACCAAGGCAAAACAGCAGACTAGAATGGGAACCGATCTCTCAGAACCTAAGGTCAAATTGTGGGGAGGGGCATTGCCTCCAATGTCCCCAATACCTGAAATTCAATCCAACCTGTTATTAATCATACCATTTATAATTACTCACCATAGTGTGGGGATACCTTACCTGTCCCTAAGGTCCCTACACATATTAATAACACAGGCATACAACTTTCACCAAACACACAAATTTCCATCACCAAACACACAAATCAAAATATACAAATTATATATAGAAAAGATTGTTATCATCAAGTCCTTACTCCCTGCCTTCGAATTAGTTCATGATTTGGTTGGCTAGACCTCTCACTTTCTTGTATATAAAAAATTGTCTAATATACATAATAACATAATAGTGACCAGGACAAGGAGAATTATCACTGGGTGAATTAGCATATTAAATAACGAAGTTCCTTTGGGGCTGTATCCAAACAGACTTTCTTACCAGGACTGTAATCTTCATCTGATCATGTTTTAGAAGAATGGTGGCTTGATCTTCAAAGTCTTTGGGGCACATGTATCACAGTTTTAGCTAGGCAAATTGTCTTTTTTTTGCAACTTTTCTCGTTTTTGCTACTTTTTTGCGACTTTTGTTGGCGCTCTTTATGTGGACCTCGGTCTACACCTTTTGCAGTGTGCATCGTGTATCTTAACTTTCCAGATGTTCCGTGCGACTTTTCACATTTTTGTGACTTTTGTGCGACTTTTTAGGTGCAGGTGCAAAGGCAGTTTATTTTTTCATGGACCCGATTTTAACATGTAAATTGGAATTATTTCACATGCTTTAACTGTTTAACATTTTGCACAGTAACCTCTTTCGGCAAAATTCTAAAATTTTTGCATTTTTTTAAAAAAAATTTATTGGTTACTTCTAAGGGTGAGGTCACATGTAGTGGTTAAATTGTGTTTTTTAATGCATTTTGAAACTAATTGCAACAGCTGAGGAGATGGGATTTGCCTTATTTCATTACTTTTGTTAACATTTGTGTTTACAAAATGCTATATAAACGCCACGTTAATGCATGTGTTAACATTGCATTTACTATGAGTTTTGTAAATTCAAATGTTAAAAGTAATGAAATAAGGCAAATCACCTCTCCTCTCCTGTTGTAATTAGTTTCAAAATGCCTTAAAAATGAAACATGTGCAACATCCCCCACCGGGGCCTAGCCTTTTCTCGGGGCCTGGAGTCAGCCGGGGCCCGCAGTACCTGAGTGGCTGGCGGTTGCGGCCTAGGCACGCTAGTGTCACGGTGCTTGGTATGGGGAACCGGAGGGCTGTCCTACAGCCTGGCAGGTCTCCAGCAGGGTGGTGTTGGCAAGAAATGATGAGGAAGAGGCTGCTATAGCGGATCTCCCTGGGGCAACCCTTTGGGGTCTAGAGTATGTGTGGTGGACAGGGTGCCTGTGATGATGGCAGCCGTAGTAGCAGGGACCAGATGGAGGCAGAGGTTGAACAAAAACAACTTACAGTTCTTTATTGGAACCGACAGGAACCGCAGCAACGTGCCTTTAACAGAGTAGTGGAGTGCTGAGATGCAGTTGGAGGGAGCCACAGGAGGTAGAGCGCCAACCTGGATGCAGAGGGCAGGCTGGGAGGTAGCTGTGCCCTAGTAGGATGCTACAGCTTGTCCTGGAGTGCTTCAGGTATCACCCTTAAAGGTAGGATGATACCCCTTTCCTCACTAACTCTTAGCTATTAGTTCCACTCTTCAGGCAGGGGCTAGGCTCACCTGCTGTTGGTCTGGTGTGCTAGCTGCACAGACTCTTCAGAGTCTCTAATCTGAGAGAGTGAACTCTCTCCTCACACTGCACTCTCTTCTGAGAGAGAACTTCACTTCTTCTGGAAGTTTCCTGACAGGGTCTTGTTACTCCCCTGGTCAGGTGGTGGCTGCTCCTCCAATTACATCTCAGCTCACATCTCAGCTCACAGAGACAAAGTATAACACCTGTGATTGGCTGACACATATTACATCACACAAACAATTAACTCCTGCCTTACCAGGCAGGATCTACCACTGCAATGTTCCCCTGTGTCCTATAAGGACTATGTAGTATGATGTAGTGACATGCTGTGGGGCTGACTAGACCCTACACAGGCCGCAAGCTACATGATGGGACGTATTCGCAAACACAGCTCTGCCTTGCATCGGCGAGGGTGTTGCACATGCTAAATCCCAAATTAACAGTAGTGTCTACTCCTGCATATAACCCCCTCACGTGGCTTGTGCCCATGTGGATTTGAGACATTTGCAACAAAAGTCTCAAAAAGAAGCCAAAATTTGCACCTGCCAGGATAGGAAAAACTGAACATGTATCACAAGTAAAAAGACACGATCATACATAAGGTGCAAAAACTAGCCGCCAAAAGTCTCTAAAATTCACCTCTGAAAGACCAAACTATGATACATGTGCCCCTTTGAGTCTCTTAATTATCCATTCCTCTTGACTGAAATCTAATAAAAGATGTTTAAGTTTGTTGCCAAATCCGAGAGGGATTTTCTGAAGTCTTAGGAGAGTATCTGGACGGATATCAAGCCTCTTTTCGGGGGTAATTGGTGTTCTTCATTTTTCACCTGCTATATTGATACTTAAAACTGGATAAGAACTAAAATATGCTCCTGGAAGGAGTTCACTTCTTTCAGTGCAGTTAGTTGAATAAATGGTATATGACATATTTGTTGTTTGATGGAGGTACCCCTCTGGTTTATACCTCATAGGAACCCTCAATATCGCAACACTGGTGGCTCTACACACGATCATAACTACCTTGGCAGAGGATAGCATCCTCTTTTCTCCAACATCCATCTGTATCAAACAGATAAGGATAGCCTTCCTCATATGTCAAGATATCTGAGGGGAGCTGTGGGTGAAGTACTGTTGAGTTTTTTATTACCATGCCAGATTAATTACACTATACCCTTGTCTTACTTTACCAGAGATAAGTGCCAAAGATGAAGCGGTACATGTGAGATTTTGACAACCATGCCACTAACTGAGCCACCAGTTGGTAAGATTAACTGCAAAAGGGGGAATATAACTACTCATCCTTTGCCATACGTTAAATGGGTAGTGGCCTCTATGTAAAATCGGATATAATATGTTTAATGTATGAAAATAGAAGAGCAGACTGGCACTCACCAAGATTAAAAGTGGTAGACTTTTGCAGAAGTATATCCTGGACAGGGGAGATGCACGCCACGACTAGGCGACGGGCCGTTTCACACACAAAGCACTTTCCCAAGCCTCAAACCGAGCTCCTGCAGCTCTATAAAAGCCTTCAAGTTTTACTGGGCCACTTTGATCATTCCATAGAACTTGTCCGGATTGACTGCAGAATAACTTTAACATCATTACACTGGTCCGTAAATAGTCATGGCCAGAAGTTTTGAGAATGACACAAATATATTTTCACATGATCTGTGAAATCTGCCCTCTGGTTTTTATGTGTGTTTGTACACAAATACAAGTGCAATCATATTATAGTATTATAGTAACAAAAGCTTTTATTGACAGTTAGAATAAGTTAATGCAGCAAGTCAATATTTGCAGTGTTGACTCTTTTTCAGGACCTCTGCAATTCTCCCTGGCATGCTCTCAATCAACTTCCGGACCAAATCCTAACTGATAGCAGTCCATTCTTGCACAATCAATGTTTGCATTTTGTCACAATTTGTTTGTTTTTGTTTGTCCACCCGTCTCTTGATGATTTACCACAAGTTCTCAATGGGATTAAGATCTGGGGAGTTTCCAGGCCATGGACCCACTCGTGCGCCAGCGCATGTTCGCAGCGGCATACATCAAGAGGCTGCCGCCTCATATAAAAAGTAGGGGGCAGCAGCAGCCGGCAGGGTACTCCTTACTGCAATTTGGCATGAGGGTAGTTCTTCCACATCTGGTTCCCGTAGGACCCCAGAAACTGCAGCCAGTTTGGCAGATTCATCTGCTTTGTTGTTGCCCAAAACCAATAGTTAATTCCCCTTCTGGTGTGCTGGGATTTTTATAATGGCTGCCTCATGCCCCATTCCCACAACTCCTTCAGGATAGAGAGATGAGCCAAAGGTTTGTTTTGGCTGTACACAAATCCTTGTCTTTTCCAAGTATCCAGGTGTAGGGTAAGTGACCGGAATACAAATGAACTGTCGCTATATATAGTACGGTTCCCAAGAGGCTGAAGAAGAAGGGCTTCTCTGACAGCCTCCAGTTCAGCCCATTGTGCTGACATGTAACCTGGTAGCTTTACAAGGCTCAGTGTACCGGTGGTTTCATCCGGTACTGCAAATGCTCTGTTGCTTTGACCGCATAGTGTATGGCTGCCAGTTGTTTTGCACATTCATCAAGCCCTTTTTCAACTGGAGAAAGGAGCCTGGAGAAATATCCCAGAGCTCTAAGATCATATCCTATCTATGAGCTTGTATGGCCAATTCCCCTTCAGAGTCAGGCTATATTCACACTGCCGTTGCCTGCCCGTACCGCACCATAGCGGGCAACGGCAGTGCACGGGGAGAGGAGGAGGTGAGCGCAGCTCACCCCCGCCACTCTCCATAGCAACCTATGGCGCACGGCGCCGTATTACGGGAAAAGATAGGACAGGTCCTATCTTTTTCCCGGGTACGGAACGGTACAGTGCCGCACGTGTGCGTCACTGTACCGCTCCCGTAGGGTGCCGTGCGCCGTATATACGTCCCTCATACGTTAGTGTGAATGCAGCCTCAGGGTTGGCTAGTGTGGGAGCAGAAGAAAGATCTCTTTTCAAAGTTGAAAAGGATTCCTCCTGTATCTCTGACCAATATTTGAGGGACAGCTCTTTCCCTCTTAAGCGCTCGTAGAGTGGCTTTGCTTCGGCAGCAAAATCCTCTATGAAATCTCTCATGAAATTGGCTACTCCTAGGAATTTACGTAAATCCTGTAGAGTGGATGGTTTGGGTAACTTTACCATGGCTTCCACCTGGGCAGCCATGATGATCTGGTTCCATAGGAGATCTGAACACCAGGGAAAGTGACTACTACTCTTGCCAAATTTGCCTTGTGTGGACTCCATTTGAGCCCAGCTCTGGCCAAAAGTCTCAACAGTTCCTTCAATAGAGACAAATGTTCTTCCATTGTCTCTGTGTAAGTAAGACATCCACATATTGTAACAGGCATTCTGGCCGTGAGAATACATTTAGTATTGCTGCCAAAGCCTGGTGAAACTTGTACCTGTAATTCTCTGAGAATTCAATGGAGAAAAAGCCGTTGGCAACAACAATGGTTGAGAATATCCGACTTTTGCCGCTTATTCTCGCCATTATGTCGGGAGTCTGTGCCAATAGCTATGCAGACGTAGGTGTGTACTTATTGAGGTCTCTTGTAAGCCTCCATGCATTTTCTGAACCCTTTTTTTTCACTGGCCACAAGGGATTGTTGCACTTAGAATTACACTCTATGACCACACCCCTTGCTTCTAAGTCTTTGACTGTTTCCAGAATCGATTCTGTTGCTTCTGGTGGGAATCGGTATTGACGTTGAGGTGCTGGGTCAGGCCCTTGAATGTCCATCTGAACACCAACCATTCTCCCACAGTCATTTTTGCTTTGAGTCCATAGTTCTGGAAGTTCATACACAATCTCTTCAAGGTCTTTATTGTGTGAAACATCTGGCCATTTGTGTTCCAGCATATTTTTGAGTTGTCAATGGCTGGCAGGGGTGTACTTAGACTCTGGTATTGTATAATGCACACCTTTGATTGTCTTGGTCCCCTCCATACAAAACAGTTTGCCAAGTCAATGATCCATCCATTTTGTGTCATTACATCAGTGCCAAAGATATTGGGTAATACCAGGGTAATACCACATTGGGACTTTCAATATCATGTGCCTGGCAAGTTGAATCACAACTTCATCTACCCTGTGGGCTTTCATCCCCCCTTGTTGGTGATCAAAACCGATCACCACACACTGGTGGCTGTTGGGGTGTAAATCATGTTTGATATTGGTAATGGAAATTTCTGCACCAATGTCAAGCATGAGCATGGTATCTCGGTCTTTTATTCTGGCTTTTATGTGGGGTCTCCCTGAAGAATCCAATATGATATGACATACTGGATCCCTAACCTTCAATCGATCTGTACCAGGCTTTCAGTAGGAACTAGAGATGAGCGAGTATTTCGCCCGCTCGAGAAAATGGCAGCTCCCGCCGTTTTGCTTTTTGGCGGCCAGAAACAGAGCCAATCACAAGCCAGGAGACTCTGCACTCCACCCAGCATGACGTGGTACCCTTACACGTCGATAGCAGTGGTTGGCTGGCCAGATCAGGTGACCCTGGGATAGACTAGCCGCTGCCCGCGCTGCTCGGATCATTCTCTGTCTGGATGCCGCTAGGGAGAGAGCTGCTGCTGGTCAGGGAAAGCGTTAGGGTGTTCTATTAGCTTACTGTTAGGCAGGAGTGATTCTACAACAGCCCTTCTTAGGGCTACAATAACGTTATCCTTTTTTTTTTTATTTGCTTTGGCTGGGCTTGCTGGCACTAGTAGTGCAGCTAGTACCATATTGTGAGGAATTAGCAGGGGGACTTGCTACCGTTGTGTTTAGCTCTTAGTGACACACATATCCACCTCAAACACCAAAGTGGGAAAATTTATTAGGGGTTTGATTTCAATTAGGCACAGTCTGCCAGTTTCTTTTTATTTTACGTTTATTTTTTTAATAACTCAGTGTCATCTCATCTTGCATAGTAGTGTGCTTTAATACTTGGCTAGAAAATAGCCATAGGAGAATCCAAACGGCTTACTTACGCCTACAGTAGCGTTATATATATCTGATTTCTGGTTGATCTGCTGGTGGCTGTAGTTGTTGCAGTGCATCTACTAGCAAATTGTGAGCAATTTGGAGTGAGACTTGCGACCACTGTGTTTTGCGCTTAGTGACGCACATATCCATCGCAAAGACCGAAGTGGGAAAATTTATTAGGGCCCGGGGTTGGATTTCAATTAGGCACAGTCTGCCATTTCCTTTTTTATTTTACGTTTATTTTTTTCATAACTCAGCGTCATCTCATCTGGCATAGTAGTGTGCTTTAATACTTGGCTAGAAAATAGCCATAGGAGAATCCAAACGGCTTACTTACGCCTACAGTAGCGTTATATATATTTGATTTCTGGTTGATCTGCTGGTGGCTGTAGTTGTTGCAGTGCATCTACTAGCAAATTGTGAGCAATTTGGAGTGAGACTTGCGACCACTGTGTTTTGCGCTTAGTGACGCACATATCCATCGCAAAGACCGAAGTGGGAAAATTTATTAGGGCCCGGGGTTGGATTTCAATTAGGCACAGTCTGCCATTTCCTTTTTTATTTTACGTTTATTTTTTTCATAACTCAGCGTCATCTCATCTGGCATAGTAGTGTGCTTTAATACTTGGCTAGAAAATAGCCATAGGAGAATCCAAACGGCTTACTTACGCCTACAGTAGCGTTATATATATTTGATTTCTGGTTGATCTGCTGGTGGCTGTAGTTGTTGCAGTGCATCTACTAGCAAATTGTGAGCAATTTGGAGTGAGACTTGCGACCACTGTGTTTTGGGCTTAGTGACGCACATATCCATCGCAAAGACCGAAGTGGGAAAATTTATTAGGGCCCGGGGTTGGATTTCAATTAGGCACAGTCTGCCATTTCCTTTTTTATTTTACGTTTATTTTTTTCATAACTCAGCGTCATCTCATCTGGCATAGTAGTGTGCTTTAATACTTGGCTAGAAAATAGCCATAGGAGAATCCAAACGGCTTACTTACGCCTACAGTAGCGTTATATATATTTGATTTCTGGTTGATCTGCTGGTGGCTGTAGTTGTTGCAGTGCATCTACTAGCAAATTGTGAGCAATTTGGAGTGAGACTTGCGACCACTGTGTTTTGCGCTTAGTGACGCACATATCCATCGCAAAGACCGAAGTGGGAAAATTTATTAGGGCCCGGGGTTGGATTTCAATTAGGCACAGTCTGCCATTTCCTTTTATATTTTACGTTTATTTTTTTCATAACTCAGCGTCATCTCATCTGGCATAGTAGTGTGCTTTAATACTTGGCTAGAAAATAGCCATAGGAGAATCCAAACGGCTTACTTACGCCTACAGTAGCGTTATATATATTTGATTTCTGGTTGATCTGCTGGTGGCTGTAGTTGTTGCAGTGCATCTACTAGCAAATTGTGAGCAATTTGGAGTGAGACTTGCGACCACTGTGTTTTGCGCTTAGTGACGCACATATCCATCGCAAAGACCGAAGTGGGAAAATTTATTAGGGCCCGGGGTTGGATTTCAATTAGGCACAGTCTGCCATTTCCTTTTTTATTTTACGTTTATTTTTTTCATAACTCAGCGTCATCTCATCTGGCATAGTAGTGTGCTTTCATACTTGGCTAGAAAATAGCCATAGCAATAGGATAGCATCGTTTGGTTTTAAAAACTAAAAAACACACACAAAAAAAAAACACAAAAAAAAGGTAAAAAAAAAATTAAAGTTATAACTCTCATTTTCAAAATGTTTAACCCGAGGGCTAGGGGTAGAGGACGAGGGCGGGGACGTGGGCGTCCAACTACTGCAGGGGTCAGAGGCCGTGGTCCTGGGCGGGGTGAGACACCACCTGCTGATGAGGGAGCAGGGGAACGCCGCAGAGCTACACTCCCTAGGTTCATGTCTGAAGTTACTGGGACTCGTGGTAGAGCACTGTTGAGGCCAGAACAGTGCGAACAGGTGATGTCGTGGATTGCCGACAATGCTTCGAGCAATTTGTCCACCAGTCAGTCTTCCACGCAGTCCACCCATGTCACCGAAATCGGCACTCCTCCAGCTCCTGCACCTCAGCCTCCTCCCCCCCAGTCTGCCCCCTCCCAGCAAAATTTGCCATTTGAACCGGCATACTCTGAGGAACTGTTTTCTGGACCCTTCCCACAGTCACAAACCACTTGTCCGGTTGCTGATGAGCAATTTTCCGATGCCCAGGTTTTCCACCAGTCGCAGTCTGTGGGTGATGATGACCTTGTTGACGTACTGGAAGAAGTGTGTAAAGAGGTGTCCGACGATGAGGAGACACGGTTGTCAGACAGTGGGGAAGTTGTTGTCAGGGCAGGAAGTCCGAGGGGGGAGCAGACTGAGGGATCGGAGGATGATGAGGTGACAGACCCAAGCTGGGTTGAGAGGCCGGGTGAACACAGTGCTTCTGAGACGGAGGAGAGTCCTCGACCAGAACAGGTTGGAAGAGGCAGTGGTGGGGCCAGACGGAGAGGCAGGGCCAGAGCTGGTGCATCAGCGCCAAATGTGTCAACTAGTGAAGCTCCCGTGGCGAGGGCTCCTGCGGCGAGGGCTAGATTTTCAGAAGTCTGGAGGTTCTTTAAGGAAACACCGGATGACCGACGGACTGTGGTGTGCCACATTTGCCAAACCAGGATCAGCAGGGGTTCCACCACTACTAGCTTAACTACCACCAGTATGCGCAGGCATATGAATGCTAAACACCCCACTCAGTGGCAACAAGCGCGTTCACCTTCGGCCGTGCACACCACTGCTCCTTCCCCTGTGTCAGCTGATAGTCAGCCCCCTGCCCAGGACCCTGCCACAAAAACCCCATCGTCGCCTCCACGATCCTCCACAGCATCCACCAGCGTTCAGCTCTCCATACCCCAGACGCTGGAGCGGAAACGCAAATATAGTGCAACCCACCCGCACGCCCAAGCCCTTAATGTGCACATCTCCAGATTGCTAAGCCTGGAGATGCTGCCCTATAGGCTAGTAGAGACCGAGGCCTTTCGCAGCCTCATGGCGGCGGCCGCCCCTCGGTATTCGGTCCCCAGCCGCCACTACTTTTCCCGATGTGCCGTCCCAGCCCTGCACCAGCACGTGTCAGACAACATAATCCGTGCCCTGACCAACGCCGTTTCTGACAAGGTCCACCTGACCACGGACACGTGGACGAGTGCTGCCGGGCAGGGCCACTATATATCGCTGACGGCACATTGGGTTAACTTGGTGGAGGCTGGGACCGAGTCTGACCCTGCGGCTGGTCATATACTGCCGACGCCGAGGATTGCGGGGCCTACCTCGGTCCAGGTGTTTCAGGCCTACTATGCCTCCTCCTCCTCCCACCCCTCCTCCACCTCCTCCTCCGAACGACCATCCGTGGGCATGGTGCCATCAGTCGGTAGCTCTAGGCACAGCAGCAGTGCCGTCGCTAAGCGACAGCAGGCGGTGCTGAAACTGCTGAGCCTAGGCGATAAAAGGCACACCGCCCAAGAACTATTACAGGGCATCACAGCGCAGACTGATCTGTGGCTGGCACCGCTGAACCTGAAGCCAGGCATGGTTGTGTGTGACAACGGCCGTAACCTGGTGGCGGCTCTGCAACTCGGCAGACTGACACATGTGCCATGCCTGGCCCATGTGTTAAATCTGATAGTTCAGCGTTTCCTCAAGACATACCCCAATCTGTCTGATTTGCTCACGAAGATGCGCCGCATCTGTGCGCATTTCAGGAAGTCCAGCACAGATGCTGCCACTCTCAGGG
The DNA here is from genome assembly GCF_040894005.1 of Engystomops pustulosus. NCBI lineage: Eukaryota > Metazoa > Chordata > Amphibia > Anura > Leptodactylidae > Engystomops > Engystomops pustulosus. The sequence continues at coordinate 167,614,688 of NC_092411.1, read as the reverse complement.
CAGCGCAGCGCCGCCTCCAACTGCCCGCTCACCGACTGTTGTGCGACGTGCCCACGAGGTGGAATTCAACACTGACCATGTTATCCAGAGTTTACCAGCAGCGCCGAGCGATTGTAGACTGCCAGATGTCAACTTCCACCAGAACTGCAGACTTACGGATAGGATCAAATTTAGAAGGGGGGGGCCTAAGTAAAAGGCTACGTGTCATGTCATAATTGCTATTTCAGCTAAACCCCTTACTTCGTGTGACCGCACCTGGATAGTGCCACTACAAACACTACTAATAACCAAATTTACCCTCCAACCAAGAAGGGAAAGAAGAGACACTGATGCACATAATTGTGAATAAAAGTATTGACATAACCTTTATTGATGATACAGGGTATAATACACTTTAAAAAGAAGAACAGAAAAACCATGAAGACAAATTATGTGGCCTCACCGTGGAGGATATCCACAAATTACAGCATTGTATGGGGTGGTAAACACAAAAAGACCAAAAAAGGGCGGTCGCATTCCAGGCTAGGTGGAGCTAATGCATATCTATGTAGGGTGTGAATAACTGGTAGCCAGAGGGACAGTGCCTTACCAATACTATACTCATGTGTGGGACAGGCAGGTGGCCTCAAGGCTTAAGGTATGTGGTGCCAAGGGACTTGGCTGTAAGGCTGCCAGTTCTTACCTATTGAGTGTGGTATACTCCACCGCCCGGGAAGCCCGCCTCCCCGACGCGCGTTTCGGCTCTAGCTGAGCCTTCGTCTGGGGGTGGCGTCTTCCCGGTCCGTGGTCAGTATTTAAACGATGGCCGGACCAATCAATGTGTCCGAAGGTAGTCACATGGCCGCGGTCTCGCGAGATCTGTGACGTGTCAATCACGTGACTCCAGTCTCGCGAGATCTGTGACGTATCAGTGACACCTGGTTGTGAGTCACGTGAGTCGCGGCTCTCGGGCTCGCAGTAAGGGCACGTGGGTTTTCAAGATCTGTTTAGGCGCATGCGTGACTAACGTGTTGTATAAAAAGGAAATGGGAGAACGAGTGATTGCATTTATATGACCAGCATATTGTATATAATTGGGATAGAGTAAAACATTAGGAAAGTAAAAAGTTGGTTGTATTCATATATAAAAAGTATGGGCTGTTTCTATAATTATTGCAGTTATGGGTCAGGATATTGGTATAGATAGTTCTGTAACTATTACCAATGTATAGATGTGGCTATACCGTGTTAGATATACGTGCGGTGAAGAAAGTGACATATATATTAAATATGTCAGGAATTAAAGTGCATTTACATTAAATATCAGCAGACGAAATGTGAGTACATACAGCCACCTTTCAGCTAGTAGTGTACAATTTTGCACTTGTATTAAGATACATACATGACCGGTATAGTTGAGTAATAGTAGTGGCCTATGTATGTGTATGATGAAGTGTGAATGCATGTAGTCACAATCTGTCTACTGATGTGGAATCGCATAATTAGAATGCAAGAGTACAAAAGTGAAAAAGTGAACCAGATATCTGTATATACATAAAGTGACATGTGCATCAAATTAGAACAATGTTATATCATACTTGCTTGGAATACAAAGGTAGATCAAATCTCTGTATATACATAAAGTGACCTGTGCATCAAATTGGACATGGTTATATCTTGCTTATCATAGTATGTACTAGTATGTGGACATATGCCCATAATGCGTCTCGTAGTACCATTCGTATGATTTGTTATTACAGGACAATACAGTAAACATCTACCTGCATTAGCACATGTGGGATACAAAAAACATATCAATTTTTCCATCCATAATTGTCTGTCCAGTACATTATATTAATATGAGTATTGGTTGGTGAGATGGGGCAGTGAGGGGTGACCAGGACAACAGTGAGGAAAGGGGGTGGTAATGTGCAGGAAAGTGAAGGACAGGATGTGATGTGAACATTGTGATGAGGAAATACATACTATGATAAGCAAGATATAACCATGTCCAATTTGATGCACAGGTCACTTTATGTATATACAGAGATTTGATCTACCTTTGTATTCCAAGCAAGTATGATATAACATTGTTCTAATTTGATGCACATGTCACTTTATGTATATACAGATATCTGGTTCACTTTTTCACTTTTGTACTCTTGCATTCTAATTATGCGATTCCACATCAGTAGACAGATTGTGACTACATGCATTCACACTTCATCATACACATACATAGGCCACTACTATTACTCAACTATACCGGTCATGTATGTATCTTAATACAAGTGCAAAATTGTACACTACTAGCTGAAAGGTGGCTGTATGTACTCACATTTCGTCTGCTGATATTTAATGTAAATGCACTTTAATTCCTGACATATTTAATATATATGTCACTTTCTTCACCGCACGTATATCTAACACGGTATAGCCACATCTATACATTGGTAATAGTTACAGAACTATCTATACCAATATCCTGACCCATAACTGCAATAATTATAGAAACAGCCCATACTTTTTATATATGAATACAACCAACTTTTTACTTTCCTAATGTTTTACTCTATCCCAATTATATACAATATGCTGGTCATATAAATGCAATCACTCGTTCTCCCATTTCCTTTTTATACAACACGTTAGTCACGCATGCGCCTAAACAGATCTTGAAAACCCACGTGCCCTTACTGCGAGCCCGAGAGCCGCGACTCACGTGACTCACAACCAGGTGTCACTGATACGTCACAGACCTGGAGTCACGTGATTCACACGTCACAGATCTCGCGAGACCGCGGCCATGTGACTACCTTCGGACACATTGATTGGTCCGGCCATCGTTTAAATACTGACCACGGACCGGGAAGACGCCACCCCCAGACGAAGGCTCAGCTAGAGCCGAAACGCGCGTCGGGGAGGCGGGCTTCCCGGGCGGTGGAGTATACCACACTCAATAGGTAAGAACTGGCAGCCTTACAGCCAAGTCCCTTGGCACCACATACCTTAAGCCTTGAGGCCACCTGCCTGTCCCACACATGAGTATAGTATTGGTAAGGCACTGTCCCTCTGGCTACCAGTTATTCACACCCTACATAGATATGCATTAGCTCCACCTAGCCTGGAATGCGACCGCCCTTTTTTGGTCTTTTTGTGTTTACCACCCCATACAATGCTGTAATTTGTGGATATCCTCCACGGTGAGGCCACATAATTTGTCTTCATGGTTTTTCTGTTCTTCTTTTTAAAGTGTATTATACCCTGTATCATCAATAAAGGTTATGTCAATACTTTTATTCACAATTATGTGCATCAATTTCCACCAGAACTGGTAGTCAGGTCAGTCAGCTTCCTCAAGTCTACAATGAGGAGTGGACGTGGATGTCTGATATCTGTCAGGTGCTGAGTAACTTTGAGGAGTCAACACAGATGGTCAGTGGCGATGCCGCCATCATCAGCCTCACCATCCCGCTGCTTGGACTGTTGAAAAACTCTCTGGTCAGCATGAAGTCGGAAGCTTTGCGCTCCTCACAAGAGACGGGGGAAGAAGATTCCCTTGTTGATAGCCAAAGCACCCTTAGGTCTGTTTCTCAGCGCATATCGGAGGAGGTGGAGGAGGATGAGGAGGAAGAGGAGGAGAATGTTGGCGAGACACAAGAGGGGACCATTGTTGAGTCCTTCACTGTTGAGCGTGTATGGGCAGAAGAAGAGGAGTTGGAGGAGGAGGAAATGGACAGTCAGGCCAGTGAGGGGAGTGAATTTTTACGCGTTGGTACTCTGGCGCATATGGCAGATTTCATGCTAGGCTGCCTATCCCGTGACCCTCGCGTTCAAAGAATTTATTCCAGCACCGATTACTGGGTGTTCACTCTCCTGGACCCACGGTACAAGCAAAATCTTTCCACTCTAATCCCTGGAGAGGAAAGGAGTGTGAGAATGCATGAATACCAGCAGGCCCTGGTGCACAAGCTGAAACAGTATTTCCCTTCTGACAGCGCTAGCGGCAGAGTGCGTAGTTCTGCGGGACAAGTAGCGAGGGAGAGTAGGCGAGCAGGCAGCTTGTCCAGCACTGGCAAGGGTACGCTTTACAAGGCTTTTGCCAGCTTTATGTCACCCCAGCAAGACACTGTCACCTGTCCCCAGTCTCGGCAGAGTAGGGCTGATCTTTACAGAAAGATGGTGAGGAAGTACGTAGCTGACCATACCATCGTCCTAAATGATCACACAGCTCCCTACAACTACTGGGTTTCAAAGCTGGACATGTGGCACGAACTGGCGCTGTACGCCTTGGAGGTTCTTGCCTGCCCTGCCACTAGCGTCTTGTCCGAGCGGGTTTTCAGTGCAGCTGGTGGCATCATCACCGATAAGCGTACACGCCTGTCGACTGACAGCGCTGACAGGCTGACGCTTATCAAGATGAATAAAGCCTGGATTTCTCCTAATTTCCAATCTCCACCAGGTGAAGGAAGCTCAACCTGAATAATTTATCCACTCCTCCTCCTCCTCATTTTCCTCCTTCTCCTCCTCTTTGTACAGTAAAGCAGAGGAAACTGGCTATTTTTTTACAGGGCCCACTGGCTCTAGCTATAGTACTTTATGCATTTAATTTTTATGGAGGGCCACCGACCCGGTCCTCTGTTTTAAACAATTTTTGGGAGTGCCACATACAGGCACTCAATCTATTCAAATTTTCTGGAGGGCCACCTACCTGCTCCTCTGGGTTGAAAACTTTTTTGGACTGCCACATACAGGCACTCAATCTATTCCATTTTTATGGAGGGCCACCTACCTGCTCCTCTGGTTTGAAAACTTTTTTGGACTGCCACATACAGGCACTCAATCTATTCCATTTTTATGGAGGGCCACCTACCTGCTCCTCTGGTTTGAAAACTTTTTTGGACTGCCACATACAGGCACTCAATCTATTCCATTTTTATGGAGGGCCACCTACCTGCTCCTCTGGTTTGAAAACTTTTTTGGACTGCCACATACAGGCACTCAATCTATTCCATTTTTATGGAGGGCCACCTACCTGCTCCTCTGGTTTGAAAACTTTTTTGGACTGCCACATACAGGCACTCAATCTATTCCATTTTTATGGAGGGCCACCTACCTGCTCCTCTGGTTTGAAAACTTTTTTGGACTGCCACATACAGGCACTCAATCTATTCCATTTTTATGGAGGGCCACCTACCTGCTCCTCTGGTTTGAAAACTTTTTTGGACTGCCACATACAGGCACTCAATCTATTCCATTTTTATGGAGGGCCACCTACCTGCTCCTCTGGTTTGAAAACTTTTTTGGACTGCCACATACAGGCACTCAATCTATTCCATTTTTATGGAGGGCCACCTACCTGCTCCTCTGGTTTGAAAACTTTTTTGGACTGCCACATACAGGCACTCAATCTATTCCATTTTTATGGAGGGCCACCTACCTGCTCCTCTGGTTTGAAAACTTTTTTGGACTGCCACATACAGGCACTCAATCTATTCCATTTTTATGGAGGGCCACCTACCTGCTCCTCTGGTTTGAAAACTTTTTTGGACTGCCACATACAGGCACTATCCAAATTGAATTGTCTCCATAGCAGCCGCCACACGTTGTCTCCATTGCTACCTCCAAAAGTCGTCCATATAGCTGCCTCCATACATCGTCCCTTTATCAAACGAGGTGTGTCAGGCCGAAATTTGGTTTGTTTTCATGGATTCCACATCAAAGTTGTTAACTTTGTCGCCACCCTGCTGTGTTATCCACAAAATACACTGGCAAACTTTTACCATTTACGATATTGTTTCAGCGCTTCTTGCGCATCTGTTTACATTCCCCTCACCCGCCATATTCCAAACTTATAAGAACGCTACTACACTTAACTTGGTGCAGGCTGGGACCGAGTCTGACCCTGGGGCTGGTCATATACTGCCGACGCAGAGGATTGCGGGGCCTACCTCGGTCCAGGTGTTTCAGGCCTACTATGCCTCCTCCTCCTCCCACCCCTCCTCCACCTCCTCCTCCTCCTCCGAATTACCATCCGTGGGCATGGCGCCATCAGTCGGTAGCTCTAGGCACAGCAGCAGTGCCGTCGCTAAGCGACAGCAGGCGGTGCTCAAACTGCTGAGCCTAGGTGATAAAAGGCACACCGCCCAAGAGCTATTACAGGGCATTCCGCATCAAACTTGTTAACTTTGTCGCCACCGTGCTGTGTAAGCCACAAAATATACTGGAAAACTTTTTTCATTTACGGATATTATTTCAGCGCTTCTTGCGCAGATGTTTACATTCCCCTCACCCGCCATATCCCAAACTTATAAGAACGCTACTACACTTGATCTTATACAAAAGGTTCTTAGAAGTGCTGTTTGGGGAGTAGCCTAGAGACAGGGGCTTGGATTGGCAAAAGCTCGCCTGGCAGCGGAGCGCCAGCTCCATGCCAAAATCCAACTAACATAGTTTTAACTGCAGCACCTTTAATCTACTACTAGTTCACTGCCTCCATACATGGTCCCCTTATCAAACGAGCTGTGTCAGGCAGAATTTTGGATTGTTTTCATGGCTTCCATGTTAACTTTGTCGCCACCCTGCTGTGTAATCCACAAAATATACTCGCAAACTTTTATCATGTACCGATATTATTTGAGCGCTTCTTGCTCACCTCCTTTGGTTCCTCTCTGCCACCCATTGGTTTGAAGCCTGAGTCCATTTAGGGTATGTCGCCATGCCACTCTCTAGCCTGCCGCTGCTGCCGCTGCCTCTGCATGCCGTCCCCTATAGTGTCAGGGTCAATTATTGGATGTTTTAGATGCTATCTAGCTTCATTCTGTCACTCTGTCATGGCCATGCTGTTGCCCATAATTTTGGCATAATGGTGCGATTAAGCAGCCTCAGAGGCATCCATGCATGCTGCCCCTGCTGTTTCCTGTCCATTTCCGTGGTGTTTCCATCCTTTTCTGAGGTTCCCAGGTGTTTGGCCAAGCTTCCCTGTGCAGAGCCTTGGTCCCCTTGAAAAATGCTCGAGTCTCCCATTGACTTCAATGGGGCTCGTTACTCGAAACGAGCACTCGAGCATCGGGAAAAGTTCGTCTCGAATAACGAGTACCCGAGCATTTTAGTGCTCGCTCATCTCTAGTAGGAACCTGTGTGGTACATACTGCTACCTGAATTTTGCAAGTCTGTGAGTTCTGTATGGAACCTCTAGGACCTCTAGATTGGGTGAGTGTTCCCCTCATTTTTCCCTCTATTCTCACCCTTCCATTCCCACCTCCCCCCCCCTCCTTTCCCTCCCTTTCCTTCCCCTTCCTCCCCTTTTTTTTTCCCCCTTTCTCTCCCTTCTCCCTTGCTTTTGCCATACACCACTTTCCCCAAGCCTCACCATTTTCACGGTTTGTATCATGTCAACAATTCTTTTCACATTTTGGGAGTTCCATCTGGTAGTCTGGGACCCTTATGGCCCCCTTATACTCATTCACGGGCTTCTCCCACTATATATATCTTTTCGCACTTGGTGTCACTAAGACCCTCTCCCCACAATTAATAACGACCCTTCACATATAACACTATTTCGTTCCAACCCCACTCACCCACATTGTTATACATGATTATAGATCACTAATCACTTTTTGATGTTTTTTGTAGCTCTCTCACTCATCTTTACATCTATTGACAAAGCTCTACCATATAACCATGTTTACATGTATGTGGCCCTACTATCTCCTATGCTTTTTTGAGGCCAACCGACTGTTGAAATATACCCGCCCCCACAGGCCTCTTATATATCTCCAAGAATAACCCTCGTTACGAGAAAGAATGAAAAAATGGAAAAATGAAAAAAGAAAAAATGAGTAACCATCTGTCTCAAACTGAACTCACTATCGGATTCTGAATAGCCTTTAAGCCTCCTGGATCTTTTTGACCTACCTATCTTGTAACATTCCCTATTTTTTATCATTTTTCTTTTTGTTTATTGACCAATGTATTGATAACCATGATCTAACTTTCGTTACCATGTACATCAAGGTATTTTCCCTTTTCTTAGATCCCATGTACTAATTCTAATGTTTTAAATATTTGGGGTACTGCCGCATCCCGGGGTGACCACCTTTTCTCCCTTCATCCTAAGCCTGTCTAGTGTTTATCAATATACATCCAGGTCTTATAATTGCACTGGGCTTGTGTAGATGTAACACTAGATAAGATTCATATTGTGTATCATGCACGATTATGCACTTTATATACTTTATTATAAATTATGGGGCAGATTTATCAAGCTGTCTGAAAGTCAGAATATTTCTAGCTGCCCATGACAACCAATCACAGCTCAGCTTTCATTTTACCAATGCTCATAAATATTTGAAAGGGGAGCTGTGATTGGTTGCCATGGGCAACTAGAAATATTCTGACTTTCAGGCAGCTTGATAAATCTGCCCCTATATGTCTATTATGGTTATCATATAACCCTCTTTCACTGGACACTGTATGGATATTGTGAATTCACTTTTTTAACATAAGCGCCGTAATTTGGTGTGATGCCATCCATGCACGAGCGCACATTTGGGCGCAATGGACTCGTATCTATCTAGCTCCTTACAATGTGGCGCACGCGCACATATGTGAAGCTGATGCGCATGCGCATAATTTTTGATTGTGTCGCCACGACTGCGCATGCGCATAATATTGCGGTACTTCAGACGCATAGGATTTGGCGCATGCGCATAACTTTTAGCGCGAGATAACACAGTACATGGCTGCTAATTGGTGCAGATGCACCGCTCTCATTGGAGCAGGTGGTCACCTCGGGACCTTAAAAGGCAGGACCTTCCAACAACCTGGCACTTTCCCTGAGGAAGTCGCAGGAGTGCGACGGAACGCGTGGGGTGCCTCCAGCCATTTTTCTACTTGGTAACCGCAGCTTCCCCTTTCCCTAGGCTCTTATCACCTCCCTTTGGCTGTTCTTTGAACCTACACAGGTTGTGATCCATGTGCATTACTTTTGACTATATTATTGCTTGTTGAGCATTTTACCTTAGGGTATTGTTGGTAACTTATAGAGGGACTTCTGCAGGAGTCTCCGCTTTTCCTAGGGCATTAGATACCATACTTTCATATTTAGTGGGAATTGATTACAGATATTTATGGCTATATGTGGATCAACTCACCTTGTCTTGATCCACTTGTTGTTCTTGAATGTGTGTCCTCACACTTTTTAATTGTTTTTAAGGTTTTCTGGATGTATGTTATGTGAATAATGATATTTCAATAAAATTTCATAAAAAATGCCAATGCATACTAGCTTTTTTCTCTTGTTATATGAGTTCTGTATGGACACGTGAGATTCCACACAAGTTTTTCAGGGCCTGTTTTGTCTGGGTCATTTACAAGTTCCACACGTTTTAGTGTCTGGCCCTGTAAATGTACTTGAGTCTTATCTGTCTGTTCCCCCATTTGTTTAGCAAACTCTGGTTTCAACTTGAAACCATTATTATTGCCATTTTTATCTGGGTTTCTACCATTTGAACGGACTCCTTGTGGACAATTCCTCTTCATGTGACCATATTGTAAACACAAGAAACAGCATATGTTTCCTGTCTTTTCCAATGGGGGGGCTGTGGGGTAAACGGACCTGTGTGGTCTAACCTGTTGTCCACGTTCATCTTGTGATCTAACTGGGAAATTTCTACGCTCTCTAATTTTCACAGATTTTTTATTGTGCAGTATGTCTTGTCTATACTGCTCAATAATCATTGCTGCATCCTTGAGCGATGGTTCCTTCACTGCACTTAGTCTGATTGCATTATATATATATAGGGAAATTTGTCCACAAACATGCGAACCATGCCTTGTGGGATTGCAATACCATGATCCTTTTAACTTTCCTGCACATTGCTTAAAACCGGCTACAAAGAGACAAAAGCACATCCTGTATAGTGGGTTTGAATTTTGTCAGGATGTCTGGGGTGACATCCCAAGGTCCTGTTGACATTCTCATGAGTATTGAAAGGCGTTCTTCCTCATCATGAAAATACCCATTCCTGGGGACTTTCTACCCTTTACCTCATACCTCCGGTTTAGGTGTGTAGGAAACCACAATGTCAATCAGCTGCCTCTAAAGCCAGTAGGATCTTGTCATGTATCAAAAGTTTTATGGACTCTCGTGATAGGGATGTAATATTACCACTGTACAAACCTAACAAGGGGTGAGCAAGCACCACCAAAGTACGAAATAATACAACATCCACGCATCCCAATGAATTATTCAAAGAACCAAAGCAAGAAAGTTGGATGCGTACACAGGATCACATAATATAGACAAAATTTATTAATTCATGAACAAACAATATAAACCACAAGACATCAAGAAGATAAAAACACTTAAAAATACACCAAGCGGATGTATATAGCTGCCAAGGGCAGTAGTACCCTAAACTACTACTACTACTTGAATGTTGGAGCTCCCATTTTTTGTATTCCAATCACAGAGACACTAAATTTAAATAAGTGCTATTAGGCAGTTAAAAAACTGTAATTATTTTATTTTAAAAAAATTATCGTAGCACCACATTCTAACTTGCATGCTTTGGCTTAGAGAGTTGTGTAAGGTGTGTTAGAGATTTTTATCTAGGGCTTAACTGCCCTTACTTCTATTATACAGGTGACTTTCAAATTAACTCTTTCATGACTTGAACACAAACCAAGACACACGTCAGTCTCTTAGTGTATGTAAAGATCTTCTCCCAGTTTATTTGTCTCAGCTACATAATATCGCAGACAGAAAATCATCAAAGAGGTGTGAATAGAATACTGTAATGCTATTTGCCATAATGAATTTACCAGCAAATTCTTGTAAAAGGTTAATAGGCCTTGTTCACAGACATGTTTATACTAATTTCCCTGAGAAGAAAGAGATAAGCTGGCTGGAGTAAGAATATAGAACTAAAGATGAAGGACAGACTGGATTCTCATTAAATGTCAAAGGGATTTAGCTGGCAGGCGAGCAAACAGGTTACATAAAATGAAGTTTGAATCATGACATTAACTGGACAGTGCTTGACCCCCGGCGTGACCCCTGGCTAATACTTAAAATGGCGGACAGTAGTCAAGATGGCGTCCGAAACCAGTGGGATCTCCTTAATAGGTGATAAACAGGTTAATTTCTGTTCATTGTGGTTAATTGCATGGGAATTTTTTTTCATATTTGAACTTTTAACACATTTAATTTAGTTAATTTATTCATTCATTTTCAATATATTTATGTATACATTTATGCATTCATCTATCCTTTTTTAATCCACTATTAAACTGATGCTTTACCTTCATTTAGCCTTCATTTGTCCTTGCGGCAATTACTCTACCATTATTATTAAGTTATAGTCTTTTGCTTTTTATTTTCTGTTTTGTGTATTTTGCCAATATTCATTAATTCATTCATTATCTCTCTAAACATAAAGCAAACAATTTTTTGGTTAAGTGGTAGGTATGTGGCAGGTAAATTTAGGCAGGATAGACAGTTTAAGCTTTTACTGTTGATCAGGCTTAAAACACAAATCAAAATTTTCAACAGAGTGGGGCTCATCTACTGAGGATCGCGCTGTTCACTTTTGTCAGACTGTTCGCCTTTTTCGGGGATTACAAGGCTTGGACAGGTATTTAACAGGGGTCTGCACTGGCATTGTGTCACACTTGATAGTTTTTTGATGCAGCTGCGCTGGCTTCCATGCAACACAAGTTGAGGGGGGGGGGGGGGGTTGCCGGCGGACGATCCGACTGATTTGGACTGAGCGTCAGGATTTAACTTTCAAATTGTGTCGCAAGCCAAAGCACTTACATGCACCACTTAAAAGATGGTGAATTGAGTGGGGAAGCAACAAATGCAGGATTTCAGGTGCACGGTCTTAGTAAATCACAGCGCCGTGCATTTTCTGCATACAATGCACTTTTGGTGAACTCCAGCGGACGAGTAAGTAAATGTGCCCCAATTAGTAATCCTAAAGGAATGTTCTCAATTGCCAAGATAGGAATAGGATAGATCAGCTGTTTTAACTCCAAAGAGCAGTTTTGCCCAAATTTAGCATCAGGTTCAAGGCTGAACCACAGTCAATTACAACAATTTCTTCCCTGTTACTACACAGGAGATCTGGCAGAAAGCAAAATTTCAGAATATTATATAAATCCCAATCTACGCGAAATAAATAAGAAGTCATTTTTCTCTTCAGATGGCGTCTCTCTTGTCTCTAATCAGTGTCAGCTGTGCACAGAAACAGAAAACCCTTCCGGTCCCGAGTAAAAAGGTCCTCAGTCCCACCTTAGGATCAGTTTTCAGCGGATTGGAGGCAGACATGGCATTCAGAAGCGGGTCCAGGTTGACCACCTGGAAATGTTCTGGAAATCTTTTTTTAATTGTCTAATTGTGCTTCCCACATATATCTTATTGTCACTTTTGATTCTGATTATGTAGACAACAAAAGTGCTATGTATCTCCTTATGTTGTATGTACATACATTATCAGTATCTTCATAAGTCCTTGTGACCCTCACAAAGTGACAGGTCTTACATGAATGTACTCCACATTAAAAAAAACCTGTATATATAAGCCAAGTGTCATTTACACAGCTATTGGCTGACTAAATCCTTTTTTTCCCCACTGTTTATTTCATAGCTGCTGTTTAGCCTCAAGAAGATGCTGTTTCTGCATTGAAACATGTAGTCCTACTTCTCTAATACAAAGTTTTGCCAACTCAACTGAACCACCGTGGCTCATATACTGTATACCCAACTACCCGGTAGCATGTCAATTTGTAGCTCTGTTTTTTTTTCTCACTACTTTAAATGCTAACACTGGGAACATCCCAGCTCAGGGCCAGACGCTGCAACCAACCAACTAACGATTAAAGGCATCAACGTCATACTCATCTGCTTTTTCTTGCATGTAGGCATGGTATCCCTGAGACTAAGGCAGCCATAGATCCTAGAAACCAAAGACGAAAAATATAGTGCAAGCATTAACGTAACATACATAGGGCATAGCAGTCACTTCTGACCTTACTAAAATATCCAATCTCTCTCTCTCTCTTTTGGTGTTGTTCCCTCTTTTTTTAAGAATACAGTCGTCATCCCATTACTAAAGAAATCTTCCATTGACCCATCCAGTGCTACTAACTACCCACCAGTTTTTAATCTCTTTCATCTTCAAATCCCTAGAATGCCAAGTCTATTCTTGAATAGCCCTCTATCTCTCAGCTATCTCCCTCTTTGACCCCCTACAATCTTATTTTCATACTATGCACTTCACTGAAACCGCTCTTACTAAAGTCTCCAATGACTCTCTGCTCAATCCAAAGGTGACTAATCTCTCCTCATTCTTCTGGATCTCTCTTCAGTGTTTGATACTGTGAAGCACCAGCTCCTTCTCAGTATGCTGAAGGACTCAGTACTCTTGTACACTGTACTGACCGCACTTTTAGTGTCTCCTATTCTGGATCTTTCTCTTTTCATCTTTCTCACTGTTGGAATTCCTCAGGGCTCAGTCCTAGGTCCTCTTCTCTTTTCCCTCTATACTTTCCAACATCTACTAACGGACCCAACCATGTCCTCTCCATCTTGGTTTGTGAGATCACTACAGCACCGAGGCAGCAGGCCCGCTGTCTTGGGATTTTGCTGGACTCCTTCCTCTCCTTTGCACTGCATATTCAATTTCTTGCTCGCTCTTGCCGCATGCATCTCAATAAAATCTTCAGAATCCACCCATTTATTACAATTGAAACCTATAAAATGCTAATTGTTGCTCAGATTCCCTCTCGATTAGACTACTGTAACTTCCTACTAATTGGTCTTCAACTCACCAAACTCTCTCCTCTACAATCTATCTATTAATTCAGCAGCTATGTTCGTCTTTCAGAAAAAATGCTACACAGATGCCTCCAGTTTGTGCCAATACATGCACTGGTTGCCGGTCTTCTTCCGTATAAGATTTAAATTAAGCTCTGCATATTAAAGGACACCTGTCATCAGGTCTCTGTCACTAGTCCTGTCACCTCTACCTGTTGGAGCAGCTCACAAGGATCCCATCCCAGCCTTTATCTAGTTATTTCATACATTATTCATTGTAAAATCATCTATTCTTTATCATGTAAATGAGGCTGGTCACATGGTCAGAGACAGTGATGTCACCCCTGTTACCCCTCCCCTCTCCTCCCCCTGCTCATGTCTGTGTGTAATGTATAGTAAAGCATGGCTAGTGTGTGCGCTGCATCTGCTGACCTGCCGCATCCTCCTAATACACATGTGTGATACACAGACATCAGCTACACATGAATCTGACATGTTCTGCTGTAACATGGCTGCCTGGAGCTGCTGTATCTCTCCTAAACACACACACATGCACACACAGGCTGCAGGGGGCGTGGCCACCAGCACCAGGAAGCACATCATTATACAGCCTCACTCCATTATACAGGCAGTCAGTCATGCACTGGGGGTGTGGCTGTGCCTCCCACTCATGAATAAGGTGGACAGCTTGAATATGCTAATGCTGCATTGGACATTTCACAGGTCATTTGCATACAGCTTTAGGACCTCATTGCTTAGGTTTACAGGCATGTAGAGGGACAATGAAGGGATAGAGGCAATGCTCTCTAATGGCAGTTTATGAAAATATATTTAGTTTAGGGGGGTTATTTTGCATGACGGGTTCTCTTTAAGGCACTTCCCTATCTCTCTTCTCTCATCTCAGTCTATAACCCAATCCATGCTCTTCCATCTGCCACTGTTATTAGAGTAATCTCAACTTTAATTCGATCCCCTCATGCACATCTCTTCCTAGCAGCAACATTTCTCTGGAGCTTGGGAATTAGTTCGATAGTCCAGGGAAGGTTTTTCAAAAGTTTCAATTATGCTATTAAAACCCACCCCTTAGAAAAGCCAATAACAGTAGCTAACTGCATGAAATTTCAACTCTGTCTTTACTAATCCATCCTATGTCCTCCTCCCATCAGTTATCCAGAAAACACAAGATAAATACCAAGCTCAGGCTTCTCAGCAGTCACTTTTACCTTGGTTTTTTTTTTAATTAAATTGTTTTATACTGTGCATAAACAAACAGGCTCTAATACCTCTTGTGTCACCCCCTTCATCATCATAGACTGTTAGCTCTTGAAAGCAGGGCCCTCACTCCTCCTTCACTTCTATTGTTCCATATGACTGTTCCATATGTACTCTGTAATGTAATATTGTATTTATATATGTACCCCATTTGTAAAGCGCTGCAGAAATCGATGGCGCTATATAAGTAAAGATTATATTATTATTATTACGGGAGATGTATTAACCCAGTGCATGGAAAGGGCTCACGGGCTGAGCCCTCTTCATAGCCGGTAAGTCTTTACTGCATATTGCTACACATTGGTACCGGCTAGCACCAATTGCAGGTGTTAGCGCGTCACTGGCTGTCGGCAAAGCTGCGGGTGGCTTCAAAAAGATGGTGGCACATGGGCGGGGAGCGGAGTTCGGTTGCCATGACAGCCTCGGGTCTTCTATATATATACATATCAGTGCACTGCATGCACTGTCACACATTGCTTTCCCCCTCCCAGCTTGAATAGAAAGAATGTTACTAGAGGTAGATTAACAATAGTTGCAAGCATTCTTTCCAATGAGATATATAAAGAACTAAAAACTGCAAGAACTAGAGCATTTGAGAGACCAACATGCCATAATTCAAAACTTTTTTATTTAGGTTGTTGTGTTCTTTTTACAAATGGAAATGTGATATTTGATTTTACAACTCTATTAATTCATTTTCTGTGTTCTTTTTCAGATCATGGGTTATAGGTGCAATAGCTCTCCTGTGCCTACTCGGTTTAACTTGGGCTTTTGGACTAATGTATATAAATGAAAGTACAGTTATCATGGCATATTTGTTCACTGTTTTCAACTGTCTACAGGGAATGTTTATATTCATTTTTCACTGCGTACTACAAAAGAAGGTAAACTGAACAATTTTATGTTTTGAACCTTGTTTTCCTTATTTTATCACCATTCAGTAATTAAGCATATTTTTTTTACAGAGGTTATGAATAAGTCCACAAAAAAAAAGTACACATTAGTGGCTACTTAGATGTTTTGGGGCAATAAATTACATTATTGCATTGCATCCATTTATGGGCTTACAATAATATATCTGATATGTTTTTATAAAACATTTGCTCTATTTTTATTCTGTAGATGCCAGTTTACCACTTTCCTTTTACCGTTGTGCAGAGAAATTCATCTGATTGTATATTTCTTTATCTATGTTCTTTATTCACCTATTAATTATCTTTAAGCAGGCTTTCTAACCACTCATCAGAACACAGATATGAGATACACACTGAGCAAGTAGTTAGAACAGGTATCTAGAGAAAACAAACCGATCAACATTATAATTGAAAACTGGTTAAGGAAATTTTAAGCCCAAGACACTAATAAAAAACCTCTGCAATGGGGTATTTAGCTACCTAGTATAAAACCCTGATATATACAGGTTTACAAACGTATATATGAGCCTGGTTTTATTCAAATATTTGTATCAAACTCATTAAACCCAATATAATGTCATAAATTGTTGCATGTTGGATGTTTCTGAAGGACAACTAGACTCATCCTCCTGGTGAAAATTGTTAAGCAGGTTGTATTTTGCAAAAGCGTTATTCTTCTTTAGAGTAGGCTAAGTAGATGTTAGTCTTTGGATGAAGTTTCTATCGCCATATTTTGCTGCTGGTACCTGTTGTTGGAAGCGGGATATTTCGATGTTGTCAATAGATAATGATGTTTGGGGAGAAGCCTCTAGATCAGTGGTTCTCAACCTGTGGGTCGTGACCCCAGCAGGGGTCAAACAACCAAAACCGGGGGTCACCTAAAGCCATCAGAGCTGCAATTTTATAGCGTTTTTACTGCAAATCGCATGGTTTGGGGTCACCACAACATGAGCAACTGTATTGCGGGGTCACAACATTAGAAAGGTTGAGAACCACTGCTCTAGATTCACTGGAGTGACTGCTGAATGAGAACTCAGACAAGATAATGCACCCTAGAGACATGAGGGGACAATTACTATTCCTTGTCTCACAGTTTTCTGGTAAACGGCAGTTCCTGGCTGATGGGCAGAGGAAAAATCCAATTTCAGACCACATGCACTAAAACGTCTCCCTAGGCTAGGTGGGAGGCAGATGGTAAATAAGATAATTGGAAGAAGTGGGCCATATTGGAAAAACAATCAACCACACAATCTATTTAGATTGTGTGGCATCCCTATGTGCTATTCAGGAACTGATGTGGCAGTAGAAGGCCTGCTGTTTTTTCCCTATGAGTCTTGTTTTCGGCATAACTATGAAAAGTAGATACACAGGAGCACATTCACTAAGAGCATAGTTCTGTATAGTGCAGAGTTCTTGATTTGTGTTTTCACATTCTTCATGGATCTGGTCCCCCCCTGCACTGCTCCGACTGAGTGCACCATTTTATTGGTGCACCTTTAACATGGGGCATGCAACACATTTCTGTTGGACTTTGTATGTTAAATGTGGTACAAGTTCTGACTTAACAAAGGAACGCCCTCTTCAGTGGAGAAATTTGTGTCACATGAAGAGTAGTGCAGTGTGCTCCACAATTGTTTTGCGCACGCCAGAAATGTGTCTTAGACACTTCTTAACCCCTACGTGCACTATGACGTTATAGCATGACCCTGCGGGAAGATACTTCCCGCACAGGGACGTGCTATAACGTCCCGCTTCTGGCACCGGCTCGCGAACGGAGCCAGCACCAGAATCAGCGGCTGTCAGCTGTATATCACAGCTGACACCACGCTCCAAGACTCGCAAGTGGAGCCGATTCCGATCGCAAGTGATAACCCCTTACACGCCGTGGTCAAGCATGTTGGATCGGATCCCCTGTGCTGCTCAACGGGTGACCCGATTCACTTCTGGGCAGACCCGAGGGTTGCCAAGTGCCCCGGGGCTGCCCGCTGTTCTTGGCAGTCAGACCCTTCTGGGTCTGACTGTAAACTGTATGCGCATGCGTCTGCATGCTCAGACAGTTTACATTAGTCTGCAATGAATAAGTATTGTAGAGCAGTGTATTGAACTTGAATCAGCGATCAGAGCATTGCTGGTTCAAGTTCAAGTTTGTATAAGTTAACCCCTTAAGGACACAGGGTTTTTTTTTGCTCATTTCTTGCTCTTCGCCTTCAAAAATCCATCACTTTTTCATATTTACGTGTACAGACCTGTGTGAGGGCTTATTTTGTGCATAACAAATTTTACTTTCCCGTAATGTTATTTATTTTAACATGCCATGTACTGCAAAGCTGGAAAAAAATTCCAAATGTGGAAAAATTGAAAAAACCCAGCACATGCGTCACGTTCTTGTGAGCTCAGTTTTTACGAATTTGGAGGAAAAGTAGGTGAATCCAGCAACCAGGCAAAAAATATATTAAATCATAAGTATAAAACTTAGTTTTTATTTCATCCTTTTAAAAAATAGGTTAAAAAGGTACCATGGTAATGACAGAAACTAACGCATTTCGAACTAAATGCTGTTCTTAATCATAGAACAGCATTTTTTCTGAAATGAGCCAACGTTTTCATTTCTACAATTTTGAGGTCTGTGCAACATTTTTATCACTTTTTATTCCATTTTTTATGTTTTAAGGGGTTAAAAAAGTAAAGTTTAAAGATTAGAAAAATAAAAAATAAAAACAAAAATATGAGCCCCTAAAATGTCACTTTCCCATAAAACACTTAATAAAGTATGAAAAAACACAAATACACATAAAAACCCCACATATTTGGTATTGCCGCTTCCGTAACAATCTGTATCGTTACTGGACCTGCACGGTAAATGTCTAAAAGTGATTAAAAAATGTTACACACTCTAAAATAAGCCCACTAAAAAGAACAACTCTTCTCGCAAAAAATAAGCTCTTAACCAGATTTGTCAGCCCAAAAATAAAAAAAGTTATGCATATGAAAAGATGGTGATGCTAAAATGAACATGATTGTCTCCAAATTAGTTTTTATTCAGTAAAATGTAATAAAATACACAAAACCACATTTTTGGTATTGCTATGGCCGTCACAGAATCATTATTGGAGCCGCTAAGTGAACCCAGTAAAAAACAACCTAAAAAAACTCTCAGAAAAAAAGATAATTTTTAATTAATACCCTTTAAAAAATGCTCTAAAAAGTGAAAAAAAATGTTTTACGCACTCTAAAATAAGACCACTAAAAAGAACAACGCTTCTTACTGAATTACTTTTTATTCAGTAAAATTTAGAAAAAAGTTTAAAAAAAACTATATAAATTAGGTATTTTATTAATCATGGCGACCTATAGAACACAAATAATATACTATTTTTATTGTATGGTAAGGGGCCAAAAAAAACCCCATATAATCTTCCAAAAAATTCATGATTTTCATTTCCCCACCAACAAAGAGTTAATAAAATCTCACCAATTAGCTATAGATGCCCCAAAATTATGTAACAGAAAAGTTCATCTCATGTGGCAAAAAAATAAGCACCTTTCGGTCCACATTAAAAAAGAAAAAAATATATAGCCTGTACAATGTGACAATGCAAATCAACTGTGAATGGCACCTCCTTCCATTCTATGCCTATGTCTGTGTGTCCATACAGCAGGATACCACCACATATGGGGTATCAGTACACTCAGGAGAAATTGGGTATCAAACTTTGTGGAGCCTTTTTTCATTTAATCCATTGCAAATGTTCAATTTTCCACCCGAAATGAGTGTATTGTCAAAAAATATTACAATTTGTAGACGACACCTTCATTTTGTTTTAACCCATATAAAACAACGAAAAGGTTAAAAAAAACTTTTTAAAAGTGCTATTTCATACGTTAAGGGTTGTTTTCATCGGTCTCGTCATACAGTGTCTCAACGTTTTAGTGCATTTTTACCAAAAGCTTACCTTTACCCATTACCTTTGCTGAGGTGCATGTTGTGTGGACAGAGGAGAAGTGGTCTACATTTTAGTGTTTGAAAATTAGTTTAATTTATTTGGGTCTTATGGGAAACATTGTTTGTTGACAGACTGGGGAAATAACTAACCCAAAGTGTGTAAAAAAAAAAAGTCAGTGAAAGGTGGCGGTAGAAATGTCATGGTTTGGGGAATGTCTTCTGCAGTAAGAGTTGGACCTCTCATACAGCTGTATGACAGAGTGAATACAAATGTGTGTCATAACCTTCTTCAAAATGGGTTATTCTGTTTCTTAAAACAGAAAGCATTAAAACAATGAAAGCCCAAAGTCACAATCTATTCCCAATGGAAAATATCTGAAAAATCAGAGAGCTCAGTTGCAGTAGAGTCCATTCTCTGAGCACAGTCCTTGATGAAGGTAAACAAAAAAGGATATAATCTCCTCTTGTGATGTGGGGCACCGCATAGAAATTGTGTCTGCTTTTGCCAGAGATGGGTGCTCTCAGGCACAACTGGGGAGAGGTCCAGCAATGTCTCTTGGCTTTTGAAAGAAGCAATGAGTTCAGAAGAGTCTTTGGCTTAAAGCATGGATATGTGGGCTTGATGATGTGCACGAAGATGACCGCAGGAGCTTTAAATTCTTCTCCATTGCTTACAGTCAGAGGAGTTTTATTCCCAGACTGACCTGCAGCTGTTGGGGGCGCTGTTGAACTTCCGGTGGTGACCTCTGTAGCTGAAAGAGCGTTCTCACTGGACAGCGGTCCTGGATACTCGGCAGCATGGTTAAATAAAACAACAGTTCAAAGTGCCAGCAAAAGGCACAGAAGTAGATAATCCTGTTTGTGACACCACTTGCAACATTCCCCACTGTGGCCTAGCCTTTCTTCAGTGGTTGTAGAGAGCCGAGGGCCCAGAACACTGGAGTGGCTTGCTGGTACGGATTGGATATTTGTGGTCTCAGTGCTTGGTATTGGGTCTGGAGGACTGGTCTATAGCCTGGCAGGTCTCCAGCAGGTGGTGTGTACAATAAATATGGAGGGAGAGGTTGGTGCAACCTCTGAGGTGTGAAGAGGTATTCCTGGGTGATGGAGGATGGGGAGCCCATGATGGTGAAGCAGCCTCATTCAGGGATCACATGGAGGCATGTTATGCAAATCAACTCACGTTTTTTTATTTGAACTTGGAACAGCAGTCAACAGCCTAACATCAACAGCAGCAAGTTCAGCAGGCTGGGAAAGCTGCTAGGAGATAGCTGGTCCACAGGAAGGTATTACCTTCTGGGTGGGCTAGATGGAGCCGAGTCCTGATAATGGACCTCTGCTCTGGGGCTTAGTCTACTGACTTGCCTAAGGTGTCTGGCAGTTGGCCTGAGACACCTCTGCTTACTGGTAGTATGACACTGGCTTGTGTAGCACAGAGATGTGCTGCACTCTCCTCTACTTACTTTGCTGAGGAGACTGACTTATTGATTCTGACAATTAATAGGCAGACAACAAGAAAACACAGCACATGAGAAGTTCAGTAAAATCAATAAAAAACAGGTATTTAAGACAGCAACTACCAGGAGATTCTGATAGTAAAGGAGGGATGTGATGTAGCTGCGTGGTCCTGTGTCCCGGTTATGCTGGGCCAGGATAGAAGATATGCAGTGGTGGGTGAAAAATCAGGACCAATGGCCGCGCTTCTCAAATTTAGCAAAACTTTATTGTATACATGGACGACGCGCTTCGGGGGCGTACTGCTCCCTTCCTCATCCTGATATGAATTTTTATATATTTTTTTAGAAAACTATCTATTCATTTATTTATCCATTTTGTGTATTTTGCATTTTATATCTTGAGGTTACTTTACGGTATATATACATTATTGCTTTTTGTACATTTGTTTTATTAGAACTTGTGTAAATTGTATGGACCTGAGGCAGGGAGCGGTACTCCCCCAAAACGTGTCATCCATTTATACAATAAAGTTTCACTGATTCTGAACATGTGCTCCCATCCACAATGGGTTTTTAAACTCCCCTAGTGAGGTGTTAGCACTCTCCAGTCAGCTTCAAGCTTGCTTAGAACACATCATATCATTGGTTACAGATAAGTGATATGTTAACTCTTGTCCTACCAGGCAGTGGTTCCAACTGCAATTGCTAAGCTTATCAGACAGTAGCTTCTGACTGAGTTGCAGAGGCTCATCAGACAGTTCCTGACAAGGAGAGGGCGCTATTTACAACAACTACCCACCCTATGCATTGACAGGGTTGTTGCAATTGTTTCTGACAAAGTGCTCATACATCGTTCTCTAATTTTGATCTCCAGTTTACTCTCGTGCATCTGTGAGGTCAAAATGCTCAACATACTTCTTGATAAAGTCCTTCAGTAGTGTAGTTTCCAAAATGTCGACACTGGTTGGGATTTTATTTTTTTTTATTTTAATTCAGAGACACTACAATTGGTTTCCAATCCAGAGTAAATGGAGTCTTGTTATATTTTTAGGTAAAAGATTAAGATCACATGTAGGCTATTTCTTACATCTATAACATGGTATAATATGGAAAAAAAAAATTCCGGTTTATTTACTATTGTACATTACACTCACCGGCCACTTTATTAGGTACACCATGCTAGTAACGGGTTGGAACCCCTTTTGCCTTCAGAACTGCCTCAATTCTTCGTGGCATAGATTCAACAAGGTGCTGGAAGCATTCCTCAGAGATTTTGGTCCATATTGACATGATGGCATCACACAGTTGCCGCATATTTGTCGGCTGCACATCCATGATGCGAATCTCCCGTTCCACCACATCCCAAAGATGCTCTATTGGATAGAGATCTGGTGACTGTGGAGGCCATTTGAGTACAGTGAACTCATTGTCATGTTCAAGAAACCAGTCTGAGATGATTCCAGCTTTATGACATGGCGCATTATCCTGCTGAAAGTAGCCATCAGATGTTGGGTACATTGTGGTCATAAAGGGATGGACATGGTCAGCAACAATACTCAGGTAGGTTGTGGCGTTCCAACGATGCTCAATTGGTACCAAGGGGCCCAAAGAGTGCCAAGAAAATATTCCCCACACCATGACGCCACCACCACCAGCCTGAACCGTTGATACAAGGCAGGATGGATCCATGCTTTCATGTTGTTAACGCCAAATTCTGACCCTACCATCCGAATGTCGCAGCAGAAATCGAGACTCATCAGACCAGGCAACTTTTTTCCAATCTTCTAATGTTCAATTTCGATGAGCTTGTGCAAATTGTAGCCTCAGTTTCCTGTTCTTAGCTGAAAGGAGTGGCACCCGGTGTGGTCTTCTGCTGCTGTAGCCCATCTGCCTCAAAGTTCGACGTACTGTGCATTCAGAGATGCTCTTCTGCCTACCTTGGTTGTAACGGGTGGCGATTTGAGTCACTGTTGCCTTTCTATCAGCTCGAACCAGTCTGCCCATTCTCCTCTGACCTCTGGCATCAACAAGGCATTTCCGCCCACAGAACTGCCGCTCACTGGATGTTTTTTCTTTTTCGGACCATTCTCTGTAAACCCTAGAGATGGTTGTGCGTGAAAATCCCAGTAGATCAGCAGTTTCTGAAATACTCAGACCAGCCCTTCTGGCACCAACAACCATGCCACGTTCAAAGGCACTCAAATCACCTTTCTTCCCCATACTGATGCTCGGTTTGAACTGCAGGAGATTTTCTTGACCATGTCTACATTCCTAAATGCACTGAGTTGCCGCCATGTGATTGGCTGATTAGAAATTAAGTGTTAGTGAGCAGTTGGACAGGTGTACCTAATAAAGTGGCCGGTGAGTGTATATTACCCATGCAGTAAGAACACTCCCGGGTTTCCAGTGTTTGTAATGGAATCACTGCTTATACATTAGGGAAAAAAGGATTTAGTCATCCACCAATTGTGCAAGTTCTCCCCCTTAAAAAGATGAAAGAGGACTGTAATTGACCTCATAGGTATACCTTAACTACGAGAGACAAAATGTGAAAACAAATAAAGAAAATCACATTGTATGATTTTTAATTATGGTAGAAAATAAGAATTTGGTCACCTACAAAGAAGCAAGATTTCAGGCTCTCACAGACCTTGAAGGGGCAGCACAACTACACAGTAGCTGTATATATGGACACAGCACTGCACTATTACTCCCATCCTCTATATATGTGGACACAGCACTGTACTACTACTACCACCTGAGTGAAGTTGCCCCCCCCCCCTTGTTCAAATATTTGTTTGTGCCGCCATCGTTTTCGAGATTTTAATGAAAGTTTCCAGAGGTCATCAGAGGTCAACCAGCCCCCCCACATTGCCCAAATCAAACAAAACTGGTGCCGAACAATTCTGCTACGTTTGTGCTGGTTTGTGCTGCGCAAATTTTTGTTTGTGCTGCTTTTGTTTTGAATATATGAACAAAAAAGTTCAAAAGTTCAAGCAGCCCCCCCACATAACCGAATCAAACAAAACTGGTGTCAAACGTTAGTGCTACGTTTGTGCTGGTTTGTGCAGCAAAAATTTTCGTTTGTGCCGCTATCATTTTTAATATATTCATACTTTTTTGCAGAGGTCATCAGAGTTCATTTCTTCCAAAGTACAATGTGTTTGCTAGCTCCCCCTGGTGATCAAGCCAGGGAAGTGTCACTAGGCTTGTTTTTAACCAGTTCACCAGTTAACCAGGTGTTTGAGTAACACCTCAAACACCTGAACATACCTTAAAAATTATAGCGGCACAAACTAAAATTTTTGCTGCACAAACGTAGCACTAACGTTTGACACCAGTTTTGTTTGATTTGGGCAATGTGGGGGGGCTGGTTGACCTCTGATGACCTCTGGAAACTTTCATTAAAATCTCGAAAACGATGGCGGCACAAACAAAAATTTCTGCTGCACAAACCAGCACAAACGTAGCACAAACGTTTGACACCAATTTTGTTTGATTTGAACAAGGTGGGGGGGGCCAACTTCACTCAGGTACTACTACCATCCTGTATATATGAACCCAGCACTGCATGACTACTGGTACCCTTGGGGTTTAGTGTTCCAAATCACCCTGATTTATCCTCCACTCATTATCTGTATTAATGGCTCCTGTTTGAGGTTGTGGACAGATTTATTTTAAACTGATAACAAGTTAAAACAGTCACACTTCAAACTCCACTACGGTGAAGACCTTAACCCCATAGCGCAATAAGACGTACCCTTACGTCTTGCTGTGCATGGGGGAGTATGAAGGGGGCTCACGGGCTGAGCCCTCTTCATACTCACCGGGCATTTGCTTCATAATGATTGGTGCTTTCACCGATTGCGGGTGTTAACCCTTTGATCGGCACCGGCAAAGCTGACGGCGGGATTAAAGAGCCGGCGGCGTGTGATCCATTGTCATGACAGCCTCGGATCACACAAAGCTATCTGCACATTGTAATAGATGGTATGCAAAATCCCCATATACTGCAATACTGCAGTATGGCAGTGTGTGGTAGGATCAATCAGACAACCTAGGGTTAAAGTACCATAGGGAGTCTGAAAAATAGTAAAAAAAAATATAAAAAAAGGAAAAAAAAAATTATATTAAAAAAACTTAAAAATTGAAATCACCCCCCTTTCCCTAGAACTGATATAAATATAAATAAACAGTAAAAATCCTAAGCACATTAGGTATCGCCGCGCCCGAAAATGCCCGATCTATCAAAATATATTAACCGTTTTCACTGCGTTTTACCCCGTAGCTGAAAAGTCGCCCGAAGTCGCAAATTGCATTTTTTAGCCATTTTGAAAAATAGAAAAAATTCTATAAAAAGTGATCAAAAGGTCGCACAGTCCTAAAAATAAAAGCGTTGAAAACGTCATCAGAAGTCGCAAAAAAAGATACCAACCACAGCTCTGTACACTAAAGTATGAAAAAGTTATTAGCGCAAGAACACTGTAAAATGAAGAATTTTTTTTCTGTACAGGAGGTTTTTGTAAATGTATGAAAACATTATAAAACCTATACAAATTTGGTATCCCTGTGGTCGTATTGGCCCAATAAATGAAGTAGATCTGTCATTTGGGGCGCACAGAGAAAGCTGTAAAAACCAAGCCCACAAGAAATGGCGCAAATGTGTTTTTTCATAATTTTCACTGCATTTAGAATTTTTTTCCCGCTTCCCAGTACACGGCATGGAATATTTAATACCATCACTACGAAGTGCAATTTGTTACACAGAAAATAAGACATCACACAGCTCTGTACATGGAAAAAATAAAAAAGTTATAGATTTTTGAAGGTGGGGAGTGAAAAATAAAAACACAAAAACGAAAAAGGGCCTGGTCCTTAAGGGATTAATGCTGTTGAAGGACACTAGAAACAAAATTGCAGACCAAAGGCTATCATCAGTAACACACTATGCCCCCAGATACCCAGATCTGGCAGTGCCAGATGTGTCCCCCTGCTTAAACCAGTACATATCTGGGCCCGTCTGAAGTTAGGAAAATGTCATATGGTCAGATTAAACCAAAGTAGAACTGTTTCATAGAAACACAACTCATCCTATTTGGAGGAGAGTGAATGCTGAGTTACACCCAAAGAGCACCATACCTACTGTGAAGGATGGGGGTGGCAACATTATTCTTTGAGGGTGTTTCTATGTAAAGGGACCAGGGCGGCTGATCTGTATACATGAAAGAATGAATGGGGCCATGTTTTATGAAATTTTGAGTGCAAGCCTCCTTACATCAACAAGAGCATTGAAGATAAAACATGGCTGGGTCTAATCAGCACCATAATGAGCACACCGCCAGGGCAACAAAGTAGTGGCTTCATATGATGCATTTCAAGGTCCTGGAGTAGCCTATCCAGTCTCCAGATCCCAACCCCATAGAAAGTCTTTGGAGGGAGTTGAAAGTCTGTATTGCCCACCGACAGCCCCAAAACATCACTGCTCTAGATGAGATCTGCATGGAGGAATGGGGCAACATAACATCAGTGTGTGCCAATGTTGTGCAGACCTACAGAAAGCATTTGACCTCTATCATTGCCAACAAAGGGTGTATAACAAAGTACTGAGATGAACTTTTGTTATTGACCAAATACTTATTTTCCACCAAATAAATTTGTTAAAAATCAAAGAATGTAATTTATCTCTCATAGTCTTGGTCTACTTATGACCTCAAGCATCATTACAAGCATCTCTTATCTTTTTAAGTGGAAAAAACTAGCACAATTGGTGGCTGACTAAATACTTCTGCACTGTATATGATTTTTATGGTTTGAATATCAATGAAAAAAATGTCATTTTGTAATTCAAACAGTTTACTCCATTATTTTTTGCTGTTTGTTCCAATTTAAGAAGTTAATCTGGTGTGGGGGTAAATACCAAGTAAAATAATAGTATTGGCTTGAGAATGCTTTTATTAAGAATCTGCTATGATAATGAGTTTAATGAAACCATTGTTCCTTATGTGAAAATGTGCCAAATTAACTTGCAGATCTTGACCCAGTTATATAATTATGTCTGTCCATGTTTGCATATAAAAACGTGTCTTTGGATCTTGAACATGTATTTAATATGTTTGTATTTTTTTTTGTATATTTATTATTGTGTTGTAGCTCAATTTTGTTGGAGACTTAATAATTCTGTGCTGCTTTAAGGGTGTGTTAGTGTGCGTTACTAGTCTGTGACTCATTTTTTACTGAGATGTGTCACATTTCTGTTGCAACAGCATGAAGCATATTGCTCCAAAAAATAATAGGTGTAAGGCTTAATGCACATAAACGTATGCCCGTCGGGCAGGCATACATTCGCTGTGACGGAGATGAGGATGGGTGCCCCTCCCCTCTCCATAGTGATGCATGGTGCACGATGCCGTAACATGAGGAAAGATACAACATGTCATTGCCATCTATGGGGGACGTATGTACGGCCGCAAGCTTGCTGTCATAGATTGATGCCCCCGACGGTTGTGTGAATGCAGCCTAACTGTGTGCACATACTGAAAACGGATCAGATTAAAGGGGTATTCCCATATTAATGTTATTGTTTGTATATTGAACATTTATACAATTTTTCAATATAATTTCTGAATCAATTCTTCAGAGTTTTCTGCTTGTTATTATTTTATAGAAAACTTTTATGTTTACTTCCAGAAATTTGACCAGGATTAAGCAGGTGCATGGTTCATTAGTATCATAGAGAGAAATCAGAGCTGTGTGTTATAATGAGCTTTGCACCTATCTGACCATGGGCACTGGAAATAAACAATGAAGTTTTAGAAAAGATCTAGAAAATTGTGAGGAAAGTATATTGGAAAATTGTATAACTTTTCATTATACAAACGATAACATTCATTTGCTAAAATGGGAATACCATTTTAAAGGGAACCTGTCACCAGGGACCTTGTTTTCAATAAAGACAGGTTGTAAAAGCTTATTACAGCTGCATTGTAAATATGCCTTTCTGCTTTCTCTTAGCATTTGCATAACGATATAATTGTGTGTTATAACTTACCCTGACAGAATCCTCTGTCTGTGATATGTCTGGGCTGCAGACTGCAAATGCTCAAAAAAACAGGCATATTTGCAATACTGGTGTGATGGACTTCTGTAACCTGTCTTTAGTGAAAATGAGATCCCTGGTGACAGGTTCCCTTTAAATAAAAACATGCATCTCTATTAAATAATGTGGCAACATTTTTATATATCTGGGTCATTATTTAAACCACATGCAATAACTAGAAACTGTTAAATGATCTTGTGTTTTTTTACAATACTTAAGGTACGTAAAGAATATGGCAAATGTTTACGAAGTCATTGCTGTAGTGGAAAAAGTATGGAAAACACAGTAGGTTCAACCAAGACTACAAATTCTCAGACTCCTGGAAGATATTCAGCTGGAACACAGGTAAATCATATTTTGTAAAATATTTTGCATTTATTACTTATCTTTGTATCTAAATAAATGTTTCCAATAAAATTTGACTTTGAGGCAACCATCCAAAGAGCTGGGTCTTCCTATTACAGCCAACATGTAAATAGAAGGGTCTACAGATTCTAAATCAGGATGTCTCACTATCAGCCCCCCTTGCCTCACCACAAATTTGGACACAGATTGCACAAGCCCTATTTAGGCTTGTCACGGACTTTGCATTCTTCCAATGTATTCTAGGAATGATTTCCGACCAGACTGTAATTACTTTTGGATACATGGAACACAAGCGCAATAAGTCACACTTAATGTCTTTTATCAAGTCCAATGAAATTTGCCCCTGCATCATCACATGCTTTAGCACTACTGACGGTGATGTCTCACTCTCGAAATGCCTAACCATGTATAAAAACAACATTTGTAACATATCACCTGCATTAGCATCTACTTCTTGCTCACACAAAAAGGCCATCCACTCCCACCACACCACTGCATAAGCATTCCACTTAGCTAGTGCCACAGATGACTTCTTGCAAGACAATGCAAGACACTCCGAATGGCAGATCCCATAACTGTGACTGACAGGAATGTGGAAGCCGATCCTCCTCTGGCGCCAACAGATGAAATTTGCCCCACAATTCTTGACCCCTGGAACACGGCTAGCACACAACCAAATATTACGCATCAAGCACTCAGGCATGAGGAAATGCAAAATGCTAAGCACTGAGTGGGACGAAGCAGTCTGTCCGTTTATACACGGTACCACCGCAATATTGTCAAAATGTGCTCTAATCTGGATCCCCGATACTATGGGAAACTATTCTAAAAGGGTAAGATTAGGAGAAAAATCCACTTCAACCCACAACTCTGGCAACTCACATGCTGATCCCATCATTTACGAATCACCGTGTGGATATGACAAATAATAGGGGAAGGAGGTACACTGGAGCTGACTGTGTGTGTGTGATATAGCTGAGTTAGCAGAGCTGACAGTGTACCAGAGCTGAAAAGTGTCGTTATGTGTTATATGCATCTCATGGATCTTATCATCTCTCATCTCTGATCTGACTCACCTTCCTTTTTTTCTGTGTCAGATACCAGTGAATGTTCAGAAGCTAAAAAAAAGTGTAGCTAAACCTGGACCCTGATAATGTAACCCTGTCAGCACACAGGGATCTTAATGTGTCTGCTTAAAGAGTGCCAGCCCACAATTTGACACTGACCCCCAATGAGTTATATGAGCAAAATTGTAAAGTAAGGGGTTAAAAAGGACCCTAGCACTTACAATCATTTTGTTGTGTATGGGACATGTTTGTTCCCGCATAGTCTTCTTTACAGACAAGGTTGAACAAGGTAACTCTGAAAAGCTGTCTTTTACCCTTCCATGGTTTTTGGACTAGGCCAGAATGAGTCCTCTTTATGTGACTTTTAGATCCGATAGATGTAATAATGCTGAATGATGTTGAGCCTGTAAATCCAGTATCTTTCTTAAAGGGGTATTCTCACGAAGATAACATTAACTTAAATATACTCATTCTTTAATTCATTGTTATTTAATAAAAATACAACATTTCAAAGCTATAATTATAATTCCAACCAGTCTCTATCAGTCCTGGTGTATACAATTTCTGTTGCCCCGCAATCCAACCGAAAATCTACAAATTTTTTTGGCTGGCTAGGACAGAAGTGATCGGTGAGTTAACAGGTAGAGATTTGAGAGATGATCCTGCAACGGAAATTGCTGCCACATCAGCACAAGGTTTCCCTTGTCACATACAAGAAGTCGTTGCTTTGTCATCTTCTGAACGTGGCTATGGCTAGCATCCCTGCCTGCTGGCGCTCCCCTAATCCTCCCTCATTGCACCAGTGGCTGGAGCACATTAACGAACTACGTAGGACATAGAGTCTCCTGAATATGGATCCAAAGAGAGTGGCAGGTCCCCGGAAAACCTGGTCATTTTGGTCCACTTATGTTTTATCTTCTTGCTACCTGGAGCTGACGAATACGGCTCCAGCATAGCTGGCTGATTGATGGCTTGCAGTGAAAAGACACATAAAAAAAAAACAATGTAAGTGCTCTAACTCCACAATAAAATGTTAAGATTGAGAGTTCCACAGAACGGTCTCTTCCTTATAGATCAGAGATTGAAGAAATTTCCTCAGTAATTCCTCCTGTCACAATGTTCACTTCTCTATACTGGATCCTGTGGGAGACCATGCTACACTCTCGTGCACGCGATCACAGCACCAGTCCGGTATCAGGAGGATAAGAGTAAAATCAATTTTATTCCAGCATACTCACAAACAGAATATTAAAAGTGTGCATATCAAAATGGTTAAAAACGCCAGAGGACCTCATGCCCGACCTAGGTTTTGCCCTTTCAGACCTCGTCCTCCAGTTATACAGGAGGAGGTCCCCTTAGTTTGAACAGTCCTCCTGTATTACTGTCCCAGGCTTACAGTATATAGCCATGGTGACATTGATTAAATGTGGTTTGTGGTGCCACACTAGAACCTCATGGTGTATGTAGACGCACACGAGTCTTGGTTATTTTAATATAAGAACAAATAAAAGTTACATTTTAAAGTGATACACTCACAACTTTTCCCTCTTCCCCAAAAACCCCCCTTCATATACACTTTAATCCTTTGGTGGTGCACATCATGGGTGTTTGCTCTGTATAGTGTGAACACGTTTCTACCCATTATCAATCAATCTTAACATTTTATTGTGGAGTTAGAGCACTAACATTGTATTTTTATGTGTGTTTTTCTGGCTAATTTGGGAGTGTGGCAAGTTAGTAGCCTCCATTTTGCCTCCCTTTTTCCGGATACTGCTCCCTCCCCTCTCTTTCTCTGTTTTTACTCCCTTTCCCTCCCTTCACCCCTTCTTTGTCTCTATGCTTTCTTCTTTTCATGATAATGATGACATTGAAATGGAAATACTTTGTGATGCGTAACAACACTTTTAGTAATTCACAAAAAAGGCCTGGGAATAGCCTCACTAAGACCCATTGGTCAAGTACTTGGGAGCAATTTATTGTTTCCCATAAAATTCATAACTTTTATTTGTTCTCTTTAAATTAATAATGAACAATGACACTAGCGAAAAAAAGAGTTAAAAATCTACAGACAGGGACTCGTATCAGGCAGAGTAATTGTAAGGATAGATATTTATTTGTGGCTAAAGTATTGTGTGTTGTGTTTATAAACATATAACCCCAATATTTCTATCTAATGAGATATGGCAAAGGGGTTGTGTCACCTTAGAAATTCAGGGGTTATCTGATTATTGTTGTATCTCTCATATATAGTCAGGAATTATTCAAACTGTTTTGTATTCATGCTTCAGGATTTTAGATTCCGATTGATGTGCAAGATACAACTTATTTCCCCTTATCAGGGTGCTTTTTTCAGAGGTTGTACACGGAGTAGCCAGTGTCTTTTTAGTCGTGGTTATATAGATATGGCTTTTTATTTTCACTAGATGTCACTAGCAAGTGATGTTTGTTCTTAGGCCTCATTCACACGACCGTGAGGGGGACAGTGATCTGGTCGCATGATTTGCGACCAGATCACAGCCCCCCATAGACTTACATTACTTCTGGTAGTGATGCGGTGAGCAAACGGTGTCTCACCGCATCGTGACTAGACCAGATGGCCGCATCGCAAAATATAGAACATGTCCTATTTATGGACAGATTTGCGATGCGGCCATTCCAATAGAAGTGTATGGGAGTGTAATATATCGGGGCTGCTTACGGTGCCAGAAGATATCCACCGCATGCGGCCGGTCACTATGCTGTGGGTTGCCGTGGAGACGCGATCACGTGACCGCTGCCGGCGGTGACCTCATCACTGCTCTCAGCTGTCAGCAGAGTGTCTGAAGAGTGTGCAGAGCAGGAGCCTGTGAAATGTAAGTTCAAAGAGTGTCCAAGTGTATGAAAGGGTATGAAAGAGTGTGCAGTGTGCAAGGGGTGTGAAAGAGTGTGCAGTGTGCAAGGGGTGTGAAAGAGTGGGCATGGGGTGTGAAAGGGGTGTAAAAGAGTATGCAGTGTGAAAGGGGTGTGAAAGAGTATGCAGTGTGAAAGGGGTTTGAAAGAGTGTGCAAGTGTATGCAAAGATGCATAAAGGGTGTGAAAGGTGTGCGGTCACACGTTGCAGTTAAAACTGCATCGCAATCAGTTTTGAGGGGGTTTTAGCTGCACTTTTGTCAATTAAACAGGTGAAAGACATGAACTGAACGAGTGAATTTGATTTTGAAGGGAAAACCTGCTACACAAATGTCATTCACCCATTCAGTTGATGTCTTTCACCTGTTCAGTTGACAAAACTGCGCAAAAAACCCCCTCAAAGCTGATTGTGATGCAGTTTTAACTGCAACGTGTGACCGTACCCTAATTGAGGAAAAAAAGCATGCCCCACATTCTCTATTGGAATCTGTTTTTCAGATTTCACTCTGTTCTTAAGCTGACACCTCCCCTTTATTCTTTGGGTTGGTACTGCACTGGGATCCAAAATTTATATAAGTTTTAGGAGATTTTAACCCCTTAACGACCTGGCCCTTTTTCATTTTTATGTTTCCATTTTTCACTTCCCTCCTTCAAAAATCCATAACTTTTTTATTTTTCCATGTACAGAGCTCTATGACGGCTTGCTTTCTGTGTAACAAACTGCACTTCATAGCGATGGTATTTAATATTCCATGTCCTGAACTGGGAAGCGGGAAACAAATTCCAAATGCAGTGAAATTGGTGAAAAAAACCCATTTGTGCCATTTTCTTGTGGGCTTGGATTTTACAGCTTTTACTATGCACCCCAAATTACACGTCACATTTATTCTTTGGGTTGCTACAATCACAGGGATACTAAAGGTTTTATTTTGTTTTAATACATGTGGAAAAATGTACAAAAAGTAAAATTCTTCATTTTGCCATATTCAGGCGCTAATAACTTTTTGGCCATCCAGCGCAATTAGGTGCCGCAGTCGTGCAGTACCAACGGATGTGTGTGTATATTTACACACACACATTTATAAGTATATACAGGCGGTCCCCTACTTAAGAACACCCAACTTACAGACAACCCCTAGATATAAGCGGACCTCTGGTTGTTGGTAATTTACTGTACTTTAGCCCTAAGTTACAATAAACAGCTGTGACAGTTACCACAGGTGTCTGCAATGAAGATTTATTGTTAATCCTGATTCAAATGACAACCCAACATTTTTAAAATCCAATTGTCACGGAGACCAAAAAAATTTTGTCTGGGGTTACAAGTATACAGTTCCGTCTTACATACAAATTCAATTTAAGAACAAACCTACAGACCCTATCTTGTATGTAACCCAGGGACTGACTGTATTGGTCGCCCCTGGCCACGAACAAGTCCCCCTTGGCAACGAACATGTTCCCTACCCCCGAGCATGTCCATATCCCCCTAGATAACAAGCATGCCCCCCTTGGCCACAAGCATGTCCACCCTTGGAAACTAGCATGTTCCCTACCCCCGAGCATGCTCGTCTCCCCCTAGACAACGAGCATGTCCCCCTCCCCCTTGGCAACGAGCATGCCCCCTTGGCAACAAGCCCTTTTTTTGTGTGTATGTTTGTTTTTATTGTCTTCCAGGACCGTGTATGCTGTGGACTACTTCGGATTCGTAGGATTGCGTCGATGACTGCCATTATTTTTACAAATAAAATGGTCAACGAGGGCGTGTCCGCATTTTTTTTTCAATAAAACTTTCTTTTTGTTATTAAAAGTGTGGTTTTTTTTTCTTCGCAAGACTGTATAATTTGCCATAGTAGTGGTGCTGTCTAGTTGACGGTGCTCATTACTAAGGGCTGGCCTTAGTGTTAGTGTTTGCCATCTTTTTTTAGCAAATTTTCACTAATGTCAATACCATTACCCCGGTACCCACCGCCACCAGGGGTGCCGGGAAGAGCCGGGTATAAACCAGTACCTGACCGTCTACAGATGGTCAGGTAGTGGGGCGGCTGCAGGCTGTTATTGTTGAGTTGGAATAGCCCCCTAACAGTGGGCTATCCCAGCTCAGTAATGGCAGGCTGCTGCTGCTTTTTTGTATCTGGCTGATTTGGACAATAGGGGGGGGACTCACATCAATTTTTTTTTTTTCATTTTTTGGCCAATAAATGAAAATAAATGATAGGATGGACCCCACATAATTAAAAAAAAAACTATTCTGACGAAAAAAATGATGTAGGGTTCCCCCTATTAATAGAGTGGACCCCACATCTTCTTTTTTTACCCAATTTTGGGCCAAAAAATGAAAAAAAAAATTTGACATGAGTTTTCCCCATATTGTCCAAATCAGCCAGGTACAAAAAAGCAGCAGCAGCCTGCCATTACTGAGCTGGGATAGCCCACTGTTAGGGGGCTATTCCAGCTCAACAATAACAGCCTGCAGCCGCCCCACTACCTGACCATCTATAGACGGTCAGGTACTGGTTTGTACCTGGCTCTTCCCGGCACCCCTGGTGTCGGTGGGTACCGGGGTAACGGTATTGGCATTAGTGAAAATTTGCTAAAAAAAGATGGCAAACACTAAGGCCAGCCCTAAGTAATGAGCACCGTCAACTAGACAGCACCACTACTATGGCAAATTATACAGTCTTGGGAAGAAAAAAACCCCACACTTTTAATAACAAAAAGAAAGTTTTATTGAAAAAAAAATGCGGACACACCCTCGTTGACCATTTTATTTGTAAAAATAATGGCAGTCTTCGACGCAATCCTACGAATCTGAAGTAGTCCACAGCATGCACGGTCCTGGAAGACAAAAAATATAAACACACACACAAAAAAGGGCTTGTTGCCAAGGGGGGAGGCGGACATGCTCGTTGTCTAGGGGGGACATGCTCGTTGCCAAGGGGGACATGCTCGTTGTCTAGGGGCGGACATGCTCGTTGCCAAGGGGACTGGGGGCCATGCTTGTTGCCAAGGGGGGACATACTCGTTGTCTAGGGGAGACATGCTCGTTGTCTAGGGGGGGATGGGGGCATGCCCGTTGCCAAGGGGGGACATGCTCGTTGCCAAGGGGAGTGGGGACCATGCTCGTTTCCAGGGGGGGACATGCTCGTTGTTTAGGGGAGACATGCTCATTGCCAAGGGCAGTGGGGACCATGCTCGTTGTCTAGGGGAGACATGCTCGTTGTCTAGGGGGGGATGGGGACATGCCCGTTGCCAAGGGGGTACATGCTCGTTGTCTAGGGGGGAATGGGGACATGCCCGTTGCCAAGTGGGAGGGGGACACAGTACTATCACTCCAATCCTGTATATATGGGGACACATACTACTACTCCTATGCTCTATACTTGCAAATATGCATGTATAGATGATACAAGCATGTACATCTATATATCCAGTTATATATTCCACAATGGAATCTAACTTCACTCTCAGTAAAGAGAAAATGTAGTCTGGGCTTATCAGGTGATCAAATTTGGGCTTGGCCAAGTAAGTGACATCATTTGCAAGCCCACTGTATTTTTTACAGAATACTGTGAAAATACGGGTTACATACAGGCAACATACAGATGTCATACAGCCTGTATTTGCGACCAGAATACAGCTGTAAATACAGGACAGAAAAGGCATACGGCCGTGTGAATGTACCCTTAGGGTACATTCACACGCGGTATGCCCGCCGTGCGGGCATACCGCCGTGTGCTGGAGGTGAGGAGGAGGTGACCCCTCCTCCCTCCATAGGAAATAGCGGCACACGGCCGCACATCCGCCGAAAGATAGAGCTTGCTCTATCTTTTTGCGGTGTGCGGCCCGGATCGGTGCCACACATGTGTGGCACCGGATCCCCGCCGTGCCGCTATTGCCGTCTATGGGGACGTACATGCGGCCGCAAATTTGCGGCCGCATGTACGGCCCCGCAGACGGCAGTGTGAATGAGCCCTTAGGCAAATTTAAGTTGTTACAATATTGCAAGGTTGTTGATACATAAGCATCTATCTATCAACAGCTCCAAATTCGTGCCCTTTCTATTTCCACTGCAGTCTCCAAGAACGACAGTCACTTCAATTCACACTCATATGTTTGGGCACATAAGGTCTTATGCCTATCTCGCACACACAGTCACACAAAATTCTGCCACTAAACTGTAACTAATTATTTCAAGTTCGTCATTTGAGTCCTAAGTCTGCTAAATAAAACCAGAACACTGTCTAAAAATGCTGAATAAAATTTTATATGGAAAAAAATTTTCTCTAGTTTTATAAACAACTATGTAATAAAGAAATAATAATCATGCCAGTATGGCCTCGCAGGGCCTAGGCACACAGGTCAGAATGATACAGAAATAACGCCTGTGAGATATATCATATTTTTCTCTAGACGCCATATTGTTCATAGTCTGCCTTGTCATGATTCAAACACCATTTTGTGTAATTTGCCTGCTTGTCCTTGACTCCTATTATCCTATATTCTTTCTTCAGCATCTACTTATCTTATTTTGAACTATACAGAGCATTTTCCCAATACATTTTGTGAAAAATTTCTGTTTCTCTGAAAATAAGGTCTCTGGGAGAAACAGTGCATAGCTCATCAACATTTTGGGAAAATAGCTTAACCCCTTAACGACTTGGCCTTTTTTAGTTTTTTCACTTCCATTTTTCACTCACCAACTTCAAAAATCTATAACTTTTTTATTTTTCCACATAAAGAGCTGTGTTATGGCTTATTTTCTGCGTAACAAATTGCACTTCATAGTGACGGTATTTAATATTCTATGGCGTGTACTGGGAAGCGGGAAAAAAATTCCAAATGCAGTGAAAATGGTGAAAAACCACATTTGTGACATTTTCTTGTGGGCTTGGATTTTACAGCTTTCACTCTGCGTCCCAAATGACATGTCTACTTTATTCTTTGGGTCGGTACGATCATGTGGATACCAAATTTGTATAGGTTTTATAATGTTTTCATACATTTAAAAAAATTAAAACCTCCTGTACAAAATATTTTTTTTTTATTTTGCCATCTTCTGGGGCCAATAACTTTTTCATACTTTGGTGTACGGAGCTGTGGATAGTGTCATTTTTTGCGAATTTTGATGGCGTTTTCATTACTATAATTTTTGGGACTGTGCGACCTTTTGATCACTTTTTATTCATTTTTTTATATTTTTCAAAATGGCAAAAAAATGCCATTTTCGACTTTGGACGCTATTTTCCGTTGTGAAAAAACATTATCATATTTTGATAGATCGGGCACTTTCGGACGCGGCGATACCTAATGTGTTTATGATTTGTACTGTTTATTTATTTTTATATCAGTTCTAGGGAAAGGGGGGTGATTTGAATATTTGGTTGTTTTTATTATAATTTTTTTTTTTTTAACTTTTTTTTTATTTTTACTTTTACTATTTTTCAGACTCCCTAGGGTACTCTAACCCTAGGTAGTCTGATCGATCCTATCATATACTGCCATACTACAGTATATGTGGATTTTACTCCCCATGCATTACAATGTGCAATTAGCACATTGTAATGCATGGGTTAAAACGAAGTAGCCTCGGGTATTCGGAACACCCGAGGTTACCATGGCGACGGATCGCCGCTCCCCGTGACGTCATCGGGGAGCAGCGATCCACGACAAGATGGCGGCGCCCATGCGGCGCCATCTCTTTGAAGCCGCCGGCAGCATTGCTAGCACCGATCGCGGGTGTTACCGGTAACAATATGCAGCAAAGACTTACCGGCTATGGAGAGGGCTCGGCCCGCGAGCCCTCTCCATGCACCGGGACCCGGCGCGCGCCGTACTAGCATCGGGAAGGGGTTAAATGGGAGGTTCTGCTATATCCTGGCTAATCTATAGCATTTCAGTATTTTATCAACTTTTCACTCCCTCTCCAAAGATTTTTCTGCTTTCGATTTACACGACTGCCACACTTGGAATAAAGTGCGATTTGAATGCATTTTATGACTAAGTGTCTGTGTCATTTAGCTACGTATCCCAGTACAAAGACCTATAAATTTGGTGATCACCTTACAATTGTAGAAGGGCTGTTGGAGCCCTAGATAAAAATCTCTAACATTTGGCGTCCCGGATTGGGCACTACTAAGTGGACATTTGATCATCGAGGTGACCTCCGCAAGAGCTTGGATGGTCAGTGACCAAAATTGACAAAGAGAGCTCGGAGTAAACCTACTTTTACTGTCTACCTTGACTGTCACTTCTGTTTCACTGACTGGATGGACTGGGTAAGGTCATTTCCTTGTGTCATATTATGTACTTTGCCTTGAAATGTCCATATATGACAGCGGGCTCCCTATAGTCATGGCAAAGAACCACTTGTAAGGTGCTTGGACAGTGATGCACAGTCAGACAGTCTGTGATGTTAGTTGAAGCTTTGAGATGGGAAGGCGGAAGTAAGCCTAAGATGTCCGCAGTGCTAGAGTCGGTGGTATTCTGTTGGGGATTGTCAGATTATCATAGTGTCTAAAATACTGTTTGACTGGTGTCATTAAGGGTTGCCCATAGTGGTCAGAGATTTGCGGAGACCTGCCCTGGCCAGAAGTGCGTTTCACTACCATAGGCGTCTGAACGGTCTTGTAGGACTGTAAGAACTAGTAGAGTCTGAAGGAGAGTGACTTGGAGAGTCAGTCTGAGGACAGTCTGTCTGTGGAAGAGCCAGAAAAAAAAACAAAAAAACACGAAAAACACCAAGCACTTAACTTAACACTTGTGACTGCCTATCTCTAAGGATCGAAACTTTTCATATTGCTTGATTCTAAGGGTCAAATTATACCAGTATTCCATTGTTGGGACTTCTTTACCTCCCCACTTCTATACTATACACACACAAGCTATATGCATCACTCTCCTGACTATATCTCTATCCCTCTGTTCCATATCTAATTCATCAATGAGCCCCAAGACAGATACGGACATCACTGGTTCCAGTCGCGCTCCCAAGACTCTCTCTACTGTCCCATATACTTCCTCCCAAAATTGGCTAACCTTAGGACAATTCCATAATACGTGCACAAAATCTGCATTCAATTGTTGGCATTTTTCACAACATGCATCCCCCCTATATTTCATTTTAACTAAATCTTTCAGTGAAAAATATAACCTATGTACTATATTGTGTTGTATTATCTTGTGATTCCAATTAAAGGAACATAATGCTATATTCTTTAAAACTTGTGCCCACCTTCCCTCTACTATAGGTCCTAGACTACATTCCCATTTAGTCCTAGAACTATGCAAAGTATTTCTAGTGTAACTCTTAATTATAAACCTGTAAACCTTCGTGATCGCCTTATTTGTACTAGTTGCTGTGTGCAGATAATCAATACAATCGTGACTCTTAGTTTTCAAGTTCCTCTGCTCCTTTGCTGGAGCTAAGGCATGTGCCACCTGAAAAAATCTTAGAAAATCCCCTTTACCTAAGTGAAACAAATTCTGCATTTCCTCAAATGCCTTTATCTTGCCTTCCACCCAGATCTGTGAGACGTGACGGACACCCCGTTCTATCCAGAAGGAGGGATCCGGCAGGCCCCAGAGATCGGGCAGATTCCGGTTAAACCATAATGGTGTATCAATCATCACCCCCCCCTAATGTTCAGTAGTTGTTTTAAGGCCTCCCATGATCTGTGTGCCAAGTTACAGATTACCAACCCCTTAAACAGAGGTTGTAAAAAATAGCCACTTTCCAGAGTCTCGAAAATTGTAGCCATTATACCTTCTGTGAGTTTTACCATGCACTCGTATAGCTTATTATTTTCCCACCCTACTAGTCTGTGCTGAAATAAAGTAGCCAAAGATAAAGGGGAGCCCAACCCCCCCCCTCTCCCATTGGTTTATATTGATGGGTTAATTTCATTCTTACTTTCTTGCGTCCCCAAACCAGGTCATTTATTATGGAATTGATTAACCTAAAAAAGGAGTCTGGTATCCACATGGGGCTAGCCATCAGAACAAATAATAACCTGGGGAGCAAAATCATCTTTACCAGGCTAATTCTATCAGCCCTTGATAGGGGAAGCCTACACCAAACAAAAACATTCTCTCTTATAGCCTTTATCAATGGTGACAAATTCATCTGAACAAATTCATCCAGCTGCGCCGAGATTCTAATCCCCAAGTAGGTCAAACTGTCCTCACAGATCTTAAATCTATTTGGGTCGATATACCTGATGACATTCTTATCCAGGGGGAGGATCTGGGTCTTTCCCCAATTAATCTGCAGTCCCGACCATTCACCATACTCCTCAATAACCTCCATCACCTTTGGGATGGAGCTGGGGAATTCTCTAAGATACAATATAATGTCGTCTGCATATAGACACACCTTATCATCTACCCCCCCCCCACATCCTCCACCAACTACCCCCCTGTCCTTTCTCATTTGAATGGCTAGTGGCTCTACAAACAGGGCAAACAGCAGGGGTGACAGCGGACACCCCTGCCTAGTGCCCCTAGTTAATTCAGAGCTACTGGATTCCTTGCCATTCAGGACAATTTTTTCCCTAGGGGCTTCATACAGGCACTGAACCCACCGAATAAACCCTGGGCCAATTCCAAATTGTTCCAATACTTTCCAAAGAATCCTCCACTCCACCTTGTCGAACGATTTAACTGCGTCCAATGCCAGGATGGAGCGGAGGTCTCCCTTCCCCAATTCAATGGCGGCATACAGTCTCTGTAGGCAGTCCCCTACTTTCCTCCCAGGTATGAAGCCATTCTGATCCTCATGAATGAGGGTAGTTATTACTTTCCTTAATCTTATGGCCATCATTTTCGCTAATATTTTAAAGTCAGTATTGAGCAAGGATATGGGCCTATAATACCCCATGTCCACTTTGTCTTTTCCCTTCTTGAGGATCAGAACCATATGGGCTTCGGACATACTATAAGAGACTTTCCCTTGCTTATATACTTCCTCATATAATTCTAGTAATCCTGGTAAAATAACCTCAGAGTTTTTCCTGTAAAAGCTGAATGGGAGGCCATCTGACCCCGGGGCTGTATCCCGACTACAGTTTTTGACTATATCTTTCAGCTCTTCTAACGTGATGGGGGTATCCAGAAACTCCCTCTGGACATCTGTCAGTTTGGGGAAGCAGATTCCTTTTAAATACCTGTCCATTTCCTCCTCAAACTGTTGTACTATCTTCTCCGCATCCCTTCAGATTTCCCCATCTATCCCCTTTACTTCACTCACATAATTATTCTTCTTGGGGTCTTGGATCTTATTTACTAGTAAGCGACCGGGTTTTCCCCTTCCACAAACCCCTTTTGGCCCCTAAAGAAGGATTTATGCTGGGCCTTGTTGTTCAGAAAAGCCTGATATTCCTGCCATGCTTTTAGCGTTCTCTTTCTGTTCTCGTCTGAGGGGACCTCTACCAATTCCTTCTCTAATTCGCCAGGTTTCTGTTTATGTATCTCTTTCTGCTTGTAAAACTGTTGACGGACTACCCATATCGCCTTTCGGTATATACCCCGGACAAAGGCTTTGAAGGTATCCCACGCCACCAACCTATTGCTATCTTTACTGTTCTTATCCCAAAATTCTTTCACCTCCCTTTTGAGATCTAGCTGTCCCTCTAAAACCACCAACCAGTGCGGATTTAGTCTGAAGGGTCTAACTGACTCTTCTCCTCCCTTGATAGTAACCACTATTGGTGAGTGGTCCGAGAGAATAATGGGTTCATAGACGACTTTATGGACCAGAGGGATGAATAGCTGATTCACTAAGCATAAATCGATTCTAGATAGTGTACCATATGACTTACTCATACAGGAATACACCCTCCTCTGAACACACTTATTCCTCCATACATCCATCCACCCTAATTCTGCACAGAGGGTTGCCAATCTGGATCCCTGGGTCTGACTCAGTGTCTCCTGCTTGTTCCAGCTAAATCTATCCACCTTGGGGTCCAACACCATATTGAAATCCACTATAACCAGGACTGGGGACTCCTCTCTATCTGAGACAAACTTTGCCAAATCACCTAGAATGGTTACAGAAAAGGGGGGAGGTATGTAGACAAATGCTAAAATAACTCTACGTCCTTCTAAAACTCCATACAGAAATACGTATCGACCCTGCGAGTCAATCAGCTTACTTAACAGGGAGAAGTTAATCTTTTGATGGAATAATACTGTCACCCCTCTGGAATAGTTGTTCCCAAACGAATGAAACTCTAACCCTACCCATCTCTTCTTAACTCTATTAACTGTTTCTTTAGTAAGATGTGTTTCTAGTAGGCATATCACTGCGGGTAAGTGTTTCTGTATTAGATCGAATATTGAGCACCTTTTTACTCGATCGCTCAATCCACGAATATTCCATGACATAATTCTTACCGCCATTTCATTAGATCAAGAGGGAAGTACAATAACAAAAATAAGTAGAAAACAAAACAAAAAAAATAAAAAAAATAAATAAAAAACAAACAAACAAAAAAGAGACAATAAGAATAATAATTTTCTCCAGCTCTCCTCTCCCCCCCCCAACTCCCATCCCTCCCATCCTCCCCGCTCTATCCCACCCCCTCCTTTGACACCCGTGCCCCATTTACCATCAATGGTGACCTCTCCCGAGCTTTGCGGATAATAGCATCCCTGTCCTGGGATTTAAAAAGTTTGGCCAAGATAGCTCTCGGGGGGGCTCCCTTGTATCCCTTTCTTGAAGGGGACTCTGTGCGCCCTCTCTATCCCAAAAAAGGAGAAGTTTTCTCATCCAAACAATCCCTCCAACCATTCAGTCACCTCCTGTAACATGTCTGTCCCCTTTTCCCCCTCCGGGTACCCCACTATCCTGATGTTACTCCTCCTTGAACGGTTCTCCAAATCAGTGATCTTGTCTTTAGGGATCTATTATCCTTTTTAAGATCTTCCAGTGATGCCTTTACACCTTTTACTTCTTGTTCTAATAGTTTCAATCCCTTTTCTGTACTCTTAAACTGGCCCCTCAACCTATTTACTTCATCTTTCACCACAGAAATCTCCAAGACTCAGATGTCTAGTTTCTTCCGGGTAAGTAAAACGAGGTGTCGGCATCCGTTGATAACCTTTTGTGTCTGTGGGGACAGGTTCCTTTGGCAGTGTTGCAGATATGCACAGTTATGATGGGTAGGGCACTATGGTCCAAGGACTGAGATTGTGTCTCACATGAAGGGAAAGGTGCACAGGCAGTAGGTTGGCTTAATGTAAGTAGACAGTTGGTTGTTGAGGGTGAGAGTTATGTAGGACTGATGGAAAAGTGCAAAGTTGACATAATGGAACGTAAGGGCTGGTAGTTTTG
Organism: Engystomops pustulosus; assembly: GCF_040894005.1. Classification (NCBI taxonomy): domain Eukaryota; kingdom Metazoa; phylum Chordata; class Amphibia; order Anura; family Leptodactylidae; genus Engystomops; species Engystomops pustulosus. The sequence goes on along the minus strand of NC_092411.1, from coordinate 167,570,552 downwards.
AAGATTTTGGATATGTCAAAGATGAATATTTTCCCTAACCAGATTTCTGTTGAGAGAATTCTTGGAGTTGGAAGTTTTTGTTGTTTGTTTTGCTTATGGTTCTGTTTAAACTTATTTGATTCTAATGGTTATAGAAACCCCTGTGGTTTAGAAATGATTTTAAATTACCATGTGTTTAAAAGGTGTTTCAGTATCTCCTTTATTTGCTTTTTGGAGTTTGTAGTCTAACAAGAGGGAGAGGCTGGAGCTGTGCTGGAGGAGTGCACTTTGCCAGCTGTTTTGGTAATGGACTACAGATGTCTTTGAGACTGTTACAGAAAGCCAGTGGGAACAGAGACCAGGATCAGCCGTGAATAGACCACTGCCAAAGTGAGACTAGCAACAGTTCCGGAAGCATGAGTAGCCAAACTCAAAAATAAAAATCTCTAACATGCCAGTTAGTATACTACCAAAAGACTGGGGAACATTTACTTATCTGTCCACGTTGCAATCCCTGATCGGGAATGTCCGACAAACATGGATTGTGCCGTGATTTACCTTCTTCTTTCTGATTGTATGTAAGTGCATGACTTGCGTCACAATTTTAAAGTTAAATCCTGCGTTTGTCCGAATCCGTCGGATCATCCGAGGCCCCCCCCCCTGAATCGTGTCACATTAAACCCAGCGCAGCTGTGCCAAAAAACGATCGCATGTAACATAATGCCTTTCTAAATCCCTGTCTCGGCGGCGCAATCCCTGTAAAGTCAGAAAACCCCATGGAAATGCGGCCGCGGGACTCTTAGTAAATAAGCCCCACTGTGTACAGAATTACTGATAAATCATTTCAAATATTCCAGCAACTGTATAAGTCTAAAAGAACTTACCAGGTCACCAATGAGGTCTCAATCCTGGCCATTAGGGAACATGACTCAAGGCATAGTTAGAGTACAAAACAAAATATACCAATAAAACCAAATAAGTGGTAAACAAGGTAGGACAGGGAAACCCAAGGGCCCAATATCCAGTCATTAAGATAGCATTAATAGGAGGTGCTAATTGTCAGCACTCAAGTCCTACAATGACCGTATTTCTTGAAATTTCTTCATAGAGTTGTTCAATGAAGTAGTGAGGTACTCCATTGACTACAAGTCTCTTACTCGGCTGTAAAGGTCAAAGAGGGATGGGGCTGCTGACCTCTTCCAAAGAAGTTGAATTAGGGCTTTAACCACCACTGTAATGTGTAGTAATGTTCTTTTAGGGGCAAACTGCTTGCACAAGTATTTAAGAAGTGGCTGCACCACACGGGACCCTTTTGTGCAGCAGCTGCACTAGGCATCATGCAACGCAAATTAGGGGGGCGATCCAGTGCTCAGTTTGACCGTGCACCAGATTTAACATGCGAAGTCCAACGAAAATGTGTTGCAAACCCTATGTTAAAGGTGCACCAAAAAGAAGTTGGAGTGCCAGATTCATGAAAAATGTGTGCCCTGCACATCACACAGGCAAACTGCTTTCAGTGCAGTTTGCACTGTGCTTAGTAAATGGCCCCCATTGGGGCAGATTTATGAAGCTGTCTGAAAGTCAAAATATTATTAGTTGCCCATGGCAAATAATTACAGATCAGCTTTCATTTTACCAGTGCTCATGAATATTTTAAAGGGGAGATGTGATTGGTTGCCATTGGCAACTAAGAATATTCTGACTTTCAGCCAGCTAGATAAATCTGCCCCATTGTGTCTTAGTCTATGTCAGCATGCAAAGTTTTTTTGCAAAATAGTTTGTACCTGCCTCCAGAAGGGGGTTATTTTAAAGCAGTCCCAAAAAACATGCAAAAATGAACCCCCAGGGGAATCATATTTCATATATCAATTCCCCATGTCCCCACAGACATTAATCATCATATCTCCTGTCACGAACCCCACTCACCGGAGTTCACACACAGGGATACCTACTCTATGGAGTCCCAGAATTTAGCCCTTAATCTCCACCCACTTCCACAAAATGGCACCTCCTAACGCTAAATTTACTCCATGCAATCTCGGCACCCAGTCAATCCACTGCCACCACCCACGAGTTACTTACGCAAAGAAGGCTGTAGGCACCTCAACCACGCAGAGAAGGCACACTGAAGATTTACACGGCACTTGCACTTACTGCTTATACTATATAGACTATTTTAAAAATGACCTCTGATTCTTTAAAGCAGAGACTTATGAAAGGAACAATTTAATATACGTACAAAAAAATACAGTGCACTCAAAGAATAAAATTGTCAGATAAAGTGAAAAAGTTAAAAAACAATGCACACATGATACTTACAAACGGTTAGGGGAAAAAGGAAACAAAAAACTCTTGCTATTGAAATAGGAAGAAATTCATTTGCCCGAGGACTGGGCATAGACAGCGATCCAGTCTTCTAGTGTGATAGAATCCTCAGAACTGAACCAAGCCATGTGGCTGCTTCACTAGTTTAAACCTAGGAGATTTTTGACCCCCACCCCTGGCTGTGATGTCACTGTGAGGAGGAGTTTTTCTCTCCCTCTCCCATCAGTGAGGCACTTTTTGGGTCTGGGGTTTTATTAAAACCACAGAACTTTTGATTGGAAGATGGCACAATCAAGCCATTGCTTCCAACCAACCGGGTACCTTATTCCCATTACCTCATGCCAAACTTGGGGTGCCTTAGCCTAATATCAGGGGTGTTCTGCCTTTGGCGGACTTCCCCTGGAGATAACCTTCTGATTCTCGCTCCAGGACCATATCTAGACCCCATAACTGTCCTGTGTTACTGGGGACCCATAATTATGAATTATGCCCCAGTTGTGGACTGCTATGATATTTCCCATTTTCTGAGTTTTGGAGGGAAAAAAACACATAGTCTGCTGGTTCTTTCATCCCCCTTCCTGAACCACATACTGGCCATATGGTGTAAATTTCGGCACCTGGGGAAGAGCACGTTTCTCTGGTCAAACAGAGACTCCCTGGAGTGTGGAGACACACTGCCCAGTGCCTCTTCCTGGCTGGTTGTAAAGCTCTGGCCAAATGGAGCCTCAGGACATGATTGAAACAACACAAAGAAAGAAAAGAAATAACATTTAAAAAAAAACTGTAGAGTAGTAATATTATCACATCTCCCAACAGTTTTTATAATATTTCTGCCATTATTTTGAAAAAGATAAATTAGATCAAAGTTTTACCATTGTTCAAAATGTGGGGCGAACCATACAGAAGCTCCATAATAGACTAAACACTCATCGTTGTAACATCAAAGCTGGATATTAAAAATGTGGCCTGTCTCGGCCTATAAAAATAAAACCTAAAGACTAATTTCTCCTGATGATCTTCATCTTAACGATACTTTATGGACATTAAGATTGATCACACATAACAATGCTAAGGAACGTTCTGCCAGTTTTCCATCACTTCCATCTAATCATCACTTACCTAAACAGCTCTCTTCTTCCATTATGACCTATATATGATTATGGAAGTGAAATGAATCGCTACTCCCCAGAAACCTTCCACCCTCTCTGCTTGATCATAGTTGCAGTCCTATCAGTTAGAAGTCATTTTATGCAACCCCTTAACTTCACCACATGAGGGCGGTAAAGTCCACAGTCATCTGGATCTGAATATGAAAGAACAAGCCATGTAATACCCAGATTTCACCAGAGAGAACCATTCTCCCGTTGATTAAAGAAGACTCAATAGAAGTTCATAGGAACAAGGAACTGTTTCTCCTTTATAGGAACTGTTTTTTATCTAGAGATAAGCTTGATAAAGAGGTCGTGTTTCTGACCTTGAAACACGTAGCTTTCAAAATTTTATGAAAACCTTTTACAATTTGCTTTTGTAAGCACCCCCCCCCCCCCCCCATCTCTTTCCTCTTTTCCATTCAGCTGAATTACCTGGCTACCTGGCAGCTTGTCCCCAGAGGGTGGTTACAACAATCAGCAGGTCCGCCCGCCCTCCGTGAATTATCACAGTGCATTTAAAAAAAGACCTCCCTTTCACTCTTTTCTTTTTCCTGTACTCGATGAATGCAGCAAGCAAAGCAGCATTATCTGTGCATGCGCTTCATCGCCTAGTTGCTAGTCATTGAGCTGGATAAGCATCTCTCTATGGTGCATGCAGGATAGCAGGATGATCCATCTGTCTCCACTCTATCTGTGCTGTGCAGAAGATGCTGACCATGCAAGTGTTTGTTTCGCTTGCTGCTGTCAGCAAGTACAGAAAGAATAGGATCTTTTTCACAAATATGGCAGAAATTTTATAAAATTGTTGGGGGATTTGATGATAATTGGGCATACTTACCAGGTGGCGTTGCTGCGCTGAAGTTCCCAGAGGCCCGCCGAAATGCACTCAAGTTCACCGGCCTATTCCTAGTGGAGGTAAGTGCAAGTTCCGCGACACCTTTTTTTAAAAAAATGCGGCAGTTTTTCTGAATCCGTCGGGTTTTCGTTCGGGCCACGCCACCAGATTTCCGTCGCGTACATGCCAGTGCCGATGCGCCACAATCCGATTGCATGCGCCAAAATCCCGGGGCAATTCAGGGGAAATCGGCGCAAATCGGAAATATTCGGGTAACACGTCGGGAAAACGCAAATCGGGCCCTTAGTAAATGACCCCCAATGTCTTTTGGGAGACGGGCGATTTGAAAACCGAGTCTCTGATGACAAGTTCCCTTTAACTCCTAAATACTTCAGGGAAGCAATGCACCATTTAATGGGAAAAACTAAAGTAGCTAGTGCAGGCAATAAATAGGAAACCTACCACCTCGGATCTACCTATTAAGGTAGATATGGTGGCAGGTTCCTCTAATCTATGGTAGTGTAGACCTTTTTAGGGCTAATCCTTTAGTCGACTAAATCTTTTATAATTTTTAATGGCCCTAATATAAATATAAATTTAATAGAGAGGCTACTGGGGCATGGAGTAGGCGGAGCTGAGGCTGCATAGTACAATTACTCCACACCCCAGTAGCCTCTTGTGTACACAAAGCCAGGTTCTGCGCATGTGCAGTCGTGGTAGCCATTGTCCCAGTCGGTCTATTAATAATTTAGAAAAAAAAGCTTAAGATTTGAATTAAGGAGGCTAGTGGGGTGATAGCTAGCATATTCCATTGGATCCTTCCTGAACTTGGGTATTACAGTTATGTAGGAAGCTGATATGGTCAACCATGTAAGGGCATGGCATAGAGTGTCTATGAAAGTCTTACAATATAAATAAGATAACCTGTCAGGGCCTGGTAACTTACTCCCCCAATCTCTTCTGCCATAATATCTTGATGCAGCTGCTCAAGAGTATCACCAGGGAGTTTGGATTGTGAGCACTGCAATAGGTATCTATCCAGCATTTCATCCGTGGTTTGAACTTCCATTAGTAACGAAAAGGGCAGAGAATATAGTGATGAGTAATATGTATGAAAAAGACATCCTGCAGCCACTGAATAAAGGAGGGTCGGCAGTGGGCTACTGTTCAGAGGTGGCTGCAATGTGCGGCTGACTAGAAGATGCAGAAAGTATTGGAATGTATGACAGATCCAGGTCACAGTCTTGTGGTTGGCCAACAGGTACCTCTCCTGTAGGAGGCAGTGTAGTTGGTGGCATCTTGGATCACGGCTGCATAGCTTTTTGCCAAGTACTGACCCGGGGAGGAAGCAGAGGAAACTTCTCTTGTAGGACCTCAGGTGGAGGTTTCCCTACGTGTGCCCATGTGGTAAATCACCTGCAGCTAATTTTAAAATCTAATGTTGCCTCGCTGGTATGGAGCCACTGTCAGGATTTGAACCAGCATTTCGACAGGCAATTCAAAAGCAACAGGGAGGGGCTTGGCCCGATGCATATATGTTTTCACAGAAGCAAATGCAAAACAGAAGATCAGAAACAAGCACCAGGTGTTCTTTTCAGTGTAAATGCATACACGATCATGCCTAGCCCCTCCCTGTTACATTTGAATTTGCATTTACCATCCCCCACACTGTGCCCAAGTACCCACAGCCCTACACCCACACACAGGTGCCGGGTCCCAACGGCTCCTCACACATTCACCAGGTCCATGCAGTCCCCCAAACTGTCCACAGGTTCCTGCAGCCCCTCACACACTCTCCTTGTACCTGTAGACCCTCACGCTGCCTCCAGGTCCCTGCAGCTCTCACATAGTCTCCATGTACCTGCAGCCTCCCACACACTCTCAGGGTACCTGCAGCCCTTCACACTGTCCTCAGGTCCCTGCAGCCCCTCACACTGTATCCAGTGTGCACAAGACCTGGGGAGGGATTCTGTGTGAGGAGGGTGCACCAGATATGAGGGAGGTTCTGTGTGAGGACGATGCACCAGAACAGGGGTTCTATATAAGAATGGGGCACCACACTTTTGGGGGGGTGCTTCTGTGTGAGGAGGGGTAGTAGACCAAGACGAGAATTCTGTGGGAGTATGGGGTAGAAGACATGGGGGAGGGTTCCTGATATAGAAGGAAGACAAGACCTGAGTGGGCAAAGGGGTCTAGCTGTCTTTTTGAGGGGGAAGCAGTCTTATAGTATGTGTATTCCTTTACGTAGGGGCACTATTTTAGTTGTTATATTCTTGTACATAGGAACAGTATTATACAAAAGGTAAGAACCATCCGATACTTCATTGTCTTCATTAACCCCTAGGCGCACCAGTAGGTTATAGTACGTCCCTGCGGCTAGATACTTAGTGCACCAGGACGTGCTGTAACGTTCTGCTTCTGCCACGGCTCACGAAGCAGTGTCTATCACAGCTGACACCGCGCGCTAACACCCGCTATCGGAGCTGGCTCCGATCGTGGGTGTTAACCCGTTACACGCCGCTGTCAAGCATGACCGCGATGTGTAAGGGTGTCCCCTCTATGGATCGGATCCCTCGTGCCACCTACCGGGGGATCTGATTTGACATTTTAAAAAAAAATGCTCTAAAAAGTGATAAAAAAAGTTCCATACTCTAAAATAAGCCCACTAAAAAGAACAACTGTTCCTGCAAAAACTAAGCCCCTAACCAGATTTGTCAGCCGAAAAATAAAAAAGTTAAGATTGTGATGCAAAAATGAACAAGATTTTCTCCAAATTAGTTTTTATTCAGTACAATTGAATAAAATACACAAAACCCCCACATATTTGGTATTGCTGCGTCCATATCAATCTGCATAATAAAACAGAATTGTTATCAGATCTGCAAAGTGAACCCCGTAAAAAAAAAATGCTCCAAAAAAAGATAATTTTTAATTGATATCATATAAAAAATGCTCTAAAAAGTGATGTTATGCAAAAAATGTTATGCACTAAAATAACAACACTAAAAACAACAATCCTTCTCGCAAAAATAAGCCTTTAAACAGATTTGTGTGGCGAAAAATAAAAAAAGGCGGTGATGCTAAATTTAACAACATCTTTGCCAAATAACTTTTTTATTCAGTAAAAATGGGAAAAAAATTAAAAATCTATATAAATGAGGTATTTTCTTAATCGTGGCGACCCATAGAATAAAAATAATATACTATTTTTATGGTATGGTTAACGGCCAAAAAAAAAAAAAATCTTCCTGAAAAATTAATGATTTTCATTTCCTCCACCAACAAAGAGTTAATAAAATCTCACCAATTATCTATAGATGTCCCAAAATTACGTACCAAAAAAGTCCATCTCATGTGGCAAAAGAAGTAAGCCCCTATAGGTCCACATTAAAAAAAGAAAAAAATTATAGCCTGTACAATATGACAATGCAAATCTGCTCTGGATGGATTCCATTCTATGCACGGCCCTAATATAATGTATAAGTGTACTCTGGAGAATTTAGGTATCAAACTTTGTGGAGCCTTTTTTTCATTTAATCCATTGCAAATGTTTAATTTACCACCCAAAATGAATGTTTTGTCAAAAAATCTTACAATTTGTAGACTGCACCTCCCTTTTGTTTTAACCCCATACCTCCCAACCGTCCTCCTCCTCTCCAGCTCCCGGGCTGTCTGCTGCAGAGCCGGCACCTCCCCCATCCCCTCCCCTGGGAGGCAGAGCCCTCCCTGTCCTCAAGCTGCCACTCGGCACATGGATGGATGGATGGAGCAGTGCAGAATGTCATATTCTCTGCACTGCCCCTGCACAGCAGCCCCAGGGGATCAGCCTCCGTGCAGGCAGGAGCTCTCCAGCACTGCTACATCAATAGCTCCCTGCCCCCACCTCCTCCTGCTCCTCACTGAAGTTCGTCTGATGAAGCAGAGCCGAGTGTGTGCAGCTGCTGCAGTGTGATAACAGGTACTCTACAGTGACTGCAGGCAGCAGCTAAAGGGTTAAACACTTCACTTTCCTCCATAGACCCCCCTGTCCCCATCCCTAATCCCCCCAGTGCCCTTCTATTCTGTTTTTATTGTACCATATACTTAATCCCTTAACCCCTTAAGGACACAGGGTTTTTCCTCTCATTTCTCGCTCTCCAACTTCAAAAATCCATAACTTTTTCATGTTTCCGTGTACAGACCTGTGTGAGGGCTTATTTTGTGCGTAACAAATTTTACTTTCCCGTAATGTTATTTATTTTAACATGCCGTGTACTGCGAAGCTGCAAAAAATTCCAAATGTGGAAAAATTTTTTTAAAAAACCGCACGTGTCACGTTCTTGTGGGCTCAGTTTTTTCGACTTTGACTGTGCACTCAAAATAACACCTCAGCTTTATTCTTTGGTTCGGTGCGATCGCGGTGATACCAAATTTATATAGGTTTTATTGTGTTTTAATACATTTTCAAAAATTAAACGAATGTGTACAAAAAAAAAATAATAATTTTACCATCTTCTGACGCTAATAACTTTTTCATATTTCAGTGCACGGAGCTGGGGGAGGGGTCATTTTTGGCGAAATGAGCCGCCGTTTTCATTGCTACCATTGTGAGGTCTGTGCGACATTTTGATCATTTTTAATTTCATTTTTTATGTGATGTAAAAAGGTGTAAAAGTCGCATTTCGGACATTTGGGCGCCATTTCCCGCCTCGGAGGTCACCGCCACCCGTAACCGTTTTTATATTTTGATAGATCGGGAATTTTGGGACGCGGCGATACCTAATATGTTTGTGATTTTTACTGTTTATTATGTTTTATATCAGTTCTAGGGAAAGGGGGGTGATTAGAATTTTTAATATTTTATACATTTTTTTTCTTTTTAAAACTTTTTTTTTCTTTTTTTTCCCACTATTTCTTAGACCCTCTAGGGTACATTAACCCTAGATGGTCAGATCGCTCCTACCATATACAGCAATACTTCTGGCTCATTGTAACGAATCTGGAGAAGCCATGTAGCCTCGTGTCAAAATAAGACCCGAGGCTACCACGGCAAACGATCGCCGCCCCCCGATGACGTTCGGGGGCACAGCGATTCTAAAAAAGACTTTGCCGGCGACAATGACCGACTGCGGTTATTAGCGGTGGGGGTTTTCTGCAACATGCAAAACCCCCCACCTTGTATGAAGAGGACTCAGCCCGTGAGCCCTCTTCATACACTCCTTATACTCTCTGCGCCGTAGAGCTACGGCGCAGAGCGTTAAGGGGTTAAAGGGGTTTTCCCACAAATACAAGTTAGGCCCTATCCATAGGACAGGGCTTAACCTGCTGATGTGTGGGGGTTTCAGTGATGTGACCCCCATAGATCATGAAAACGAGGGGTCTGTTGGGGTCCACATAAGGTCCATGTCATCGCTCTATGACGGTAATGGAGCAGAATGGTCATACACGGCCGTCTGCTCCATTACTCTGACGGAACGATTTTTGCGTTTCCATATTTCACTCCCCACTATCAAAAATCAATAACTTTTTTATTTTTCCACGTACAGAGCTGTGTGCGGCCTGTTTCTGCGTAACAAATTATACTTCCTAGTGACAGTATTAAATATTCCAGGCCCTGTACTGGAAAGCAAGAAGGAAAATATCAAATGTGGTTTTTATGGCTTTCACTGCGCGCTCCATAGGACCCCCCCTTTACTGCGCTCCATAGGACCCCTCCCCTTTACTGCGCTCCATAGGACCCCTCCCCTTTACTGCGCTCCATAGGACCCCCCCGTTTATTGCGCTCCATAGGACCCTTCCCCTTTACTGCGCTCCATAGGACCCCTCCCCTTTACTGCGCTCCATAGGACCCCTCCCCTTTACTGCGCTCCATAGGACCCCTCCCCTTTACTGCGCTCCATAGGACCCCTCCCCTTTACTGCGACAACGAGCATGTCTCCCCCCCTAGACAACAAGCATGTCCCCCCCCTAGACAACGAGCATTTCCCCCCCTAGACAACGAGCATGTCTCCCCCTGACCCCTAGACAACGAGCATGTCCCCCCCCAAGACAACAAGCATGCCCCCCCCCTAGACAACGAGCATGCCCCCCCCTAGACAACGAGCATGTCCCCCCCCTAGACAACGAGCATGTCCCCCCCCCTAGACAACGAGCATGCCCCCCCCCTCCCTAGACAACGAGCATTTCCCCCCCCTAGACAACGAGCATGTCTACCCCCGACCCCTAGACAACGAGCATGTCCTCCCCTGTGGCTGCGTGCCCTTTTTTGTGTGTTTGTGTTATTTTTGTCTTCCAGGACCGTGCCTGCTGTGGACTGCTTCGGATTCGAAGGATTACGTCGATGACCGACATTTCTAACAAATAAAATGGTCAACGAGGGTGTGTCTGCGGTTTTTGTCCAATAAAATTTTCTGAAAACGGTGTGATTATTTATTTTTTTTGCGACACTCTTTATAGTTTGCCGTAGTAGTGGTGCCGGCTAGGTGACGGTGCTCATTACTAAGGGCTGGCCTTAGTGTTTGCCTTAATTTTTTTGGCAAATTCACACTAACGCCCATACCATTACCCCGGTACCCACCGCCACCAGGGGTGCCGGGAAGAGCTGGGTACAAACCAGTACCTGACCGTCTATAGATGGTCAGGTAGTGGGGCGGCTGCAGGCTGTTATTGTTGCGCTGGAATAGCCCCCTAACAGTGGCCTATCCCAGCTCAGTAATGGCAGGCTGCTGCTGCTTTTTTGTATCTGGCTGATTTGAACAATAGGGGGCACCCCATGCCGTTTTTCCCCCCATTTTTTTGTAAAAATGGGGGAAACAGCCTGGGAGCCCCCTTTAAAGGGGGGACCCCATGCATATTTTTGTCAAAAATTTGAAGAAAAAACGGCATGGGGCTCCCCCTATTGTTCAAATCAGCCAGATACAAAAAAGCAGCAGCAGCCTGCCATTACTGAGCTGGGATAGGCCACTGTTAGGGGGCTATTCCAGCGCAACAATAACAGCCTGCAGCCGCCCCACTACCTGACCATCTATAGACGGTCAGGTACTGGTTTGTACCCGGCTCTTCCCGGCACCCCTGGTGGCGGTGGGTACCGGGGTAATGGTATGGGCGTTAGTGTGAATTTGCCAAAAAAATTAAGGCAAACACTAAGGCCAGCCCTTAGTAATGAGCACCGTCACCTAGCCGGCACCACTACTATGGCAAACTATGAAGAGTGTCGCAAAAAAATAAATAATCACACCGTTTTCAGAAAATTTTATTGGACAAAAACCGCAGACACACCCTCGTTGACCATTTTATTTGTTAGAAATGTCGGTCATCGACGTAATCCTTCGAATCCGAAGCAGTCCACAGCAGGCACGGTCCTGGAAGACAAAAATAACACAAACACACAAAAAAGGGCACGCAGCCACAGAGGAGGACATGCTCGTTGTCTAGGAGGGGGACATGCTCGTTGTCTAGGGGGGGACATGCTCGTTGTCTGGGGGGGGCATGCTCGTTGTCTAGGGGGGGCATGCTTGTTGTCTGGGGGGGGCATGCTCGTTGTCTAGGGGGGCATGCTCGTTGTCTAGGGGGGGCATGCTCGTTGTCTGGGGGGGGCATGCTCGTTGTCTAGGGGGGGCATGCTCATTGTCTGGGGGCGGACATGCCCGTTGTCTGGGGGGGACATGCTCGTTGTCTAGGGGGGGACATGCTCGTTGTCTAGGGGGGGACATGCTCGTTGTCTAGGGGAGGACATGCTCGTTGTCTAGGGGGGCATGCTCGTTGTCTAGGGGAGGACATGCTCGTTGTCTAGGAGGGCATGCTCGTTGTCTAGGAGGGCATGCTCGTTGTCTGGGGGGGGCATGCTCGTTGTCTAGGGGAGGACATGCTCGTTGTCTATGAGGGCATGCTCGTTGTCTGGGGGGGGGACATGCTCGTTGTCTGGGGGGGGACATGCTCGTTGTCTAGGGGGAGTGGAATATGCCCCCCAATTATATACATAAATATACATACAGTGGATGCGTTGAAGGTATGAGCAGTGGCGTGGCCAGGGGGTGTGGTTAGGGGGCGTGGCTAGGGTGTGGCTTCTGTGGGTAAAAAAATCGCTGCGGCGCGCGAAGCGCGCCGCCATTTTGTCCCTCTTTCTCCTTCACAAAAGTTGGGAGGTATGTAACCCTGATAAAACAACTAAAATGTTAACAAACTTCTTAAAAGTGGTTTTTCATAGTTGAGGGGTGTAGTTTCCATAATGGGGTAATTTACTAGTATAACTATTATTTAGGCCTCTCACAGTCAATTAGACGTTGAGCAGGTCCATCTAAATACAGGTTTTGGTGATTTTACAAAAAATGTGAAAAATGGTACCTAAATTCTGAGCCTCATAACATTCTAGTAAAATATGTGGAATCTTAAAAAACCATGTCTACATAAAGCAGACATTTGGGAAATGTAAGTTATGAATTTATTTGGGTGCTATGACTATCTGCATCAAAAGTAGAGAATTTAGAACGTTGAAAATATAGAAAAAATTTTTTAAACTAATTTTAAGTACAATGGGGGTCATTTACTAAGGGCCCAATTCGCATTTTCCCGACGTGTTGCCGGAATATTTCCGATTTGCGCCAATTTCCCCTGAATTGCCCCGGGATTTTGGCGCACTCGATCGGATTGTGGCGCATCGGCGCTGGCATGCACGCAGCGGAAATCGGGGGGCAAGCCGAACGAAAACCCGACGGATTCGGAAAAACCGCCGCATTTAAAACAAAAAATGTGTTGCGGAGCTTGCACTTACCTTCACTCAGCCCGGCTCGGTGTATTCCAGTGCGTTCCATGGAACTTTAGCGCAGCAGCGCCACCTGGTGGATGTCGGAGGAACTGCCTTAATAAATCCCGGCCGGACCCGGATCCAGCGCAGAGAATGCGCCGCTGCATCGCGAATGGACCGGGTAAGTAAATCTGCCCCAATGTGTCACGAGAAAACAGTCTAAAAATCTCCTAGATATCTAATAGCGTTCCAAAGCTATAAGCACTTATAGTGACACAGGGCAGATTTAGGCCAAAATAGCCTGAGTCCAGTAGGGGTTAAATCCACATAAAATCACAACAGTATAACATGTGCATAAGGAACAGCGTACGAGCAACGCATTTCACATGGTCTGATCACCACTAAAAAAAAACAAATAGGACGCTATTTGGATTCGAAATGCTCAAATAACTGTGCACATACATTTTTGTTTTAACTTTTAAATGTTTAACTTTGTTGTTATGTGTTACCCCCTGTTTAACTGGCCGTGTAATCTCTGGATGGAATTACGATGATAGGCGGTACTATGTGTATTGGAGGGAGGGCTTAGTCCGGGGAGCTCCGTACCTCTTTCTGTAATCCACATGCATCCCATATTTGTTAGTCTTACTCGCAAGTAGCAATGGTAATTAAATTACTCTCAATTAACACCAAAGGTCTCAACTCTCCGTGTAAAAGATTGTCAGTATGGCAAGAAGCCAGGAGATCTCATGCGGATATTATTGGTGTTCAGGAAACACACTTAAACTCTACTGACACTTTTAGATTCAAAAATAAGAAATTCCCACATATCTTTCATGCCCCTTCAACAGGAAAGAGGTGCGGAGTCTCACTGGCCATAAGGGATACTGTCGCTTTTGTACAAGACTCTATATGTATTGATGAAGGAGGGAGATATATCATCTTAGTGTGTTCCATCAATAATGAGCAATATACATTAGTAGTTGAGTATATTCCCAATACAAAACAGCACTGTTTTCTTAAGAAAGTTCTTAGAAAGGTAATGTCATTAAAACAAGGTCACTTAGTAGTTATGGGGGATTTTAACCAAGTGATCTGGCCATCCATAGATACTTCGAACACCCGAACAACACCAGAACCCACACCTTATGCTTCCTCCATATCACGTTATGGGTTATTTGATATCTGCTGGATACGCCACTCAACAGAACGGGACTACACGTTCTATTCTAACTGCCACAAAATCTATTCAAGAACATATTACTTCCTAATAGACTTCCTAATAGACTACTGTATCAAACAACCGACTCAACTATAGGAACTTTATCATGGTCTCACCATGCCCCTAATACCCTTTCCTTCAGGGAAGAATTCAATAACCCAAGCAATGCAGTCTGGCGCATTAACAACTATATCCTGCAGCACGATAAATACTCCCCGGCTACCACTAAGGCATTAAAGGAATACTTTCATATAAACGACTCAGGGGAAGTGGATGACCCTAACATCTGGTGTGCCCATAAGGCTACGATCAGAGGTCACCTGATCGGCCAAGCATCCCATGCTAAGGCTATCCACACCTTACACAGACTTAATAAACAGTCACACGACACTACTAGAGCAGAGGAAATAGCTGATCTGACTGAGCATACAGTGCCGCACGCTACAGTACCTCTGAAGCTTAAGGATTGTAAAAGTGGAAACCGTTATCCAGAAGTGGGTGCACCAGATCCCACACAAGCTTCCCAGTAACTCCTAGGACAGGGGGGCATTCTGAAGGGTTCATTCAGGAGTCTTTTCCCTCATAAACCCTAAACATGTAGGTGTACCCTGTGGTTCTCTCACACAAATTGTACATTTTGATTCTGTATCTTAACCTGTTGCTGGGCAGGTACTGGCGGAATTTTAACCTGCCTTTGAAATGTACCAGTGACTCGTCTACATAGATGTTTTGTAAACAAACTTTTGCCAAAATGGTCAAGGATGGGCCTAATTTTATATAGACGGTCAAATGGTGGGTCACTTTGAGGTGGACATTGTGCATTATCGTTGTAATGAAAAAATTTAGGAATTGCCTCAAATCACTTGCGGGCTGGAAAACATGGTCGGCGGTGGTCCTGGGGTGCCTTCTTGAGGGCCCCTCATCACCTGAGGAAGAGGAGGGGCAGAATAAGAAGGAGGAAATATAAAGAAATGGGGCATCCTCCCCTTCTGAATCAGTCTCAGCAAGGAAGACATAAGCCTTCATTGCTGAAAAAGATCTCAGGGATGTATTGGACATTTTTATTGGGGTGGGATGGGGGTATGTATAACACGTGTAAACTTTATTCAAGGGGATGTGTATGTTGTGCCTGAACACGTGTGGGGCGATGAAAGAATAAAGCGTAACCAGTAGAACTTTTACTACTGTACAGGGAAAAAAATTACAACCAAAAAAAGCAACAAAAAAGGAGCAAGTGCTGACCAGTAAGATGCTACTTATCAGTGCTCAGTTGTCGCAGTGCACACACAAGATGGATTGTGTGTGTGCGCAAAAACTATAAAAAAAAAAAACTTTTTTAAAAAAAAAAAAAGCGACAAAAAAGGAGCAAGTGCTGACCAGCAAGATGCTACTGATCAGCACTCAGTTGTCGCCAATGCCAATGGCATTGATCGTGAACCCAGGGATGCGACAAAACCTCTCTGGTCCACGAGGCAAGGTGGCTGGCTGTCAGAGACAGCCGCCATCTTGCTGCGATCACCATGTGTGCAGACACAGGGATCCGTTCAATGTGTGTCTTAGTAGCAGCCTGTTAGGATCATGCATTCTCCAGGATATAGCAGCGCAGCTGTCAGCCTATGCAGAATGCATAAGCTGACTATGTAATATGCTGCAATACGCTAGTATTGCAGTATATTACAATGAAGAAGTGATCAAATGATCACTTGCTCATGTCCCACCCTTTAACAAATTAAAACAGTGAAAAAAAAGTTTAAAAAAAAATTATTAAAAAGGAAGAAAAGTCCCATCCCATGCAATAATCAAATAAAACATAAAAAAGTGAAAATCACCCAAAAAAACCACAACATATTGGGTATCACAACGTCCGTAACAACCCGTACAATAAAATAAACCCTTACGGTGAAGGCTGTAAAAAAGGCAAAAAAATGTATGAAATTTTCACATCTGACTTCATAAAAAGTGCATAAAAAGTGATAAAAAAAAGTAACATTTACATTGTACCAAGAAAAAGTACAGCTTGTCCCGCAAAAAATACTCTCTAAAACAGCTCTGTAAATAAAAAAAATATAAATTTTATGCCCATTGTTACATGGTGAAGCAAAAACAAGCAATTTTCTCACAAAATGGGGCTCATTTACTTTCGTCGGACATCCCGACGATTTCCGTTTTGCACCGCTGGGACATGGATTTAAAAGCATTTTTTGGCACAAGCGATCAAATTTTCGCTGGCTTTCATGCGAAACAAATCGGGGGCGGACAAACCACGGGATTTAACTTAAAAATTGTGTTGCAAGCCATGCACTTACATACACCGGGAAGAAGAAGGTGAACTCCGTGGACCTGGACACTGGAGGCTGCCTTTACAGACAGACTGAAGGAGTGAGAAACAGGAAGTTGTGTGAAGATGCAAACTGCAGCATGGGGAGAACAGGAAAATGCTGAAGCTCTCACAGGAGGCAAAGACACAGTTACACATACCTCCCAACTTTTGTGGAGGAGAAAGAGGGACAAAATGGCGGCGCGCGAAGCGCGCCGCGGCGATTTTTTTACCCACAGAAGCCACACCCTAGCCACGCCCCCTAACCACACCCCCTGGCCACGCCACTGCTCATACCTTCAACGCATCCACTGGCACCAATGTATATTTATGTATATAATTGGGGGGCATATTCCACTCCCCCTAGACAACGAGCATGCCCTCCTAGACAACGAGCATGCCCTCCTAGACAACGAGCATGTCCTCCCCTAGACAACGAGCATGCCCCCCCCAGACAACGAGCATGTCCTCCCCTAGACAACGAGCATGTCCCCCCCTAGACAACGAGCATGTCCCCCCCAGACAACGGGCATGTCCGCCCCCAGACAACGAGCATGCCCCCCCCTAGACAACGAGCATGTCCCCCCCAGACAACGAGCATGTCCCCCCCAGACAACGGGCATGTCCGCCCCCAGACAACGAGCATGCCCCCCCCTAGACAACGAGCATGTCCCCCCCAGACAACGAGCATGCCCCCCCTAGACAACAAGCATGCCCCCCCTAGACAACGAGCATGTCCCCTAGACAACGAGCATGCCCCCCCCTAGACAACGAGCATGTACCCCCCCCTAGACAACGAGCATGTACCCCCACCTAGACAACGACCATGTCCCCCCCTAGACAACGAGCATGTCCCCCCCCCTAGACAACGAGCATGTCCCCCACCTAGACAACGAGCCTGTCCCCCCCTGTGGCTGCGTGCCCTTTTTTGTGTGTTTGTGTTATTTTTGTCTTCCAGGACCGTGCCTGCTGTGGACTGCTTCCGATTCGAAGGATTACATCGATGACCGACAGTTCTAACAAATAAAATGGTCAACGAGGGTGTGTCTGCGTTTTTTGTTCAATAAAATTTTCTGAAAACGGTGTGATTATTTATTTTTTTCTCTTCATAGTTTGCCGTAGTAGTGGTGCCGGCTAGGTGACGGTGCTCATTACTAAGGGCTGGCCTTAGTGTTTGCCTTAATTTTTTTGGCAAATTCACACTAACGCCCATACCATTACCCCGGTACCCACCGCCACCAGGGGTGCCGGGAAGAGCCGGGTACAAACCAGTACCTGACCGTCTATAGATGGTCAGGTAGTGGGGCGGCTGCAGGCTGTTATTGTTGCGCTGGAATAGCCCCCTAACAGTGACCTATCCCAGCTCAGTAATGGCAGGCTGCTGCTGCTTTTTTGTATCAGGCTGATTTGAAAAATAGGGGCACCCCATGCCGTTTTTTCTTCAAATTTTTGACAAAAATATGCGTGGGGTCCCCCCTTTAAAGGGGGCTCCCAGGCTGTTTCCCCCATTTTTACAAAAAAATGGGGGGGGAAAACGGCATGGGGTGCCCCCTATTGTTCAAATCAGCCAGATACAAAAAAGCAGCAGCAGCCTGCTATTACTGAGCTGGGATAGGCCACTGTTAGGGGGCTATCCCAGCGCAACAATAACAGCCTGCAGCCGCCCCAACACCTGACCATCTATAGACGGTCAGGTACTGGTTTGTACCCGGCTCTTCCCGGCACCCCTGGTGGCGGTGGGTACCGGGGCGGTGGCTACTGGGCGTTAGTGTAAATTTGCCAAAAAAATTAAGGCAAACACTAAGGCCAGCCCTTAGTAATGAGCACCGTCACCTAGCCGGCACCACTACTACGGCAAACTATGAAGAGTGTCGCAAAAAAATAAATAATCACACCGTTTTCAGAAAATTTTATTGAACAAAAGACGCAGACACACCCTCGTTGACCATTTTATTTGTTAGAAATGTCGGTCATAGACGTAATCCTTCGAATCCGAAGCAGTCCACAGCAGGCACGGTCCTGGAAGACAAAAATAACACAAACACACAAAAAAGGGCACGCAGCCACAGGGGAGGACATGCTCGTTGCCTAGGGGTCAGGGGTAGACATGCTCGTTGTCTAGGGGGGGGGAAATGCTAGTTGTCTAGGGGGGGGACATGCTCGTTGTCTAGGAGTCGGGGGGAGACATGCTCGTTGTCTAGGGGGGGGAATGCTCGTTGTCTGGGGGGGGGGACATGCTCGTTGTCTAGGGGGGGGGGCATGCTCGTTGTCTTGGGGGGGGACATGCTCGTTGTCTAGGGGTCAGGGGGAGACATGCTCGTTGTCTAGCAGGGGGAAATGCTCGTTGTCTAGGGGGGGAAATCCTCGTTGTCTAGGGGGGGGACATGCTCGTTGTCGCAGTAAAGGGGAGGGGTCCTATGGAGCGCAGTAAAGGGGAGGGGTCCTATGGAGCGCAGTAAAGGGGAGGGGTCCTATGGAGCGCAGTAAAGGGGAGGGGTCCTATGGAGCGCAGTAAAGGGGAGGGGTCCTATGGAGCGCAGTAAAGGGGAGGGGTCCTATGGAGCGCAGTAAAGGGGAGGAGTCCTATTGAGCGCGCAGTGAAAGCCATAAAAAACACATTTGATATTTTCCTTCCCGCTTCCCAGTACAGGGCCTGGAATATTTAATACTGTCACTAGGAAGTATAATTTGTTACGCAGAAACAGGCCGCACACAGCTCTGTACGTGGAAAAATAAAAAAGTTATTGATTTTTGAAAGTGGGGAGTGAAATATGGAAACGCAAAAATTGTTCCGTCAGAGTAATGGAGCAGACGGCCGTGTATGACCATTCTGCTCCATTACCGTCATAGAGCGATGACATGTACCTTATGTGGACCCCAATAGACCCCTCGTTTTCATGATCTATGGGGGTCACATCACTGAATCCCCCAACACATCAGCAGGTTAAGCCCTGTCCTATGGATAGGGCCTAACTTGTATTTGTGGGAAAACCCCTTTAACCCCTTAACGCTCTGCGCCGTAGCTCTACGAGGCAGAGAGTATAAGGAGTGTATGAAGAGGGCTCACGGGCTGAGTCCTCTTCATACAAGGTGGGGGGTTTTGCATGTTGCAGAAAACCCCCACCGCTTAATAACCGCAGTCGGTCATTGTCGCCGGCAAAGTCTTTTTTACGATCGCTGTGCCCCCGAACGTCATCGGGGGCGGCGATCGTTTGCCGTGGTAGCCTCGGGTCTTCTTTTGACACGAGGCTACATGGCTTCTGCAGGTTCGTTACAATGAGCCAGAAGTATTGCAGTATATGGTAGGAGCGATCTGACCATCTAGGGTTAATGTACTGTAGATGGTCTAAGAAATAGTGGAAAAAAAAGAAAAAACAGGTTTTAAAAATAAAAAAAATTTATAAAATATTAAAAATTCTAATCACCTCCCTTTCCCTAGAACGGATATAAAACATAATAAACAGTAAAGATCACAGACATATTAGGTATCGCCGCGTCCCAAAATGGCCGATCTATCAAAATATAAAAACGGTTACGGGCGGCGGTGACCTCCGAGGCGGGAAATGGCGCCCAAATGTCCGAAATGCGACTTTTACACCTTTTTACATCACATAAAAAATGAAATTAAAAATTATCAAAATGTCGCACAGACCTCAAAATGGTAGCAATGAAAACGTCGGCTCATTTCGCCAAAAATGACCCCACCCCCAGCTCCGTGCACCGAAATATGAAAAAGTTATTAGCGTCAGAAGATGGCAAAAATTTTTTTTTTTTTTTTTTTGCACACATTCGTTTAATTTTTGAAAATGTATTAAAACACAATAAAACCTATAAATCCGGTATCACCGCGATCGCACCAAACCAAAGAATAAAGCTGAGGTGTTATTTTGAGTGCACAGTCAAAGTCGAAAAAACTGAGCCCACAAGAACGTGACATGTGCGGTTTTTTAAAAAAATTTTTCCACATTTGGAATTTTTTGCAGCTTCGCAGTACACGGCATGTTAAAATAAATAACATTACGGGAAAGTAAAATTTGTTACGCACAAAATAAGCCCTCACACAGGTCTGTACACGGAAACATGAAAAAGTTATGGATTTTTGAAGTTGGAGAGCGAGAAATGAGAGGAAAAACCCTGCGTCCTTAAGGGGTTAAGGGATTAAGTATATGGTACAATAAAAGCAGAATAGAAGGGCACTGGGGGGGTTAGGGGTGGGGGCAGGGGGTCTATGGAGGAAAGTGTTTAACCCTTTAGCTGCTGCCTGCAGTCACTGTAGAGTACCTGTTATCACACTGCAGCAGCTGCACACACTCGGCTCTGCTTCATCAGACGAACTTCAGTGAGGAGCAGGAGGAGGTGGGGGCAGGGAGCCATTGATGTAGCAGTGCTGGAGAGTTCCTGCCTGCACGGAGGATGATCCCCTGGGGCTGCTGTGCAGGGGCAGTGCAGAGAACATGACACTCTGCACTGCTCCATCCATCCATGTGCCTGCAAGTGGCAGCCTGAGGACAGGGAGGGCTCTGCCTCCCAGGGGAGGGGATGGGGGGAGGTGCCGGCTCTGCAGCAGACAGCCCGGGAGCTGGAGAGGAGGAGGACGCTGTACCCCGCCCCCTGGCTTCTCTGTATCCTGAGCAGGACGGGGGCGGGACTCGGGGGCGGGACTCGGGGGGGGGCGGGACTCGGGGGCGGGACAAAACGGAAAAATCCGTGAAACCGCAAAAAAACCGGGACTTTCACTTAACGGTCCGTGCAGGCGGGACAAGGGTTAAAAAACGGGACTGTCCCGCCCAAAACGGGACGGTTGGGAGGTATGGTTACATATACATTCAGAGATTCAGAGATATGTCTGAGATTTATTGAAAAGTGGCCAACCCCTTTAACTTTAATTAAGTTTATTTCAAATGTCCTTAAATTGAAATGTTCCCCCCAAAAAGTTAACCCTTAAAAGGGGTTGTCTAAGTTTACATATGTCTGTTAGCATTTCTAATTTTTACAGTATTTTTAATCATCAAAAACTGCACATAACATCATATATTTTTTTAAATTATCATGATCAGTTTCAATCATGATTTTCTTTTTCAGAGCCGAATACGTAGAATGTGGAATGACACAGTGAGAAAACAATCGGAGTCTTCCTTTATTACTGGAGAAATAAACAGCTCAGCTTCACTCAACAGAGGTGAATATTACTAGTCTTTCAACTAGCTTTACAATGTGACAATGTATGTAACATATTCGTGGTTTAAGGTTAATATCAATATGCATCAAATTCCATATCAGCCTTTACACTATGCTTCCATTAAAAAAGTTTCATCGAATATAAATATTAATAATGTATCATTTCTGAACAAGGATTTTTTAAAGAGAACTAACACAATGAATTGGCTTTTTTATGTGTGAATACTGATTGTTATTGCTACCACTTTCAACTGTCAATTTCCAGAGAACATGATAACAAATAAGGTAAGAAAATAGTTGTGTATAGAAAGTGAACAACGTGTATTCTGGAAGGCGAATAAACCAGCACTTTATATAAATGTTTTTGTGAATATAATCATTTTCTCTCAATTTTGTGTTTTTAGGTGGTAGGGCATACCTTTTTTGCAGGAAGCATATAGAGAAATTCCTAAAGGGTGCTCCTGTTCTTTGTATTATTTATTTTCTGATAATAATTATTCTGACAATGCATATGGCCTTCTCTGAAAGACTGAAGAGGACAATAGATGAGTTACCATTGTGTTTTAGCCCCTTTCGGGACTATTTTGGCCCTTAGGACGCGGCCCCGTTTTTCAAATCTGCCCTGTGTCACTATAAGTGCTTATAGCTTTGGAACGCTATGAGATATCCAAGAGAATTTTGAGATTGTTTTCTCTTGACTCATTGTACTTCAAATTAGTTTACAAATTGATGTTATCTTTTGTGTTTAGTTATAAAAAAACGGAAATTTGGCAAAAATTTGGAAAAAATTCTTTATTTTCAAAGTTCTAAATTCTCTACTTTTGAAGCAGATAGTCATAGGGCCCAAATAAATTCATAACTTACATTTCCCAAATGTCTGCTTTATGTTAGCATGGTTTTTTATGATTCCACATATTTTACTAGAACGCTATGAGGCTCAGAATTTGGGTACCATTTTTGCACATTTTTGGAAAGTCACCAAAACCCGTATTTAGATGGACCTGCTCAACTTTTTATTGAATGTGAGAGGCCTAAATTCAGGCAAGTCTCATAAATTACCCCCTTATGGAAACTACACCCCTCAACATATGAAAAAGCACTTTTAAGAAGGGTGGTAAATTAAACATTTGAAATGGATTAAATGAAAAAAGGCTACACAAAGTTTGATACCCAATTCCTCCCGAGTGTACTGATACCCCATATGTGTTGGTATCCTGCTGTATGGGCGCACGGACGGGCATAGAATCCAGAGCAGATTTATATTGTGAAATTGAACAGGCTATAACCTTTTTTTTTACCATACCATAAAAAATAGTATATTTTTCGGCTGCCAAATTTGTTTAAGGGCTTATTTTTTGTGAGAAGTGTTGTTCTTTTTATAGTGGTCTTATTTTAGAGTGAGTAACATTTTTTTTATTAACTTTTTAGAGCATTTTTTAAAGGTATTAATTAAAAATTATCTTTTTTTCAGAGCATTTTTTGGAGTTGATTTTTACGGGGTTTGCTGTGCGGGTCCAATAATGATTCTGTTTTATTATACAGATTGTCACAAATGCAGCGATACCAAATGTGTGGTTGGTTTTGTGTATTTGTGTTTTGTATACTTTATTAAGTGTTTGTATGGGAAAGTGACATTTTAGGGGCTTATATATTTATTTATTTTTATGTTTCTTCTAATGGGGGGAGTACGGAGTTCGGGCAGGGGAGAGGCACACAGAGTTCGGGGGGGCGCAAGGAGGGACGATGCCCAGAGTTCTGCC
Source organism: Engystomops pustulosus (assembly GCF_040894005.1). Lineage (NCBI taxonomy): Eukaryota > Metazoa > Chordata > Amphibia > Anura > Leptodactylidae > Engystomops > Engystomops pustulosus. The sequence continues at coordinate 167,547,063 of NC_092411.1, read as the reverse complement.
AGCCAGAGGGCACATCCGGAGTTCGGGCGGGCAAGGGTGCCTTGGGCTGCAGATGGAGTTTGGATGTGGAGGGGCGGGCATAGGGTGCCCAGAGTTCTGCCGGATGGAGTTCGTTCAGGCGGAGGGGCTGGCCGGAGTTTATTCGGGTGGGGGGCTTCCGAAGTTTGTGTAGGGGGCAGGCGGAGTTTTGGTGGGTGGGCCGGCGGAGTTTGGGAGGTGAGCATTTAGTTAGTATAAACACAGAGGGAGGAGCAGTCGGGTGGAGTTTGGGTGGGTGGAACAGCCTACGGGCGGGTGGGATAGCCTGCGGGCGGAGTTTTTTTGGTCAGAGCTTGGATGGGCGGGGTGGGCGAAGTTTTTACTGGCCGGCATTCGGAGAAGCAAAGACACTAAGGGCGGTATGCATTAGTGAATTATGACCCGGTCGTGCGTACCTGGGCCCCTCCCCACAAGGGGCCCGGTCGCAGTCACACCCTCTGCGTGATTGTTACGCCACTGGGAATCATGAATTGTCTGATTAGAGAGTCCCCACCCACACTCTGGAATTTTACACTGATCATCACTGAGTTAAAGGAGCTAAAACTGCAGAAAACTGAGTAAAATTGTAAAGAAAGGGGTTAAAATGATCTTTATTGTGTAAAAATCACTAGGGGATTGAAATTTGAGAATTTTTTAAATGGAAAAACCTCTTTAAGTACATGTTTAGAGTCACTTTAAAAACTTGAAGATTGCACTTTTTTAATGGCGTTCAAAGTGCAGGTTCAATCATTATTTACTTTTATTCTCCGGGTTGTTACGGACGCAGCCCTGGGACCCCAAGGCTGCCATAGGAACGATCAGCACCCCATGAAGATTTGGGGGGGGGGGCGATCGTGGGGAAAAGAGCCCCAGAAGGTGGGGTGGGAGTGGGCTCAGTTCACGGGCATTTAAGTGAGCCCACTCCGACCCAGGGGTTACACTGGGGTGTTGGCTGTTAGTTACAGCCGTCACTCCATGTATCCCTATGCTGGCTGAGTTCCGATCTTGAACTGAGCTGGCATCAGCTCAGCATCCGATTTAAGCATCCTGGGTGAAGATAATTTCTCAGAAATGTAGTGATATGGTGCCTTAGAAACAAGACTGTGGAAACGACCACCTCTGCAGGAGTGATTTCACAAAGAAACAAAAAGTCTTTATATATGAAATGTCCGGGATTTACTGTAGGTCCCACAGCCGTCCTGTGGTAATGAAACCTGAAGCCATGTGGTCAGACAGGACTCAATAGTGCATGTCTGGCCACCGCTGCCAAAATGTGAGGTGGTCGTATCCGAGGCATCCATCTCGTTTATAAGGGATAACATGGCTATATTTATGAGAAATTATCTTCACACAACTAAATTTTTTTAATAACATCAAATTGACGAAATGTTTACATATGGCAAATTATTCTTTTTAAATGTGAATGCCCAGATGGGAATACCCCTTTAAGTCACTGCGCTCAATGTCCGATATATCGATCGCTGAGCATGAACCAGTTAAATTTAGTGCTTTTATGACATAAGCAATGGCCGGTCACCAATAAATTCAATTAATACATGCCACTTTTGTCTGTCATTGCATAATTCTTTAGCTGCTTCTTTTTCCAACACATCTGCAACCTGTACCACTGAACATATCACTTTCACTTATATTATAGTATTCCCTTGATAACAACTTTCTTAAAAAAAAATATATATACATAAACTGATAAAGGGGGGTTGGGGAATTGGGTTTCTGTTCAGTTCCTCTAGGCTACAGTGGTTCTGTCCAGCCCCTTACTCTGTGCTATTTACCATAAGCACCTATTCCAGTCCTTCAAATATCACAGGAATAACATACAACCCTCGCAGATACTTATATACAAAAAGACTTTACTAACAACATACATGTGACAAAGTAACTACATAAAATACAATACAAAATACATAGAGACAAACCTTCTTCTCCTAACCCCTCCCGGACGCAATAATGTGTATGTATATACAATATATAGTTAACACTACAGAAACTCCTGGATGTACCCTGAAGCAGGAGTTACATCCAGTACCTGACCATATACATGTACATATAGAGACTCATGCACAATAGCATCTATATATCTACTCCAATACACGTGCAGGGCACAGATCCACGTGTGAATGGGATACGGCTACAGGTTATACATATAGTTACGCTAATATATACACACTCACTGTAAACACTTAGCTATGTATATATATGGTAAAATACATAACACCTGGAATATCTATAGGTACACGTATAAAGTCTACTATATTAAAATAAGTACTATGTTATAATTACTCTTATAAAGTTATATACATACACAGAAAGCACACACAATATATGACCTGGTTCCTAAGGTAAGTGCTGTACGTCCGGGGAGGTCAGGAGCAAGAGACAAAAGAGACTGATTTCTGTTTTTACCATGCTTAAATATCCTTGTGTGTAGTCCCTGCCCACCCCCTTATACCTCCACCCTAAGACCCTCTTAGGATAGACCCCAGTGGGTGCAGGGAATCTCACACCTGGTTCATGGTGGCTTCTTACTGTTCAAAGCCTTTTGATATGTTAATGACCCAATGGCTTCAGTACACACTGACATCTCACCACAGAATATCAGTGACTGCTATCAGTATATACTGAATCCATTTACACTATATGTAATATATATAATAATAGAGCAGAGGGTCCAGTTATGAATAATATCCCCTGTAACATCTCCCCCTGATGTCAGATGCCTGACACACTATGCTGGAGTCTGCTCTTCTATGTGTTGATGTTTGACATAAAATAAAACAAACTAAGTACAAAATAAAGACAAATACAACCAAAAATCACCCTTTCATGTATGGGTGTAAAATAAAAACAGAAAGACATTAAGATTATATTTCATCTAGAGGTCACAGTCCATATGGTCTTGAGTGCACATCACAAGTCCATTTGCATATTTGGCCCAGTCTTTGGATGGATGGTTCCAGCTTTCACGCCATCTTTGTAGAAGAGGGATTGGCTAGTTGCCCTTCCTTCAGTAGACAGACACTCGCTGCTTCTCTGTGTGTCTCCACCTGGAATGATCAATGGAAGAGCACACTGCATAGAGGAGGAATCCTCAGTGATTGTCACATGATACAGAACACAACCTGCAATACATTTATTCTATGTACATCCACAATGGTTTATTCTCTCAGTTTACCTCATCAATCAGGAGACATGATGTTCTCCCCCTGTGGACAGAGCCTTTACCTCAGATATACCACTAAGACATTGGTTAGCAAAAAGCAAGCTTTATATACTGTATACCTGGCACCTTCAGATCACACGGTATAAACCAAGGCTGGGAATCTCACTCCTATGGTGCTTCCCCTTTGACCGGCAGCTTAAAAGACCCGCGTCCGACTGAACAGTCATTGTACCATAATGCGCCTCTGCAGTTCACCGTGGTTTTACCCACTCCCTGCAGAATCCCCAATAGCGAGAGCTATGCCCCACGGCTTATTGGCTGCGCCGCGGACTTTGCTGGCGAATTACACTGTACGCTCCATAGGTCCTAGAGATAGTTGACCACTTTCTTTCCTGAGACCTATTGCACTTAGACAGGGGCAGGTAATCACCCCTTTACCCGAATTTTAATTACTGAGGTGCCAGAAATTAGAGAGATTATACAACCAATCTTAGTGGATATTATTTTGTAATTGTCCAACATGTTACCAGGTGAATATCCAATCACTGAGAGCAGAGAGTTCTGTGTACAACATTAGCTTAAGAACCATCATATTGCCAAAACAAATATGCAAACATAAAGAAAAGACCAAATTTGTTATTTACGATTAACACCTTTGTCTTTACAGGCAGAGGCCTGACTTCAGGATTGAGCCATAAATGACTGAACAATACACTTCCCTTGCACTTCTGCTCCTCTGAGCTGTTGAAAACAAAAGGACTGGACCTCATTAACACGTGGTTACAAACAGACTATTTACACAGGTTCAGGGACAGTAAACCTCCTCCCTCCCCCTTCTAGGTGATAGAATCTCATCACCAAGCAATGAGAGCTAATGAGGTTTACAATACACATCCTGGCCATTATATGGGGAATCCATGATTTTACTAATTTTGGCCAAGTATATTATGGATCCCCAACCTTAAGCCTATTGCAGCAGATTCCCAGTAGGGCTATCTGTTGTACAGTTGTGTGGTCCTGCTCCATGTGAAGCCACACATTTGTGCCCCTCATTTTGTGAGACCATCCCCCGTTCATACAAGTTAACCCTTTGTGGACAGAACCTCTTTATATGTCCATACTGTAAACAGTGAAAACACCTAACACCCCCCCACTTCCTCAGTATTTGGCTGGGAGATGCTTTCTTTTGTACATGGGTTCCTTGCAGTCTGGGGTGAATTGCTATCTGTTTCCTGATCTTTATAGACCTTCTATCTTTGAGTAGATCCTGCCTGACCTGTTCTATTACCAGGGCAGCCTCCATGAGTGAAGCTTCTTTTGCTGCATTCAATCTAATTGTGGTGTCAAGATATGGAAACTTCTCCACAAACATGCGGATCATGCCTTGTGGGGTTCCTGGACTATGATTCTTAGTCACCTTTCTATACATAACTTCAAACCTCCCACACAGAGACAAGGGCTCATCATAGATGGTTGGTCTGAAGTTAACCAGTATGTCTGGGGTGACATCCAAATGCCCTGTTACCAATTTCATGAGGATGGAAAGTCTGTCTCCCTCATCATGAAATTGTCCATTACTGGGGGCTGCTTTCCCTATGGCCTCATATCTTTGGTAAAGATGTGCTGGTAGCCATAGCTTGAACAGCTCCATGCGATGTTCCATTGGAACAGAAAATTTCTTACAATAACCTTCAAACGTATCACAGGAAGTGAAAGGATCTAAATTTTCATCATAGCTTGGGATATATTTACATATATTCAACAGATATTGCATCCTCTCCATCTTATGAGAAGATTGCGATTCCTGTACATTACTGTCACAGACATGCAGGTTATGGCTGATCACTGACGTCTCTGAGTCGCCTCCTAATCCTCCATCTATCCCAACAGCAATGCTTGTCCCTCCATCCACTACACTGCCCACTAATCCGGGCCTAGTAACAAGCAGGGGTGTAGAGTGATCTGTAGCAGCCGCAGGTTCAGTCTCATCTCTCCCCCTGTTTGCACTCGAAACACAAACTTGTTTCGTGGGCAAAGACTCTTTGATGGACGTCTGCATGCTACAGATGATCTCATCCCTTTTTGCTATTTCACATTTCAAGTTCTCAATAATCACCTCAGTAGTTGCTGCTTTTTGCTTATATTCGGTTATTTCCATGTATAACTGTATAAACACCTTATCCACATCTGCATAATACTTCTCCTTCTCAGCTACATGAGACTGCAGCGTGTGCATGCGGCTTTCCCGCTCTTTTATAGCCTTCATTTGCTCTTCCAATTTTGTCTCTAAGCTGCACAGCTGTTTAACCCCTTCCTTACAACAATTGCAATGCAAATCTTCAGGAACCTTTGATCCTTTGTCTCCATCTATCTTCTCCATCTTGCTAATGGCCTCTTCAAATACACACACAAGCTTGGCCATCATGTGGAGCCTCTTAGATGTCTGGTTCAGTACACTGCGCTTAGCAATATGCAACTTATCATAGGAACTCGCCTGCTCTACCAGGGATTCCCATAGCAGCTCAATAGATTCCTCTTTCTTAGATAACACAGGGTTAAACGAACTACATTTACTCAACGTTTCAAAAATCACATGTTCCACTTTGCCAGTCATTGTATCCCTGTGATCTGTGTTACTCCTGTACTAAGGACTATACAAAGCAAAGACCCTCACACCGGGGTCACCTCACAAGGGTCTGATAACAGAAAACAACCAGAATCCTAAGAACTGAACTCATATAGATTCGCTGCCAATAACCACACTCATACTAGGCCTCAGATGAAACTGTGCTACCTGTCCGAACCTACCCAGTCTAGTAACCTAAGTTCACAGTATAACAACAATTTCATCGCTATATCCTAATATAGATGGATCATGACATTTGGGCCTGGCTCGCCATTGATAAAGGGGGGTTGGGGAATTGGGTTTCTGTTCAGTTCCTCTAGGCTACAGTGGTTCTGTCCAGCCCCTTACTCTGTGCTATTTACCATAAGCACCTATTCCAGTCCTTCAAATATCACAGGAATAACATACAACCCTCGCAGATACTTATATACAAAAAGACTTTACTAACAACATACATGTGACAAAGTAACTACATAAAATACAATACAAAATACATAGAGACAAACCTTCTTCTCCTAACCCCTCCCGGACGCAATAATGTGTATGTATATACAATATATAGTTAACACTACAGAAACTCCTGGATGTACCCTGAAGCAGGAGTTACATCCAGTACCTGACCATATACATGTACATATAGAGACTCATGCACAATAGCATCTATATATCTACTCCAATACACGTGCAGGGCACAGATCCACGTGTGAATGGGATACGGCTACAGGTTATACATATAGTTACGCTAATATATACACACTCACTGTAAACACTTAGCTATGTATATATATGGTAAAATACATAACACCTGGAATATCTATAGGTACACGTATAAAGTCTACTATATTAAAATAAGTACTATGTTATAATTACTCTTATAAAGTTATATACATACACAGAAAGCACACACAATATATGACCTGGTTCCTAAGGTAAGTGCTGTACGTCCGGGGAGGTCAGGAGCAAGAGACAAAAGAGACTGATTTCTGTTTTTACCATGCTTAAATATCCTTGTGTGTAGTCCCTGCCCACCCCCTTATACCTCCACCCTAAGACCCTCTTAGGATAGACCCCAGTGGGTGCAGGGAATCTCACACCTGGTTCATGGTGGCTTCTTACTGTTCAAAGCCTTTTGATATGTTAATGACCCAATGGCTTCAGTACACACTGACATCTCACCACAGAATATCAGTGACTGCTATCAGTATATACTGAATCCATTTACACTATATGTAATATATATAATAATAGAGCAGAGGGTCCAGTTATGAATAATATCCCCTGTAACATAAACAATACATATAAACTATACTTTGACCTGAAAATATGAGGCACTACACCGTTACATTGTACTCAATAAATTGTACTATATAGAGTGTGCCCTTAATTCATCAAAATACAAACAGTCATCCATTTGTTATATACAGTTTCAACAATCCTGCTGATGCATAGGGTGGGTAGTTTTTGAGAATAGCGCCCTCTCCATGTTAGGAGCGGTCTAGGGAGACTAATCAGCTCTCTAAGAGGTTTCCAAAAGTGGAATTCTCTGTAATTGCAGTTGGAACCACTGCCTGGTAGGTCAACTGTTAACATATCTATTGTCTGTAAGCAATGATATGCTGTGTTCTTTAATTTAAAACAACCTGGAAGCTGGTTGGACAGTGCATTTAACAGGGGTTTTTGTTGCATGCAATCGGATTGTGTCGCAATTGCTCCAGCTTTCACGCGACACAAATTGGGGGGTGGGCTGTCGGACGATCTGACGGATTCAGACAAATTGTGGGATTTAACATTCAAATTGTGTGCACTTACATGCATCAGGAAGAAGATGGTGAACTCCGGCAGACCTGATTGGGGAAGCAACACATGCAGTATCGGGCACACGCTGTAAGTGAATCTCAGGGTTCACGCAGGGACAGGTAAGTAAATATGCCCCTATGTGTCAGACTCAGTGAGTGAGTAAGCAGAGTGAGAAGCAAGTCCAGGGTGCAGCTCCTGCAGAGCTGCCATCCAGTACCAGGAAGCAGGCCTGCTGCCTGACACCTTGGGCAGTCAGGAGATGAAGCCCCAGAGCAGGGGTCCACTGTCCGTACTCAGCGCCATTTTTACCAGCCCAGTTTGTAGGTAATACCAGGCTGTGAGCAACCCTTCCTGCAGACCAGCTATTTCCTACCAGCTGATGTTAGGCCATTGCCTGCTGTTGAAGTTCCAATAAAGAACTGTCAGTTGATTTGCACAACATGATTCCCTGTGATCTCTTCATCAGTCTGCTTCACTATCACTGGCTCCCCACCCTTCATCACCCAGGGAACCCCGATATACACCTCAGGGGTTGCCACAGGGATAAACCTATTCTATCAGCTTCTCCTTCCACTTTTCTTGCACACACCACCTGCTGGAGACCTGCCTGGCTGCAGGTCCGTCCTCTGGTCCCAATACCAGGTACCGGAACCATAATGAGCCCAAGGCCGCATAAGCCAGCCACTCTGATATCCTGGGCCTCGGCTGCCTCCAGCCACCAAAAGAAAGCCTAGGCCCTGCTGGGGGATGTTGCACAGTCCTCCATGGTATATATACATACTCCCTGAATTAATAGGTATGTATACAGCTGCCCCTTTAATAATTATGTTACAAATAATGGTTTGCTGAATTAATTATGTTATACACAGTGCCTCAAATGGGGACCCTGAGCTAGCAGCAAAACCAGCAAGTAATTCGGACCCCCCAATTACTTACATTGTGCATGGGCACGGTGCATGTACCGCAATTGTGCCGTTTGACCACGCTGCACGTCCTATTCCTGCCCAGATTTACGACATGGCAGCTCATTACCTATGGTCATCAGCAGGGTAAGTGCTGCTCACCCTTTGATATTCACCTGACTGTAACAGGCCACAAGCAGGATCACTTTCCCCTTTTTGCAGCTCGTAATGCACACATGGTCATCTGAAACCTTATATTGTAAACGCTGCTCCCTTCTCCCAAATGAACTATTTTATGCAGTGCCCCTTAAATTACTGTATATACTCGAGTATAAGCCGACCCAAGTATAAGCCGAGGCCCCTAATTTTACCACGAAAAACCTGGGAAAACCTATTGACTAGAGCAGTGATGGCGAACCTTTTAGCAGCCGAGTCCCCAAACTGAACCCAAAACCCCCCTTAGAGAGGTGCCAACCAAAAATTAATGAAGTAACTTATTGCTCCCTGCTCAACAACTTCATATTTGCCTCCTGAGGACATCAACATAGTAGAAAGATGGAAATTTTTTATACTTTTAGCTTCTTTCCAGTGTCCCAGAGAATTGGGCCGCCAGCAGTAGGTCCTCCAAAAATAATATGGCCCTGTCTACTCTTTCTCCTTCTTCCTACAGTCCCAAGTAGCAAAGTAAGTATCAAAATATGACTGAAAGCAGCATATTTTAAGTTGCTTGGAACTGCAGGACAATACTATGAGTCCTGTCTGGTGTTCTGGGGCGATGGCCCGGGTGTCCACAGAAAGGGCTCGGAGTGCCGCCTCTGGCACCCATGCCATAGGTTCGCCACCACTGGACTAGAGCATAAGCCAAGGGTGGGAAATGCTTTGGTAACAGCCTCCCCAGTATATAGCCTGCTGGACCCTGCCCCCTAGTATATAGCCAGCACCTACCCCCCAGTATATAGCCTGCCAGCCCATATCCCCCAGTATATAGCCAGCCCCCTGCCTCATTATATCGTCAGCCCCCTACCCCAGTATGTAGATAGCCCCCTGCCCCAGTATATAGCCAGCAGCGGAGGATGCTGTAAAGGTGAGTTTTGATTTTTTTTCTTTTGCTCGGGTATAAGTCAAGTTTGGGTTTTTGTGCTGAAAAACTAGGCTTATATGCTTATAGGGTTATTTGCTGTTCCAGGGCTGTAGAGTCACAAAGACTTTTGTGCCTTTGCTTATAGGCTATATTCTGAGCCTGTGCTGTTCCCCCTCAGATGGGGACGGACTGGTAAAATACTTTACAGTGAAGTTTCCGGGTGGGCTGGCAGGTATCTTGAGCTTCTTCATATACTGTAACATGCTCTCAGGCTGCTCTCTTAGCCCAACAAGAGCAGGAGGAAATGGTAGGGGTATGTGTATGTATGTGTGTTTGCTGTTTCTATCTACACTACTACTACACCTATCCTATTCTACACCATATTTCTACTCCCATACTTAATTTATATATTTGGGCACAGCACTGCACTACTAATGCTCTCTCTCACTTGCTCTCTAATATACACTCAGCGGCCACTTTATTAGGTACACCATGCTAGTAACGGGTTGGAACCCCTTTTGCCTTCAGAACTGCCTCAATTCTTCATGGCATAGATTCAACAAGGTGCTGGAAGCATTCCTCAGAGATTTTGGTCCATATTGACATGATGGCATCACACAGTTGCCGCAGATTTGTCGGCTGCACATCCATGATGCGAATCTCCCGTTCCACCACATCCCAAAGATGCTCTATTGGTTGAGATCTGGTGACTGTGGAGGCCATTTGAGTACAGTGAACTCATTGTCATGTTCAAGAAACCAGTCTGAGATGATTCCAGCTTTATGACATGGCGCATTATCCTGCTGAAAGTAGCCATCAGATGTTGGGTACATTGTGGTCATAAAGGGATGGAAATGGTCAGCAACAATACTCAGGTAGGCTGTGGCATTGCAACAATGCTCAATTGGTACCAAGGGGCCCAAAGAGTGCCAAGAAAATATTCCCCACACCATGACACCACCACCACCAGCCTGAACCGTTGATACAAGGCAGGATGGATCCATGCTTTCATGTTGTTGACGCCAAATTCTGACCCTACCATCCGAATGTCGCAGCAGAAACCGAGACTCATCAGACCAGGCAACGTTTTTCTGATCTTCTACTGTCCAATTTCGATGAGCTTGTGCAAATTGTAGCCTCAGTTTCCTGTTCTTAGCTGAAAGGAGTGGCACCCGGTGTGGTCTTCTGCTGCTGTAGCCCATCTGCCTCAAAGTTCAACGCACTGTGCATTCAGAGATGCTCTTCTGCCTACCTTGGTTGTAACGGGTGGCGATTTGAGTCACTGTTGCCTTTCTATCAGCTCGATCCAGTCTGCCCATTCTCCTCTGACCTCTGGCATCAACAAGGCATTTCCGCCCACAGAACTGCCGCTCACTGGATGTTTTTTCTTTTTCGGACCATTCTCTGTAAACCCTAGAGATGGTTGTGCGTGAAAATCCCAGTAGATCAGCAGTTTCTGAAATACTCAGACCAGCCCTTCTGGCACCAACAGCCATGCCACGTTCAAAGGCACTCAAATCACCTTTCTTCCCCATACTGATGCTCGGTTTGAACTGCAGGAGATTGTCTTGACCATGTCTACATGCCTAAATGCACTGAGTTGCCGCCATGTGATTGGCTGATTAGAAATTAAGTGTTAACGAGCAGTTGGACAGGTGTACCTAATAAAGTGGCCAGTGAGTGTATATATAAAAATTTGGGGTTTTCATGAGAGCAAAGATGAACAATAAAGCATAACTGCAGACAGCTTTGATAACTGGTACAGCTGTTCATTGTAGCCTAGGACTAAAATACAGTTAATTACCAACATCCAGAGGTGCGTTTGGAACTAGGGGTCTTCTGTAAATTTGGTGTTATAAAGTCAGGGACCGCCTTTATATATGGGCAGCATTGCACTATTACTCCCATTCTCTCTATACATATATGGACACAGCACTGTGTTACTACTAGTATCTTGCATTTATATAGGCACAGAACTGTACTACTACTCCAATCCTCTCTATATATGGGCACAGCACTGCATCACTACTTCTCCCATTTTCTATATATATGGTGCAAGACCCCTGCCAATGCAAGGCAGAGGGGTTGCTGCAAATAAGTCCCTAATATGTGTGTTCCCCTAGTAGAGAGTCTGATCAGCTCCTCTGCAGGACACTATACATGTAAAGAGGTAATTGTGCAGCGGTAGATACTGCCTGAATGGGCAAGGGTTAATATTATTTAATTATCAAATGATAAATCTCAATGCACTTAATTGTGAACTGGAGTGTGATTGGGGAGTGAGCCACCACCTGGCCAGGGATTAACTTAACCCTTAGTCAGGGGAGGAGTTAGCTTCTCTTCAAGCCCAGCTCTTCTAGTGAGCAGACCTCTCTCTTGGAATCCAACTCTCTTACCAGAGACACCTCAGAGCACATGCTCTGACCACATGTCTTCAGACCTCATCTCCCACTATAGAGTGTCAGTCCACCTCCAGGGCTGATGCTGAACAATACCCAGGATTAAAGCTGCAGCTTCCAGCATTGGACACAGCTACATCCCAGCCTGCACCTGCATCCAGGCTGGTGACCCAACTCCTGAGGTTCCCTCTCCAAGATCACTCCAGTAACCTGCACTTCGTTTGGGCTGTTGCTGCTGTTGGTTCGAATAAAGAACTGCAAGTTACTTTTATGAACAACATTGCCTCCGTCTTGGTGTCCGTCTGGTGTCTTGGTGGATTTTTTTAATATGTCAAAATGACAACCTATTTCAACATGTAGTCCTCTTTAGGTCTAAAAGAAAAAATATTTGCCCATGCATATTTGGCAAAAGTCTATACAAGTGTGAAATAGAGTGCTAGCATTGATAAAACAAAACATTGGCAGTGATGATGAAAAAGAGATGAAAAAAAAGCATTTCAAGGTATAATTGGTAGAGCATAATAAACAACTAGGTGTAGAGTTTGCTAGAAATTTAAAGTGTAACTGTCATTCTGAGCAAACAAATACAAAACAAACAAACATAAATCTGCTCAAGGTGTCCCTGGGAATCATTCCTCAAAGTATGTTGCCTCTCGGTCCTGATTTACTGCCTTTTTGGCCCATAGCAACCATGCTATTTGTAGTTTGTATCACACTACAGTCAGCAAGATGGAGGGGCGGGACCTGCCATCTGTGACATCATCACATGCATGTGCTGCTAACCAATGAGACCATATCTATCTTTCTATCATCTATCTATCTAATATCTTTCTATCTATCTCCTATTTATCTCACATCTATCTATCCCAGATATGGGATAAATAGATGGATAGATATGATATATCTATCTATCTATCTATCTATCTATCTATCTATCTATCTATCCCTTTAGCACAGCACATGAGGGGACAGATTGATGACTTGGAGAGTCTCTCCTGCTATTTCCTCCTGTGGAGTGTGAGGTGAGGGGGGAGGGGAGGATTGTGATTGATCTGCATCTTCTGTCTGTGTGGATTATTTGTTTATATACAAGTGTAGGGAAAGCTGAGGGAGAGATAAAAGTATAGTTGTTTGGTTACCACATTAGTTAGGGCTTTGTCAGCACATGAGTGCTGGAGCACTGAGCTATGAGGAGAATCAGCTGAGTGCAGGTACAGGAGAGAGGGGGGTGGGGGTCTCATGTACATTCTCCTCCAGGCCCGGCTCCAGCACCCGGCATACTTGGGCAAGTGCCGGGGCCCAGAGAGCTGCCGGGGGCCCACACACACTGTGCACATCTTCACTTCCTGTTTTGACTGAGGAAGTGTCCTGTGCCCTGCACTGTTCCTCCCTCACTAGTACAAGGCACACGACAGTTAGAGGCTTGTGAGCAGCCTGTGAGATACAGCACATAATGGGTTAACCCACCCTTCCCCCATCTCCTCTTCACACGGAGCTGCAGTATAGCAGAGATCTAGCAGCTTAGAGATCGGGACGAAGAGATGGAGGAGGAGAAGCCTGAAACTCCTCAATGTGATGCTAGGGCTGCTGCAGACACCATAGGGTGTAATGGTATGTCACATGTATGGCTGTGTATTACTGATACATATGGTGAGTGTATGGTATGTGTGATGATGTGTTTCCCTGCATGTGTATCTGATTTCATGTATCTGTCTGTCAGTGTGTGTGTTTGCCTCAATGCTTGTCTGTATGTATCAGTCTGTATGTATCTGTCTGCATGTATCGGTCTGCCTGTATCTGTCTGTATGTATGTGTCTGCATGTATCTGTCTGCATGTAGCTATACTTGCCTGCATGTGTGACTGCCTGTATATATGTCTTGCTGCATGTGTGACTGCTTGTATATATATCTTGCTGCATGTGTGAATGCCTGTTGGTTTGTATGTACATGAGAAGGAGAGAGGCTTCTGTTTCAGCAGTGATGTGTATTATGAGATTCTGCAGCAGCAAAATTGCGTATTAGGAGGTTCTGCAGCAGCTGAACTGTTATTATGATGTATTGAAGCAGCTGAAGTGTGTATTATGATGTTAGGCAGCAGCAGTGATCTGTATTATGAGGTTCTGGAGCAGTTGAGGTGGGTATTATGAGGTTCTGCAGCACCTGGCACCTGAAGGGTGTATTATGAGGTTCCGCAGCAGCTGAGGGGTGTATTATGAGGTTCCGCAGCAGCTGAGGGGTGTTTTATGAGGTTCCGCAGAATTTGAGGGGTGTATTATGAGGTTCCGCAGCAGATGAGTTGAAGCTTCAGTTTTATTACTTGGGGCACAAAGTTATAGGCTTGTCCTGTTGGTTAAATGACCTCAAAACTGCCCTGACCGTGATACGGCTGTTTGGGATGATAAATTAGGGAATATTTTAGGTAACAGGAGACTGTTTTAGTTTCTGAATTTTAAATGCTGCCACGTGAGTTCACTGCAAAGGGGCCCCCTGAGGTTCTGTCGCCCAGGGGCCTACTGAAACCTGGAGCCGGCCCTGTTCTCCTCCATAGTCAGCTCAGTGAAGACACAATGGGGCACATTTACTAAGGGTCCAAACGCCGGATTTTTGTCGGTTTGCAATTTTTTTCTGTTTTGCGCTGAATTGGCACACGCAAACGAATTGTTCCGGTAAATAATCCGATTGCAAAAGGGCTTAAAATTGCCTGCCCTACAACATATCAAAAGTTTATGAAATGACTGTTGCTCTTTAGAATATGTGGATATGATATCAGTGGCAATGTAAGATGTTTCATTGCAGCTATTTTTTTTTCTTTTTTTTTTCTTTCTTTTTTTTATTTAAAAAAAGTTTTATTAAATTCAAATAGTCAGTTTACAATTTATACTATATATATACAATACTAGTCAGTGCCATAGACGCACATTACCATCGACTCCATCGACTGTTTTCCCCAGTAGCAATCTTCTTCAACTAACTACCTCTCTTAACTGTATATTGTAAATATATAACCCATCTCTATAATCAACTAACCCCCCCCCCTGAAAAAAAAAACCTACACCCTGTTCCTTGCTCCCTTCTTCCCCTGGACATCTTAAATTAATTCACATCTCACATTGTTACAATTTTAACAGACTTCATCAAACCCTCGATTAAATATTTCCTTTTGTGGGTTTTGTGGGAAATATTTAGTATTCCAAGAACTCCATATACAGTCAAATCTTTGCTTCCTTTTTGCACTTCTTTTGTACATCATAAACCTTTCCATCTGTACTGTTTTGTCATGCTTATCCACATTTCTTTTGTAGGTGG
This sequence comes from Engystomops pustulosus, assembly GCF_040894005.1. NCBI lineage: Eukaryota > Metazoa > Chordata > Amphibia > Anura > Leptodactylidae > Engystomops > Engystomops pustulosus. The sequence goes on along the minus strand of NC_092411.1, from coordinate 167,531,753 downwards.
GTCTTTATTTATCCAGTTCTTAACTATACAAAATCTAGCATTAAATAGCAATTTCTTTACTGCTATATTCATGTTATTTAATTCATTGTTTCCTTCTAATAAACCCAATACACATATTTCTAATTTAGGCCTAACATCAATTTTGTAAATATCTTTTATTACCCACAATACTTTCTCCCAAAAACCTCTAATTTTACTACATGTCCAAAAAATGTGAATATCATCTGCAGCTCCCTCCCCACATCTGTTACACCTAGAATCCTTATCCCTATAGCATCTAGCGATTTTTCTAGGGGAATAATACTATCTATTCAAAATAAACAATTGCGCCTGTTTATGACTTGGGGCTTGAAGGATTATTTGAAGTTCTTTTTGGAGCGATGCCCATTTATCACATTCTATTTCTTGGATTTCTCCATTCCATTTTTTTTGTAAATATTCTATACTCTTCACCCCCTTTTTATTAATCAGGGCTTTATAAATTTTAGCCATTTTCAATTTAGAGGAGAGTGCATCATACAACATTTTTATTAATGGTGGGGATTCTACAATAACATAATTATTAGGGTCATTATTAAATGCCCCTCTTAGTTGCAGATATCCATACCACATATCTCCCTCCAAGCCAAACTCCTCCTGAAGTCTGGAGAAAGGCTTGATTAGAGATTTTAAAACTTCCTCTCCATTTGGGAGGAATGGCTGTACCAGATATAAGAACATATTATATTGCAGCTCAGGCCCAATATTTTCTAAACTGGGATGAGACCCCTCACAGTCAGATATTGAGAGCATCCTTGGGGATTCTACCATCCATGGCATGATATTGAGAGCTTCCATGGTGATTCTACCCTCTACCATCTGTTGAACGTATCTTACTCCCTTACTGGCCCATCTTCGCTGATTTATTTCTATGGGAACATTAAGTACTTTATTTCCCCATAGCGGTGTAAATTCCACTTGTCCCCAGAGTTGGCATCTTTTCTTGATTTCTCCCCAAATCATGAACATCATTTTGACTGTTTTGTTTAACCACCTTGTCCTGCTATGACTTCCAAAATCTCCAATATATTGTATTCTATTTTATTAATCCCCAAGGATGCTCTCAATATCTGACTATGAGGGTCTCATCCAAGTTTAGAAAATATTGGGCCTGAGCTGCAATATATGTTCTTATATCCGGTACAGCCATTCCTCCCAAATGGAGAGGAAGTTTTGAAATCTCTAACTTGATTCTTGGCTGTTTTCCACCCCATACCAGATCTCTGAACAAACTTTCTATTATTTTAAAGTACTTTCTTGGAATGTATATAGGCGAGGCATAGATAGCATATAGCACTGCAGGATGCATTACCATTTTTAGTAGCACTATCCTGCCCATCATATTTAATGAGAGTGCCTTCCAGGTTTTTATTTTCCCCCTAAGCTTATGTATCAAAGGAATAACATTGAGTTTGATGTAGTCAGACACTTTCGTAGAGAAGTGTATCCCCAAGTATTTAATCAATCTTCCCCCCTCTATCGTCATCACATCTCTTGGTTCTTTTCCTATCTCATCGAGATGTATGTAAGCTGATTTGTTCCAATTTATACGTAGGCCAGAGCACTGTCGAAATTCTTGAAAGACCTCCAAAGTATTATGCACTGATTGATGACTGCCTAAATATAGCAGTAGTTCATCTGCACATAACGAGATTTTTTCCTCCCCTTTCCCTTGCACAAAGCCCTCTATACCGGGTCCTGTCTTATCTTATTTGCTAAAGGCTCAAGTGCAAGCGCAAATAGTAAGGAGGAGAGGGGGCATCCCTGACGTGTCCCACGGGCCAACGGAATGGCTCTTGAAGTTTTTCCATTGACTAATACCTTTGCGCTAGGGTCTTTATATAAAAGTTTTAACCAGGCCAAAAAATTGGGTCCGAACCCCATATTTTCGAAGGTCAACCATAGGAATTCCCATTATAGTGTATCAAAGGCTTTTGTAGCATCTAACATAAGGATCGATCTTTGTCCGTCATTAAGTGGGGTGAATTGTAAATTCAAATATAACCTCCTAATGTTATCCATTGTCGATGCTCCCGGCATAAATCCTCTTTGATCTGGATGCACCAAAGTTCTTATACATCTTTTTAGTCTTTCTGCTAACAATTTCGCCAATATTTTATCGTCAGTATTTATTAAAGAAATGGGCCTATATGATTCTACTTTTATCGGGTCTTTTTCAGGTTTAGGGATCAAAACAATGAGTGATTCACGCATAGAGGGGGGAAGGATCTTGTTATGCAGTGCATTACTCCATTATTCTAGCATCCGGTCTACCATTAATGCTTTATATTTATCGTAAAATTCCACTGGGATCCCATCGGGCCCAGGGGCCTTCTCGCGGGGCATCTTGGATAAAATTTCTATAACCTCTGCTGCTGTTACAGGTGCTTCAAGCATCTCTTTCCTCGTGAGACAGTTTGGGGAGTTTTATATTGTATAGATATTTTCTTATATCTTCTTCCCTCATTACTAGCTCAGTTGCATAGATTTTTTCAAAGTGGTCTACAAAACATTGCAGGATCCCATCTGTATCTTGCACCCTACTACCATCCTCTTTTTCTATGATATTGATATAATTCTTATTTTTTTGTTTTTTAGAATATTAGCCAACATTTTCCCTGGTTTATTAGCCTCTGTCTGGTATTTATTTGCTTGAAAAAATAATTTTCTGGTAGCATTAATATGGGTTACATCCATATATATATTAAGTGTCTTTTCCCATTCTATCTTTTTTTCTTCACTTGGACACTTCCTAAATACCCTTTCTTTATATTTAACCTGCTCCTCTATTTCTTTAATTTTTTTCCCGATTTTGTATTTATATCCTATACTTTCAGTCTTATACATTCCCCTAATGTGTGATTTAGCTGCATCCCAAACTAGTGCAGTACTTACGGTGCCCATATTAATACTAAAAAACTCTCTAATCTGTGCCGATAGTTTATCATAGTTATCCAATATCTCCACCCACACAGGGGCAATCCCAAAGCTATAACTTATAAATTTGTTATTTATCCCAACCTCCGTGATAAGTAGGGCATGATCTGAGATCCCTTTACTACCATAATTTACCTTACTAACGTATTGTAGGGCACTATCGTTTGTGAATACCATATCAAGTCTTGAAAAAACCCCATGTGATTTCGAATAACACGAAAATTCCCGTGCATCTGGGTGTTTAAGCCTCCATATTTCGTGCCATCCGAAATCTTTAGTAATCGTATTTAATCTAGATGTTTTGTTATTCCTATTTACTCTTTTAGTGATTCTACATAAATCCCGTTCAATATCCATAATTGAGTTGAGGTCCCCCATCACCGATAGTGGAGCATCTTGATAATTTAGCATAAATTCGTGTAGTTCAAATAATATTTGAGGAGCAAACAGTGGGGGTATATAAATATTAGCAATAACCCATTTACTACCTTTAATCACACAATATAGAATAATATACCTGCCTTCCTTATCATATTTCTGTAATGGGACCAAGGTTTATCAATAAAGCTTCATTACAGACACCTTACAGCTGATCATTGCAGTCTGGGACTATAGTAAACCATTCAGAGAGCTTCACCAGAGGTCAGAGGGGGTCTGTCTGTAACTATGGGTTGTCTGTAAGTCGGGTGTCCTTAAGTAGGGGACCGCCTGTATATTGATCCGAACCATCTCTGTTTAACCAATGCCGAATTCTCACGAGTTAAATGGGTCTCCTGAAGCATTATTATGTCGGGTTTATTTCTATTAATGAGATCAAAAACTTTAACTCTCTTATATCTGGTACCTAGACCCCGAACGTTCCAGGATAATATTTTAATTTGTTTACTGAGACTCATCCTTTAAATACCCTACTTCGTCTATACCTCCGGATACACTTCCAGATAACAGTCCCCCTGGGAGAAGGGGGCAAGGAACCATCCACCCAAAACAAAAAAATTAAAAAAAAACAACAACCCAGAGATAATTTGATTAAAAACCAATCCATCCTCTATACCTAGCATCATTCCCCCCCTCCCCTAGAACAGCGGCCAGCATGCAAATATACACATTTAACGCAATCCTATCTTATTTTACATTTTTATTAAACCAATCATTGACCTCATCTGGGTCCTCAAAAACCACAGTTTGATTCCCCCAGACAACTCGTAACTTTGCAGGAAAAAGCATGGAATATTGTATGTTTTGATTGCGCAATTTGGCTTTCACTTCTGAGAAGTTCCTTCTCAGTTTTTGAGTTTCGGGTGCGAAATCTGAAGAGTTTAATACCGTTTCCCTTAAACTCCAATTTATCGTTCTGACGTGCTAGCTGTAGTATTTTATCCTTATCCCGGGACAAGAGCATCTTAATCAACAAAATCCTAGGTTTCTCTTCCATGGGTGATATTCTGGAAGGAACTCTATGCGCCCTTTCTACAATCGCATCCATTTCAAAATTGTCCCTTCCAAAAGTATTGAATAACCAATCCTGTATAAATGCCAGCGGGTTCTCCCCCTCAACCTTCTCGGGGAAACCAACACATCTAATATTTGAGCGCTGAGTTCTATTTTCTAGATCCTGAAGTTTAGTTTTATTTCTTTTTGCTCTACTATCTATTTCTTTAACCTCTTTCTTTAACCCCTTAGCGCTCTGCGGCGTAGCTGTACTGTGCTGAGTCCCGCGAATAGCGCTCAGCGCAGTACAGCTACTGTGCAGAGACGATGCCGGTTCAGTGCTGCACAGCAGCCGAACCGGTATCGGAGGTCGCGGGATTTCAGCGGTAATCAGTGGGCTCCGATCGCGGGTGTTTAACCCGTTAAATGCCGCGGTCAACGCGACCGCGGCATTTACCATGCCTTCCGGGAGTCTTTACCCCACGATCGGCGCTCCCGCGCCGATCGCTGCTATGGCACCTCTGGGGTCCGATCGGGACCCCAGAGAAGCCTGAAGGCAGTGCCTTTAAGATGGCGTCTGTGACGTCATCTTAAAGGCAAAGTGTCAGCCTATGCATCTGCATAGGCTGACACTGCTAATACCCTGCAATACATGAGTGGATCAAGTAAAAAATTTAAAAAAAAATGTTTTTCAATAAAAAATAACTTTATAAATCGCTAAAAATGCCCATAAGCCCCAAAACATATAAAGAGACATATAACGCTCAAAAAGTCTAAATCATAACACAAACCCCACATATATAGTATCACCGCGTCCGTAACAATCCATAGAATAAAACTAAATAACTATTGAACCCATATGATGAACGCCGTAAAAAAAACTTTAAAAACCCACCAAAAATTATGATTTTTACCTATTATATCCCACTAAAAATGCAATAAAACATATGTACTCCAGAATGATACTGTTGCAAAGTACAACATGTCCCGCAAAAAACAAGCCATCAACCAGCTCTGTAGCCAAAAATGTAACAATGTTATGCCACTTGGAAGACGGCAATGCAAAAATTATAGATTTTTCCCCACATTAGGGTTTTATTTGGCAAATTTAGTAAAACATAAGAAAAAATATTCATGTCTGGTATCCCCGTAATCGTATCGACCCATAGAATAAAGATAACATGATTATTAGGCTATACGGTGAACACGAAAAAAAAAGAAGTAAAAAATCCAGTACAGAATTGATGCTTTTCTACTCATGACCACAAAAAAAGTTCCTAAATTTTCAACAATAGGTGATACCAACCCCAAAATGGTAACACTGGAAAAAGCATCTCATCCCGCACAAAAAATGCCGTCACATGGCCCAAAAAACGAAAAAACTAAAATCCTGGCAGCTGCAGGGCTCCTTCCCTTCTGCGCCCCGCTGTGCCCCCATAAAACAAGTAACGGTCACATGTGGGGGGTCTCTGCACTTTTTATCATTTGGAAATGTGTAAATTTTAGGGCTAAATGAACGTATAACCGACAAAATTTGACAATTCAAAATTTCACCGCCATTTTGATTCAATTACTATGAAGATCTCAAGGGGTTAACAATCTTCGTAAATGCTGTTTCTGATAGCTTGAGGGGTGCAGATTTGAAAAGGGGTTGGTTATATAGGGTGGTTTTAATGCTAGATATGTAAAATTTAATTTCAAACAGTATTTATCCCCAAAATAGTCAATTCTGAAAATACGGAAAATCGCTATTCGATTTGTAAGCCACGTAATGTCAAAATAAATTATCCATACATTTCAAAAATTATGAAAAAGTAAAGTAGACAAATGGGAAATGTTATTCGGCAAGTTATTTAGGTGGTAAATCGATCTGCCTGAAAACGTGGTGATTTTGAATTACGAAAATGGCAAATTTTTTTTTTGTAAATAAACGCAAAAATCAGCCAAAATTTACCACTAAAATAAAGTACAACATGTGGGGAAAAAACAATCTCAGAATCGCTTTGATAAGTAACAGTGTTCAAAAGTTATAACCATATAAAGAGACGCAGGTCAGAATCCAAAAAATGGGACTGAGCCTTAAGCTACAAAATGGCTGCGTCCTTATGGGGTTAAGGAGTGAACTAAATCCTCCAAATCTGAAATTCTGGTTTCTGCGTGCTCAATTCTAGTAGAATTTTTTTGCATATCCCCTCTAATGGACGCCATTTATTCTTTGAATACCCCTTTCTGGTTGCATAGGTCCGCTACTACGCTATTGCATTTCAATATGGCCGCCATTATTTCATTCAGAGAAGGGGAACTTTCTTTTACGTTTCCCTATGGTGATACTGGTGCCTCTTTGGAGGTATGTAAGATTTCTGATTGCTCTACTATATCATCTGTTTGTGCTATCTCCATTTGGCGCCGTTTTCTAGTTTTCTCCTCCCCCTGTACCTGCAGATTAGGCACTGCCGCCGATACTACCTTCCTGTATCACTGTGTCTAGTGTTTCCTTAGTGTTTTTACTTGTTTTAGGAGATAAAGCAAGCTTGTCCAATTTGGCCACAGCAGTTTCTCTTATTTTATCATACTTATTTACATTTTTAGGAGTCTTACTAGGAGAGGGATTAGGGGTAACTTTCGTCATTTTAAAACCCACACCACGTTCTTATAAGCCTAGTCACAATAGCAAGTTTTATAGTAATTTACAAATGCATCCCTGAACTCAACATAAAAAAAGGCAGCATTCCAATGTTTGTGAAAAAATTGGGGTGAATCTTTATTCCATAGCGACGTTTCGGTGATACACCTTTCTCAAGCTTAGTGTAAACAACAATGATCCAGCTATTTAAGGACCAACCCAGAAACTGATTGGCCAATTATTTGTATATAAAATAACAAGACACATAGTGCAAAGTACAAATATTTCATAATTGGGCGTAATAACTGTGTAAACATAAAGTGCATGTGGTACCAGTATTGCGTAATGTGCAATGTTATTGCAAAAAAATGTCATAGTGCTAATAAAAACTGAGAAATCCTGTCTATCGGTAATGGGGCTGGCCCCACTTCTCCTCCAATTCATTCATAAAAATGCAAAACACCTTAGATGAGGTCACCTGGTTCAGGACATGAATTACGGCGTTGTGCCGGAAGTGTAAGGTGCAACGGCTTCATGTTCACAAAATATGAAAATAGCGTAAATAGATTGTGTTTGAGTAGAAATGCACCAGCGTGCCCTAGGCATGCATGCATACTAGAACCCAAAGTGTGGCGGTGGCCATTTTGGAAAATGCAAGACCTAATATGGAACCACAGTGTATACTGTCGAGGTAAAAAGACCCTGAGAAGGTCACAGGACACCAAGCAGGGGGATCATCCTGGACACCAAACGTGATCATCGCCCGATAATCATATGGTAATCCTGGACATTGAATCCCAACCCCCCAATACCATATACCATATACCCCCCAATACCATACACAATACAGATGGGACTATAATCCCAGCCTCCCATCACCACCATAATGATACTTTCTAAGAGAATTTCCAACAATCCACATGATATACAAAAAATATAATAAAAATGTATAGGAGACGTGTAGACAGTCTGTTCCAACTGAATGGAGCGTCACATAATAATCTTGAAAATCTGGGAAAAAAGAAAAATACAATAAATAATAAGCCAGATATCAACGTGTTCTCCTCATATACTACATCAGATATGGAAATCAAGATGTTCAACCCACAAAAAATCAATATGGGATCTACAATTCCATCATATACCAGCTATCAGACGATACTCATTGGGGCTCATTTACTAAGGGCTCAGCGGCTGGACTTTCGTCGGGTTTCCCGAATTTTTTCCGTTTTGTGCTAAATTCCGCCGGGATTTTGGCGCACGCAATCGGATTTTGGCGAAATCGCGCCAGCTTTCACGCAACAGAAATTCTGGGCGTGGCCGTCGTACAACCCATCGGATTCGGAAAAAACGTGGAATTTAAAAAACCAAAAGTGTCGCAAGATCAAGCACTCACATGCACCAGGAAGAAGCAGGTGAACGCCGGTGGACCTCGCCGTAGCAGCGACATCTGGTGGATATCGGGCACACGACCTTAGGGAATCCTGGCAGAACCGGAATCCTCGTCGGACAACGAGCCGCTGGATCGCGACTGGACTGGGTAAGTAAATGAGCCCCATTATGTTATATTCAATGTTCAGTCCATTTGTTTGTAAGGTATTAAGACGATATATGCATCTTAATTCACGTTTTCTTAACATAGACTCCCTGTTGCCTCCCTTTCTCAATGGGGGAATGTGGTCTATTAGGGAAAACCTCAGTTGTGATTCCTTATGTCACATCTCAGCAAAATGACAGCTTACAGGTAAATCCAGTCTCTTTTTACAAATAGTATATCTATCAATTTATACAAGAAGTGGAGAAGTGTCGCAAAATCAAGGCTTAAGCCTCCACATCAAAAATGTCTTATAAAAGAATGCAAGAAAAAAAGCCAGTGTGTGCAGGCTAGAAAAATATATACATCAAATTTTATTGAGTTAACCCATTAAGGACGCAGCCATTTTGTAGCTTAAAGGGGCATTCTCGTCTGGGCATTCACATTCAGTTTCATTAATCTGCCATATATAAACATAGACATTTCTTCAATTAGATGTTATTAAAGAAAATGTTCCTATGTGAAGATAATTTCTCATAAACATAGCCATGTTGTTCCTTAGAAACGAGATAGCTTCCTCGGTTACGACCACACCACACTCTGGCAGCGATGGCCAGACATGCGCTATTGAGTCCTGCCTGACCACCAGGATTCAGCGATCATTACCACAGGATGGATGTGGGACATGCAGTAACACCCGGACATTTCATATACAGACACCTATTGTTTCTTTGTGCAATTCCTCCTGCAGAGGTGGCCGTATCAAAGGACACAGTCTTGTTTCTAAGGGACCATATGACTACATTTCTGAGAAATTATCTTCACACAGGAAATTTTTTTTAGTAACATCTAATTAAAGAAATGATTATTTAAGGCAGATTAATCAAACCGAATGTGACTGCCCAAACGAGAATACCCCTTTAAGGCTAAGTCCTATTTTTGGATTCTGATTTACGTCACTTTATATGGTTATAATTTTTGAACATTGTTACTTATGTAAACGATTCGGAGATTGTTTTTTCCCCACATGTTTTACTTCATTTTAGTGGTAAATTTTGGCTGATAAGTTTTGCGGTTATTTACAAAAAAAGAAAAAATTATGAACTTTTTGAAAAATTTGCCATTTTCGAAATTCGAAATCATCGTCTTTTCAGGCAGATAGATTTAACACGTAAATAAGTTGCTGAATAACATTTCTCATATGTCTACTTTACATTTTCATCATTTTTTAAATGTCTGGATAATAGATTATCGATTTTCCGTATTTTCAGAATTTACTTTTTTGGGAATAAATACAGCTTTAAATGAAATTTTACATATTTAGCATTGAAACCCCCTAAACAATCAAGCCATTTACAAATCTGCACCCATCAAGCTATCAGAAACAGCTGTTAGGAAGATTGTTAACCCCTTGAGATCTTCATAGTAATTGAATCAAAATGGAGGTGAAATTTAGAAAGGTCAAATTCTGTCAGTTATATGTTCATTTAGCCCTAAAATTTACACATTTCCAAAAGATAAAAAGAGAAAACCAGAAGACAATTTGTTCCGAGTAAAGAGACCTCACATGTGGCCGTGGCTTGTTTTATGGGCGCACTGTGAGGCGCAGAAAGGAAGGAGGGATCTGCAGCTGCCAGGATTTTAGTTTCCTCATTGGCCCATTTTGCAGGCTATACATTTTTTTGCTTTTTTGTTATTGGGGCCATGTGATGGCATTTTTTTTGTGGGATGAGATGCTTTTTCCATTGTTACCATTTTGGGGTTGGCATCCCCTATTGTTGAAAATTTAGGAACTTTTTTTGAGGTCACGAGTAATTCTGTACTGGATTTTTTACTTTTTTTTTTTGTGTTCACCGTATAGCCTAATAATCATGTTATCTTTATTCTATGGGTTGATACGATTACGGGGATATCAGACATAAATATTTTTTCTTATGTTTTACTAGATTTTCCAAATAAAACCCTAATGTGGGGGGAAATCTATCATTTTTGCATCGCCGTCTTCCAAGTGGCATAACATTTTAACTTTTTTGGCTACGGAGCTGGTTGTTTTTTGCCGGACATGTTGTACTTTGCAACAGTAACTTTCTGGAGTACATATGTTATGTTGTTCACTTTTTATTGTTTTTTTTGTGGGATAAAATAGGTAAAAATCTTAATTTTTGGCAGGTTTTTAAAGGTTTTTTTTACGGCGTTCATCGTACAGGTTAAATAGTTATTTTTATTTTATTCTATGGATTGTTTCGGACGTGGTGATACTATATATGTGGGGTGTGTGTTATGATTTTGACTTTTTTAGCGTTATATGTCTCTTTATATGTTATGGGGCTTATGGGCATTTTTTTTAGTGATTTATAAACTTATTTTTTATTGAAAAACATTTTTTTTTACTTTTTTACTTGTTCCACCATGGGACATGAACAAGCAATCATCTGATTGCTTGTTTATGATAATACTCTGCAATACTGATGTATTGCAGGGTATTAGCAGTGTCAGCCTATGCACATGCATAGGATGACACTGTACCTTTAAGATGACGTCACAGACGCCATCTTAAAGGCACTGCCTTCAGGGGGGGGGGGGCGATCGTAGGGGAAAAACCCCTTGAAGGCATGTTAAATGCTGTGTCATGTTTCCACGACGTTTCAAAGATGTATCTTTTTAACAGGGCCCATTTTTTCAAATCTGACATGTGTCACTATAAATGGTTATAACTTTGAAACATATCCAAGTGATTTTAAAATTGTTTTCTCGTGACACTTTGTACTTTATGTTAGTTGAAAAATGTTGGTGGTATGTTTTGCATTTATTTATGAGAAAATCAGATATTTGGTGAAAATTTGGAAAAATTCTCAATTTTCGAACTTCAAAATGTTTTTTTCCACACATCAGCAAAAAAACTTAATAACTAACATTCACTGAATGTCTACTTTATGTGGACATGTTTTTTTATGCATAGTCTTATTTTTGTAGGATGTTATGGGCCTTTGAATGTTAGGTGCGATTTTTCTGAAAAAGTTGCTTGTTCAAATTTTACCAAACATCCACGGTGTACACCACCTTAGGAAACCTATATCAAAAAAGGGGAAGGGGAAGGATTGGGAAAGAAAAAAGTTGTGGATGTACTAAAATGTAACCTTTATTTAATATTTTAAAATCTTAAATATGATTTCACATTAATAGGTGAACAAAAAACTAGTATGGCATAATTGATATTGCCATACTTCATCCTTGGCACACAAGTTTTAGAATTATAACTAGGGATACATGTACAGGCAGGGGTCCCCTTATCAGTTATTATGTCCCTCCTGTATTCTAACCAAGTCCCATCAATAATTTACTGTGGGACTCTGTGAGGGAGCAAAGTGTGTGTTTTAGTGATTAACTGGCTTGCACATTACAGAGCACATTAGCGTCCCTGCAGTATATCACAGCACGGCACTGTGCATAAGCCGGCTGTTACTCTGTGAGGGGATCGCGTCTGGATGGAATGTACAGGCGGTCCCCTACTTAAGAACACTCGACTTACATACAACCCATAGTTACAAAAGGACCTTTGGATATTGATAATTTATTGTACTTTAGTCCTAGGCTACAATAAACAGCTGTAACAGTTATCAAATGTGTCTGCAATGAAGCTTTAGTGTTAATATTGATTCTTATGACAACCCAACATTTTTAAAATCCAATTTTCACAGAGACCAAAAAAGTTCTGTCTGGGATTACAATGATAAAATATACAGTTCCGACTTACATACAAACTCAACTTAAGAACAAACCTACAGACCCTATCTTGTATGTAACCCGGGGACTGCCTGTACTGCGAGTCTCCACTCTCTGATGGATTTATTGCTAGATTGCGTTCGTCCACGCAACTAGGACTGTCAGCTTTGTTACAGAGTTATGATACTCATTTTAGTACATCCACAACTTTTTTCTTTCCCAATCCTTCCCCTTTTTTGATATAAGTGCGATTTTTCACATTTTCATAAAAAACGCAAAATACTGCTATTGAGGGACCTGCTCAGGTTTCAAGTCACTTTGAGAGGCCTAAGTAAAAGTAAAACCCCATAAATTACCCCATTATAGAAACTACACCCCTCAATGTATGTGAAACAACTTTTATGAAGTGTGTTAACCCTTTAATTGTTTTACTGGGGTTAAAACAAAATTGGATACAATTTTGAAAGTAAATTTTTTTTTGCTAAATTTATGCGTTTTTCAAAAAATTCTCAGTGGATAAAATACCAAAACGCTCCACAAAATTTGATACCCCATATGTGGTGGTAACCTTCTGTATGTGCACATGCCAGGGCATCGAAGGCATTCAGAGCAGATTATTCATTGTCACATTTTATTGGCTATACAATCTTTATTTTTTTGGCAATTTGGACATATAAGGGCTTATTTTTTGTGACACGAGATGCACTTTACAAATATTTCATTTTAGTGGGTCATTAGCTTATTGATGAGATTTTATTAACTCTTGAATGTATGGGTGAAAGGAATTGGTTTGTAGTGGTTTCCTTTCTTTTTGTATTTTTTGGGGGTCATACACGAAAAATACTTTATTATCTTTATTGTACAGATCACTACGATTACGGTGATACCTCATTTATATAGTTTTTCATTTATTTTTACAATATTACTGGAAAAAAACTAATATAGAGGAAATCTCATTTGTTTTTGCATCGCCATCTTTTCAGAGATGTAACTTTAAAATTTTTTGGTTGACAGAGCTAGTTTAGGGCTTATTTTTATGTCTTGAGTTGTCCTTTCAATTGGTACTATTTTGGCGCACATAACTTTTTTTGACCACTTTTTAGAACATTTTTGTGAAGAGATTTTATGAAATATGTACATTTTTGGCGATTTTTCCGTGTTTTGTTTTTACGGCGTTCACCGAGCATGCCCAATAATGTTTTTGAGTTATTGTACGGATTTATACGGACGATACGGCAATGCCAAATATGTGGGTTTTTTGGCGGTTTTGTGTTTTTTTAACTTTATTACATGTGTATAGGGAATGTTTGTGTTTAGGGGACTTTAACTTTATTTAATTAATTCTTTTTATTTAAAAAATGGTTTTATTTAATGTTTTTAACAGTTTTTATTCACTTTTACAGGTTAACTTGAACAAGCAATCCACTGATCGCTTGTTCAAGCTATTCTTCACCTTACACTGTGTAATACAGATGTATTACACTGTGTAATGTAACATGCTGCGCATGCTCATTGTGTTACAGCCGATCCTGCCTTCTGGAGGAGGATTGCGCATCCCCAGGCACCGGCAGTCCTGGGGCTGCGATCGGAGCAGCGGACCCCCCTGGTAAGCGCTGCGGGGGGGAGGGGGGGGTGTTAGATTCTTGTGAAATGCCCCTACACACCGTGGTCAGCGTGACCGTGACGTGTTAGGGGTTAACACCCGCGATTGGAGAAATCTCTGATCGCGGCTGTGAGAGGCAGGTGTCGGCTATAACATAGCCGACACCTGCAGCTTCTGGCCCCGAAGTTTGACGTAATAGTACTGCATTTTGCGGGAACGCACTTCCCGTGATGCAGTGTTATTACGTCAAATGTCGGGAAGGGGTTAACAGCGTCAATATATGTGGAGATAGCAGGATATGTGGAGATCAACATTTGATGTAAAATTACTCTTATTACAGATATTAAATTTCTTGGGGTCTGAAGCCCCTTTTACAACAGATCTTTGTATAGGGTTATTAAGAAACCAATGTTTTAATTTAAGATTCTGATGTAATCTACACAAATCTTGTTCTATTTCAAACCAAGCAGATTGTGTACAGGGACTAAATGATAAACCCTTCTGTAAGACAGACAGTTCAGTATCATCAAAAGTTTTGGACGAGATATTTACCACAATCATTTCTGTTTCACGATTACCGTCCTCTGTGGTAGATTCCGGCTCTTTGTGACTTTCAGTTTTCCTCTGCCGGTGCAAAGATACATAGTACAAAGTACAAATATTTCATAATTGGGAGTAATAACAGTGTATACATAAAGTGCATGTGGTACCAGTATTGCATAATGTGCAATGTTATTGCAAAAAAAGTGTCATAGTGATAATAAAAACAGAGAAATACCACCTATCAGTAATTGGACCGGCCCATTGGAATGCTGCCAGGAATGCTTCCAATGCTGCCCATTGGAATGCTGCACAGCTTTGAACTATTAACATGACCCTCTGCCATGGGTCTTGCGGCTTTGCATTCAACTTAGCATTGTGCTGTTCTGGACTTTCTCTTTTCTACTAATTGGCACTGGAGACCTGCACGCTATCAATTTTTCACTTATTTCTTTCATCTTGGATCATTTACATACTTTTACCTACACAGATGAGGACCAGGAACGGATCCTACAGAATCTACAGGGGGATATAACATCAGTGAGTAATCCAACTGCAGATGAATTAAAATGCAAGTAACAACTGCACATTTTTGTGTAAAATGTATGCACATTTCTAACAAATATTCCAGAACAGCACAATGCTAAGTTGAATGCAAAGCCGCAAGACCCATGGCAGAGGGTCAAGTTAATAGTTCCAAGGAAAAGGCAGCATTCCAATGTTGGGTCGGTCCAATTACCGATAGGCGCTATTTCTCTTTTTTTATTAGCACTTTTTTTTTTTGCAATAACATTGCACATTATGCAATACTGGTACCACATGCACTTTATGTTTACACTGTTATTACTTCCAATTATGAAATATTTGTACTTTGCACTATGTATGTTGTTATTTTATATACAAATAATTGACCAATCAGTTTATGGGTTGGTCCTTAAATAGCTGGATCATTGTTGTTTACACTATGCTTGAGAAAGGTGTATCACCGAAACGTCGCTATGGAATAAAGTATCACCCCATTTTTTTCACCAACATTGAAATGCTGCCTTTTCCTTGGAACTATTAACGCGACCCTCTGCCCTGGCTCTTGCGGCTTTGCATTCAACTTAGCCTTGTGCTGTTCTGGACTTTCTCTTTTTATCTATCTATCTATCTATCTATATATCTATTAGTGCAGGGGTCAGAAACCTTTTTGGCTGAGAGAGCCATAAGCCCCACATATATTTTAAAATGTTATTCTGTAATAGCCCTACAATATGCACGTGCCTCCCATTAGATAGGTAGCCATAGCACATGCCTACCAGTCGATTGGTAGCACAGCACAAATGTGTGGCTACAAATTGTAATATTTTTTCACAATACACTCATTTTGGGTGGAAAATTAAACATTTGCAATGGATTAAATGAAAAAAGGCTCCACAAAGTTTGATACCCAATTTCTCCCGAGTATACCGATACCCTATATGTGGTGGTAGCCTGCTGTATGGGCGCACAGCCGGGCATAGAATGAAAGGAGGCGCTATCTAGAGCAGATTTGCATTGTCTGATTGTACAGGCTATATATTTTTTTTCTTTTTTTAATGTGGACCTTCTAGGGGCTTATTTTTTTTTTGCCACATGAGATGCACTTTTCTGGTATGTAATTTTGGGGCATATATAGCTAATTGGTGAGATTTTATTAACTCTTTTTTGGTAGAGGAAATGAAAATCATCAATTTTTAGGAAAAATTTTATGTGTTTTTTTTGGGCTGTTAACCATACCATAAAAATAGTATATTAATTTTATTCTATGGTTCGCCACAATTACTAAAATACCTCATTATCATTATCATATATAGATTTTATATTTTTTTCCCATTATTACTGAATAAAAAGTAATTTGGAAAAAAATGTTGTTAATTTTAGCAACACCGTCTTTCATATGCATAACTTTTATATTTTTCGCCTCACAAATCTGTTTAAGGGCTTATTTTTTGTGAGATGGATTGTTCTTTTTAGTGGTCTTATTTTAGAGTGCATAACATTTTTTAAATCACTTTTTAGAGCATTTTTTATAGGGTATTAATTAAAAATTATCTTTTTTTGGAGCGTTTTACGAGGTTCACTTTGCGTATATATAATAACGATTCTGTTTTATCATGCAGCGATACCAAATATGTGCGGTTTTATTTGTATTTTATTCAATTGTACTGAATAAAAACTAATTTGGAGAAAATCTTGTTCATTTTAGCATCACCATCTTTTCTTCTTTTTAGTGGACTTATTTTAGAGCGCAGAACTTTTTTAATCACTTTTTAGAGCATTTTTTAAAGGTATTAATTAAAAATGATCCTTTTTCAGAACGTTTTTTTTCTCCCGCATTTACCATGCGGGTCCAGTAATGATTCTGTTTTATTATACAGATTGAAATAAAAAATATGGGGGGGGTGTTGTGTGTTTTTTATACTTTTTAAGTGCTTTTATGGGAAAGTGATATTTTAGGGGCTTATATTTTTATGTATTTATTTTTTATTTATTCTAATGTGTAAACTTTAGTGTTTTTACATATTTTTACTTTTCCATACTTGAACTTGAACCAGCGATGCTCTGAGTTCAATACACTGTACTGCAATACTAATTTATTGTAGAGCACTGTAAACAGTTTACAGTAAGACACGGAAGGGGTCTGACTGCTTAGAAGATCGGGCAGCCTCGGGGAACTCGGCAGTCCTCGGGGCTGCACAGAAGTGGATCGGATCCCCCGGTAAGAGGCCTTACACACTGCGGTCATGCTTGAGTCAGCTCCGATCGTGGGTGTTAGTGCGTGGTATCAGCTGTGATAGACAGCTGACAGCCGCTGCTTCTGGTGCCGGCTCCGTTTGTGAGCCGGTGCCAGAAGCAGGACATTATAGCACGTCCCGGTGCGCTAAGTATCTAGCCGCAGGGACGTACTATAACTTCCTAGTGCACCTATGGGTTAAAGATCTGTCTGGCAGCCAGATGCAGCCAACAAAAGAGCCACATCTGGCTCCCGAGCCATAGATTCCCTACCCCTGTATTAGTGCATGGGAGTGGTAGTACAGTGCTGTTCCTATATAAATGCAGGGTACTATAAGTAATACAGTGCTGTGCCCATAGATATAGAGGGAGGGAGTTGTAGTACAGTGCTATGCCCATATATATAGAAAATGGGAGTAGTAGTGCAGTGTTTTGCCCATATACAATCAAAGAAAATGAAACCTTGCACAGCAGAATATAGCGCCAAGTAAAGGTAATAGTCGACACACTCAAAACGAGCAATCAAAAAAACAGAAAAAGCAGTGTGTCACTGACATAATGGGTTCAGAAAAACATAACAAGTTTTATTAGTATCAAACACTGAACACAAACACATATCTAAAATCAATTAAAATTGTACCAAAGTACATACAATTGTCTACCATGTTGTGCACTGCGGTCGGTGCAGAAACAAGACACCTCCTGGATGGGCAATATGAACCCAAGCCACCCCTAAGTAATGAAAAGACAGGTATAAAGTGCAAATGCATATATCAAGCTGCCATTGAAGTAAATGCTAAGTAAATTGATGCCTACAGTGTAATCATGATGTCAATTCAATACAGGTAATGGAGGCAAACCCTAGTGCAAAAGACAAATAACCTGGCAATGAGCCAGTAAAATAGCAGCATACAAACGGGGTGGTAAAGTGGTCAGGAGGTGGAGGGCTCCCAGTGTTTTGCCCATATATGCAGGGTACCAGTAGTAATGCAGTGCTTTGCCCATATATACATGGAGGGAGCAGTAGTAAAGTGCTGTGACACACACACTGAAGACACATACTATTTACCAGACACATGTGGAAAACACATACTATTTACCTGACACATGTGCTCTGTCTCCCCTCAGCAGTACGGCACAACCAGGACTTGGAAGGTCAATAGCAATACATGTGTATTGGGAGCCGGCACACATATATTACTAGAGAAAGTAGGGCTGGAAACATACACTCACCGGCCACTTTATTAGGTACACCTGTCCAGCTCGTTAACACTTAATTTCTAAACAGCCAATCACATGGCGGCAACTCAGTGCATTTAGGCATGTAGACATGGTCTAGACAATCTCCTGCAGTTCAAACCGAGCATCAGTATGGGGAAGAAAGGTGATTTGAGTGCCTTTGAATGTGGCATGGTTGTTCGTGCCAGAAGGGCTGGTCTGAGTATTTCAGAAACTGCTGATCTACTGGGATTTTCATGCACAACCATCTCTAGGGTTTACAGAGAATGGTCCAAAAAAGAAAAAACATCCAGTGAGCGGCAGTTCTGTGGGCGGAAATGCCTTGTTGATGCCAGAGGTCAGAGGAGAATGGGCAGACTGGTTCGAGCTGATAGAAAGGCAACAGTGACTCAAATCGCCACCCGTTACAACCAAGGTAGGCAGAAGAGCATCTCTGAATGCACAGTACGTCGAACTTTGAGGCAGATGGGCTACAGCAGCAGAAGACCACACCGGGTGCCACTCCTTTCAGCTAAGAACAGGAAACTGAGGCTACAATATGCACAAGCTCATCGAAATTGGACAGTAGAAGATTGGAAAAACGTTGCCTGGTCTGATGAGTCTCGATTTCTGCTGCGACATTCGGATGGTAGGGTCAGAATTTGGCGTCAACAACATAAACGCATAGATCCATCCTGCCTTGTATCAACGGTTCAGGCTGGTGGTGGTGGTGTCATGGTGTGGGGAATATTTTCTTGGCACTCTTTGGGCCCCTTGGTACCAATTGGGCATCGTTGCAACGCCACAGCCTACCTGAGTATGGTTGCTGACCATGTCCATCCCTTTATGACCACAATGTACCCAACATCTGATGGCTACTTTCAGCAGGATAATGCGCCATGTCATAAAGCTGGAATCATCTCAGACTGGTTTCTTGAACATGACAATGAGTTCACTGTACTCAAATGGCCTCCACAGTCACCAGATCTCAATCCAATAGAGCATCTTTGGGATGTGGTGGAACGGGAGATTCGCATCATGGATGTGCAGCCGACAAATCTGCGGCAACTGTGTGATGCCATCATGTCAATATGGACCAAAATCTCTGAGGAATGCTTCCAGCACCTTGTTGAATCTATGCCACGAAGAATTGAGGCAGTTCTGAAGGCAAAAGGGGCTCCAACCCGTTACTAGCATGGTATACCTAATAAAGTGGCCGGTGAGTGTATATCTGTGTTCCTACTACAGACACAGATAGAGATGAAAGCTCTATAGTGGGCCCTTAAAAGTCCAGGGGCCCAGAGCCACTGCTCCCCCACAGCTCCCTGGTAGCTATGCCTCTGACTGGAGATCAAAATTAGAGAACACTTTCAGGGTGCATTTACATGTGGCATTGAACACATGCTTTAGAAAACTCAATAGAGCAGCTGAAGAGAGTTTTTTCCTAATTAAATGGCTGTTACCATTTGCATTAACAAAACACAAGTGTTAGCATGACATTAACACAAGCGTTAAATGTTGCAAATCTTAACATTATTCAAATCTCTCTTCAGTTGATCCAGTACGCCACTTATGAATGCACCCTTAGATACCTACAAGTTATCAGCTGTTGCTGATCTCCTTAATTATCTGACAATCGCTATTAAACTGGCAGCATATTTTTCACATTTTCACTGGCTTTGCAAAAATGCTGTGCCATTCCAAGGTAACTAAATCGTTACAGCAGCAGGTTGTCCATATGAAGGCCAAATGGGTGATCCTGCCAGTCACAGCAAAAGAAGTTGGTCATTCCTAGTCGGTGATTTCAAGAATATTGCAACACCAAAAACTCATTAAGGGTGATGTCACACGTTCAGTTTTTCAAATGCAGTTTTTGATGCCCAAAACAGGAATGGAGTAAAAGTAGGAGGAGGAGCAGCACCTTTTAATTATTTGTCTCACCCATTATAATCCACACCTGCTTTTGGCTTCAAAAACTGACCGTGTGCCATCACCCTAAAGTCTTTCAAAAAGGCTACTCACCCTTGAAAGACAAATGCAAGAGAGGAAAGTATAATACAGAGAATCTCCATTGATAATTGTTTAAGCACTGCAGCTGGAATTGCACGCCAGTTCAACCCTTAAAAGGGGTTGTGCCACCATGGCACATATGCTTCAGCTCAGTGCATTGTAAACAATAATTTCCACATTTACATATATTAAAAAAATATGCAGCCTTACTGAGTTATCTTGTTTTGAACTGACTGCTAGCTCCCCTGCTAACAGCTCTGTCTGACCTGCTTTCCTTCTGCCCTGGCCGAGTCTACACAGAAGGATTCAGTTTCTGCTTGTCAGTTCACTTCTCTCACTACAGATTCCTCCGCTAGTGACGGGTTGTTTGTGAACAACTCAGCACAAGGAGCAGGCTCATTGGCGTGAACGACGTGAGCCGGCTCACCTAAGAGGAAGATTTGCCTAATTACATTGGTGCCAACATTGCGTTTGCAAAACACATGCGTTAATGCTTTTCTAACGCTTGCATTAATGCAATGTTAGCATTTGTTAACCCTTTATTAACACGTGCGTTTAGGTTGTGTTAACACTTGCATTTTGTAAATGCAATGTTGACAACAATGTAATTAGGCAAATCTCATCAGCTGTTTGAAAACGCATGCAATAGACGCAAACGAAACGCATCGTATCACCAGAGCCTAAAGAATCGGCAGAAACTAGACGGCCTTGGGTCTGAAAAGGACCGGAGGCTGTCATGGAAACAGATTGCTGCCCCCCTATGAGGTTCAGGAGAGTGACTATCTGAACCAAGATGTCACCACAGGGTTGTTAGTGGTGGGTGTTTGCTGCGATAAACAGCAAACCCCACATCTGTATGAAGAGGACTCAGACCTGTACGGTGCGGGTGTGAAGTGGTTAATATGTTTAGCATTTGGGAAGGTGTCCCACTACTACACTATGTTGTGTTCTTTTGGCACAGATGCGCAAGGCACTGGCATCATGGAATAAAGGACAACCACAATTCCTTACCACAATTGTTTTGGAGTGCTGATTGCTTTCTAGTGATATTGTTGGAGGACCTGAGTCCCAGCCCTGAACAGTATGCACCCATTTTGAATTTTTTACCTGTGTGCTCCATGGACTTTTCCGTCATACTTACGTATCTAACTTCTATCCATCTTTATCTTTATATCAAAGGTGGTGGGGTTTACATCACATGCTGGGGCACAATGCACCAGCGTATTCTATATGTTGCGCCAATGATCTTTGTTTTAACCACATTGTAGAATTACATGCTGGGCCCTGATGCCTTTGCATACGACCAGCATTAGAAGCCAGAGTATAGTTATCAGTGTAGGGGTGGATTTACCAGAGCTAATGCACCTGAAATCAGGAGTACAAGCCCTGAAATAACCACAGTTCCTGGCATCATCATCAGTTAGTCCTCAGTATAGTATATATGTTATATTTTATGAGAAAAACAGAAACAGTATCAGGGCTTTGCTGGAGGATACATAGCAGAATCTGCTGCACTGGGGATCAGTAAGTGTAGGGACACTTGAACACAGCAGGTGAAAGCATACTCTAAAAGCAGTTGTGTAACAACGGTGAAAGGTCAATGAGAGAGAGGGGCCTGCAAAGCATTATGGGACTTGTGGTTATACTGCCTCTGTCAGTACTGTGCCTACTAGGCCCCTCCCACATCTGCATTTGTGTGACACAGAAAAGATGCCAAACAAGCATCAAAATTCGAATAAAAAAGTATTTATAATCCAGGTAACCATTATAAATAGGCTTTTGAAATATTTTAACCTCTTTGGGCAAAACCCCTTTAAAAAAGGGCAAGGATCTGTCTCGTCATAGGGGCAAATTTACTTACCCAGCTGCTTGAGTACACAAGGTCCGGAGTGTCAGACGATCAGGCAGTCTGGAGCGATTCACTAAGATTATGCGCCCAATATCCTGTATGTGCCGCTCCCCCGCTAAAGTCCGCCGGAGTTCACCTTCTTCCTCCCATTGCATATAAGTGCTTGGCTTGCGATGCAATTGAAGTTAGATCCCGTGGTTGGTCCGGATCCGTCGGATCGTCCGATGGCCCGCCGCCAATTTGTGTCGGTGCTATTGCGACACAATCCGATCGCCTTCTATATACCTTTCCCATCGGCACAATGCCCGAAAAACGGCGGAAAACCTGATGGAAATACAGCCACGGGACCCTTAGTAGCCCCATAGTGTTAGAACGTTTAGGAGCATTTGCACTGAAAATCTACTCCGCACTGACCAAATCTCTCATTACAAATAATCATAAGGCTAGACTCACCATTGCTAAGGAACATGTTGTATGGAGAAAGGAGAAGTGGTCCACAGTTTATTTTAGTGATAAAAGCAACTTTAATTCATTTGAATCTCATGTTCATCGACAAATAATAAACCCAACATTTGTAAAGAAGTCAGTGAAAGGTGGTGGAGGAAGTTTGAGGAATCTTTTCTAAAGAGAAAATTGATCCCCTCATACAGCTACATGTGAATGAAGGAATGTATCAGAACCTATTTCAACAACCCATGGATCCTTCCTTGCTTTATTCACTCAATCACCCAGCAATTTTCATTCAGGACAATGCCCCCTGTCACACAGCAAAGTGGGTAGAGAAGTTCCTTGAAACAGAAAACATTAAGGCTACATTCACACACATGTATGGGGGGCGTATATACGGCCGATATACGTCCCCTATACACTCCTATGGGCTCACGGCCCTGTACAGGAGCGGTACGGTGCAGCACACGTGCGGCACCGTACCGCTCCGTAGCACGGGAAAAGATAGGACATGTCCTATCTTTTCCCGTATTACGGCGCCGTGCGCTGTATCTCCCTATGGAGAGGGGCGGGGGTGAGCAGCGCTCATCCCCTGCTCCTCTCCGCAAAGCGGTACGGCGGGCATACATCGTGTGAATGTAGCCTAAAACAGTGAAATAATGTGTAAACTGCTTGCACATGTATTTAAGAAGTGGTTTCCCCAGTTATGTGTAGCGGCTACACTGTGTCAGACAAGACAGAAAAAATGTACACCAAAAGGGGTGTTCAGGTGCACAGTTAGATCGTGTGACACAATCCTGTCTCCTTCACAATGTGACACATTGGGAGACATTTACTTAAAGTGTCGGTGTCTGCATTGGCTTTGTTACCGACCTGCTCTGGGAAAGAAGATACACATTTAATATTGTAGAGCTGTGCAGAGACATTTCTGGCGCCGAGACCATTTTCTGTCCCTGGGACCAAAATCTGTCCCGAGCACCAGAAATGTGTCCAACAGTCCCTGCTAGACCAGTTTTCTTTTGGTCTACTTTCCGCCAGTTTACAGCGCCCAAAAAGGTCTGCGACACATATTAATTGTGTCTGAGTTTCCACTCCGCCAAAGCCACGCCCCTTTTCGGAGAAGAGTCGGAGCAGACATAAAAAGCCATTTTTTCTGGCGCCGCCAGCTAATAAATAGGTCTGAGAGCAGAACATGTGGTGAGAGCGTCACAAAACTGGCGGAAACGCCATAGTAAATGTCCCCCATTGCATGAATCTGTTGCACACTGCACCCCCTACAGGCAAACTGCACATAGTGCAGTTTGCACTAGTTCAATTAATTTGGCACAGTGGGGCTTATTTACTTTTCGGGAATCGCTCTGCTGGGACAGGCATTTAGAAGGGGATTGTGACGCACGCGATCAGAGTACACCTTCTTCTTCTCGGTGTATGTAAGTGCATGTCTACACAGCTTCCATAAGATCTACGCACCATACATCCCGGAGGTGCAAAAAATAAAGTGCACTTTGGGTGAAGTGATAGGGCTATGTGCAGTGTAGGGGAGACACACCGCTCACAGTCCAGGCTATTGGAAACGGGGTTGGTATTGGACTAAATACATTACATAGGTACAATATACAATACATTTGGTAGGTAACGCGTGGTGCCTTGTCTTGTAATCCTCTTTTTGCACCAAGGCCTGAAATTTGTCTGAGATTGGCATAATCTTAGAAATATGACATACAATAAAATATACCTGCCGTCTTGTGATCTTACCCTAATGTATGACATCTAGGTGTCGCTGTCTACACCCCTGATCCCCTAAAGACACACGGTTTACAGAGGCCACACAAGTACTGAACTCAGCGTTTAGGTGTAGGCCTGTGGATAGGATTTTACATAAACAGATGAAGAGTCAGTCCGATACAGTCTTGACACAGCTGTGAATGCCTAAGAAAGGTAAGTGTAAACTAACATAGCATTGGTTATTATATATTTAAATTCACATTGGCTTAATCAGCCTAGTGGGTACATAATTTGGCAAACATTACATATGACTGCTAGTAGTAGCAAATAACATGTCCATTTCCTTAACCCCTTCCCGACATGCGCCATAATAGTACAGCCCTCTCCTGACGTGAGCCCTCTCCATGGCAGGTAAGTCTTTGCTGCGTATTGCAGCAAAGACTTACCGGTACCGATCGAGGGTGTTATCCCATCAATTGCCAAAAGATGGATGCGCATGGGCGTGACGTCTTCATGGAGGAGTGAACGGTCGCCATGACAGCGTCGGGTCTTCCGAGGCTGTCTTGTTTAACACATTCATTACAATGTGCAAATTGCACATTGTAATGAATGAGGTGGAAAATCCCCATATACTGTCATTACTGTATACTGTATACTGTAATATACTGTATAATAAAAAAACCTAAAAATTCAAATCACCCCCCTTTTCCTAGAACTGATATAAATATAAATAAACAGTAAAAATCATAAACACATTGGGGCTTATTTACTAAGGGTCCTGCGGCCGCATTTTTGTCGCGTTTCCTGACTGTGTCACGTTTGTGTCACGTGAAAGCCGGTGTGATTGTGACACAAACAGATCGCGTGAAAGCCGGTGTGATTGTGACACAAACAGATCACTCTGTTTGTGTCACAATCACACCGGCTTTCACGCGACACAAATCGGGGGGCAGGCCATCGGACGATCCGACAGATTCGGACAATGCGCGCGATTTAACATTTAAAATTGTGTCGCAAGCCAAGCACTTACATACACCGGGGAAGAAGAAGGTGAACTCCAGTGGACCTGATCGGGGAAGCAACACATGCAGGATATCAGGTGCACGCTTGTAGTGAATCGCAGCAGACTTCATCCTCGTCGGACATTCCGGATCGGGGATCACGCAGGGACCGGGTAATTAAATGTGCTCCAATAGGTTTCCCCGCGTCAGAAAATGCCTGATCTATCAAAATATAATAACGTTTTTTTCATTGCGTTTAACCCCGTAACGGAAAATAGCGCCCCAAGTCGAAAATGGCACTTTTTTGCCAGTTTGAAAAATATAAAAAATTCAATAAAAAGTGATCAAAAGGTCATACAGTCCTAAAAATAGAAGCAGTGAAATGACATTGAAATGGCATCGAAAACAATGACACCACCCACAGCTCCGTACACCAAGTATGAAAAAGTTATTATCACCAGAAGATGGCAAAATAAAAATAAAAAATTTGTAAAGAAGGTTTTAATTTTCGGAATGTATGAAAACATTATAAAACCTATACAAATTTGGTATTCCCGTAATCATACCAACCCAAAGAATAAAGTAGACATGTCATTTGGGGCTTACAGTGAAATCCGTAAAATCCAAGCCTACAAGAAAATGGCGCAAATGCTTTTTCACAGCATTTGGAATTTTTTTCCCGCTTCCCAGTACACAGCTTGGAATATTAAATACCATCACCATGAAGTGCAATTTGTTACGCAGAAAACGAGCTATCACAGAGATCTTTACGTGTAAAAATTAAAAAGTTATAGATTTTTGAAGGTGGGGAGTGAAAAATGTAAATGAAAAAGGGTCTGTTCGTTAAGGGGTTAAAAGAGAGGCATCATATGCAAAATATCAATATTGAAAGTCCATTTCACCTGAAAGGAAAAGCATAATATTGATGGCAATCAATTATATTTAATTAAATGTCCATTTTCCTGTGGAGAATAATGATTATAGTTATGTGCGTAGTCCAACTGGGAGAAAGCAATCAGTAAAGAATATTTAAGAAGCAGTACCTGGTTAAGGGTTGCCAACCTTATCCTTAGCCTCGCAAACATGTTAGTCAGGTTCTGACCTGGCTAAGGGAAAAACAGCTCTACTGCAAGTTGGAAAAATGCATCTTTGAGCAACCATCCATTCCTTTCCTAGGATATATTCTGTCTGACTCAGGCCTTAAGATGGATCCATACAAGGCCCAGGCTATCCAGAATTGGCCTTAACTCACAGGTTTGAAGGCGATCCAGAGATTGTGGGATTTGCTAACTATTACAAGTGATTCATCAAGGGATTTGCTCTCACCCCAAAACATCTAACCCCCCGAAATGGCCTCCAGAGGCTGTCCAAGCTTTCTAGCAGCTTAAACAAAGCTTTCTTTCGGGCCCCTATTCTCAACCAGCTGAATTCAGCCTCACCATTTTTTCTGGAAGTGGATGCCTCTTCTTTTGCTGTTGGAGCTGTGTTCTCTCAGCCATCTCCTTGTGGGAAAACTCACCCTTGCAGATTCTTCTCTGAGAAATTCTCAGCGGCTGAGAAAAATTTTGGTATTGGGGACAAGGATCTTCTCGCCATTAAATTGACATTGGTGAATAGGAGACAATTGTTGGAAGGAGTCTTACATCCAGTCACAACATACACTGATCAGTATGAAACTTATGCCTGGACCTGAAGCTGGATCGTGAAATGCTGATGGTGTGATTCACATACAGTTTACACAGTCACATACGGTATACACAGTCAACATCCCCCACCAGGGTCCAGCCTTTCTTCGGTGGTTGTAGACAGCTGGGGCCCAGAATAACGGAGCGGCTGGCTTATGCGGCCTTGGGCCGCTATGGTCTGGGTGCTTGGTATTGGACAGGAGGACAGGCCTACAGCAAGTTGTGTGTGCAAGAATGATGGAGGGACAGGCTGATAAAGGAGGTTTCTCCATTGGCAAACTTCTGAGTTGTATATGGGAATCCCTGGGTGATGGAGGATGGGGAGCCCATGATGGTGAAGCTTCCAGCTTGTTTTACAAAGGACATCATTGGTTAAGAACATTTCAAATGTTAACTATTGCTTTATCAGGCAGTGGTTTCCAGCTGCAATTACTAAATTCTCCGCTTTTGGAGATCTCCTAGGGAGATGGCCAGTCTCCCTAACAACTCCTAAAATGGAGAGGGCTCTATTCACAAACAGTATACAGTCATTCACATACAGTATAAAGACACAGTAATTCACCTACAGTATACACTCATTCACATACAGTATATAGTCATTCAAATACAGTATACAGTCATTCACTTACAGTATACAGAAGCAGTCATTCACATATAGTATACACAGTCAGTCATTCACATACAGTATAAACAGTCATTCCACACAATCCACACAATCTTCATAAAGTGACTGCAGCTTTCAGTTGTTTCCCTCCACCATCTCTATCACCATATTACATTAACAACTAGGGCAGTGATGGCGAACCTTTTAGACACCGAGTGCCCAAACTACAGCCAAAATCCGCCTATTCGCCGTGAATACGTAAAATACCAAGATGGTATTTTAAGCAGTAACTTACTGCTATCTGTTTTTTCCACATCTTCCAAATGTATCTGCTGCCTGAGGCCACCAATACAGTTGAAAGAAGGAAGACAAATTCAATCTATCAATGTAGCTTCTATCCAGGGTCTCTCTGTACAGGAAGAATGGTGGGTCCAGCAGGATGATCGCCAAAGATAATGCCCTTCTTTAAACCCCTTCTCAAATTTTCTGCAGTTCCAAACAGTCAATGAAATGTCGCTTTATAATAACGCTGAGAACAGCATGGCTTAAGTTGCCGAGGACTGCAGGAAGATTCGGTGGATTTGGTCCTGTTCGGGGCGATGGCATGAGTGCCCAAAGAAAAAGGCTCTAAGTGCCACCTCTGGCACCCGTGCCATAGGTTTACCACCACTTAACTAGAGGATGCTCCAGCATTGTGTATATAGTTCCCCCCAACATGCCCTGGCTTCAGACACACATAACCTTACTGCAATGTATCAGGGCAGCAGCCATTATCTCCCCACATGGCAGGATCTAACTGCTGGGGCAGGGCGAGACAAACAGATTCACAACATCCTGACATAGTGTCAGATCCTTTAGAACTGATATTGTGCCGGAAACTCCAGCCGGCACTATACAGGACTCCCCTGCCACCAGTTAGTGTGCAGAGGATGCAGGCAGCGATGCTGTAAGCAATGGTATGTGTGTATCACAAGCATACCTAGCACTGATTACTTTTCAGAGCCGGGAATTCCCCCCCTGGCCTGGCCCTGGGCATGTGTAAATAGGATGTATGTAGCCGTA
The DNA here is from genome assembly GCF_040894005.1 of Engystomops pustulosus. NCBI lineage: Eukaryota > Metazoa > Chordata > Amphibia > Anura > Leptodactylidae > Engystomops > Engystomops pustulosus. The sequence goes on along the minus strand of NC_092411.1, from coordinate 167,502,965 downwards.
TGGCAGTGGTGAGGGGTTAAACTCTCTGCCTCCTTGACTTTATACAACCAACTTACATCTCACTTAACAAATGATTTTTTGGATGATGCCACCACCATGGGCCATGAAAGAAACAAAAACTGCTTGACAATGTACTGGTAGTGGTTTATTAGGCCAGACTAAAAACACAATGACAGATTACAAAATTTAGAGTTATTCAGCATAGAAAAAAGACGGATGAGGGGAGACCTCATTACAATGTACAAATATGTAAATAGTAAGTGCAGGAATCTTTTTATAGATACTGCCATACCTATACCTGCGGCCAGGACAAGGGGGGATTCTCTATGCCTAGAGGAAACATGGCCCTACCATTAACATAGAGAGGGATTCTCTAGTGTAAAAGCAGTGAGACTATGGAACTCTCTGCCACAGGCAGTTGTTATGGTGGAAATCAATAAGTGTAAAGTTCGTGCCACTTACTTTGCTAAATCCAAAAGTCAGGGCATAGGCGCCATCTGGATGCTGCCTTATGCCCAGCTCCACCCTCGTCCCATAGATTGGGTGATGTTTGCTTACATCATTATGGGGGGGAGGCCATGGGAGGGTATGCAATTTTGTAGCTTATAAAATGGAGATTGCTGTTCCGTAACCAGGGTAGTCCCGCTTTATTTAATCAATTATTGATCCACAATAGTAACAACCTCAAAGAGTTATCCCCAACCTATTAGCAACCTAGTAATGTTTATTTTGCCGAATATTGCAATATTGAAGTGAAACATAAATCTGGCTTAATATGAGTAGTTTCGGAGAAAGCATACAGTCATGGCCATAAGTTTTGAGTATGACACAAATATTATATTTTTACATGATCTGTTGCCCTCTGGTTTTTAAAATATAAAGATATAAAAATCAATTAATCCATCTCTACTTCCCCATTTTCATTATATAAGGGGTTTTACCTGCTCTGGCTCTATTTGATTTGCTATCTTTAGCAACCTTACTTTTATTTTGTATTTTGGATAATTTTATTTCATTTTTACAGATCATAGTAACTGTTTTGTTATTAAAGGCTTTAAGTGACCCTTCAGATGTATATTTTTTAAATGCATTTTTTTCATGTATTTCCTTTTTAACCGTTGCTGTATGTCAGGAAGGCTCCTTTGTAGTCTATAATTGTTACCTATAGGTATAAGTTTAGAAGTATAATGAATTATTATAGATTTGACGTTCTCTCATTTAACATTAGTAATATTGTGTGACAGTATCTGATCCCAGTTTGCATCCATAATTGCAGACACTAATTTGGGGGAATTGGCCTATTTAACTTTTTTTTTTTTGCTTTTATAACATGTATTTCCCTTTTTTTCCTACAAGAAACTTTACCTTTGACTGCTATTATTGCTTATCATTGCAATCAGAAGTGCAGGACCTGAACAACCAGGTTTCGCAAAGTGTCATTGGAGCAGAGAGGCTGCAACATCTTGTCCCTGAGGGGTATCTGTGGTCAGAGATCAACTATAAACTGAGAACAAAAATTTAGATCACAAAACACAATTTTATCATAGGTATTAGGGTAGTGCTCAATTCACGAAACCAATAGAAACTATCCCCTATGATATACAATCTACTGTTATACAACTCTTCAACAGCAGCAACAACAAAATACCCAAAATACCCAAAGAAAAAGGAGAGTTGAAAGTGTAAATAGATGTCTACATTTTATTAAAGTTCAAATACACAAAATTCATAAAAATATATCACATTAAAGGTAGTCCCCAGGTAACAGGTTTGTTCTTAAGTTGAATTTGTATGTAAGACGTAACTGCATATTTTAGAATTGTAGCTCAAGACGATTTGTTTTTGGTCTCTGTGACAATTGAATTTTGAAAATTTTGGGTTGTCATAAGAATTAATAAGGATTATCAATAAAGCTTAATTGCAGACACCTTTAATAACTGTTCTAGCTGTTTATTGTTTGTGTCTAGGGCTAAAGTACAGTAAATTACCAATTACCAGAGTTCCGTTTGTAACTAGGGGTCGTCTGTAAGTCGGGTGTTCCTAAGTATGGGACCGCCTGTAGTCGGGACAATCTAAACACGAAGCAAGATAGGCCCAGATGGAATAGGGAAACCACAGAATGCATATGCCTCCCCCAGTGAGACCAAGACCAATGATGCTAAATATAGAAAGCAGATGTGGCTATATTAAACATAACTTTTACTAGTTCATATTAAAACAAGTCCTAAAAGACCATAATTTGACACCCTTGAATGGTGCCACACAAACCAAGGAAATAGTGTCACACACCATAGCACAATACACATAGGGCAAGTGTACAGAAATATGACAGTAATAGGGTATATAACTGCACAATTGGTTTACTCACAAGATGTAAAAAATCACCTAGTTGTCAGGATAAAAGTTTGACAGTATTGAAGATGATTTCATCCATATTATACACACGTAACAAAATGTAACACATAGGAAGAAAATTGGAACAGTCTCACCAATTCTTGCAGTGTACTTGGTTGCGATTCACATGGTACGATAGGGTCTCCTGGGATAGTCCTCCCGTTATTTCATATAACCCAATAGGTTGCTCCCGTCCTTACAAGGACGGTCCCACAGAGCATCCCATCCCAACACGTTTCACCCCACTTCTTTTGGGGTTCATCAGGGGATAAAAGGAAAAATAGAAGGCAAGGAAATGAAGGTTTCCAATGCCTGGCTCGAATGTGCTCCCCCACGGTATAGGGGAGGGCCATGGACTGGAATGGCAGTGGCCGTTCCTCCTGTTGACCCGCCCATGTGTGGGTCGTGATTCTGGCGTGCGCATCTCCCTACTGCGCATGCGCCATTCAAATAACAGACTTTCTGGTTAGGTGCCCGCACCATTTATGACACGCTATGCCATGTCTGCTTTCTATATTTTCTGATTTGGTGTGGTCAGCAGTGGTCATCTTTCTGGTATCTGACAAAGGGCATTTTGCAGCTTGTTAGTAGCAGTACCAGGTGATGGTCCCTGCATGTGTGTTTATGGCGCATCACCTGCGGGGTTATCCATGTTATTGACCATTTTCTGCTTATGTATTTACAAGACCAATGATGCCATCAATAAATGAATAAATACTAAACGTAAAAAAATAATGCTGCCGAGGGTGTAATTATTACTTTCAATATATATAGAAGCCCGGAGGTACCCTCCAGCTTCAACGTACATTCACATACATTCCTATCAACAAAACACTCACCCGAAAGCATGGTCAAAAGTGGTCTATGGGCAATTTAGGGGGGCCAAATGTCCATCCCTGGATTGCCCATAGCCCAGCTTTGACCATGCTTTCATGTGAGTGTTTTGTTGATAGAAATGTACATTGAAGTGCTTCATTAAATCCACTTAGACATTGTGGCCTTTGAGACAGTGCCACAACTTTACAATACCTTCTAAAATTTCCTGCTTACATGGCATGAGGGAAGCAGTTCAGAGAGCATTAATCTGAAGTTGCTCCCTACATCACATATTGTGCAACAGAATTAAATACTGAGGCTCAAGGCCAGCATACTTGATCTAGACTAAGCAGTCTTTCCTAGACGCCAGCAGCGTGAAGGTTAGCCACTTCACAACTCTTCCATAACATTGTGTAGTAGTATGTGTCTCCTTTGAGTGTGTAACAGCCAAAAGTGCCCCTATGAGCGTATTTCAGCCTCATTTCAGAGTGTGTAGTTGCCCCTTTAGTGTGTGTTGCAATATCTGCTGGACACAGTTTCCCCTATATCTGTGTTTGTAAACCACAAGTGCTCCTGCATTTAAAGATTTATCCTATGGAAGACACTATTTACTGTATAGGGGAAAAATGAAGTCACTGGGGCTTATTTATTGAGGGTCCGCGGATCACACTTTCGTCTGATTTTCCGACGTTTTCAGGGATGGCGCTGCTGTGACAGGTATTTAACTGGGGATTGTGTTGCACGTGATCGGATTGTGGCACAGCTATGCTGGCTTTCATGTGGCAGAAATTGGGGGCGGACGTTCCGACTGATTCGGACTAAGCGCAGGATTTAATTTTCAATTTGTGTTGCAAGACAATGCACTTATATACATCGGGATTAAGATGGTGAACTCCGTCGAACCTCCGGAAACGACAGATGCAGGGCGCACAATCTTCGTGAATCGCGGCAGATGTGCATTCCGTCGGACAATGCAATTTCGGGGATCGCGCAGGACGTGCAATGTGCCCCACTGTGTTCAAATATCAGAATGATGAAAGGAGTCCAGTACTTTGTTCAGGATTCATAGACTGACCATGGATATGTGTTTTTAGCATCCAGTTGAGTTCAGGCGTTCTGTCTGGACTTTATTTCAAAACGCAATCCAGATTGAATGAGGAGCTCCTGGGATGAATTTATATGGGTTTCAATAAAAACGCATGCAATCGGTAATGAACGGCATGTGTTTTGCATGTAAACAATACTAAACATTGGGTACTCATGTTTAGTATGCAATTGTTCAGAGCTCCGCCCACATGTATTTTCATTGTGTTTCTAAACACAATGCAAACGCAAACCGTGAATGCATCCTTCCCACTACATTTGTGCAGGTTGTTTGTCATTGGCATGTAAGAACATAACAATAGACTGCCCTTAATCACAAACACATTTTGATGAAAAAAGTTAAAGCACATCTACCACCAGGATGAAGGATTGTAAACCAAGCACACTAACATACTGGTTTGTGCCCCCTCTGGTAGGATCCACTATTCTTTTAGCTTCTTATGCCCTTGTTTTTAAGAAAAAAAGGCTTTACAAATTATGCAAATGATCCTGAGGGGCTCCAGGCTCCATTAAAGGAAACCCACCATCTCAGATCTACCTCTAATAAATGCCATTGTAGCCCTTTTTAGTGCTAATATTTCTGTGGCCGATAAGTTTGGAAATGTTTTATTGCCCTTATATGCAAATTATTGAAAGAGGCTAATATGCCTTGTGGCACTGGAAACATCAAAAGGTTTAGACCTTTTTAGCGCAGTCTGTGTGTAAACTGTAAACTGTCGGAACATGTTTTGCAATAATCCCCCCTCCACCGACTGCTGCGCCCCTCCACGCCCCCACGGAACAGAGGGGGTGTATTATTTGTGAATTTAAATGCAAATTTTGCACTGCAAGAGTTTGCAATTATGTCACTGCTTCTACGTCAGAAACAGGCATAGAAGCAGTGATTAACCTTCCCCCTTGGTGTTTGCTATATAGTGCAGCAAACACCTGTGATCAGTGCTGGCACTAAAAAGTGTGTTAACCTACTAAATTCCGCAGGGAGCATTTCATGGTTATTCCCGACGTCGAACCGCATAACGGATTACAACACATGACAGAGGTGCATATTTTTTGCATTTTGCAACACAAAAAAGTTATTAAGAGGTTGTAAAGATCTCAAAATGATAGCAATAAAACTGTGGAGGGGTGTAATCTTGGTTGTATTGTAACCAAACCCTGATATAGAATGTTCAGTGTACATGCTTTTTAAGTGTTTTTATGGTGTTTTGTTTAATAAAAGTGATTATTTTTTGCTATATATTGGACAGTATGTGGACATTTGTTACACACCACTCTGGTTTTTTGTAAATGATTAAGCGTTTATAGTGTGGGTCCCATCATATATGGACTTGATGGCAGTTCTTGCCACAATTTGGTATATTCATAAAACTGTCAGCTCGTCCTGTAAAATATTACACCTTATACACCAAAGTATGAAGTTAGAATTAAGGGGAGGTATACTTTGGAGTGCACAGTGAAAGAGGTAAATATGTATTGAGAATGGCATGAATAAATTTTTACGTAAAGCCCTCATACAGCTTTGTACACAGAAAATAAAACAGTTATGGATTTTTAAAGTTGCAGAGTTAAAAATGCTAAATAAAGTTATTTGAAGAACTACAACTTTCAGCATCCCATTCAACTGCTGGGAGTTGTAGTTCTTCAGCCCACAGTAATTCTATGTTCATGTACAAATTGCATTGATGTAAAGAGGTGCTTTGTTTGTAAATGGGATGTACTTAAAAAAATACATATAATATAATAAAACACATAATTTTTTTATTCTGAAAGCCATCATAGATGAGCAGATCGATCAGCAGCTCTTCATTCTTCACTGAACTCCCGCTGCTGCACACGTAAGCATCAGGAGGGGCTCTTTACTAAGAGATGTCAATGTAATGATACTTCAGCCCCAGCTGCTATTTGATTGTTGGCCCTTAATGGCTGTCATGACCAGAGGGTGGGCCCACATCCTCTGGTCTTTGAGAAGTGACAGCTTACAGTCTGCTCGACCAGTATGACTGTGTGAATAGTGAATCAGGGGGCGAGATGCTGATGCAGCTACGAGCAGTCACATTGGAGCTAATGCAGATACCTGCCAGGAGGCAATGCATGTTTTATTATAATGAGTTATTATAATGACAGACGTCGGGCCTCACCTGTGAATTCACTGCCACACTGGTGGGCCAGTTCGACCATGGGGGACATATACAAATATAATATTACATTACAGAGGAGTGAGGGCACTGCTCCCAAGAGCTTACAGTCTTTGAGGATAAAGAGGTATAAGAGCTTGTATAATGGTTCAGCCATTCTGGAACAGTATAAAATACTTCAATAAATAAAAATTCTGCTGTTTGAACTAGTCATCAGCCACAATCTTTATACAAGGTCCAATGTGAAAGTGACTGCAGAGAAGCTTTGAGCTTGATATATATCTGGTGTTTACCAGATAAGCAACGGGAGGAGGATATAGGATGGATTAGTAAAGAGAGTCTTGGGGAGAACACCAAAATGTCATCTGGGTAGACAAGACAATGCAAGGACTTTGCTGATGTTTACTCCAAGAAACAAGCAGAGACTTTGCCACCACACTGTCCCCACGAAGGCCCTGTGGATCTCCTGCCAGGTGCCTCTGCTCCCTGGGGTATCCTTTTCCTCTCTTCCCGAGACTGCTGCCATATTGGAGTATATTCAAGAGAACCTGCAGAGGGGGTTTATACATAAGTCCTCCTCTCCTGCTGGTGCAGACTTCTTTTTCGTGACCAAGAAGGATGGGTCACTCCGTCCTTGCATCGACTATCACATGCTTAACAAAGTCTCGGTTAAGAAACGCTATCCGTTGCTGTTGATCATGGAGCTCTATGACTGTCTGCAAGGGAGGCCTGCGCATCCAAGGTCTTCTCCAAGTTGGACATTCGTGGGACCTACAACCTCTCCCGGATCCGCATGGGTGACGAATGAAGACAGCCTTTAACATGCACGATGGATATTTAAAGTACCTGCTAACAAGCAAGGATGACCTAGCACAGCCCAATCAAGTTAAACTATTGCCGACACACCATGAACATAAATGTACAAACCACAAGCAAAAACCAGTGTGTCATAGGGCAAGGTACAAAATAAATTCTTAGAAACAATCTTTCTTGGATTACCACAGATAATATACAAGACAAACTCACGATTAAAATCAATTAAAAAGTACAAAGTACATACAAAAAATGCCACGTTGGTTACACGGGTAAGTATACACCAACAACACCCCCTCACACACTGAATATAGTATTCCCGAGGATAACTGGTAAACACCTGACTATGTGCTAGCTAGTCCCATTAGTGGACAAGAGGATAGACGTAATTAAAGTGCATGATATACAAAGGTACATGGGTCCTACATGAGGCCTATATACATTACGCTGCACATGGAACCATGGTGTTCCGATCGGTGGAGAAAAGATCACTGAGTGAGGTAACGGAATGAAGGTGGAGGGGGTGGAGGGCTCCCCACGCGTTCCGTCTCCTGCTAGGAGACTTCCTCAGGGGTAGAAGTGCCCCCTAGAGTGCCAAGCTCCCTTATATGCCTCCATCCTACCTGCCTCCAGGTGCACCTGAGTCCGGCTATGGTCGTGAGTAATTCTGCAATCAACGCTGCGCGTGCGCCGGAAGTGTCGCAGTAGGTACACAAGTATCGCGATACTTGGTTGCCAAGCAATCAATGTAAGCGTCTGAGTTTACAGGCGTGAGGAGAAGCGCCGCGATCGTGTCATAAGATGCTTAATGACAGTGATATCAAAGAATAAAGGGATTGAGAGGTTTAAACAAAGGTAAGTATCGTTCCAAACTATGAATAAATAAGCGACACAATTTTAAATAAATGATTGCTCCTGTAGCAGACTCAGTTATCATCTAATGCAAGACATTACTTTTTACATATATAAGAGAATGCATGGATAAGTATGTTGCGAAAAGCAAGTTTTTCGGCGCCGGTGAGTAAGAAATTTCAAGTGCACTAATATACATATTATGTGGGCTCAAGAAAGCCAAGTAGGATATAGTCTTAAAAAGAGAAAAGGTTGTAGCGACGATCAACAGAAATTTCGAACAGAGTAAATCTCGTTCCAAACTATAAATGAACAGGCGACATAATATTGAGTAGATGAGTACTCCTCTAGCAGACTCAGTTATCATCTACTGTAAAAATGGAAAGAAATATATATATATATATATAAAATGCATAAATAGATGTACTACAGAAAGCAAATTTTCGGCGCCGGTAAGTAGAAAATTTCAAATGCACTGGTATGCATGTAGGATCAAAAGCCAAGTGAGATATAATCTTAGAAAGATAAACAAAGGATGTAGAGACAATCGACAAAATTCCATAGGGAAGAAAACAAGAAGACAAATCAAGTGAAAAAATAGTTGTTGCAAAAAGCAATAGAGATAATATATTTATTATCAAATGAATATACAAAGTCACCGGTACTCGTATAAGAAGTGCATGGAACAGACAGCATAGCTCGTTTTGAAAATATATTAAAATAGATCATTGTGAACGACGAATTATTTAGTGACCATCACACAAGTGAAATAATTATTAAGCAGAGATAAGCTATTTGTCAGGAAAGATTTTGGTCCCTAGGGAGATGAAAAAAAGTTATTTTGAAGGTATCAAGTACTATTACAATCGATAAGGATAAAGCCAATAGTTGATACTACAATACAAGGTGCTAAACATAAAGTGCTAGTGCATATATGACAATAATACGTATAACTAATAGAGTCGGTGATATAACCATATGCACCATGTTGCACAGGTAAAGAAATAAATTATGCAATGTATATTATAGACTCGGTGGTGTAGCGTCAGTAGGGACACCCGGAGGGAGGCAGGCGGAAGGCACAAAGGAAGGAAGCCGGCCTCCATACACAAAATTTGAGGCAATAAAGATCCAAAAAATAAAAATAAGGAAGATTATACACAGTGAGTTAGTCCTGTAGATTCAGTGTATCTATATAACGTATCACAGTGATAGTTAGTATGGTAATCTCACAAGATATTAGTAGAAGTTAAATTTTGTATATAATTTGAGTACTCCAGATCCATCAGTCCGGATTAGACCGGTTCAGAATATAGGAAAAGTCCAGAGAGTCCAAAGAAAATGGGAGATGCGAAGGAGGATTCAGTTGGAACAATATGAATGGGAGATGCGGAAAAGGATTCAGTTGGAGCAATATGAATGTTGGTACGTATTCCACATGGAGCCAGGACGGTTGTTCGTTGGTAGGTGTCGATGGTTCGCCATAATCCTGTCTAGCGGCTACATCACATGTTTCAGTAGGGTATAATTCGACAAGTAGATGGGTGAGCGTAAAAGGAAAGCAAACGACAAAAATTAGTGTTGTGGGAATGACAAGTAAGAGTGCGTGAGGTTAGGGGGCTAAAAAAGGATCCCAAACAAGGTGTGAAGGGGCTATAAGAGTCCGAGAGCTACAGGGGGCGGGTGCCCAGAAAACAGTGTAGTAAGATCCCACCGATGTGCTATATAGAGCGTCACCAACATGTGAAACATAAAGATCATATAATACCAATTGTGAGAAAGATAGATAAGGGAAGATAGATATAGTGTGAGGTCGGTGTGTGGAATGGATATGGTGAATAAACCTTAATAAGTGTCCTAGGTTTAAACAAAGTAATCCAGAAGAGTGAATGTAGAATGAGAAACTCACCCACTTTGGTAATGTGAGGGGAGATGTTAAATATTCAGAGAACCCCCAAGCTTCAAGTATCCTCCGGCAGCCCGTATTCAGTTCATCTGTTCTTGTAAAAACCTGTAAATAAAAGGTCCTCATTGATGCCGTCTGGGGCACGTGTGTTCAGTTTGTATAACCAACGTGCTTCCCGTCTAAGTAGGTTATGTCTCCTCCCCGAATGGTTGTGGGCACCCAGTCCAAGCCCACCACTTGGAGACCCCTCGTTTTACCTGCATGGAAATTGCGGAAGTGTGCCGCTACTGTTGAAAGTATCTTACCTTGAAAGAAATGTGATCCCGCGTTGGAGATACTGGAAAGGTGCTGCTGTATCCGTTTTCTAAGTTCCTGCGTGGTCTGCCCTATGTAGATTTTCCGGCATGGGCATATAAGAGCGTAAATGACGTTCCTGGTCCTGCAGTTCACATAATTCTGTAAGGTAAAAATCTGTGAAGAGATAGGATGTGTGAATTTTTGAGTAACCAACATCAAGGGGCAAACTGAACAATTCCCACATGGGTAGGAACCAATGAGCTTAGTACCTCGTCCCAAGGAGCGGGTTGGTCGGACAAAATGACTATTGGACAAATTGTCCTTAAGATTTTTCGCCCGTCTTGCTATAAGTGTCGGTCTCTCTGAGATCAGGGATTGTACGCGAGGTTCTGCTCGAAGAATGTTCCAATTTTTGGACAAAATCGTCCGGATGTTAGACCACTGATTGTTGTAAGTTGTGACCACCCCTAGGCGAAACTCAGTTGTTTTCCTTTTTTGGGTCAATAGGTCACCCCTTTCGGTGTCCCGGGCACGAATATAAGCCTTGGAGACAGTCTTCTTGGGGTAGCCCCTATTAAGGAATCTTTCTGTCAATTCTCGTGCATTTCTTCGAAAGTCACTTTGTAGGGAGCAATTCCTTTTGACACGTATAAATTGTCCCACAGGTATACCGGTTCTCAGATGCTGTGGGTGAAAAATGTTGTGGTGGAGCAGACTATTCGTCGAGGTCTTCTTCCGGAACAAGTCTGTTGTCAATCCTCCATTGCTCTTAGTTATCTTTAGATCCAAGAAATCGACTGATACCTGCGAAAAGTTAGCTGTCAATATTATGTTCCAGGGGTTGGTGTTTAATTCCGAAATGAATTCCTGACAAAGATCCAAAGGTCCATCCCATAACAACAAAATATCATCAATGAATCTTTGCCAACTCCTTACATATCTTTGGAATTTGTTAGATGGGTACACGTGTTCGCCCTCCCACCACCCCAAAAAAAGGTTGGCATAGGAGGGCGCACATCGTGCACCCATCGCTGTCCCAGACACCTGTTTGTAAAATTTCTGATCAAAAATGAAAAAATTGTGTCTCAAAACAAACTCCAATAAGTCGAGAATAACCCCTTCGTGTCTATGCCATTTTAGACCTTTAGGACCAGGCCTGATTTTAAAATTTTGCCCTGTGTCATTATAGGAGGTTATAACTTTTTGACACTTTAACATATCCAGGGGATTTTGAGATTGTTTTACCGTCACACATTGTACTTCAAAGTAATAGAAAAATTTTGATGATATCTTTTGTGTTAAGTTATGAAAAAAACTTAAATTTGGCAAAAATTTCTAAAAATTCTTCATTTTCATAGTTCAAAATGTTCTGCTTTTCAGGCAGATAGTCATAGCACCCAAGTAACTTTATAACTAACATTTCACGAATGTCTGCTTTATATTGGCATAGGGTTTTATGCATCCCCTCTCTTTTCTAGGTTGTTAGGAGGTTCAGAATTTTGGGAGCAATTTTTCTCATTTTTATGAAAAACGCCAAAACCCTTATTTAGAGGCACCTGCTCAGCTTTAACTGACTTTGAGAGGCCTAAACAGCAGTAAACCCCCATAAATTATGCCATTTTAGAAAGAACACCCCTCAATGTGTAAAAAATCAACTTTAAGAAGTATGTTGACCCTTTAGATGCTTCACAGTGGTTAAAACAAAATGGAGGTCTAATTTACAAGCTGTCATTTTTTTAGACAATATATTCATTTTGGCCAAAAATTAAACCGTCACAAAGTATTAAATGACAAAAAACTCCACAAAGTTTGATACCCAATGTCTCCCGAGTATGAGGATGCCCCATATGTGGTGGTGACTGCTGTACGGGCGCACGGCCGGGCATAGAACGGAAGGAGGCGCCATTCAGAGCAGATCTGCAATGTCACATCTTACAGGCTATAAAATGTTTATTTTTTTTGTAATTTGGACATATGGGAGATTATTTTTTTGTGGATGAGATCCACTTTTCAGGTACATCATTTACAGGGCGGCTCAATAGCCAATAATCAGATTTTATTAACTCTTTCTTGGTGGTGGTTAAAAAAATCATAAATTCTTGTTTATGGTTTTTAGCATTTTTTTCCTCGGACGTTCACCGTACCATAAAAATAATGTGTTATTTTTATTCTATGGGTTATCACGATTACGGCGATACCCCATTTATATGGCTTTTTTATGGTTAACTTGTTTTGCAGAATATAGAACTCATTTTGTGAGACATTTACTTGTTTTTGTATCGCCATGTAACAATGGGCAGAACATTTATATTTTTTTGTTTACAGCGCTGGTTTAGAGCTTATTTTTTGCGGGACAAGCTGTACTTATTCTTGGTATCATGTTGGGGTACATTTTACTTTTTGATCACTTTTTATGCACTTTTTATGCGGTCAGATGTGAAAATGTAATAATTTTTGTGAGGTTTTTTGTGTTTTTTTTTACGGTGTTCACCGTACGGGTTCAGTGACCATTTTATTTTATTGTACGGGTTGTTACGGACATTGTGATACCCAATATGTTGTGGTTTTTTTGGTGATTTTCACTTTTTTTATGTTTTATATGATTACTGCATGGGACGGGACTTAAGGGGACTTTTATTCTTTTTAAATAAGTTTTTTTTAGTTGCACCTTTTTTTTAAACTTTTTTTTTACTGTTTTATTTTGTCCCAGGGTGGGACATGAACAAGTGATCATTTGATCACTTGTTCATTGTAATATGCTGCAATACTAATGTATTGCAGCATATGACATAGTCAGCCTATGCATTCTGCATAGGCTGACAGCTGCACTGTTAGATCGTGCAAAGTGCACGATCCAAGCAGGCAGCTGCCATAGGCAGCCCAGGGGACCTGATCGTGCCTCTGGGTTGCCATGGCAACGATCGGCACCTCCGTGCCCTGCACAGAGGGTGCCGATCGTCGCGCCGATACACCATAGACGCCGTGGTCACTATGACTGCGGCGTCTATATTGTTAAACAGTCGGGATCGCGATAGTCGCGATCCCGGCTGTTACTGCGGGATCCCAGCTACCGCGTACCGCTGGGATCCTGCGGCGATCGAAAGGGCTCAGCTTCTGAGCCCGGGCGATCGCCATGACGTGATTCTACGTCAAGGTGCGGGAACTACCCGCATCCTATGACGTAGAATCACGTCAGGGTGCGGGAAGGGGATAAAGGAGTCATGTCTTCGATCCCCTGTACTAGTCTTGTCCAAAAAATATGCCACTGCTGAAATTCCGTCGTTGTGTGCCCCCTGTAGCTCTCGGACTCTTATAGCCCCTTCACACCTTGTTTGGGATCCTTTTTTAGCCCCCTAACCTCACGCACTCTTACTTGTCATTCCCACAACACTAATTTTTGTCGTTTGCTTTCCTTTTACGCTCACCCATCTACTTGTCGAATTATACCCTACTGAAACATGTGATGTAGCCGCTGCACAGGATTATGGCGAACCATCGACACCTACCAACGCACAACCGTCCTGGCTCCATGTGGAATACGTACCAACATTCATATTGCTCCAACTGAATCCTTTTCCGCATCTCCCATTCATATTGTTCCAACTGAATCCTCCTTCGCATCTCCCATTTTCTTTGGACTCTCTGGACTTTTCCTATATTCTGAACCGGTCTAATCCGGACTGATGGATCTGGAGTACTCAAATTATATACAAAATTTAACTTCTACTAATATCTTGTGAGATTACCATACTAACTATCACTGTGATACGTTATATAGATACACTGAATCTACAGGACTAACTCACTGTGTATAATCTTCCTTATTTTTATTTTTTGGATCTTTATTGCCTCAAATTTTGTGTATGGAGGCCGGCTTCCTTCCTTTGTGCCTTCCGCCTGCCTCCCTCCGGGTGTCCCTACTGACGCTACACCACCGAGTCTATAATATACATTGCATAATTTATTTCTTTACCTGTGCAACATGGTGCATATGGTTATATCACCGACTCTATTAGTTATACGTATTATTGTCATATATGCACTAGCACTTTATGTTTAGCACCTTGTATTGTAGTATCAACTATTGGCTTTATCCTTATCGATTGTAATAGTACTTGATACCTTCAAAATAACTTTTTTTCATCTCCCTAGGGACCAAAATCTTTCCTGACAAATAGCTTAGCTCTGCTTAATAATTATTTCACTTGTGTGATGGTCACTAAATAATTCGTCGTTCACAATGATCTATTTTAATATATTTTCAAAACGAGCTATGCTGTCTGTTCCATGCACTTCTTATACGAGTACCGGTGACTTTGTATATTCATTTGATAATAAATATATTATCTCTATTGCTTTTTGCAACAACTATTTTTTCACTTGATTTGTCTTCTTGTTTTCTTCCCTATGGAATTTTGTCGATTGTCTCTACATCCTTTGTTTATCTTTCTAAGATTATATCTCACTTGGCTTTTGATCCTACATGCATACCAGTGCATTTGAAATTTTCTACTTACCGGCGCCGAAAATTTGCTTTCTGTAGTACATCTATTTATGCATTTTTTATATATATATATTTCTTTCCATTTTTACAGTAGATGATAACTGAGTCTGCTAGAGGAGTACTCATCTACTCAATATTATGTCGCCTGTTCATTTATAGTTTGGAACGAGATTTACTCTGTTTACTCAAATTTCTGTTGATCGTCGCTACAACCTTTTCTCTTTTTAAGACTATATCCTACTTGGCTTTCTTGAGCCCACATAATATGTATATTAGTGCACTTGAAATTTCTTACTCACCGGCGCCGAAAAACTTGCTTTTCGCAACATACTTATCCATGCATTCTCTTATATATGTAAAAAGTAATGTCTTGCATTAGATGATAACTGAGTCTGCTACAGGAGCAATCATTTATTTAATATTGTGTCGCTTATTTATTCATAGTTTGGAACGATACTTACCTTTGTTTAAACCTCTCAATCCCTTTACTCTTTGATATCACTGTCATTAAGCATCTTATGACACGATCGCGGCGCTTCTCTTCACGCCTGTAAACTCAGACGCTTACATTGATTGCTTGGCAACCAAGTATCGCGATACTTGTGTACCTACTGCGACACTTCCGGCGCACGCGCAGCGCTGATTGCAGAATTACTCACGACCATAGCCGGACTCAGGTGCACCTGGAGGCAGGTAGGATGGAGGCATATAAGGGAGCTTGGCACTCTAGGGGGCACTTCTACCCCTGAGGAAGTCTCCTAGCAGGAGACGGAACGCATGGGGAGCCCTCCACCCCCTCCACCTTCATTCCGTTACCTCACTCAGTGATCTTTTCTCCACCGATCGGAACACCATGGTTCCATGTGCAGCGTAATGTATATAGGCCTCATGTAGGACCCATGTACCTTTGTATATCATGCACTTTAATTACGTCTATCCTCTTGTCCACTAATGGGACTAGCTAGCACATAGTCAGGTGTTTACCAGTTATCCTCGGGAATACTATATTCAGTGTGTGAGGGGGTGTTGTTGGTGTATACTTACCCGTGTAACCAACGTGGCATTTTTTGTATGTACTTTGTACTTTTTAATTGATTTTAATCGTGAGTTTGTCTTGTATATTATCTGTGGTAATCCAATAAAGATTGTTTCAAAGAATTTTTTTGTACCTTGCCCTATGACACACTGGTTTTTGCTTGTGGTTTGTATATTTAGAGTACCTGGTGATGCCGTTCGGACTGTGTAATGCGCCACCTGTCTTTCAAGAATTTATCAATGACAGTTTCTGGGATATGCTATACACGTGTGTCTTGTCTACCCAGACGACATTTAGGTGTTCATTCCGGACCTTGAGTCCCACCAGTCCCACGTACAGCAAGTTCTTGGTCGCTTCGGGCCAATCGTCTCTACGGCAAGCTCGAGAAATGTCAGTTTCACCAACAGAGCCTTGCTTTCCTTGGCTATATAATCTCCGACGGATGGATCCTGCTAAACTGTCTCCAGTTTTACAGTGGCCACATGCGGAAGGTCTATGTGCTATACAGAGGTTTCGGGGTTTTGCGAACTATTACCGGCAGTTTATCCTGCATTTTTCCACTCTCGTATCTCCCATCGTGGCCCTCACCAACCAGTCTCCGGCGGCTGAAGAAGCCTTCTCAAGGTTGAAATTCACTTTTGCCTCGGGTCCAGTTTCACTAGGCCTGTTACGGAGAAGCCCTTTCATCTAGGAGTTGGTGCATCCTCTGTAGTTGCAGGGGCGGTGCTCACCCAGAAAGGACCTAAAGGCTGAACTC
Source organism: Engystomops pustulosus (assembly GCF_040894005.1). NCBI lineage: Eukaryota > Metazoa > Chordata > Amphibia > Anura > Leptodactylidae > Engystomops > Engystomops pustulosus. The sequence goes on along the minus strand of NC_092411.1, from coordinate 167,486,351 downwards.
TCACTTGCGTTTTTTTCTCTAGGACTTTTTCCGCCAGAGGGAGGAATTACTCCATAGGAGATAGAAACTTCTTGCCATCAAACTTTCCCTTGAGGAATGGCAATATATTCTGGAGGGAGCTCACCATCCGGTCTGTGTATATACAGATCATAAAAATCTCCTGTATCTCCAGACAGCCCAACGTCTAAACCCTAGGCAAGCCCGTTGGTCACATGCCTCTGATATCATTGGAGAAGAGCCTGTACCTTGGCATATTATCTCTCCTGAACAACTGGTTGTTGCTGCTCCAGTGGATCTTCGGCAGCTTCCCCCCGGCAAGATGTATGTCCGACCTGCACTGCGAAAGAGGATTTTGTCTTGCGACTGGCTGGGCACCCTGGGGTGCAACGCTTCATAGCCCTTATCTCCCTCTACTACTGGTGGCCTGACCTGGTCAAAGATGTTCAGGATTTTGTGGGTTCCTGCACTTCCTGTGCCTGTAATAAGCCATCTGGCCTGCTGCTTCCGTTGCCGATACCCAGTCGCACGTGGTCGCACGTGGCTATGGACTTTGTCATGGACTTTCCCCGGTTTTCCAAGATGTCCCGTTTTATTTCTCTTCCAGGTCTTCTGTCTGCTCCACGTCTTGCCAGTTTGTTTTTTCATCACATCTTCCAGCTTCATGGACTTCCTCACCACATCGTGTATGATAGAGTGGTTCAGTTTGTGTCCAAGTTCTGGCGATCCTTGTGTAACCAGTTGCAAGTGAAACTGGACTTTTCTTCTGCTTATCACCTACAGTTGAATGGTCAAGTGGAAAGGGCAAATCAAACTTTGGGCTGTTATCTCCGCCATTTCACCTCTGCCCTTCAGGATGACTGGTCCAATCTGCTGCCACGGGCTGAGTTCTCCTATAACTCCCTGGACTTGGAGTCTGCTGGGGCAACTCCTTTCTTCCACGCCCACCTCTTCCTCTGTCCATTCCTTTGGATGTTCCTGCAGTAGAAGAGTTGGTACAGGACCTCAAATTGATTTGGGAACAGACTCTTCAGTCCCTCCTCTGGGCCTCGGCCCGTACCAAGGTTCAGGCTGATAAGAAACATAGGTCTACTCCTATCTTCTCTCCGGGTGAGAAGGTGTAGCTAAAATCTCTAGCTACAAGCTTGGTCTACAGTATGCCCAGCCCACAGACTGCCTAAGCCTGGGGACTGCAGGACTGGCCGTGCTTGTTAAGTTTTTTGGCCCTTCCTGCCCCCTTTCTTCTTTCTCCTTCCCTCGCCCCCTCCAGGTCACGTGCTCAGCTAGGTTACACTGGCCGGTGGCACTAGCCCGGGCTATTTAGCCTTGAGCACGGAGCTAGTCCAGCCTCTTTTGGACTGCTCCAGACTCAAGAGATTATCACCCTTCCTCCCTTAAGTTAATTTTTTGTTATTCCTATGCATGTGTTCCCAATGTGGTTATCTGTTGACTTTTGTATAATTTTAGTTGTGTAATGCTGTTTTGATTGGTAGTCACAGCTTGGCCTGTGGTGGAATCTGGACCCTCTCGGCTTGTAGCTAAATCACCTGACCAACCAGGAAATATCCTCGCGGAGGCGGGGCCAGGCATGCGAGGTGAATTTCTAGGGAATGGGTCTGGGTTTCCCACAGGTCAGTTTAAATGTAGATATTGTTATTAATAAAGCTTCGGCCGAACCTCACCTTTTTTCATCCAGACGGTGCCTTATGTTGTTTTTGGGGACGAGGGTGGGCAGAGTGTTTTTGGGTTAACCATTAATACGGTCAGTCTTGAATACAGTGAGTGGGCAACCATTGGTTTTCTAAATAAGGGAAAGGTTTTTCTTACATGTGTTATCTTTTGTTCTGAGTTTTTCTTCATGTGTTTGGTAACATATAGGATACCAACCCCATTGCTTTATATCGTCTATCATCAAACTTGACTCAAAAAGGTTGAAAAATGCTGCTTTATAATAATCTTGCCAAAACACAGAATTTTGTCATTTGTCTGTACAATATGAGGTTATGTGTTTTAATTTTTGGAAACATGTATTTAACATTGTGTGACTAGTCTAACATGTGTTCTCTATTTATCAAACACAATGTGCACTTCCCAAGATAATACCTATTTTATGACAATGTGTAATTAATGTTGTTGTTATATTATGTAATTATATTATGCAGTTTACCTACAATTTTTCATTTATTTTGCCATCCTGCCCCTTTAACTAGATTTTCTTGTTTTCATTCCATCATTCCCTCTTGTTAACATGTTATTTTTGAAACAGATTCCTGATTGACTCTTCTTTTGTCTCTTTATTGGGTTATTCCAGGAGCCATGGCTAATCATCTTATTACCAATGCTCTGCTTCGTCCTCGTGGAGCTAACAATCCCTATAATACTTTGCTCGGGGAATTGGCTGTCTATAACAACCCTTCTGTAAGCATATACAAATTACAAGGTGTGCTTGAGTTTCTCTTAAAACTTTTCATTGAAGAGCCCCTCTGTATATACCTTTTACAACTTTTTGATTTGAATTCGTTTTTTTTTTCTAGTTTTCTAGTTGTTCTGATCAAAGGTGCATACTATTAAATTAACAATAATGTGCACTGTGGGTTCTTAATAAATTTCTACATAATAACAGATAATTTTTTCACCCATTGCAGTGGTTCTAATAATTTTTTCACTAGGTATTTTGTAAACATTAATATGTAAATATGTATAATTAAAAGTGAACCTGTCATAAGAAATTGGCATTATTAAACCAATACCATTTATTGCCAAGCAGCTTAAAGGAACTCTACCATCAAAATCAAGTATGATAAACTAGGGAGACTTACTCATAGATCCGGGCACCATCACTGTGGTAATATTCTTATATTTGTTATCCATGGCTTCTTCCTACTCCAATCAACTTTTATAATTATGCTAATGACCCTGGCCCCTCTGTAATCTGGCTTTACTAGCTGTTACACTGTCTTATCCTCCAACTGCTCCCTCAGCACTCAGAATACAGCAAGAAGTGCTCACTGCACAAGTGCTACTAAAGAAGTGTATGACAGTGTAACAGCCAGTAAAGACAGATCACAGATGGGCTAGAGTAGCCTTTCAGGCTCATTAGAATAATTATACAAGTTGATTTTACAATTAAGGAGACCATGGTTAACAAATATTAGAACAGTTCTGTTCCGTTCAGTGCCTGGATCTACGAGGAAGTGTTGCTGGTTTTTAATGATTTATTTTGAGGGTAGATTTCCTATAACACCTTTGAGACCATGTTTCTTTCGTGGCCGAGTGTGGTGGCATCATCCAGAAAATAATTTTTGAAGTCAGATGTAAAATGTTTACATAAAGTCATGGATGTGGAGAGTTTAGTCCTAAAGTCAAGATCTTTCCACCTCAGTATGCCTCCATGCATCGGACATTAGGAGATCTGCTTAGTGATGTCTCTGGATGCAGGACAATCAATACAGTAAAGGGGTGTCCTGAGGCAGGGAAAGCATGACTTCAGAGGTAAATGCTCTGCTCCTTGACATTATATAACCATTTCACATCACACTTCAAAGTTGAATGATGCCACCGTACCAGGTCATTAAAGAGACATGATTTTTAAGGTGTTCAGCTGCTTGACAACCTACTGGTAGGATTTAGCACTTAGTCACCTCGTAAAATTTGATTTAAAATTTTTGGATTTGTTGGATTTTAGATTACAACTTATTTTTTTTATTTAGGAACAATGTAATGATTGACATAGTGGGGGCTGTTTATAATGCTGTAACTGTCTTCAGAGCTTGGCTGCCCGTAAAGCCAGTTTCACATTTGTCCGTAATCAGTGTGTAATAATGGATGTGACAAGTGCTGTGCCTTTGACTGATAATTATTCTGAGGACTGAACTCCGTGCATCATATATCAATAAAATGCACAGAGTTCTTGTTTTCCCTATATGTAACAGAGCCAACAGTATAGTGTCAGCTTGGCAAGTGATCAGTCCGTTGCACCTCACTTATCAAGTCTGTGATCACCGACTGATCACGGACCAGTGTGAAACTGGGCCTAACTTTAATAAAAGTGGCATTGTGTGCCCAATTTTTTTTATACAATGGCAAAATAATCACAGGATACATATACCAGGAGGGGAATGGAGCGAGAATGCAATTTTTTGTGATTTTTTTAATGGCATAAATCTGGCTATAAATCTGAATGTTGTTTTATGTTTAAGCCACTATTTTGGACTGGTAGGAACAGTCCCTTGCAATTTTTTTTAAACAAAAAATTTCAAAAATCCTCTGATAAATGACTTCCAATGAGTGTGGTATGTATGGAAGTACAGTCTTTTTATTGAAATTACAATACAGTATGAGCACTGATTTTAAATACTCTATTATATATCCTTTCAAATGCTTTAGCTAGTGAGCACCTACTGAGCATTGCAGTAGAATCAAATTCTATATTGTTGATTTGCAGCATGCAAGTAATAGAACATATAACACCACGGTAGAATTGCTTTTACAGTTCCATGACTTATACATTTTGAAAAAAAAGTTTTTCAGTTGGTTTTCAAGACCTGGTCTTCATAAATGGATTATATTTACCTTCTAATTCTAATTGCAAGTGTAAGTATAAATAAATATAGAATAACTATAGCCCATGTTTTTGCTGCAGGTTGTAGTGCTTTGTATGCCAAGCCCTGATGTATAAATAATCCAGGTGCCTCTTTGTATGGTCAATGTAAAATAATCAAGCTTGCTATAAATACATTCCCAATGTCCTTATTTTATAGAAGTATACAGTAATAGTAATAGAGATAACTATGTTTTATCTGGTTTTATAAATTCCTGGTTCTATATTCCTTTCTCCAGAGATCCTAAATTATCATTATTTTATGTTTTTTACAACATTGTCTCAGTTATTTTTTAGAGGAGTCTATGATGTTGTAGGGTGAGATGCACGCTGCTCCTACTTAACTTTTTATTTACAGTATATTCAATATAAATAATTATAAATAATATTCATTTACATAAATAATTCTGTGAAAACAAGTATCCCAAAACACAACGGGGCACCTGGTCCTGTCGCGATCCAGCGGCGCATTCCCAGACGAGGATTCGGGTCTTCCGGCTTAGTAAATGAGCCCCATTGTGCAATTTTCACACTTTTCTGTGTATATTATGAATGGGATTATGTAAACAATATAGATACCTTTATCAATGCAATAAGTGTTTTTAATGCTCCTGTTTGTTTTTTACTACCTTTACTGATAACAATGATTTATTTATCATATTACAACTAATACTTTTATAGCCTCAGTTATATACTACAATAATACTATACACTTTGTATTACAAACTTCATTGCTTGCGCTACTACATATGTTCTGTCTACATTGAAGATATCTTAATAAATAGTACAACAATTAAGTTTGACAGCATGCAATAATATTACAATCTTCACCTCAATTCCACTACAGCACTTAGCCACTCTAAATTCTAATTGTAACAGAGTGTTTGCTTATTTAACAACACTATATTAGTGGAAAGAAATCCTTGAAGACTGCAAACATTTGAGTTTGTAAAGTGAAATGTAATTACTTCTATGAACACTTCTATGAACTATGAACACTTGGTGTAGGTGGAACTAGTGGTTATGATATGTTATTGAATGTAAACTTGATCAAATACAGCTTCAATAAAATCCAATAGAATAAAACGTTATTAATCCCGTTGGGAAATTGTGTTGCACATCATTACTCCAGGCACGGCATGAGCAGTGTTTCACATAATGAGCAACACAAATAACATTACAATATACATTACAATTGCAAAATAAATGTGTTCAAGACTCCTGGAGCAGATCACTCAGAACTAGATTTTGAAAGAACTCAGGTCATTTATTGCTGTGCCCCTGTTTAAAATTTTTACAGATTGCCCAATGACTGTGACAGGTGTAAGGCAATTGTCGTGTGAATATTCAAAAAGGACTTTAGAACTTCCCTAAGCAATTATAGACCTGTAACTTCCATTGTGGGTAAAATATTGGACACAAAAATAATATAAAATGGATAATGGATATTACATCAAATAGTAGTATAAATGATAGTCAGAATGGGTTACTAAGTATGGAAGTTGTCGAACTAACATGATATGATTTTATAAAAAAGTGAACATATGCATGCACACTGGAGCTGCTGTGGATATTGTGTTCTTGCACTTTTCTTGGCAATCAACACTGTCCCTTATAGATGCCTAATGTTAAGGTTTATACATCAACAATTCCTACTCAAAATGGTCAATCAGTTAACCATAAGGTCAAGTGCTGGATTACTAATATTTTTCTTGTTTATTAATGATATAGAGGACAGGATGAAACACACTGGGGCAAATTTACTATGGGTGGAGTGCTGGTTTCCTGTCGGACTTTGCATGTTCTTTTCAGTGCAGACTTTCATGGCTTTTGTGTCACAACTGCACATGCATCACAAATTTCTGCACTGAAGGGAATGTTCTTATTCTCAGTTGGACCGTGGGCCAGTTTTATCATGCAAAGTCCAACAGAAGTGTGTTGCGCGCCCCATGTTGATGGTGCACCAAAAAAGGTGGTGCAGGGGCGCCAGATTCATGCAGAACGGGCGCAACAAATAATGAATCTGGCGCCCTCTGCACACTACACAGGCATACTGCGGGCACCACTTAGGGCAGTTTGCGCTATTCTTAGTAAATGTGCCCCACTCTCCGTATGTTTGCAGAATGTTCATAGGTTGCAGGGTGACTTGGACATATTGGGAGCAATTTATCATTAGGCTGGCTTCTAGTGACAATCTATGGAGCTCAGTGGCACATTGGAATTATTAAAATTTTATTTTGGTCTTGGCCCTTTAATATTTCAGTTTTCCGTTTTCTTGTGCTATGTTTGTTGTTTGTGACAGTCGCAAAAAAACATCAAAGGTTACAGCACATAGACCCAGAGTGGACTGAAGTCATTTTGTGCCAAAACTTAGGAATAAACGGAGAGTTGCATTACAGGAATACATTCCTATTGTGCAAACTTGGATATGCAAGTTTAATGAATTTGGCAAATACATCACAACTCCATCTAAACAAAGCTACACATAGACATAAAATTTGAATATGCCTTATCCCCACTGAGCATTTGGCTTCCACTTGGCCGATGACGTTCAATGAGGATAAATGTAAGGTTATGCACATGGGGACTAAAAATCTGCATGCATTATGGGTTATGGACCGTCTGGATAGGGATGTAATATTACCACTGGTAATATAGCATTGGTTTGGCCTCACCTGGATTATGTAGTTCAGTTCTGGGTTGCAGTCCATAAAAAGATGCCCCGGAGCTGGAGAACTTACAGAGGAGAGCCAGAGAATGATAAGAGGTATAGAGAATCTAAGTTATGAGAAAATATTAAAGGGGTATTCCAGGAATAAGCATACTTCATATTCAAATGGGAATGCATTCAGAATGGCCAGTGTTGTGGTGCTGCCCATTTCAGTGGGGTAATGTGCAGTGATGGTAATTTTCTTACACACATCATTACTATGGTAACAGAGCAGGACAGAGATGAGATGTTACTGAGAACAGAAGGATCATGGAACTTGTAGTTGCAGAAGACAGCAATCTTGGAGATATTTTGTGATTAATTACAATTAAGTTTAAATAACTCGTAAATTTTAAATGATAAATGCCTACCTATGTGTCTGTGATCCATAAATCTTAACATGGTCTCTAACTTTCCAAAATAAAATCAAACACGTACTTTGAGAACATCTGTAATTGCTACATGTTATATAGTGAGGGGTGTATCACATAGTAAGTATGTAGTATAGTTTCTTCTAATATTCCCACATCAAACTACAATAACCAGGCCTCCCAGTGTCAACTTCACGAAAAATAACAAACTTGTAGTTGCAGAAGACAGCAATCTTGGAGATATTTTGTGATTAATTACATTGAGTGTTGTTGTAATAATTTATTTCTAACATTATTAGTTTTTGTAACAGACATTCATATACTTTATACCTTACATTCATGGGTATATTATAATTTAGAACTGTATTTCCTTTTCAACCACTTTAACTTATGTACAGTGCCTTATACTAACAAAATAGTATAACGGTATAACGGTTGATACAGAGAGAGGCTGGAGAATATACCCCAAGTGATCACCATTTCTGTAGTTACTTCTAGAAAGATCCAGCGGCACTATCTGGCTTGCTGTGGTGGGTGCAGGCGTCCTATGATCGGGCCTCAGATCCTTTGGTAACAAAAATCCAAAAAACGGGCAGCACTCCAAATATGGGAAAAAAGGGGATTCTGTTTAATTCCATAATTGCTCATTATGGAATAAAACAGAATCCCCTTTTTTCCCATATTTGGAGTGCTGCCCGTTTTTTGGATTTTTGTTACCAAAGGATCTGAGGCCCGATCATAGGACGCCTGCACCCACCACAGCAAGCCAGATAGTGCCGCTGGATCTTTCTAGAAGTAACTACAGAAATGGTGATCACTTGGGGTATATTCTCCAGCCTCTCTCTGTATCAACAGATGCAAGAGGTGGCTGGTATACAATAGCTGTTCTTTTATTTCAATAACTAGCCTTCATTTGTATTGTTCATACTGGGCCATGATGACATAGAGCTTCTGATTTTGAATGCATTCCTAATAAAAATTATATTCTCTTACATATTCTCATTCAGGAAGATTTTCATTAAAGCACAAGAACAGGACTCACACATTTTCTCCTGCATATTTTTAACTGCAACGGTTAAAAGGATACCTACCCCTTACCTTATCCAATAGGATATTGGATCGGATAAATAATTATGTTACACGCATAGTTACATGTGCCTTGCGAAAGTATTCGGGCCCCTTGAACTTTTCTACATTTTGACACACTTCAGACTTCAAACATAAACATCAAATTTTTGGTGAAGATTCAACAAGTGGGACACAATTGTAAAGTGGAGCGAATTTTATTGGATATTTTAAAAAATGCACTCCAGAAGTTCAGTGATCTAATGTTGTCCTAAATGACTGATGATGATAAATATAATCCACCTGTGTGTAATCAAGTCTCCATATAAATACACCCGCTCTGTGATAGTCTCAGGGCTCTGTTTAATCCCTTAATGCCGAGGCCCTTTTTTTGTTTTTGCGTTTTATTTTTCCATGTAAAGAGCTGTGTGAGGGCTTTCTGCGTAACAAATTGCACTTCATAGTGCAAGCGGGAAAAAAATTCCAAATGCAGTGAAACTGGGGGAAAAAATTCCAAATGCAGTGAAACTGGGGGAAAAGCACATTTGTGCCATTTTCTTGTGGGCTTGGATTTTACAGCTTTCACTGTGCACCCCAAATGACATTTCTACTTTCTTTGGGTCGGTGTGATCACGGGGATACCAAATTTGTATAGGTTTTATAATGATTTCATATATTTAAAAAAAAATAAAATCTCCTCTACTGCGCTAATACCTTTTTCATACTTCAGTGTACGGAGTTGTGTGTGGTGTCATTTTCTGTGACCTTTGATGACGTTTTCAATCTTTAGGACTGTACAGCCTTTTGATCACTTTTTATTGAATTTTTTATATTTTTCAAAATGGCAAAAAAGTGCCATTTTCGACTTTACTGGGTCAAAACAGTGAAAAACCGTTATACTATTTTGTTAGTATAAGGCACTGTACATAAGTTAAAGTGGTTGAAAAGGAAATACAGTTCTAAATTATAATATACCCATGAATGTAAGGTATAAAGTATATGAATGTCTGTTACAAAAACTAATAATGTTAGAAATAAATTATTACAACAACACTCAATGTAATTAATCACAAAATATCTCCAAGATTGCTGTCTTCTGCAACTACAAGTTTGTTATTTTTCGTGAAGTTGACACTGGGAGGCCTGGTTATTGTAGTTTGATGTGGGAATATTAGAAGAAACTATACTACATACTTACTATGTGATACACCCCTCACTATATAACATGTAGCAATTACAGATGTTCTCAAAGTACGTGTTTGATTTTATTTTGGAAAGTTAGAGACCATGTTAAGATTTATGGATCACAGACACATAGGTAGGCATTTATCATTTAAAATTTACGAGTTATTTAAACTTGCGTGCTAAGCTGTAGTTGTACAAAATTTTGTTTTCTGCAGCTTTTTTCACTTTTTCCCTCTACACACTATAATATATAATAGTCATATGGACTACCTAAGGCATATTTAAATTCATGATGAGATGCATGCTTTCTGTCACGGGCATCCTCGCAATCCATATGACGGATCGCGGGTGGACCCGTGCCTCCGTGCGCTGCCCCTGCCCCGCTTCTGTGGACCCACCTCTCCTGGCTCCCGCTCCCATCCAGACTAGGGCCCGTGCGCGGCCCCACTCCCTGGGCGTGCGCGCAGCAGGACTTCAGGATTTAACCCCTTCACGACTTGGCCTTTTTTAGTTTTTTCACTTCCATTTTTCACGCCCCACCTTCAAAAATCTATAACTTTTTTAATTTTCCACATAAAGAGCTCTGTTATGGCTTATTTTCTGCGTAACAAATTGCACTTCGTAGTGACAGTATTCAATATTCCATGACGCGTACTGGGAAGCGGGAAAAAAATTCCAAATGCAGTGAAAATGTTGAAAAAACACATTTGCGACACTTTCTTGTGGGCTTGGATTTTACAGCTTTCACTGTGTGCCACAAATGACATGTCTAATTTATTCTTTTGGTCGGTATGATCACGTGAATACCAAATTTGTATAGGTTTTATAATGTTTTCATACATTTAAAAATATTAAAACCTCCTGTACAAAATTTTTTTTTTTGATTTTGCCATCTTCTGGCGGCAATAACTTTTTCATACTTTGGTGTACGGAGCTGTGGGTGGTGTCATTTTTTGTGACTTTTGATGGCGTTTTCATTGCTATCATTTTTAGGACTGTGCAACCTTTTGATCACTTTTTATAAATTTTTTTATATTTTCCAAAATGGCAAAAAAATGTCATTTTTGACTTTGGACGCTATTTTCCGTTACGAGGTTAAACGCAGTGAAAAAGCATAATTATATTTTGATAGATCGGACATTTTCGGACGCGGCGATACATAATGTGTTTATGATTTTTACTGTTTATTAATATCAGTTCTAGGGAAAGGGGGGTGATTTGAATTTTTAGGTTTTTTTATTATAATTTTTTTTTTTTATACTTTTTTTTACTTTTACTTTTACTATTTTTCAGACTCCCTAGGGTACTTTAACCCTAGGTTGTCTGATCGATCCTACCATATACTGCCATACTGCAATATGGCAGTATATGGGGATTTTACTCCTCATTCATTACAATGTGCTGATAGCACATTGTAATGAATGGGTTAAAACGAGACTGCTTCGGGCCTTCGTGAGACCCAAAGCTGTCATGGCAACGGATCACCGCTCCCCATGACGTCATCGGGGAGCGGCGATCCGCGGCAAGATGGCGCCATCTTTTTGGAGCCTCCGGCAGCATTGCCGGCGGCGATCGCCGTGAAAGCACCCGCGATCGGTGCTAGCACTGATCGCGGGTGTTACCGGTAAGGCTTTGCTGCAATATGCAGCAAAGACTTACCGGCTATGGAGAGGGCTCGGCCCGCGAGCCCTCTCCATGTACCGGGACCCGGGGGTTAAAGGACCAGCATGCAGGTAATTGGTGCTGGCCACTTCCAGTCTTGTTTTAATCCGGTGGCTCCCACCATTCCCTGCCGGATCTTTACACCATCCCTGTGAAGTGAAACCCCTCCAGCGTTACCTGTGTTCCTCCAGCGTTACCTGTGTTCCTCCAGCGTTACCTGTGTTCTTCCAGGGTTATCTGTGTTCTTCCAGCGTTACCTGTGATCCTCCTGTGTTACCTGTATCTCCAGCGCATCCTGTGTTCCTGTTCCGTGTGCCAGCTCCGGTTTCCTGACCTGAGTTCTACTGTCTCCTACATCACTACATAGGCGGCCACCGCGGGTTAGTCGCACCTGTGGAACGACCTGGTGGTATCCTGCCGAAGCAAGACCAACACGCTTTGCGGCGGGCTCTGGTGAAGACCAAGTGCCACTTAGACTCTGGTCCCTGGACGGCTAGTACCATCACCCGCGGTGGTCCAGAGGGTCCACTGACTACTACCCTGACCGTAAGGTCTGGCGATGGGCCCCGCCAAGGAGCCACATCAGATACTGGCTGAAATTTCCAGTGTTGTCACCTGGCAGTCGCAGCAGATTGCTGCCCATGGAGAACTTCTGGGCCAAGTTGCTTCTGCTCTCCAACAGCACCACGTTCCTGTGACTACCCCAGCGACTTCTCCTGTCATCCCTGCTTGTCAACCGGCACCAGAGCCTAGGCTAAGACTGTCTATGCCAGATAAATATGATGGCGATCGCAAAAAGTGCAGAGGTTTCATCACTCAGTGCTCACTGCATATATGTAGTTAATATACACTCACCGGCCCCTTTATTAGGTACACCTGTCCAACTGCTCGTTTACACTTAATTTCTAATCAGCCAATCACATGGCGGCAACTCAGTGCATTTAGGCTTGTAGACATGGTCAAGACAATCTCCTGCAGTTCAAACTGAGCATCAGTATGGGGAAGAAAGGTGATTTGAGTGCCTTTGAACATGGCATGGTTGTTGGTGCCAGAAGGGCTGGTCTGAGTATTTCAGAAACTGCTGATCTACTGGGATTTTCACGCAGAACCATCTCTAGGGTTTACAGAGAATGGTCCGAAAAAGAAAAAACATCCAGTGAGCGGCAGTTCTGTGGGCGGAAATGCCTTGTTGATGCCAGAGGTTAGAGGAGAATGGGCAGACTGGTTCGAGCTGATAGAAAGGCAACAGTGACTCAAATTGCCACCCGTTACAACCAAGGTAGGCAGAAGAGCATCTCTGAATGCACAGTAGGTCGAACTTTGAGGCAGATGGGCTACAACAGCAGAAGACCACACCGGGTGCCACTCCTTTCAGCTAAGAACAGGAAACTGAGGCTACAATTTGCACAGGCTCATCGAAATTGGACAGTAGAAGATTGGAAAAAAGTTGCCTGGTCTGATGAGTCTCGATTTCTGCTGCGACATTCGGATGGTAGGGTCAGAATTTGGCATCAACAACATGAAAGCATGGATCCATCCTGCCTTGTATCAACGGTTCAGGCTGGTGGTGGTGGTGTCATGGTGTGGGGAATATTTTCTTGGCACTCTTTGGGCCCCTTGGTACCAATTGAGCATCGTTGCAACGCCACAGCCTACCTGAGTATTGTTGCTGACCATGTCCATCCCTTTATGACCACAATGTACCCAACATCTGATGGCTACTTTCAGCAGGATAATGCGCCATGTCATAAAGCTGGAATCATCTCAGACTGGTTTCTTGAACATGACAATGAGTTCACTGTACTCAAATGGCCTCCACAGTTACCAGATCACAATCCAATAGAGCATCTTTGGGATGTGGTGGAACGGGAGATTCGCATCATGGATGTGCAGCCGACAAATCTGCGGCAACTGTGTGATGCCATCATGTCAATATGGACCAAAATCTCTGAGGAATGCTTCCAACACCTTGTTGAATCTATGCCATGCCATGCCGAAGAATTGAGGCAATTCTGAAGGCAAAAGGGGGTCCAACCCGTTACTAGCATGGTGTACCTAATAAAGTGGCCGGTGAGTGTATAGTTAATGCCATATATGCAGAGGGTTTTCATACACAAGGTTTCCAAGGTGGCATTCATCGTCAGTCTCCTCTCTGGGAAGGCCCTGGCCTGGGCTACTCCGCTGTGGAACAGGAACGATCCAGTTAGGGCCACCCTTACCACCTTCTTGGCTGAGTTCCGTTCCGTGTTTGAGGAACTCGCACAAGCCTCCTCGGCAGAGACGGTGCTGCCAAACTTATGAAAAGGAGCCTCATCTGTGGGTGAATACGCTGTCAAATTCTGCACCTTGGCGTCTGAACTTTCTCGGAATGATGTAGCTTTATCTGCAACCTTTAAAAAGGGACTGTCCTCAAGGGTCAAAGATGCTCTGGCTGCCCGTGATCTGCCGGCTACTCTGAGTAGTCTTATCAACCTGCCCACTTGGATAGACGTGCGGTTCTCAGAACAAGCTGATGAGTTGCGGCAGGAGCAACCTCTAGTCCGGCCTCCATGTCTGTCTCGGTTGGCTCCAGTCTTCCAAAAGCAGCTCCAGCCTCCGGTCGCACAGTCTGCAGCTGAACCTATGTAGGTTGACGCATGGGGAACTGTACTGTGCCAGTCCCAAGCACCTCTTGTCCAGTCCGTCCCCAACGTCCGCACTTAGGGCTTCTGGGAGAAGCGTCCTTAGGTGTGAATTCAGCTTCTCCACGCCTGACTGTTCCAGTCTCAGCATCCCTGGACTCTGGTTCTCTAGGGAACTTTGTGGATGCCGCTCTGGTCTCCCGGCATCACATTCCAGTGGTTCCATTCAAGCAACCCCTTGTCATTTCCTCTGTTAGCGGACAGCTTCTCTCCAACCCGTTCTGGTACCGCACGGAACCTATCCATCTTCAAGTTGGAGTCCTACACCAAGAAAGACTGGTCTTCTATGTCCTGCCTCGCAGCACTTCAGCTCTTCTTCTGGGTCTTCCTTGGCTTCACCTCCATGCTCCGGTCCTCAATTGGAAGACTGGTGAGATCCTGCGTTGGGGTCCTGAATGTCAATTTGGTGCATGGTGGCACCACTTCCGGCCCTGACCTCCTCTGTGTCTTATAAGTCTTTAGAACGTCTGCCAGCTTGTTATCGGGACTTTACAGATGTCTTTTCTAAAAGAACAAGCAGAGACTTTGCCACCACACCATCCCTGCGGATCTCCCTCCGGGTGCCACTCTTCCTAGAGGTTGTGTCTATCCTCTTTCTATACCCGAGAAGGCTGCCATGTCCGACTACATCAAGGAGAATCTGCAGAGGTGTTTCATACACAAGTCCTCCTCTCCAGCTGGTGCAGGGTTCATTCTTGTCACCATGAAGGACGGCTCCTTGCGTCCCTGCATAGACTATCGTGGGCTGATAAAGATCACGGTTAAAAACCGCTACCCCTACCATTGATTACTGAACTCTTTGATCACCTGCGCGGTTCCAGGATGTTCTCCAAGTTGGATCTCCGTGGTGCTTACAATCTCATCCGGATCCGCAAAGGTGACGAGTGGAAGATGGTGTTTTGAATACCTAGTAATGCCCGTTGGACTGTGTAATGCTCCTCCTGTCTTTCAAGAGTTTGTGAACGACATTTTTAGGGACCTTCTCCCTAATACCATCTATATTCTCCATACCTTGAGTACCACCAGGCACACGTACGACAAGTTCTGGGTCGACTTTTTGCCAATCCTCTTTACTCCAAATTGGAGAAATGCCAGTTTCACTACCACAGCCTTCCATTCCTCGGTTACATAATTTCCAACAGAGTCCTCCAGATAGACCCCGCAAAACTGTCTGCAATTCTTCAGTAGCCATGCCCAGAAGGCCTCCGAGCCATACAGAGGTTCCTAGGGTTCGCAAACTACCACTCCACGTTTCTCTACCCTGGTGTCGCCCATCGTGGCCCTTTACAAGAAAGTGCAAATCAAACTTGCTCTGGATGAATGGCGGTATCTTCTAGAGGGAGCTCTCCATCCTGTTAGTGTGTACACTGACCACTTACTGTACCTCCAGTGAGCCCAGCGCCTGAATCCCAGACAAGCCCGGTGGTCATTGTTCTTTTCTCGCTTTGACCTGCTTATTCATTTTCGTCCAGCTAACAAGAATGTAAAAAGCTGATGCACTGTTCATGAAGAACCTGCTCCTCGACACATTATTTCTCCTGACCAGCTTTTTGTTGCAGCCCCAGTGGATCTTCAGCAGCTACCTACCGGCAAGACATTTTTTTAGACCTGCTCTCCCGAAGAGGATTCTGTCTTGGGGACATTCTTCTCGTGTGGTTGGGCTCTGTGGCCCTCATCTCCCGCTACTACTGGTGGCCAGGCCTGGTCCAAGATGTCCGGGAGTTTGTGGGATCCTGCCCATCCTGCGCCCGCATCAAGGCCTCTCATCTCAAACCAGCTGGACTGTTACTTCGCCCGTGGTCTCACGTGGCTATGGAATTTGTCATCTGGGTGGTGATGGACCGGTTTTCCAAAATGTCTCACTTTGTTCCCCTTCCAGCTCTTCCGTCTTCTCAACAG
Organism: Engystomops pustulosus; assembly: GCF_040894005.1. Taxonomy (NCBI): domain Eukaryota; kingdom Metazoa; phylum Chordata; class Amphibia; order Anura; family Leptodactylidae; genus Engystomops; species Engystomops pustulosus. Next base: position 167,470,181 of record NC_092411.1, on the reverse strand, counting down.
CTTGCCAGTTTGTTCTTCAAACATATATTCTGGCAGCATTTTCTTCTGCTGCACATTGTGTCCGATCGAGGAGTCCAGTTTGTGTCCAAGCTCTGGCGCTCCTTGTGTAACCAGCTGCAAGTCAACCTTGACTTTTCTTCAGCCTACCACCCTCAGTCTAATCAATTTGAGAGGGTAAACCAGACTTTGGGCTGTTACCTCCGCCAGGTCGTCTCTGCCCGTCAGCACAACCGGGCTGACCTACTACCATGGGCTGAATCTCTTACAATTCCCTGGACTCAGGATCTACTGGCTTGTCACCGTTCTTTGTAGTCCATGGACGTATTCCTCGCCCTCCTCTATCGCAGTCTACTCCCTCGGCTGTCCCTGCGGTAGTGGATCTGATGCAGGACCTCAAGTCAATTTGGGACCAGACCCACCAGTCCTATCTACAAGCCACAGACTGTACCAAAACCCAGGCAGATAAAAAGCATAGAACTCCACCTGTCTTCTCTCCTAGTGACAAAGTGTGGCTATCCTCCAGATACTTAAGATACCCAGCTACAAACTTGGTCCCTGGTTCCTTGGTTCCTTTGAGATTATCCAGCGCATCAATCAAGTGGCCTACAAGCTCTGCTTCCCTCCTTCAATGCGCATCCTGAACTCTTTCCATGTCTCCTTCCTGAAGCCAGCAGTCATGAACCGCTTTTCCAAGCAATCTCCTCCTCCTGCTCCTGAGGTGGATTCCCCAGATGTCTATGAAGTCAAGGAGGTTCTATACATGAAGATCGTAAGGGGTAAGCGGTTCTTCCTTGTAGAATGGAAGGAATTCGGGCCTGAAGAGAGATCGTGGGAACCTGAAGAGAACATCTTTGATCGGACTCTCCTCCAGAGGTTTCTTGGGACCAAGAAGAAGAGGGAGAGGCCGCTCCCGTCCGCACTAGGCCCCACACACAGCCCCGCTCCCTAGGGCAGGACTTCAGGATTTAAAGGGCTAGCATGTAGGTAATTGGCGCTTGCCACTTCCAGTCCTATAATTAATCCGGTGGCTCCCATCATTCTCCGCCGGATCTTCAAACCATCTCTGTGAAGTGAAAGCCCTCCAGCGTTTAGCATGTAGGTAATTGGCGCTTGCCACTTCCAGTCCTATAATTAATCCGGTGGCTCCCATCATTCTCCGCCGGATCTTCAAACCATCTCTGTGAAGTGAAAGCCCTCCAGCGTTACCTGTGTTTTGTCATTTTCCTGCCCCCCCCCTTACCATGCCTAATCTATGTCTCCCCCCCCCCCTTGTCCACTCAGTAACCGCCTCATGTCCCCATCCCTGCCCAGTTTGTTGTACAACTTTGAACTCCCTTACCAGTCTTCAAGATTTCCCTTTTATACTAGATTATCGGGATAGACACAAATGTACCCAGTGATTCATTTTCTCAAAGAGGGTGTAGATATTAATCTGAACCAGAAGTGCCCTTCCAACTCTTGTTGCCCTCTGAGGTCTCACTGACAAAATACGTCATGCATGGGAGGGTACGGAATGAGCATCAACCCACATTTTACACATTTATCTTCGAACCCTCCGATTATCAAGGGACTACAGGAACACAATCTCTAGTGCTCATAAATTTTCTTTCGATACTATGCTTTCAGGCATATCCATTGTCGCGCCCTATACTGCTTCTTCTGTGGCTCACTGAGCTGGTTCAACATTGATTTGCAGATGTACAACTGATGTTTGTTATTGCTTGTTATTCTAATTGTTCTTTTACTTGTGAACATGTTTACTTTTGTTAAAGAACATGTTTTTGTGAAATTTTTTTTTGTTAAATAAAAATTGATTGAAAATAAAAGAACAATGCACGGCATTTTTAATATGTTTATCTCATTTATGGTCCATGGCTTTTTCTCATGGTTGGGTCAGTGCTTTCAACAAAATATGCTTGTAAAAATGAAATATTTAATACCAAAGAATATACTGTAGGTCTGCATAGACTATGAAATTAAAAGTGAGTTTTCACACCAGGCATTAATACCACATAAAACAAGAAAAATGAAGATGTGATAGTGAGCAAATGTAAACCATCTTTATAAATTCATAATGTATAAGCAGAACATGTGTCCCCCCATGTACTTGGGGATTCTACACCTTGTGATAGCAAGCATAATTCTATTGATAGATCGCCAACTTGTTTTTTTTTTTTATTTCTGTGTGTACCAAGAAATACCACTGTACCATGTACCACTGGCACATGTTTGTAGATCAGTGTGTTGGATTGTTATGTGCTTTTTGTTATGTCCGCTGTCAATTTTGTATACCATTTACATCACAGTGTTATGGAGGTCACATGGACTCATCCATTTGGGGGAAGATGCTGCTGTCTAACGAGACAATCATATATATACTTTTTAAGTGATTTTATCTGTTTGTTCTGCTTGTACACTATGCTTTATTGAAGATTGTTTATATTTGCTTTATTTTTTCAAGAGAAAACTTTGCCACATTACAAAATTTGCAAGATGGCAGTTATTTACAATAACTGACAGAAAATATAAATATTAGAACTATAAAATATAGATCAATAGAACTATCATAACGGTGGTATGAAGTAAGATGCAAACTATGTAAGGCTATGTTCACATCTGCTTTCTGCTCTCTTTTGTAAGGATAACCCTTTTATCATCAAGGGCCTATTTCATATGGCCTCACAGTTTGACACCTCAGCAGCCAAGGATGTATGATAAACATCCCGCATTCTAGTAACCATAACATTTAATCCCTGGCACCTAGAATGTCAGTTTTTGCCTCTGAAAGCGGAGAATATCCACTTTAACAACAAAGAGGAGATTCTCCCTATTTGTGCATAAAATATTGGCTTTGATGTAAGTTTTTTATCATCAAAATAAATTTTTATGCAATTTTTCTAAAATTTTACACTGCATTAGGCTGCCCATGTCTTTAAATGCCTTAATGCAGTTTTGAAAAGTGTCTTGCATTTTATTTAGAATATATATGCTTTCCATATAAAAAATTTCCAGAAATTCCTGTCAGGGAAAGGGTTAAATGGAGGGCGGCAGGGTATTCCGCTGTATGCTTATAGTAGGAGGAGATGCGAATGTACAGAGAAGTCAATAATTTCCTGCATGCAGAAGTCTGGGCTGTCTCCCTTGTCAATTATTTGTCCATATTTTGACAGTTAAATGAGTGAGGGAACACCAACAACGTTCGCTCACTGGAGGCCCAGAATGGAAGCCATACAGTCCTCCATAGCCTCTAATGGCCTCAGTCGAGCATATACTTTTTTCACAAGAAAGTAAAATGAAAGAGCTCAGTGTAGTCAATTTTTCAAAAATTTGAACACAGCTTAACCGGTTCGCGACCGCCCGCCGTGTATTCACGGCGGCGGTCACGTTGCGCTGCATGGAGAGGGCTCACGGGCTGAGCCCTCTCCATAGCCGGTATGTCTTTGCTGCATATTGCTAGCACCGATCGCGGGTGTTTTTACACCGTTTTTACAGCTTTGCCGGCAGCCTCAAACAGATAGCGGCGCATGGGCGCCGCCATCTTACCTGGGATCGCCGCTCCCCGTGACGTCATCGATCCATCTCCATGGTAGCCTCGGGTCTTCCGAAGACCCGAGGCTATTTCGTTTTAACCCCTTCATTACAATGTGCTGATAGCACATTGTAATGAATGAGGAAGAAAATCCCCATATACTGCCATACTGTAGTATGGCAGTATATGATAGGATCGATCAGACAACCTAGGGTTAAAGTACCCTAGGAAGTCTGAAAAATAGTATAAATAAAAATAAAAAAAAGTTTAAAAAAAAAAAATTATAATAAAAAAACCTAAAATTTCAAATCACCCCCCTTTCCCTAGAACTGACATAAATATAAATAAACAGTAAAAATCATAAACACATCAGGTATCGACGCGTCCGAAAATGCCCGATCTATCAAAATATAATAACGGTTTTTCAATGCGTTTAACCCCGTAACGGAAAATAGCGCCCAAAGTCGAAAATGGCACTTTTCTGCCATTTTGAGAAATCTAAAAAAATCTATAAAAAGTGATCAAAAGGTCGTACAGTCCTAAAATGATATCATTGAAAATATTATGAAATTTCGCAAACAATTACACCACCCACTGCTCCATACACCAAAGTATAAAAAAGTTATTAGCGCCAGAAGTTGGCAAAATCAAAAAAATTATTTTTGTACAGGAGGTTTTAATTTTTGTAAATGTATGAAAACGTTATAAAACCTATACAAATTTGGTATCCCCTTAATCGTACTGACCCAAAGAATAAAGTAGACATGTCATTTGGAGCGCTCAGTGAAAGACAAGCCCACAAGAAAATGGCGCAAATGCGTTTTTTCACCATTTTCATTGCATTTGGAATTTTTTTCCTGCTTCCGAGTACATGGCATGGAATAATACCATCATTATGAAGTGCAATTTGTTACGCAGAAAACAAGCCGTCACACAGCTCTTTACGTGTAAAAATAAAAAAGTTATAGATTTTTGAAGGTGGGGAGTGAAAAATGGACATGAAAAAACAGGAAAGGGCCCGGTCCTTAACCGGTTAATATACTTATGTATAATGTTTAAAATTTCTGAAATAAGTCTTCTACTGTTCTTTTTTTCCATTTTTTTCCATTCAAGAGTTGATTAATTTAAGAAAGTGGGTACCATAAATCTTAATTTTTATGATACTCACTGTGCTGTCTAGATAGTTTAATAAATGAAAGAAAATAAAATAAAAATAGATTAAGTACTTAGCCTGAAATCAATGAACAGTTAATAAATAGTTAGTATGAACATTATTGATGTCAAAGCATTGTGGACAGTTCTACATCTACAAGTTCATGTGAAATTTGGCCCGTGTGACATGTCTTGATGCCCCCTCCCCTAAAGTCTGCTGCTTTCGAGTCATATTTGACTCTGCCTTATCATTTATGCCTCACTAATTAAGTGATGAATTCCCGTTAAAGAGAAGAAAGTAGCTTTTGCCGACATTCACTTTGTAATAGGCCAAAAATGAAAACTTCTCAATGGAAGACCTTAATGCGCTAAAAGAACCTAGTGAGACATGAGATCACAACGTCATCTGCATATAAGCTAATTTTATATTCCGAAGTATCTGTTTTAATACCCTTTATCTCCTCATTCTGCCTTATAGAGTGTGCCAAGGGTTCAATAAAAAGATTAAAGAGGAGGGGTGACAGTGGGCATCCCTGTCTTGTACCATTCCTTTACTCAAAGCTTCTACTAGAGAAGCCCATTGTGGTTACAACCGTTACAACTATTATACAGACTCATAACCAAAACAACAAAGGTTTCGGGTAGGCCCATATGTCCCATGACTGCTCTCAGGAAGTCCCAGTGCACTCTGTCAAACGCCTTTTCGGCATCAATTGACAGAAGTGCACTGGGAGTCCCCGCTTTACTCGCAATTTGTACCAGATTAACTGTACGTCTAATTGCATCCCTTGTCTGTTTATGTGGCATAAAGCCCAACTGATCTAAGTGTATTATAGATTCTATAACTATCTTTAATCTAGCAGCTAAAACTGATGAGAACATTTTGATGTCCGAGTTTAGAAGGGATATTGGCCTGTAATTTTCACAGCGAGTATTATCCTTTCCTATTTTGGGGATTGTTATTATTGTCGCTTCCGACATTTCTTTTAGGCAAACACCACCTTCCCTAAAGTTGTTAAACAGATTGGTAAGGGGTTGTGCGAGACTGTTTGCGAATTCAATGTAGAATTCATTAACAAACCCATCGGGGCCCGGAGCCTTTGCTCTTTTCAAGTTTTTGATTACGCTAAGTACTTCATCTACAGTAAATCTTGCGCTTAGTAACTCCGCTTTCTCGGGGTCAATTTTGGGGAGGTGCAATGACTTAAAGGAAACCTACCATTTCAAATGGTAGGTTTAAGCTGTAAACACCGAGCACCACGGTATCGCGGTATCGCGGTTTTAACACTTTTTAAACTTTATAGCAGAAGCCGCTTCGGCGCTGCGCGCGACCGGCCTGCGGCATTTCCTATGTAGGCGCGCGCACGATCGTGCGCACGCAGCGCCGAAGCAGTTTCTGCTATAAAGTTTAAAAAGTGTTAAAACCGCGATACCGCGGTTTTAACACTAACGAAACTAAGCACCGGCACCAGCTCACCCTGAGCTGGTGCTCGGTGTTTACAGCTTACACCTGCCATTTGAAAGGGTAGGTTTCCTTTAAGGTATTCATCAATTTGCTCCACATGTGGTTTCTGGAACCCAGTATTACTTTCCAGATTATACAGATCTGAATAGAAATCTGCAAATAGTTCAAGAGTCTTTTGTGGGTCTCTGGTTTCTTCTCCTACTCTATTTTTAATGCACTCAATCCTGTTATTACTTACTTTACCGGCTCTATATGACATAAATTTTTTGGCTTTCTGTCCTAGCGTAAACCTTCTTAGATTGGATTTATAGAGTTCCTCTGTGTATTCATTTATGAAGGTGGTTTGTAGTTGTTTCCGTAAATTATTTAGAGAATCCAAGATTTTCTCATCTCTAGTCTCTTTATGCATTCTTTCTAGGAGATCTATATTTTTTATTAAGTTTAACCTTTCAGAATTGTCCTTTTTCCATTGTCTACTATTGAGTGCCTGAAAGATCCCTCTAATGGTAGCCTTATGGGAGCACCAGACTAACGAGTTTAGCATTTCCACTCCTCCCTTCCCCTCCATACTATTACACAGGTTCTTAATTTTACCTTCTATTTCCGCCCGGTATAGATGCAGTAGCCTTGTTTTCAACCTCCATCTACGTTTACTTTTCCCAATCTCATTGGTATACAAAGAGATTTTAACAGGGGCATGATCTGTCCAAACCATTGACTGTATCGATGACTCCTTTATATTTGCCAATAAGTTTGACCCTACAAGAAAGTAATCAATACGCGAATAGCTCTCATGCGGCTTTGAAAAGAAGGTAAAGTCTTTTTCATTACCGTGTTGGTATCTCCATATATCATGCAGATTGAATTAAACAATCAGCTCTTTAATAGTTATCCGTTTTGCGCTGGTGGTTGCATCCAGTGCAGGGTCCACAATGGCATTGAAGTCTCCCCCAATAATTAATCTCCCTAATTCTGCTTCTTTAATTTTTTTGAGTACCTTATGTAGAAACCTGCGCTGGTTATCGTTGGGTGCATAGACATTTACAAATGTAAATGGGAGATTATTTAAGATACAATTTATTATACTAAATCTACCTTCCTCGTCGCATATTGTTTTATTAATCTGCAGACAAAGGCTATCATGAAATGCAACTAGAACCCCTGCCTTTTTCTTAGCGTTGCAGGCATGATAGACCCTATTAAATTGATCATTCCGCATGTACTAAATGCGTCTCTTGTAGGAACGCAATTTTACACTGTGTACTAAGGATTTCCCTCCAGGCCAAAAACCTTCTCCTGGATGAATTTAGACCCCGTACATTAAGGCTTAAAATATCTACCGTCATTTCACCAAATTAATTTCTTCTTTCACTCCGTCCCCCTGTGACTCCTCCCCCTCCTTAACCTCACCCCATTTACCCAATGATCCATAGAGGAAGGATTTGTCCTCCCACGTCACAGAAAGCTTTAAAAATTCATGAAAGGTAAGAGAAAGGGCGCGGGAATAGAAAGTGCCATACATAATTTTAACAGACCAAAACATTAAACAAGTGCTTATAGTAGGAGAAAATAGTACATTCCTGGCGCGTAGTTTCTCCAGGAATTGGTGTGACATTGATAGCTTTTACAGTCACTATCCATGTATAGGACGCAACAGGCTTTGCGGATCTTGCGGCGAGGTTTAAACTTTATTCCATACTAAGTCCAATTTTTGCGGGAGTTGTAGTCCTTCTGTCTTTGACTCATCTACTGGCCATCCCCAGGATTTTAACAATTTTTCAGCTTGTGAGACTGAGGCACATATATGTGTTACATCTTCATACACAAAAATCAATTTTAGGGGAAAGCCCCATCTGTAACGAACGTTTCTTGACTGCAATATAGTGGTCAAATTCCTGAATTGCCTTCTTTTATTTAAAGTGCCAAATGAGACGTCTTGTAGCACCTTAATGTCCTTATACTTATCTGGCACATTTTTCTTTGACTTCACTGCCTGGATGAATTCGTCTTTTACATGGAAATAATAGACCGTGGCAATAATATCTCTCAGGGCATCGGTAGGGGCTAAGGCAGGTTTTCTTATTCTGTGGGCCCTGTCAATCATAAGGTCAGTATCCGTTGCATCCGGTAGATATGCTTGCATCAGATCCCATATGTATACAAGGATGTCTTGGTCTTTTATACTTTCAGGGACCCCTCTAAGCCGTACATTATTTCGCCTTGAACGATCTTCTAGCTCAATGATTTTTGCTTCCTGGAGCTCCAGCTTCTCCTGTTGTACTCTGAGAACTTCAATTAAGTCATTACACGTCTGTGCGATATTGCTTGCTTCCTCTTCTACCTTTGCAGTGCGCTCCCCCAACTGTGCAACCTCCAGTTTGATTTCTTTGGAGAGTGATTTCATGTCGAGATGTATTTTCTCATAAAATTTATCCATTATGCGTTCCATTGAGGCCTCAATATTGCTACCTGAAGCCGTGCTAGGGGGACCCTGGCTGCATGGAGATGAAAGAGCTTGGACTTCAATAGAACTGTCACCAATGTCTCCTCCTTGACAGTCCTTCCCTTTTTGGGGTGTAGACGTGCTTCCCTATACTTTATTTTTATTTTTCCTTAGGCTCGGTGGATAGTAGCTTGTCATTTTGGCGTCTTTTTTTGGGCTCTTCCTCGATCTGCCCATGTGATCAAGGCGTGGTGCGTACCAATATATAGTGTTCACTTATCAGCGCTTATAAATAGTAGATTCGATCACATCCCCTTGTATGAGTAGCTAATACTGTGTTTTATATATACGTCAAGTATCAATTTTTATAAATTAGTAAGATACTGTTCCACAGTTGTGGCTCCTTCAAAGTTATTGAGCAGGTTTTAATAGTATTTCAGAGCAATTTATTACTGGACACAGCGCTATGGTTAGTCACCCTTTAGTGCCCCTGTGTAGGTGAAGGTTATCACTGAGCACAACGTTTCAATAAGGTTCGTATACAGATCCTCAGTTGTGGTTTCCTCAGAGTTATTGATCGAGTTTTAATCTTGCCTTCAGGCTGGATACTGCTGAGCACAGCGCTATGGTTAGTCAGCATCTAATACCCCTTCATAGGTACAGGTTATCACGTGAGCTGGGCACAGCTTACGATTATCATTGGTATATCTTAAGGGGGGGCTGGTATACCTTTGGTAGCACACTTCTATGCACAATACTTAACACAGTCTCACGCATATACACATATTAAGTGACACGGACACGGAATCCCCTGATTGCACAGTCAATAGACAGGTATAGTTAGTTAGTAACTTGTTAGTTGTCTGGACGGTTGATAGTACTAAGTACTGGTTAGTTGCATTTAATAGCAGTTAGTAGAAGTATTCAGGTTTTTTACGGTGCCTTTCACCTACTCACACTACTTGTCATAACGCTGCGGCTCCGTCAAGTTGCTCAGTGTAATTCATACATCCGGTTTTCACCTCCTGCTGCGGCACCCGCTTCTATGGAGCCTCCGATCCACCGAGCCTCCTTCCCCCCGGCTGCAGATCGTACCTCCACACACTTCTCTGTCCACGATCTGGGGCCTCACACCTCCCGGCCGCCGTCTTGAAGCTAGGGTCTTGACCTCCTCAGCACGGTGACGCTCCTTAGCCTGCTGCATATACTTCACACTTTACACTTCATCCGGACCCTGATAGATGCTCCCGCTTGCCAGCTCACCGCACACCGCTATCGTCAAGCAGCGCCGCGCTCGCCGGCGGCATGTCAGCACGTCATCACGGAAAGAAGTTTTCTATATTTGGGTATTCAAATAGGTCGGACCCTAGATGAAACTAAGAGATTGAATAGCCAGCAGCTATTGGAAAGGGTTAAAGACCTCTGTAAAAAGGGCTCCTTGATAGTGACATCCCTACCCGACAGAGTCTTCTATATTAAACAAAATATTCTTCCGGTAATTCTCTATTTTCTTAGAAGTATTCCTGCTCCTTTACCTAGACAGATAATTAAGGACATCGAGGCGTATATAGCTCTTTGGGCCAGGGCATATAAAAAAAGCTAGAATTTCTAGGCGGGTCATGTACTGTCCTAAAAATTTGGGAGGCGCAGGTCTCCCCAATATAGCGTGTTACCAAGAAGCCGCCCTGCTAGAACCTATTAGGAAGTGGTGGTGGGGAGGTGACTTGCAAGATAGGTGGATGAATATTGAGTTAGAAATGGCTAAACTCCCGACACTTAAATCCCTGCTGGTAGGGGAATTCTTGGAGCTTAAAGGGAAAAAAAGTCTAGGGACCATATGTATAGATACTTTGGAAACGACACGCTTAACAGTACACGCCTGGAGAAAATACTGTAAAGTAATGGGGAATAAGGTAAAATTCTCCCCCAAAACCATAGATTTAGAATCAATACAAACCCTCTCGGAAAATTTGGATCTGGCGGACTGGATTAGGGCCGGTATTCATAATTTGGAACACTTGAGGGAGGATGGTAGGTACTTAACCTTTGAGAAACTGAGGGAGAAATACAACTTGAAGTCCTCAGAGTGGCTTACTTATCATAGGCTGAGCTCCATAACGCATTCCTTAAAGCATTTTTTAGTAGAGCAGGAAGGCCCTAGGCCTAGATTTCTGACATTCCTAGACTTGGTCAGAGGTACGGGGGGGACTTCAGCAGCTTATAAGGACATTATACTCCGCTACGGTAGGGGTAAATAGTCCTATATGTTGAAATGGGAGAAGGAACTAAACCTGACCCTATCAGAGGAGCAATGGCTAAAGGCAATCTGGAACTCAAATAAAAACCTGCTCTGTACAAATCATATTACCAACTTGTTCAAATTGCGTACCAGATGGTATCTGACCCCCCAAAAATTAGCCAGAATAAATTCGGATTGTACTGACCTTTGTTGGAGGGGTTGCATGGCCACTGCGACAACGGTACATATGTGGTGGGAGTGTGCCCAGCTGGCCATCATTTGGAATTATATCTTTGAGCTCATTTCGAAAATATGCAATACCCCCCCCCCCCCCCATGTCCGGTTCTCGCTCTTTTGGATATCTATACCAGCAATTTTTCCGAACAAGAAAAATGGTTGATCAGTAGGCTATGTGCGGTGGGGAGATTGGTAATTGCTAAACAGTGGAAATCACTAAATTGTACAAACCTAGATATAATAAGGGAAAATATGAACGAGTGTTACCACTATGAGAGCTCTATGTGGGAGTACGGTTTAATACATAAAAAGAACTTCAAACGAAATTGTGAAGGTTGGCTAAAGCTGATATTCGAATGTAGCGAAGGGTTCCCTAGGAGTGCTGTACTGATAGTATAGTACTCCTGGAGTAGAAGTACCATAGTACGCAGCCCTAACTGACCAACTCATAATATTAATAGTTGAAACTGTATTTAAGGCGTCCTCAGCTAGCTGATAAATATCCTCCCCTAGGACACTTGGGAGAATATGACGTTGCCCTTTATTTTATTTTTTTATTTTTTTATTTTTATTTCTCATTTCCTTTCTTCTTCCCGGCCCCAGCATCTGCATTTTCATTCTTATCTACAACTTCTTTTTGCCCAAGCTAGTCTTCTCTGTGTTTTCCCAGCTAACTCTGTAATCCAATCTATCCTTAACCCCTTAATGACCGACCTATCGGGAATCTACGTCGGTCATTAAGGGTACGGAGCTGCGTCAGAAGAAGATTTCGGGACATCGGGTCAGTATAGTGCCGTTGTCGGGCTGTGATATCACAGGCCAGACCCGGCACTAACACCCGGGATCGGAGTTTTTCCCCTTACACGCCGCGGTCAAGCATGACCGCGGCGTGCAAGTGTGTCCCCCGTGGATCGGACCCCCCCGGTGTTCTTACCGGGGGATCTGATCCCTCCTGCCGCTTCCCCGGGTCCCGACGAGTGACCCGAGGCTGTCGGCTCCTCTTCTCGCCGGGTTCTGCCTTCCTGGCAGGACCCGGCTGTAAGTAACTGAGCATGCGCGGCATGCTCAGTTACTTACACTATACACTGCAATACAAGTGTATTGCAGTGTAGAGGCTTGAATAAGTGATCGGATGATTGCTTGTTCAAGCCAAAAGGTGGAAAATATGTGAAAGTAAAAAAAAAAAGATTAAATCATTTTATAATAATAATTAAATAAATAAATAGAATAACGTCCCATAATCTCCCCAGTTACACATATAATGCAAATACAGTATATAAAACACACGAAAAATGTACATATTTGGTATCACCGTGTCCGTATTAATCTGTACAATCTGTACGCTCGGTGAACGATGAAAAAAATAACTACGAAAAACTTCCCGTAATATACAATTTTTCATCAAACACCATCACAAAAAATGTTCTAAAAAGTGATCAAAAAAAGCTAAGTTCCCTAATATGATACGACTTAAAAGAACAACTCTTTTAGCAAAAAATCAGCCATCAACCAGGTCTGACAACAGAAAAATACAGAAGTTATGGCCCTAAAAAGTTGTCAATAGTAAAAACAATGCGATTTTCTCCAATATTGGTTTTGCTCAGGATAATTGAGCAAAGCTAAGAAAAACTAAATAAATGAGATATCACCGCAAACGTAGTGAACTAGAGAATAAAGATAAAATATTATTTTTACATTACAGTGAGCGGGGGAAAAAAAAATGCTAAAAATGCAAAATAAAAATTGATGATTTTGTTTGTGTCCCCCTTGAAATAGTTAATAAAATCTCATGAATAAGCTATAGACCCCCTACATGAATTATCTATACATTGTATCTCATCCCGTAAAAAATAAGCCCTCATATGTTTGCATTACCAAAAAAAAATAAAAATGTATAGGTAGTACAATGTGACAATACAAATCTGCTGTGAATGGCGCCTCCATTCATTCTATACTCGGCCGTGCGCCCGTACAGAAGTTTACCGCCACATATGGGGTATCAGTACACTCGGGAGGAATTGGGCATCAAATGTTGCAGTGCGTTTCATCATTTAATTTATTCTGAAACTGTCAGTTTGGCCTAAATGAATGTATTTTCCAAAAGAATTCCATAGTTTCTAAATCGCAGGTCCATATTGTTTTAACCCATGTAAAAAACACTTAAAGGGTTAATGGACTTAATAGAAGTTGTTTTAAATACATTGAGGGGTGAAGTTTCTATAGTGGGGTAATTTATGGGGTTTTACTATTATTTAGGCCTTACAAAGTCACTTGGAAGCTGAGTTTTCCCTCAAAATGTGAGTTTTGGCAATTTTCATGAAAATGAGAAAAATCGCACCTAAAGTTGTGCACCTCATAACATACTAGAAAAGTGAGAGGATGCATAAAATATCATCCCAACATAAAGCAGACATTCCGTAAATGTAATTTATCAAGCTTTTTGGGTAGTTTTACTTCCTGTCTGGAAAGCAGAACATTTCAAACTTGGAAAATGAAGAATTTTTACAAACTTTTGCCAAACTTGTTCCAAAGTTATAACCAATTATCGTGAGACATGTCAGATTTGAAAAATCGAGTCTGATCATTGAGCTGAAAACTAGTGTTGGTGATAAGGGGTTAACTAAGATGTCCTTCTAATTCTTCTGTCTCCTCCTTTCACCTCTGGCTCTCCTCTCTGCCAGTCTCTCCCCTAGTTACCCATTGTGCAGCGAATTCAATTTAAAATACTAACCATGACATGCAAAGCTGTCTACAACCTGTCCCCTATATATCTCGGTACTCATCAACCAAAAACCGTCCCACGTTTAATCTTCATTCCTCACAGGACCTTCAGCTTTCCCTCTATTACCATCTTCTCTTCTTACAACCCATCAAGAACTTCTTCTGTGCATCTCCCATACTCCTGAACTCTCTACCAAATTACTCTCTACCAAAATGTGTCAGACTGCCCCCCACTTTCCAAACCTTTAAACGTAGCCTGAAAACCCACTTGTTTAGGACTGCCTACAATTCACAATAACTGCACTGCTCTGCTCCCTCACCTTGTGTCCCCATCTTGCCTCCCATATAGAATGTGAGCTCCTTCCGCTTGTCTCCTGATTTGTACTCGCATTTGTTCTTGTCTTAATGTAATATATGTAAACCCTAACTGATTGTACAGAACCATGGAATTAATGGTTGCTCTATAAATTAATAATAATAACAAATAATAAATCATGTAGCTGGAGTCATTTGTAGAACACCACAAACCTGATGTGAAAAATTAGGAAATCCACATCAGCCTATGTTTTGCCTTTTATCTACCTCATCACAATCTTTTTTTGGTAAGCGGCAAAGGGGGCCAAACCTGGTGGAGTACAAAAAGTTACAAGTCAGTGGTTTATGCGTTTTTATAAACCAAATAGGCGTTAACAAATACTCCTTGACTGAGGTTCATAGGAGAACTGTGAAGTTATAGCAACTGACCACAACTCATTTGGCAAACTCTGTGTGGTGCTGCGGAATCTGTGTGCACTCTATAAATTACTGAATTATTATTAATAATTACCAATGATTTTTCAAACTAAGCAGAGTTTAATAATAAAGTATATTAAAAAAAATTTAATGGCACACATGGACATTTTTTAGGACAGTTTGACCATTCCATTAAAAAGAAGAGCATGTACTCATCAGAATTTCTTTTCACAGATAATTCACATACTATAGTTTATGAGGGTCAGTGAAAACCATTTTCCGTTTGGATGCAAAAAGGATGAAAATTTCTGTGTTTCACAGCTGAAAATTGGTTCAGTTTTGTGATTTAAGCAAGTTAAATAGCATAGCATATAAAATAACATAAATTCTACATGTATTGTACATACCTAGAGTGTTTTCCAATTTCAGGCTCTTTTACACATGTTGCATGTTGTAAAAATAGGAAATGGCTTTAAAGAAAAAAGGCTACCTGTATATGAATGTGTGCAATATCTGGCCAATTGACCTGTTGTTTGTGGTCCATGTGTCATTACGTGTGAAGACCAGTCCGGTGTTGAAGATAATAGAAAGGGAATGCCTGAGCTTCAAACATGAGCAGAAATAGGACCTTTATCAAGACTTGTGGCTTGTGCCACAGTTATGTGTGTGAGATAAATTAAAAACATGGGGCCAAATGAAAAATGTAAAAAACATGGGTCATTGAAAAACTGGTTGTAGAAAGACTTCATCTTCAGTGCCCCAATGCATCAAGCTTCAAAATTCTTTTAATGAAAGGGTGAAACATTTCTGTAATATTTGTCTTGGTGTAGTGCTGATTCACCATGAACTTTTTTTGGATATGGATGGGTAATGGTAGGCCAGCCTTGTAGAAGTAGTTTGCACCCAACTCCAATTTATAGGTGCTGCTCCAATAGACTGTTTTTTGCACCATAAGATGTCTATTGGTGTCCTATAGTATCTGACTGTAAGATAATAGAAGGGGCAGATACCGTTTTCTGATGTATCAGATGACTTTTCTATTTTTTCAACAACTGTTTTTATTCAGTGTTTTACATGAATTTACAGACTTCAAATGAAACATATCATCATTTGCTATTAAGATAAGTTTTTATCTTCTTCAACAGTGCTGTGACTTTCTATACTGGTAGCAGTTTTTAAACTTCTTATAAGTGTCCTTAAAGGAAGTAGTCCTTGTAGCAGTCCAGCTGTAACGCCGATATTCATAAGTGCAAACAGTATTGTGTTACACCTATTATTATCATTGAAAATATCCCGTACATTCACTGTAACATGAAAAGATGGCTATCATTGGCCATAATTACTCATTCGTGACTCATCCTAATCTATCTTCTTCTGAAATTTGGTGGATAGACAGATGCCTGTTTCCAACACGAGAACCAGAAACAATTATCCACCTAACAAAACAAAGATATTATGACCTGGGAGCAGTGGTAAATAAAGATTACAAAATATAGTGGGCAGTTTATTCATGAAAGAAAGGACTATCTAACGATAGGGACCATTCTCTCTTGTATTTCTGGTATTTTTTTTCCTGGTAAGATATATATGTGTAATATACGCAACAAGTGTTTATTAGTCCTATGATTTCTTTTATGGTAGGATACTCTTTCTCCTTCCAATGTCTCATAATGACTAGTTTTGTAGCCATTGCTATACGTACTATTATCTTTGTAGTGAGCACAGGGAAATTATCTATTCCCATTAGCAGAAGAGCATTGGGCGCTGAGAGTGTGGTCCCTGAGCCTGTACTGGAGGAGATCAACGTAAATGATTCATTCCAAAGACTGTTTATAACAGGCCCATAAAGTGTAAAGAAGTGATCCTCTCCCCCCACATTGCCGACAACAGAACGGCTTGATGTGGGGAATGCCTCATACCTCACCTCATGCGGCTCTTCACTATTGCTTCTTGTTGACCTACGCATCTAAGTGTGGTTTTGGTTACGTTTATAGCTTTCAGCTAATGCTTGTCTGAGAAAGACATGTGTGGATCCTCTTCACATTTTACCATGTATGGGAGTTTCTGAAAAATTGCTTTGCCCCCTAGTATGTTATAAAAGAATGATATGCCTCTTATGGGGCTTTTGTCTTTTTGTAAGATGTCCAAAAGTATTTTGTTAACTGCTGGTAGTGTAGTAGGTGCGTTTGAATTCTTATGTATTTATAGAAGTCAGACTCTGGGGATGAGAATTTTTTTTGTGAGATGGTGAAAGGGAACTACTTTGTCATTTACCATAAGATCTGCTATAGAGTGTATCCCATTATAAAACCAAGAGTTAATGTTCAGGTGGTCTAGGTGTAAGTTTAGTATCTGTATCGGGATTAGTTGGGGGGCTATGGTTATTGTGTTTGTTTGTTGGGGAATGAAGGTTTGCCAAGCCTCATCCACTGCTCTAATAGTATAAAGTTTAGATCTTGTCTTCCACACAAGAGATAAAATTCTGCTTTGAAGAATACAATTCTTTTGATATATAAGAATATTTGATATATATTTGATATATATTGCACCTCCCCTTTTCCTCCGAGTCCCTTCACCAATGTAAAGACTGGACCAAAATAGCTGCATAGTTATAATCCTTCAGGTCCAGGAGGCCAAGGCCACCACAGGATCTGGATCTAGTCAGTGTATACTAACATGGTGCAGGAGAATAGTCATGTATAAGATGATGGTATTACCAAAATACCTACATTTACTGCATACCCTTCTGGTCCCCATTCCAAATACATTATTTACCAAGACCAGAGCGCAATTGAGTACATTTATATTGCAAGGTAAGAAACCAAGGGTGGCATTGAAAATCCTTTCAATGAGTAGTAATCAGAGGACAGCAAATGCGTCAATAGAACTCCCAGTTGACTCTGTCAAAAACCTTTTCGGGCATCGACAATTATAAAGGCTGCTGATATCTTCTTATGCTCACAGTGCTGTAATAGGTTAATGATTCTCCTAGTATTATCCATTGCTTGCCGAGAAGGTGTAAATCCTGCCTGATCTGGAGAAACAAGGAAGGGTAGGACTTTCTTTGACTGGTTCACGCCCGCCCGCCATGCATGGAGAGTGCATGGGCTGTGCCCTCTCCATAGTCGGTAAGTCTTTGCTGCATATTGCCAGCACCGATCGCAGGTGTTATTACAGTGATCACTGCCAACAAAGCTGCCGGCAGCCTCAATAAGATGGGAGCCGCCCCTAAGATCGTCGCTCCCCATGACGTCATCGGGGAGCGGCGATCCGTCTCCATGCTATTTTGTTTTAACCCCTTCATTTCCTCCTCATTCATTACAAGGCACATTGTAATGAATGAGGAGGAAAATCCCCATATACTGCCATACTACAGGATCAATCAGACAACCGAGGGTTAAAGTACCCTAGGGAGTCTGCAAAAATAGTAAAAAGAAAAATAAAAAAAGTTTAAAAAAAAATTATAATAAAAAAACCTAATAATTCAAATCCCTTTCCTTTCCCTAGAACTGACATAAATATAAATAAACAGTAAAAATCATAAACACATTAGGTATCGACACGTCCGAAAATATATTAACGGTATCAATGCGTTTAACCCCCGTAACGGAAAATAGCGCCCAAAGTCGAAAATTTTACTTTTTTGCCATTTTGAAAAATATTTTAAAAATCTATAAGACGTATCATGGTATCATAGTATATAAGGCTGGAAGGAGACGCAAGTCCATCAAGTCCAACCTTTAAGAATTAAATAAATGTTTTATCCCCATAACCCGTGATATTTTTTCTCTCCAGAAAGTCATCCAGGCCTCTCTTGAACATGTACATAGAGTCCGCCATAACACCCTCCTGCGGCAGAGAGTTCCACAGTCTCACTGCTCTTACAGTAAAGAACCTTTGTCTATGGTGATGGTAAAATTGCCTCTCCTCTAGGCGTAGAGTGTTCAAAAGGTCGCACAGTCCTAAAAATGATATTGAAATATTATCAAATGTCGCAAAAAATGACACCACCCACAGGACAGGAGGTTATAATTTTTGTAAATGTATGAAAACATTATAAAACTTATACAAATTTGGTATCCCGTGACCGTACCGACCCAGGGAATAAAGTAGACATGTCATTTGGGGCGCACAGTGAAAGCCGTAATATCCAAGCTCACAAGAAAATGGCACACATGCGTTTTTTCACCATTTTCATGGCATGGAATATTCAATACCATGACTATGAAGTGCAATTTGTTACGCAGAAAGCAAGCCGTCACACAGCTCTTTACGTGTAAAAATAAAATAGTTATAGATTTTTGAAGGTGGGCAGTGAAAAATGGAAATGAAAAACCAGGAAAGGGCCCGGTCCTTAACCGGTTAATCTATTTGCTGACAATTTAGTGTAGAGTTTCACATCATCATTTAATTGCGAAATCGGCCTGAAATCGGCCTGAAACTAGCCGGTCTGTCTGGTGTTTTCCACGGTTTATGGAGTGTTACAATAATTGACTCTAGCATTGTTTTAGGGAATTCTCCTCTCTGTGCTGCTAAGGAGTAGGTCTGTAATAAATAAGGGGAGAGAATATTTGAGAACTTTTTTGTAATAAGCCCATGGGTGCCCATCCAGTCCCGGTGATCTTTTGAGAGGTATGGATTTAATTGTGGCAATGATTTCCTTCTCCGTTATCGGGGAGTTAAGTTCTAGTAACTGCTATTCTGTCACTCTGGGTAGATAAAGGTTGTCTAAGAAGTTTGTGGAGTGTGATTGGAGAGTTAGCCACCACCTGACCAGGTTAATAAAACCCCCTGTCAGGGAGGGGCTAGGCCTCTTGAGTTCCATAAACCTCTTAGAGCACAAGCTCTTTTTCCAGAAGGCTCTTTTGAGCACAGGCTCTTACCACAGAGAGGAGGAAGAGAGAGAGAGACAGTGTTAGTCCACCACAAGGGCTAACACTCAGCTAACCCCAGGACAAGAGCTGCAGCATCCAAAACTGGACACAGCTCTATCCCAGCCTGCATCTTTTCCTCAGGCTGGTGAACCATACCTGAGGACTACTATCCATGACCACTCCAGTACCAGTTCTGCTGTGAATCGTTTAGGCCCATTATCTGTGGTTGTTCTAATAAAGAACCGTGAGTTATTTTGTATAGCATTTTTAGAGAGAAAAAGAAGTGTGCTATACTGGACCCAAATCCAATTTAAATACAATTTAATCTTTATTATACAATATATGAAATACACAACTGTAAATTTAAAATCACTTAAAATGTCAAAAGAAGACACAGGATGGAGTGGGCAATAGCTCAACTCCAACCACCACCCCTAACCACAAATGTATGGACAATATACAAAATCAAGTAAATATCAAAGTATGCAATACAAAAGTAGTAATACGTTGCAGTGGCTGGAATAAACAGAAAAGTGCTACCAATACAAAAGATGTATGCATCCAACTAGTATATGGGTGGAAACACGACTCATATGAAGTCACCTGCCAGAAAGAGATCCAAAGTTCTCAAAACATGTGCAACATAACCTATAGGGCAAAGTGCAAGTACCATGTAATGGTAAAATATAGGCAGCAACCGAGTAAAACTGGGCCTGGCCAAGCACCCATTTTGTATAGCGTTGCCTCTGTGTGGTTTCTGGTTACGGCTGTCACCACCACAGGCTCGCCATCCATCATAGACATTAGGTACATCAGCCTCTCCCTCCATATTTCTTGCACACACCACCTGCTGGAGACCTGCCAGGCTGTAGGACAGCCCTCTGCTCCCCATGTAAAGCACCGTGACATCAGCGTGCCTAGGCAGCAACCACCAGCCACTCCAGTATTCTGGGCCCCAGCTGCCTCCAGCCCCCAAGAAAAGGCTAGGCCTCGGTAGGGGATGTTGCACTACCATGACCCCTCTCTTTTTCTTACGATAGGAGGATATAATTATATGCGGGTAATATCTTGTATGCTCGTGTACTATCTTGGGGGGATTTGTGGTCTGTATATGTGTTTCATGGATACAAACTATATCCCCTTTACTGCCCATTACATCCCTCCATACCTTAATGCCTATCTCATTTGTTGCTTTTCCTCTCCTATACAAATAAAACTGGCCCTCTGATCTTCTGAGCAGCTGATAGTTAAACCCTTCCCAGGTCTTACCAACTGTTTAACAACTCCAGTATAACAACTGGATACGTCAGTTATCAGTCATTCTGCCGTTGGCCTCCCTTGCATAATCCTATGGGGAAGGACACTCCGCCCATGTTCTTCTTGTGTTCTACCCTGACTGTATCTCTGGATCTCGTTCTGGCTCTTTCAATTTCTTTTTATGGAATACCCCATGACTCCATGACTTTGAAGCCTTCCTCCAGGGAGCGAATTGGTATGATGGAGTTCTGCCTTTTCACCAAAATCTTTGTGGGGAAACCCCATCTGTATGCTATTTTGTGATCTCCCAGGAGAGCAGTAACTGAAGTGAAGTTCCTTTTAGCTTGCAGGGTAGCCGCTGATAACTCCACATATAGCTCTATAGATTCGTAGGGACTCCGTAGGGTTGCTAGTTTTCTTGATTAGTATAATAATTGCTTCTTGACGTGGTAAAAGGAGAACCTAGCAAGCATGCCTCTGGGCATCATTTCTGAGAGGTTGTTCGGTTTGGGAACCCTATTGGCTCTGTCATCAGGATCTTCTGGGGTATAGTTGGCCGGGATATTAGATCTGTTTGAGTCCTGTGAATTCAAATCATACAGGTCCTTTAATTTTTGTTTGGCTGGACTATCTGATGGGGACCTCGCTGACTCAGATATGGTAGAGGCCAGAGATGACATTTGTATCGGGTTGTGCCTGGAAGGAGAGTGCATATGGCTCAGCTTATCTGAGCGGTAAGGGGCCCGTGCAGCTGACCCTGTATGGTGTGCGGAGCACAGGCTCCATCTCTTATAACCTCAAACATGGTGCCAGAGTTCAGGGATCTCAAACTCTTACCGTCCAGCTGTGAGAAGGTGAGTCAGGGAGACGATCCTCTGCTTGCCAAGCATGAGTTTTCTCCGGCGCCATCTTGCTTCCGCGCTGCCGTGGAAGAACTGCTCTTTGTGTTTGGGCGCTTGTTCTTTAGCCCCTCTCTTTCTCCCGTGTGGCGCCCCGGTGCTTTGTAGCATGATGCTGCTCGGTTTGGATGGGTGCCACTCGGTTAAGTTGCTTCTTTGGGAGGCCACTTAGTGGAGCCCTGGACTCATATGGCCATGTCTCTCGGCAGTCAAGCCACGCCCCTCCTCAGATTACTTTTTATTCCTTGAAAATCTTTTCAAAAGTCTTGGGTTGTCTTATACACTGGGTGAAGTTGGGTTGGGGATGGCTGCGGCTCACGCACCATCACGCACCCTGGCTGGAGTGAGGAAGAGATCGACCTGACCGGCATTGATGAGAAGAACCGGGAGGCCCCCTTAGAGAGGGTGTTCCCCAGCCCCAGGTAACCAACAAGAGGACCAGCGGCAGTACAGAGCAACGATGATCAAGAGGATAACCGGAGTAGGAGGACGAGGAGGTTCCCTGCTCCCATTGGTGCCCCTGCACACAAACCACTAGCAGCGCAGGCGAGATGGAGGAAAAGGTCAGTGGTCAATGTTGACACTGCGGTGCAGTGTCTGAGACCAGCGGCCCTTGAAGTTGTTTCAGCCCTGACACATGATCTCTCCTTTCTCCTGTTGTTTGGTGTCTGGCACCCTGTAGGACCTGATCCCTGCCAGGGACCTGTAGGCAACTCTGGAGCTTACTTGCATTGAGAAGGCAGCTGATCTGTCACCTTGACAGCTTCTGGTCTTTGTAAGACCCAAGGCTGTAAGCTTTCTGCTAAATTTGTTACAATTTGTTACAAAATTCGGCATTTTGAAACAGTCAAAAGGCCATAATGTCCTCAATATGGTTGCAATGAAAACATAATCTCATCTTGCAAAAAATGACATGTCACATCATAAACTGAAATATGCTAAAGTTCTTTGCGACAGAAGATGGCAAAATGATTATTTTTTTTGTACAGAAGGTTTTAATTAATTCAAATGACCATACTTTTAACAAATGTGCATTGGAAGAGTCTTATATGGCAAGTATATCCCAACCTTTATATTTATACTTGAAAGTTTGAATTGATTCTAGAAACATGTTATAATTGGTTTTTATCCTCATTAAAATTTGCTAAAGCCCTTTACTCCTTATACTTTTCATTGTTCTTCTATTGTCTTCATGTTTCTCTCAGTAGGCTACATCTAAAATGTATAATTTATTATGGCATTGAGTAGTGGTGGCAAACCTATGGCACACTTGCCAGAGAGGGCACGTGCACCATCTCCTTCTTTATATTTATCATTGGAGTTCCGGCCAGGCAGAACTCCAGGGATCTATCTCACTGTAAGCTTCTCTGTTCTCACTAGTTTTGTCTTAGAGAAACAGCAGTAGGTCAATGGGACTGTACTCCCCGTCCACCCCTGCAGCCCGGGAAAACCAAGAGTGAGGCAGAATGGTCAGGAGCGTACTGCAGCAGCCTGCCCAGAATGCAGTCACTTAGTACCAGGGAGTTCACAGGCAGCAGTGTGTGTATGTGCAATGAAGGTGATTTATTCTAGTACTTTGTAAGGTATGTGTTTGGTTGTTTATTTATTGGGGAACTATTGTGATTAATTAATTCATATTAATTAGTTTTTGGATTATACACACGGGCATGTATTGCTTGGTAAGTAAATTCTTGAGGGGATATATAAGTTTGCACAGGCACAGACTATATGACAGCCGTGACACCGCCCTCACTCTATGGTGTTCATCGGCGGGCCAGTCACAGCTGACTCCAGTTATTATTGGTTATACAGGTATTTATATAAGAGCAATTTCAGACATCTTTTACCCCTGAGGAAACCACTATAGGTGGGGCATCTCCAGCCCCTTTACTTTACACTACTTTACACTGATGAAGCTGGGTGCGAAATGCGTCAGGGTGTCGGGCGGTCTGACTAGGTTAGGCAACATGGCGACTGGTGGGTACTTAATTTGGTACCATATTGTTAATTAGGTTAGCAATATTGTGATGATGCATAGGTACATGATTGGACTTTTGATATTATTAGTTGAGTGATTTTGATATGCGGTACCGCATCGCTTATCTGTTGTGTGGATCCTTAGTACTTTGGAAAATCTTTTTACCAGTGCCTATGATGTCATTTCTTGTTTTATGTGTTGCCTCTCCATGGATGTTCACACTCTTCGTGTTGTTTTGCTTTGTGTTTTTAGGTCCTTTTTAATGGGGTATTTTTAGTCAGATAATATTTTGTGATGTAATTTATGAATAAATTGTGCAATAAAGACTTGTTTTCATTCACAAAGTCTTAATTATTTTCAGTTATGGAGATATGATAGAACTTACCATACATAATCGAGTATAAGCCTAGTTTTTCAGCACAAAAAATGTGCTGATAACCCAAACTCGGCTTATAACCGAGTAAAATAAAATATATCAAAACTCACCTTTCTGGCTTCCCCCGCTGCTGGCTATATATTGGGGCAGGGGGATGTTTATATACTGGGGCAGGGGGCTGGCTATATACTGGGGGATATGGGGTGACAGGCTGGGGGCCTCTGCTGGCTATATACTATGGGGCAGGGTCCGGCAGGCTATATACTGGGGAAGCTGTGACCAATGCATTTCCCACCCTCGGCTTTTACTCGAGTGAATAGGTTTTCCCAGGTTTTTGTGGCAAAATTAGGGGCCTCAGCTTATACTTGAGTCTGCTTATACTCAGTTTGTCAGGATCTCCTGACAGTAGTAATGATACAGCATTGATACTTATGTGTATCCTTGTGGTTCAAGATTGTTTGGTTTTCCACTACTTTACACTGTTCGGTACGCCACAGATCTCCATTTTGGTATATTCAGCTTCCATTTATGTATGTTGTTGCCAGTCGGACCTGATGTATTTAGTTGGTTGTACTTGGGCTTTGCTTTTCTTGCACTTTCTACATATTTGCCCATCCTTGTTTATGACTTTTGACCTTACTATTGTGCTGTTAATCTTTTTTTATAGGGATTGTTACAGTGTCTAGGGGGTGGGGCTGCATTAGGAGACTATTTAAGCATTATTGGGTCCTGCTGTCTCCTATGGATTTTTTATTGGGTACATAAGCAATTTCTTTTATTTTTGTGTGATGTTTATATTTTTGTTTATGAATTTTAAAAGAAATTATTTTGTTGCTCCATTACATATGGCTGCTTGTGTATTCAAATGGATTATTGCCATGTGTCAAGTTATTTACATATTAGTTTATATGGCATTCTATATAAGTGCTCATTAATATTATACCACATATTATACCAAAACACAAAAAAAGACAGCTGTCCATGGCCACATATATGTACTTTCTTTGTCTCGGCTCATATATATATATATATATATATATATATATATATATATATATATATATGCCTTAAGACAGCTAGACAGCTGTCATATGTAGTGACTTGATTCCAAATTCACCTGCCTGGTTCCTTGTAACTTTGCTGTTCCATGCCCCAAACCCTGCGCTGGGTCACTCCCGGCCGGCCATGCCCCCACTTCAGGCCCCACTGGCATGAAGGTGGCGGATTGGGGTAAATAATCGCAATTGCTAGCAATAACTCTGATGTGGCACAGAGGTCTTTAAAAGGTTCACCATCACTGGCATAGAGAGTGTACTTGGTCTGCAAAAATGTCTTGATAGGTGAAACATATTAATATAAGATCCTTAAAAATATCAGGACCCTAAAGTTTGTCAGCAAAATGTTAATAAGATAATGACATCATGATTTGCCGACTTGCCTTGTTTTCATAAAGAATTATCCTGCCATCTCATCTTCAGGTAAGAAATGTGCACATAAGGCTATTCGCATGTGATGAAATAAAATGTATTAATTAAACCTGACCCTCTTCTTCCATAGCTCTGTGGACCTGTTCTATACAGTTACAAGTGTATTGAATGCACTATAGTAGCTGGGAAAAAGGGATTGACTCCCTAAACAGTCTATTGCTATGCAGACATCTGCTTTTCTTAGTGAAGGAATTTATTAAGATGGAATAAAATGTACAGATTACAGAAATCTAATCAGATTAGAATGCACATATAGTAAATCATCCACACCCTTTTTGGAAAGGTTGCGTAAGGGTTGTAATGTATTTTTATTATAGCCAGCAAAAACTTTTTGAAAAATTTGTGTTATAATAACCATAGCATAGTAACAGTCCAGATAGCCTAGGCTTTGTTTGCCATAAATGACAATGGACTCTGGAGGGACTCTTGGCCAGAAAACTGGCATAGAAGCAGTAATAAATTTCCCCATGGGTGCCTATAACTGTTGATTGTTCACTGGTGTCACTTGTAGACAATACATAAATTCAGATTATTAATATTGGTTAATTTCATCAATAATGACCCTTTACTGTAATAATACAAAATAATACAATCACCGCAAAAATAATACCAATTAGGTCAGCTCAGCAACTGTTCTTTTACAGCAAATTAATTTGTCTTCATTAATTGGTTTTTAATATTAATATATTAAAAACCAATTAAAGAAGACAAATTAATTTGCTGTAAAAGAACAGTTGCTGAGCTGACCTAATTGGTATTATTTTTGCGGTGATTGTATTGTACAGCTAACCCCTCACTCTAATTGCCAAAGCCATAAAAACATAGGCTGGTCACGTATATATTCCTTATTCCTCTCCAACTGCTTACCAATGGCTTTTTAATCCTGCCTTTTGTATATGAATAAAAGCTTGCCAGTCAGTAAAACATACATACACATACTGTATGGACAAAATTGTTGGAACCTTTGTTTAATGAAACAAAAACCCACATAAATAACTTTATTATGGCAAAAGTAAAACTAAATTAAATTTGTGGAAAATTAACAAATGAGAGACATGTTTGCTTTTTGACCATGTTTCAACAGAGTTTAAAAAAATAAAATTCATGAAACAGGCTTGAACAGAAATAATAATAGCCTTAACTAAATATTTTGTTGCATAAACTTTTGAAGAAATCGTTGCAATCAAACAATTTCTCTAACTGGTAATGAGACGTCTGCACCACTCCATAGGCATTTTGTCCCACTCCTCATGAACAAACTGCTCCAGTTGTCTGGGGTTTGAAAGGTGCCTTTTCCAGCTGGTATGTTTCAGCTCCTTAGAAAGATGTTCTTTTTTTAAAATCAAAAAACACTTTATTAAGATTAAAGCTTTTTCCTCATCAATGCTGTAAAATATGGAACGCTTCACGAATTTGTGTGTCATCCGTATAAATGACAGAATAAATGACAGTTTTACATTTCAATTGTGTTACAAACTGCATCAGAAAGAGAAAATGGTAACGTAATCAACCCAGCGCTCTGCTCCACAGGTTGTCCAACTCCCTACACGTCCAGAACATATGCAAATCATCCGCAAACCTCCTCTGCACACCTCGGACAGCAGGCTTCCCCACTCAAAACCATCCTTTGCAACAACTGTGGCGTCCGGTATACTCTATGGAGTAGAAATAGCTGCGATCGTCTTTGCGCCACATTTAAAGACAGCGTACTTGGAGATGTCAATACCTCCCCCCACTCCTCGTCCTCCATGCGCCCGACTCTCTCCTCCCACTTTCTCCTAGCCCCTGTCATTGGGTCCCCTAGCACCTTGTCCAGTAAAACCATATACAATAGCTCAGATGTTTAGCAGACAGTAGTGCAGTAGTGCAAATTGAGCCTGTACAGCGTTTCTAATCTGGAGGTACTGAAAGAACAATGAAAGGGAAAGCTCAAATTCATTGACCAATTGTCGAAATGATTTCAGTACTGACTGGTTGTATAGCTGTGCGAGAGTCTTTATTCCCTTCTGTTTTCACCCTTTCATGCCTTCCAGCATATATATTTCCCCCAAGTATGGGTTATCCCATAAAGGGGTATATTTTGTAATGGGCCCTACTTCCATTATCTTCTTATAGGTTTTTGTACCATGAGCAGTGTCAGGGGTCCCCTAGCTACTCTCCCAAAGACTCCCGCCTCCAAAGTCACCATCGGAGACAATGGACCACAGAAATGCTGCAAGACCCTCGGACACCACGAATCCGAGCCAGGCGCATCCAACCCCCCAAGGTGCTGCATTGTGCTGCAAAGTAGTATACCCATGCATTTGGGATCGCTAGATCTCCTGGCCCCTGGGAAGCTGTAACTTCTCTAATTCTGGGAACCCCCTTCTTCCAAATCAAGTCCCTAAACAAGCTATTTTAATGAGATTGGAGCGACCTAGCGCCGATAGTGGCAATTTATTCCACACCAACACTTGGGACAGCATTCTACCCAGCAGGGGAGTCAAGTTCAAATCAATATAATCCACCAAAGATCTTGTGACCCATGTGCCCAGTTATTTAAATTTCTCCACCACCGGTATCCCCCACCTCTGCATGCTGGTAGATCTAGCTGCCCGTAATGGCCTTACAAAGATGATCATAGAAGGTCCCTTCAGAATAGTCCCATGTTTTCCTCTTAACCATTCTTGGGTGTTTTTAGCTGTGTGTTTTGGGTCATTATCCTGTTGCAAGACACATAATGCCCGATTGAGGCCAAAATTTCTGACACTGGGCAGCACAATTCTCTTTAGAATCCCTTGATAGTCTTGAGATTCATTGTATCCTGTCCAGATTCAAGACAGATGCAGATGCAGCAAAGCAGCTCCAGAACATAACAGAACCTCCTCCATGTTTCACAGCTGGGACCGTGTTCTTTTCAAGATATGCTTAGTTTTTCTGTCTGTGAACATAGAGCTGATGTGCTTTGCCAAAAGTTTGATTTTAGTCTCATTCTCCTAGAATCTTTGTGGCTTGTCAACATTTAGTTTTGTAAACTCCAGTCTTGCTTTTTTATGATTTGTTTTCAGAAATGGTGTCCTCCTTGGTCATCTCCCATTAGGTTTCAAACAATGATGGCACTAATGTTCTTTAAGTTGGAAGTTCACCTCTTTTTTTCAGGATTCTTTTGTTACCATTCATATTATTTGGTCTCTTAATTTGTCATCAATTTTCCTCCAGCGGTCACTCCCAGAAAGGTTGGCTACAGTCTAATAGATTTTAAATCTGAATAATATGTGCAACTTAAGTCACAGGGACATCAAGCTGCTGGGGATGGTCTTTTACCTTTAACATGCTTATTTATTATTTTTTTTCTAAGCTCCTGAGACAACTCATTCCTTTCCTTCCTTTGCTAAATGTTGAGTGTGGTACTCACCATGTAACCAAACAGCACAGTACCTGTAGAAGTAGCTCTTTATGTAGTCCTACTGATTGATTACAAGATTGTAGATACACATCCCAACATACATTGGTGGATGATTAGCCAAAAATACTTGATGCTTCTCTACCTTGTGGCAGTCCTAATCTTTTCATCAAAAGATTTTTGAAGGCACAAAAATGGGCTTGTAATACAGCCATTGGTTCCTTAGACAGTGTGGGTATTAATCTATAGCAGTGGTGGCGAACCTGTGGCACGGGTGCCAGAGGTGGCACTTGGAGCCCTCTCTGTGGGCACCTAGGCCATGAAGCTCACCTGACAGGACTCAAAGAATCTTCCTGCAGAATCTTCCTACAATGATAGGCGAATTTGCCCTCCTCCTTTCAACTGCGTTGGTGTTTTTACGAGCATGAATGTTGTCAAAGAACAAGGAGAAATAAATTACTGCTTAAATTGCTGTGCTGGCACTTTGCAATAAATAAGTGGATTTTGGTCAAAGTTTGGGCACTCAAGTTCTAAAAGGTCTGCCATCACTGATCTATAGTCTAACTGCATTAGGAAGCTATAAAACAGGAGTGCACAACCCGCGGGACACATGCGGCCCGCCGACTCTCAAGTTGCAGCCCCCATCCTGCTGCCTGCAGTTTCTAGTGCAGCAGCAGCGCCGATATTTTCAATTTTTGCCGCGATTCGCAGAAAAACCGGTATAAACTATGTTTGCGGTAAAGGCACACAGGGATGCAAGACTTTCCCTGTGACCCTGTGAACATACAAGATGTTCATTTGTTTTCATAGAAATTTACTATATTTTTGTGTGGAATTAAAGTTATTTCTATGACCATTGTGGGTTTTTCTTTCATCAAACCAGGGGTACCAACAATTTTGTCCACGTGTATAGGTGTTGCAGAGTGTCACAGTATTTTGAAGATCAATTTCTCAAGTCCCCAAGTACAGTACAGTACAGTACATATTTGGTATGTTGTTTTTTCATGAATCTTTATTTAAAAAATTATTTAAGTAATTAAGTTATTTTCATCCTAAAATGGTATTATTTACAAATATAATTTGTATTTCAACAGACAAAATCTTCATAAAGTTTACATTAATATAATAGTAATAAGTCTCAATTTACAAATTGAAAAGCAACATTTAAATGAATTATTTGTATAACTATGGCTTATATTGAACAGTCTAATGAAATGAAACCTTTAAAACAGACATTTTAATGCAGTGACTGACAATACAATGAATTGTATTTATGTCTTGTAATATAGTGTAATGGAGGATATAATGTCAACTGTTATTTCTGGAGTAATTAGGAGTGTTAAACCCTTGTGGGTCTAGCAGTTTTACCAAAAAATCATTTGAAAAGCATGACAATTTCTACCACTTTACAGCCAAAAATACTTAGTACACCAAAAAAAAAAAGGTTTTCTTATGTTTACAACAGTTCCACAAATCACAAACCAAAGTATATGCAAATCGTCTTTATTGTGTAAACATAATAACAAATATACAATTAAAAAGCATCACTAGAGCAACAAACAGATAAAACAGCCTGCACTAGTCTGGTATATGTATATTAATAATATCAAAACTACTGCATGTGGATAGTAAACATGAAATAGAATCTCGACTATGAAAGTCTGTAAATCAAATGTAGTATAACCAAAAAGGTCCCATACAGGAGATATAAAGTAGTCAACATATACCCTCCATCAAATTAAGGAATAGCACACAACAGTAGACAGATGCTGACCGTGACACGTGTTTCGCGTGAATCACTTTGTCTGGGGGAGAAAACGTGTTGGGGTCAGCATACACTACCTTTGATCGGTAACAATGTACTGCTCTACTGTTTGCTATTCTTTAATTTATAGGGTATATTTTGGCTACTTTACATGTCCTTTATGGGACCTATTTGGTTATACTACATTTGATTTACAGCTTATCATAGTCGAGATTCTATTTCATGTTTACTATCCACATGCAGTAGTTTTGATATTATTAATATACGTATACCAGGGTAGTGCAGGCTGTTTTATCTGTTTGTTGCTCTAGTGATGCTTTTTAATTGTATGTTTGTTATTATGTTTACACAATAAAGATGCTTTGCATATACTTTTTTTTTTTTTTTTAAACTGTTTATTGAAAAATATGTAAAACTGTACAGGTTAATACAATAAGATTGTAAAAGCTTCCTCACGTTGTGTGCATGTTTACAATCACATATATTATGCATAATACAGGAAAGAAAGCTATACATCCCTGCTCACGTGCCGGTGTATTGTATCTATTCGGCGTGAAGACATTGTTTTGTACAGATCTTTTAATTCACAACTTATCACTGATGACAAGCAAAGAAAAAGGACACAACCAGTAACCCTTGAACAACTAAAACAAAACAAGCATGCTCTTGCGTTTACTTTTGTGTATATCACTCTGGGTGGGTGCGAAATTAGCTTATCCAGTATGCATTTAATAAGACTCTCCAAGAGTCTACAATGACCATAGTTGGGCCTCACATATTTATCTAAGATTATGTCGCATTTCAGTTACAGTATATACTGTCAGAGTGGAGTCACACCAAGCACCCCATACTTTATTAAATTTTTCCGGACGCCCCCTATTTCTGTATACTATTTTATTAAAGGGAATCACTTGGTTTACCAGTTTTTTCCATTGTGAGCAAGAGGGAGGTTTATCTCCCATCCAGCGTAGTGCAATAGCTTTTCTAGCCATAAAGCAGGTTTCCCTGATTACAATTTGCTCGTAATGAGACCATATTTCCTCGTCTAAAACGCCAAATAGGCATATTAGTGGGGTAATAGGCAGAGGTTTACTTAGCACTTTAGAAAGAATTTCGACTACATCTGTCCAGAATGACGAAATATAGCTACACGTCCAGATCATGTGCCAAAAATCCGCTGGAGAGGAAGAGCATCTTAGACATGCCGGAGACGTTAACCTCCCCATTTTATATAAGCGAAGGGGTGTCAAATAACTTTGGTGGACAATATATAGTTGGGTCAATTTGTTATTCACAGATGGGGAAACATGCAGGTGTGACTCCAACATCTCTGACACTGTGTCCTCATCTATTTCAGGGATAAGTGTCTTCCATTAAGCTATCGCATTTAGGGGAACCCCTTGTACCTTAGCACTAATAAGAAAGGAATAGATTGTGGATATTATACCACCAGGACCCTGTGATTTCACAATCCCTATCAGAGGGTATGATGATACAGGCGGTCTGGGCTCTGGGAACTGGGATTGAAAAGCGTGTCTCAGTTGGAGAAATTTGTAGAAGTGCGTTCGCTGTAGCTGATATTGGGACTCTAGTTGGGCATATGATACAAACACATTCTCTCTGAAAACATCACCTATTGTACACAGACCTAGGGTGTGCCACATATCAGCGTCAGGTAATTGTTGTAGCTGTGGGATACCGTTATTGTACCATAGAGGAGTTTCCGCAGGGATATCATTAAAGGGGCATAAAAGTTTTGCTGCCTTCCACACTATTCTGCTTTGCATATACTTTGGTTTGTGATTTGTGAAACTCTTGTAAACATAAGAAAGCTTTTTTTTTTTTTGCGGTACTACACCCAGCTCAAACATGCCAACATACATTGGTGGATGATTAGACAAAAATACTTGATGCTTCTTTAACCTGTTGCAGTCCTAATCTTTTCATCATAATATTTTTGAAGGCACAAAAATAGGCTTGTAATACAGCCGTTGGTTGACAGGAGTGCACGCACAATCCTCGGGACGCATGTGGCCTGCCGACCCTCAGGTTGCAGCCCCCGCCCTGCTGCTTGCAGTTTCTAGTGCAGCAGCAGGGCCAATATTTTCAATTTTTGCAGCAAAAGCGGTATAGGAGAAGTTTGCAGTAAAGGCACACAGGGCTTCAAGACTTTCCCTGCGACCCTCTGAAGATGTCATCATCACATGACCCTCTAGCTTCTCTTCTATACAACCTTCTGCGGAACAGAGCTGCTCAAAGTAAGACACCAGGAAAGGGGGGGGGGACAGAGTGAGGCACCTAGAACTGGGTGAGGCAGCAGGGGGGACACCGAGAATTGGGGGTGGCAGGAGGGAACATGTAGAACTGGGGCAACAGGGGGGCACCAAGAACTGGGGGCAGAAGGGGGAGACACCTAGAACTGGAGGCAGAAGGGGGGTACACCTAAAACTGGGGGCAGCAGGGGGGACACCTAGAACTAGGGGCAGCAGGGGGGAAACCAAGAACTGGTAGCAGCAGGAGAAAGACACCTAGAACTGGTGGCAGCAGGGGGGGCACCTAGAACTGGGGGCAGCAGTTAGAACAGGGGCAGGAGGGAGGAGGAACTAGAACTAGGGGGAGGGGGAACTAGAAGCGGGAGCAGGAGGGAGGTGGGAACTAGAAACGGGGGCAGGAGGGATGGGGAACTAGAACAGGGAGTAGGAGGGAGGGGGAACTAGAACTGGGAGCAGCAGGAGGGGGGCACTAGAACTGGGGGCAGGAGGGAGGGATAACTGGAAATGGGGTCAGGAGAGGGCTGTCTGAGTGAGGAGAGAGAGACAACTTTGGGGGGCTAGGTGTCTGTGGGGGGGGGGGTGCAGTTTTATAGCAGTTATAGTCCAGTACATAGGGGGCAGTAGTATATCAGCTATATTCTTATACATAGGAGCCAGTATTATAGTAGTTTTGTTCTTGTACATGGGTACAGTATTTTATAGGTATATTTGAGTACATAGGGGGCAGTATTATAGTAGTTATATTCTTGTACATAGGGGTCAGTATTATGGTAGTTAAATTCTTGTAGACAGGAGGCAATATTATAGCAGTTACATTCTTGTACATAGGGGGCAGTATTATAGTAGTTATATTATTGTACATATTATAATAGTTCTATTCTTGTACATGGCAACCCGTATCATAGAAGAAAAAAGACTTGAATCAACCTTTTAAAGCAGATATTAAGTATGAATACTGGTTGGCTGCAGGCGGGACACAGTACTGGGGTCTATCAGAGCCCCTGTGTGCAGCCAGTTATTGACAATTATTACCTGCTGCATGTGTTCAGGCAATTTCCACCATCATTAAAGGGTTTTCCCATGAACTAAAGTTAGCCCCTATCCACGGAATAGGGCCTAACTTGCTGATCAGTGGGGTTCTCAGTGCTGAGACCCCCACAGATTGCGAGACCGAAGGACCTCGTTCATCTGTCAGACTAATGGATAGGGCCTAAGTTTAGTTAGAGGGAAAACCCCATTAATATTGTCTTATTTGTGTGCTTTATTGTAGTCTGCTCTGAGGTCTATGTTACTTATTATAAAAATGCAGTATTATGCAGTAGTGGTTTCTGGGGGGTATTTACGATGTACTATGGGTTTGCTGCATCTAGGGTTTTAGTTAATAGAATGACCCCCTGAATGGTAGCGGCATGACAATGCGGCCCTTGGGTGGAAAAAGGTTGTGCACCCTATAGGATATCTTGTTTTTGCTTTCCTTTATTTACCTCTTTATTTACCATACAACAGAGGACTTATTGTGCATAAATATTTTTTGTCTGGCTTTTGGAATTGACAGTGGACTAGCATATTTTCTCTCTTGTCTCAGGCATCCATTGTTCAAGGGGCAGTAGGAAATGTGCCAAGCTATTGCCTGGTTTGCCACCCTCTAAAATTGTCCCTCTGTGTGATTTATAACATTAACAGGGCATATTAAATTAAGGAAGGATATTAAAATGTGAGAAATTGATTTACACTGTTATAAATTCATGATACACAGAATACACATTGTTTGCTGAAAAAATAACAGCATCCCTTTAGTAGGTACCTTATGTTTATGCTAATATACATGTAAATAAATATGTAAGGTATTGAATAAATCAGTTGAGATAAATAAAACCATCGAACAGAGGTTTTCATTTTTTAAATGTTTTTTTTAAAGTTATTTTTTCAAGAGGAACTTTTACCTAAGTCCTACAATTTGAATCCTTTAATAGGTGCCACTGCACTGATTCTGGCATAGTTAAAATTTTGGCTTTCTCTAGCCACAATACTCAAGTGATCAATGTCTTTATTTTAAGATAGAGTCAAGAATCATCTAGCTTTCATATGGCTTTTCCTGGGCTGAAGCAGAAAACCACTCTGACAATTACTCTGGAAAAGTCTGGACTAAGAGTAAAAATTCCAGCAATGTCAGAATCAGAATCAGATGTGTGTTAAAAATGTAAATACTTTGGGTGGTGTTCAAGGTGGTAAAAGGTCCTTCTTAGGTTTTAATAAATATTGATTTTCTTCTCCTGACAGTATCCAATAGAACTATTCAGCTTATGTTTCAATTATTCCAACTGTTTGAGTAAGCTTACTTATTGTTTTTTTTTTCTTTCCTTTTCTTCATGCTGTCGCTTAGAGCCCTACAGAGAGACAAGTATGGGAGTAAAACTAAATTTTGCTTATCAAATGTAAATTTTAATTTAATTTATCATATTGATTAAACATTTATCTAGCATTGGTGGAGATTTTTGATAATCTTTTTCTTTAGTCCTTGCTGTATTTTGGGGTACCTTATGTTTATGACTTTTCATTTACCAGTTAGTAAAATATATTTGTTTGTATAGGTTTTTTTTATGAATTTGTAATAGGTGCCAAGTCATACAGCAAAATATAATTGAAGAAAAGAAAAATATTGATATTATTGGTTGAAATGAAGTGGTGTATTTAATGTTTTTACGATTGTTTAAAGAGGTTCTAAAGTTTTAGTAAACTGAGCATTAAAATACTTTCTAATTGACTTGTATTAAAGTTTTATCCATGCTGTGTATAACTGCACATACCTCATTTTGATTTAGCAAAGAATACATTCAGTGACGTGATGATCTTGGGCTCTACTTTTAGATGGCACATAAAATTATTGAAAATATAATCAAATTTAGTTTTCTCCTCAACTGAAGGACTCCAAAATATTTTTATAGCCTTGCTGCATAAAATTCTTGTAAACATAACAGTTTCTCAGTTCACAATTGGTTAAAGCACAGTCTTCTGAAAATACTGTCTGATGTTGGTTACTTTATTTATTACCATTTTATTATTTATTTTATATTATTATTTTATATTATTTATTTATTGGTTTCAACAGATTTGTTGTAAATGCTTTTATTGTCTTGATTTCACATCTCAGTAATTAGTTTTTGTGTCTGTTGTTTTAAGTCAACACCAGAAGTAGAGACTTCATATAGTACAATATAGAAAAAAATTAGACTTTGGTGTTTGAGTATTACCTTTACTAAAACATTAGAACCCCCTTAAATATTTATATTAAATATCACACTTATATGTAATATTATATGTCATTTGATTCATGTATGAGGGACTGAACACTATACAATAGAAGTATGTTATTATTTAATGCAACTTTTTATATATTGGTTTTGTTTAAACCTTTTTAAATTAAATATATACCAAATAATAATTATAAATATATTCTGTTTAACTCTCAACATCCTCTGTTTCTTTAGTTTGCATTATTCCATCAGTATAAGGAGACTATTTTGTAACCAGATGTTATACAGGCAGCCCCTGGGTTACGTACAAGATAGGTTCCATAGGTTTGTTCTTAAGTCGAGTTTGTATGTAAGTCGAAACTGTATATTTTATCATTGTTGATCCAGACAAAAATTAGTTTTGCCCCAGTGACAATTGGAGTTTTTTTTTGCTTTAATTGGACCAAGGATTATCAATAAAGCTTCAATACAGACACCTTACAGCTGATCATTGCAGCCTGGGACAATGGTAAAGCATCCAAAGAGCTTCCCTAGAGATCACAGTGGGCAGAGGGGTCCCTCTTTAACTAGGGGTTAAGTAGGGGACCGCCTGTACTCAATTCAAGAAATTAAATTAAATATAGGAACCTATTTAGTGTTTTGCATACCACTCTATGTGACCTAACATGTTTGAAGTGAATCCGCTAAATAATTTTCACTAACAGGGTTTTCCAGTCTTTGCACAATTTAAGCAGTGAGTGAGATAGAGGTCAAAAACCATTGTTCTTAAGAAATTTGTGAGATCCAGAGGTGCAGCTATTAAAATTGTTTTTTTAAAGATTTTATTTTTCATTTTTCAAAAGATACAATATCGCACAAAAAGGCACAAAAAGCAAAACAACATCCGCCCCAGGGATGTATAAGGCACAATAATAAAATTAGGGATAGCGGCTATCCTATGGATATTCCTATTTGTGAGTATGTATATGCATTGATACAATAAAATAAGATAATTAGATTTTTGGAAGATTGGTGATAGCCAACCATTTTTTCTCTTCTCTCTGTCACATGCCGTAAGTGGATACTTAAATTCAGAGTGGATTCAGAGCACCGCAAATACCATTGGAACTGTGCATGTTGTAGCAACTATTTGTGTGCAGCCCTTATCTTAGTTTGCATTGTATCAGCATCTAGGACAGTGGAAGTGACACTATTTTCTATTTTTGTAACGATAAAATACATGGGATACAGGGAATACATATTTCAGACTAAATGGAGTCCTTCCTCAGTTTATAAAGGGCAAATTTGGCTGTTACACTGTGTTCTAGTTTACAGATTAATAGGAGTGACATATACAGTGTAGCTCATTGGCGCACATTTATTAAAGCCCCTGCACCAGTTTTTTGTCTGACTTTGCACGTTCTTTTCAGTGCAAACATGTGGTAGTGTTTGTTTCACGGACACTTTTTAAATAACCACTCAAATTTTTAGGGTCACCCAGACAATTTTGGGTTTTTCATTAAAAATCATACTTTTATTTTTCAAATGAGTTGCAAAATTAATAGAAAATAATGCCCATAATGTCCAGACCTTGCCAAGGTTTGAAATATTTTTGTTTTTAATTTGAAATAATAAGTTTCTCCTTCAAAATTTGCTTTCGCTAAAGAATGTTCCCTTTGCTGAAATTACAGCATTGCAGACTTTGACATTCTAGCTGTTAATTTGCTGAGATAATCTGGAGAAATGCCATTCCATGCTTCCAGAAGCCAGATCCACAAGTCAGATTCTTCTTCCACAACAGCTGAATGGGGTTGAGGTCTGGTGAATGGGCTGGCCACTCCATTACAGATAGAATATCAGCTGCCTGCTTCTTCCCTAAATAGTTCATGCATAATTTGGAGGTGTGCTTTGAGTTATTTTCCTGATGTAGGATGAAAGAGTCTACAATCAAGCGCTGTCCACAGGGTATGGCATGGTGCAGCAAAATGGAATGATAGCCTTTTGACAATGTAGAAATCTCCCAGTTTACCAGTACCAAAGAACACCCAAACCATCACATTACCTCCACTATGCTTGACAGATGGCATCAGTCACTCTTCTAGCATCTTTTCAGTTGTTCTATGTCTTACAAATATTCTTCTGTGTGATCCAAACAGCTGAAACTTAAGTACATCTGTACATAACATTTTTTTTTCTTCCCTATCCAATGTTTGTGTGTTTTCTTTTTGCCAATATTAATCTTTTCCTTTTATTAGCCAGATATGGCATTTTCTTTGCACATCTGCCCTGAAGGCCAGCATCCTGTAGCTCCCCCTTCTAACTGAAGAGGTTGACACCACACCTGTGAGGTGTCAAAACTGTAATGTATTTATTTGTCCTGCTGCTTAGTTGTGCAGTGGGACCTCACACTATTTTTTCTACTCTGGTTAGAACCAGGATGGCAGTTGGAACCAAGAGAGCTCATGCGCTGCCGGCTCTTTACTACTGCCAGCAGATTTTCCATCAGCGATGCACGGGTTAACACCTGCGATTGGTGCCAGCATATTCCATGCCATATATAGGAAAAATTCATGCAGTGCACTTCACAAAAAATGTATTTTCACCATTTACTTCAGGGCTCTTTTTACATATTTCACTGTGCAGTCGATATGACTCCTTTCTGTTATTCTCTACAGTCATAAGGATACCAAATTTCAAATGTTTTATTAGGTTTTAGTTGATTTAACCACTTTCAGCTCAGCACCGTACATTTACGTCACAGAGTGCTGTTAATAAGTGCTCCATGCAGTACATGTACAGTGATGTCACAATGCTGGTTTAGCTCATCGCCAGACCTCAACTGGCATTGGGAAACTAGGGAAGTCAGCTGTAACAAATGTGGGTGTTAACCTGTTAAATGCCACGCTCAGCGCAAATGCATTTAAATGGCTTAAGGGTTCTCCCCCACAATTGGTGCCGATCAATGCAATGGCAGCCATGGGGACCAATCAGTATTGTAGGTTCTTATAATGAACAAGCAATAAGACAGTTATTCATATCCTATCGTGGGACTACTTAATGAATAGAAAATGCCCAAAGCCCCATTTAATTTTTATAAAAGCTACATATAAAGGAAAAAAGTGAAAATCACTATGTCCTCAATGTCCACCATTCACATTAGCTCTTCCATCCTTCCTTCAACTTGGTACACCTCTCATGTACAGTACTCTACATATTATTGAAACCTCCAAAAGAAGGAACACAGGGGAAAGGGACTCAACCGGTGCATTAAACAATATGTGCCCCTGTGTCAAAGTAGCGCCCAGTTCACTGACCCGAAAAAACTATGGAAGAATATCCTATTTTAACCCTCAAGAGAGGGGAGAAACAGCCAGATTGACACATAGAAGGAATAATTAAAATATATAACAATCTTTATTATCATAATTGTACATACATAAACACATTTTGCACATAATATACTTGACAAATACAGTTCTGAAGTGGTGAAACACAGACAAGAAGCGGTCATGCCCGGAAATACATATGGAGGAATGTAATAGTGATCATATAGAAGAGGGGAGGATTGGGTAATAACATGGCCCATCGGTTTTAGTGATATACTGAAACTCGTAATCAGGTAGCCGGATTAAATGTTCAAATAATGTAAGGGGGCACTTGTAGTAAAAATCCAGTCCTTAGCAGGGTGTAAATGTGGCGAACTCCAATGTCCAGGGAAGCCCCATTTAATTTTTTTTATAAAAGCCTCTATAAAGGAAAAAAGTGAAAATCACTATGCCCTCAATGTCCACCATCCACATTAGCTCTTCCATCCTTCCTTCAACTTGGTACTCCTCTCATGTACTCTACATATTATTTAAACCCCATATCCTGTATATTTCTGCTGTGAAGTATATAATTCACTCTCAAAAATCACTAAACCATCATTTTTGTCTGCCTATCTTCCTCCTAGTAGCGGCAGGTGATATCTCTCAGAACCCTTGCCCTCCTGCCTTCAGTTCCAAACTTTCCACATTTCACACAAACCCTGCTAACCTCAAAAATATCCACTGAATCCCCTTTTCTCCCTCTCCTCCTCCTACAGTCCTTTCAAAAGTCCACTTTGAAATGTGTACTCCATTCATGACCTATTCATTTTTAAATCCTTTGATCTGCTGGCCATCGCTGAAACGTGGATCCAGCAGGATGACACTGCAATTCTCTCACTCCCCCAGACCTGAGAATAGGCGTACTTCTCTCTCCACTGTGGACTTTCAGGGTCATTCCTCCTGTACCATCTCTCAGGTTCTTTTCGTTTGAGGTCCAAACCC
This sequence comes from Engystomops pustulosus, assembly GCF_040894005.1. NCBI lineage: Eukaryota > Metazoa > Chordata > Amphibia > Anura > Leptodactylidae > Engystomops > Engystomops pustulosus. Next base: position 167,429,829 of record NC_092411.1, on the reverse strand, counting down.
TCAGGCTTTTCTCCCTTTGTCTGACGGTAGTATATTGTTCTCATGGCTTGCTCTACCAGTTTCTTGACCACTATGCTTCTTGGCTTCCACACTTTATATCCTGTGATATTTCAGCACCCATTATTGGAGACTTTAACAACCCTTTTAACACCCCCATCCCCTTCTGTCTCTAAGCTTCTATCACTAACTACCTCTTTAGGACTATTACAACTCTCTGATACTAAAGGAGGGAAACATCCTTGAATTGGTCTTTCCCCGACTCTCTGTAGAATCTGTCTTTACTAATACTACTTTCCACTTTCAGACCATGATCTTCTATCATGTACTGTAAATAGTTTTTTTCCTTTACAAAGTATGCCTATTAGTATGTGCCATTAGTAGTCGCCATCTCGCAAAAACTGTGCAGTCATCACTGTCTGTGGAAAAAGTTGTGCACATCTGTAGACTTTCTTCACATCAAAATTATTCTAAGAACCTACAACTATGCCCTCCATCTCCACAAACAGGTGTACTTCACTAATGTCATATCCTCGCTCTCTAATAATCCCAAAAGGCTCTTCAATATTCTTCAATCCTTTCTTCCCACTACTAAAAGGGGGCAGCCACCTGTCACAGGCCTTGGAGCTGAAGACCTGGCCACCTATTTTAAAGATAAAACTAATTGTATCCGACAGGAAATAATTTCCCAATCCACTAACTCCATTGATCCCCTTCTTTCCGGTACCTCTCCATGGTTACTGTCTTCTTTTGAGCCAGTCATAGAAGAAGAAGTGTCCAGTCTTCTTTCCTCTGCTTGCTATCAATGACCTGACCCTTGTACAGTCCTTCTCCTCAGCACTTTTCACTTTACTAACATCTTCAACCTCTCTCTCTTTTCTGGTGTTGTTCCCTCTTCTTTTAAGCATGAGGTTGTTGTCCCATTACTAAATAAATTCTCCCTAAAACTGTTCCCCTTTTATCTCCAAACTCCTGGTGTATTCTCAACTAACCCGCTAACTCCCTCCTCAATCCCCTACAATCTGGTATGCGTACCATGCTTTCCACTGAAACTGCTCTTTCTAAAGTGTCCAATGATTTCCTAACTGCTATGTGACTGACTATTTTCTGTTAATTCTTCTGGATCTCTTGGTGATACTGTGGACCACCAGATCCTCCTCCGGATGCTTTGCTCTATTGGTCTGAAGGTCTGAACCTTCTTGGTTTTCTTCCTATCTCTTGGACCGCACTTTCAGTGTCTCCATTTCTGGATCCCTCTCTTTTCATCTTCCTCTTACTATTGCGGTTCCTCAGGTCTCAGTCCTAGGTCCTCTTCATTTTTCACACTTTTTCCCATCAGACAAACCATAAGAAGATTTGGTTTCCAGTATCATCTCTATGCTGTAGAGCCACCTATATACTTCTGCATGTAACATCACCCCTGTCTTACTTCAGAGCACCAGTGATTGTCTCTCTGCTGTCTCTAACATTATGTCCTCTCTCTTCTTAAAAATTAATCTGTCTAAGACTGAACTTCTTGTCTTTCAACCATCTACCAACTCAACCATGACTTCTCAATCTTGGTCTGTGGGATCACTATAGCGCCGAGGCAGCAGGCCCACTGTCTTGGGATTGTGCTGGACTCCCACACTGAACTACTGTAACTCCCTACTTATCGGTCTTCCACTCTCTCCCATCCAATCTATTCCTTATGCAGCAGCCAGGCTAGTTTCAGACCAAATGCTACATGGATGCCTCAAGTTTGTGCCAGTCACTGCACTGGTTGCCAGTCTCCTTCAGAATACAGTTTAAAATAATCACCCTCTTCCACAAAGCTCTGCATAAGCTGCACCCCTTATATCTCCTGTCTCATCTCAGCCTATCACCCAACCCCTGCTCTTCGATCTGCCAGTGATCTTAGATTAATCTTAATTCAAACCTCTCGTGCATCTTTGCAGGACTTCCCGAGCTGCACCAATTCTCTGGAATAGTCTCCGGACTATTATACTAATACCCAACCTCCAAAGTTTCAAACCTGCTCTTAAAACCAATCTCTTTAGGCAAGCCTATTACAGTCGTTAACTGCATGAAATGTCACTCTCACTTTACTAACCCATCTGACTCCCCTCCTACAGTCTGTTATCTGGCACACACCATATATCAAGCTACAGGTTTCTCTGAAGTCAAATTCACCACTGATTATCTTTGGAGGACCTCCTGCTGGCCCCACAATTCTCTAAGGGACACTGGAAAGAAGCTAAAATGATGCAAATTTTCCATCTTGTCCTCAGAAGGCCAATATGATATGAACTTCCAATATGATCCAATATGATTGAACGTTGTTGAGGAACAGGGAGCAATAAGTTACTGCTTTAATTTTTGGTTGGCACCTCTCAATAAATAAGGGGAGGTTTGGGTTGCAGTTTGGGCACTCGGCCACTAAAAGGTTCGCCATCACTGTGCTATGGAATATAATGGCACTATATAAAGATCAATATTATTAATAATAAGCACAATTCGTTTCACGCTAGTCCTATCACGCTCTCTCCATACTCCCCACACGGCAGCACCAGGACACAATAGTACATCCTGGTGCGAGAAGTGGTTAAAAGAAATACAAATATTATATACCCTCACAAAAATGTACCATTGCTGAAAATAAATTTCTTTTATTTTTTGTGGTTGTGTAAACTTAAGGACTATGAATGATGTCATTGGGGAGCAAAGATCAGGACAGACCCGAGGACTTGTCATTTCTGAAGATCTGTTACAATGTGCGAGTTACACATTCTAACAGATCATGTGCAAAATTCCCGTACTAATACTACAGCATTGAAAATGCCGTGAAAACATCAGCTTTTACTTAAAACTCGCATCAAAGTGGAAGTTTACGCACAAATAGGCATTAAAAAACAATTAAAAAAGTGAGCAGATTTATATATACCACAATACAAGAAAAAGAATTTACTTTTCCCAAAACTGCTAAAACAAAAACCATACCATATTTGGTTGTACTCCACAAGTGTTTAAAAATATATAACAGCTCTATTTTGGTCAAAATCAATTTTTTTCAGAAACCACCGCCTACCATGTATGCAAAAATAACTTTTTCATTCATACACACTACCACCTTCAACTTTGCAGTAAACCGTAATAAAATGCAAATATTACTTGACGATTCAAAATACTTATATGTACAGAAAATATACTTTCCTAACACAGTAAGATGTGAGGAATTCATACATACCCCACATGTGTATATTCACCAAAATATGCAGCAAAGGGAATGTTAAATCCACAGTGGGCGCCAAACATATAAAAATCGCACCCGAAATTCTCACTTTAAACGTAAATATCTTCATCTTCCCTGACACATTTTAGATTCATGTGAAAGAAGAAATTCTCTTTCATAGGCAAAAAGAAGTGTGTTCCTAGGTGTCATAGAGCCAATGTTATAGCCCTCTGAAACATATACATATGCAACCCTGTGAGGACGTATGAGATAAATTCTTGGCAGGGAAAGCAGCCGTTTAAAAACAGAAAGGGTTTAAAGGTGAATCTCTAAAGCCTATCACTAAATAATATTATCTTCTTAGTTCACTCAGTGCTCAACACAATAGGGCACATTTACTAAGAACATTGTACAGTTTGCCTGTGTATAGTGCAAAGGGTGCCAGATTCATGATTTCTGGTGCCCGTTCTTCATGAATCTGGCACCCTCTGCATGGGTTGTGCAACACACTTCTGTTGGAATTTGCATGTTAAATCTGGCGCAAGGTCCGACTGAGTATCGGAACGCCCCCTTCAGTACAAAAATTTATGTTGCATGATGACTAGTGCAGCCGCGCCACAAAAGAGTCGCATGCGACACAAATGTGGTGCGGACACTTCAAAAATACCTGTGCAAAGTAGTTTGCACTGAAAAGAACATGCAAAATCCGACAGAAAACTGCCACATGGCACTTAGTAAATGTGCCCCAATTAGTTGTATTCATTTGCATCTATTAGGAGATTCATTTTTTTAGTTGATTTGTATAAAAAATTCATAACTGTTTGATGCAAACCTGCCTTGAACTGCTTTGTCTTCAATCCCATTCAGAGAGAAGTGAGTCCGAAAAACAGTTTGGCTCACCTGTAAGAATTTATCACTGTTTACTTTCAAACATTTTTTAAAGACAGTATAGCTGGGATATTGTGGTGGGGAGCAAAGCCCCAATATCCCAAAGAGGCAACAAAGCAAAGGAGTCAAGACTCTCACCTGAGTTCAGATGATAAAAGCATGTAATGATGTGGAGAAATCCAGCTGCCACTTCTAGATGACCAGGATCCCGGAACGATGTAGAGAATATACATATATATCTCTATCTCCGCGTGAGCTTTGAATACAACGCCGTCCTGACTATTCCTCCGGGTTATGATACAAACATTTTTTAAAGAAAATTAGTGTCTCCCCTTAAATTATTAACTTAACATTTTTTTTTAACAGATCACAAATGCTTTTTGGTTTTCAAGGAAAGAGAATTAAAGTCACTAGTGAGAAAAAAAACCTCTTCCTCTACTTTGTTGCTCATTTTGGAACTTGTATTACCCGCTTTTTTTTGTACATGTCATCTCATTAGGTCTCAACGTAGAGCTATCACAACCTGTATTTATACTGGTTGTAACCTTTAACCATGAAGCCAGACGTTTGACAGATGTATAGATAAGCAAAGAAAAAGAGATAATCTTATGACTTAAAAAACATTTGGTGCACAAAAGGTCCTAATGCATCTTTACTCAGAAGGAGCTCCTCCCCGACTCCCTGAATGTAAACACAGTGGGGGACATTTATCAGAAAACTTGTGTACAAGTACAGAAAAAAATCTCAATTATTAGGGACGGTGGAGGGGTGTGAAGGGGCACGCGGCCATCAGCAGAGTGGGCCGGTATGGGGAATGGGCCTTCATTACTCTGATGGATTGCCAAGGAGTCGGAACAAGGTATGTGGGACCCCATCGGACCCAGCGTTTTCGTGATCGGTGGGGGTCTTATTACTGAGACCCCCACGATCAGCAAGTTAGGCCCTGTCCGCAAACAAATTTTTGTGGGAAAACCCCTTTAACCAATGCTATCCTTTGAACTATTATAAAGCTAGCTGGAAGCTGGTTGGACAGTGCTGCCACCTCACTAGGGGAGTATAAAAACCCCTTGTGGGCAGGGGCACATGGTCTTATACAGGTGTTCTTCAGTCTAAGCAGAAGCAGAGCAGAGTAGAGCACCTGTCTGTGCTGCACAATCCAGTGTCACACTACCAGGAAGCAGCGGTGTCTCAGGCAGCTGCCTGACACCTTGGGCAGGACAGGAGGCTAAGCCCCAGAGCAGAGGTCCACTTTCTGGACTCGGCTCTATCTAACACCCTAGCCTGAAGCTACTACTAGGGTGTGAGCAACCCTTCCTGCGGACCAGCTATCTCCTAACAGCTTTCCAGCCTGCGGAACCTGCTGCTGTTGATGTTAGGCCATTGCCTGCTGTTGGAGTTCCAATAAAGAACCATGATTTGATTTGCACAACGCGCCCACATGTGATCCCTGAATCCGACTGCTTCACCATCAAGGGCTCCCTATCCTCCACCACCAAGGGTTTTCCCATCTCAGTGGTTGCCCCAGGGAGAAAACTCTTTCATCAGCCGCTCCCACACTTGCACTCACCACCTGCTGGAGACGTGCCAGGCTGTAGACCCGTCCTCTGGTCCCAAAAACAAGCACTGTGACCATAGCGCCCAAGACTGCAAAAGCAGACCTGTTTGTGATGCCACTTGCAGCATCCCCCTAGCCCCTGGCTTTTTACAACCACCGAAGAAAGGCTAGGGGGATGCTGCAAGTGGCATCACAAACAGGATTATCTACTTCTGTGCCTTATTCTGGAACTTTGAACTTTTGTTTCATTAAACTGTGCTGCCTAGCCTTGCTGTTAAGGCCCTACTGTGATTAGACTTTGCAAGACCGACTGTGTTCTATTGCTGCTCCAGAACCTTCGGGGTTAAATACTCCCAAAGAAATGTGTCTGCCCTGCTACATCTGCTGCTGCAGTGCTGGAAGACTTAATTCCTGCAAACTCTGTGCTACTCAGCAAAAAAAACAGCCCGCCAAAACCTACTGGCAGGCTGGTTTTGGCTACTATAGGCTGCTTAGCTCTATACATGCAAGACTCTGTGGCACAGGAGAAAAACTAACCCGCCACATCTGCTGGCGGGAACGACTTAATCTGCTGCTCACCTCCTGCATCGTGCTATGTCTTGGGCTTCCACCGTGGACACTTACCTTTGGCCTGTTACGGAGCATGGCTGCACCGAATTTCTAAAATGCAGGACAGACATCTTCTCCGGTTCCATCCCTGCAGAGGACCCTCTCCACTATCAGTCCACTGGTTCCGTATGCTCCGGAGGGTTTCAGTTTTTTCCTGGGGAATCTGCCATGGCCAGTTCAAACAGCAAGGAAACCAGTATTCCCCTGGGCTCCTTCCACCATGGAGGTTATCTTAAAGGAGCCCAACACTCCATCAGCCATAGCTGACCAGCTTATGAAGTATCCAGGACCACCTGGCAAGAGAGAGCTACCTGCAACTTTTAATCAGGTACTTTATTGTATATATTCTGCTGTTATCAAGGGTAACTTGAGACTCATACCCTTTGTTCTCTAAGACAGAGACTTTCATGGGCTTACCCCAGTTGCCTGACACCTTGGGCAAGTCAGGAGAATAAGCCCCAGAGTAGAGAGAGGTCCACTGTCCGGACTTGGCTCCATCTACCAGCCCGGCCTGAAGCTACTACCAGGCGGTGAGCAACCCTTCCTGCAGACCAGCTATATCCTAACAGATTTCTAGTCTACTGAACTTACTGCTGTTGATGTGCGGCCGTTGGCTGCTCTTTGGGTTCCAATAAAAAACCGTGAGTTGAACCTCCTCTTTCATCAGCCTCTCCCTCTACTTTTCTTGCATACACCACCTGTTCTAGATGTGCCAGGATGTAGGCCCGTTCTCCAGTCCCAATACCAAGAACCTTGACCATAGCATGTCCTACAACCACCGAAGAAAGACTAGGCCCCATTGGGGGATACCGCAAGTGCAATTTGTAGGAATATTATGCTTATCCTGATGTGTTTACGTGATTGTACTGACCATATAAGTTATCTTTTATCTTGCTGAGCGTTGGAGCCCCAATGAGAATGCTGGGACACCAACCATTCACAACTACGCTACCACCAGCAATGAGAATGGGAGTTCCATTCTCGCTAATGGGTGGAACAGCAAGTCACAGTTGCTGTTTATTATTGTTAGGTCTTCAGTTATTATTATTAGGTCTTTATATTGTTATTATTATTAGGTCTTTATATAAGATCTTTAGTTATTTGCATCAGGAAGTCAAAAGTAGGTGTTATTGAATGCAATTTAAATGCAATTCAGTTAGTCGGTAGGGCAAGTATCCACTTTTGAGCTTCTACAGCCATGAGTCCTCTTGAGAATGATGCAATACATTTTTTACACCTTAGGGATCCTCTGCCATTCTTTCTTGCAGATATTCAACAGTTTCCTCAGGTTGGATGGTGAATGGTGGTGGACAGCCAATTTTAAGTCTATCCAGAGATACTCAATTGGGTTTAGATCAGGACTCTGGCTGGGCTAGTCAAGAATGTTCACAGAGTCGTTTAGTTATTATAGATTTGTGATGAGGCTCATTGTTTTTTTGAAAAGTGAGCCAGCGGTCCAGTCTGAGGTCCAGAGCACTCTCAAAGAGGTTTTCATGCAAGGTGCAACTGTTGGAATTATAATTGGCAGGTGATGAGCAGGTGCCTGGTTTTCTTCACATATACCCTTTAGAAATAACACCGAATAACCAATGAGAATCTAACCTAGTATTTCATGTATCTTTTACACCTCTTACAACTGTGATTGTTGATGTGCACAACAATGTAACAATGTACTAGTATGCATATTGTTCGGCTGTAACAGATGAAACTACAAAATTTCAATAAAAATGAAAGTTTAAAAAAAAAGAAATAACACCGAAAAGCTCAATCATCGTCTCAACAGACCAGAGACTCTTATTTCTTACAGTCTGGGAGTTCTTCATGTGTTTTTTTAAAACCGTATAAAGGCTTTCATATGTCTTGCACTGAGGAGAAGCTTCTGACAGCAGACTGTGCCATAAAGCCCCTACTGAGCACTGCATTGATAGCTAACTTTGTGGAGCTTTCTCTACTCTCCCTACTGCATCTCTGGAGCTCAACCTCAGTGATCAACTGGCCATCCAAATCTTCTTCCATTTAAAGCCTAACTAACATTTACTGCCTTACTGTTATAATGATTTTACCAAAATCTAATATATGATTCCCCCTTTAAAATCAAACCGAATGATGTCTATATTGTGCTGCTTGCCTTTTTCTTTCCAAAGTTATGGCATTTTCTGTTCTAAAAGTGTTTGACAAAAATCTTTCCCACTTGAGGTGAAGTGGGCAGAGACCGAACTCTTCCTGTACTTGCCCTGAAGTTGTGCCCAATTCAGTCTGCCCACAAATCCCATAATGCCCTACAAAGTGGGGGAGGGGAGCAGCATGGGGTGCAGATAGAGACAGATTTTTCATTAATTTCATTAATTCGAATTAACTTATTTTTAACATTTAAAATGTTAGACTTTGCTTCATAAATGTGAAGCAAGGTCAAACTGTGCATCGGAACCGTGCAAAGAATAGTGCAGCAAGGAAACATCAGTTGCGTGCGTCACATATGTGGCACTGGCACTTATTAAATACATGTGCAAGCAGTTTGCACATGAAATTACGTGCAAAGTAGGACAGAAATCTGGCGCACAGTCCTTAGTGCCACATTGGGTAGTACCTTAGATTTTATGATTCTCATATTGACATGCAATGTCTCTATTGACATGCAATGCGAGCTGTGAGATCTTATATAGACAGGTGTGTGCTTTTCCTAATGAAATGTGAGTTAAATATATTTTTAATAAATTATATAAATGTAGATAAAAATATCTACATTTCTGCTTTTTTTCTGTCAAGATGGGGTGCAGAGTGTACAGTAATGAGCAAAAAAAAGAACTTTTTTGATCTAACCAATTGGCTGAAATGAAACAGAGTGAAAAACTTAATGGGGTCCATATACTTTCTGTACCCACTGTATACAGTATTCAGCACAGAGTATAGTCACACACCAGTACAGGCAGTCCCCGGGTTACATACAAGATAGGGACTGTAGGTTTGTTCTTAAGTTGAATTTGTATGTAAGTCGAAACTGTATATTTTATCATTGTAGTTCCCGACAATTTTTTTTTTTGCCCCAGTGACAATTGGAGTTTCAAATTTTTTTGCTGTAATAGGACCAAGAATTATCAATAAAGCTTCATTGCAGACAATTTTAAGCTGATTATTGCAATCTGGGACTATTTTAAAGCATCCAGAGAGCTTCACCAGAGGTCACAGTGGGCAGATGGGTCCGTCTGTAACTATGGGTTGTCTGTAAGTCGGGTGTCCTTAAGTAGGGGACCGCCTGTATACATCAATTTTCTAGTTTCATGTCCATAGAACCCTAATGACAACGCTTGAAAAGGCTTTAATGACTGGGGCATTTTAGTGAAGTTTCAAACGTAACGGCTTAATGGCTTGTGTACTATCTTAAAGAAATTTGCGGCTTTTTTTTCATTTTCAGTTATATTTTGTAATGTATAGTATATATTTTGGGAATTACATATTTTGTGTTGGTCTTTTTGACATATAATAGTCTGTATAGGCTGCATAATGTATAGTCTTGGCTAAAATACTGCAATTGTTTTAAGTATAGCTGGGATTTAAAAAATAATTTTATTGGGAAATATTAATGTATGTTTTTAAACAGACTCTGGACCAGCACTAGCTGATATCTAAAGTCAGCGTGCGGTGCAAAAGAAGTTAAGCAGCGGGTAGTGAAGGCTGAAGACATAAGCAGAGCTGCTCAGCCGAGCAGTGACAACAATAGAGTAATGGAAAATTTTAGGGGCAGAGCCTCTTCCTTAGACATCATGGAAGAGTCTCCACCACCAAAACTTCACATAGTGCTTTTGTCATCACTGCTCAGCTGAGCAGCTCCAAGTATGGCTGAATCCTGTAAACGTTGTAACAGCCAGACATGCTGTTACTCCTATACACTACTTGCGTAGCTGATGTCTTTGTCATTCACACAAACACTAGCAATGCTTTACTATACATTACACACAGAAAGGAGCAATGTGATGTCACTTTCTCTCACCGTGTGCCCAGGCTCATTTACATAATAATGAACATGATTTTTAGAATGATTAATGTATAATTTAACTAGATAAAGGATCAGATGCATTCTTTGTGAGTTGCTCCAACAGCTGGTGACAGAATTGGTTACATATGCAACATCTCCCACTGGGGCCTAGCCTTTTCTTGGAGCCTGGAGTAAGCCGGGGCCCAGAATACTGGAGTGGCTGGCGGTTGCGGCCTAGGCACGCTAGTGTCACGGTGCTTGGAATGGGGACCAGAGGGCTGTCCTACAGCCTGGCAGGTCTCCAGCAGGTGGTGTGTGCAAGAAATTAAATGAGGGAGAGGCTGTGGTACTGGTTCTCCCTGGGGTAGCCCTTAGAGTCTGTAGTATGTGTCCCTGGTAGATAGATGGGGCGCATTGGATGGTGACACAGCCGTAGCAGGGACCAGACGGAGGCAATGTTGTGCATAAAAGTAACTTTCAGTTCTTTATTCGAAACAACAGCAACCACAGGCCAAACAATTCTGTACAGGTGCAGGCTACTGGAAGTGCTCTTGGAGAGGGAACCACAGGAGTTTGGTCACCAGCCTGGATGCAGAGACGGGCTGGGATGGAGAAGCTGTGTCCAATGCTGGAAGCTGTAGCTTTAATCCTGGGTATTTTTCAGTATCAGCCCTGTAGTAAGTGCATGTGCTCTAAGAGATGATGCTCCTCTGTCAGAAGCTGGAGCCTAAAGAGAGAGGTCTGCTCACTAGAAGAGCTGGGCCTTAAGAGAGCTGGCCTCTTCCTGTTCAGAGGTTTTGTTACTTCCTCTGGTCAGGTGGTGGCTCACTCCCCAATCACACTCCAGTTCACAATTAAGTGCTGTAGAAAGGCACAAGGTGTTGTGGTGGATGGACTCGGTGAAGTAAAAACCAGTATTGCTGGTGTCAGCGGCGTTCGGCCACTGACAATTTTGTTATTTTAGCATAGCTGCAATGCAGCTGATCCGGGACGGGTTTTTTCTGGAGCAGTCACAGTGCTGGGTGGGATGGCTGCTCCCACGTTCCAGGCCAGGGCTTGCAGCCCTATGTAAAGCCACCTGTGTCAGGAGAAGGGGGGTGGTTCCCTACCTGTGTGTAGCTGCGTGGAACACAGGGAACAGCAGAGCCAGAGCTGGGCCTTGCTGTGTGGGGAAGTCTGAGGACTGAAAAGGTGCTCCTAACCCAGGAGGGTGAAGTACAGTACTGTGCCTTTGAATGTGAACTGTGCTTGATAACATGGACTGAGATTTATCATATGGACTATGCATTTTGTTTTGCCGGCTGGAGCAAGCCCTTTTGCCTGTTATTTTTATGTCTAAATAAAGACACCTGTTTTGTTCACCTGAAAGACTGCTGCCTGGCGCTTCTCTAAAGGCTACCATTTGAGTGAACCCCTACAGTGCATTGAGGCATATCATTGGATGATAACATTAACAGTCAAATCAATATTAACCCTTGCCTATCCAGGCAGTAGCTACCGCTGCATATTACCTCTGTATGTACTAAATGGTACAAGGGGCTTATTCGCAACTACTCCTCTGCCATGCACATTGGCAGGGGTGTTGCACATAGAACTTATAATAGGTTTAGAGATGAGCGAGCACTAAAATGCTCGAGTGCTCGTTACTCGAGTCGAACTTTTTCTGATGTCAATGGGAGACTCGAGCATTTTTCAAGGGGACCAATAAAATATGTAATTTTATTGAGAAATAAGGAAGTCAGTCCTGTTTCTTTTTTTTATTCAATGGAATATTCGTGGAACTTCAAAAAGGAGAATGACCCATATTAAACATCTGCAATGTGTTCTTCACTTACTATTGTGAAGAACACCTTTCTGTACTCATGTCTTCTGATAAGTTAGCAGATGTATGCTAGGAAACATCTGCAATGTGTTCTTAACTGTGTTCACTGGGTTCTTCACTTTAATGATCCTTAATGATCCTTAAATGATCCTGTGTTCTTCACTGTTCTTCACTGTGTTACCTTAAGTGAAAGCTCGTTCTCGAGCAGGTGAAATACTCGTCCGAGCAACAAGCCGTTTCGAGTACACTAATACTCGAACGAGCATCAAGCTCGGACAAGTAAGCTCGCTCATCTCTAAACAGGTGTTCTTTAAGCCTGCAGTGGCGGATGCTACAGGGCCTGTGGTTTAGGTCTTACCCGAATGTATAAAAACAGGGAGGTCCTGTGGAGGGTTTAGTGTCCCAAATTGCCAAATTTAAGGTGAATGGACATGAAACTAGAAAATTGATCTGCACAACTGGCTGACTATACTTTGTTCCTAAATGCTGTATACATATGCTGCTGTTAGATAAACCAACACAGAGAAACACGTGTTGTAGTCTGCCTGATTATGACGAGACTTCTCCCCCAATCCCGTCCATGATGATTGTCTGCTCTGCTACACAGAAACACAAGCAAACTAAGTCTTTTAACCACAAACTTCCAGAAGAAAATTTGTTAGCACCACTCTTGTCCTTAAAGGGGTATTCTCATATGGGCATTGACACATTTAATTAACCTGCCATATACATACATTTCTTAAATTGGAAGTGATCCATTCTTTTCAGTGGGCTTTTTCACACTTCATTTTTTTCCACTGATCCAATGTTGTCAGAGAACGCAAAAAGAAAAGGTTCTAAACTGACCAGTTAAAAATCCCATTGAAAAGAATGGATGAATGGCTTATTTGTACATAAGCCAAAATGGTTTCAGTGATGTGAAAAAAATGTGAGTCTACCCTTAGATGAATTCAGTTAAATGTTATTGCCAACTGGGAACAGTGAGAAGTTCTTATAGAGCCCTATTAACTATCTGACATCCTTCTTTTAGCAAAAAATTGGTTCGCTTACATCCACATAAATCACCTTTTATCTTATATCCCCTGTCATTAAAAGGGGCGTGTGCTACTCGTCCAGCCCCTCCCATCTAATCCTTCCCATGCTTTATGCTTCCTTACTGGTCTGAGTTCATGCCGTTAGCCTCTTAACAATAGCAAACTTTACCCCATGTCCACATCTGACCACATGAACTCACAGAAGCCTCTATGGACTTCTACTTCTTTCCATTCTCGAAGGAGGCTGCTGTGATTTCATGTAATCACACACTTGGGGTACAGTTTGCTATTGTTAGAAGGCTGAGAGACCTGCAATGTTTCTCTGGTCACGTCATGAATATAACACAAGGCACCGTGTAAAAAAATGTATACAATATTTCCCATCTGTACCTAGGGCTATTATATGTATGTAGTTGAATATTAGCAGACAGTCCCTAAGCACAAGGAAGCAAAGCAGTGATTTGAAGAGTCACAGAGCTGTCAGTCCGAATAATCAGGTGTGGTTCACTGGCAGAGAGAAGAGTCACAAACACCAGACACGAGTCAGAAAAGCTCATTTGCATATCAGAAAACCATCTGTAATTAAGGTACAGAGCCTCACTGGCAGCTAAATTCAACAGCAGGTATTGTTAGCCAGGGGGTTGTCAAAATCTGGTGACCGGTCCTCTTTAAGTTTGATTAGGTTGAACAACCATGGTATACCAAAGGTCAAGGGAACTACTACTTCCAAGCCATCAGCTACATTTTCACACATTACAACCACTCTTTTCTTAGTGATAAAGTCATCCAACACATGAAAACTGCCTTGACAAAAAACTACGGGACTTCTTGAATGAAATTTTGAATGAATATGAAATCATCTCTAGAATTTCTTGTGATGGAGTCTGTGCAATTTATGCATAGATCATGGCCAAAGTGAATCAGCTGTTACAAAAGCATTATTGACACAGAGATCCATACTCCATCTGTATAAACAGAGTACGGGCTCTGCCACCTGTGGGCCACGCCCCCTGCTATGCCTAATGTCATATTTACAATACACACCTCAGCTGCCACAGAACCTCCAAATACATACTTCAGCTGCTGCAGAACCTCAAAATACACATATATGATGTGACAGTACAGGGATAAAATAAACAATGATGTCACAGAATGGAGACAATGGACACAGTGACATTGCCAACAGGCATAATGCACACACAGGGATATCGCAGTACAAAGACAGTGACATTACAGGAATAATACAGTGACATTACAGGAATAATACAGTGATAAGATAATATACACAATGATGTCAAAGTACAGGGATATTACACAGTACAGAGATAACACACTTGTGGTAGTAAAGTTAAACTAAGCATATTCACCAATTGTACAGGATCCTGGCGCTGGTCTTAATTAACCCCTTAATGCCCCGTGATGTATTAGTACATTCCCTAAATCTGATATCAAAATGAAAAAAAGTAAAAATCATAAGCATGTTAAGTATCACCCAGTCCCAAAATGTCCGATCAAAATATAACAACGGTTATTACCAGCGTTTAATGGAAAATAGCAGCTAAAGTCAGAAATGCCACTTTTTGCCCATTTTTAAAAATATAAAAACATTCTATAAAAAAAACGTATATACTCGAGTATAAGCCGACCTGAGTATAAGCTGAGACCCCTAATTTTACCACAGAAAACAGGGAAAACCTATTGACTCGAGTATAAGCCGAGGGTGTAGTATACAGCCAGCCCCATGTAGTATACAGCCTGCCCCATGTAATATACAGCCTGCTCCATGTAGTATACAGACTGCTAGGTGGATAACAAAGAGTCCAGCTCACCTCAAACCCTTGTGGAGAGCCTGACATGGCACGGAACACCCTTCTGCATGGGCAGCAACACTTCTTGTACAGGGAAAAGAAATTCCATTTCCAGCCGTGTCCAAGGCAATTCCAACTTTGTTCAGGCCGTTGGCCAATAACGCACCTGTATTTTTAAGATTATGCCTGAATAAAGTTGGAATTGCCTTGGACACGGCTGGAAATGGAATTTCTTTTCCCTGTACAAGAAGTATACTTTGCCCCATGTAGTATACAGCCTGCCCCATGTAGTTTACAGCCAGCCCCCCGCAGTTTGCCAAACAGATTAAAAAAATAAACTTAATACTCACCGTCCGGTGTCCCCGTTGTTTGTCGCGGCTCCTCTTCTCTGCGCTGTTGCCGCATCATAGTGTACGACGGCCGACAGATCGCATGGATGCGACTCTGCCGGCTAGAGAAGAGAGAAGATAGAAGAGAAGCCACGGGGAGCCACAACGAACATCAAGGACATCGGAGGGTGAGTATTATCTGTTTTTTTTTATTGACTCGGTTATAAACCAAGGTGAGGTTTTTCAGCATTTTTTGTGCTGAAAAACTCAGCTTATACACGAGTATATGCGGTAAATATAAAAAATATTAAAAGTAAAAATCAAAAGGCCATAAAGTCATCGAAATAGCAGCATTCAAAACATCAAAATTAGCAAAAAATCACACCACACACAGCTCCGTATACTGAATTATGAAAAAGTCAGAACATGGCAAAATGAAGATTTTTTTTTTATTGTAGGGGAGGTTTTAATTTTGTATAAAAACGTATGAAAACATTTGGCATCTTCATGATCTTACCGACCCAAAGAATAAAGTAGACATATTGTTTGGGTAATGGAATATTAACCCCTTCACGACGTGCACCGTACTAGTACGGCATATTGCAGCAAAGGCTTACCGGTAACACATGCGATAATTGCTAGCACCGATTGCGGGTGTTTTCCAGACGATTGCCGCCGGCAATGTCACGTCATCGGGGAGCGACTAATTGCACAATGTAATGAATGAGGAGGAATAGCAGAATATGATAGGATTGATAAGACAACCTAGGGTTAAAGCAGCCTAGGGAATCTGTAAAATAGTAAAAGTAAAAATAAAAAAGTATTTAAAAAATTATAATAAAAAAACCTAAACATTCAAATCACCCCCCTTTCCATAGAACTGATATAAATATTAATAAACAGTAAAAATCCGAAACACATTAGGTATCTTCGCGTCCTAAAATGCCCGATCTATCAAAATATAATAACGTTTTTTCACTACGTTTTACCGCATAATGGAAAATAGGGCCCAAAGTTGAAAATGGCACTTTTTTGGCATTTTAAAAAATATAAAAAAATCTAAGAAAAGTGATCAAAAGGTTGCACAGTCCTAAATATTATAGCAATGAAAACGCCATGAAAAGTTGCAAAAACTGAAACCACCCACAACTCCGTACACCAAAGTATGAAAAAGTTATTGGCGCCAGTAGATGGTAAAATCAAAAAAATTTGTACAGGAGTTTTTCATTTTTGTAAATGTAGGAAAACATTATAAAACCTATACAAATTTGGTATCCCCATAATCGCAACGACCCAAAGAATAAAGTAGACATGTCATTTGTGACGCATAGTGAACGCTGTAAAATCCAAGCCCACAAGAAAACTTCGCAAATGCATTTTTTCACAATTTTCACTGCATTTGGATTTTTTTTAGCGTTTCCCAGTACATGGCATGGAATATTAAATACTATGAAATGCAATTTGCTACACAGAAAATAAGCCATCACAGAGCTTTTTATGTGGAAAAATAAAAAATAAATAGATTTTTGAAGGTGGTGAGTGAAAAATGGAAGTGAAAAAACATAAAAGGGTCAGGTCATTTAGGGGTTAAATACCATCACTATGAAATGCAATTTTTTATGCAGATTAAGCCCTCACACAGCTCTAAACATGGAAAAATAAAAAAAGTTATAGCTTTTTGAAGGTGGGGAGTGAAAAATGAAAATGCAAAACAAAAAAGGGCTTGATTGTTATGGGGTTAAAGAGTAATCGTCAGTTCAAAAAACTTTTTATATGTTGTAGGGCAGGTAATTTTAAGCCCTTTTGCAATTGGATTAGTTACCAGAATCTTGCTCCTTACTATTGTATTCTGCAGACTTCTAGGCACATTCCTCTTCACTGCAGACTACGGAGCTAGAGACACGCCCCTTTTCTCTCCCTGCAATCAGCTGTTCACCTCATGGCTCAGTTCTCCAGAAGTTATGTGCTGACAGGAACACTAACTAATGTAGTTACCAGACACCAAAACTCTCATCTCTCCCTCAGCTTTCCCTACACTTGTGTATAAACAAATAATCCACACAGACAGAAACTGCAGCCCCCACCACCTCACACTCCACAGCAGGAAGTGGCAGGAGAGACTTTCCAAATCTGCAAGCTGTCCCCTCATGTGCTGTGCTAAAGTTTTACCTAGATAAATAGATAGTATATAGGTAGATATATAGAATATGCATAGATAGAGAGAGATAGATAGACAGAATATACATAGATAGAAAGAGATAGATATGACTAGATAATAGATAGGATATGCATAGATAGATAAATAGATAGATATAAGATAGATATGGTCACATTGGTCAGCAGCACATGCTTTAAGCTTAATATTATCAGTTCTGCACTCTGCCTGGCTAGCACTTCACCTGCTTGCTTCCAATGACGCTCCTTCATAGTACATGTAGTAGCCAGGAAGTAGACTGTAGTTGCTGGTGGTCAAGGGTATAAACCAGCCTAGGCTTCTGGCCTATTTCACCTGTATCAAGATGATCACATGTTTTTATCAAAGTACACATAACAAAAATCAGTGGGTGTGCAATGCAGACCCATATGTAATCTCTAAAATACACATTACACATTAAAACACACATTTTCTTTTTTAAAGTTAATAAGACAAAGCACACCAAGGCAAACCATTAACAATGACCAGGAGAAAAAGCCTATATCTCAGAGTCACTACCGAGGTGTGTGTGGAAAAGGGCAAGTTGCATATAAATACATCAGTTGATTGCAAACATGCCATAAAGAACTATTTCAAGTACAAAGTGCAAAAAAGTAACAATTGCAGATAGATAAAATTATATAGACAACAATGAATGGCAACACAAAAATAATAATTTCTTCATTAAATGTAATCAGCAACAGAAATGCCCCTTTTGTGTGACTTCAAAAAATCACATGATCATTGGAGACCTGCTGCTGCCTCTATTTTCTGCAAAGCGCTTCATTGAGTAATGTGTAGGAGAAAACGGCAGAAGGTACTGCTTCTGTTTTTTCTCCAGATTTCTTCAGCTGCTAACTTATAGAACCCGACATTTGGCCACTCAATTACTTGTGCAGCCTCCTTAAACCCACTCTGTATACAGATCTTCCAACTTTTATAGCAGAGTAAGGAGACAAAATATGAGCACTATGCACAGCACAAATTTCCCCCTAAGCCACGCCCCTTTGTTCTGCCTCTAACTCTACCCCCACACAGTACAATTTCCCCCATAGAGTACTTTTTCTCCTCCTCTTATATTGTGCTCACAGCCCCCCCTCATATTAAAGCCCACTTTTATTGTGGCCTCCCAGCTGTTCCCCCTCTTATTTTACCCCCAAGCAGCTCCCCCTCTTATTTTGCATCCAAAGAGCTCTTTTATTGCCCTTGTGGAAGCTACCCCTCTTATTTTGGCCCCACCGGCTCCACCTCCTATTTTGTTCCTCAAGCAGCTCCCCCTCTTCTTTTGCTCCCAAAGAGATCCTCCTATTATTTTTCACCAGTGACATCCTCTAAAACAACAAGGGAGAAACAGAGTAAATGGAATGTAATCTAGATGAGGCCATGTAGGTCTTAATTTTAAGGGAATTTTTCATTAGGGTCAACTACCAGCTACCTTTGCTTATTAACAGTATTTTACTGTAGTCTTGTCACTCTACAAAGAAAGGTTGATACATAAATCAGATTCCCTGTTTAGCATAACATTTGGTTTAGTGTCAGCAGGGGGAGTATACATCTCATTATAAATAAGAAAATACATAATTGCTGCATTATCAAAACATAACCTTTCAACGCAATTGATTCACTGAGCAAAGTCATGCCTGACATACAGTGCTTTATATTGCAACAGAAACCAGCGCTCTACTTGTCCTAAGCGGCATATGTTTGAGAAAGGCAAGGCGAATTTGCTGAAATTCTTGTTGCAGATCTCGAGCACACCCGTGCCTCTCCATGTAGCATTGCGCCTCCCAGCCCAGACTTACTTCTCCATTAGACTGCTTAATGTACAACTAGGCTTTGCACTTCCCAGCTTCTTGGGCTCCTATGCGCCGGCTCTCCTGGACTTAAAGGGCTCAGCCCTTATAATCCGGCACCTCCCTTCCTTCCTCCCCGGATCTTCATGCATTGTTCCTGCTAATTGAAAGCCCTATCTTCTGTGCCCAAGGGAACTTCCATGGTTTCCATACCAAGCTTCCCAAAGCTGTTCCTGAGAAGTGTGAGATAGTCTCCAGCGTTCCCAGACGCTCCCATGTTCCTAGCGTTTCCAGATGCTCCTGTGTCTCCAGAGCTCCGAGGCGCTGCAGTGTCTCCAGCGTTTCCATACGCTACTGTGTCTCTTGTGTCTCCAGCGTTTCCAGATGCTCCTGTGTCTCCAACGTTTCCAGACCCTCCTGTGTCTCCAGTGTTTCCAGGAGCTCCAAGTGCCTCCAGCATTCCCATACGCTTCCAAGTCACCAGCATTCCTCCATAGGCCTGTCCGTTCCGCTCAGACTGTGGTCTGCATCTCCTCCTGCTCCCTGTTACCTTGGCTGGCACTGTGAGCCTAGCTGCACCGAGGAACAACCGGGTAAAACACCGCCGGTGCAAGATCATCCCGCTTTACGGCAGGCTCTGGTGAAGACCAGGTGGCACTTAGACTTGGTCCCGGGTGTCGGCTAGTACCATCTCCCGCGGTGGTCCAGAGGGTCCACAAACTCTTTCCATAGAGAGACTAACAGTAAGAGACACTGACAGTTCATCCCTACTACATCGTGACAAGAAGTACCCGACGGGAAGAGAGAGAAAATAGAATACCTGCTGAACTGGGGATGTAACATAATGAGTGGTAAAAGAAGGTGAAGAAAAGGTGATTATTAACAGAGAAATAATTGACAACATTACGGGAGATTTATCAATCTGTCAATGCTAAGGGTTCAAGACCATTTTTGCGCAGTCTTCCAAAAAAGAATTGTGGTCTTGGAGAATGAGGTGTGGTTTCGTCTGGGTGACAGAAATTTCAGTGGGCGGACCAGAATATTCAGTCGGAAACTAGACCATCTAATAGCTGATCTAAAGCTCCACAGTTGTAAACTACTCCAGATAGATCATCATTGGCCTGTATTAACATTTTCACAGCTTCTTAAACTTCAAGAAATCAAGAAAAACAGATTTAAAACAGCCAAACATTCAGCCCCTGGGAGAGATGGATGGCTTCATGAACTTCCACCACCTTACACATGTGATGATGAAAATACCACACTGTGTACTGTTGCACAGTTTCATAGGCAGTTTGAATTTTGTTTCTGGCCCCAAAGTTTGTTGAGAAATCAGTCCCCATATCTGACCACTGTAATCCTCTCTACTGTCAGAGAGAAGGTGCTGAAGCTGAGAAGAGGCATGTCCAACACCCCTGCCAACACAAAGGCAAGGTGGTTGTTGCAAATAGTGCCCTCTCCATGTTAGGAACTGTTAGGGAGACTGATCACCTCTCTAGAAGGTCTCTAAGTACTGGAAAACTTTGTACTTGCAGCTGTAGTCACTGCCTGGTAAGGCAAAAGTTAACAATGTGAAATACTTATCCAATAAAAACCTTTATACTGTTAAAAAGCAAGCTGGAAGCTGGTTGGAAAGTGCTACCATGTGACCAAGGGAATATAAAAATCCCTGGTGAGAGGGAGTACATGATCTGAGTGAGAGACTCCATCTTGGAGCACATGTCAGCACAGCAAGCAGAGAGAGGCTTCTGCAGAGCTGCACCAGCCAGTGTCTTAATAGAGGTACCTCAGGCCATTGCCTCAGGCCATTGCCAGTCAGGAGACTTAAGCCCCAGAGCAGAGGTCCACCATCTGGACTCGGCTCCATCTTTACCAGCCCAGCCTGAAGTTACTACAAGGCTGTGAGCAACCTTCCTGCAGACCAGCTATCTCCACTAGCTTTCCATCTTGCTGAATCTGCTACCACGTTTTGCCCATTGCCTGCCGTTGAAGTTGAATAAAGAACTGTAAATTGATTTGCACAATGTGCCTCCGTGTAATCCTTGAATCAGCAATGGTAGTAACTCTGCACTACCTTAACCCCAACATTGAATGAAAACTAGCAATGGATGTGCTCAGGTGATATATAGGTGCTTTACTGTATGGAAATTGGAAGTATAAAAGGGGAAATTGCACCAAGCACCAATCCACGCTAATGTCTAAACATTAGCGTGGATTGGTGCTTGGTGCAATTTCCCCTTTTATACTTCCAATCCTTGAATCAGGCTGCATCACCACCATGGGCTCCCCAACCTCCATCATCCAGGGACTCCTAGATACACCCCAGGGAGAAACCTGCATCAGTCTCGCCCTCCATATTTATTGCACACACCACCTGCTGAAGACCACTGCTATAGAAAATGTAGGCTGTCTAGGTGGCTTCTGCTGTACAACATGCTTGTAGCCTAGGTGGCTACTGCTGTAGAAAATGCAGGATGCTTTGCATGTTACTGCCAAATTACTTGAAGATTGCCTACTGCTATTTCTATATAACATGCTCAGGATGTGTAGTTTACAAATGTGCTCCACACTGATTTCTGTGAATAATCTGCTCACTGCATAGAGCTTTTTATAATAAACTACATGCAGCTCCTTAGTTCCTCATAACCAGCGTCTGTTGTTCTTCTGCATGAGCTACCAGCTGCTATCAGCTATATACTGTGTGCAGAACAACACCAACACAAGGCAGGAGCACACAGTAGACATTTTGATTTAAAAAAGCGAGATAAAAGTAGATACACATACACACATTTACTAAGGTCCTTGTGCCAGTTTTCTGTCGGACTTTGCACATTTTTTCTTGTGCAAACTGCTTGCACGTGTATTTAAAAAGTGTTCGAGATACATATGTTTCATACTCATAAAAGGGCGTTCAGTGTGACTCATTTATCATACATAGTATGATAGAAGTATGTGGCAGACCCAATGTCAAAGGTGCATCAAAAAAGGTTGAAACAGTACAGTGAGTGCCTGATTCTTGATGAATGGATGCCACATCTGCCATGAGGCGGGACGAAGTCCCCGCCTTAGGCGACAGATTTCTGACCTCTTTTACGGCCGATGCCAATGGCTAGCAAGTCCGTACTACCAATTACATCAATTAAAATGAAGGCGCCAATGTATTTGATAGACAGACCGCTTTGCAGGACAGACGCCTACATGCCTGATGACGTCATCACGCACACCGGCCTGTATCACTATACAGTAGACGTGATTGCAGGTGGGAGAACCGGTGGTGCTGTAGTCTGAAGGTGAGCACAAGATTATTATTTTTGGGGGGAGAGGCTGTGTATACAGGGAGGAGAGGATGTCTATACTACGGGGGAAGCTGTTCTGGGGGAACCGGTTCATTTACAGGGGATGTTGTATATATAGGGGGAGGCTGTGTATACTGCAAAGTCTATTCATTAGTGGGGTAGGTTAAATTAAGCCACCTAATAAAATGTTGATGCTGTATATATATATATACTTATGTACTATATGTACTATATTATACTATACTATATACTATATACTATACTATATACTATATTATGTAATATATGTACTATAATTTATTTAGGTAACTATATAATTGATGCTTTATGTGGGGGAATAGTTCAGTCATGTTGTGAGGATAATATATACCGTATATACCGGCGTATAAGACGACTTTTGAAGACTGAAAAATCTTCAGTCTGGTCTGGGGTCGTCTTATACGCCGGTAATGTTTCTTCTCACCTTTTCCGCGATCCACCGTAGCTCCGCTGCTACGCTCCGGCTGCCGGTGACAGCTACGTGGGTGCCGGCGTCGCAGAGAATATGTCGTCGGCACGCGGCTGACGTCATATTCTGTGAGCCACCAGCGCTCAATGAGCTGTCACCGCCGGCCGGAGTGTAGCAGCGGAGCTTCGGTGGATCGCGGGAAAGGTGAGAAGCTGTTTTATTATTAGTGTGCCAAGCAGGCTGGCTATATAGAGGGGGAGGCGGCAGGATGCAAACTGGGCTGGTCGGCATTCTGCACAATTGGGGGCCGCCAGGCTGTATAATAGCTGGCTGTATACTGGGGGTACAGGCTGGCAGTATACTAGGGGGGGGGGGGCAGTTTGGCTATATACAGGGGGGCTGGCTGTATACTGGGGGTACAGTCTGGCAATATACAGGGGGAGCTGGCTGTTGGAAAAGGGGTAGTCTTATACGGCGAATATATCTTAAACTCTATATTTTTAACAGGAAAGTAAGGGGGTCGTCTTATACACCAGGTCGTCTTATACGCCGGAATATACGGTATTAGGAACATGCTCCATTATAATGTAAGTGACTGTGGTATTTGTAAGGGCGCAGTGTGGAGAGGTGCTGCATACAGCTGAAGACGTTTGATTCAGCAGAGAAAAACCATTGCTGGGAGAAATCGTAAAGAAGTCCTTTTCCTGATGGAGCAGATCATCACCTGTTAGGTACTACATACTAGATGTCACTAATGTCTGTGTCACTTACTGACTACTAGTGTGTGAGGTAGCATCATCGTGCATGTGGGAAGGCAGCATTTTTTTTAGTTTCGCCGCTGGCAGCAAAAGGGCTAGAATTGGCCCTGGTGGAGAGGATTATGATGGTCAGATACCAGGGGAGTAACTAGGAGAGGATATTTGTATACATATTTATTCTCTCTTACACACATTTATATGAGATAGAAATGAGATATCACTATTCCTGTTGTCCTGCTGACCCCTCCCTTTCCCCGACATTGCATATCTGAGCTGTCGATATATGCTGTTTACTGTGGAAGATGTGCAATGTTATATACATATTATGACGCACATTGTAAAGCATAATGGGACACATTTACTGAGGGTCCGCGGAACGCATTTCCGTTTCCCAAATTTATACATTTTGCACCACATTTAACTGAGGTTTTTGGTGCATGCGATCGGATATTGGGGCATTGGCGCCTACTTTCACGCAATACAAAATTGGGGGCGTGGCCGTCGGACGATCCAACGGATATGGACAACACGCAGGATTTAACATCTCAAATTGTGTCGCAAGATACGCACTCACATACACCAGGAAGAAGAAGGTGAACTCGGCGGACCTCAGTGGGGAAGCGACACATGCAGGATCTCGGGTGCAGGATTTTGATGAATAGCGCCGGACTTCATCTTCGGGTAAGTAAATGTGCCCCAATATGTATTTAACATCACACAACCTCCATTCTTAAATGTTTCAGGTCAGTTGGCCCCATAGCAGCTGCTTCTGGCTGCTTCTGCTGTAGTTACGCCTCTGTCAGATGCCCTTACTGATATCTCAGCAACCAGTGGGACAAAAAGGAAAATTCAAAGTGCCCCTGAATTCGTTTAGCAGCCCATATAGTTACACATTATGTACACACAGGACCTCTTTAAATTAGGAAGCAGTGGGACATAGTTCAATTTTACTACTGTATCTACTTATTTACAATAGGAAGTGATGTTTTCATCATGGAGGGGATCATGAAGGGGAACATAACAAAAAAATCCCTCAGACTTGGAAGCATTCATTTGGAAACTTGACAAGCTGGCAAAGCTAGACAGGACTTGGAAAGGGATAAGAAGTGCATACCTTCTAACTTTCATACAGTGAAAAAGGGAAAAAAATATGTGTTATGCATGTCGGGAAAGGTTTTTTTTTCCGCCCAAAGATACGCCTTTGCCCAGCACCTAAATCCACCCGAACAATATAATTCCCCCCTTGGTGCCCTTCACCTACCCCTCTTAAATTGTGCCCTAATTTTCCCTTTATTTTGCCCTCAGCAACTCCCTCCTATTGTTCCCACAATAGTTCACCCTCATATTTTGTAACCACTACCAGCTCACCCTCAAGCAGTTAGAAGTATCTGGAAGAGTCAATTGGTATTCCTTTTCTTGACCTCACACTCACACATTGGGGAGCAGCATAGGGTTAAAAGTATTCCCTATAGAAAAGAGATGGCAAGAAAACCACATTATTGGCCTCCTCATGCCACCCCCTTCATGTTATTAACAATATACCATATGGTGACTTTCTGAGACTAAGGAGAAACTGTTCAGAGAATAAATATTTTGAGAGAGAGAGAGAATAGCGCTGAGGGAAAGACTTTGTAAAACAGGTTATAAAAAGGGTATCATCAAAAACTAAATGTTCTGAGCACCACACGCTTCTAGGACATAGAAGGGATCCAAGACTAAGTAATAATAAGAGCCAAAATAATTTAAAAAAATGTAAAGGTCCGTTAGCATTTCAACAGCATATAGCAAACAATTTAATAACAATAGCAAAATAGTATGGCCATTTTTCCCATTTTGTTACAGGATTCTACGTTGTCTAACATTCTAAGTGATGGTGTGTTGCCAGACTAGCACTCACTTTCATACTATCATAGTATAGGTAGGAAAAAAACGCAGGTCAATCAAGTTCAACCTTTAAGAATTAAATAAATGTTTTTTCTTCATAACCTGTGATATTTTTCCCTCCAGAAAGTCATCACCTCTTGAATATGTAGATAGAGTCTGCAATAACAACCTCCTGCAGCAGAGTTCCACAGTCTCACTGCTCTTACAGTAAAGAATCCCTGTCTATGTTGATAGAATCGCCTCTCCTCTAGGCGTAGAGGATGTCCCCTTCTCCTGGTCACAGACCTAAGTATAAAAAGATATTTGGAGAGATCCTCGTACTGCCTGTTCAAGTATTTGTACATTGTAATGAGGTCTCCCCTCAGTTGTCTATTTTCTAAACTGAATAATCCCAAATTTTGTAGTCTGTCATTGTATTCTAATCCCCCCATTCCCCTAAT
Organism: Engystomops pustulosus; assembly: GCF_040894005.1. NCBI lineage: Eukaryota > Metazoa > Chordata > Amphibia > Anura > Leptodactylidae > Engystomops > Engystomops pustulosus. Next base: position 167,403,790 of record NC_092411.1, on the reverse strand, counting down.
AATCCTGGTTGTTCTCCTCTGCACCCGTTCCAGTACTAATATGTCCTTTTTATACACTGGTACCCAAAACTGTACACAATATTCCATGTGTGGTCTGACCAGTGATTTGTCAAAACTATTATGTCTTTATCATGAGAATCTATTCCTCTCTTGATACATCCCATAATTTTATTTGCTTTAACAGCAGCCGCCTGGCTCTAGTCACTAAAATTAAGTTTACCTTCCACCAATACCGATTGAAAACCAAAATACCCCTCCACACGGGAAGGGAAAAAAAGGGCACTAATACAATGCACAGTATAAAATATCAAATGCTTTATTATTATGCAAATACATGATGCAGTTAAAAAAACACAATTAAAAAACCATGGAAATAACAAATGTGGTCTCACCGTGGAGGATATCCACAGGATACAGTACAGGGTGGTGGAGTACAGAAACAGAAAAGGGCAGTCTTACACCAGGCAAAGTGGGGCTGTAGTCTATATGTGTAAAATGTGGCAGCTGGTAGCTGTAGGGGTTGTTCGTGGTCCGTGCAAGTGCACACAGTGAGCAAATGGCCCCTAGATTGTAATTTTACATGCCAGGGACCCTAAAATCAAGCTGCCAGTTCTTACCTATTGTTTATAATTGCGTTCCACTGCCTGGGGAGACCGCCTGCCCGACGCGCGTTTCGGCTCGGGCTGAGCATTCGTCTGGGCCACCGCCCTTTTCTGTTTCTGTACTCCACCACCCTGTACTGTACTGTATCCTGTGGATATCCTCCACGGTGAGACCACATTTGTTATTTCCATGGTTTTTTAATTGTGTTTTTTTAACTGCATCATGTATTTTCATAATAATAAAGCATTTGATATTTTATACTGTGCATTGTATTAGTGCCCTCTTTTTCCCTTCCCGTGTGGAGGGGTATTTTGGTTTTCAAATGAATAGTATTGTGGCACTGTTTAGGTGCGATATTGCGAAGTGGGGAGCCCAATTACAATAATACTACAAGCTAAATCCACCACACATGTGGACTGACTAGGCTTCCCTCCATACCTGATCCTATCCGTTAGACTTCCACCAATACCCCCAAGTCCTTTTCAGCTCCAGTTTTACCAAGTAATTAATTGTTTAGAATATAATTATACTTTTTGTTTCCATGGCCCAAGTGCATAACTTTACATTTATCTACATTAAAGGAAACTTACCACCACGGATCTACCTATAAAGGTAGATTGGGTGGTAGGTGCATCTATTAGACATCTTTTAAGGGCTAATCCTCACGTCCCCGCAATCTTTTTATAACTATTATTTCCCTAATATGTAGCCTCTTTGATTCACCTACCAGATATCGTCGGCACGCAGCTGTGAGGAACTGCGCGCCCTTGTCCACGAAACCTTCTCTGCCCACTCCTCAAGCTTCCACAAATCCCTCTGTAAAACTAAATTATAGACCTCAGTATTAATTTCTTTACACAGCTTAGTGTCATCTGCAAATATTGAAACTTGACTGTGTAAACCCACTACAAGGTCAATAATAAAAATATTAAAGGAACGACCTGGTGGTACCACGCCGCAGTTTGTCTAACCTGCATTGCGGCGGGCTCTGGTGAAAACCGGGAACCACTTAGACTCCGGTCCCAGGTAGTGGCTTGAGTCATCATCTGCGGTGGTCTAGAGCAGTGGTGGCGAACCTATGGCACTAGTGCCAGGGGTGGCACTCAGAGCCCTTTCTGTGGGCACTCAGGCCATCAGCCCAGGACTAAGTTCACCAAACAGGAACAAATCCATGAAATCTTCCTGCAGTCATGGGCAATTTATGAGATGCTGCGCTCAGCACTATTTTACAGCAACATTTCATTGGCTGTTTGGAACTGCTTGAAAATGGAGAAGGTGTTGAAAGAAGTGCATTATCTTTGGAGGTCTTCCTGCTGGACCCACCATTCTCCCTCTACAGAGAGACCCTGGAGAAAAGCTATAATGAGAGATTGATTTGGCCACTTTCTTTAAGTGGCCTTAGGCGGCCGATATAATTAAAGAAGTGGAAGAATAGTTAGCAATAAGTTACTGCTTAAAATTGCACATCAGATTAAATAAGTGGGTTTTGGTTGTAGTTTGGGCACTCAGTCTATAAAAGGTTCGCCATCACTGGTCTAGAGGATCCACAACCCGCAAGCCTGACAGTAAGATCCGGCCATGGATTCCGCTGAGGTTCCTTCTCCTGGTCGGCCCGATCTTGCTACAATTGTGATCCACCAATCCCGGCAGATTGCCGCACAGCGCAAACAGCTGGAGCAAGTCACCGCCCATGCTGCAACAGTTGCTAACTACCCAGCATCAGCAACAGGTCCCTGAAGCTGTTCCTGCAACCCCTGCTACTCCGGCTGTCCTTCCTGCTACTGAACCCAGGCTAAGTCTTTCTCTGCCCGGCAAGTATGACGGGGATCCCAAGCTATGCAGGGGCTTCATTACCCAGTGTTCTTTACACATAGAGCTCATGCCGTCCCAATTCGTCATGGAGCGTTCCAAGGAGGCATTTATCCTCTCCAGGAAAGCCCTGGCCTGGGCTACTCCGCTTCGGGACAGAGACGACCCGGTCACGGCTACACTCTCGACATTTCTGGCAGATTTCCGGTCAGTTTTCGAAGAACCTGCATGGGCTGAGACTGCGTTGTTGAATCTGCGTCAGGGCAATTCATCTGTTGCTGTGCAGTATGCCGCATCCCAAATTCTTTCCACGTCTCCCTGCTGAAACCTGTCATTCTGAATCGCTTCTCCTGGCAAGTTCCTCCCCCTACTCCAGTGGCGGACTCTACCAACCTATGAGGTAAAAGAGATCCTGGACATGAAGACACTAAGGGGGAAGCGGTTCTTCTTGGTTGATTGGAAGGGATTCGGGCCAGAAGAGAGGTCGTGGGAGCCTGAGGACAATATATTGGATCGTGATCTTCTGCCCAGGAGGAGGGGGAGGCCGAAGGGGGGTTACTGTCACAGGTGGTCCTGCGGCCCATATTGACTTTGATGTTGCATCTCTGCCATCTGCCCTGACCCTGTGCCTGGACTTTGACCATGAGATTGACTGCCGTTCTTGTACCTCAGCCTTGGCCGCCACTGCAGACAAGTCACTCCTGAGGAACGACCTGGTAGTACAACGCCGCAGCTTGTGTAACCTGCTTTGCGGTGGGCTCTGGTGAAAACCGGGTACCACTTAGACTCCGGTCCCAGGTAGTGGCTTGAGTCATCGTCTGCAGTGGTCCAGAGGATCCACAACCTGCAAGCCTGACAGTGATCAATATTGATCAAAGTCAATATTTGCTTAGAAAATCAACTTTTTTCCCCAAAACACATTTCAACTTCATTGCAGGCCTGCCTTAAAAGGAGCAGCTAACATCATTTCAGTGATTTCTCCGTTAACATAGGTGTCAAGGAGAGAGGTTCCATTGTTGCCAAAAAGGCTCCAGGGCACCCAAGGAGGACCAACAAGCGCCAGGACCTTCTCTTAAAAGTGAAAAGTTTCAGCTTTGGGATTGGGCTACCAGCAGTGCAGAGCTTGCTCAGGAATGGCAGCAGGCAGGCGTGAGTGCATTTGCACGCACTGTGAGGCGGAGACTCTTGGAGCAAGGCCTGGTGTCAAGGAGGGCAGCAAAGAAGACACTTCTCTCCAGAAAAAAACATCAGGGACAGACTGATATTCTGCAAAAGGTACAAGAGTGGACTGCTGAGGACTGGGGTATAGTCATTTTCTCTGATAAATCCCCTTTCCGATTGTTTGGAACATCTGGAAAACAGCTTGTTCGGAGAAGACAAGGTGAGCGATACCACCAGTCTTGTCTCATTCCAACTGTAAAGCAGTCTGCAACCATTCATGTGTGGGGTTTCTTCTCAGCCAAGGGAATCGGCTCTCTCACAGTCTTGCCTAAAAACACATCCATGAATAAAGAATGGTACTAGAATGTCCTCCAAGAGCAACTTCTCCCAAGAGCAGTTTGCTGATCAACAATGCCTTTTCCAGCATGATGGAGCACCTTGCCATAAAGAAAAGGTGATAACTAAATGGCTCAGGGAACAAAACATAGAGATTTTGGGTCCATGGCCTGGAAACTCCCCAGATCTTTATCTCATTCAGAACTTGTGGTCAATCATCAAGAGACAGGTGGACAAACAAAAACCAACAAATTGTGACAAAATGCAAGCATTGACTGACTGCTGTCAGTCAGAATTTGATCCAGAAGATTGAGAGCATGCCAGGGAGAATTGCAGAGGAAACTATGTTGACTGTCATGTGTACTAATAGTAAATCTCCCATAAATTCAAAAAGTTTTGCATAATGTGTGCATTGCATAGTAACTATTCAAATGCCGTAGGTGACTTTCATGGACCAGGTTATTATGGCTTGTGCGGACCCTGGACGTAATAAGTTTAGATAGGAGTTTACTGGCCATAGACACCATCACTGATTACTATTTTGTGATTTTGGTGATGCCCTGTGAGTCCTCCCTTCCCTCTGTGATGACTAACTTGTTTATGTAAGTTTACTAACAAAGAAGAACATTGGACCTGAGTGCCACTCCAAACTTTCTTCTATGGATTTTTTTGGATTGAACTTGCATTTTGGATCAGAGCACAACCAAAAGCCAGTTGTTAAACTCCTCTGTAACCTGTGCATATCAAGGACATAAAAGACTATGGACCTTGCGCCAGTTTTCTGTCGGACTTTGCAAGTTCTTTTATGTGCAAACTGCTTGCTCATGTATTTAAGAAGTGTCCGTGACCTTTGTGAGAATACTGGTATTATTAGTTAAAAATATAGGTATGTTTATTGAGTTTATTACAGGAAAGTACTTCAATGCTCCTTACATCACCATCTAGATTAGAACAAACCAATATACCTAAGTGCTACTGAAATAGCTTCACTGCATGGTGATATAGAATTCTAGGCCAATACCATGGCCGGTTCTAGACTAATTAGTGCCCTGGGCAAAATTACAATTAGGGGCCCTAAATTCATGCTAAAACATGCTACAGCCGATGTAAGGTCCAGTGACCGCAGCAGTGTTTCAGTCAATTGGCCTTGCAGAGTGGCCAGGAGGAGCCCTGCCAGTGCCTATGACATCGTGTGCACATGCACACAGAGCCATCAACACAATTGTGACATCGTGTGCACGTGCACACAGAGCCATCAACACAATTGTGTTGATGGCTCTGTGTGCATGTGCACACGATGTCATGGGCACTGGCAGGGCTCCTCCTGGCCACTCTGCAAGGCCAATTGACTGAAACACTGCTGTGGTCACTGGACCTTACATCGGCTGTAGCATGTTTTAGCATGAATTTAGGACCCCTAATTGTAATTTTGCCCAGGGCACTAATTAGGGCAGGGCACTGCCAGCCCGATCCTGTACTGTGAAAGCGGGCTAATATAATAAGTCCCCTGTCACAGCCATCCCCATATACAAATATGAGCTCTAAGGGGGTGAGAGCCATGCTGGGAAGGTGCATTTCATTATACAGATCACTGATAACAGTAATCCTATGGATGTAACAACCCATAGGATCACCATTCTCTGTGATCTATATAAAATAATTGGGTGAGTGCAGTCAGCCATAATTTGGGCTAGAGTGGGCTTAGGGGCACCATCAACCATAGTCTGGTGTGGATGTGGATAGTGGATGTCAGCCATAAACTGCTCTGTGGGAGGTCGACGGCTTCAGCCATAAACAACATTCAGCCACCCATGTGCTCACTGGGTGGGTTCCCATAAATTACAGCAAGGAGAAATGCATTCAATCAGTTACCAATATCATGCCTTTCTATAGTTTTAAACGCAAGACAAACACCATGTGTAAACGCAGCCTAATACATGATGAAAGATTATTAGAATTGTCTCAACTAGCTATTCAAGAACAGAAAACCAAGGCAGAAATAATTTTCTGCTATAAATATTAACACTACATGCACCAGTGATTTATGAAATGTAATGAAAATTTCATACTCCACCTTGGCAAAAAAAAAAACTCCTCAAAATTGGTAACCCTTCTAGAAAAATGTTTGTGCAACCTCTGCACACCAAGTCGTGTTTGCTGTGGATTCTGGTGTTTCCATCAGAATGTTTCCATCCTGCTTTCTTCAGCGGATCCAACATATAGTGGTCAGATGGAGGTTCCTATGCCTTTGTCTGCTACTATAGAAGTTCCCATCCACGCTCAGGAAACCACTTTGTCAGCAGTTTCTCCCCTCTTCACATTACCGAGATTTGCCTGACAGGGTCTGCATTTAGAGTATCCTGGGGCGGGTTGATACTTTGACGTGGAGAGGGGAGAATGGAGGATAGAGATGGAATTTGTTTTTTATTTGAAACTGATTGATGAGCGGTTTCCCGAGGGTGGGGACACGGGACACTGCCTAGGAGAGAAACTGGTAAACTTTGATATAACTTTTCTTTATAACTAAAAAAGCCTGATTCATTATAAAAAAAAAAAACCTGTTTGTGCCAACAGTTAACTATGGGGACATTGGATAGACTAAAAAAGGGTCCTGATTTTTACAATTTGCTATGTGTCACTATATGCAATTATAACTTACCATGGTGATTTTAAGATTTTTGTTTTTTTGTGATATGGTGTTCTTGACCTTAGTGGTATATTTTGGTTGAAATGTTTTGTATTTAAAAAAAAGTTTCAGTTTGTTGAAAATTTAGAATAAATTCTGAATTTTTTTCTGATTTCTAAATGTTATACTCATCATGAAGTTGGTCTAACCTCCCAAATAGGTAACTATGTAACAATAACCAGATATCTGCTTGACACAATTTATGTTATTTTATTTTGTTAGGAATAGGATGTTAGAAGGTTTACAAATCGAACAGCAATTTTCCTGACTTTCAATTAAATATCCCAGGATGGAACAAGGAAAACAATGCTCTTTTTGCTAGTCCCCTTAACACCAAGCATGACTTTCATGAAGCTTAAAGGGGTATTCCCATCTGGGCATTCACATTTAATTTAATTCATTTTCCATATGTAAACATTTCTTCAATTGAATGTTATTTAAAAAAAATGTTCCTGTGTGAAGATAATTTCTCATAAATATAGCCATGTTATCTCTTATAAACGAGATAGCTTCTTCGGATATGACCATCTCACATTTTGGCAGCGGTGGCCAGATATGCGCTATCCTGACCACATGGATTCAGCGTTTATTATTACAGGACGGCTGTGGGACCTGGAGTAACTCCTCGTACATTTAATATTCAGAAACTTTTTGTTTCTATGTGCAATCCCTCCAGCAGAGGTGGCCGTATCCAAGGAGTCGGTCTTATTTCTAAGGGACGATATGACTACATTTATGAGAAATTTTCTTTATAAAGGAACATTTTTTTCTATAACATATAATTGAAGAAATGTTTACATATGGCAAATTAATGAAACTTAATGTCAATGCCCAGAAGAGAATACCCCTTTAATGACATTATGTTGGATTAAAGCCAAACCAGTATATCTATTCCAGAAGGAACAGATTCCCAACTGTAAACAGTACTGTTTCTACATGGTTGCATAGAGATGCAACCATGTAGAAACATTACTGTTTTCAGTACGTAAGGAACTGGTTTGGCAGAAGTTATTGACTAGGGTTCTCCTTATGGCAAATTTGCCAATTAAGGTCGCCTTACATGTGGAGACTTGAAGCAACTTAATGCTCCACAAGGTGATTGTGGGAAAAATACAAATACCTTTTCCAGAGTGGAAAAACAGTGCCAAACCACAAAACATGCAACCATGTCGAAACAATGCTGTCTACAGTTGGCAATCTGTTTCTTCTAGAATTGATATAGTTGTTTGGCTTTAAAGAGAACCCGTCATGCAAAATAACCCACCCTAATATAAATATATTTTCATAAACTGCCATTAGAGAGCAATGCCTCTATGCCTTCATTGTCCAATGAGTCATTAGCATATTCAAGCTGTCCAGCTTATTCATGAGTGGGAGGCACAGCCACACCCAGAATGCTTGACTGACAGCCTGTATAATGATGTAATGGTTGCTCCATGTGCTTGCTGGTGGAAACGCCCCCTGCAGCCTGTGTGTGTATAGGAGTAATACAACAGCTCCAGGCAGCCATGTTATAGCAGAACATGTCAGGTACTTGTGTAGCTGATGTCTGTGTCTCTGTGTATTAGGAGGATGCAGCATGTCAGCAGATACACTAACTATGCTTTACTATACATTACACACAGACATGAGCAGGGGGAGGAGAGGTGAGGGGTAACAGGGGTGACAACCCTGCCTCTGACCATGTAACCAGCCTCATTTACATAATAAAGAATAGATGATTTTATAATGATTAATGTATGAATTGACTAGATAAAGGCTGGGATGGGATCCTTGTGAGCTGCTCCAACAGGTAGAGGTGACAGAAATAGTGATAGAGACCTGATGACAGGTGTCCTTTAATCATCATGTCATTAAGGCTGCAAAGGTAGTAAAAAGAGGCATTGTTTACTTTGTCCCATCCTGGAAAACATATTTGAAAAAATCCCCTAGTAAAGCACAAAGGCTATAAGTCTCCACACACCTACAAGGTGGTCTTAATAAGAAAAGTATCTGTAAGGAGCTTTAAAAGTTTTATTTATTAGAAACTCCCCACAAATGCCAAATTTATTTTGCATCCCTCAAACTATTTAAAACAGCCCTTGTTAACCCTTTAAGCATGTTAACCCTTTGAGACAGGATCTGTCAGGCAGCTATGGGTTGCCATGGAGATTAGCGGTACCACCAGAATCCAGCACGGGCGGAAGGAGTAAGCTATTGTGGGCGGGACAGGTGAGAAAGCCCTGTAGGCATCACAGCCATGTTTGATTGTAGTGCCGAAAAGGTTAAAGGGGTATGCTAGGGCTACATCTCACCTATAACATACACTTTCAGTTCTGATGTGCCTGCCTCTCCATCGAGAGGCAGGCACATCAGAACTGAAAGTGTATGTTATAGGTGAGATGTAGCAGACTGAGAATGTTATAGGCATCTCATGGATCACTCATCTCTGATCTGTCTTATTTCTCTTTTTATGTGTCAGATACTAGTAAAATCTAGAGTAGATAAATGAAAGTGTAATCACTTTCATAATATAACCACATTTTCAACACACTGCATCTCACAGCACTAGAGGGATCAAAAAGTGTATGCTTAGAACGTCCCTTTTACACTGACCATCACTGAGTGATAGGAGCTAAGACAACAATAAAATTGAGTAACATTGTAAAGTAGGGGGTTAAAATTCTTTAATTGTGTAAACATCACTAGGGGATTTTCAACATACCCCCACCGGGGCCTAGCCTTTTTTCTCTTGGGGCCTGGAGACAGCCGAGGCTCTGGGATACCGGAGTGACTGGCAGTTGCGGCCTAGGCACGCTAGTGTCACAGCCTTGGTATGGGGACTGGAGGGCTGTCCTACAGTCTGGCAGGTCTCCAGCAGGTGATGTTGGCAAGAAATGATGAGGGAGAGTCTGTCATAGTGGTTCTCCCTGGGGCAACCCTTTGGGATCTGGAGTATGAGTCCCTGTGTAATGGATAGGGTGCCCAGTGATGGTGACAGCCGTAGTAGCAGGGAGCAAACGGAGGCAGATGTTGTCTAAAAGCAACTTACAGTTCTTTATTGGAACCAACAGGAACAGTGGATAACGTACCAAACAAATCTTGACAATGGTAACAGGCTGGGGATGCACTTGGAGAGAGAGAACCACAGGGATTAATCACCAGTCTGGGCAGGCCAGGGCAGGCTGGGAGATAGCTATGTCCTAGTAGGATGCTTCAGCTTGTCCTGGGTTACTTCAGATATCACCCTTGAAGGTAGGATGATACCCCTTTACCCTCACTAACTCCTCACTTCTATACTGTCTCACTACTTTGTCTGACTGACTAGTCTTTCTGACTGACTCTTGTCAGACTCACTACTCTGACTGAACTGACTGTTGGGACTCTCCAACCAACACTTCTCCTCAGCTCCTGGTCAGGTGGTGGTTACTCCTCCAATTACATCCCGGCTTGCAATACAATATTATAACAGGTGTGATTGGCTGATGGAATGACATCACATTAAACAATTAACTCCTGCCTTACCAGGCAGGATCTACTGCTGCAGCATTCCCCGTGTTGTGTAGTGACCTGCTGTGGGGTTGATCAGACTCCACACAGATTGCAAGCTACATATTGGGACGTATTCGCAACAACCACTCTGCCTTGTAATGGCAGGGATGTTGCAGATTGAAATTTGAGTATTCTCTTTCATGGGTAAACCCCTTTAGCTGAGATTGCAACTATCACAATCCCAGCTTTTACAGCAGAGGCCCAGCTGTTTGCTTCTGAGCCTCTCTGATCACTAAGCAATCATAGTGATTGCAAGACTGTGATTGATCCCTTAGCCAGCTCCTGTGAAGCTCAGCTTTTTCCAGGGAGGAAACTATAAGAGGCAGGGCCACATATCAGACTTCTGAATGGGCCCCCTTTCCCATAAAAAATATACATATTTGTATACTCACACAAGTTAGTTACAATAACACATTTTTGCACTCATATAAACACAAACTATTTATATACTTATATACATACAGCATAAACACACTGTATACACACATATATATATGTACATATATATACACTCACCGGCCACTTTATTAGGTACACCTGTCCAACTGCTCGTTAACACTTAATTTCTAATCAGCCAATCACATGGCGGCAACTCAGTGCATTTAGGCATGTAGACATGGTCAAGACAATCTCCTGCAGTTCAAACCAAGCATCAGTATGGGGAAGAAAGGTGATTTGAGTGCCTTTGAACGTGGCATGGTTGTTGGTGCCAGAAGGGCTGGTCTGAATATTTCAGAAACTGCTGATCTACTGGGATTTTCACGCACAACCATCTCTAGGGTTTACAGAGAATGGTCCGAAAAAGAAAAAACATCCAGTGAGCGGCAGTTCTGTGGGCGGAAATGCCTTGTTGATGCCAGAGGTCAGAGGAGAATGGGCAGACTGGTTCGAGCTGATAGAAAGGCAACAGTGACTCAAATCGCCACCTGTTACAACCAAGGTAGGCAGAAGAGCATCTCTGAACGAACAGAACGTCAAACTTTGAGGCAGATGGGCTACAGCAGCAGAAGACCACACCGGGTGCCACTCCTTTCAGCTAAGAACAGGAAACTGAGGCTACAATTTGCACAAGCTCATCGAAATTGGACAGTAGAAGATTGGAAAAACGTTGCCTGGTCTGATGAGTCTCGATTTCTGCTGCGACATTCGGATGGTAGGGTCAGAATTTGGCGTCAACAACATGAAAGCATGGATCCATCCTGCCTTGTATCAACGGTTCAGGCTGGTGGTGGTGGTGTCATGGTGTGGGGAATATTTTCTTGGCACTCTTTGGGCCCCTTGGTACCAATTGAGCATCGTTGCAACGCCACAGCCTACCTGAGTATTGTTGCTGACCATGTCCATCCCTTTATGACCACAATGTACCCAACATCTGATGGCTACTTTCAGCAGGATAATGCGCCATGTCATAAAGCTGGAATCATCTCAGCTTTGTGATGCCATCATGTAAATATGGACCAAAATCTCTGAGGAATGCTTTCAGCACCTTGTTGAATCTATGACACGAAGAATTGAGGCAGTTCTGAAGGCAAAAGGGGGTCCAACCCGTTACTGGCATGGTGTACCTAATAAAGTGGCCGGTGAGTGTATATACACTGTGACACAGTCAGGGGTTTGTTGCTGGATGGGAGGTATTATCCTCTCAGCTTGTGTTGCTCAGAGTAATGCAGCAAGCTGAAATCAAGCACCGGACCAAACTTCAAGCACCGGTCCAAACCGGGTTTTCAGGGTGTTCCAGCTAACAAAGCTGAGCTGGAAGTGTGCACAAGAGAGGGGAGTGAGCTCTAGTCTCAGAGGGAGAAGCTTGTTCCAAGAGCAAACACGTGTCCTGTCTAGGAGGACAGGTTGGCTGTTTTGGACTTTAAATGGACTAAGTGCTATGCAGCAGCTTCTGCAAGGTGTGAACTTACACCAACAATTTGGACTATTTGTGAAGACCCTGCTACTGGGTGAGAAGGCCAAGCCTGGTCTGTATGTTTATGTTTTAAACAAGCATGAAGACAATGCTGGATTTTTGTTCCATTTGTTTTGTGGTGTGAATAAACACTGAACTGAACTGAGAACTGTCTCTTTCCCTCTGTCTGCGACCGCTACCTAGCTTACACCTGAGCAATACCCCACAATTGGTGGCTTGGAGCGGGCAAAACGCAGTGAGGGTGGTGCAAAACCGGAGTTTTTTTTTCTGGGCACCATTGCATGTCGTGGATTAAACCTGCAAAGTTTCAGCTAGCATCACCGGACAAGATGGAGGAGCTGATTAAACAACTTGTGCAAGCTAATGTTCAACAGCAGATGGCACACTCTGAGGCTATGCAGGCCCAGCAACAGACTAACGACTTACTGCTACAACAAATAAAGGCGCTGCGTGAGACTCCAACAGTGGTGACCCAGCTACAGCCTGCGGCCAGAGAGAGAGTCCGAACTGCGCTGAGAAAGCTGACAGCGGAGGATGACGTAGAGGCCTTCCTGGCGGTGTTCGAGAGAACGGCAGAGCGTGAGGGGCTGCAGCCTGACCAGTGGGCTGAAGTGGTGGCCCCGTTCCTGACTGGCGATGCGTTAAAGGCATATTTTGACCTCACTCAGGAGGATGCCCTGGACTACAAGAAGTTGAAAGGTGAGATCCTGGCACGCATGGGAGTCAATGTTTATGTGCGGGCCCAACGTGTATATCAGTGGGGGTTTGTGGAATCCCGAGCTGCCAGGTCTCAAGCTTATGACCTACTGCACCTGGTAAAAAGGTGGCTTCAGCCTGAGACTTTAACCCCAGCCCAAATAGTGGAGAGGGTGGTGGTAGACCGTTTTGTGCGCACTCTGCCGGTTGCCATTCAGCACTGGGTAGGTCAAGGTGACCCAGGTAATTTAGACCAGCTGGTTGGTCTGGTCGAACGTTATATAGCCACCCAGGACTTTGTGCGGGACTGTACCCCTACACGTAAGCCACCCCGTCCCTCACCCCCACTTGCAGTGACTGAGGAAAAGCCCCGACCTTCTGCTGGGAGTAGCTCCCCAACGATGTCCAAACAACGTTCCACAAAGATTCGTGAGATCCCCACACTCCGCTGTTGGCGCTGTCATGTCCTGGGACATGTGGCTGCAAATTGCCCCTTGGCCTCCGAACCTATGGACTGTGGGTACGCTCGCCGTACTTCCTTCTATGCACGGCCTGTATGTACCGCTGACGTCCTGGATGCAGATAGGGCACCTCCCATGTGCCCAGTGTCCGTTGATGGGTGCAGGGCTAATGCACTACTTGACTCAGGGAGCCTAGTGACCATAGTACGGGATACCCTGGCGCTACCCTCTCAGCTCACTAGTCGCAAGGTTCGAGTATTGTGTATTCATGGAGACTTAAAAGATTATCCAACCGCACTGGTGGTCATAAAAACACCTGCTGGGAGGAAAGTCCACGAGGTGGCAGTAGCATCAAATCTGCCCTATGACCTAATTATAGGAAGAGACTTTCCATTATTCTCTGCACTATGGCCATCGTTACTGCATGTCAGTCCCCAGGGGTCAGGGAGAGCAATAGCTGAAGGTCATGTTCCAGACCTAGAACCAGAACCTTGGGAACCCGAGGCGGAAGGGCCAGCGGTAGGGGTGACCGCCACTTCGGTGGATGACGGGGAGACACTACCAATGAATGTAATGGTTGGGGAAGTAGAGGACTTGCCGCCAGGCCCTGAATTGTCAGACTTAAACGTCTCTGGTGACAATTTTGGTACGGCGCAACTCCGGGACCAGACTCTGTCCCGAGCCTGGGGGAATGTGTTAATGGTTGAAGGTGAGCCACAACAACCAGGAGCTGAGGCAGTTTTTCCTCGTTTTGTGGTTCACCATAATTTACTGTATCGGGTCACCCAACTACGGGGTGAGAATGTTGAACAATTAATAGTGCCTCAGGCATATCGTAGGATGGTACTGGATCTTGCTCACCAACATGTTTTAGGTGGACACCTTGGGCCGCAGAAAACCCAGGACCGTATACTACAGCGATTTTACTGGCCCAGTGTGTTCAAAGAAGTGGAAGAGTTTTGTAAGTCCTGTCCGACCTGTCAAATAACTAGCCCCCAGCAGCACTTCCGCAGTCCCCTAGTACCCCTCCCAATTATCGAGGTACCTTTTGAGAGAATTGCCATGGACCTTGTGGGTCCAGTACCTAAATCTGCTAGGGGTCACCAACATATTTTAGTTGTCCTTGACTACGCAACCCGGTATCCAGAAGCAGTGCCACTGCGTCATACCTCTGCCAAACTTATAGCTAAGGAGTTAATGGAGATGTTTTCAAGGGTTGGGATACCTAAGGAGATTCTGACAGACCAGGGGACTCCCTTCATGTCGAAGGTCATGAAGGAACTCTGCAAGTTGCTGGGGATTAAACAGTTAAGGACTTCAGTTTACCACCCCCAAACAGACGGCCTGGTGGAGAGATTTAATCAAACTTTGAAAAATATGCTGAAAAGAGCAGTGTCCAAGGATGGAAGGGACTGGGATCTGCTTCTGCCCTATCTTATGTTCGCAGTGCGAGAGGTGCCCCAGGCCTCTACTGGGTTCTCGCCCTTTGAATTACTATATGGCAGACATCCCCGAGGTTTGCTGGACGTGGCCAAAGAGGCATGGGAGCAACAGCCCACTCCGCATAAGAGTGTCATTGAATATGTCACTAAGATGCAGGAGCGGATGGAGACAGTGTTGCCCCTTGTCAGGGAACATATGGAGGCGGCTCAGCGAGCCCAGAGTCTGGTCTACAATAGAGTAGCTAAGGTGCGGAGCTTTAACCCAGGAGACAGAGTCTTGGTTTTAGTACCAACGGTAGACAGTAAGTTCCTCGCAAGGTGGCAAGGCCCTTACGAAATTCTGGAAAAGGTAAGCAATGTAAATTACAAGGTACATCAGCCAGGGCGACGGAAGCCAGAGCAGGTCTACCATGTCAATTTGCTAAAGCCTTGGAGAGATAGGGAGACCTGCGTTGGGAGCACCCCGCAGCCGGTATGTTTAGGGGAAGGGAAACCAGTACCTCCAACTGTTCCCGGGGAAGCGGCTGCCACAGTGCGCATTGCTGACAGCCTTTCCCCTAAACAGGCTCAAGAGGCCAAGGAGTTCATTAGTCGGAACACGGACGTGTTCTCTGACCTCCCTGGACGTACTTCCGTAATCCAACATGACATTGTCACGGAGCCCCGGGCAAAAGTCCGGCTAAAGCCGTACCGGGTGCCCGAAGCTCGGCGACAAGCCATCACGGAGGAAGTACAGATGATGCTGCGGCTGGACGTAATTGAAGAGTCAAGAAGTGAGTGGGCAAGCCCAATAGTTTTGATACCCAAACCAGATGGGACGCTACGTTTCTGTAACGATTTTCGTAAACTGAACGAAGTGTCCAAATTTGATGCTTATCCCATGCCCCGGGTGGACGAGCTAATTGAGCGCTTAGGACAGGCCAGGTATTTTTCTACCTTGGACCTCACTAAAGGGTACTGGCAAGTGCCCTTGACGGAGGCTGCCAAGGAGAAAACTGCCTTTATCACACCTGAGGGACTATTTCAGTATAAAGTGTTACCCTTTGGCCTGCATGGCGCCCCGGCCACGTTCCAGCGTTTAATGGACATTGTGCTTCGTCCACATCGGCGTTACGCGTCAGCGTACCTCGATGATATTGTCATTTTCAGTGCTGACTGGGAGAGTCATCTGGCAAAAGTGCAGGCTGTAGTAGACTCCCTCCGTAGGGCCGGGCTAACTGCTAACCCAAAGAAATGTGCCATAGGGCTAGAGGAGGCACGGTACTTAGGCTATATCATTGGGCGTGGAGTCATCAAACCCCAGATGAATAAGGTAGAGGCAATACGGAGTTGGCCACGACCTGTCACCACCAGGCAAATAAAGTCATTCCTGGGGATGGTGGGGTATTATATGAGATTTATTCCCCATTTTGCTACTGTAGCGGCTCCATTGACAGGGCTCCTGAAGGGACGTAAGACAGTGATGGTTCGCTGGAATGACCAAGCGGAGAAGGCTTTTTCCGCTTTGAAGTCGGCCTTGTGCGGGTCACCAGTCCTGGTGACACCCGACTTCAAGAGGGAGTTTGTAGTACAGACCGATGCCTCTGAAGTGGGCCTCGGTGCTGTACTATCTCAGGAAATTAATGGGGAAGAGCATCCTGTTGGGTTCCTGAGTCGCAAGCTCACCCCAGCCGAAACCAGGTACAGTATAGTGGAGAGGGAGTGCCTAGCCATCAAGTGGGCACTCGAGTCTCTCCGCTATTATCTGTTGGGGAGGAAGTTCCGACTGGTGACTGACCATTCACCTCTCAAGTGGATGAGCCAGGCCAAGGAGAGGAATGCTCGGGTCACCAGATGGTTCTTGTCTCTACAGAACTTCAAATTCACAGTGGAACACAGAGCAGGCCGGCTACAGGGGAATGCAGATGCCCTGTCCCGGGTGCACTGTCTGGCGAGTGTTCATCCCCTCAAGGTTGAACAAAGGGAGGGGGTATGTGACACAGTCAGGGGTTTGTTGCTGGATGGGAGGTATTATCCTCTCAGCTTGTGTTGCTCAGAGTAATGCAGCAAGCTGAAATCAAACACCGGACCAAACTTCAAGCACTGGTCCAAACCGGGTTTTCAGGGTGTTCCAGCTAACAAAGCTGAGCTGGAAGTGTGCACAAGAGAGGGGAGTGAGCTCTAGTCTCAGAGGGAGAAGCTTGTTCCAAGAGCAAACACGTGTCCTGTCTAGGAGGACAGGTTGGCTGTTTTGGACTTTAAATGGACTAAGTGCTATGCAGCAGCTTCTGCAAGGTGTGAACTTACACCAACAATTTGGACTATTTGTGAAGACCCTGCTACTGGGTGAGAAGGCCAAGCCTGGTCTGTATGTTTATGTTTTAAACAAGCATGAAGACAATGCTGGATTTTTGTTCCATTTGTTTTGTGGTGTGAATAAACACTGAACTGAACTGAGAACTGTCTCTTTCCCTCTGTCTGCGACCGCTACCTAGCTTACACCTGAGCAATACCCCACAACACATACATGCATACAGCAGGTACTCCATAATTAACCTACCAGTACGCTTTGGAGTGTGGGAGGAAACCGGAGGACCTAGAGGAAACCCATGCCCCATTGGGACATGGATCAATTTGGCAAGGAATTATTATTGTACACATGATGTATGTGTGTATGTGGTATGTAGTATATATGTGGTATATATATGCTGCATGCCTATATATGGCATTATATGCTTGTAAGTATATATTTTGTATGTCTGTGCATATGGAGTACCTGCTGTATGCATGTATGTGTATATACACTCACCGGCCACTTTATTAGGTACACCATGCCAGTAACGGGTTGGACCCCCTTTTGCCTTCAGAACTGCCTCAATTCTTCGTGTCATAGATTCAACAAGGTGCTGTTGGAGAACCTTATAACCTTATACACACCTTATACACACCTAAACGATTGACTCACTGAAGGGAGCTGACCTCCGTTGTTCACTCGAAAGAGTTGGCACTTCATTTCCCTGATGAAGCCGGCTTGTCTGGTGAAACATGTTTGGGGGCTAGATTGTTTTGACTTGTAGGTAGTAAAACATATTTTATTAAATGAAAGATATACTGATTTATACTTTGTCAGTGGTATAGTATAACAGCAGCAGGACCCCTAATATTATAGCCTTCAGCCAAGTATAATAAGGACACATTGCTTCCCAAACTTGTGTATTACCACTAGTAAAATACTACCGATTCTGGCGTTGTATAAATGGAGTGTATACCTCTAAAACTCATTAGTACTATATTAAATACCATATTAAGTATTTTTAATACATCTATACCTCCCACATACAATTTTATATGTTTCATGAATAACCAATTAAGTAACAAATGCTAAGCTTTAATATTGCTCAGGTATGGATAGAATATTAATGTCCTAGGGAAGTTTTGATAGATTCAAATGCTTAGGCGCTATTTTCTGTTGCAGGGTTCATAGCTGGGAATAACTGTTTTTATTTTTTAATAGATCATACATTTTGGGATGCAGTGATTCCTAATCTGCTTTTTATTTGTTTTTGATCTGTTTATTATTTTTATATATGTTCTACGGAAAGGGGTTATTTAATTTTTTTTTTCATATTTTTAAAACTTTTTACTATTTGGTATTATTTTAGCCCCCTAGGGTCAGACAGACATTCTAAGACAGACTGTAATATAGAAATAGTAATGACAGCTATGGGAGTCTTTAATAGGCTTCAAGCTGTCACTGAGAGCGGCGAAGGCCATTTGAAGATGACGTGCCCAGAAGCAGACCTATTAGGTGCTGAAGTAGAGTGTGACCATGGCAGCTAACAGGTTAACTGCCACAATCGGTGTCAGCAACAACCACGACAGGTGCCAGCTGTGTGATACAGCTGACAACCAACGCGTATGCCAGTTTTAATGCAATAAAGAACGGCTGACCCAGGGCAGCCTCGGGATTACTTTCCTGTGAACTGCGTGTACTGCAATATTTCCACAAGGGAGCTGGATCAACTCTTCATAAATTTTACACAGTTAAAAGCTATGTAAAACATGCAAATATGTGAAATAATCACAAAATGAACCAAATAAAAGGTATAATGTTCATCCATTATTCAACATTAGAGATAATTAGAACAGCCAGGTCAGGTGGTCAGGTGTAAAGTCTCAGGGAATATAGAGGAATAGGGTATCAACTTACCCTAACTCTATATGTACCGTAATGACCCCATATTGCATGCTGTCCCTCTCCAGATGTATTGCTTCTTACCCTAGCGTAAAAGTATGTGCTCCCAGTCCATTCATGTTTCTTCACTTGTTAAGGTTATTCATTAGAGGACCCAATAGGACTGTACTAAGGGGGCTTCCATCCTTGTTTCGGCACCATGGTGGTGGTAGTCTGCTGTCTTAGGAGAAACTCATGGAACCCTGGAATTTAATGACACACAGGTTTTTTTTGTGTCACAAACCAATGGGTAGTTGTATACTAGGCTAGTGGGTGCTGTCATGCACGTGAATTCCTCTTTTGTATAGATAGTTCCTCCTCTTTTCCTGTGGTGTGTAAATTGAATCTCCCATACTTTAAGAAAGAAATATCATTGCATCCTCCACTCCTACCTTTCTTTAGCTCTGGCTTGGTCTATCACACAACTTCCTGTTACGGTCCATGTATTGGGGATAACTGGAAGAATGTGCATTCCACTGATGGCCGGAAGTATATGTGTTCCATAATTCTTTATTCCATCCTGCACTTGCGCATTAATGATCCAAGTATATCAAGTAATGATAGTACCTCAGGTGACATTATGCTTATCAGGGTAGATGTTAGCAAAATACATGATCAAATGAGGGAAAATGATACAAAAGTTGCCTCACTAACGCACAAAAGAATGTTAAAGCTAAAATTGTGATTTAAAAAAAAAAGAAAATAAAGATCTAAATGAAAAAATTAGCAACCTAGAAGATAGATTGCAAGATCAAATATCCGTAGTGTGCGATTATCTGGAAGTGTTGAGGGGCCAAATGGTAAAAAATTTGTGGAATTGTGGATTGGTGAGCAAGTTGTAGTGGACAAATTGCCAAAAAAATTTTGCCTTGAAAGAGCTCATCTTGTCCCCATGAAACCTCCCGCCACCACCACCAGGGTACCCTCCAAGACATTTACTGGTAAAGCTGTTTTGTAGCATGGATGCGTTCTGCAGAGCTCCTGCTGCTTTGCTCCATAAGCATATAGAACCCTGGCTACCAGGACCAAAAAATGTCCCAGTAAGGGCCAGAACTTGCCACCCACCGGTCCAGGGTAAAAGGTGACGGACCGCTTTTTAACCCCGTCCCCAGAGACTAAAGACCACAAATGACATGTATACTTTATTCTTTGGGTCGTTGCGATTATGGGGATACCAAATTTGTATAGGTTTTATAATGTTTCCATACATTTACAAAATTTTAATTTTTTTTTATTTTGCCATCTTCTGGTGTCAATAACTTTTTCATACTTTGCTGTATGGAGCTGTGATTTTTGCGACTTTTGATGACGTTTTCATTGTTATCAATTTTAGGACTGTGCAACCTTTTGATCACTTTTTATTGATTTTTTTTTATATTAAACAAAATGGCATTTTAGACAGATACCCCTGATGTAATGATTTTGAGTAAAAATAAAAGAAAGTAGGTACCTACCTCCAGCGCTGGTGTCCTCCATATCTTCAGCTCTTCTCATGCTGCGTCAAGTGGATGACGCAGTAACAGTAACCTCATCACACTCCCGCTTTGTCAAAAGGCTGCATGGAAAGGGTATGTACTATATACTATATATATATAACTGTTGATGTCATAATGTCTTGCATGCATTACAGACTGAACCCAGGGCCTGAATATCTTTGGAGCTGTTGGAGCTCCAAGCCTCGCCCCACACAATCCAGATTGCGCTGGTGCTCCAGAAGTGCCAATGATAATCCGGCCCTACACACACAAACACATACATTAGTGGCATATGCTCTGCATACACACATACATACTCTACATTCACACACTATTGTACACTTCTATTGCCAATAGTTAGACCTGGTCAGCAGTCAGTAAGGGACCTAATTTCTACCACACTAGGGTAACAGTGCACACTGCAGCAGTAGGAGGGAGCAGAGGACAAGCAAGACACTTGGGGTATTACCTGTTCTACTCTGCTTCCTGTCCCCTTACTCCCTTCTTCCCTCACCTGTATTCCCTCTGCAGGAGGAGCCCTTTATTGTTAAACAGAAGCCCTCGTCTGGTAGACTGCGCCTCGATCCTGATCCTGTTTCCACTGCTCAGGCAGTGATAAAGCAGATTACCATTGTTGCTGTTGGAGTTCCCTTCAGGGCTACCCCAGACAACTGAAATCATGGGGACTGACACTAATGCTCTAACAGCACCAATGTTAATCCAGCCCTCATTCCCGCAAATGATCATCTTGTTAGTAGTTGTGCCATTGTCCTTCATTTTCTGGATTGCAAAGTGCTCCATGAGATGTTTGAGCTTCTTTTAAACCTAACACTGCAACAGACATTGCAACAACTTTAAGTTGTTTGGTGTTTCCCTTTGTTTCATTGGTGTTGTTTGTTCAGTAATATTCTCTAATATTGCTCTGATGCCTTCACAAAATACATGTATACAGGTGTACTCCACTAATTAATTGATTTCTAAAGACAGTTGACATAATGGGGCACATTTACTAAGGGTCCGCGGACTGCACTTGCGTCAGGTTTCCCAACCATTTCCGTTTTGTGGGTTTTTGGCACACGTGATTGGATTTTGGTGCAATCGCGCCGACTTGCATGCGACACAAATCAGGGGGTGTGGCCTGACAACCCTACTGATTCGGACTAAGCACGGGATTTAAATGCATGAAACACAAAACTCACCGCATCTTATTTATGACAGGACGGCAATAAATACACTAAAAACGTGTGAGGCGAGACAAGAGAGCACTGGCTCTTATCTGCTTGTGGCCTCCAGGACAGAGATGGGAGGTCATGAAGCGAGTTCATGCGCTGATGAAGTCTCTGCCATGTTTCCCCAACATAAAGGCCTGTGGTTGGACACTGTTGACACATAATAAGGTAGACCACATTAGAAGACCTGCAGGAAAAACGTCCCCTTGATCTTTTTTTTCCCCTTCTTTTTATTTAATTATTATATCTACATTGTACATCAAGAACCGACCAAAAATACAAAAATACAGTGCATTCATAATCACATTTCATTTGGTACATCATTACTTTTTTTATATACATTGCACAACACATATAATTATCCTCCCTCTTCTCCCCCATCCAACCCAACCACCCCCCAAATTGCTGCCTCGATGCCATTTATTTTTTTTACTAGATTCATATCTACTGATTTTTTCCACTAAATTCCGCCAATTGCCGATATATATCCCAGAACTAGTATAGCTTCAAAGGGTAGATCCAATCCTACATTATTTCGGATGTCCTCAAATATTTCATGCCAGGACTCCGTTACACATGGACAAAACCACAAGATCGAGAGCAACTTGAATCTCCTTTCAATCCTGCTTTACATAATATGTATGGTGAATAGTATACTCGATAAAGAATATTTAATTGTATAACCTTAAAGTTGTTATTCATTGATATCCACTTTACTTCCTTATAAATCTTATCCCAGTGATTTTCACTTAACCCACTTATACATCTCCCCCATTTCTCTTGACTCATGTGCACCACCCCTTTATTAATTTCATCCAGAATACCCTTATATATTCTAGATAATTTTTTCTTCTTATATTTCATAACATATAAATTAGTTATTTTAATATGTGTTATAATAGTGAATATACTTTTATTCGCTTCTGATTTTGAGGCATGTATTAATTGTCTAAAATAATCTATATCCCTTAACGCAAATTTGTGTTCTAATTCCTCAAAATCTTTCATTTTACCTTCGTGAAATAGTTGTGCAGTATACCTTAATCATTTTTTTCCCCAAAACATAGCCCCTTCTGGTTTCGAAAATTCTCCCAAGTGTACATTTCCCCATAACAGAGTCCATTCAGTTGATTCATAAACCCCTATAAGACCTTCTGCATATTTCTGCCACACCTGGTGCAGCTGAGCTGCTTTCTCTCTTCTTTTATTTAGTACACCAGAGCAGAAAAAGTATTCTCGTAATCTCCCCCCAGTTGTTCTAATATCCTTTTGAAATAATGTGAATATATGTGATATAAAGGACCTGCGGCAGAACTACCATTTTGGCCAGTCCAATCCTATCCCCTCTACTCAGGGCAACTTACTCTCTCTCTCTCCAATTTCTCGATTAAAATGGCTATATTCAATCTAGGGAAATCAGTAATTCTCGTGTTAATCTTAAGCCCCAGATATTCAAATACATCCTTATTATCTATTTGGATCAAGCCTGAGGCAATGGTCTCTGGAAAATCATCTATTTTACAAATGATAGACTTCCTCTGCAGCCCTGAAACTATGGAAAACCGCTCTATCGAATTCATGACTTTGGGGACTGACACAATCGAACCTTTCAAAGTCAACAAAACGTCATCTGCATAAAGAAGAATTTTGTCATCAGGACACCCACACCCACAACCCAGTATATAGTTGTCCTCCCTCATATCAGCTGCTAATGGCTCTATAAAAAGGGCATATAAGAGGGTTGAGAGGGGGCAGCCCTGATGCGTCCCCCTAGTTAGAAAAAATTCCTCTGACAACCTCCCGTTGATTTTAACCCTCGCTTTAGGATTGGAATAAAATGGCTTCACACTATCAATAAATTTCCTACCCAGTTGAAATCGCTCCATTACCTTTCAGAGGAAGACCCTCTCCATCCTGCCAAAAGCCTTTGCAGCATCCAAAGACAGGATGGAGCGGGTCTCCCCCTGCCCAAGTTGAATAGCACCATATAACCTTCGCAAATTGTTCTTAATACTACGCCCCGGAATAAACCCAGATTGGTCCTTGTGTATTATATCGGTTATTACTTTTTTCAATCGATTAGCTAACAATTTAGCGAACAGTTTCCCATCCGTGTTCTGGGGCAAAATAGGTCGATATGATTCTTGGGTCCTTATTTTTTTTTTACAGATCAAGGTAATGCATGCCTCAAACATCGAGTCGGGGAGCCTCCCTTCCCTCTGACTTGCTTCCCACACCTGCACCAATATTGGAAAGAGTATATTGCCCAATTTACGGTACTCCTCCATTAGGAAGCCATTGAGGCCTGGGGATGAGTTTCCGCTAAATGTACCTAACGTTGCCTTTAGTTCTTGTATTGAGATCGGGGATTCAAGCATCGCTCTCTGCTGGTCTAGTAATTGCGGTAAGGCCACCTTATCTAAATATTCTTGAATCTGACTTGAACTCTGTAGCTCTGACAGATATAAATCCTGAAAAAAACCTTTAAATTCTTTAACTATTTCTCCCTTGTCTTTGGTCACCTCCCCTGATGATTTTTTAATGGCATTAATTACATGTAAATTACATTGTGACATTAGATGTAATCTTTTCTGCTAAGCTTTTACCCGGTTTATGCCCCTTACAAAAGGTCTTTTGTCCCCCAAAAAAGGTACGTTGTTGCGCCTTGTTAGTTAAATAAGCATTATATTCTTGTTGTACCCAATTCTCTTTGTAAGCCTTCTGATCTATCATAAATGCTCTTTTCTTCCAATTAAATTACCCTTTTTTCAAGCGTCTTTTCTTCTTTATAAAACTGTTTGCGTCTTTTCTTTTATTTCCCATGAGAGGTAATTCCTCAGGTACATTTTGATGGTGTCCCAAACAATTGCCACTGGGGCAGTGCCCAAATGGATCTTAATAAAATCTTTCAGATCCTTTCTAAGATGTTCTAGGACCCCTATCAGGTTAAACCAATGTGGATTAAACTTCCACTAGGTTAGCCTCCGTCCGGTAATCTTGAAACACAGTTCCAATGAGATTGGTGAATGATCCGATATGGTTCTTACTGCATATTTCATATTTTTTATCAGAAGACAACCCTTATTGGCTAACACTAAGTCAATACGTGATCTATATTTATGAGTCTGACTAAAACAAGAAAAAGCTATTTTGTCACCATACAGAGTACTTCACTTAATCCTATTTCCTCACAGGATCTCGATAGCTGTGTATGCCTTGAGATTTGCTGTGTATGCTTATGACCCTTTTCTCTTCTTTGGAGATGGAGCGATGCTCGATCCAGTTCATTCCTCAGCACATTGTTGAAATCCTCTATTATAAACATGGGTTACTCCCCTCCCTCATCCATAAATTCCAACAATTTTTTAGGAACTACAAAATTAAAAGGGGGCAGAACATAAATAAATGCCAGAGTACACCGGACACCAAACAAAAGTCCCTTAAGAAAGCTAAATCTCCCTTCTTGATCGAAGAGAGAGCTTTCAATTTGAAAGTTTACGGATCTATTGATGAGGACTGAAACACCCCGCGCTTATTGTGAAAAAAACGAATGGAATTCCTGTGAACTCCAACCTTTCTTGATCAGGTAGATCTTATCCTGGGTTAAATGGGTCTCAAGAAGGACAACAATTGCTGGTAACTGCTTATTAATAATATCAGTTATTATATCTCTTCCTTTTCCCGCTCACATTCCACACGAACAGTTGCACCGACAAAACAAACAAAAAAAAAATGCAGCTTACTGACCCTGTCATCTGGCAGGGTGACACACCTGGCAGTATTAAACAACGAACAGAAACGTCTCGTTTGATTTTCAAATTATAGCCAGAAAAAGTTAGTGGACAAGGCAAACAGTGTTAGTAACACATTGAAGATGGAGAAGAAAGTCCTTACAGATGATTTTGCATCACTGTTGATAGTACTGCTTCCAGAGAGGTTAGTTATGAAACGTGACTAAGTTAGTAAGGCAACAATCAGAGTTAAGGATATCTTATCTCACCACTTCTGCGCAGGAACCATAGATTGAAGAGAGCCTTCCATCGGACCTTCTGTTTGCGGCAAGAGGGAAAATAGAAAAAAAAGAAAAAAGGGATTCCGGACCGCGCTGTTCTTCTTCCTTTGGTACGTCGCCCTGCGACTTTAGCTTAGGATGACACCTGGCCCCGTCTTGCGCCATTCCTTGTGGTACTTCCACTCTCCTCAGACAGGCAATCAGACACCAGGCTCCAGCCACCAAACACCAGGCTCCAGACTCTGGGCAACCAGAACGATTGTAGCCTCAATATCAAGGGGTGCAGCTCTCACGTACAACCCCTCTGAGATCCTGGACCCGTGACTCCTCAGTCAAGCCGCTGATATCCTCAAGTAAGCCACCAAAAACCGGTACAATCTCAGTACCGATGGAGGGCACTTCTTACGTGCAACCCCTCCAAAGTCCCGCGCTCCCAACTCCTGCGCTAGCCGGCCATTCTGGGAGTGCTCTTGCTACTGTGCAGCTATTATCACTCGCAGCTCATACAGCCCCCCAGGGAGCATGCCACGGCAAGCGTGCTACGTCATGCCGCTAGCTCCACCTTCTGAAAACGTCCCCTTGATCTTATGTACCTGCTGTGATTGAGGTACAGGTAACTTGGACACCCGTGTGAATGTGATGGCACATTTTACCCCTGCTCTGCAGGCAGGGTGAGGTACCATTTTCTGATGGGGGTCTAAGGGCACTCTGGACAACATGTTGTTTTAGGTTTGGTGGGTGCTGGAAGGATAGTAGAGGAGGTACTGGGAATATTTATTTTAGTCTTGTATCTTTATGTAGTATCAGTTGGAGTTCCTTGGCAATATGACGTAGGATCTCCATTTGTGGGCTGTAAGTGACTACAAGGGGCACTCTGGCCTCCTGTTGGGATAGACATTACAAAAGTCTCCATATTCACATGCACAAGTGTTCTGCCAGGTCACCAGAACTGCGTTGTTTACCTCTCCTCCTATGAGCCTGACAACCATGAAATATCAGTTCTCTCCAAAGGTTTGTCCTTCTGCCTGCAAATCTGTGGACAAATTGAAACTCTGCAATGACATATAGGAATTCTTCAGAAAAATAATACTCAGAGAATATTTGCAGAGACTCTGTTTACAACACAGATTTGGAGACAGGACAGTTCAACAGCAACCCAACAAAAAGATCTACCTGGACCCCCCAATCTGGTACCAACTCAACACTAGATACATACATTGACCACTTTAGAAATAAGTGAAAACTGAAATCCTGGGGAAAAGAAAAAGTCAATAACGTAACCCTGCAGGAACAAAGGGCTATTAGATCATTGAAAGAAAACCCAGATACCATCATAAAACCTGCTGACAAAGGGTGTGCAATAGTCCTAATGAATACTTCTGACTATATCAAGGAAGCAAACAGACAACTGTCCAACCCCATGCATTATAGTAAACTTGAAAGTGACCCCACAGAGGCCTACAAGAATCAACTAATTGATATGACCAAGAAGTTTTCAACTGATATCCTATACAAGGTCAACCTTCTCATCCCAGAGGATCCCAGACGAGGCTGTATCTATATACTACTCAAGATCCACAAAGATGGCAATCAAGGAAGGCGTATTATTTCTGACATTGGCACCTTGACAGAAAGCATCTCAGGTTGGGTAGAAAATCTCCTAAAACCCCTGGTAAGTAGTACTCCTAGCTACATCCAGGATATTACTGACCTTTTAAATAAACTGAATACTGTAGTACTTCCTTATGCCACCATGGATGTGGAATCTCTATACACTAACATTCCCCACAAAGATAGCGGATAGTGGCATGTCAGGCACACAAGCAGAAGCACAATGTACCAACAGAACTGGTGACAGAACTCATACACTTTGTGCTCACCCACAACTATTTCTCATTTGGAGAGGATCTGTACCTACAGTGTATGGGAAAATTAATGGGTTCAAGGTGTGCCCCACAGTTTGCCAATCTTTTTGTGGCTGAACTGGAAGGTGCTTACTTATCGACATGTTGGTACATGTCGATAAGTAAGCACCTTCCAACAGAAGGTGATCTACCTCCATTATATTGATGACATTCTGATCATCTGGACTGCAGGTGAGGAGGCCCTGCTTCAATTCAACTTTCACTCAACCATCAATCTGAAACTAAGCTATTCAGATAAGAAGATACACTTTCTGGATACCACAATACAAGTTAAAAACAGACGCTTAACCACAACAATATTCCATAAACCAACAGACAGAAGAGCATTCCTGAGAAATAATAGCTTCCACCCCCAAAATACCAAATAATCCATCATATACAGCCAGGCCATACGCTACAACCGTATCTGTTCAGACAAGACAGACCTGGAAAAAGCAGCAGCCATTAACAGAGACAGGTTACTCACATATAAAAAGACCCAGCAGGAGGCCAGCGTGCCCCTAGCAGTCACTTACAGCCCACAACTGGAGAGCCAACATCATATTGCCAAGGAACTCCAACCGATACTACATAAAAGATACAAGACTAAAAGAAATAAAAGTCTCCTGCCCTTCCGGCAACCGCCAAACCTAAAACAACTTGTTGTCTGGAGTGCCCTGAGACCCCCATCAGAAAATGGTACCTCACCCTGACTGTAAAGCAGAAGTAAAATGTGCCAGCACATTCACATGGGTAACCAGGTACCTAGCCAGAGACTCCCATCAGCAAATTAATTTGTACCGATCTGTTGAAATGAACTGAAAGATCTCACATTAGCTGCACATTTCTCCAAAGATTACCACACTATGGAATATTTGCATATTACTATTTTATTGGGTCATTTTAAGACACAGAGGGAAGGGAGAGAATAGGAGTATAAATTAATGCAGAGATTTAACACCTTACAAAGTGGTCTTAACATACATGCCAGCTTCACGTCCTTCCATTTCTGACCTGGAGGCCAGAAGCAGATAAGAGCCAGTGCTCTTTTGTCTCGCCTCACAGGTTTTATAGTGTGTCCCTGTATTTATCAACCTGTTATTTTAAAGTTCTTTAATATGTTTGAGGATCACTGCCTAGTGTGTATAAAATGCGTGAATTTTCTGATTCATGCATAACATCATGTATGACGGAGAGAACTAGTGTAAAATCTAGTTGTTTTTGGGGTGCCAGTTAATATTAAAATAACAACAATATTCATTGGATCTTAATGGATTTATTAAGGGTACAATACAAGGTAATATACATAGCAGGTAAACTAAGAGACAGAGAGAGGATAATGGAGGAAATGCTCTAACTAAATATCTGTATACAATCTTATACAGATATACATACACTGATAGCTCACACACATTGCTCATCCCCATTCCACCTACACCACTGTTTTGGCCAGTCCGATGATGTAGTGTCAATAGGTGGTCTCCTTGCTTCCATATCTTATCACACAAACTTGTAGGACAAGTAATTTGAGTCTTTGCGGCCCCCACTCCACTCTGGGAGAATCCCCAGAGGGCAATGATTGCAGATGTCCTCAGTGTCCTCTTGTCAGGATGGCCTTAGTCTCCAGGTGTAATTGCACAGTCCATTGTTATCAAAGGCAGGCTGTCTCTACAATCTTTATTAGGGGCAAGGTAGGCATTTATGGCTCAGTTCTTCCTCTGTCCACAAAGACCCTTACCCTGTCTAAAGCCACTTCATGTTGAACTTCTGACATTATGCCCATTGGGCCTTAAAGGCTCACAAACTATTATACCATGCCTAGAACAGAAAATAAAATCCATTTCTCCTCCATTATCTTCTTTGGGTGGGGAATTGATCTTTCTTCTTCCGGCTTTTCCTCAAGGCCCCCGATTCGTGTCACATGAAAGCTGGCGCCGATGCACCAAAAAAACGATCGCATGCAACACAATCCCCAGCGTGATCCCTGTAAACGTCAGACAAGCCGACGGGAATGTGACCGCGGGACCTTAGTAAATAAGCCCCTATATATCATATACAAAGCATACTGGAAATCATTATAAAGCACATATGAAATTACAGCAAAATAAAATAAACAAACAAAAATGATAATAATAGAAACCAATAACAATAGTAAAGCAAACAACTGATTTAGACAGATAGTCCATGGGCTAATCATGGGTTTGCAGATTAAGTTTACTTTAAATATAACTAGTTTCATAAGGATAAACAATCAGCTTTATCACATCTACCCCATTACCAAATTCAGTGTCTATTTTTACCAGGTTTTATATTTACACTCCACAATTATGTTTGCATATACACTCACCGGCCACTTTATTAGGTACACCTGTCCAACTGCTCGTTAACACTTAATTTCTAATCAGCCAATCACATGGCGGCAACTCAGTGCATTTAGGCATGTAGACATGGTCAAGACAATCTCCTCCAGTTCAAACCGAGCATCAGTATGGGGAAGAAAGGTGATTTGAGTGCCTTTGAACGTGGCATGGTTGTTGGTGCCAGAAGGGCTGGTCTGAGTATTTCAGAAACTGCTGATCTACTGGGATTTTCACGCACAACCATCTCTAGGGTTTACAGAGAATGGTCCGAAAAAGAAAAAACATCCAGTGAGTGGCAGTTCTGTGGGCGGAAATGCCTTGTTGATGCCAGAGGTCAGAGGAGAATGGGCAGACTGGTTCGAGCTGATAGAAAGGCAACAGTGACTCAAATCGCCACCCGTTACAACCAAGGAAGGCAGAAGAGCATCTCTGAACGCACAGTACGTCGAATTTTGAGGCAGATGGGCTACAGCAGCAGAAGACCACACCGGGTGCCACTCCTTTCAGCTAAGAACAGGAAACTGAGGCTACAATTTGCACAAGCTCATCAAAATTGGACAATAGAAGATTGGAAAAACGTTGCCTGGTCTGATGAGTCTCGATTTCTGCTGCGACATTCGGATGGTAGGGTCAGAATTTGGTGTCAACAACATGAAAGCATGGATCCATCCTGCCTTGTATCAACGGTTGGTGGTGGTGGTGTCATGGTGTGGGGAATATTTTCTTGGCACTCTTTGGGCCCCTTGGTACCAATTGAGCATCGTTGCAACGCCACAGCCTACCTGAGTATTGTTGCTGACCATGTCCATCCCTTTATCACCACAATGTACCCAACATCTGATGACTACTTTCAGAAGGATAATGCGCCATGTCATAAAGCTGGAATCATCTCAGACTGGTTTCGTGAACATGACAATGAGTTCACTGTACTCAAATGGCCTCCACAATCACCAGATCTCAATCCAATAGAGCATCTTTGGGATGTGGTGGAACGGGAGATTCGCATCATGGATGTGCAGCCGACAAATCTGCGGCAACTGTGTGATGCCATCATGTCAATATGGACCAACATCTCTGAGGAATGCTTCCAGCACCTTGTTGAATCTGCCACGAAGAATTGAGGCAGTTCTGAAGGTAAAAGGGGGTCCAACCCGTTACTAGCATGGTGTACCTAATAAAGTGGCCGGTGAGTGTATGTCTTCTGTTGTCCAGAATTGTATAGATTTACTAAAGGTGTACCATTGCACATGAATAAATATCATGCAAATAAAAATGTCAGCAGTCATTATACTAGAGGCTTCATCAAATTGCACTAATCACCCTCTAGAGTAGGTGTCCTTCATCTAATCTCATGTACCATAAAATATGATGTAATAAAGTTATGTAAATTGGGACAATAGTGACTAAATGTTTTAGGCAACCATGACGATATCAAAATGTATCAAAGTAAAATCTTAAATAAAAATTATATATAAACATCTACACACGAGAATGTGGGGCACATTTACTTACCCAGTCCTTACTCGGAATTCCCGAAAGTGCATTGTCCGTCGGGAATGCACTCTGCCGCGATTCACTTAGATTGTGCGCCCGATTTCCTGCATTTCAGTGCATATAAGTGCAAGCACTTGTGCAAGCTTGCGACACAATTTTGAAGTTAAATCCCGCGGTTTGTCCGAATCCATCGGACCGTCCAACGACTGCCCCTCGATTTATGTCGCATAAAAGCCGTTGCGATTGCGCCAAATTCGATCATGTGCGCAAAAAACTCCTTTTAAATCCCTGTATAAGCGGCAACAAAATGTAAATCGTTGGGATGTCTAATGGAAGTGCGGTCCGCGGGGCCCTTAGTAAATGAGCCGCTGTGTCTTCTTTACAGTCAATCGCAACTAGGTGTGAATGTATGCAATGCATTACAGATTCCCACTGATATTTGCCTCACACCAGGAACAACATTGGGGGTCATTTACTAAGGGCCCGATTCGTGTTTTCCCGACGTGTTACCCGAATATTTCCGATTTGCGCCGATTTCCCCTGAATTGCCCCGGGATTTTGGCGCACGCGATAGGATTGTGGCGCATCAGCCTACAAAAGAAAGACAAACATAGTTAGAAAACAAGAAATTCACACCATCAACACAATTCCAAGTCCATTTATTCACATGGTATATTGCTATATCCACAAATTAACAAGTCATGCTACTGTACTGTGTAGTGTTTATTAGCAGGGGACGGGCAATCTGTGACCAGCTCCATATATATATATCGAGAATGGCAGCCCTGTCCATGGATTGTACAGTGGGACATTAGCACCTCCCTTGTGTTGTTTGCAGTAAGGGGGAGGATGCTGTTTTTCTTATCCCTTTGTATATTGGGGATTTTATTTGCATATATTATTATTTGCTTGCTTTTGGGGTGCCAGTTAATATTAAATAAACAACAATATTCAATGGATCTATATAGGGGATTTATTAAGAGTACAATACAGGAAAATATACATAGTGGGTAAACTAACTAAAGAACAGAGAGAGGGTAAGGGAGGAAATGCTGTAACTAAAGATCTGTAGACGTATAAGTCTCTTTTCCAGACTAAATAAATCTAGTTGTTTTAATCATTCCTCATAACTGAGGACAACTTATACATACACTCATAGCTCACACATAGCTCATCCCCTCCACCACTGTCTTGGCCAATCCGATGATGATGTACAGTCAATAGGTGGCCTCCTTGCTTCCATATCGTCTTATCACACAAACTTGCAGGAAAAGTTATTTGAGTCTTTGCTCGACCAAACCCCCCCAGTGCTCAGTGTATATGAACATGTATTGGTGTATATAACTAAGTGTGTATGAGCAGGTATAAGACAAAGTGTATATGAGCATGTATTGGTGTACATGACTAAGTGTGTATGAGCATGTATATGTATATGACTAGAGATGAGCGAGCATATTCGTCCGAGCTTGATGCTCGTTCGCGTATTAGCGTACTCGAAACGGCTTGTTGTTCGGAAGAGTATTTCGCCTGCTCGAGACCGAGCTTTCACTTAAGGAAACACAGTGAACACAGGATCATTTAAGGATCATTACAGTGAAGAACACATTGCAGATGTTTCTGTACATCTGCTAACTTATCAGAAGACATGAGTGCATAATGGTGTTCTTCACAATAGTATGTGAAGAACAATATGTGTGAAGAACACATTGCAGATGTTTTCATACATCTGCTAACTTATCAGAAGACATTAGTGCAGAACGGTGTTCATTGCAGATGTTTAACACGGGTCATTCTCCTTTTTGAAGTTCCACGAATATTCCATTGAATGAAAAAAACGAAGAAACAGGACTGACTTCCTTATTTCTCAATAAAATTACACATTTTATTGCAGCGCCTTGGTCCCCTTGAAAAATGCTCGAGTCTCCCATTGACTTCAATGGGGTTCGTTATTCGAAACAAGCACTCGGGCATCGGAAAAAGTTCGACTCAAGTAACGAGCACTCCAGCATTTTAGTGCTCGCTCATCTCTATATATGACTGAGTGTATATGAGCATGTATAAGTATATGACAGGGTGTATATGAACATGTATTGGTGTATATACACTGTGAGTGTAAATGAGCATGTAATGCTGGTGAGTGTATATGGGCATGTATTGGTTTATGTGACTAAGTGTATATGAGCACGTATTGGTGTTGTGGGAGATTTGTCCCAGTAGAGAGGTAGCAGAGATTTGTGATGCAATAAAGTGCAGTCCAAAGAGGTCTTGCCTGCGTTTATTCCAGCAGCTGGTACAAAATAAAACAGCCTTCACATACAGGCATGTAAAAATAAACAAAATCCTACCCGTCTGGGTGCTAGCTAAACAGAGTTCCCCTAACTCACCACTAAGGCCGGGGGCACACGTGGCGTTTTGAGCACGTTTTTTAAGCAGTCCACTAATAAAAGCATGTGGGGAGTACAACATAATGAAATAACTTATCAAGAGTAACAAAAGCTGTCTTCTCTTTAGTGAGGGGTACCTGCCAATACCCTTTTGTCAGGTCAAGGATGGAGAAGAACCTAGCCTGTCCCAGTTGTTCTATCAACTCGTCAACTCTGAACATTGGGTAGGAATCAAATTTAGATACCTTGTTCAACTTCCTAAAGTTATTGCAGAAATGCAGGGAGCCATCGGGCTTGGGAATTAATAGAATAGGACTCGACCATTCACTTTTAGACTCCTTGATAACCCCTAGGTCTAACATCTGCCTTATTTCTTTAAATATTGCTCGTCGGCATGCTTCAGGGACCCGGTAGGGTTTTAGGTGTACCCGGATGTGGAGTTCAGTTATTCAGCTTGATGACTGAAATACAACCTGGTAAGTTGGAGAACACTTTGACTTTTTCGGAGAACAAACTCCTTTGCTGCCTGAATCTGGGCCCTGGGGAAGCACTCCAAGATCCGTACTTCAGACACCTCGGTACACCGGGTACACCTACCTCCTGTGTCACATTCTTGGGGTCAGATGATTTTTCTACTCCCATGGCTGTCAGGGATTCTCTTTCCCTCCATGGATTTAGGAGGTTCACATGGTATATCTGTTTTGGTTTCCTCCACCCCAGCTGATAAACCTTGAAGTTAACCTCTCCCACTGTCTCCAAGACCTCATAGGGACCTTGCCATTTTGCCAAAGGTGGGCACAAAAATGAACACTGTCGCCTGGGTTAAAGGTCCTGAGTCTGGCTGATCTATTGTAGGCCCTACAGTGGGCCTCTTGTGCCCTTGTCATGTGCTCCATTACAAGGGGCATCACTGCTGCTATGTGGTCCTGCATAAGGGAAAAGTGTTCAAACATACTACGATGGAGTCCTTTGTTGTTCCCACATGAGGAACGGTCATATAACAGCTCAAAGGGTGAGAAACCTGTGGAATACTAGGGTACTTCACGTATGGCAAACATCAGATAGGGCAACAAACTGTCCCAGTCCTTCCCATCTTTGCTGACCACCATCTTTAGCATCCCTTTCAAGGCCTTGTTGAACCTCTCGATCACGCCATCTGTCTGGGGATAATATACAAAGGTGCAGAGCTGTTCAACCTGCAGTTATTTACACATCTCCTTCATTACTTTAGACATGAATGGGGTACCCTGGTCAGTCAAGATTGCCTTGGGGAGGCCGTGCAGGAGAATACCTGGAACAGCTCCCTAGCAATGTTTTTGGAGGAGGTGTTTCTTAACGGAATCGCCTGCGGATACCGCGTAGCATAGTCTAGGATAACCAGGATGTCCCATTTTACTATGGGGCCAACCAAATCCATTGCAATCTGTTCAAATGGCACTTCTCTGATTGGTAACTGGACCAGAAGATTCCTGAAGTGGGACACCGGGGCAGTTAATTGACACTTGGTGCAGGAGCTACAATACCTAAGTGACCACCCTACAGTGACTACCCCAATCTCCTCGCCACGTGTTTGGTCACAAATGATAAGTATATGACAGAGTGTATATGAACATGTATTGGTGTATATACACTGTGAGTGTAAATGAGCATGTAATGGTGTATATGATGGTGAGTGTATATGGGCATGTATTGGTTTATGTGACTGTGAGTGTATATGAGCATGTATTGGTGTATATGATGGTGAGTATATGAACATGTATTGGTGTATATGAGAATGTATTGGTTTGTATAACTAAGTGTATATGAGCACGTATTGGTGTTGTGGGAGATTTGTCCCAGTAGAGACCGAGGTAGCAGAGATTTGTGATGCAGTAAAGTGCAGTCCAAAGAGGTCTTGTCTGCGTTTATTCCAGCAGCTGGTACAAAATAAAACAGCCTTCACATAGAGGCATTTAAAAATAAACAAAATCCTACCCGTCTGGGTGCTAGCTAAACAGAGTTCCCCTAACTCACCACTAAGCCCGGGGACACGTGGCGTTTTGAGCACGTTTTTGGGACTTTTTTTAAGCAGTCCACTGATAAAAGCATGTGGGGAGTACAACATAATGAAATAACTTATCAAGAGTAACAAAAGCTGTCTTCTCTTTAGCCCTGTCAGTGAGGGGTACCTGCCAATACCGTTTTGTCAGGTCAAGGATGGAGAAGAACCTAGCCTGTCCCAGTCGTTCTATCAACTCGTCAACTCTGAACATTGGGTAGGAATCAAATTTAGATTCCTTGTTCAAAGTTATTGCAGAAATGCAGGGAACCATCGGGCTTGGAAATTAATAGAATAGGACTCGACCATTCACTTTTAGACTCCTTGATAACTCCTTGATAAGTCTAACATCTGCCTTACTTCTTTAAATATTGCTCGTCGGCATGCTTCAGGGACCCGGTAGGGTTTTAGGTGTACCCGGATGTGGAGTTCAGTTATGATGTCATGCTTGATGACTGAAATACAACCCGATAAGTTGGAGAACACTTTGACTTTTTTGGAGAACAAACTCCTTTGCTGCCTGAATCTGGGCCCTGGGGAAGCACCCCAAGATCCGTACTTCAGGCACCTCTGTACACCGGGTACACCTACCTCCTGTGTCTCATTCTTGGGGGTCAGATGATTTTTCTACTCCCATGGCTGTCAGGGATTCTCTTTCCCTCCATGGATTTAGGAGGTTCACATGTTCACATGGTATATCTGTTTTGGTTTCCTCCACCCCAGCTGATAAACCTTGAAGTTAACCTTTCCCACTTTCTCCAAGACCTCATAGGGACCTTGCCATTTTGCCAAAGGTGGGCACAAAAATGAACACTGTCGTTTGGGTTAAAGGTCCTGAGTCTGGCTGATCTACTGGCTGACCTACTGCTGGGCATATACCATGTCCATTATCTGCAATAACACCTGAGGTGGTTTTTTGTCGCCAGAGGTCCCAGAATACCGGTAAATCTCTGCCAAAAATAGCCTCATGGAAAAGGGACCCCACCACCCCCACTTCATGGGTGATAGTACCACAAGGTGTATGTAGGTCGATAAAGGCAGTGGGATATTCGCAAGTGTCCCCATGACATAATCAACCAAGTTCTCCGCACCAGGGTGACCAGGCTCCCTGAGTCTAGCAAGGATTCCACCGTGTGACCACCGATTGAGACCATACACATTTTGGGTTCTGTATCCGTGACTGACTCGGCTGCCAGAACCAAGTTTGGTTGCAGTCCATTGGCTGACAGGGGACAGTTGGCAGCTACATGGCCCATTTCATGACATTGCCAACACTGGATACGGCTGTGACCTCTGATATAAGCCTCGTTGGGTGACTGTGCAACCGAGCCCCCCACTAAACCCCCTCTCAACCGGATCGGTTTCCCCTTTTCTACAGTAGCAGTCTTACCAAATGGTTTGGTGGCCCTGTCACTGGCACTTCTTCGTGCGGGAGAGGTAAATAGAAGATCCTCTGTAGCATGATATCTTTCTACCGGCCTGTCCAAACCATCACTGGAGCCGAGAGGGTAGAGAGCAGGTGAACTTGTCAAGAACAATTCTCTCGACCATCTGTGCTAGGATGCAGTCCTCTGGTTGTAGCCACTTACGGACAAGATGAATCAGGTCATGCATTTGGGAGCGCAGGAGTATGCCTACTGGTGGACCCAGCAGGCATGAACCCAGCAGGCATGAACCCAGCAGGCATGAACCCCAAGACAAGCCAGAATCTCCACCTTTAGCTGGGGGTACTCACAGGCCTCTGTTTCACTCAGGTCGTAGTAGGCGTTCTGCGATTTGCCTGTCAGGAAAGGTGCCACAACATCCACCCACTGGTCAGCCGGTAACTCCTCTGTCTCAGCTACTCGCTTGAACCCAGTGAGATACGTCTCCACGTCGTCGGTTGCCATCATTGTTTGTAAGGCCTTCTGCACTGCAGCCCGGTGGTTCAGTAACAACCGGGTACCCTCGCAAGCCAGTATGGGACCCCTCAGTAGTTGTCGCTTACGGTGCTGCCATAATGCAGAAAACTTTTCCATCATCAGCTGGGACATGGCTCGAGACTCTTCCTGCTGTTGCTGGAGCATAGCTTGGGACTCTTCCTGCTGCTAGCGGGACCTCTCCTCCTGTTGGCTGCATGGCTTGCTGCAGCTGTTGATTAGCTCTGGACTCCTCTTGCAGGTATTTAATAAAATCCTCTTTATTGGCTTTATTCTGCAATTTGCCTTCTACTTTAATCCAGGCAATGCAATGTTGCAGGATGTAGCAAGCCTTTTTAGGTGGGCGATTTGGCCCAGTAAAGACTGAGGTAACGGAGATTTATGATGCAGTTCAAGACAGTGACACCAGAGTTCAGTCCAAACAGGTCTTGCCTGCATTTAACCCCTTAAGCCATTTTACAGCTTAAGGCTCAGCCCCATTCCATTTTTTGGATTCTGACTTGCGTCGCTTTATATGGTTATAACTTTTGAACACTGTTACTTATCAAAGTGATTCTGAGATAGTTTTTTCCCCACGTTGTACTTCATTTTAGTGGTAAATTTTGGCTGATAAGTTTTGCGTTTATTTTCCAAAACAAAGAAAAAATTATGAATTTTTTGAAAAATTTAACTTTTTTGAAATTCGAAATCATTACATTTTCAGGTAGATAGATTTACCACCTAAATAAGTTGCTGAGTAACATTTCCCATTTGTCTACTTAACATTTTCATAATCTAAATTTCTGGATAATATATTTTGATGTTGCGCGGCTTACAAATTGAATAGCGATTTTCCGTATTTTCAGAATTTACTCTTTTGCGCATAGTGTTTTGAATGAAATTTTACATATTTAGCATCAAAACCCCCTATATAACCAACCCATTTTCAAATCTGCACCCCTCAAACTATCAGAAACAGCTTTTAGGAAGATCGTTAACTCCTTGAGATCTTCATAGTAATTGAATCAAAATGGAGGTGAAATTTAGAATGGTCAAATTGTGCCGGTTATATGTTCATTTAGCCCTAAAATTTACACATTTCCAAAAGATAAAAATAGAAAACCCACCATACAATTTGTTCTGCAATGCAATGCAATGCAATGTGTGGGTGCACAGCGGGGCGCAGAAGGGAAGGAGCGCCCTGCATCTGCCAAGATTTTAGTTTCCTCATTGGCCCCTTTTGAAGGCTATAAAATTTTCACTTTTTCGTTATTGGGGCCATGTGACAATTTTTTTTTTTTTTGCGGGATGAGATGCTTTTTTCAGTGTTGCCATTTTGGGGTTGGTATCGTATTGTTGTATCGTTTTTGAGGGCAGGAGTAGAAAAGCATCAATTCTGTACTGGATTTTTTACTTTTTTTTTCGTGTTCACCGTATAGCCTAACAATCATGTTATCTTTATTCTAAGGGTCGATACGATTACGGAGATACCAGACATGAAAATTTTTTCTTACATTTTTCTTACATTTATTTGTCAAATAAAACAGTAATGTGGTGAAAAATCTATCATTTATGCTTTGCCGTCTTCCAAGTGGTATAACATTTTTACTTTTTTGGCTACGGAGCTGGTTGATGGCTTGTTTTTTGCAGTACATGTTATACTTTGCACCAGTATCATTATGGAGTACATATGTTTTTTTGATCACTTTTCATAGCATTTTTTGTGGGATTGGATAAGTAAAAATCATAATTTTTGGAGGATTTCTAACAGTTTTTTTTAACAGCGTTCATCGTGCGGGTTCAATAATTATTTACTACGGGTTGTTACGGATGCGGTGATACTATCTATGCGGGGTTTATGTTATGATTTAGACTTTTTTAGCGTTATATGTCTCTTTATGGGGCTTATGGGCATTTCTATTGATTTCTTACTTTATTTTTTTTATTGAATAACCTTTTTTTAACTTTTTTACAGTTTCCACCATGGTACATGAACTTTTTTGTCCATTCGGCAGCACACATATGGGACTTAGCAAGCAGTACTTATGGGGAGGGATCTTAGTCGCCTGTTGCAGCACCACCTTGTGTAAGGCTAAAACCTTAGGAGGCAGAGAAGTCCATCCAGATTTATAGACGAGGATGGAGAGGACCACGTGGCTACTCTGTAGAGCCGATAGACGTGACAGAGCTCAGCTAAAGAAGATGATGTAGAGTTGGCTCTCAGCTGGTCTGGAGCTTCATGACCAGAGAGACTCAACAGCATCTCATGGAGTCCATGATCCATGTGGAAAATTTGCCCCCTTATTAAAGTTCTTTGAAAATGTATTGTTTATAAGAATTATTCTGAAGACAGTAGAAATCGTTGGATGAAGACTGGGCAGGAAAGTAACATGATGCTTTCTGGCAGAATGTTAACCCCTTTGTGTCTAAGCCATTTTAGACCTTTAGGACCACGCCTGATTTTTAAAATTTGCCCTGTATTATTAAAGTAGGTTATAACTTTGTGACACTTTAACATATCCAGGGGATTTTGAGATTGAAGTACACTGTGTGACGGTAAAACAAAGTAATAGAAAATTTTTGATGATATCTTTTGTGTTTAGTTATGAAAAAAATTTAAATTTGGCAAAAATCTCAAAAATTATTCATTTTCAAAGTTCAGGCAGATAGTCATAGCACCCAATTCACCTTATAACTAACATTTCACAAATGTCTACTTTAAATCGTCATAGGGTTTTATGCATTCTCTCTCTTTTCTAGGTTGTAAGGAGGTTCAGAATTTTAGGGTGCAATTTTTCTCGTTTTTATGAAAATCGCCAAAACCCTTATTTAGAGGCACCTGCTCAGCTTTAACTGACTTTGAGAGGCCTAAACAGCAGTAAAACCCCATAAATTATGCCATTTTATAAAATACATCCCTCAATGTCTAAAAAAATCTACTTTAAGAAGTGTGTTAACCCTTTAGATGCTACACAGGGGTTAAAACAAAATGGAGGTATAATTGACAATCTGTAATTTTTTTAGACAATATATTAATTTTGGCCAAAAATTAAACCGTTACAAAGTATTAAATGACAAAAAACACCCAATTTCTCCTGAGTATGAGGATGCCTCATATGTGATGGTGACTGTTGTATGGGCGCACGGCCGAGCATAGAAAAGAAGGAGCCCCATTCAGAGCAGATCTGCAAAGTCACATTTTACAGGCTATAAAATGTTTATTTTTTTTTTAATTTGGACATATGGGAGATTATTTTTTTGTGGATGAGATCCACTTTTCAGGTACATAATTTACGTGGGGCGTGGGGGGGTTGCTCAATAGCTAATAATCAGATTCTAGTAACTCTTTCTTGGTGGTGGTTAAAAAAATCATTCATTCTTGTATATGGTTTTTAGCATTTTTGTCGTCGGACGTTCACCATACCATAAAAATAATGGGGGTCATTTATTAAGGGCCCAATTCGCGTTTTCCCGACGTATTACCCAAATATTTGCGCCGATTTTCCCTGTATTGCCCCGGGATTTTGGTGCATCGGCATGCACGCGATGGAAATGGGGGGGGGGGGTGGCCGAACGAAAACCTGACGGATTCGGAGAAACCGCCACATTTAAAAAAAAAAAAAAGGGTCGCTTACCTTCACTCGGCCCGGCTTGGTGAACTCCAGTGCATTCAGAGCAGCAGCGACACCTGGTGGACGTCGGAGGTACTGCCTTAGTGAATCGCTGGAAGACCCGAATCCACCGCTGGATCGCGAATGGACCGGGTAAGTAAATCTGCCCCAATGTGTTATCTTTATTCTATGGGTCATCAGGATTACAGCGATACCCCATTTATATGGCTTTTTTTATGGTTAACTTGTTTTGTAGAAATTTGTTTGTTTTGTATCACCATGTAACAATGGGCAGAACATTTCTATTTTTTTGTTTACAGAACTGGTTTAGAGCTTATATTTTGTGGGACAAGCTGTACTTTTTCTTGGTATCATGTTGGGATAAATTCTACTTTTTGATCACTTTTTATGCGCTTTTTATGCGGTCATATGTGAAAATTTAATAATTTTTGTGACTTTTTTTGTGTTTTTTTTACGGTGTTCACCGTACGGGTTTTTTAATGTTTTATTTGATTACTGCATGGGATGGGACTTTTTTAGTAATTTTTTTTTGTTGCACTTCTTTTTTAAACTTTTTTTTTAACTGTTTTATTTTTTGGGACATGTTGTTCATTGTAATATACTGCAATACTAATGTACCATATTTTCCGGACTATAAGGCGCCCATAAAAGCCTAGGATTTCCTTAGAAATCCAAAGTGCGCCTTATAGTCCGGTGCGCCCTATGTATGGCGCAGTGCAGCGGACCCTACTTACGTAGGTCCCCGCTACCGGAGACCGGAGACAGCAGATCTCCAGCGGGAACTGCAGACCACGCGGCACGAACAACTTCTGCCACGTCGGTCTGCAGTTCCCGCAGGAGATCTGCTGTCTCCGGTAGCGGGGACCCATGTAAGTATGGTCCGCTGCCATCCTCCCCCCTGAAAGGACCCCCTTCCCCGCTCACCTCTCCGGTCGCTCCGTCTCCGCTCTGCCACGCTCTGCCACGCTCTGCCACGCCCCCGGAACTCCGCCACGCCCCCGCCCACCCTGCGCCTTATAGTCCGATGCACCTTATATATGGAATCATTCCATATATAAGGCACATCAGACTGATGCGCCTTATATTCCGGTGCGCCTAATGGCCCGGAAAATACGGTATGCATTCTGTATAGACTGACAGCTGCGCTTTTAGT
Source organism: Engystomops pustulosus (assembly GCF_040894005.1). Taxonomy (NCBI): domain Eukaryota; kingdom Metazoa; phylum Chordata; class Amphibia; order Anura; family Leptodactylidae; genus Engystomops; species Engystomops pustulosus. The sequence continues at coordinate 167,361,358 of NC_092411.1, read as the reverse complement.
GGACCCAGAAGATATATCCTTTGTGAGTAGGCGCCCTGGACCTCCACTCAGCGCCGGCTGGGATGTGTCATGTGACGTCACATGTCTTCATGCAGGAACAAAATAGGACGGCCCGCTGCCTGGACACACAGGTGAAGCCAGGTGTGGCTGGCTTAGGGATGGGCAGCCCTCTCAGCATTGCGGCGTACATAATTTATGATTCGGCCGTGGATCCTGGGCTGGCCCATTAGCATCACTGCTACGGTTGCTACGGCGGTAGTAATGCCACTGATATTTCTGGATATCAGAAATATGACGAAGGATATCAAATGTCAACAGCTGAAGATTTGCCTCTGCTTATGGCAGGGTTTTGCATTCTCTTGTAAGTTGGGACTTTAGGAACCTCTTGACAGGAAATTATTTATGCAGGCAGCAGCACATTGTGATTGCAGCAGACGAGATAGATGTGTTAGAATAATAACATAGAAGTATTGTAATGCTGGTCTGATTGGCTCACAGCTCCTGATGAATAAGATAAGATAAGATAATCCTTTATTAGTCCCACAGTGGGGAAATTCACAGCGTTACAGCAGCAGAGAGGGTACAGAGAATATTAGGGATAAATGAACAAAAAGAAAAGGGGGATAAAAAGACAAAAAAAGAGACAAGCAATGATCGGCAGTTTGATGCTTAGTCTGTGGATGGGACCTGCAGGGACTGGTTAGGTGGGGGGCGCAGGTTACTTCTGTTTGGGCCTTGTTTGTTAAACTCAATATCTTCTCTTGAGTGTTCTTATGATACTCGTCATCTCCTACATTCCTCAGAAACACGTATCCCACTGGCTCCAACAGAGTGAGGATGAAGAATCCGCCATTTCCATGCCATGAATTATTGGGCTTCAGATATGGGCTTTGCTCATTGAACCACATCTATGGTAACAGGCATTTGGCCAGTGCTCTTGTCACTCACTAACTTTTGTTAGCTGAAGTCAGGGAAAATATTTCCAAAAATACATTTATAGACTTTCATTACTCTTCTTCAAATTTGAAGTTGAAGATTCAGAAGTTCCAGGTATGGAACCTTTAAGGACGTGACTGGCAATGCAGTGTACTGGAGTCTGAAACGCTATCCTGATGTTCTCCCGATGTGGAGGCAGGATGGGAATATGAAGATCTGATTGGACCGTTGATGCCGCGCAGTGATACCTCTGCGGCAGAGATATACAACTTGCAGATTGCTGGTCAGGAAGGTTGCAGAGCGCATACTCGATGTATTGTTGAGGACACCAGGCGTCTGATAAAGACTTTGGCCAATCTGAAGAGAAGGACCTCCGTCTTCTTATTGTTGATATGAAACCAGGCCAGATGCACTAACTCCCAAAGTGGCTTTTTACCTACTCATGGAAGGTGTTGCCCGTGTATGAACCAATCCTGTATACTAAGTCAATGTGATGGAACAACAAACTCTTCCCATTCTTCCTGGATTTTTGAGTCATTATAGCTTGAAAATGACAGGGCCTGCAGTCAGGATCTTGCCTGACTGTGCAATAAATACTTTAGACTGGCAAAAAAAACATTAAAAATTCAAATAATCCTTTTGGTGGAGCGTCCTTATTCCAGAGCTTTGTCCATACAGCTCCTTTTGCCACAACCAAAGCAACTATGAATGCAGAGGAATCCTTAATGCTGGTAATAAAAGCATTAAATAGGTATTGTGACAGGTTGCATGGCCAGTAGTGGCAAAGAGTAGGATTTCATCCCTTAGTCACTGGACCTTTAATGCCATTATCAGGTGTGGTCCATCCACGCTGAAAATATATAGACAGTAGGGAATACGTCATCATCAGTGACTGGAAAGTAGAATCATTCTTTCCCTGTTGTTTCCCTGCAGTATCTTTTATGGATTCCACTGGTGGTTACATTCTCCTTCCTCAGAAGGAATATTTGGTCTGGATCATCAGATTTAATCTCTGAGATTTAATATTCCTATAAGCTAGAATCTGCAATAGAGGATGATGTCTGGAGATCTAGAAGAAAAGGAGATGATCCATGATAGGAAGGCTTCGGCCTGGGATCTGTGTGGATCTCTGGATCTGTATTCTTGGGTAAACTTAGGAGAATAGATATAAGACTCATTCTCAATAGGCAATGGGTTTGGACATAACCTCTGCCTAGTTTTCCTCCTCTTTCCACCTCTCATAGGGGTCAGGAGAGGACGTCTAGTGAAAACACAATGGACACATTAGTATGAGGTAAAGATGTGTACAGACAAGGCATATGCAGCTAACATCACTGTATGAGGAGTTCTGCTGCCTAGATATGAGAGGATCACTCTCCAATGCCATTCATCTAAAGCAGACTATGGAGAACATAGATATTCTGGTATCCATCTGCTCTGTATCATTATTACAGTATTTCACTATGTATACAGATCATAGATACCTGCACTTTTCACCACACAGGCCATGCTCATTTCTTACTGGAGGCTGAGTGCATGCTCATCACATACCAGAGGCTGAGTGCACGCTCATTACATACTGGAGGTCTAGTCCAGAGAAAATGGTTAGTAAATTCACAGTGTAAAGATGACAGATTATACACAAGAAATACCAGTAAGATAATTCTAAGTCAAGCAGAGCTCACAGACTCTGCATATAAACCCTGGAGTCAGGGCACAGGAGTGATTTGATACATAGGAAACCTGAGCATTCAGCAGGGATACATAGGAAACCTGAGCATTCAGCAGGGATACATAGGAAACCTGAGCATTCAGCAGGGATACATAGGAAACCTGAGCATTCAGCAGGTATACATAGGAGACCTGAGCATTTAGCAGGGATACATAGGAAACCTGAGCATTCAGCAGGTAGACATTATACCTGAGCATTCAGCAAGGTAGACATTATACCTGAGCATTCAGCAAGGTAGATATTATACCTGAGCATTCAGCAAAGTAGACATTATACCTGAGCATTCAGCAAGGTAGACATTATACCTGAGCATTCAGCAAGGTAGACATTATACCTGAGCATTCAACAAGGTAGACATTATACCTGAGCATTCAGCAAGGTAGACATTATACCTGAGCATTCAGCAAGGTAGATATTATACCTGAGCATTCAGCAAAGTAGACATTATACCTGAGCATTCAGCAAGGTAGCAGCAGCAATACATAGGAGACCTTAGCATTCCTCTTACCTTGCCTTGCAGAGGGCAGAGGTTATCTGGCAGCTGAGACCTGCTGTGAGGTTGCATGATATGACTGCAACGGGTGAATGCAAATTGAAAATGCACCAATGTATAGTATAATAATCACTGATACATGTGCACAAGAAACTCCAGAATGTCCTGGACAGGAGTGCAATCCAACCAGGTGCTCACAATCTATATCCCAGAGCTGACATGTAAAGCTCCCTGTACTGCAAGTGATATCCTGACATGTGCAAATCTCTGTACAACATGTGGTAACAGTGTAAAAAAACTGTAAAACATGCAGAGATCTCCAGCAGGAGAAAACAGGTTAAAAAACCATATAACATATATCACAGGTATCCAGGTTCTACAGGATGAGAGACCTGTGGCCGGTATACAGCCTGGATATACTCACTGATACAATGTGGTGCCTCCATCCAGATCAACAAATGGTTAATACCGGCCTATGCAGAAGGCAACCTAAGCGTCCCATGGTGAGGTACACAGGGTTAATGAACCACAAGGCCCAGCAGGGAGATCTCATGTGTCAGTGATGTGTGGTAGATACACAACACAGTCTGTATTATTACCCCTGTAAGGGCAGAATAGCTGTACAGGCTCTTACCTGGGCTGCGGCCTATGCAGGAGGCGATCCAGGCATCTGATGGTGAGGAACGCAGGGAACCACAAGGCCCAGCAGGTGGGAGATGCAGGAGCGATATCATGTGCCGGGTGCATAGTGGCCAATGTACACCACAGCCTCAGCTATTACCCCTGTAAGGACAGGATAGCTGTACAGGCTCCTCCAGGCCAGAGACCAGCAGTGGTATGGTATACAGCCTGAGCTGTGGCCTATGCAGGAGGCAATCCAGGCGTCTGATGGTAAGGCATGCAGGGTGATGAACCACAAGTCGCAGAAGGTGGGAGATGCAGGAGCGATCTCATGTGTCAGTGATGTGTGGTAGATACACAACACAGTCTGTATTATTACCCCTGTAAGGGCAGAATAGCTGTACAGGCTCTTACCTGGGCTACGGCCTATGCAGGAGGCGATCCAGGCGTCTGATGGTGAGGCACGCAGGGTGATGAACCACAAGGCCCAGCAGGTGGGAGATGCAGGAGCGATCTCATGTGCCGGGTGCATAGTGGCCAATGTACACCACAGCCTCAGCTATTACCCCTGTAAGGACAGGATAGCTGTACAGGCTCCTCCAGGCCAGAGACCAGCAGTGCTATGGTATACAGCCTGAGCTGCGGTCTATGTAAGAGGCGATCCAGGCGTCCGATGGTGAGGCACGCAGGGTGATGAACCACCAGGCGCAGTAGGTGGGAGATGCAGGAGCGATCTCATGTGCCGGGTACATGGTGGCCAATACACACCACAGCCTCTGCTATTACCCCTGTAAAGATAGGATAGCTGTGCAGGCTCCTCCAGGACGAGGGACCGCATGCAAGCATATACAGCCCGGGCCAGTCCATCCAAGTGTTCTGTGTAAAGACACCGAGGACCTAAAAAACTTATTATCTGGATAGTGTTTTTTTTCTGGGTAGACACACAGGACCTGAACTCTTCTCCAATACCTAAAAGAAAAAGAAATACAAGGGTTGTGTGTGTGCTCCGGCCTTATATAGGTGGAGTCAGCCAACACACTAATTGTTTAATTGTCTACTACTGCTTGTTAACCTGTCCTCTTCTGAGTTGTACCTAGGGGAAGAATCCCATATGTGTGCTGCTGAATGGATGAAAAAGAATATTGAGATTATTGATATTACTGAAATTATTGAGATTAAGATTATTGAGATTATTAGTATTGAGATTATTGAGATAATTAGTATCAAGATTATTATTATTGAGATTATTATTATTGAGATTAAGATTATTATTATTGAGATTATAATTATTGATATTATTGAGATTATTATTATTGAGATTATTGAGATTATTGGTATTGAGATTATTATTATTGATAATATTGAGATTATTATTATTGAGATAATTATTATTATTGAGATTATTAAAATAATAATAATAATGATAGTCTCCATGATAATAATAATAAAATTAATAATAATAGTCGTCTCATTAATTACAATAGTAATTTCTGAGAAGATGTATCTCTGTATACCAGTGTATGGAGCTTGTGTCACTGTGTACTAGTAAAAGACTTTTACTGTCACATAAAATCCTCCCACTGGGCCAATAGCCTAGTGCAGTGATGGCAAACCTTTTAGAGACCGAGTGCCCAAACTACAACAAAGACCCGCTTATTTTTCGCAAAGTGCCAACACAGAAATTTAATTTATGATTTATACTCCCTTCTCTGTCACAGATTTCATTGATACCAGCACCCTGAGGACACCAATAAAGCAGAAAATAGTCCCATGTTGAGCTGTCACTTTAAAATAGCTCTGTGCACAGCAAGTCCTGGACTGTCTGGGACTGCAGGAAGATACCTGGAGTCATCTCTGGTGATGGCCTGAGTGCCCACAGAAAGGGCTCTGAGTGCCACCTCTGGCACCAGTGCCATAGGTTAGCCATCACTGGCCTAGTGAATAGAAGCTCCATCTCTGTTGCATGTAGAGTGTCGAGTTAATGAGTTCAATTCCCAAGCTAAACAAAAAAATTTTTATAATTATGGAGAGGATTTTTATTCTTATTATTATGGTAATTATTATTATAATTAATATGATTATTAGTAATAAAAATTTGGGGCATGGCCAGGGCATGATTAGGGGTGCCGCCATTCTGGTCCCTGTACCAGAATGACCAGTTATCCAGGCCTTCTCAGAGTTGGGTCTCCTGCCATACTGTGGACCTGGTTCAGAATCCGCAATGTGAAGGGATAGGCAATGAGTGTGCCATGCTCCTAAGATGCTGAGTGTAAGGGCGGCCAGAGCCGGATTATAGGCTCCCATATGGCAATTGCACTGACCGCTGGTGCTCCTGGACACTGAGTTGTGTTTCTCTCTGGAACTGGGAGCAATGCCGCAGCGTATCGCTCCCAGCCATACAGGGACAGTACAGCTAGTTGCAGAGCGGTGGGCTTCCTCCCCTCCCCAGCATATCGCTCCCAGCCAGAGACGGCCAGCTCGCTTCTTCAGTGTGCTTTCAGTGTCACAGGGTCACTTGAATTGCATTCTCACATGACCTGCTGTGAGCCTGGATAATGCCCGCTTCTATATACTGCCGTATATAGAATGTATACGGATGTATGTAGCTGTGTTACTGGTGATGAGGCGGCTGTATGTAGCTGTAATACTGGGTTTGAGACGGCTGTATGAAGTTGTGTTACTGGGGGTGAGGCGGCTGTATGTAGCTGTTTTACTGGCGATGAGGTGGCTGTATGTAACTGTTACTAGGGGTGAGGCGGCTGTATGTAGCTGTGTTACTGGGGGTGAGGCAGGCTGTATGTAGCTGTGTTACTGGGGATGTGGTGGCTGTATGTAGCTGTAATACTGGGTTTGAGACGGTTATATGTAGCTGTGTTACTGGGGATGAGGTGACTGTATGTAGCTGTAATACTGGGTTTGAGACAGCTGTATGTAGTTGTGTTACTGGGGGTGAGGCGGTTGTATGTAGCTGTGTTACTAGGGATGAGGCAGGCTGTATGTAGCTGTGTTACTTGGGATGAGGTGGCTGTATGTAGTTGTGTTACTGGGGGTGAGGTGGCTGTATGTAGCTGTGTTACTGGGGATGAGGCAGCTGTATGTAGCTGTGTTACTGGGGATGATGGATGAGGTAGCTGTATGTAGCTGTGTTACTGGCGAGAGGTGGCTGTATGTAGCTGTGTTACTGGGGATGAGGTGGCTGTATGTAACTGTGTTACGAGGAGTGAGGCGGCTGTATGTAGCTGTGTTACTGGGGGTGAGGCAGGCTGTATGTAGCTGTGTTACTGGGGATGAGGTGGCTGTATGTAGCTGTGTTACTGGGGGTGAGGAAGGCTGTATGTAGCTGTGTTACTGGGGATGAGGTAGCTGTATGTAGCTGTAATACTGGGTTTGAGACGGCTGTATGTAGTTGTGTTACTGGGAGTGAGGAGGCTGTATGTAGCTGTGTTACTAGGGATGAGGCAGCAGTATGTAGCTGTGCTACTGGGGGTTAGGCAGCTGTACGTAGCTGCGTGACTGGAGGCGAGGTGGCTGTATGTAGTTGTGTTACTGGGGATGAGGCGGCTGTATGTAGCTGTGTTACTAGGGGTGAGGCGGCTGTTACTAGGCGTGAGGCGGCTGTATGTAGTTGTGTTACTGGGGGTGAGGCAGGCTGTATGTAGCTGTGTTACTTGGGATGAGGTGGCTGTATGTAGTTGTGTTACCGGGGGGGAGGTGGCTGTATGTAGTTGTTTTACTGGGGGTGAGGCAGGCTGTATGTAGCTGTGTTACTTGGGATGAGGTGGCTGTATGTAGTTGTGTTACTGGGGGTGAGGTGGCTGTATTTAGCTGTGTTACTGGGGATGAGGCAGCTGTATGTAGCTGTGTTACTGGGGATGATGGATGAGGCAGCTGTATGTAGCTGTGTTACTGGGACGAGGTGGCTATATGTAGCTATGTTACTGGGGATGAGGCGGCTGTATGTAGCTGTGCTACTGGGGGTAAGGTGGCTGTATGTAGCTGTATAACTAGGGGCGAGGCGGCTGTATGTAATGGTGTTACTGGGGGGGAGGCGGCTGTATGTAGCTGTGTTACTGGTGGTGAGGCGGATGTATGTAGCTGTGTTACTGGGGGTGAGGCTGCTGTATGTAGCTGAGTTACTGGTTGTGAGGCGGATGTATGTAGCTGTGTTACTCGGGTGAGGCGGCTGTATGTAGCTGTGTTACTGGTGGTGAGGCGGCTGTATGTAGCTGTGTTACTGGGGATGATGGATGAGGTAGCTGTATGTAGCTGTGTTACTGTGGATGAGGTGGCTGTATGTAACTGTGTTACGAGGAGTGAGGCGGCTGTATGTAGCTGTGTTACTGGGGGTGAGGCAGGCTGTATGTAGCTGTGTTACTGGGGATGAGGTGGCTGTATGTAGCTGTGTTACTGGGGGTGAGGAAGGCTGTATGTAGCTGTGTTACTGGGGATGAGGTAGCTGTATGTAGCTGTAATACTGGGTTTGAGACGGCTGTATGTAGTTGTGTTACTGGGGGTGAGGAGGCTGTATGTAGCTGTGTTACTAGGGATGAGGCAGCAGTATGTAGCTGTGCTACTGGGGGTTAGGCAGCTGTACGTAGCTGCGTGACTGGAGGCCAGGTGGCTGTATGTAGTTGTGTTACTGGGGATGAGGCGGCTGTATGTAGCTGTGTTACTAGGGGTGAGGCGGCTGTTACTAGGCGTGAGGCGGCTGTATGTAGTTGTGTTACTGGGGGTGAGGCAGGCTGTATGTAGCTGTGTTACTTGGGATGAGGTGGCTGTATGTAGTTGTGTTACCGGGGGGGAGTTGGTGAGGCGGCTGTATGTAGCTGTGTTACTGGGGGTAAAGGGGCTGTATGTGGATGTATTGCTGCGAGGATAGTGCATAGTGAGCAGGATCATTTGTATTTTTGTTGCATTCTCTACCAGATTTTGCACCCAGGGGCCCCCACCAACCTTATTCAGGCCCCAGGGGCAGCTATACAGCGGTTCAGACCATTCCTCTGATATGCAGCACAGCTGACACTGTAATCATTTTTGTGTCAGTTCTGCTATTTAGCAGGAAGCAGGATGGCTGTATATATCATCATATCATATATATAGTTTATGGTGAGCTGAGTCCCCACCCAAGGAGTGGGTTTGGTCCTTGAAGCATGACCCTTCCATGGACCGAACTTGGCTAATGTGAAGGCCTAAGGCTTGTGGATGCCATCAATTGTTAGTGATGTTCTCAGCATTTTTAATCCTGTTGTTGATGCTTTTTAATTATTTGTCTGTAAATTAGCAGGGGATATATAGCAGGGGCATTTGAATTTTTGCCTCAGGCAGCAAAAAAGGCCATGGCCATGCATAAGCCCCTGTAGGTCCCCATTAAAAAAACTAAAAAAAATATTATAGCCTGTAAAATTTGACAATGCAAATCTGCTCTGGCTCCTCCTTCCATTCTATGCCCGGCTGTGCGCCCATACAGCAGGTTACCACCACATATAGGTTATCGGTGTACTCGGGAGAAATTGGGAGCCTTTTTCATGAAATCCATTGCAAATGTTTAATTTTCCACCCAAAATGAATGTATTGTCAAAAAATATTGCAATTTGTAGACCGCACCTTCATTTTGTTTTAACCTCTATAAAACACCAAAAGGTTTAACAAACTTCTTAAAAGTGCTTTTTCATACTTTGAGGGGGGTAATTTCCATAATGGGGTATGGCTATTATTTAGGCTTCTCAAAGTCAATTAAAAGTTGAGCAGGTTATTAATATGGGTTTTGGTGATTTTCCCAAAAATTTTACAAATGGCACCTAAATTCTAACTCTTTAATGAATGGAGGAAAAGAAAATTGTCAATTTAGGTTTTTTTTTTTTTTATCTTTTACACCGTACACTAAAAATGCTATATTATGTTTATTCTATAGATACACTGTGATTACGTTGATACCTCATTTATATAGTTTTTTATATATTTTTACAATTTTACTGGAAAAAAACGCATATAAAGAAAATCTCATTTGTTCTTGCATTGCCATCTTTTCGGAGATATAACTTTAATATTTTTTGGTTGACAGATCTGGTTTAGGGCTTATTTTTTACATGTTGAGTTGTCCTTTTCAGTGGTACCATTTTGGCACACATAACATTTTTTGATCACTTTTTGGAACATTTTTGTGAAGGGATATTATGAAAAATTGTCATTTTTGGCGAGTTTTTCTGGGTTTTTTTTTACGCCGTTCACCATACGGATCCAATAATGTTTCTGACTTATTGTACAGATGGTTACAGACATGGCGATACCAAAAGTGTGGGGTGTTTTGGTGATTTCAGGTTTTTTTTTACTTTATTAGATGTGTATAGGGAATGTTTGTATTTAGGGGACTTTAATTTTATTTAATTAATTATTTTTATTAAAAAGTGTGTTTATTAAGTGTTTTTAACTTTTCTTCTTTACTTTTACAGGTTGGCTTGAACAAGCGATTCTCTGATCGCTTGTTCAAGCTATTCTTCACCTAATACAGTGTAATACAGATATATTACATTGTATTATGTGACACACTGAGCATGCTGCTCAGAAGGCAGGACCCGGCTCCGGAAAAAGAACACGCAGCCCCGGGACACTGGCAGATCCATGGACCAAGCCGGGAAAGCGCACCGGGGCGTCTGATTCCCATAAATTGCCCCTGACACGCCGCGGTCAGCGCGACCGCGGCATGTCAGGGGTTAACACCCGCAATCGGAGAAATTTCTTTGATCGTGGGTGTTACAGGTGGGTGTCGGCTATCATATACTGCCGACACCCGCAGCTTCTGGCGCCGGCAGCAGGAGGTCAGAAAGTGGAACAATGACAGAGTGTGGAGCTTATGGAAGCAGCAGGAGGTCGGGGAATGGCACAATGACAAATTCTTTGGGTGGCAGAAACATGGTAGGCCACAGTGTCGCACAATGCCGAAGTTTGAAGCGAATTTTAAGTTTGAAATGAATTTGAAATATTCTATTTAAATTTCAAGATTAGAGACGCCACATTACAAAATATTATTTCTTTGCCAAAAAGAACTGCAAAGGTGGCACCAGCAGCAGCATGTGGCAGCATCAGAATACTGGATGAGGCAGGTAATTAAAATCCAGACTTGTTTCTTAACATTTGTGGGAGGTGTAATGGCTGATCTAATCTGATGCATAAGTCATTGCTGTTTTGAAATCCTGGCCGATCCAAGGCTGATTAATCTTGACAAAGGTCAGTTTCTCCACATTACAGCACCCGCTCTGACGCCACTCTACTGGCCAGGCAGGACAGCTTCTCTACTGAAAACTCCGCTAGTAGGGGATCTTCTACCTGGGGTGGTAAAGTGCTGTCCAAGTGGCCACCACCTGCTGGTGCAGGGTCTGCTCCATGTCCTGCTGCTGGTGGTGGCTACCCTCCTCACTAGGCGGGTGAAGGAAGCTACTTATTAAGGACTCCAGCCTGCTGCTGCTGCTGCTCCTACCCCTCCATCTCCCCACAGCTGCCGTGGCAGTAGTACGTGAGCGATGACTTCCAGGAATCTCCCGGTCAGACCTAACAGAGGATGGACAATGGCGCACATAGGCAGCGGCCAATTGTCTTTTCAGTATTTCTCTTTAGTACGCCTGTTGTTCCTCCCTCTCCGCAGTTGAAAAAAAGTCACCCATTTTTGACCGGTAGCCAGGGTCCAAGAGGGTGTAGAGCCAAACTCATCCCTGGGTCGGATGTTGACTATTCAGCTGTCACTAGTTAGGCAAGGCAACATGCTGCGGGCCATCTGCACAAGTAACTTTGAGGGACTTCCGGCCTCCATCTCTCTTTATACTCCCATGGTGCTTCTGGGTCATCTGCCTCATCTTCTACCTCTGATAGATGCTCCTGCTCCTCCTCTCTTGTCACCTGAGGGGAAAAACCAAAAAATTTCACCAGGCTCTGCTTGTGCTCCAATCTCGTCGTTCTCCTCCTCCAGTTCAGCCCCCACCGGACTCATGTGGCCATTAAATGTAGTCTCCACTTCTCCAGTGCCATGACCTGACAGATTTTGCAGCAAGAGTTCCAGGATATGAAGCAGTGGAATGATGTTATTCATCCTGCAGTCCTGGCAGCTGACAAATAACGTGGCCTCTTCAAAGGTCCTGAGCAATCGGCCGGTGTCACGCATGAACTGCCAATGGCTGACATCAAAGGGGAGTACTCTGGTCCGCATGCATCATCAAAAAATCATTAATGGCTTCTCTCTGTTCATACAGGCGGTATAACTTATGGAGGCTGGAATTTCAATGGGTGGAAACATTGCATATATTGGGGTAGGCCGTTCTGCCACTGCAACTCGAGGAGGGTGTGCTTGGCCATGCAAAAATGGCTGAAGTGTATGCAGTTTCCTGGCTATTTTTAGAATGTCTTGCATGTTCCTCCCATTGTCTGTCACTATAGTTCTGATTTTCAGTTGCCGCGCAGAAAGCCACAGATTGATTTCTTCTTGCATGACGAGGAGCAGTCCCTCCTATGTGTGACTTCCTTAGCCCAGGCAAACCAGATGTAGAACTGCGTGACACTGCTGTGCCCTGCACAAGTGGTATGATGGAGCAGCACTTAGACTTGTGGAGGCTGAGGGGGTGGTGGAGAAGGAGGAGGAGGCGGACACTGGCGCAGGAGCAGCAGTTTGACAACATGGAGGAGAAAGCCGCGTCTCCTTTTCAAGTTGTTGGCGTGGCTGGGTGGGAAGCACATTCACCCACTGGGCCGTAAAGGACATGTACTGACCCTGACCGTAGTTACAGCTCCACGCGTCCGCGCTGCCATGCACCTTGGAAGAAACCAATAAGCTCAAGGGCTGGCACTGCCTTTTTGGAAACTCTCCACCTTGGTTTGGCACAAGCCATTAGTTCTCTGAAGGGTGCAGAGTTCTTGACTTGGAAAGGGAGGGACTGCAGTACCAACAACTTGAACAGAAGCATGGTCAGCTTCTGCACCTTAGGATGGCTGGACGCATACAGTTGTCTCTTTGTAATCGCCTCTTTCAACGACTGCTGGTGCCCTGAGTAGCGGGGTGCATGTGGACTGGTTGATGTCAAAGAAAAACAGCTCCCTTTGGCAGAGGTGCTGGAGCCTTGACTGGCTGAAATGTCATATGTGCCACTAGGTGCTGCTACTGTTGCTCCAGCGGCAGGATGGACCTTCACATCTGAGCCACATTTCTCCCAGGCCATTGGAGGGTGACGCTGCATGTGTTGACGCAGGGCGTGGTGCCAATGTCAGCACCCTGGCCACACTTCACTTTCTGCCTACAGATTCTACATATACACATGCTCAGCTCCTCTGGTGTCTTAACAAAAAACTGCCACACCGCCGAGGTGGTGACTTTACTGCCAACACTATTTACTGAGTGACTGCTAACGCCGCTGCCTCGCTGAGCCCCTGTGCCACTGCTTACTTGGACCTGTGAAGCAGGGTTTGTACCCCGTGGCCATTTCGCTCTCGTCCTCGTACTGCTGCCACGGCCACAATAGCCACTTGCTTCCTGCTTCACTGCCTGACGTGCAAACTGCCCAACAATGATGAATTCCTGGCTTCACCCGGGTCCCAAGTGCGATCGGCTACATCATCATCAACTGCTCAACGGTCTCAATATGCAAAGCCCAACTACTTGCATGTGCAACAATGTACCGTGCCACTCTCCACATCTCTACTTTCCCACCTACTGCACAAAGCAGCGGATGTCTGCCACACCTCTTCACTGCCAAGCAGCTGCTGACTGTCCTCAAAGAATAAATCCTCATTGTATAGTGGCGCAGAGCCCAGACCACCTAGTAGATCTCTGGTTAAGGGAAATGAACAGGGCAGAGGCTGGTTAGGACAGGATTGGAGCATAAGTCACTGCAGAAACTGTGTGGATTTTACACAGATGTCTTCCTATTCACTTCAGCAACAGAAAGGAACTGCTATTTGGGTTTTACAGATCCCCCAAAACGGACACCCTGGGATAGGAGCAGAAATCACTCCAGAAGCTACGTGGATTTTACACAGATTTCTTCCTATTCACTTGAGCAACAAAAAAAAACGCTACTTGGGATATACAGATCCCCCAAAATGGACACCCTGGGATTGGAGCAGAAATCGCTACAACACAGTACAGTACAAACAGCTAGATGCTGGAGACAGCACATGCAGTGTGAAATGCCGCGATTGAAAATGGCTGCCTGTTTTTATAAGGCTGTGTGACATCACATAAGCCTGCCAGACGCTGATTGGCTAACAGGTTTTCCTTTCTTCTTTCCAGAGTTCTCTGCCCCATGTAACACGTTGTGCTCATGCCCATTTTGGTAATAAAGGAGAAAAAAAAACTTTGTTCCCATGAATCACCGCAAACTTTGGATTCGTGACAAATTGAATTTTCCCTGAAATTCAGACTGAATTACACTTTGTTCTAATCGATTCGCCCATTTCTAGATATAAATCAAGCACAGTTACATGCTGGTGTGTGGCCCCTATGGCACTGGAGTGGCCGTGGTGGGAATTTAACACCGGTAATAATAAATTTCCCCCTATGTGTGGAGGAAAACTGAATTCATCATCCTTAACACACCTTCTACTGTGTACAGCAAAGTGATTGCAGCATCACTGCAGCATATATGCTTCCACAGGAACTGTAAAGCTCAGCAGAGTCTAGTTGCCTGCTCTCTTATGATTTTAAACAGAAAATGGTAAAGAGAGTTACATACATATTTACAGAGTTTGTACAGTTAATAAGTTTAACCAACGGAAGAAAGTGGACAAAGCTGGAGTGAATATTTTAATTTTATTACACAACCATCAATATTATTTTCTTTAAGTAGGAGTCTAGACCTGTAAAGGAAACCAGGTTTTACCACACTATACTACTATTTCCCTCTGGTCGGGTACAAAATAAATTTTTATAATTGCCTCTTTTACATAAGATCTCAAGCATTTACTAAAATATCCTCCAAAAGTCAGGCAAACATGACACTCACACTTATTTAGCTGCCTGTTTCTCTGGTTCTGCAGATCACAAAGCCATAAGATGGATGTGATCTGAAAGATTCTTAACTTTTATATAACATACAAAGTAAGTTTCTAGGTGCTATAGAAGATAGTGGCATAGAGTCATATTTGCCTGACTCATGGAAAGGGTTTTTACAGGTAAATAGGTGTTATCATACCTTGCCGTAGGGGGCTGCTAGTTTAGTTGGGAAAACCTGGAGAAAGATTCTCTTGAAAAGCTCTCTACAATTCTTTGACCTACTCCTTAGGTACTTTTTATATTTAAAAAAAAGCCTGGTAATCATGCCACTTCTTTTAATCTTTACTATAGATGAACGAACATACTTGTCCGAGCTTGATGCTCGTTCGAGCATTAGCGTACTCGAAACTGCTCGTTGCTCGGACGAATACTTCGCCCGCTCGAGAAAATGGCATCTCCCGCCGTTGTGATTTTTGGCGGCCAGAAACAGAGCCAATCACAAGCCAGGAGACTCTGCACTCCACCCAGCATGACGTGGTACCCTTACACGTCGATAGCAGTGGTTGGCTGGCCAGATCAGGTGACCCTGGAATAGACTAGCCCCTGCCCGCGCTGCTCGGATCATTCTCTGTCTGGATGCAGCTAGGGAGAGAGCTGCTGCTGGCCAGGGAAAGCGTTAGGGTGTTCTATTAGAATAGTGTTAGGCAGGAGTGATTCTACAAGAACCTAACAGCCCTTCTTAGGCCTACAATAACGTTTTATTTTACTTTTTTCTGGTTTGCCTGTGGCTGGGCTTGCTGCCATTAGTAGTGCAGCTAGTACCATATTGTGAGGAATTTGATGGGAGACTTGCGACTGTTGTGTTTAGCTCTTAGTGACACACATATCCACCTCAAACACCGAAGTGGGACAATTTATTAGGGGTTTGATTTGAATTAGGCACAGTCTGCTGATTTATTTTTTTTTTACGTTTATTTCTTTTTATAACTCAAAGTAATCTGGCAAAGCAGTGTGCTTTTAGTGTAGGCTAGAAAATAGCCATAGGAGAACCCCAACGGCTTACTTAGGCCTACAATAGCGTTATATTTTACTTTTTTTGGTTTGCTTGTGGCTGGGCTTGCTGGCATTAGTAGTGCAGCTAGTACCATATTGTGAGGAATTTGCTGGGAGACTTGCGACCGTTGTGTTTAGCTCTTAGTGACACACATATCCACCTCAAACACCGAAGTGGGACAATTTATTAGGGGTTTGATTTGAATTAGGCACAGTCTGCTGATTTATTTTTTTTTACGTTTATCTCTTTTTATAACTCAAAATCATCAGGCACAGCACAAAATCCAGTTCTGTGCTGTCAGTGTAGGTTAGAAACTAGCCATAGCAATAGGATAGCATCGTTTTGTTTAAAAAAAATAAAATTTAAAGTTTACACTTTAATTTGGAAAATGTTTAACCCGAGGGCTAGGGGTAGAGGACAAGGGCGTGGATGTGGGCGTCCAACTACTGCAGGGGTCAGAGGCCGTGGTCCTGGGCGGGGTGAGACACCACCTGCTGATGAGGGAACAGGGGAACGCCGCAGAGCTACACTCCCTAGGTTCATCATTTCTCAAGTTACTGGGACTCGTAGAGCACTGTTGAGGCCAGAACAGTGCGAAGAGGTGATGTCGTGGATTGCGGACAATGCTTCTAGCCATTTGTCCACCAGTCTTCCACGCTGTCCACCCATGTCACCGAAATCAGCACTCCTCCAGCTCCTCCACCTCAGCCTCCTTCCCCCCAGTCTGCCCCTCCCAGCAAAATTTGGCATTTGAACCGGCATTCTCTGAGGAACTGTTTTCTGGACCCTTCCCACAGTCACAAACCACTTGTCCGCTTGCTGCTGAGCTATTTTCCGATGCCCAGGTTTTTCACCAGTCGCAGTCTGTGGGTGATGATGACATTTTTGACGTAGTGGAAGAAGTGTGTAAAGAAGTGTCGGACGATGAGGAGACATGGTTGTCAGACAGTGGTGAAGTTGTTGTCAGGGCAGGAAGTCCGAGGGGGGAGCAGACTGAGGGATCGGAGGATGATGAGGTGACAGACCCAAGCTGGGTTGATAGGCCGGGTGAACACAGTGCTTCTGAGACTGAGGTGAGTCCTATAGCAGAACAGGTTGGAAGAAGCAGTGGTGGGGCCAGACGGAGAGGCAGGGCCAGAGCTGGTGCATCAGCGCCAAATGTTTCCTGTAGTCAAGCTCCCGTGGCGAGGGCTAGATTTTCAGAAGTCTGGAGATTCTTTAAAGAAACACCGGATGACCGACGGACTGTGGTGTGCAACCTGTGCCAAACCAGGATCAGCAGGGGTTCCACAACTACTAGCTTAACTACCACCAGTATGCGCAGGCATATGAATGCTAAACACCCCACTCAATGGCACCAAGCCCGTTCACCTCCAGCCGGGCACACCACTGCTCCTTCCCCTGTGTCATCTGCTAGTCAGCCCCCTGCCCAGGACCCCGGCCCAAACACCTCCCGTGCGAAAACCTCATCTTCGCCTCCACGATCCTCCACAGCATCCACTAGCGTTCAGCTCTACATACCCCAGACGCTGGAGCGCAAAAAGAAGTATAGTGCAACCCACCCACACGCCCAAGCCCTCAACGTCCACATCTCCAAATTGCTTAGCCTGGAGATGCTGCCCTAAAGGCTGGTAGAGACCGAGGCCTTTCGAAACCTCATGGCGGCGGCCGCCCCTCGGTATTCGGTCCCCAGCCGCCACTACTTTTCCCGAAGTGCCGTCCAAGCCCTGCACAAGCACGTGTCAGAGAACATCATCCGTGCCCTGACCAACGCCGTTTCTGACAAGGTCCACCTGACCATGGACACGTGGACGAGTGCTGCCGGGCAGGGCCACTATATATCGCTGACGGCACATTGGGTTAACTTGGTGGAAGCTGGGACCGAGTCTGCCCCTGGGGCTGGTCATATACTGTCAACGACGAGGATTGCGGGGCCTACCTCGGTCCAGGTCTC
Organism: Engystomops pustulosus; assembly: GCF_040894005.1. NCBI lineage: Eukaryota > Metazoa > Chordata > Amphibia > Anura > Leptodactylidae > Engystomops > Engystomops pustulosus. The sequence continues at coordinate 167,343,596 of NC_092411.1, read as the reverse complement.
AAAGGCCTACTATGCCTCCTCCTCCTCCCACCCCTCCTTCACCTCCTCCTCTGAATTACCATCCGTGGGCATGGTGCCATCAGTCGGTAGCTCTAGGCACAGCAGCAGTGCCGTCGCTAAGCGACAGCAGGCGGTGCTCAAACTGCTGAGCCTAGGCGATAAAAGGCACACCGCCCAAGAGCTATTACAGGGCATCACGGCGCAGACTGATCTGTGGCTGGCACCGCTGAACCTGAAGCCAGGCATGGTTGTGTGTGACAACGGCCGTAACCTGGTGGCAGCTCTGCAATTCGGCAGACTGACACATGTGCCATGCCTGGCCCATGTGTTTTAACAGCGTTTCCTCAAGACATACCCCAATCTGTCTGATTTGCTCACGAAGGTGCGCTGCATCTGTGCGCATTTCAGGAAGTCCAGCACAGATGCTGCCACTCTCAGGGCAGCGCAGCGCCGCCTCCAACTGCCCGCTCACCGACTGTTGTGCGACGTGCCCACGAGGTGGAATTCAACATTAACCATGTTATCCAGAGTTTACCAGCAGCGCAGAGCGATTGTAGACTGCCAGATGTCAACTTCCACCAGAACTGGTAGTCAGGTCAGTCAGCTTCCTCAAGTCTACAATGAGGAGTGGACGTGGATGTCTGATATCTGTCAGGTGCTGAGTAACTTTGAGGAGTCAACACAGATGGTCAGTGGCGATGCCGCCATCATCAGCCTCCCCATCCCGCTGCTTGGCCTGTTGAAAAACTCTCTGGTCAGCATGAAGTCGGAAGCTTTGCGCTCGTCACAAGAGACGGGGGAAGAAGATTCACTTGTTGATAGCCAAAGCACCCTTAGGTCTGTTTCTCAGCGCATATCGGAGGAGGTGGAGGAGGATGATGAGGAAGAGGAGGAGAATGTTGGCGAGACAGAAGAGGGGACCATTGTTCAGTCCTTCACTGTTCAGCGTGTATGGGCAGAAGAAGAGGAGTTGGAGGAGGAGGAAATGGGCAGTCAGGCCAGTGAGGGGAGTGAATTCTTGTGCGTTGGGACTCTGGCGCATATGGAAGATTTCATGCTAGGCTGCCTATCCCGTGACCCTCGCGTTCAAATTTATTCCAGCACCGATTACTGGGTATTCACTCTCCTGGACCCACGGTACAAGCAAAATCTTTCCACTCTCATCCCTGGAGAGGAAAGGAGTGTGAGAATGCATGAATACCAGCAGGCCCTGGTGCACAAGCTGAAACAGTATTTCCCTTCTGACAGCGCTAGCGGCAGAGGGCGTACTTCTGCGGGACAAGTAGCGAGGGAGAGTAGGCGAGCAGGCAGCTTGTCCAGCACTGGCAGGGGTACGCTTTACAAGGCCTTTGCCAGTTTTATGTCACCCCAGCAAGACACTGTCACCTGTCCCCAGTCTCGGCAGAGTAGGGCTGATCTTTACAGAAAGATGGTGAGGGAGTACGTAGCTGACCATACCATCGTCCTAAATGATCACACAGCTCCCTACAACTACTGGGTTTCAAAGCTGGACATGTGGCACGAACTGGCGCTGTACGCCTTGGAGGTTCTTGCCTGCCCTGCCGCTAGCGTGTTGTCCTAGCGGGTTTTCAGTGCAGCTGGTGGCATCATCACCGATAAGCGTACACACGCCTGTCGACTGACAGCGCTGACAGGCTGACGCTTATCAAGATGAATAAAGCCTGGATTTCTCCGGATGTTCATTCTCCACCAGGTGAAAGAAGCTCAACCTGAATAATGTATGCACTCCTCCTCCTCATTGTCCTCCTTCTCCTCCTCTTTGTACACTAAAGCAGGGGATACTGGCTATTTTTTGCCAGGGCCAACTGGCTCTAGCTATAGTACTCTATGTATTTAATGTTTCTGGAGGACCACCTACCTGCTCCTCTGGTTTGAAAACTTTTATGGACTGCCACATACAGGCACTATTCAAATTAAATTGTCTCCATAGCAGCCTCCACATGTCGTCTTTTTAGCTGCCTCCACACGTTGTCTCCATTGCTACCTCAACACGTCATCGCCATAGCTGCCTCCAAAAGTCGTCCATATAGCTGCCTCCATACATGGTCTCCTTATCAAACGAACTGTGTCAGGCAGAATTTTGGGTTGTTTTCATGGCTTCCACATCAAACTTGTTAACTTTGTCGCCACCCTGCTGTGTAATCCACAAAATATACTGGCAAACTTTTATCATTTACCGATATTATTTCAGCGCTTCTTGCGCATCTGTTTACATTCCCCTCACCCGCCATAACCCAAACTTATAAGAACGCTACTACACTTGATCTTATACAAAAGGTTCTTAGAAGTGCTGTTTGGGGAGTAGCCTTGAGACAGGGGCTTGGATTGGCGAAAGCTCACCTGGCAGTGGAGCGCCAGCTCCATCCCAAGATCCAACTAACATCGTTTTAACTGCAGCACCTTTAATCTACTACTAGTTCACTGCCTCCATACATGGTCCCCTTATCAAACGAGCTGTGTCAGGCAGAATTTTGGGTTGTTTTCATGGCTTCCACATCAAACTTGTTAACTTTGTCGCCACCCTGCTGTGTAATCCACAAAATATACTGGCAAACTTTTATCATTTACCGATATTATTTCAGCGCTTCTTGCGCATCTGTTTACATTCCCCTCACCCGCCATAACCCAAACTTATAAGAACGCTACTACACTTGATCTTATACAAAAGGTTCTTAGAAGTGCTGTTTGGGGAGTAGCCTAGAGACAGGGGCTTGGATTGGCGAAAGCTCGCCTGGCAGCGGAGCGCCAGCTCCATCCCAAGATCCAACTAACATCGTTTTAACTGCAGCACCTTTAATCTACTACTAGTTCACTGCCTCCATACATCGTCCCCTTATCAAACGAGCTGTGTCAGGCAGAATTTTCAGGTGTTTCACCAGATACATAGTGGAACTCGGCCCATCTGTCGCCGCCATGCTGGAGACCTGAAGTTGCAATCATAGCAGTGCAATATGAATGCCCCATACTGTCGCTCTTAATCATGGAAGTCGTCTCCATGGCTGCCTCCACATGTCGTCCCCTTATCAAAAGAGCTGTGTCAGGCTCATTTTTCGGGTGTTTCACCAGATACGTTATGGAACTTGGTCACTATGTCGCCACCATGCTGTGTTATCGACTAAATATACCGTCAACCTTTTGTTCACATAGGAAATCATTTCAGCGCTTCCTGCTCACCTCCTTTGGTGAAGCCTGAGTCCATTTAGGGTATGTCGCCATGACACTCTCTAGCCTGCCTCTGCATGCTGTCCCCTATAGTGTCAGGGTCAATTATTGCATGTTTTAGATGCTATCTAGCCTCATTCGGTCACTCTGTCATGGCCATGCTGTTGCCCATAATTTTGGCATAATGGTGCGATTAAGCAGCCTCAGAGGCATCCATGCATGCTGCCCCTGCTGTTTCCTGTCCATTTCCGTGGTGTTTCCATCCTTTTCTGAGGTTCCCAGGTGTTTGGCCAAGCTTCCCTGTGCAGAGCCTTGGTCCCCTTGAAAAATGCTCGAGTCTCCCATTGACTTCAATGGGGCTCGTTATTCGAGACGAGCACTCGAGCATTGGGAAAAGTTCGTCTCGAATAACGAGTACCCAAGCATTTTAGTGCTCGCTCATCTCTAATCTTTACACATAACTAACTAAAATTCCATTCCCCTTTTAATTTTGTGGGTCTATTTTATATGCTCTCCACCTTTAGGGAATCATTCTTATATGTACTGGTACCAAGAACATATATCAGGTCGCCTAAAGTAATAATTTTACATGGTAATATTACATTCCTATCTTGACAGTCCATACGTTTTTTTTAACCCCTGAACAACCTACCTTTTTTGTTTTTGTGTCTGTTTTTTACATTTACGGAGCAGCATGAGGGCTTGTTTTTAGTGTAACAAATTGCACTTTCTAGTGTCAGTAATTTTTCATGGCATGTAGTGGAAATCAAGATAAAAATTTCTAAATGCATTGAAATTGACAAAAAAAAACATTTGCAGCATTTTCTTGTGGGCTCTGTTTTTATGGCTTTTACTGTGCACTCCAAATGACACCTACTCTTTATTCTTTGTGTTGAGATGTACACATTGATACAAAATTTATAAAGGTTTTATTGTGTTTTTAAAAGATTTTTAAAAATTTAAATCTTGTATACAAAGAAAGCAATTCTACCATTGTCTTTCTCAACAAGTGACTCTTAGATTTACTCAAATTAGCACATTTGTTGCATGCAGATTATTAGTCCTCTTATACATAACCTTTAATTTATTCACACTGAATCTTATTTGCAAATGGATGCCTAAACTGCCAAGTGCCAATGGGGGTCATTTACTAAGGGCCAGAATCACGCTTTTCCGTCGGGTTACCCGAATATTACCTTTTTGCGCCAATTTTCCCTGAATTGTCCCGGGTTTTTGGTGCACATGATCGGATTGTGGCGCATCGGCACCGGCATGCACGCAACGGGGGGGGGTGTGGCCGTTAGAAAACCCGACGGATTCAGAAAAACCGCCGTATTTAAAAAAAAGTGTCGCTTGACATGCGCTTACCTGCACCCAGGGTAGGACGGTGAACTTCAGTGAACTCCGGCGGACTTCAGCGCAGCAGCGACACCTGGTGGACATCAGGCACACTACCTTAGTGAATTGCCGGAAGACCCTAATCCTCCACAGAGAACGCGCCACCGGATTGCGACAGGACCGGGTAAGTAAATCTGCCCCAATGTGTCCAAGTCCGCTTGCATTCTAAATAGGAATTTTTGACCACAACTCACTGAAACTAGTTTAAAATCCAATTGAGTACTATTCCTTCTACACCAAAAGACCTTATTTTAACAATCATAACAACTTACTCAAAAAAAACGAAAAACAGTGAGATATTGTAGATTTATAAATTAAATATGTTGACAATGTTTCTTTCTTGCACAAATACAATGGGGCAGACTTATCAAGTGTCTTAAAGTCAGAATATGGCAACCAATCACAGCTCCCCTTTAAAATATTCAAGAGCACTGGCAAAATGAAAGCTGAGCTGTGATTGGATGCCATGGGCAACTAGAAATATTCTGACTTTCAGACACTTGATAAATCTGCCCCAATGTGTAACAATTTTATGAATTGTTGACTAATCACTTTTACAAATTGTGAGGATGCTATGACGTCACTCTGGGGGTTGGTTTGGTAGCTTTGATTTATGATATAAGGGAAGACCCTTTTTTGGTAACATAATATACAGTGCCTACAAGTAGTATTCAACCCCCTCTAGGTTTGATAAGAAGCTAAATCTGCAGGGGGTTGAATACTACTTGTAGGCACTGTATTTACACTTATACAATATAGTTGTTTGGTTCCATAAAATTTCATATTTCTTGTATTTCCCTCTCTCACACCACACTAACCAGTTCTCACCCCTCTAAATGTATTTCTCTAGTAGTTTTTTTTTTAAATGAGCTGTGGAATTTATTGATGCAAATTTGTGAAATGTATCTGCTGTGCCATTGTTAACGTTTTACAAAAAAATTTTTAAAAGGAAATTCTTTATCAGAAGTTCTATAACTTTTATTTATATAAATATTTTCAATGCAATAAATCTCTTGCATTCCATCTCAGCGCCCTCTACATGTACCTGTTTTTTTCATCTTGCCTTGTATTTGACAGAGGCCATACAGGCCGAAACATCATACGCCATTGCTGTATTTTCGTAACTTGAAGATATTAAATGCATATTGAAACATAACAGAGTGCTTGATCCTAATTTGTATACTGTATTTAACAATAAAGCATGACCTGAGTGAAGTTGGCCCCCCCACCTTGTTTTAATCAAACAAAATTCTGTTTGTGCCGCTATTGTTTTTAAGATATTAGTAAAAGTTTCCAGAAGTCATCGGAGCTCACATTGCCCAAATCAAACAAAACTGGTGCCAATCAATGGTGCTATGTGCTGCTCAAAGTTTTGTTTGTGCTACTCACATTTTTGCTGCACAAACCAGCACAAACGTAGCACTAACTTTTGACACCAATTTTGTTTGATCTATTTGTTTGACCTTTAAGAATTTGTTAACATATTAAAAACAACCAGTTCTCTTTGATTTGGGCAATGTGGGAGAGCTGGTTAACCTCTGGAAACTTTTATTAATATCTTAAAAACGATTGTGGCACAAACAAAAGCACAAAAGCACAAATGTTTGACACCAATTTTTTTTTTATTTGAACAAGGTGTGGGGTGTGGGGGGTGGCAACTTCACTCAGGTTAAAGCATGAATCCCTCCAGTATCCCCTATTTGAATGTTTGTTGATAAAGATTTTAAGTTATAAATGTAAATAAATAAAATTGAAATATTTCAGCAGCATTTACAGTCATCTGAGAGTGACAATTACTATAAAAAAGCAGCATAATTTTTCTATAGCTTTATTAAATAAATAGGTGCATCCATATATTTTTTTTTTTTGAGACACAGAAAAGACGTCTAAAAATGTTCAGAATTTGGGCAACCAAAGATCAAAATTATCCTTTAAAATGATTAAATTTAAATTTATTAATGTAACATTCACGGTTTTAACAGTATGTTTTTTCCTTTTTGTTCCAATGTTTTCCAGAGGGAATCCTGAACAATGCCAGAGATACAAGTGCCATGGATACTCTACAACTCAATGGTAACCATGTGAAGAGCTATAACATTTCAAGACGAGAATATTTTAGGGACTGTGCAAAAATAATTGACCGTGAATTTAACCACAAAGAATCTGCCTTAGAAAAAAAGATTTTGAAGGAGCTTACTTCTAACTGTATACCTTCCTATCTGAATAATCATGAACGCTCATGTGAACAAAGTAGGAACCTAGTAAACAAACTGATAAATAACATTAATAATTTGAAAGAGGATGATGCTATCCTTGATGATGCAACATGTTTAACTAATGATGCAATTATTGGTTTAGACCTCCTAAATGAGGAATCTGATACTCTGTTGATGCCCTCACTGGTCCTCCCTATGGACAGTCAACAAGCTCTTCACTTCCCTAGGAAAAAGATTCCACCAGATAACAGTGAAAGTGTTTTTCCTTTGTTAACACATGAACACATTGAATCAACACAATCACCTAACAGAGATTTCCTCTACACCAGCATGCCAACTTTGTATGGCACAGGAAGCATTACAACATGTACTCAAACTGAATCATCGCCGGTGAAAACTAAGGATGCAGAAGAATTGTACTATAAAAGCATGCCAAACTTGGGTACCCAGAACATCATACATCAGCTTCATACATACTATCCACTAGGGCGAGGAAGCAGTGATGGATTCATAGTCCCGTTGAGCAAAGATGGAACACCATCTGATGAAAAATCGGGTCACCTTGTAACAAGTCTATAAATTGTGAAAGAGGACTGTAGTAAAGTTAATAAACTCTTCTATGATTTACTCTAAAAAATAATATTGTGTGTGCTCCTAAATCTTTATGCTGTAAGACATTTTTTAAATGGCATTTTTAGTCCTGTGAATGGAATATACAATTAATGCTCTGTTTTCTTTCTGTTCTTTTTTAATTGTCCCAATAAGACATGTAATTGAAAAATAAGAAATAATGAAATAGATAAATAATGGCAATATTTGTAGCCTTTATTATTATGCTGCAAAATTGGATAATGTTTCTTTACAACAAAGCAAGATCCATTTGAGTGGTGGCTTGACATTCAAATAGCAATGTATTTTTCACATTTATTATGCAATATTTGGTAACATTGTATATCCAAATTAACAGATTGTGGCATCTTTATGAATGTGCATCTGACAGAATATAGAGATATATATTTGACATAAGAAATATGTCATTTAGACAAAAAAAACATTTTTGAAACCTTTTGCTTATTTTCTAATCATTTTAGACAGAAAGAAAATGCTAAAGCCAATATGACATGCATTTTTCTGAAGGGGAAAAATGGTTGTAGGTCCTAGGACTCTTTTGAGAAGTAACCTTATCTTGAAATGCATTCTCCAAATGCCACAATATTGACAAATAATGAAGGGAAAAATATGCTAGAATAAGGAAAAGTAGGTGTCTCTAAAACCTCCTTCTTCACAGTTGTTTAGGACTGCTGTACTGTCAAGCTGCAAGTTTTTAAATTGGGTCCGGTGTGTGTAAAGGAAGTTAGACTGTAAGCCCTACTGGGGATTGAGGCAATGTTGACTTAGGGAAACGTAAGTAATGTGAAAGTGGTGTATTCTTTGATCCCTTTCCCCTTCTTCTAGTATGCCACTGGCTAGTATTTATAAATATTCATCATTTTGTTGGTCAGATTGTTCATTACAATTGACAGTATACAATTTCTGTCACAGCTATGAAAATGATTCAGACATCCCCATTTGTATAATCTGAGACATAAGTAAATTAGTGCTGCAAACTTGCTGGCTTGCTATAAATATTATTATTTCAGCATACCACTCCACACACAACCTCACCAATACTATTGGATTTTATGTATTCCATCTTTTTTTATCATATTTTTTATGTATATGTATTCCACATTTTTTCCAATATGACAGATAATGGAAGAAATGAGGGTTGCAGTGGCCTAGACATGTTTTTCGTAGGCTCAAAATAGGGTTCATAGCTTATTTGTACAGGTGGTGATTGGAATCAATAAAAGCTCAACTCAAATATTAATCAATTTTAAAATTTTGAATTGCTAATTTGACATATTTGTGATGTGCTGTATTAACCAGCTATAGAAAGAAACTAAAAGAAAAGAAAACTGAAAAGAAAAAAGTGCATAAAATATAAAGATTAATGTGATGTGCATCATCACATCCTAATGTATGCTTTTTTCCTGAAATCTGTGTCCCTGTTAATGTACTGGAAAAATATAATTTTTTTTATTGTTATTGTCTCACAATTTGTGTCTTATATGGTAATCGCTTATATCCTTTTTTGTTTTTCCTTCATCCATAAAGCATACATTTTATTTTTAAAAGCTTACTTTAACAGAAAATTGTTTTCTAATGTTCAATAAGTTTGATTATAGTGGAAAGTGCAATCATGATGATACACTTTTTTTTAAATAATCAGATTTTTTTTTATTATTTTCAGTATCTAACCATAGGTCCCAAAGTTTTAAACTTAGTACTCACCTTCCCTTTCATCAACCAGCACTGCTTCCACTTTCTGAAGGAACTCCCTTTTTGTAGGGGAGGTTCGTTGAATCTAACTGGCTGCAATCGCCTTCTGTGTCATTTATCATAATCATCCCACAACTCTGCGTACATGGTCCAGGGCAATTTCCTCAGTACAGGCAGTCCCCTACTGGTTCCAACCTATGAATGACCCATAATTACGAATGGTGATCTCGCCAGCACAGAAAGTCTGAAGGAATCTTTTGCATATGTGATCCCCATTTGGCAGCTTAACTCTCAGCCAGGACAGGCTGAACACACTGCAAGTGGCTCCCAGGGAAGATTGCAAGGATTGCAGGCTTTCTTGTTACGCAGGCAGCAGCTTCATCACTGTTTCCTTCTGCAAGAGTTTGCGGGTATGCAATCTTACCAGCGAAGCATCTTTGGATAAAAGACAGAAAAGTTATAAAGATTGTGTCTCAATATAGTACAGTCAGTTCTTTTTTAAAGTGCCTCTGAATCATCTGCAGTATGCTCCAGAAAGCTGCTGCCCGGGGTATCCAAGGACGCTGCTTGTACTGGTAAGATTGTGCACATCTCCCTGGTTACCCTTGGTTTGCGGTAGGAAACATGAGATATCATACAGGAGAAACTAAGGACCCTATGCGCTGGTGAAAGAATGGGCAGGTGTTTTAATATCTCCTGGGATGTTACCAGCGCAGATGTCCTCAGTTAACTTGGTTACTGTAAATACTATAGATACAGCAATTACAGTAAACACCACTGGTCACCATTTTAGAATAGCAGTAGTTGCAGTATAGTCCCTATCTTGTACGTAACCCGGGGACTGCCTGTATATCCTAAAACACACAGAAAAGTGGGGTATGGCCATAGAATATGTGACATACCCTCTGTGTCTTCCCCACATTTTGGGCAATCTGCATTCGGGCACCACCAAATATCATACCGGAACTTTGGTGTCCAATGTACCCCATGGACTATATACAATTGCGGTACAGTGGTACCGACTTCAAAATATTGTTCCATTGGCCATCCGTCATAGGACAAGTGTCTTGTTCCCACTTAGTGCAAGCATGGCTATGGAAACAGTCTAAAAATTGCATAAGAGAAGCTACAGTAACAAAATGAGTCTAGTGTCTATGAGTCTATAGTACTTGACTATATATTGGAATTTCAGAGGCTTCAGTTAAAGAAAGTCATGACTGAGATTGTTTTTTCGTCAAATGCTGTTCTTCATTTTAGTGGTAAATTTTGGCTAATAAGTTTTGAGTTTATTTACAAAAAAAAGAAAAAATTATTTTTTTTTAACAATCGCCTTTTTCGAAATTTGAAATCATCATGCTTTCAGGCAAATAGATTTACAACCTAAATAAGTTAATAGCTTAATAATATTTCCCATATGTCTACTTTACATTTTCATAATTTTTGAAATTTTTATTTTGATGTCACGCGGCTTACAAATCGAATATCGGTTTTCCATATTTTCAGAATTGACTATTTTGGTGATAATTACTGCTTTGAAAGAAACAGCTTTTAGGAATATTCTTGACCCCTTAGGATCTTCATAGTAATTAAATCAAAAAGGAGGTGAAATTTAGAATACGCTCGTTAAGCCCTAAAATTTACACAATTACAAAAGATAAAAAGGGAAAACCCAACTTCATAGATTATGACAAACCCTGTTCTGTTAAACGCGGATACATGTAGGAACCCCCTAAAGAGTGGAGAGGGTGTTGGCAGTAATTTTGCATTGACGTCACTGATCATTTTGCCCTTCTTTTCACGCATCAGTGTCCTCTTTCAATCAGTCAATAATCTAAAGCCAAAAACAAACAGGAGTTGAAAATATGATCCAGAGATGAGCAGCTAATGGGATACTTGCATGTCCTGTGTGTTCTGTATCCAGTCCTGCTTTTGGCTATCAATCCTGAAGCTTTTCATCCTTCTGGCAGATGAAATGAAGGGTAAAACCAAACACTCGTCATAGAGTGGTGGAGGGTGAAAACAGCATTAAGGAAATCACAGGGTGTTCCAGGGAGACAGCAGTCAGTTGGCAGCAGCATGAGTAGGCTGCAGAGTGGCACAATGACAAATTATGGAGGTGGCGGAAACATGGTAGGCCACAAAGGGGCACAATGAAAAGAGTGTGGAGGTGGCGGCAGCAGCAGCAGCAACATGAGGCCACAGGTGGCAGCAACATGGAAAGCCACAGAATGGTCCAATGACAGAGTGTGGAGGTAGTGGCAACAGCAGCATCAGCAGCGGCAACAGAAGGCCACAAAGTAGCACAATGATAAGAGTGTGGAGGTGGTGGCAGCAGAAGGAGCCCACAGGTGGCAGCAACATGGTGGCAGCAACAGGGAAAGCCACAGAGTGGTCCAATGACAGAGTGTGGAGGTGGCGGCAGCAGCAGCATCAGCAGTGGCAACAGAAGGCCACAAAAATACAAAATAATAAGAGCGCGGAGGTGGCGGCGGCAACAGGAGCCCACAGGTGTCAGTAACATGGTGACAGCAACAGGGAAAGCCACAGAGTGGTCCAATGATAGAGTTTGGAGGTGGCAGCAGCAGCAGCGGCAACAGGAGGCCACAAAGTGGCACAACGATAAGATTGTGGAGATGGCGGCAGCAGGAGCCCACAGGTGGCAGCAACACGAAAAGCCACAGAGTGGTCCAATAACAGAGTATGGAGGTGGCAGCAGCAGCAGCATCAGCAGCGGCAACAGAAGGCCACAAAGTGGCACAATGATAAGAGTGTGGAAGTGGGGGCAGCAGCAGGAGCCCACAGGTGGCAGCAACATGGTGGCAGCAACAGGGAAAGCCACAGGGTGACACAATGATATAGTTTGGAGGTGGCATCAGTAGCAAAAAGATGGGTCAGAAGAATATGAATTTAGATTATTTTGTGTTGTCTTTATTTTGTGAAACAATGTTGCATATCACTGTAATTTATTTGCCCATTAAACACTTGTTTGTCCAGAGCCGTAGAGCCTAGGAAGTTACTGTTAGCTGCAGCCCGTGTATCACCAATCTGTTAGTTTGTCTGTGTCTGTGGCTGCACAGTGAGCCCTGTGTTATATAATGAGCTTTGAGTGAAACAATGTTGCATATCACTATAATTTATTTGCCCATTATATATAAACACTTTTTTGTCCAGAGCCGTAGAGCCTAGGAAGATACTGTTAGCTGCAGCCCGTGTATCTCATAGAGCACTGATTTGTCAGCTCTTTGTATAACAAGTGTAATGGTAGGTGTAGTCTCGATCCCAAGTTTGGGGGACCGTATACACACACACACACCTGTGTCACTAATGTGCAGTTATGGATATTATATTATCTTAGAGCTTTATCAGACACAGTACACGAGGCAATGCTTGCTGTGTCTCGGCTCTGTTATAACAGCAATGTCTTATCAGACACAGTACGCGAGGCAGTGCCTGCCGTGCCCCGGCTGTGTTATAACAGCAATGCACTCTCACTCTCTCCACAAGTGCCGAGCCTGAGAGCACGATTGCGGCTATTCCGAAATTTCTTTATATGTTTTTACTAAGATACCGCTAGTTAACATGAGAACATTAAGCTATTTTTCCCTCTTTTGAAGAATGAAAACTTTCCCTAATAAAACCCTGCGGCCGTTTCACCACCACGATGCGCTTCATCTGGGAGTCACGGGCTGGTGATACAGGGGCTGCAGCTAACAGTATCTTCTTAGGCTCTACGGCTCTGGACAAACAAGTGTTTATAAAGAATGGGCAAATAAATTACAGTGATATGCAACATTGTTTCACTCAAAGCTCATTATATAACACAGGCCTCACTGTGCAGACACAGACAAACTAACAGATTGGGACAGATTTACTTACCCGGTCCGTTCGCAATCCAGCGATGCGTTCTCTGCGGTGGATTGGGGTCCGGCTGGGATTCACTAAGGTAGTTCCTCCGCCGTCCACCAAGTGGCGCTGCTGCGCTGAAGTTCCCCGGAGGCACGCTGGAATGCCCTGAAATTCACCGGCCAATACCTAGTGAAGGTAAGTGTAATTTTCGCAACACATTTTTTGTTTTAAATGCGGCGGTTTTTCCAAATCCGTCGGGTTTTCTTTCGGCGACGCCCCCCGATTTCCGTGCATGCCAGCGCCGATTCAGGGCAATTCAGGGAAAATCAACGCAAATTGGAAATATTCGGTGAACACGACGGGAAAACGCCAATTGGGCCCTTAGTAAATGACCCCCATTGAGTTAGAGGCGCTAGGCAGACATGAAACTATAAATAAAAGGCTTTAATAAAACAAAATTAGAAGCTTACCCTCTAATGAATCCCTCAATTTAAGGGAATCCGTGCAGATCAAATCATAGAGGTCTCTTTTTTTGCATGGTAGGGGACACTACCCCTAGAACTTTACCTATTTTGTTTAGATTTTATTCTTATATCCATGACAGATTTTAATCTTACTTAAAAGTTATATTTTACTGCCACTTCTCCCCTCTCTCTCCCTGTTTCCTTATAATCAAAATTGGCATCAGTAGCAGCAGATTGGAGACACCACATCCATTATACATTACAGTTTTCCTGAAAAAATCAGGCCTTTGACAAAAAAGAACTCCAAAGGTGGAACCAGCAGCAGCAGCATGAGGTCAGAGGTGTGGAGGTGGTGGCAACATGGTAGGCCACAGAGTGACACAATGATATAGTATGGAGGTGGCATCAGTAACAGCAGGAGCCCTCAGGGTGGCACAATGACAGAGTCTGGAGGTGGCGGCAGCAGAAGCCCATATAGCCAACAGCAGAGGAGGCCACATTTTAATTTGTAGATTAGAGACACCACATCCATAATACAATACAGTTTTCCTGAAAATATCAGAGTAGCACAATGATATCGTGTGTTGGTGGCATCAGTAGCAGCAGCAGCAGGAGCCTGCAGAGTGGCACAATGATATAGTATGAAGGTGGCATCAGAAGCAGCATCAGTGTGGAGGTGGCGTAAGCAGCAGCAGGAGCGTGCAGGGTGGCATAATGATATAATAATAATAAAATAATAATAATAATTCTTTATTTATATAGTGCACACAGATTACGCAGTGCTGCACAAAGCATGTCAAATTGGTCCCTGTCCCCATGGGGCTCACAATCTAAACAACCTACTGGTATGTTTTGGAGTGTGGGAGGAAACCGGAGTACCCGGAGGAAACCCACGCAAACACGGAGAGAACATACAAACTCTTTGCAGATGTTGACCTGGGTGGGATTCGAACCCAGGACCCCAGTGCTGCAAGGCAGAAGTGCTACCCACTCAGCCACCGTGCTGCCCATAGTGTGAAGGTGGCATCAGTAGCAGCAGCAGCAGGAGCCCGCAGAGTGGCACAATGATATTGAGTGTTGCTGGCAAAGATGGTAGGAGGCAGATGGTCCAACTGGCAGCACATGTGTGGCATCAGGCGGGTGGCAGCATCAGAATAGTGGCTGAGGCAGGTAGTTAGAACCCCAACTCATTTCTCAACATTTGGAGGAGACATCATGGCTGATCTAATCTGATGCATTAGGCATTGGCGAGTTCAAGCATGATTCATCTTGACAAAGGTCGGGTTCTCCTTGGGGTAACAATGGCCCCCGCCACACTGAACACCCGCTCTGATGGCACACTACTGGCTGGGAAGGACAGCTTCTCTACTGCAAACGCCGCAAGTTGCGGACATGCATCAAGTTTGTCTGCCCAGTAGTCCATGAGATCCTCTACCTGAGGTGGTAAAGTACTGTCCAAGTAGGCCACCTCCTCCTGGTGCAGGATCGGCTCCATGTCCTGCTGCTTCTGGCGGCGGCTACCCTCCTCACTAGGCGGGTGAAGGAAGTTGTTCACTAAGGAATACAGACTTAAGCTGCTGCTGATGGAGTACTGGGGAGTACTCCGGTCCGCTTGCATCATCAAAAAATCATTAATGGCTTTTCTCTGTTCATACAGGCGGTCTAACATATGGAGGCTTGAATTCCAACGGGTGGAAACATCGCATATCAGACTATGTTGGGGTAGGCCGTTCTGATGCTGCAACTCGAGGAGGGTGTGCTTGGCTTTGTAAGAATGGCTGAAGTGCGTGCACAGTGTTCTGGCCATTTTTAGAATGTCTTACAGATGTTTGGAAGACTTCAGGAACTTGTTGACTACCAGATTGAACACGTGCGCCATGCAGGGCGCATGGATCATCCCTCCTCGGTGCAGCGCGGACACCATGTTCCTTCCATTGTCTGTCACCATGATTCCAATTTTTAGTTGTCGCAAAGAAAGCCACACATTGATTTCTTGTTGCATGACCCGAAGCAGTCCCTCCCCTGTGTGACTTTGTTCGCCCAGGCAAACCAGGTATAGAACTGCGTGACACCACGCTCTGCACATGTGGTATGATGGAGCAGCACTTGTGGAGGCTGAGGCTGTGGTGGAGAAGGAGGAGGCAGACACTGGCGCAGGAGCAGCAGTTTGACAACGACTGCTGGCGCCATGTGTAGCGGAGTAGCAGGAGCATCTGCACCTGGAGATGATGTCAAAGACAAACAGCTCCCTTCGGCAGAGTCGCTGGACTCTTGACTTGCTGAAACAGCATGTATGTCACTAGGTGCTGATGCTGTTGCTTCGCCTGCAAGATGGACCACATCTGACACCCGTTTCTCCCAGGCCATTGGATGGTGACGCTGCATGTGTTGGCGCAGGGCCATGGTGCCAAGGTTAGCTCCCTGGCCACGCTTCACTTTCTGCCCGCAGATACGACATATACCCACGCTCGGCTTTTTTTTTAAATTGTCAAGTGTAGCTTGGTGAACTCCGATGGACTTCAGCGCAGCAGCGACACCTAGCGCACTACCTTAGTGAATCGTCGGAAGACCCGAATCCTCCACAGAGAACGCGCCACTGGATCGCGAATGGACCAGGTAAGTAAATCTGCCACAATGTGCGTTATACAGATACCCCACAACTGACAGTGTAATATCTGTGAAAATCTCTGTAAAAACTATGTGGATTTGACACGTAAATATGGCTGTAAAGTATAGGCCCAAAAAGATATGGCAATGTGCATTATACAGATACCCCACAACTGACAGTGTGATATTTGCGAAAATCACTGTATAAACTACGTGGATTTGACACATAAATATGGCTGTAAACTATAGGCCAGTGATGGCAAACCTTTTAGACATGGAGTGCCCAAACTAAACAACCCACTTATTTATCGCAAAGTGCCAACACAGAAATTTTATTTGTGATTTATACTCCCTGCTCCGTCACATCTTTCATTCATAATCGCAGGAAGAATTGTCAGGGCCGGAGCACAAGCTACTATGATAATCCAGATCTGTCCACACCTTCCCACTCCTCCAGTAGTCCCAGCAGGGCCGGCTCCAGGTTTTAGCGGGCTCCTGGGCGACAGAGCCCTAGTGGGCCCCTTTATGGGCCCGCCTCCAGTACTCACACTGCCCCCCCTCCTGTATACACTCTGCACCCCCTCCTCCTGTATACACATTGCCCTCCCCCTGTATACACACTGTCCCCCTCCTCCCCCTGTATACACACTGCCCCCCTCCTCCCCCTGTATACACACTGCCCCCCTCCTCCCCCTGTATACACACTGCCCCCCTCCTCCCCCTGTATACACACTGCCCCCCTCCTCCTGCATACACACTGCCCCCCTCCTCCTGTATACACACTGCCCCCCCTCCTCCTGTATACACACTGCCCCCCCTCCTCCTTCTGTATACACACTGCCCCCCCTCCTCCTTCTATATACACACTGCCCCCTCCTCCTGTATACACACTGCCCCCTCCTCCTGTATACACACTGCCCACCCTGTATACACACTGCCCACCCTCCTCCTGTATACACTCTACCCCCTCCTCCTGTATACACTCTACCCCCTCCTGTATACACACTGCCACCCCTCCTGTATACACACTGCCCACCCTCCTCCTGTATACACTCTACCCCCTTCCTGTATACACACTGCCCCCCCTCCTGTATACACACTGCCCACCCTCCTCCTGTATACACTCTACCCCCCTCCTGTATACACACTGTCCCCCCTTTATACACACTGCCTCCCCTGCTCCTGTATACACACTGCCCCCTCCTCCTCCTGTATACACACTGCCCCCCCCCCCCAGTAAGTAATGTGCCCACACAGCCCCCCATGTTCTCCCCCTTCCCTGGCCCCTGTCATGTCTCCCCTCACCTCATAGATGCAGGTCTGTGTGGTCACTGCTTTCCCCGGCAGGTCATGTGACCATGACATCATCGCAGGTCCTTCAGCTTCCGATGCAGCAGCTCCTGCTGGGGAAAGCAGTGACTGCAAATTGGTCCTCCAGTAGCCCGGGGCCCGCGTTAGCAGGGTGCTGGCGCCGGGTCTGGTCCCATGTAGCACTGTCACTTTAACATAGCTCTATGCACAGCAAGTTCTGGGCTGTTTGGGACTGCAGGAAAATACCTGGAGTCCTCTCTGGTGATGGCCTGGGTGCCCACAGAAAGGGCTCTGAGTGCCACCTCTGGCACCCGTGCCATTGGTTCGCCACCACTGCTATAGGCCCAAAAAGATATGGCAATGTGAGTTATACAGATACCCCACAACTGACAATGTAATATCTGCGAAAATCACTGTATAAACTACGTGGATTTGACACGTAAATATGGCTGTAAACTATAGGCCCAAAAAGGTATGGCAATGTGCGTTATACAGATACCACACAACTGACAGTGTAATTTCTGCAAAAATCATTGTATGAACTACGCGGATTTGACACGTAAATATGGCTGTAAACTATAGGCCCAAAAAGGTATGGCAATGTGCGTTATACAGATACCCCACAACTGACAGTGTGAGTTCTGCGAAAATCACTGTATAAACTATGTGGATTTGACACGTAAATCTGGCTGTAAACTATAGCCCCAAAAAGGTATGCTAATGTGCGTTATACTGATACCCCACAACTGACACACAGTGAGAGGTCCACAAATCACTACAGCAGCTGCATAAACAAATCACTACTGCAGATGCCTGAAAGTCAAACACATTTCTTCCTATTTGATTTTGTCACTAAATAGAACTGCTATTTGGGGTATACAGATCCCCCTTAAAGAACAACCAGGGATTGGTCCACCAATCGCTACTGCAGATGCATGAAAGTCAAACAGATTTCTTCCTATTCCATTTTGTCACTAAATAGAACTGCTATTTGGGGTGTACAAATCCCCCTTAAAGAACAACCAGGGATTGCAGCAAGAATCGTTACTACACAGAACAGTATCAGCAACTATACGCTACAGGCAGCACATGAAGTGTGAAGTGCTGGGTTTTATAGGGCTGTGTGACATCACATAAGCCTGCCGGTCACTGATTGGCTTACAGGTCTGCAGATGTCATCGGCGGTGTTCCTTTCTCCTTCCCAGAGTTCTCTGCCCCATGTAACACGTTGTTCTTGCGCCCATTTAGCTGAAAAAAGAGGAAAACAAAAACCACTTCATTCCTGCAAATCAACATACACTTCGGCTTCATGACGAAACAAATTTTTCATGAAATTCTAACCGAAGTTAGAATCTTTAGAATCGAATCGCCCATCTCTATAACTAACATTTACCATATCTCAGCTTTGTGTTGGTGTCATTTTAGAAGTGTCCTTCTGTTTTATTATGATGCTAGAAACATCACAAATCGAACAGCATTCTCTCAAATTTTCAAGTAAATTTTCAAATCAATTATTTTAGAGACCATTTTATTTCTATAGGGGTTTTGGAAGTTTGGTTAATAGAAACCCCCACATATCACCCTTAACTATTAACTATCACTATTAACTTCACCCCTCAAACCATTCAAAACAGCACGTAGGAAGCTTGTTTACAGAACTTCAAACAAAATGAATTCACTAATATTTATCATTAATACATTAATTTAGTCGCAAAATTTACCCATGCTAACTGAATAAAAGTAGCAATATATTGTGCAGTTTTATCCAAGTAAGTGGACACCCCATGGGGCATATTTACTTACCCGTCCCTTGCGCGATCCCCGCTGTGCGTTGTCCGGTGATCACGGACTCCGATTTCCTGCATCTGTCGCTGTTAGGGAAATATCCCCATCTCTTGATGTGAGGTGTGGTTCCAAATAATTGTATAGTACGAGCTGCTCGGTGAATCACTCAGACCTTCACATGTTTGACAGAATTCCAATTTTTTTAGGTTGCAGACAGTTTTTATAGGTTCTTGGGACAAAGGAACCTACTGAGCATGCTCACTTTCCAAGCCATCAAGAGGATGTAACTGAAAGATGATCTGTGTACACGGGGGGATGGAACTTGAGTATAGTAAAACACATGGTATGTTAACACAATAGAAAATGGATTCTATTCCCAAACAATTCCTCCCTTTTGTGAATAATTTCAGGTACTGCTCAGGTGGTACATTGACATGTGCTAATCACACATCCAGGACTTATCTGACCACTTCACCTGCTTCCCTCCTGAGCATCCTGAACATTACATCACAACACAATTAATGTAAATCCATTGTAAAGGGCAGAATCTCTACATCCTAATGGACCCTACCAACCCCTGAGTACTATTAGACATAGTACAGCGCACACACTGTCACAGCTTTCTATTGCATAGCCCATGAAAGATATTATGATCACAATCTTTCTAAGTGATGCTGCAAGTGGTAAGAGTAACATTGTCCATAGCAGCATCAAGATACACAGATTCGTGTTCCGTAGTCTCTGTGTCCTTCTTCAGCTGTTGCAGTCTCGTTGTAGTTTCTACACATGGATGTGTCACAGGTATTTGGGATGACCCTTCAGGTTAGTCACATCAGGACCATCTCATCACCTGGGTGCTGCTCCTGTGCTCTAGCAACTTTAGGTTCTGGAACTAAAACAGATACTTGGTTATGCACCTAAGAAAGAAAAAAAAATGTATCTGCAGGTTTTGGACATCCCACCAATTCTCTATGACACCTCTGGACAACCTTAGGGAAATATATGTTCATCCATGGGGCAATTCTAAAAACAACCTCAGTAGGTGAAAAGCCTATTTAATCCCTAGTGCTGTCATCAACTATATTACTGCCCCAATAGGGATTTTTACTTTATTCCTCGTTATAGTCTCTAGAATAAGTGGACTAACATATTCCTTGATCCCTGGCTGTGGTCTTTACAGTTGCTTTAGTTACAGGATAGGGTTCAGATTACCCAGAAAAGAGGTCCACACACACAAGTATATGGTCGTAGCTACTTACCTTTTGTAGCTGTACTTAGCCAATCTGCAACCTCTGGAAGGGGTAAAGCGGCTTCGGAGTGTATATATGAGGGTTTTCACTACTCTCCCTACTAAGCACATATAAACATACTTGTGTAAATGGACAGTAGCAAAAGTGAATCTAAGTGATACTCAATACTTATCCACCACGGAGCATATAGAGTCTTGGCCTGGTGTCTCACCCTGTGGGTGCACTGAACCATCATAGGGTAAAGGGCCCTTGGCAGACATTGCTTGTCACCTTTTTGCCATAGTCCACCCTCCATCCATGGGGTCCCAGTTTTACTCCAGTCTTGCTTCCTCACCTGTGAAGCCGGTTTCTATAAAGACAGGAGTATAGACAAAACCTACTGGGCCAGGGAGGGTCACGGACTGTACTGATCCAGGCTCCTTTCCCCTAGGCTTTCTAGTAACCAGTATGGTCACTTCATGTGTTAGAGCTTTATAGGTTTTACCTTCTAGGATGGACCTTTATTGTAACACTAAGGCCTCTATCAGCTATTTCAAAGTCTCATAGTTGTTGATAAACTTACTATATGAGGTTAGGAATCATAAGAAATCCCAAGAGACTCACATTCTTCCCCTCTGCCACTTTACACCCCTCCATCAGTGCCTTCACCTCCACCTCCTGTACAGACAGGTAAGTTAGGAGCGGTTCTGCTTTTGTTGCCTCATGTTGTGTGACCACTGCGCATCTGATGTAGAATTAACCTCATTCCTGGTTTCTAAAGCCATCTACAAAAAACTCAAAATGCAGATTAATGATACCGTATTTTCCGGGCCATTAGGCACACCGGAATATAAGGCGCATTAGTCCGATGCACCTTATATATGTAATAATTCCATATATAAGGCGCATCGGACTATAAGGCGCGTGGTCCGAGGGCGTGGCGGAGGTCCGGGGGCGGAGCGGAGACCCGGCGGGACGCGACGGGACGCGACGCGGAGAAGAGACACGGCGATGTGGTGCAGGTGAGTGGGGAAGGTGAGGTGGAGGATGGCAGTGGACCATACTTACATAGGTCCCCGCTACCGGAGACAGCAGATCTCCAGCGGGAACTGCAGGCCACGCGGCAGAAGTTGTTCATGCCGTGTGGTCTGCAGTTCCCGCTGGAGATCTGCTGTCTCCGGTCTCCGGTAGCGGGGACCTATGTAAGTATGGTCCGCTGCCCAGCGCCATACATAGGGCGCACCGGACTATAAGGCGCACTTTGGATTTCCAAGGAAATCCAAGGCTTTTAAGTGTGCCTTATAGTCCGGAAAATACGGTATATTCAGTTTTGACATAAAAGGTAACTGGTTCATTAATCATCAAGTTAATAGAAAATGTTAAATACAACCCGTCTACCTCATGTCTCCCCCCCTTTGAATCTAGCGAAAATAGTGGAGCTAAATTCAATGTAATACATCATAAAGAGGGCACATTGTAACCAAGGTTTCTAGTCATGAAGAGGTGAAATAGTAACCGGATAATCCAAAACTACTACAGAAGCTTTTTATACATAGGCAGCAGTAGGATACAAAACCAAGAAGGGTCCAGGTTGTCATGTTACATACGATCAGCAGAGCTTCCAGCCTGTTTCCTCTCCTCTGTGAGGTGCTTGGCTTAAAGGAGAACAATAGAAAATGAGCAATATATTCCAGAAAAACACAGTTTTGGGACCAATGCCGATGTATCAATGCTGTATTATTTTAACACTACACTCACCGGCCACTTTATTAGGTACACCTGTCCAACTGCTAGTTAACACTTAATTTCTAATCAGCCAATCACATGGTGGCAACTCAGTGCATTTAGACATGTAGACATGGTCAAAACAATCTCCTGCAGTTCAAACCGAGCATCAGTGTGGGGAAGAAAGGTGATTTGCGTGCCTTTGAACGTGGCATGGTTGTTGGTGCCGGAAGGGCTGGTCTGAGTATTTCAGAAACTGCTGATCTACTTGGATTTTCACGCACAACCATCTATAGGGTTTACAGAGAATGGTCTGAAAAAGAAAAAACATCCAGTGAGCGGCAGTTCTGTGGGCGGAAATGCCTTGTTGATGCCAGAGGTCAGAGGAGAATGGGCAGACTGGTTCGAGCTGATAGTAAGGCAACAGTGACTCAAATCGCCACCCGTTACATCCAAGGTAGGCAGAAGAGCATCCCTGAACGCACAGTACGTCAAACTTTGAGGCAGATGGGCTACAGCAGCAGAAGACCACACCGGGTGCCACTCCTTTCAGCTAAGAACAGGAAACTGAGGCTACAATTTGCACAAGCTCATCGAAATTGGACAGTAGAAGATTGGAAAACGTTGCCTGGTCTGATGAGTCTCGATTTCTGCTGCGACATTCGGATGGTAGGGTCAGAATTTGGCGTCAACAACGGTATCAACGGTTCAGGCTGGTGGTGGTGGTGTCATGGTGTGGGGAATATTTTCTTGGCACTCTTTGGACCCCTTGGTACCAATTAAGCATCGTTGCAACGCCACAGCCTACCTGAGTATTGTTGCTGACCATGTCCATTTATGACCACAATGTACCCAACATCTGATGGCTACTTTTAGCAGGATAATGCGCCATGTCATAAAGCTGGAATCATCTCAGACTGGTTTCTTGAACATGACAATGAGTTCACTGTACTCAAATGGCCTCCACAGTCACCAGATCTCAATCCAATAGAGCATCTTTGGGATGTGGTGCAACGGGAGAATCACATCATGGATGTGCAGCCGACAAATCTGCGGCAACTGTGTGATGCCATCATGTCAATATGGACCAAAATCTCTGAGGAATGCTTCCAGCACCTTGTTGAATCTATGCCATGAAGAATTGAGGGCATTCTGAAGGCAAAAGGGGGTCCAACCCGTTACTAGCATGGTGTACCTAATAAAGTGGCCGGTGAGTGTATACAGTCATACTGGGGACACATACTGGGGACACATACTGAGGGACAGCGTTACTTAGCAGAAACATCACTAGAGCCAGTGACGTAGGAGGCTCCTAGGGGTGTTATAACTTCTGCCTAAAAAGCTCCTAATAATAATCTCCGTCATAGCTGCTGAATAGGACTAATAGTATGGGATCATAGGGAGGTTTTACTCCTGGTTAAAACAATAAAATTACAGATGTTGCACCGAATCAAACCCAAAATCTGCTTAGGGCCATCAGGGTTATCACATTCTCATTGTTCCTTTATTCTCTTAACATTCCATCACTTGTCCCCCCCCCCCCTGTGTTCACTAAGACAAGGGGGGAGGCAGTCCCCTCCTTCTCCCTGTGGTGTCTGTAGTACAACGTGTCCCAGCATACCAGGATAAAAAAGAAGGAATCTAACACACCATTGTAACATCTAAGTTCACTGTATCATCCTACACAAATTGCTAAAACTTTTGACCACACCCTTCAAACTTTAGGTGTATTTATAAAATTTTACACTACATGTCTGATGTTATTAAACATACATCACAAGGTGTCTCAGGTCCAAGCCTGCAATGAACAATGTCCACGATTGTGTGCTAGACTTTCCTCACATTTGTTAACTCTGATGAAATACCATTATCACTATACATGATATAGACAAACAGGGTCGGACTGGGGTGCCAAAAGCCCACCAGTGAAATTATTTCTGTGGGCCCAACCAGCTGCTTCATGGATACATGCGAGCCACCCCCTTGTATATTTTCATTGCGTTTCTGAACGTGCTGGAAATTCAAGGTGTGAATGCAGCCTGTGGTACACATTGCATTTTTTGTTGCATATTCAACGCTTTGGAAAGACTATGGGGCATATTGATCAAGCAGTCTGAAAATCAGAATATTTCCAGTTGCCCATGGCAACCAATCACAGCTCCCCTTTAAAATACTGAGCACTGGTGAAATGAAAGCTGAGCTGTGATTGGTTGCCATGGGCAACTGGAAATATTCTGACTTTCAGACTGCTTGATAAATATGCCCCTATCTGTTCATCTTCCATTTGAATGCAGGTATTTTTGCCATTCAGCAGACAAACTAAGTTTCTGCAACAAAAAAAACGTAATGTGTGAACGCAGCCTCAGGATTTCTGCACACTACACTTTCACAGTTCTTGGTATGCAAACAATGGTCCCAGGAAATGTTGTTTGAGGGTTGCTTGTCATCGGGATGCAAGTACATAATAATAGTCTGAACCGCAAACATGGTTAGGACCTGCTCTGTCTATTGCAGCTCAGGCATAATCACAACCATGTGCAGGAGCCCATAGAAGTGAATGAGGACGTGTACAACAATCCTGCAGAAAACAAGCCTCACGCCATGGTCACACATACTGCTAGGTGTCCGTTCATAATGCGTTGCTAGCGCAGAGGAAAAGCACATGCGTTTGGGCCTAGGACCTCCCCCTGTGCGCTAGTGTAGCTTTATGAACAGATGCCTAGCAGTACGTGTGACCACGGCCTCAGGCCCCATGCACATTTTTTTTGTCTTTTGATGAGTTTTAACTGCATTGCAAACCGCAAAAGGGAAGGGCTTTGTCAGAACACATATGTCTTTCTACTGAAACACTTTTGTTCTGGAATGAGCCCCTCCCTGTTGTATTTTTAATTAAAACAGATCAAGAACTGCAACTTGTGAATGGGGCCTGAGGCTTGTTATCTGCCCGTGGATAGGCCTAACTTGTCTTCGTGGGAAAACCCCTTTAAAACATTTTTTTTTGTACCAAAGATTTTCATTTTTTATATAAAAACTGAATAAAAGCTTTATGAATTTGGTGTCCTCGTGATCACACTTACCCAAGGAATTAAGGGGAGGTATGATTTGGGGCACACAGTGAAAGCCGTACATATGTAGCCCACAAGAAAATGGCAGAAGTAAGTTTTTTTGGCAATTTTACATCATTGCGATTTTTTTCCCGCTTTCCAGTACACGGTATAGAATATTAAATACCATCACTAGGAAGTACAATGTGTTATGCAGAAAACAAGCCTCATACAGCTCTGTACATGGAAATAACACAGTTATGGATTTATAAAGACGGGGAGGTAAAAATGGAAAATCAAAGATGAAATGGTCTGGTCTTTAACCCTTTAAGGGTTAATTTTCTGTGCAGTGCACTAGGAAGCTGGAGAAAAATTCCAAATGTGGTATAAATGACAAAAAAGTTGCATTATTTTTATTACAGGCTCGGTTTTACAACTTTCACACACCTCTTACTTTTTGAAACTTTGATGTACGGAGCTGGAGAAGCTGACGTTTTTAGTGATTTCAGTTTGTGAAGTGAAGAAGTTTTTTCATCACTTTTTATTGAAATGTGCATTGAAATGGTGAAGAATCTGCAATTTGGACACCATGATGGGTGGGGGGGTAATACTGAGGCTGCGGTCACACGTAACGCGGACTATGCTGGTAATACTGAGGCTGCGGTCACACGTAACGCAGGGTATACTGGCAATACTGAGGCTGCGGTCACACGTAACACGGACTATGCTGGTAATACTGAGGCTGCGGTCACACGTAACGCGGACTATGCTGGTAATACTGAGGCTGCGGTCACACGTAACGCGTGGTATACTGGTAATACTGAGGCTGCGGTCACACAGAACGCAAGGTATGCTGGTAATACTGAGGCTGCGGTCACACAGAACGCAAGGTATGCTGGTAATACTGAGGCTGCGGTCACATGTAACGTGGGGTATGCTGGTAATACTGAGGCTGCGGTCACATGTAACGTGGGGTATGCTGGTAATACTGAGGATGGGGTCACACATAACGCAGGGTATGCTGGTAATACTGAGGCTGCGGTCACACGTAACGCGGGGTATGCTAGTAATACTGAGGATGGGGTCACACGTAAAGCGGGGTATGCTGGTAATACTGAGGCTGCGGTCACACATAACGCGGACTATGCTGGTAATACTGAGGCTGCGGTCACACGTAACGCGGGGTATACTGGTAATACTGAGGCTGCGGTCACACATAACGCAGGGTATGATGGTAATACTGAGGCTGCGGTCACACGTAACGCGGGGTGTGCTGGTAATACTGAGACTGCGGTCACATGTAACGCGGGGTATGCTGGTAATACTGAGGATGGGGTCACACGTAACGCGGGGTATGCTGGTAATACTGAGGCTGCGGTCACACATAACGCGGACTATGCTGGTAATACTGAGGCTGCAGTCACATGTAACGCGGGGTATTCTGGTAATACTGAGGCTGCGGTCACACGTAACGCTTCCCCCAGCCCTTGCATTTGGACAATACAAGACACTGGGTGCGGGTTATCCATCGGATGCGTTTACATAGAAGCCCATCCTGCCCCCGTGCACTTTGATCCCAATTCTAAACAGAGTCAGTGCATTACGTGTGACATCACTCCTTATTCTACAGCAACACTTAATACAGTCAAAGTACTACAACTTTCAGCATCTCATTCAACTGCTGGGAGTTGTAGTTCATGAGTGCACTGTTATTCTATATGTATGTACACATTGCAGGGATGTAATGAGGTGCACTGTGTGTGTGTGTAAATGTGATGCACTTTTATTTTGTACCTTTTTCTTGTGCTGGAAACCTTCATGGGGAGAGCAGCAGCTCCTCATCCATCCTGAGCTCCGCACACATGAGTGCAGCCTGTGATGTGCCAGGGGGGGGAGACTCCAGCAGCAGCTGCTAGCTGATTGGTGGCCCCTGATGTCTGTCATGACCAGGAGGAAGGGGGGCCACTGTGACAACTAGGGGGCTCACGTCCTCTGGTCTGTGATTAGTGACAGCTCACTGTCTGCTCCTCCAGTGAATTAGGGGCCATGTTCTCCTGCAGTGACGCAGGGGCTGAGGTGCTCAGTGCAGGGAGGAGGAAATATCTTACTCACTGCCCCAGCACTGCTGTGGGAAGAGCAGAGAACCTGTCTCTCCCTCCTGCAGGACGTCATAGTCTCCCCTGCTGCCCCCCTCCTCCAGCCTCAGCTGAATGTGAGATGGTGACTCAGGATAAGGGCCCACCAGAGGTTTGAGCGGTATCCCGGCAGGCCAGTCCGAGCCTGTAGACAAAACACATATTTATATATTTGCCATAATCTGCAGGACTGTGCAACACCCTCGCCGATGCAATGGCGAAGGAGTGCTTGCAAATAAGCCCCATAGCATGTCACCACATCACACAGGGGACATTGCAGTGGTTAATCCTGCCTGGCAAGGCAGAAGTTAATCTGTGTATGATGTAAGATTCTGTTAGCCAATGATATGTGTTACATCCTGTCTCTGTGAACTGAGAGGTAATTGGAGGAGCAGCCACCACCTGACCAAGGGGAGATAATAAAACCCCTGGCCAAGAATATTCTAGAGAGCAGTTAGCTGAGCAGTAGCTCAGAAGCAGACTGGAGTCTCTCCAGTACAGACTCTTCGAAGTCTGTACAGCTAGCCCACCAGATCAGAGCAGGAAGAGCCTAGCCCCTGCCTGAAGTGGAGCTAATAGCTAGGTAGTGAGGAAAGGGGTATCATCCTACCTTCAAGGGTGATATCTGAAGATATCCAGGATCAAGCTGAAGCATCCTTCCAGGACACAGCTGCCTCCCAGCCTGCCATTGCATCCAGGCTGGTGATCTACATCCTGTGGCTCCCTCCAAATACCTCTCCAGTACTCCACCATCTTGTTAAAGGCACGTTGCTGATGTTCCTGTCGGTTCCAATAAAGAACTGTAAGTGTTTCTGTTCAACCTCTGCCTCCGTCTGGTCCCTGCTACTACAACTGCCCTCATCACAGGCACCCTGTCCACCACACAGAGACTCACACTCGGGACATTAAGGGGTTGCCCCAGGGAGATCCGCTATAGCCGCCTCTCCCTCATCATTTCTTGCCAACACCACCCTGCTGGAGACCTGCCAGGCTGTAGGACAGCCCTCCGGTTCCCCCGTACCAAGCACCGTGACAATAGCGTGCTTAGGCCGCAACCGCCAGCCACTCCGGTACCGCGGGCCCCGGCTGTCTCCAGGCCTCACCTCAAGGGCTAGGCCCCGGTGGGGGATGTTACAAGTGGCGTCACGAACAGGATTGATACTTCTGTGCCTTATTACGGCATTAAAGACTTTCCTTTATTAAAAAGACTGTGCTGCCTAACCCTGCTGCCATCCGGGTTTAGGCCCAAGTAATTGTGTGTTTCTGGATTGAACTGTGTTAATGCTGCCACGTGCTGTCGAGCACCGCTCCAGCACTCAAGAGGTTAATCCCTGCAAGAACTGTACCAGCTCTGCTACATCCGGCGCTGCCGCGCCTAAAGATTTTACCTCAGAAACTGTGGCGCAGCAAATAATTCAAGCCCGCCAAAATCTTCACTGGCGGGAAACCCAGACGACACACCAAGCTCCACCCACGCGCGAAGGGCGCAAACCCCGCCTCCTGTGGCGCAGGGAAAATTAGGTCCCGCCACAGCTCTTGGCGGGAAGGACTTGGACTCCTCCCTCTGGTGCGAAGCGGACTTCCTGCCACGCCTCAACGAAACGCCAGAACTCGTGCGGATCTTGGACAGTGAGGACAGCATCATGTGGGGTCCTCCGCCATTCCCTCCTGTGGAGCGTCCCGAGTTCTTTGAAGTGTTGGAGACTATGGTGGTGGTCTCTGCGCAGCCGGTCCGGAGGCCCTTTGCTGGGCATCGGCTGCATCGAGGACTGACCCGAGCATTCGTCACCCGGAGGTATGTCCAGACGGTGACGGAGTATCAAGTACCACCCGGGCGGTTCCTCGTGCCTATCCCGGTTACCATACCGGTACCGCTGGCCCACGTGGAGGCGCCACGTGGGGAGGCCCCGACTCCTGTTGAGCTAGCGCCTGGGCCTACTGCTGCCGTGCCACCTGCTCCGAGGCCGACTGTCCCTGCTGTGACGGTTCCTGATCCTCCGGCTGCTCCCGCTCCTGTTCCGGCACCTGCCCGACCATCACGGAGATCCGAGCCTGCACCGGAGCCACGAGCCCCAGCACCGGCACCTCCGCAGCCTCGAGGCCGAGGTGAGGCCGCCCGCCAGAGACTCCGAGACGCTGTCTCGGAGCAGAGACGCCGCGAGAAGGAGCCCCAACGCTACATGGCCGGCCGGTCTACAGCTGGAGCCTGGGTGGAAAAGAACCGCACCACCGGTATGGTCCGGTTCTTCGACAAACAACGTGGCTATGGCTTCGCCACTCAAGACTACACCAGACGGGAGGTATTTATTCCCCGCCGGTCTGTCAAGAGGCCTGATCTGCCAGAGAGCCAGCACAATCTGAAGCCAGGAGAGTGCATCGAGTTCTCCCTGCAAGAGGGGCCCCGAGGACCATGGGCGGCTGGTGTGATCCGGATCCCGGACTCCGATGAGGACCGCTACCCATCGTACGACGAGCTGTATGAGGACGACGAGTGGCCGGAATCCCCGAATACCTCTTCTTCCTCGGCTGCGAGTCCCCGGGCGGTGACCCACGTGAATGCCCCATCCACGGTAATCGTGAGTACGGGTCCCATTGCCATCCATGGGCCGGGCATGATCCAGGGCACCACCCCCACCGTCTCCCCTGCCGGGAGCATTGCTAGGTCCCGCGGCTCTTCTGTGGGAGATGACATCCCGGCTAGTGAACCTTGTCCGGAGGTTCCAACGAGGCCCACTTCTCCGCTTGCCGGTTACCAATGGGGTGATGACCCGGCCCCGGAAGAACCGGAGCTGGAAGGAGCTGCGGCGCTGCCCCAGGTCCCTGTTTATTTCTTTCTGGACCCCTCCGTGGTCCCTGGCTCAGTTGAGCCCCTGGCTGGAACAGCAGACACCCCGGGCGACAGCGCTCCTCCCCCTGAAGGTCCAGAGGATGTTGCTGCACCTGCAGTACCTACTACTGCCACCGGGTGTCCCCAGCCGGCACCTACTCACGCTGAGGATGCAGAGGATTCCCTACTGACTTTGGATCCTGTCTCTGCTGAGCCCAGCGAAGGTGCATCTGACTAACCCCTGAAGGGCTGTAGCCCTCTCCAGGTACTATGTCCATTGTACATATTGTCTATTTCTGTCCTTACCCTATAGAGCCAGAAACTGTCCTGAGACTCTTACCCTTATTTATCTCAGTCAAGAGATTTTCCATTGCCCTGTGCTATGATAGCACCCCTTCCTCTGCCACAGCAGAGAATTTCTTCAAAGGACTCTGTCCCTCTACACTAGAGGAGACCCTTTGCTTCTCAGTGCACTTTTCCCCACCTCAAGGGCTGTACCCAGAAGATGGACTTTGTCATTAAAGACCTTCTGTGAGACTTTTGCCAACTCCAAGGAAAAGTTGCCATGTAATTTATTATCATTTTGCACGTAATGCCTTCCTTTTTAGGTATGGACATTCTGCTTGCACTCTTTATGCCTTTTCTTTGCAGGAAAAGAGACATTTACTATCTTTCTACCCTGAGTAGCCTATCTACCTCTGTAACGTTTGTAACGTTTCAAGATGTGTACCCATTGGGCTCCTAAGCCAATGTGATTTTACCAAATGTTTGCACACTGTCATATATGCCAGTAGTTTGCATTAACCCTTTCATAGGCTTTTCAGGTTGTAGTGTGGCTGTGTCGGACCGTCTTTTTTTGTAAAACACTGACCGCTACCTGATCCCTCAAACCGAGGTTTGCACGTGGGGGTAGTCCGTAAACTGCGGGTCTTTAGGGGACCGGGGGTGTTACAGAGATAGCACCTGTAGCTCTGCTACATCCGGCGCTGCCGAGCCTAAAGATTTTACCTCAGAAACTGTGGCGCAGCAAATAATTCAAGCCCGCCAAAACCTTCACTGGCGGGAAACCCAGACGACACACCAGCTCCACCCACGCGCGAAGGGCGCAAACCCCGCCTCCTGTGGCGCAGGAAAAATTAGGTCCCGCCACAGCTCTTGGCGGGAAGGACTTGGACTCCTCCCTCTGGCGCGAAGCGGACTTCCTGCCCCGCCTCAACGAAACGCCAGAACTCGTGCGGATCTTGGACAGTGAGGACAGCATCATGTGGGGTCCTCCGCCATTCCCTCCTGTGGAGCGTCCCGAGTTCTTTGAAGTGTTGGAGACTATGGTGGTGGTCTCTGCGCAGCCGGTCCGGAGGCCCTTTGCTGGGCACCGGCTGCATCGAGGACTGACCCGAGCATTCGTCACCCGGAGGTATGTCCAGACGGTGACGGAGTATCAAGTACCACCCGGGCGGTTCCTCGTGCCTATCCCGGTTACCATACCGGTACCGCAGGCCCACGTGGAGGCGCCACGTGGGGAGGCCCCGACTCCTGTTGAGCCAGCGCCTGGGCCTACTGCTGCCGTGCCACCTGCTCCGAGGCCGACTGTCCCTGCTGTGACGGTTCCTGATCCTCCGGCTGCTCCCGCTCCTGTTCCGGCACCTGCCCGACCATCACGGAGATCCGAGCCTGCACCGGAGCCACGAGCCCCAGCACCGGCACCTCCGCAGCCTCGAGGCCGAGGTGAGGCCGCCCGCCAGAGACTCCGAGACGCTGTCTCGGAGCAGAGACGCCGCGAGAAGGAGCCCCAACGCTACATGGCCGGCCGGTCTACAGCTGGAGCCTGGGTGGAAAAGAACCGCACCACCGGTATGGTCCGGTTCTTCGACAAACAACGTGGCTATGGCTTCGCCACTCAAGACTACACCAGACGGGAGGTATTTATTCCCCGCCGGTCTGTCAAGAGGCCTGATCTGCCAGAGAGCCAGCACAATCTGAAGCCAGGAGAGTGCATCGAGTTCTCCCTGCAAGAGGGGCCCCGAGGACCATGGGCGGCTGGTGTGATCCGGATCCCGGACTCCGATGAGGACCGCTACCCATCGTACGACGAGCTGTATGAGGACGACGAGTGGCCGGAATCCCCGAATACCTCTTCTTCCTCGGCTGCGAGTCCCCGGGCGGTGACCCACGTGAATGCCCCATCCACGGTAATCGTGAGTACGGGTCCCATTGCCATCCATGGGCCGGGCATGATCCAGGGCGCCACCCCCACCGTCTCCCCTGCCGGGAGCATTGCTAGGTCCCGCGGCTCTTCTGTGGGAGATGACATCCCGGCTAGTGAACCTTGTCCGGAGGTTCCAACGAGGCCCACTTCTCCGCTTGCCGGTTACCAATGGGGTGATGACCCGGCCCCGGAAGAACCGGAGCTGGAAGGAGCTGCGGCGCTGCCCCAGGTCCCTGTTTATTTCTTTCTGGACCCCTCCGTGGTCCCTGGCTCAGTTGAGCCCCTGGCTGGAACAGCAGACACCCCGGGCGACAGCGCTCCTCCCCCTGAAGGTCCGGAGGATGTTGCTGCACCTGCAGTACCTACTACTGCCACCGGGTGTCCCCAGCCGGCACCTACTCACGCTGAGGATGCAGAGGATTCCCTACTGACTTTGGATCCTGTCTCTGCTGAGCCCAGCGAAGGTGCATCTGACTAACCCCTGAAGGGCTGTAGCCCTCTCCAGGTACTATGTCCATTGTACATATTGTCTATTTCTGTCCTTACCCTATAGAGCCAGAAACTGTCCTGAGACTCTTACCCTTATTTATCTCAGTCAAGAGATTTTCCATTGCCCTGTGCTATGATAGCACCCCTTCCTCTGCCACAGCAGAGAATTTCTTCAAAGGACTATGTCCCTCTACACTAGAGGAGACCCTTTGCTTCTCAGTGCACTTTTCCCCACCTCAAGGGCTGTACCCAGAAGATGGACTTTGTCATTAAAGACCTTCTGTGAGACTTTTGCCAACTCCAAGGAAAAGTTGCCATGTAATTTATTATCATTTTGCACTTAATGCCTTCCTTTTTAGGTATGGACATTCTGCTTGCACTCTTTATGCCTTTTCTTTGCAGGAAAAGAGACATTTACTATCTTGCTACCCTGAGTAGCCTATCTACCTCTGTAACGTTTGTAACGTTTCAAGATGTGTACCCATTGGGCTCCTAAGCCAATGTGATTTTACCAAATGTTTGCACACTGTCATATATGCCAGTAGTTTGCATTAACCCTTTCATAGGCTTTTCAGGTTGTAGTGTGGCTGTGTCGGACCGTCTTTTTTTGTAAAACACTGACCGCTACCTGATCCCTCAAACCGAGGTTTGCACGTGGGGGTAGTCCGTAAACTGCGGGTCTTTAGGGGACCGGGGGTGTTACAGAGATAGCACCTGGATGCCAACCATACATGGGTAAGGATGCCAGTCAGGAGGTACTCGTGTCGCATATGCTAACGCAATGCAGATATACACACTATATAATTGCCGCCAGGGAAGAAGCGTTGATATAACAAATATACAGGCCTTGGTGCAAGGAGTGGATTACAGGACATGACACCACACCTTTCCTACTGTACAGTTCGGTTTAATGGTGTCAGCGACCAACTGTCATACAGCTACATATTTTTGTCTTAGTCCGACACCAACCCAGGTGCCTGTCTCCAGGACCATGGGCGGTTTGTCCCTACACCTCACATAGCCTGCACTTCCCCGAAGCCCCATAGCATGTCACCACATCACACAGGGGACATTGCAGTGGTTAATCCTGCCTGGCAAGGCAGAAGTTAATCTGTGTATGATGTAAGATTCTGTTAGCCAATGATATGTGTTACATCCTGTCTCTGTGAACTGAGAGGTAATTGGAGGAGCAGCCACCACCTGACCAAGGGGAGATAATAAAACCCCTGGCCAAGAATATTCTAGAGAGCAGTTAGCTGAGCAGTAGCTCAGAAGCAGACTGGAGTCTCTCCAGTACAGACTCTTCGGAGTCTGTACAGCTAGCCCACCAGATCAGAGCAGGAAGAGCCTAGCCCCTGCCTGAAGTGGAGCTAATAGCTAGGTAGTGAGGAAAGGGGTATCATCCTACCTTCAAGGGTGATATCTGAAGATATCCAGGATCAAGCTGAAGCATCCTTCCAGGACACAGCTGCCTCCCAGCCTGCCATTGCATCCAGGCTGGTGATCTACATCTTGTGGCTCCCTCCAAATACCTCTCCAGTACTCCACCATCTTGTTAAAGGCACGTTGCTGATGTTCCTGTCGGTTCCAATAAAGAACTGTAAGTGTTTCTGTTCAACCTCTGCCTCCGTCTGGTCCCTGCTACTACAACTGCCCTCATCACAGGCACCCTGTCCACCACACAGAGACTCACACTCGGGACAGTAAGGGGTTGCCCCAGGGAGATCCGCTATAGCAGCCTCTCCCTCATCATTTTTTGCCAACACCACCCTGCTGGAGACCTGCCAGGCTGTAGGACAGCCCTCCGGTTCCCCCATACCAAGCACCGTGACACAAGCGTGCTTAGGCCGCAACCGCCAGCCACTCAGTTACTGCGGACCCCGGCTGACTCCAGGCCCCGAGAAAAGGCTAGGCCCTGGTGGGGGATGTTGCAACTGTATAAAGGAATAAACTCATAGAAAATCTACAGTATCTGGCAAGGGTCAGCTCAGGGAATCCAATTGGGACTGCACAACCTTCCAGGAGCTCTCCCCACAGAAGACCAAAATCCGTAACAAATATGTTACTACCCGGGTTTTTTGACTTTGGAGTTCTGAGAGGTGACTCTTAGATAAGCAGGCACAGGCTCCCACATTTATTCCCTGGGTGCTATATCTTAGTTGTCCTTTAACCCCTTAAGGACCAGGCCCTTTTTCGTTTTTGCGTCCTTATTTTTCACACCCCACCTTCAAAAATCTATAACTTTTTTATTTTTCCATGTAGAGAGCTGTGTGATGGCTTGTTTTCTGCGTAACAAATTGCACTTCATAGTGATGGCATTTAATTGTCTATGCCATATACTGGGAAGCGGGAAAAAAATTCTGAATGCAGTGAAAATGGTGAAAAAACGCATTTGCGCTGTTTTCTTGTGGGCGTGGATTTTACGTCTTTCAATGTGCGCTCCAAATGACATGTCTAATTTATTCATTGGGTCAATACGATCACATGGATACCAAATTTGTATAGGTTTTATAATGTTTTCATACATTTACAAAAATTAAAACCACCTGTACAAAAAAAAAATTCTTCATTTTGCGTTTTCTTACGCTAATAACTTTTTCATACTTTGGTGTATGGAGCTGTGGGTGGTGTCATTTTTTGCGACTTTTGATGATGTTTTTAATGCTTTTATATTTAGTATTGTACGACCTTTTGATCACTTTTTATTGAATTGTTTATATTTTTCAAAATGGCATAAAAATGCCATTTGCTACTTTGGGCACTATTTTCCGTTACGGGGTTAAACGCAGTAAAAAAAACATTCTTATATTTTGATAGATCGGGCATTTTCGGACGCGGCGATACCTAATGTGTTTATGATTTTTATGGTTTATTTATATTTATATCAGTTCTAGGGAAAGGGGGGTGATTAGAATTTGTAGGTTATTTTAATATAATTTTTTATTTTTTATTTTTTTTTATTAAAATGTTTTACTATTTTTCAGACTCCCTAGGGTACTTTAACCCTAGGTTGTCTGATTGATCCTACCATATACTGCCATACTACTGTATGGCAGTATATGGGGATTTTGCACACTATCTATTTCAATGTGCAGATCGCACATTGTAATAGATGGCCTAAAACATGATAGCCTCGGATCATTGTGTGATCCGAGGCTGTCATGGCAACGGATCGCCGCTCCCCGATGACGTCACGGGGAGCGGCGATCGGAGCCAAGATGCGATCGAGGGTGTTAGCGATGGGTGCTTGCTTCATTGCCTCTCATCCTACCTAGCAAATTATTCCCATAATTTTCTATATATCTCTAGTGCTGACACACACTCGCAGTCACTCTTCCTTAGGGCAGTTTTAACCACTTTTATTTAATTTAATAATTTTTTTTCCTAAACCGTCAAGAAATGACCGCAGTCCCCTTCCTTCAAGCAGCTTTGGATCCTACCACACAAAATAAATTTATAAAGTCTGACTGTCCAAACTCAGTCTCCTATGTCTCAAGCAAATTACGATCCACCAACTGCTCTTCTAGGCTGACTCTTTAGGTAGGGGCTATTCTAGGATGTAACTTCTTAAAACCAGTACAGTACAGTATCACAATAGCGCTATCAAACACACATGTTCAAACTCACACAATACCCATATACACTAACACACATCACATGGAGTTTTCAAATAACAATAACACGATTCTTTGGACTGGGCAATATAGGCATGCAACTCACCGGACGTGGGGAAATCCAAACAAGGAGAGACAGAGCAAATTGTAAGAAAAAGCTTCCTACCTTTTTGTGCAGCTGCATGGTCTGTCTGTCCTGAAAGGATGATCCCTGAATTGTCCGGTAGGCGTCATGCAAACCCATGTCGCTGTTTGAGCGCCAATTTATGTTAGGGAAATATCCCCATCTCTTGATGTGATGTGTGGTTCCAAATCATTGTATAGCACGAGCTGCTCGGTGAATCACTCAGACCTTCACATGTTTGAGAGAATTCCAATTTATTTAGGTTGCAGACAGTTTTTATAGGTTCTTGGGACAAAGGAACCTACTGAGCATGCTCACATTCCAAGCCATCCAAGCAGAGGATGTAACTGAAAGATGATCTGTGTACACGGGGGGATGGAACTTGAGTATAGTAAAACACATGGTATGTGAACACAATAGAAAATGGATTCTATTCCCTCACATCGCTTCCCTGCTCAGGTCCGCCAGAGTTCACCATCTTCTTCCCGATGCATGGAAGTGCATGTCTTGTGACACAAATACAAATGTTAAATCCCACGCTCAGTCCGAATCCGTCGCATAGTCTGATGGCCCGCTCTCAGATTTGTGTCGCATGAAAGCCGGCGCGCGTGACACAATCCCCTTTTAAATGCGGCGCAAAACATAATCGTCAGATTATCCAACTTTTTTGTGGTCCACCCTTAGTTAATGTGGATGTAACCCACTGTCAGGGCACATAGTGGGGTGAGGAAAAGAAGGATCGCCATTGAGCTTTTGTAGGGCAGAATAGTTTTCCGGTGCCATGACGTTTCTAGATCCCCTGAGGCCACGTTCACATGTGGAATTTGGGTGTGTTTTGAAACACAATCCAAAAGCTGCATCACACGTTGCATTTTCTGCGCATTTAGTTTTGAAATCACAATGTTACCAAAATATGTGATCTTGAGTGGAGCCTATGGATTGCGTTTCCAAACGCAACCAAAATACCACGTCTGAACGTGGCCTCAGATACCACAAACT
Organism: Engystomops pustulosus; assembly: GCF_040894005.1. Classification (NCBI taxonomy): domain Eukaryota; kingdom Metazoa; phylum Chordata; class Amphibia; order Anura; family Leptodactylidae; genus Engystomops; species Engystomops pustulosus. Next base: position 167,306,072 of record NC_092411.1, on the reverse strand, counting down.
CTTATCCCATAGAATTTGTAATTTTTTTATATTGTGATATAGGAGGCATTTTAACCCATTAGCGCACACAGATGACGCAGCTGTCAGGCTCAGAGGTAGTGGATCTTTTGAACCACTGTGGACGATGACCAAAGCCACTACCTGGAACCGGAGTCTTAGTGGCACCCGGTTTTCACCAGAGCCTGAAAATACCGTCGGTTTTCTAAGATGTTGCATTTTGTTTTGTACTTTCAGAGGAAGGTCCGTGACAAAGTCCATAGCCACGTGGGACCACAGGCGACTGGGTATCGGCAGTGAAAGCAAGTGACCAGCCGGTTTCAGACAGGAAGGCTCGTTATGGGCACAGGAAGTGCAGGATCCCACAAAGTCTCGAACATCTTTGACGAAGTCAGGCCACCAGTAGTAGTTGGAGAACGTCCCCAAGATAAAATTTTCTTCCGCAGTGGGGGTCGGACATGAGTCTTGCCAGGGCGAAGCTGCTGAAGATCTACTGGATTTGCAACAACCAACTGTTCCGGAGAAATAATATGCTCAGGAAAGGGCTCTTCTCCATTGACATCGGAGGCACGGAAAAAAGAGCACAGGTCGAAAGTGGAATAACAGATTGAAGTGAGAGAAGAAAAGTGACCAACGGGCTTGCCTGGGATTAAGATGTTGGGCTGTCTGCAGATATAAGACATTTTTATGGTCTGTATATACGCAGACCAAATGGCGAGCTCCCTCCAAAAGATATCGCCATTCCTCAAAAGCAAGCTTAATGGCTAAAAGTTCTTTGTCCCAAATAGAGTAATTTCTCTCTGTGGGAGAAAAGGTTTTCAAAAAGAATCCGTACGTGAGTGAGCACCGCCCCAGCACCTATGGAAGATGCATCCAGAAAAAGAAAGGTTTGTCCGGCAAAAGTGGAATTTTAATACAGGATAGAACATTTTCATTGCCTGGATGCTGGACAAACCTTATTTTTTCTACAAGCTATTTCTGGTCCCCGCACAGCAAGTCCAAGCAACGGCTCAATATCAAGGCAGTCTTCTAAAAGGGGTGAGCTGAAAAATTACTTTTTTACTTTTGCAGGAAAATGCATCCACCTTGAGATGAAAGGGCTACTCCATGTCAGGCCTAGTTAGAACAGGAGCTGAGGCAAAGGCAGACTTTAACCTAGAGAAAGCCTTTTCAGCTGACAAGGGCCAGAGATGTGGATTGGCACCCTTCTTGGTGAGCGCCACGATGGGAGACACCAGAGTAGAGAAGTGTGGAATGAATTGCCGGTAATAGTTTGCGAAGTCTAGGAACCTCTGGATGGCTTGTAGACCTTCTGGACATGGCCACTGCAGAACTGCAGACAGTTCAGCGGAAAAGGAAAGGAAAAGAAGACTTTGTTGGTGGAACTGACACATCTCGAGCTTGGCGTAGAGACGATTGGCCCGAAGGCGACCAAGTACTTTCTGTACGTGAGAATGGTGGGACTCAAGTCTGGGGAAAACACCAAAATGTTGTCAAGGTAGACCACGACACATGTATACAGCAGGTCTCTGAAGATGTCATTGATGAACTCCTGGAAGACAGCTCGAGCATTACAATTCCAAAAGGCATTACAAGGTACTCGAAATGTCCATCACGAGTGTTAAACACTGTCTTCCAGCCTTTTTGGAACTGCGCAGGCGATCAAAAAGTTCTGTGATCAACGACAGGGGGTAGTGGTTCCTAACCATGATCTTGTTAAGTCCACAATAATCTATGCAAGGACGGAGGGAGCCATCCTTCTTGGTCACAAAAAAGAATCCTCTCTGCAGGCTCTCTTTAATATATTCCGACATAGTAGCGTTCTCAGGAATAGACAGAGGGTACACCCATCACCGAGAAGGAGAGGTACCCGGCAACAAATCAATAGGGACTCATAGGGACGATGTGGTGGCAATGTCTCTGCCTGCTTCTTAGAGAACACATCGGCAAACTGCTGGTAGCACGCTGGAAGACCCTCCAGAGACTTGTGGAGCACAGAAGAGAGCATGACTGGCATGAGTAGCTTTCATGCAACAAGACAGCAGTCAGGTCCCTAACAGAAAATCTCCCCAGTCTCCTAATTAAAGGGCACCTACCACCACGATTCTACCTGTAAAGGTAGATCGGGTGGTAGGTGGATGTAAGGGACGTGAGGATAGCTCTTTTTTAAACTTTATTCCCTTAATATGTGAATTTACTTATGCGGCTACTGGGGCATGTGGTGCCGGGAGACCAGGGCGGCATCCACAAAGTTTCATGCATAACGGGAGTCCAAGAAAGCCGGGACCTGGAGCTGGGTGCAGATTCCAATGCTGAGGAGCACTGGAATAGTCGAGCGTGGAAAAGCTTTGCTTTGCTTTGCTTTCTTCCAAAAACCCTAGTTGCTGGCGTTTCCCGGACGATGGGGAAGGACATGGCACGTCCCAATGAAGTGCTCTGGGCTAGCACAATACAGACAGAGGTTCTCCAGCGCACTCAAACCGTACGTCAATCCGAGTTGGCCAGTGTAATGAGACCACTCAGAGTAGACGGCAGTTCACGAATAGCAAAAAAGTCTTTGACCTGAGCAGAGAGATCCTTTTTAAAGGTGGCAATCAGGGCTGCATCGTTCCAGGCAAGTTCAGAGGCCAAAGTGCGGAACTGAACTGCATACTCTCCCAGAAATAAGTCGCCTTGCACAGGTTCAGCAACACAATGGGGGTCGTTTACTAAGGGCCCGAATCGGTTTTTTTCGTCGGGTTTCCCGTATTTTTCCAATTTGCGCAGTTTTTCTGTGAATTGCCCTGGGTTTTTGGCGCACGCGATCGGATTGTGGTGCATCGGCGCCAGCATGCACGCAACGGAAATAGGGGGCGTGGCCATCAGAAAACCCGACGGATTCAGAAAACCCGCAGAATTTTTTTTAAAAAGTGTTGCTTAACACGCGCTCACCTGCACCAGGAACTCCAGTGAACTCCAGCGGACTTCAGCGCAGCAGCGACACCTAGTGGACATCGGGTGCACTACCTTAGCGAATCGCCAGAAGACCAGAATCGCCGAAGATTGCGCCGCTGGATCGCAATCAGGCTGAACGGAAGCAGAACCTGGGCGGGATCCATGGCCGGATCTTACGGTCAGGCTCAGAAGTAGTGGATCCTCTGAACCACTGTGGACGATGACACAAGCCACTACCTGGGACCGGAGTCTAAGTGGCACTCGGTTTTCACCAGAGTCCGCCACAAGGCAGATTGGATTTTCTGCGGCGTGGTACCACCAGGTCGTTCCACAGGCATGAATTGTCCGCAGTGGTAGCCATGGTCAAGGTAGAGGAATAGGTAGGAAATCTTGTAGTCGGGAACAGTTAAACAGGCAACACAGGATCAAAGTCGGAGGTGTAGCAACAGGTCTGGCCAGGCGGCAAAGAAGCGAAGTCAGAAACGGAACCGAGGTCACAATGGGAAATCACGATAATAGCGCAAGGCATCAAATACAGCATTCTCAACGGCTCTAGGCATGACGATCCAGCAAGGCTTGCAGGAAGAGGCAGGCTTAAATAGTTTTCAAGAAAATGGCCAGCACCAATTAACGGCGCACTGGCCCTTTAAATCTTCTGAAGCCGACATGCGGCCCCTAGGAGTCAGGAATGCGCGCGCACAGTCGGAGCCAGGAGCGTTAAGATGCGCTGCCGATGTGCTAGCAGGAGGAGAGGAGCATGGGTGAGCCCGCGACCCGCAATATGGGTCGCGGGAGCACCCATGACAGAAGCGCTGTACATAGCTTGACAAATTGGTCCCTATCCCCAACGGGGCTCACAATCGAATCATCCTAACAGTGTATGTTTTGGAGTGAGGGAGGAAAATGGAGAACCCGGAGGAAACCCACGCAAACACGATGAAAACATACAAACTCTTTCCGAACTCAAGTTGTCCCTTCAGAAGTTGGAGTTTAGGTAACTTAGAGCTCAATTGCGGGAATATTGTAGAACTTTCAAATATTCTAGTTTTTTAGACAAAAAGTCATACCACAAATTTTTTTTGTAGAAAACTTTTGCCATTTTTCTCCTTTCTATCTCCATAATTCTTTTGACGTTTGCTTATTTTTTACAAATTTTAGAAGGTTTATTGTTTTAGTAACAAGTACACAAATTGGATTGTCTGTGGTAGACAGTGGTAATAATTTAAGTTTGGGACGCTAGACAGTGTATGATTATATTAGGTGGAGGTCAGATATGAATTACCACAATTGATGATAGGGCTAAAGGTGCTAGTAGTAGTGGATACTATACTACTGTACTAAAGTAGTGGATACTATAAATCCACTACCATGCCCCTATGTAACAAGAAACATACACAGAACTGTCCCTATATAACCTGTACATACTGACTAAAGGATCACACAACACTGCTGATTAAAAGCCCTAACACTAGCCACCCCCCCCCCCCCCCCGGACATGTTTCGCCAGTATAACTGGCTTCATCAGAGGTAAAGGCTAACACTGAGGTTAATAACGCCAGGTATATAAAGATAAGGCCACTCCCACAGGTAAGTATTGTTGGCCAATTGAAAACGGAATAAGCGAGTTGTCCCCCAAAGAAAATGCCCTGATACGGTCGAAAGGTGACTGACAAGTGGATATAACCAAACAAAACATATAGTGGGCGGTGACATCTTGTTACTCATACATCTCATTGGAGTAGTAACAGGGACCCGAACATCCAATGACGATGGTCAAGCTCAATGCGGCATTGAGATCCTATAGGTCAGCTGACCTTGGGCACTTCGCCATGACATGTAACTTACTGGCTATTTAGTGCGCATGCCATTGCACTCAGCCGCTATGCAGGAAAGTATAACATGTGTCTATCAGTGCTCAGAACCCCTTCATCTGTAAGTGTGCATATGTCCATTTGGCAGATAATAAACTTAATGTAAATTCTGCACATACTTTGGCCAGCCCAGGTAGTACATACTGCAGTTAAGTGCAGTTAAATGGGCAGTAACCATGTTGGGTGCAAAGATACAAGCACTCCACATCAGAGCCATCCCTGTGTATAGGGGTACATGCACTCCTCTCTATATCTGTATATCTATATCTATATATATATATACACTCACCGCCCACTTTATTAGGTACACCATGCTAGTAACGGGTTGGACCCCCTTTTGCCTTCAGAACTGCCTCAATTCTTCGTGGCATAGATTCAACAAGGTGCTGGAAGCATTCCTCAGAGATTTTGGTCCATATTGACATGATGGCATCACACAGTTGCCGCAGATTTGTTGGCTGCACATCCATTATGCGAATCTCCCGTTCTACCACATCCCAAAGATGCTCTATTGGATTGAGATCTGGTGACTGTGGAGGCCATTTGAGTACAGTGAACTCATTGTCATGTTCAAAAAACCAGTCTGAGATGATTCCAGCTTTATGACATGGCGCATTATCCTGCTGAAAGTAGCCATCAGATGTTGTGTACATTGTGGTCATAAAGGGATGGACATGGTCAGCAACAATACTCAGGTAGGCTGTGGCGTTGCAACGATGCTCAATTGGTACCAAGGGGCCCAAAGAGTGCCAAGAAAATATTCCCCACACCATGACACCACCACCACCACCATCCTGAACCGTTGATACAAGGCAGGATGGATCCATGCTTTCATGTTGTTGACGCCAAATTCTGACCCTACCATCCGAATGTCGCAGCAGAAATCGAGACTCATCAGACCAGGCAACGTTTTCAAATCTTCTACTGTCCAATTTCGATGAGATTGTGCAAATTGTAGCCTCAGTTTTCTGTTCTTAGGTGAAAGGAGTGGCACCTGGTGTGGTCTTCTGCTGCTGTAGCCCATCTGCCTCAAAGTTCGACCTACTGTGCGTTAAGAGATGCTCTTCTGCCTACCTTGGTTGTAACGGCTCGAACCAGTCTGCCCATTTTCCTCTGACCTCTGGCATCAACAAGGCATTTCCGCCCACAGAACTGCTTCTCACTGGATGTTTTTTCTTTTTCGGACCATTCTCTGTAAACCCTAGAGATGGTTGTGCATGAAAATCCCAGTAGATCAGCAGTTTCTGAAATACTCAGACCAGCCCTTCTGGCACCAACAACCATGCCACGTTCAAAGGCACTCAAATCACCTTTCTTCCCCATACTGATGCTCGGTTTGAACTGCAGGAGATTGTCTTGACCATGTGATTGGCTGATTAGAAATTAAGTGTTAACGAGCAGTTGGACAGGTGTACCTAATAAAGTGGCCGGTGAGTGTATATATATATATATATATACATATATATATGTCAGTGGTTATTGGTCGTTGCACCTTGCTCCGTTATGCTGAGCGTATAACAGACACCAGTATATTCTGCAAAGGAGATGAAGAAAAATAGGCCTCGGTGACGCTGCAATTCCAAATGGGGGAACAGAAATCCAGGTGGATTGTATTAGTTAAATATTAACATTTATTATTAAAACATATGCAGATACATTTTGGGGTTGGACTTAACACTTCTGGAGGTTACATATTTGCATGAAATATGGGGTGTCTAGTTTTTACATACCGTATTTTCCGGACTATAAGGCGCACTTAAAAGCCTTGGATTTCCTTGGAAATCCAAAGTGCGCCTTATAGTCCGGTGTGCCCTATATGAGGGCAGCGGACCCTACTTACATAGGTCCCCGCTACCGGAGACAGCAGATCTCCAGCGGGAACTGCAGACCACGTGGCACGAACAACTTCTGCCGCGTGGTCTGCAGTTCCCGCTGGAGATCTGCTGTCTCCGGTAGCGGGGACCTATGGTCCGCTGCCCTCCTCCACCTCCCCCTCACCTTCCCCACTCACCTTCCCCGCGTCGCCGCGTCTCTTCTCGGTGTCGCGTCCCGTCGGGTCTCCGCTCCGCCCCCGGGAAGAAGTCATCAAGGTTATTGAGAGGTGTTGTGACATTCAAATTCCTTTGAACTTCATGGTCTGTGTGTTGGGTATTTGGCAAGGGGTTGATTCTCTAGATAAGGGGAAATATGTAGTCAAAAAATTGTTGTTCCCTGCTAGATTTTGCATCATAAAGAAGTGGTCCTCTCCGGATCCACCCTCACTTGCTCTCTGGAAACAAGTAACTAACAAGACAGTTCTGGCCAAGGGTTGTGGAAATAGAGGAAATCCAGTTCCAAATCAAAAACAGCTTATCTTAAGCTATGGTCTAAATGGTTGGAGTTGTTTTTCTCATCAGAAGAAAAAAGGATGCTGTGGTGCCAAGCATTAGCTAGGATTAGTTGGCATGAGCACGGGGGAGGGAGAGAGCTCTATGTGTTTTTTTTTTAATGGGGGGGGGGAGTGATACACCAAGTGAAGTTATCAATTGAGGGTGTGTGGGAGCGGGGGTAAAGGTATTATGTGTTAATAATATTGTATATTGGACCTCATAAAAACATATTTTATACAGTACTCTCCTAATTACATTATAAATCACAGGATGCCTAATTAATGCTAATATAATGAACCAGTGCCCCCTTCATAGCCACTTTTCACTCAATGAAAGAAAATATCACATGTGAAAAGTATACCATGTGAAAACTTCACCCTAGAGCAGATCCAGGTGAAATTATCACATGATATGTACTATCCCCAGATTTTAAATGACTGAATAAAGGTGACATTCAGAGATGAACCTAGCCTCCCCGTGGTTCAATAATTGTAATGTAACCAATTTCTTTTGGACACAGTTTTTACTGCTTTTACTGTATGCTCCCAATGACACCTTCAATTTATTCCTTTAATTGGTATGATCACGGGGATACCAAATTGATGTAGGTTTAATTATGTTTTAGATTTTAAAAGATTAAAAATTTTGTACTTCTTAATTTTGCCCTATACAGACACCAATAGCTTTTTCATAATTCGGTGTATAGACTTTTTTTTTTTGTGGGACATGATGACCATTTCATTGATACAATTTTTTGGGACTGTACGACCTTTTGGTCACTTTTTATAAAAAGTTTTATGTGTTACAAAATGGAAAAAAGTGGTGTTTCGGACATTTGGACGATATTTTCCCTTATGAGGTTCTATTTTGATAGATTGGGACCCACGAGAAAGGATACCTAACATTTTTATGATTTTATTTGTTTATTTTTATATCAGTTATAGGGAAAAGGAGTGAATTCAATTTTTTTTTTAACTTTACTTTGAGTGAGGAGGATAAATCAAGTCAGGAGGCAGAGAGGTCATTTTAGCTAGGGGGATGTGTAAATGTATTGGGTACTTATAGGTTACTTATGTGTGGCATGGTGAAAGTCCATGTATATGTCTCATAAGGGTGCATTCACAAATGGCGTTTATCTGGTTTGAAAGAGAGTTTCCTGCAAGAAGTGTAAGCAGCTGTGAGAATGTTAACAGATATTTTTATACTTCTAACAATAAAAATAAACACTTTCAAACCAGATAAATGCATGGTAACATGCAAAAATGTGCTTAAGACTTATGCATTTCTGGGATGCATTTAAAAATGCATCCAAAATTCCACTTATGAACTTATAACTGTCTGAGGATCACTATACCCAACTTAGGCAGATCGCACATAGTACATTGCTATCAGGCAGAGCGCACATACTACATCACTATCAGGCAGAGCACATATAGTACATCTCTATCAGGCAGAACGCACATAGTACATCACTGCACTGTACTGTCGCTGACTGTCTCTGTGTGCAATGCGCAGCGGCCCGTGGCCACCCGTGTCAGTGAGACAAAGCTGCCTCCGCAGGTGGAGATCGCTGAGATCGCCATTTTATACAGGGGACTGTCGGCTAAAGTTTACAGGGGGCTGGTGGCTGTATACTTCAGGGGTCTGGCAGGCTATATACTACAGGGGTCTGGCAGGCTATATACTACAGGGGTCTGGCAGGCTATATACTACAGGGGTCTGGCAGGCTACATGCTACAGGGGACTAGCAGGCTACATACTACAGGGGGCTGGAAGGCTACATACTACAGGGGGCTGGCAGGCTATATACCTCCAAAAACATTGTTAGAAGGGCCCCCACCAGTTTGCACCCAGGTGCCCCCACCACCCTTAATCCGGCCCTGGGCTTTACCATACTTATATGTAATCAAAGCGATACACTTACAATGCCACCCATGCTTTGAGTGCTTAATCACTCTTACTCTGTCCCAAACGCTGGCGGCCCTTAAGCTAGGAACTGATTTACACGGCCAAACCTCACCTACTCTGGAGGATGAGAGCCGCTGTCGCAAGGCGACAATTATGTGCCTATGTATGCACCTAATCTACACGATTGCCCCAAACATAAGCTCTATCATTCTTGTATTGTTAAAAGGCCATTACGAAATACCATAACACTATCCCTTTCAATCAATTGACCAATACATTAAATTTTCTCTTGTCTCAACCACCTACCCCCATAGGTGTAACTGTAGTAAGTCACTAGGGTTGCAATTTGTGCCTACGCACTATCCAAACTAGTACCTTTCCCGGGTTGACAACTCACCTGGGCTATTTCTTTTCTTTTTTTGTGTGTGTTTTATACCCTGTTACCCTAATCCCCTCATCTTTTCCTACACTTTCCCATTCCTCCTGTTCCCTCCCCCCTCACAAATAAAAAGAAACCAAGATCAGGCCTTACCACTCGAAATAGCCAAGAGTAAAGAGCAGACTGCCCCCAACCTAGCGACGATGTCCACTCCACAGGCATTACTGTTTAAGATAGCATCCTTTAACGCCAAAGGACTAAATGTACCAGAAAAACGCTCACAGGTTCTTTACTCTTTTCACAAACGTCCTGTGTGTGCAAGAGACCCATTTCAAGACAGATCACATGCCGACAATCAACAGTAAACACTACCCCACTCAGCTCCACTGCACAAACCCTGAAAGTAAATCCAGGGGAGTATCAGTATTTATACACAAGTCTGCGCAATGCACAATTTTAGAAACTAAGCTTGACACCGAAGCCAGATATCTATTTCTAAGATGTAATATTCAAGGCTCTGAATATACCTTTGCCAATATGTACACCCTGAACTTCGATCAGACAAACTTTCTGCTCAAAATTCTAGATGACCTGAGGGAATTTGCAAGGGGTCCCCTTATCCTCTGCGGTGATCTTAACCTAGCCATCAACCCACTCATTGACACCTCAGCGGGCAAATCCTCCGTATCATACGGAAAGCTCAACCGCTTACGCAAACTCCTTCACTCTATGCAATTATGCCATATATGGCGGCTACATCCCCCAGAGGACAGACGATTCCAGACGATTCCATTGGCTCTACCCAAGCTATTTTTTCAAAAACTGTCAGGTATCCTTAACAAATTCCTCTGGTCCGACTCCCCCCCAGGATAGCTAGAACCACACTGATTCTGAGAAACCTACAGGGGGGTTTGGGACTTCCTGACTGCAAAAGCTATTTCCTTGCTTCCACCCACGCAAGGATACTGGACTGGTTTCATGGTAAAAAAACAAGCTGTGGGTACAACTCGAGGACAATCTCTCACCCGTGCCGTTAACTACCCTGCCTTGGTCTCATCCTTATACCTCACTTGCCCATCGTCGAAGCACACTACATTTAGTTGCCATACAGGTACTAAAGACATTAAAAAAACTTGATGTTTCCACACGCCTCTTTGACCCTGATGGTCCTATGACACCTATCACGGACAACCATAATTTTCCCCCAGGAACTCATCCTGACTTCTTAAATGTCCTTAGAGTTAAAGGGGTATTCCAGGAATCAGCATAATTCATATACAAATGGGTACTCAAAATATAAGCTAATGTGTAATTAGTTGTTATTAAAAATTTTGCTCCCCTTAGCAGAAAATGCTGGTGACATACACTATGATGGAGAATTAAAATGCTACCGGCCCTTTAATCAGTGCGTAGATTTCCTCCGCGCGGTCCGTTGCAGAGCATATACAGGACAGAAGATGGCCGCTGGTCACATGTCCACATCACATGTCCTGCACATGTCATGTGATCATCACTTATTTTGGCTGTAGTCAGTTGGTTGCAGTGCATCCAGTATGGCTAGTGTTGTGGTGATGGCAGATGCACATTATTACTATGGTAACAGAGCAAGAAAGTCTGTTATATAATCACTGGGAGCAGAGCATAAGATGGAGGAGGAGTTACTGAGAACTAAAGGATCATGGAACTTGTAGTTTACAGTGGCGGCCATCTTAATGATAACTCCACCTACTTTAGAGAGGCCATAAATTTTGTAAATCAGAAAATCAAACTATTGAAGCTCCATTTTGTGACTAATGACATTGAACTTTGTTGTATTCATTTATTTATATCATCATGGGTTTTTGTGTCAGACGTTCATATTCCCGGAATACCCCTTTAACTCGCACCTCCCTCCGCCCCCTCAATAACATTCTCACCCCTAACACAGACGTTTCCCGCACATCTCGGGAATACACACAACTGCTACATTTTTACAATACACACAAGGGACACCTCAATCTCCACCGAGAACTCAAACCGTTTGAAAGCCTGTGCACCTCCTTCTCAACCACTCCCCACGCGATTTCAACGATCTATGGCCTTTACCAAGATGAATGGGCAAAAATAACCCCTCCATATGTGAAGGCCTGGGAAAAAGAACTAGGGACTGCCCATACCACAGAGGACTGACTGAATGCCTTTGAACTCTGTCATAAAGTATCCACCTCAGGCAAAGCGCAGGAAACCAACTTTAAAATAATGTCTAGATAGTACTGGACCCCAGCTAAACTTCACGCCATATACTCCACAAGCCCAGCGGAATGTTGGAGATGCCGACAGAGTGTAGGCAACATGCTCCACATATGGTGGGAATGCCCAGCATTACAGCCATTCGGGACCCGTGTGGTCAACCTGAAAAATAAAGTGACAGGACATAAACTAAGCAATGAACCAGCTCAACTATGCATGCTCCCGAAAACCCAGCAGAAAGTAAAAAGGTCCCTGGTTGGCTTCCTCCTAATCGCAGCCCGCTCACTAATTCCTAGATTATGGAAGTCCACCAGGGTACCCTCCATGTCTGATTGGTTCACAGAAATTCTACACCTACAGAAGATGGAGGAACTCTCCGCTGATCTCCATTGCACGAAGGAACACCACACACAGATTTGGGACCCCTGGATGAACTTTATCAGATCCCCCGAATACACCACAATGACAGACTAGACTCGCTCTCCCTCCCCCCCTTTCCTCCCCCCCCCCTTTTTCCTCCCTTTCCACCTAGTTCAATCTAGTTTGTTTCTTCTCCGTTTCAAACAAAAATAGTTCTGGGATATAGACATTATACTAACGAAGCTTACTATCAACTCACTATAGAACTGATTTCCCGCTTTGTATTTCACTAGTTGTGTATTGTTACTATAGGCTACAAACAGCCTTTTTCTGATTTACGACTATGTAGAATTTATACTCTAACATTTTGTATGCAAACAATTCGATTTCAATAAAGGAATTTTTGAACATGTACTAAAACCTGTATACATTTGGTATTGCCATGAATAGAGATGGGCGAATTTGATAAAATCCGATTCGTCCCAATTCCCCAAATTTTTCGAAAAAATGTGATTCGACCCGAATCGAATCATGCCGAATCACGTAAAAAACAGGTATTTCCTGGCTGCAGAGAGCCTGTAGGGTGTTGTAGAACATTGTGCCATGCTTAAATATGCATAGGGAGCATGGTTTGGTCTTCAAACAATGTTGTGTTTTAGTATGACACGCACATGACAGCCGCCGCTCTTAGAATCGCTTCACTCTTCACTTCCATGTGCACTTACATAGGCCAACTTCACCAAATGAGCGAAGCGGGAACGCAGCCTGACAAGGTAACCTCTGTGCCAGCTCGAAAGGACTGAGCTGAGGGCCAAGATCCCACTTTAACATCAAAGAGTGCACTCTTTTTACACTGACATCAGATGATTCCATAGATTACGACAGAACCTGTTCTGTTAAACACGGATACGTGTAGAAACCCCCCAAAAGAGTGGAGAGGGTTTCGGCAGTAATTTTGCATTGATGTCACTGATCATTTTTGCCCTTCTTTTCACGCATCAGTGTCCTCTTTCAATCGGTATTGCTAAAGCCAAAAACAAACAAGATTTGATCCAGATAGAGATGAGCAGCAAATGGGATACTTGCATGTCCTGTTATTTTCATCCTTCTGGCAGATGAAATGAAGGGTAAAACCAAACAGTGGCAACGTCATAGAGTGGTGGAGGGTGAAAACAGCATTTTGGAAATGACAGGGTGTTCCAGGGAGACATCAGTCAGCATGAGTAGGCTGCAGAGTGGCACGATGACAAATTATGGAGGTGGCAGAAACATGGTAGGCAACAAAGTGGCACAATGATAAGAGTGTGGAGGTGACGGCAGCAGAAGCCCACAGGAGGCAGCAACATGGTGGCAGCAACATGGAAAGCCACAGAGTGGCACAATGGTATAGTGTGGAGGTTGCATCAACAGGAGCCCACAAGTGGCAGCAACATGGTGGCAGCAACATGGAAAGAAACAGAGTGGTCCAATGACACAGTGCGCAGGTTGCGGCAGCAGCAGAAGCAGCAGCAGGGGCCCCAGGGTGGCGGCAACATGATGGCAGCAACATGGAAAGCCACAGAGTGGCACAATGATACAGTGTGAAGGTGGCATTAACAGGAGCCCACAGGTGGCAGCAACATGGAAAGCCACAGAGTAATCCAAGGACAGAGTGTGGAGGTGGCAGCAGCAGCAACAGGAGGCCACAAAGTGGCACAATGATAAGAGTGTGGAGGTGGCAGCAGCAGAAGCAGCAGCAACATGAGGCCACAATGTGGCACAATGATCTGAACAGGAGGTGGCGGCAGAAGAAGCAGCAGCAACATGGTGGCAGCAACAGGGAAAGCCACAGAGTGGCACAATGATATAGTGTGGAGGTGGCATCAGTATCAGCAGGAGCCTGCAGGGTGGCACAATGATATAGTGTGGAGTGATACTGATTGGCTCACATTCATGTGGGGATTGTTCTATCTGCCCCCTGATGAAAACATGTAAGAAGATCAGTGACTCTTCAGGTCAAAGGGTATTTACTAGAGATGAGCGAGAACTAAAATGCTCGGGTGCTCGTTATTCGAGACAAACTTTTCCTGATGCTCGAGTGTTCGTCTCGAATAACGAGCCCCATTGAAGTCAATGGGAGACTCGAGCATTTTTCAAGGGAACCAAGGCTCTGCACAGGGAAGCTTGGCCAAACACCTGGGAACCTCAGAAAAGGATGGAAACCCCACGGAAATGGACAGGAAACAGCAGGGCTAAGATTTTTAGAGGGTGATACCGCGCTCCATATATATGGGGCTGTATCCCCGGTGGCGGTAGGGATACAGAGGGTGTGACTGCTGGTGTATGTAGAAAGGTATGTAACAGAACAGGGTGTAATGGAAAAGCTGCTGCGTCCTCTGGTTGTCAGGTGGTAGAACCTGATGCACATAGGAAGGTTATTGGATTTTAAAACCAGTACATTGGTCACGCTGCTCGTCGTGTAGCACTTTAGTGTGGATCTTAGTGGTGCAGATAAATAGCAATTGATCTACAAACAGATGTAAATTTTCAATGAACAACATTTAATACATCATAGATTTTGAGTACAAAGTAACAATAAAAGGCTTGAATGGTATAAATAGTAAGAATGGACAACGCGTTTCGGGGCGGGATTGGCCCCTTCTTCAGGTCCCGATAATTCTGTAACATGTAAAGGTGATGAATCATAACTAGAGTCGTTATTGTTATGATGATATTAATACATGTGACTATGTAGAAGTATTGGTAATAAATACTACTAAAATGGAAGGTAAAGTCTAAATCATATCGGCAATAAGTATACATATGACCAGTAACATATAGGTGTAGTTAAAACACAAGGATAAAGAAATAAAGAGATTCATGATTTATACATAGACACTCAAGATTAATCAATCAATCAATAAATACAATTAATACAAAGAGTTTATGCCAATAGGTATAGAAGTTTTGAGGAAGAAGTTTTAAAAATTTTTAAAAATAGTATAAAATATATATGTATATATATAGACCAATAAAGTGTATAAATAAAGTGTATATATACATAGAACTGACCTCTCTACTCTGAGATTGGGTTGATTGCTGGTAGGGGAAGAGAGGAAGGGTGACATATGTTAAGGAGACGTAATGGAAATAATTGATGAGGTGGGTAAATTATTATGTTAAATGACTAACCTCTTGTGCTGGAGGGTAGAAAGGAATACTGAGCGTGGGGTGACCAATGTTAGAAGGTACCTGTAAAGCTGAAGGTAATGGATAAATATGCTTAGTGGATAGTATGGAGGAGAGCATAGCGTTGGTAGAGAGTGTGGAGAGCGACTTACTCGGTATCCTGTCTGTCCCGGCCGGCAGCAGCTGAGAGAATGATCGCTGCCGGTGGCGGGCGGGGGTATATATAGTAGTGGGGGAAAGACGCGCATGCGCATTTCGTGAGAGTCCTCACAGCGATCTGCGCATGCGTGGATAGCGGAGATTGTTACGGCTGGGTCACGATGAGGGGAGACTAAGAAGATGTATCGGAGTGTTGGTAATTATGTTGGCAGGTGGGGAGAGAGAAAAAGGGGAAGGGGAAGGAATGGATTAAATGTAGGTCTTACTAGGACATGTTAAAAATAGTGGGACTAGGTAGATAAAGGTGGATAAAGGTAAACTTGGATAGGGGGATGGTGATGTGGAATGGTACTGATATAATTAATAGTGTATGTATTGGGCACTGGGGAAGGTGGGCTTATGGGAATATGTTTATAGAAGTCTAAATAAATATATACACAGGTGGATGGGTGTATAGTGAATGATTTATTATATCTTTTCTATTGATTCATTTAGGCTAAATGGGCTCATAGTGTTCAATTTAAATATCCAAAAGTTTTCCCTTTTGATCAACTGCTCAGATCTATTAGGGTGATGTTTCGGAATCTGTTCTATTATGCTGACTCTGGCTTGGGAGAGATCCTTATTATGATGGAACTTAAAGTGCCTGGAAACACTATGTAGTAAATAGCCCGCTTTAGTCTTGCTGCGGTGTGCATTGATTCTCTCCCTGAAGGGTTGAGTTGTATGACCGACATATTGGAGAGAGCAGGGGCATACTAGTAGGTAAATGACATGGTCTGAGGAACAATTGACAAAGGACTGTATCAGAAAAGTCTCGGAAGTGGTGTGGGACGTAAACGTCTGTGCCTTATGTTGCATGATTGGGTACGTAAGGCATCTCTGGCTGTTACATCTGTAGGTACCCTTAAGTGATGGGAACAGGGTGTCCAGTTGATGGTTACAAGACGTGTTTCTTGAAATTGGCCGCAACTTGGTAGGTGCCAGGAGTGTTTTTAGAGTTGGGGCCCGTTTGAATGTGAGCATGGGATTCTTAGATAGAGTCTTTGCCAGATAGGGGTCTTGTTGGAGTATTGGCCAATGTTTTTTTAGGACCGATCTGATTGTCGAGTGATCAGATGAGTAGGTGGTGATGAAGTTGAGGTGTCGGTTTATCTCTGAGTTAGAGTGTTTTCCGGACGGGAGTAGACAGTCTTCCTGGGTGAGGCTATTTGCCCTCTGGTAGGCGTCCTTAATGATTTTAAAGGGGTAGCCTTTCTGCGTGAAACGTTCTTTCAAGATGCCTGATTGTTCCTTGTATGTTGGTTTATGGGTGCAGTTTTTTCGTATCCGTTTGAACTGGCTGTATGGGATATTGTTAAGCAATTTCCTGTGATGGGAGCTAGAATACTCAAGAAAACTATTAACGTCGACGGTTTTGAAGTATGTTTCTGTTGTTAGAATTGTTTCAGTGGAGTCCAACAAGATTAGCAGGTCCAAGTATTCAATGCGGATAGGTGAGATGTTCAGGGTAAGGGTGATACCCCATGGGTTGGTGTTAATAATTCGTAAGAAATCATGGGCTTCTTGCTCTGTGCCGGCCCAGATCAGGAAGAGATCGTCGATGTATCGTTTGAACATCTTGATCTTATTGTTGTATTCTGGATTGCCCGTGATAAAATTTCTCTCGAATTCACCCATAAAGAGGTTTGCATAACTGGGGGCGAATTTCGTCCCCATTGCTGTACCTCTTTTTTGGGAGTATATGGAGGTCTGGAATGTGAAAATGTTGTGGTTTAATATGAAATGGATGCTCTGGAGTATAAAATCGACCTGTTGTGCTGGCATTTTATGGTCTCTCCGTAGAACTTGTAGGATTGCTTGTAAGCCCAAAGAGGGAAGGAGGGGGACTGGAGGAGGTGTTAGTGGAGAGGTCTGTCTGATTTTGGGTGGAGTTGGGTATGGTCTTTTGAATATGTGTAATCGAGGATTTTGGGGTAACGGAAGCACCTTTATTGGTCTTAGTTTTGGTTGTGTGGGGCATGGGTGGAGAGTGGGTTGAGGGTTGGTTAGGCCTGGGTTTCCTAAAATTTTGGTTATGAAAAGTTTTAGCTCTTTTGTGTGAGTAGTTTTGGCCTCTCTCTGGTGGTGGTACTTGTACATCTAGGAGGGCTGGTATGGGTGGCCCTTTGGGTTTCACTGCCTGGGGTTTTGTTGCTTTTTTTGTCCTAGGGGTAGATTTGACCTGGGTAAGTGGAGATTCTAGTTTGTCAGTGTCAGGGTGCCAGAACCTGTGTGTTTTGTTCTTGTATTCGGCTCTGTCTCTTTGAAGTTTGTGTGCTTTCTTAGAAATGAGGTCCATTTCGATATTCCTCAGTCGTTGGGAAATGGAGTGGTTCAATCTATGGTAATCCGGATGGGTAGAACAAGTCTCGAGTTCAAGACGTGTATCATCTATGGATACAGTGGTTGATTCTATTATTCTCAACCTTTTACCGATGAGTCTAAGTACTCAAAATCTATGATGTATTAAATGTTGTTCATTGAAAATTTACATCTGTTTGTAGATCAATTGCTATTTATCTGCACCACTAAGATCCACACTAAAGTGCTACACGACGAGCAGCGCGACCAATGTACTGGTTTTAAAATCCAATAACCTTCCTATGTGCATCAGGTTCTACCACCTGACAACCAGAGGACGCAGCAGCTTTTCCATTACACCCTGTTCTGTTACATACCTTTCTACATACACCAGCAGTCACACCCTCTGTATCCCTACCGCCACCCGGGATACAGCCCCATATATATGGAGCGCGGTATCACCCTCTAAAAATCTTAGCCCTACTGGTTAAATTCATTTAACCTGAATTTTAGATAGGTACCAAGCAACTTGGCCACCTTTCTAGAACGATACCTAGCAGCACCATGGAATACTACAACGACAGGTGGCTACACAGAGAATCCCTGATACGTAAACTTCCACCCTTAAAGACCATTGCACGAATAACCCCACTTACAGTGAAACCCAAACCCAAACAATGACACGCCAATTTCTCCTCTTAGAAAACCTACTCAAAACCGAAATACGGCACACAGTAGATGTAGCCTTTCTCAACATATACCTATCCAAAAACATAGCTCCGAGGGGTCTACGAATGCCTTTCCAGTCCTCCTTTCCTGATGACTTGGCTTACACCAAAGAATGGGAATCCTATTTGGACGACTGCTCCAAAGGCATGTTACTTAGACTTATCGGTAAAAGGTCGAAAATAATAGAATCAACCACTGTATCCATAGATGATACACGTCTTGAACTCGAGACTTGTTCTACCCATCCGGATTACCATAGATTGAACCACTCCATTTCCCAATGACTGAGGAATGGACCTCATTTCTAAGAAAGCACACAAACTTCAAAGAGACAGAGCCGAATACAAGAACAAAACACACAGGTTCTGGCACCCTGACACTGACGAACTAGAATCTCCACTTACCCAGGTCAAATCTACCCCTAGGACAAAAAAAGCAACAAAACCCCAGGCAGTGAAACCCAAAGGGCCACCCATACCAGCCCTCCTAGATGTACAAGTATCACCACCAGAGAGAGGCCAAAACTACTCACACAATAGAGCTAAAACTTTTCATAACCAAAATTTTAGGAAATCCAGGCCTAACCAACCCTCAACCCACTCTCCACCCATGCCCCACACAACCAAAACTAAGACCAATAAAGGTGCTTCCGTTACCCCAAAATCCTCGATTACACATATTCAAAAGACCATACCCAACTCCACCCAAAATCAGACAGACCTCTCCACTAACACCTCCTCCAGTCCCCCTCCTTCCCTCTCTAACCTAACCTAACCATCCACCCAGAACCCTCGCCCGAGTTAGTGACATCCCAAAACACAGCCCAAGCCCTCCAACAGCAAAACCTGGAATTCTACAATCTTAATCTCAACCAAGACCTTTCCAGCAGTCTACTACCCTCTTTTTTAGACCTTCCCCCTGCCCCAAAGGAACCACCTCTGATTCCATCAACAGATGCCCTCGTCCCCCGACTAGAGAGCCCCAAAGCCACATACTCAATATTCAACCAACCACTTACTGCCTTAAAAAGAAAAGAAAGACCAGGGGAAAGAGAGGAAGAAGAAGAAACACCCTCAACAAAGAAAAAAAACAACCAATCAGTGATACCAAAAAATCAGTAAAAATCTTCAACCTCTCGGATTACCCACTAACGACCGATGAACAGAGCGTATTGAGTAAAGGCCTCTCTTTCTGCCCCTCAAATAGATCTAAAGAGTTAGATCTTTTCGCTGACCTTAATAACTTCATAAGGGAAGTTACCCTTAAACGACATTTCACCATGAAAGAAATTAAAAGCCAATTGGACACGGCTTCCTCAATCGAACCCACTCAAGGAACCGAACTAACCGAACAAACCGAACAAACCTCAAGCTTTATCCACACACACCTCAAGCCAAAATCCAATTACAACCCAACCCAAAGTCGAGGTCCTTTTATCGACACTTTTTACGCACTTGTCTCCTCCGATCTAAGAACCATTAAGAGACCGCACAAATAAATATCCAACCTGAACAAAAAAGAAAGAGAAGCCCTTAAGAATCTTATGAATAACTCACAAATCATTATCAAACCCGCAGACAAGGGGGGAGGCACAGTCCTACTTAATAGGGAAGACTACATCCAAGAGTCCCTAAAAATCCTATCGGACACGGAGTACTACACGCTCCTTAGTGAAGACCCTAAACAAGACAACATGGCTAAACTCACTGATCCACTCAATGGTGCCCACCAATCGGGCATTATAAACAAAAAGGAACACCAATATCTCCCTCCCAGAAACCCGAGGACAGCAGTCTTTTACTACTTACCAAAGATCCACAAAAACTCTACCCATCCACCGGGACGTCCAATAATCTCAGGTGTAAACTCCCTGACTTCTAATCTCTCAAAATATGTTGACTTTGACTATGTCAAACTCTTACCAACCTACCTAAGAGATTCAACAGAACTCATTTTACAACTCAAAGGTTTCAAATGGGAACCTTCATTTAACATGGTAACAATGGACGTTACCTCTCTATATACCAATATTTCCCATACTCTGGGCTTACAAGCAATCCTACAAGTTCTACGGAGAGACCATAAAATGCCAGCACAACAGGTCGATTTTATACTCCAGAGCATCCATTTCATATTAAACCACAACATTTTCACATTCTAGACCTCCATATACTCCCAAAAAAGAGGTACAGCAATGGGGACAAAATTCGCCCCCAGTCATGCAAACCTCTTTATGGGTGAATTCGAGAGAAATTTTATCACGGGCAATCCAGAATACAACAATAAGATCAAGATGTTCAAACGATACATCGACGATCTCTTCCTGATCTGGGCCGGCACAGAGCAAGAAGCCCATGATTTCTTACGAATTATTAACACCAACCCATGGGGTATCACCCTTACCCTGAACATCTCACCTATCCGCATTGAATACTTGGACCTGCTAATCTCGTTGGACCCCACTGAAACAATTCTAACAACAGAAACATACTTCAAAACCGTCGACGTTAATAGTTTTCTTGAGTATTCTAGCTCCCATCACAGGAAATTGCTTAACAATATCCCATACAGCCAGTTCAAACGGATACGAAAAAACTGCACCCATAAACCAACATACAAGGAACAATCAGGCATCTTGAAAGAACGTTTCACGCAGAAAGGCTACCACCTTAAAATCATTAAGGACGCCTACCAGAGGGCAAATAGCCTCACCCAGGAAGACTGTCTACTCCCGTCCGGAAAACACTCTAACTCAGAGATAAACCGACACCTCAACTTCATCACCACCTACTCATCTGATCACTCGACAATCAGATCGGTCCTAAAAAAACATTGGCCAATACTCCAACAAGACCCCTATCTGGCAAAGACTCTATCTAAGAATCCCATGCTCACATTCAAACGGGCCCCAACTCTAAAAACACTCCTGGCACCTACCAAGTTGCGGCCAATTTCAAGAAACACGTCTTGTAACCATCAACTGGACACCCTGTTCCCATCACTTAAGGGTACCTACAGATGTAACAGCCAGAGATGCCTTACGTACCCAATCATGCAACATAAGGCACAGACGTTTACGTCCCACACCACTTCCAAGACTTTTCTGATACAGTCCTTTGTCAATTGTTCCTCAGACCATGTCATTTACCTACTAGTATGCCCCTGCTCTCTCCAATATGTCGGTCGTACAACTCAACCCTTCAGGGAGAGAATCAATGCACACCGCAGCAAGACTAAAACGGGCTATTTACTACATAGTGTTTCCAGGCACTTTAAGTTCCATCATAATAAGGATCTCTCCCAAGCCAGAGTCAGCATAATAGAACAGATTCCGAAACATCACCCTAATAGATCTGAGCAGTTGATCAAAAGGGAAAACTTTTGGATATTTAAATTGAACACTATGAGCCCATTTAGCCTAAATGAATCAATAGAAAAGATATAATAAATCATTCACTATACACCCATCCACCTGTGTATATATTTATTTAGACTTCTATAAACATATTCCCATAAGCCCACCTTCCCCAGTGCCCAATACATACACTATTAATTATATCAGTACCATTCCACATCACCATTCCCCTATCCAAGTTTACCTTTATCCACCTTTATCTACCTAGTCCCACTATTTTTAACATGTCCTAGTAAGACCTACATTTAATCCATTCCTTCCCCTTCCCCTTTTTCTCTCTCCCCACCTGCCGACATAATTACCAACACTCCGATACATCTTCTTAGTCTCCCCTCATCGTGACCCAGCCGTAACAATCTCCGCTATCCACGCATGCGCAGATCGCTGTGAGGACTCTCACGAAATGTGCATGCTTGCCTTTCCCCCACTACTTTATATACCCCCGCCCGCCACCGGCAGCGATCATTCTCTCAGCTGCTGCCGGCCGGGACAGACAGGATACCGAGTAAGTCGCTCTCCACACTCTCTACCAATGCTATGCTCTCCTCCATACTATCCACTAAGCATATTTATCCATTACCTTCAGCTTTACAGGTACCTTCTAACATTGGTCACCCCACGCTCAGTATTCCTTTCTACCCTCCAGCACAAGAGATTAGTCATTTAACATAATAATTTACCCACCTCATCAATTATTTCCATTACGTCTCCTTAACATATGTCACCCTTCCTCTCTTCCCCTACCAGCAATCAACCCAATCTCAGAGTACAGAGAGGTCAGTTCTATGTATATATACACACTTTATTTATACACTTTATTGGTCTATATATATATATACATATATATTTTATACTATTTTTAAAAATTTTTAAAACTTCTTCCTCAAAACTTCTATACCTATTGGCATAAACTCTTTGTATTAATTGTATTTATTGATTGATTGATTAATCTTGAGTGTCTATGTATAAATCATGAATCTCTTTATTTCTTTATCCTTGTGTTTTAACTACACCTATATGTTACTGGTCATATGTATACTTATTGCCGATATGATTTAGACTTTATCTTCCGTTTTAGTAGTATTTATTACCAATACTTCTACATAGTCACATGTATTAATATCATCATAACAGTAACGACTCTAGTTATGATTCATCACCTTTACATGTTACAGAATTATCGGGACCTGAAGAAGGGGCCAATCCCGCCCCGAAACGCGTTGTCCATTCTTACTATTTATACCATTCAAGCCTTTTATTGTTACTTTGTACTCAAAATCTATGATGTATTAAATGTTGTTCATTGAAAATTTACATCTGTTTGTAGATCAATTGCTATTTATCTGCACCACTAAGGTCCACACTAAAGTGCTACACGACGAGCAGCGCGACCAATGTACTGATTTTAAAATCCAATAACCTTCCTAGGAAACAGCAGGGGCAGCATGCATGGATGTCTCTGAGGCTGCTTAATCGTACCATTATGCCAAAATTATGGGCAACAGCATGGCCATGACAGAGTGACCGAATGAGGCTAGATAGCATCTAAAACACCCAATAATTGACCCTGACACTATAGGGGACGGCATGCAGAGGCAGGCTAGAGAGTGTCATGGCGACATACCCTAAATGGACTCAGGCTTCAAACCAATGGGTGGCAGAGAGGAACCAAAGGAGGTGAGCAAGAAGCGCTGAAATGATTTCCTATGTCAACAAAAGGTTGACGGTATATTTAGTCGATAACACAGCATGGTGGCGACATAGTGACCAAGTTCCATAACGTATCTGGTGAAACACCCGAAAAATGAGCCTGACACAGCTCGTTTGATAAGGGGACGACATGTGGAGGCAGCCATGGAGACGACTTCTATGATTAAGAGCGACAGTATGGGGCATCCATATTGCGCTGCTATGATTGCAACTTCAGGTCTCCAGCATGGCGGCAACAGATGGGCCGAGTTCCACTATGTATCTGGTGAAACATCTGAAAATTCTGCCTGACACAGCTTGTTTGATAAGGGGATGATGTGCTGCATATCCTCTCGTGCTCCAGCGTTTGGGGTATAGAGAGTTGAAAGTTGCGCATGGAGACATTGGTGGACGCTGTGGAGCATCGTGGAGGCAAAATGGACAGGAAACAGCAGGGGCAGCATGCATGCTGCCTAATCTTGGGATTGAGCTGGTGGTCCACTGCCAGTCGAGCTTTCGCCTGTCCAAGCACCTGTCTCTCGGCTCCTCCCCACCCAAAATGAACCTGGGGGCCAGAAGCGTTTACTTTGAAAAAATTATAATTTTCAAAGCAGGCGGGGTCGTTTGAATATTTCACCTAGGAATAATGGAATAGCATAGTGGTTCTATTTTTAATAGTTTTTTCGGAAATAGTTCCATGATTAAGAGCGACAGTATGGGGCATCCATATTGCGCTGCTATGATTGCAACTTCAGGTCTCCAGCATGGCGGCGACAGATGGGCCGAGTTCCACTATGTATCTGGTGAAACACCTGAAAATTGTGCCTGACACAGCTCGTTTGATAAGGGGACGATGTATGGAGGCAGTGAACTAGTAGTAGATTAAAGGTGCTGCAGTTAAAACGATGTTAGTTGGATCTTGGGATGGAGCTGGCGCCCGCTGCCAGGCGAGCTTTCGCCTACCCAAGCCCCTGTCTCTCGGCTACTCCCCAAACAGCACTTCTAAGAACCTTTTGTATAAGATCAAGTGTAGTAGCGTTCTTATAAGTTTGGGTTATGGCGGGTGAGGGGAATGTAAACAGATGTGCAAGAAGCGCTAAAATAATATCGGTAAATGATAAAAGTTTGCCAGTATATTTTGTGGATAACACAGCAGGGTGGCGACCAAGTTAACAAGTTTGATGTGGAAGCCATGAAAACAACCCAAAATTCTGCCTGACACAGCTCGTTTGCTAAGGGGACAATGTATGGAGGCAGCTATATGGACGACTTTTGGAGGCAGCTATGGAGATGACGTGTGGAGGTAGCAATGGAGACAACGTGTGGAGGCAGATAAAAAGATGATGCGTGGAGGCTGCTATGGAGACAATTTAATTTGGATAGTGCCTGTATGTGGCAGTCCAAAAAAGTTTTCAAACCAGAGGAGCAGGTAGGTGGTCCTCCAGAAAAATTAAATACATAGAGTACTATAGCTAGAGCCAGTTGGCCCTGGCAAAAAATAGCCAGTTTCCTCTGCTTTAGTGTACAAAGAGGAGGAAAAGGAGGAAAATGAGGAAGAGGAGTGCATAAATTATTCAGGTTGAGCTTCCTTCACCTGGTGGAGAATGGAAATCCTGAGAAATCCAGGCTTTATTCATCTTGATAAGCGTCAGCCTGTCAGCGCTGGCAGTCGACAGGCGTGTACACTTATCGGTGATGATGCCACCAGCTGCACTGAAAACCCGCTCGAACAACACGCTAGTGGCAGGGCAGGCAAGAACCTCCAAGGCGTACATTCGTGCCACATGTCCAGCTTTGAAACCCCGTAGTTGTAGGGAGCTGTGTGATCATTTAGGACGATGGTATGGTCAGCTACGTACTCCCTCACCATCTTTCTGTAAAGATCAGCCCTACTCTGCCGAGACTGGGGACAGGCGACAGTGTCT
Source organism: Engystomops pustulosus (assembly GCF_040894005.1). Lineage (NCBI taxonomy): Eukaryota > Metazoa > Chordata > Amphibia > Anura > Leptodactylidae > Engystomops > Engystomops pustulosus. The sequence continues at coordinate 167,280,597 of NC_092411.1, read as the reverse complement.
TGCTGGGGTGACATAAAACTGGCAAAGGCCTTGTAAAGCGTACCCCTGCATGTGCTGGACAAGCTGCCTGCTCGCCTACTCTCCCTCGCTACTTGTCCCGCAGAAGTACGCCCTCTGCCGCTAGCGTTGTCAGAAGGGAAATACTGTTTCAGCTTGTGCACCAGGGCCTGCTGGTATTCATGCATTCTCACACTCCTTTCCTCTCCAGGGATGAGAGTGGAAAGATTTTGCTTGTACCGTGGGTCCAGGAGAGTGAATACCCAGTAATCGGTGCTGGAATAAATTCTTTGAACGCGAGGGTCACGGGATAGGCAGCCTAGCATGAAATCTGCCATATGCGCCAGAGTACCAACGCGCAAGAATTCACTCCCCTCACTGGCCTGACTCTCCATTTCCTCCTCCTCCAACTCCTCTTCTTCTGCCCATACACGTTGAACAGTTAAGGACTGAACAATGGTCCCCTCTTCTGTCTCGCCAACATTCTCCTCCCCTTCCTCCTCATCCTCCTCCGATATGCGCTGAGAAACAGACCTGAGGGTGGTGAGGCTGATAATGGCGGCATCGCCACTGACCATCTGTGTTGACTCCTCAAAGTTACTCGGCACCTGACAGATATCAGACATCCACGTCCACTCCTCATTGTAGACTTGAGGAAGCTGACTGACCTGACTACCAGTTCTGGTGGATGTTGACATCTGGCAGTCTACAATCGCTCTGCGCTGCTGGTAAACTCTGGATAACATGGTTAATGTTGAATTCCACCTTGTGGTCAGGTCGCACAACAGTCGGTGAGCGGGCAGTAGGAGGCGGCGCTGCGCTGCCCTGAGAGTGGCAGCATCTGTGCTGGACTTCCTGAAATGCGCACAGATGCGGCGCACCTTCGTGAGCAAATCAGACAGATTGGGGTATGTCTTGAGGAACTGCTGAACTATGAGATTTAACACATGGGCCAGGCATGGCACATGTGTCAGTCTGCCGAGTTGCAGAGCTGCCCCCAGGTTACGGCCGTTGTCACACACAGCCATTCCTGGCTTCAGGTTCAGCGGTGCCAGCCACAGATCAGTCTGCGCCGTGATGCCCTGTAATAGCTCTTGGGCGGTGTGCCTTTTATCGCCTAGGCTCAGCAGTTTAAGCACCGCCTGCTGTCGCTTAGCGACGGCACTGCTGCTGTGTCTAGAGCTACCGACTGATGGCGCCATGCCATCCTAATTTGGAGGAGGAGGTGGAGGAGGAGGTGAAGGAGGGGTGGGAGGAGGAGGAGGCATAGTAGGCCTGAGAGACCTGGACCGAGGTAGGTCCCCCAATCCTCGGCGTCGGCAGTATATGACCAGCCGCAGGGTCAGACTCGGTCCCAGCCTCCACCAAGTTAACCCAATGTGCCGTCAGCGATATATAGTGGCCCTGCCCGGCAGCGCTCGTCCACGTGTCCGTGGCGTTGGTCAGGGCAAGGATGATGTTGTCTGACACGTGCTGGTGAAGGGCTGGGACGGCACATCGGGAAAAGTAGTGGCGGTTGGGGACTGAATACCGAGGGGCGGCCGCCGCCATGAGGTTGCGAAAGGCCTCGGTCTCTACCAGCCTATAGGGCAGCATCTCCAGGCTAAGTAATCTGGAGATGTGGACGTTGAGGGCTTGGGCGTGTGTGTGGGTTGCACTATACTTCCTTTTGCGCTCCAGCGTCTGGGGTATGGAGAGCTGAACACTGGTGGATGCTGTGGAGGATCGTGGAGGCGAAGATGGGGTTTTCGCACGGGAGGTGTTTGGCCCGGGGTCCTGGGCAGGGGGCTGAATAGCAGATGACACAGGGGAAGGAGCAGTGGTGTGCCCGGCCGGAGGTGAACGGGCTTGGTGCCATTGAGTGGGGTGTTTACTATTCATATGCCTGCGCATACTGGTGGTAGTTAAGCTAGTAGTGGTGGAACCCCTGCTGATCCTGGTGTGGCACAGGTTGCACACCACAGTCCGTCGGTCATCCGGTGTTTCTTTAAAGAACCTCCAGACTTCTGAAAATCTAGCCCTCGCCACGGGAGCTTGACTATGTGAAACATTTGGCGCTGATGCACCAGCTCTGGCCCTGCCTCTCCGTCTGGCCCCACCACTGCCTCTTCCAACCTGTTCTGGTATAGGACTCGCCTCCTTCTCAGAAACACTGTTTTCACCCGGCCTATCAACCCAGCTTGGGTCTGTCACCTCATCATCCTCCGATCCCTCAGTCTGCTTCCCCCTCGGACTTCCTGCCCTGACAACAACTTCACCACTGTCTGACAACTGTGTCTCCTCATCGTCCGACACCTCTTTACACACTTCTTCCACTACGTCAATAATGTCATCATCACGCACAGACCCTCAGCAGCAACCAGACAAGTGGTTTGTGACTCTGGGAAGGGTCCAGAAAATAGTTCCTCAGAGTATGCCGGTTCAAATGCCAAATTTTCCTAGGAGGGGGCAGACTGGGGGGGAAGGAGGCTGAAATGGCTAGAAGCATTGTCCGCAATCCACAACATCACCTGTTCGCACTGTTCTGGCCTCAACAGTGCTCTACCACGAGTCCCAGTAACTTGAGACATGAACCTAGGGAGTGTAGCTCTGCTGCGTTCCCCTGCTCCCTCATCAGCAGGTGGTGTCTCACCCCGCCAAGGACCACGGCCTCTGACCCCTGCAGTAGTTGGATGCCCATGTCCTCGTCCTCTACCCCTAGCCCTCGGGTTAAACATTTTCAAAATTAAAGTGTAAACTGTAAATTTTTTTTGTTTTTTGTGTTTTTTTTTTTTTTTAAACAAAACGATGCTATCCTATTGCTATGGCTAGTTTCTAACCTACACTGACAGCACACAACTGGATTTTGTGCTGTGCCTGATGATTTTGAGTTATAAAAAAAAATAAATCAGCAGACTGTGCCTAATTCAAATCAAACCCCTAATACATTGTCCCACTTCGGTGTTTGAGGTGGATATGTGTGTCACTAAGAGCTAAACACAACGGTCGCAAGTCTCGCTGCAAATTCCTCACAATTACTGCACTACCAGTGCCAGCAAGCCCAGCCACAAGCAAACAAAAAAAAAATAAAATTTAACGCTATTGTAGCCCTAACAAGGGCTGTTTGGTTCTTGTAGACTGACTCCTGCCTAACAGTAAGCTAATATAACACCCTAACGCTATCCCTGCAGCAGCAGCAACTCTCTTCCTAACGGCATCCAGACAGAGAATGATCCGAGCAGCGTGGGCAGGGGCTAGTCTATTCTAGGGTCACCTGATCAGGCCAGCCAACCACTGCTATCGACGTGTAAGGGTACCACGTCATGCTGGGTGGAGTGCAGAGTCTCCTGGCTTGTGATTGGCTCTGTTTCTGGCCGCCAAAAATCAAAACGGCGGGAGATGCCATTTTCTCGAGCTGGCAAAATACTCGTCCGAGCAACGAGCAGTTTCGAGTATGCTAATGCTCGAACGAGCATCAAGCTCGGACGAGTGTGTTCGCTCATCTCTAGTATTTACATTATGTGAGTACATCAATTGTAAATCGAAAAATGTAGTGTACATTTGATTTGTCCTTGCCAGAAGATATATGTTGGCCAGACGACACAGGAGTTGAGGAAGAGGATTCAACGGCACCTCTCTAGTATTACTAATGCCCGCTCACACTTCAGCCAGGGCAAGATACTCTCGATGGTGGCGACCCACTTCCGACGGGAACATGCAGGTAAGACCCGGGGCATCAAGGTGGTGGGTCTGGACTTAGTTCGATCCACCATCAGAGGTGGCAACTCCACTCCGGAATTGCTTAGGGGGGGAGGCTCGTTGGATTTATAATTTGAGGAGCCTGGCCCCTCGGGCAATTAACGAGGACCTCCTATTCTCAGGTAAGCAGAAGTAATGGCTGTGTACGTTTTGGGTTCACTTGGACTCTCCAAGTTGGTGAGGTATATCTACCTTTTATATTATCTTCTAATAACATTTCTTATATATTTATTTTTTCACTCGCGGGACATCTTATCCCCTTGTAGTCTTGGGACCCTTCTGGTCCCCTTATACACTCCCCTCTTTTTTGTTTTCACTTTGCACACTAGTATCGTGACCCTTTTTGGCCTCCATACACCGGTATATATATATCACTATTTTTTCCCCTTTTTTTTCTCAGCATATTATTCATGGTTTACTTACTTACTTACCCAGTTTACATTGTCCTTCTTTAGCCAATAATTTTGTTGTAGTACCTCTCTAGTTCCCTGCGATCTCTACGGTTTGGACTGATACAGAGCCCTGTGTCTTTGGAATGACTCAACATCTTCTCCTGGATGTCTCCATTGAATTTTACACTTTGTTGTTTGCCATGGAACTGGGTTACCTCCCTGTCACATCTTGTTCCCGTATGACCATTGAAGTTCCCATGGTGGTCTTGAGTTGGATGTGACTCTTCTTTGGATTTTTGATATACCTCTATGGGTCTAATCTTCAATAATTACGTTGGCTGTCCTTTGCCCTCTGGCCCCCATGGGACCCCACACTACAAACTTGGCAAACGTCTTCATCCAATAATTTTGTTGCAGACTTTTCCAGTTCCCTGCTATCTTCACTGTTTTCGACTGATGCAGAGCCCTGTTCCTATGGATCCCCTCAAATGACATAAGATATGACATAAGATCTTCTCCTGGATGGTTCCATTGAATGTTTACACTCTGTTGTTTGCCATAGAACTGGGTTACCTCCCAGACACATTTTGTCCTTGCATGAACATATACGTCCCCAATGTGGTCTTGAGTTGGATGTGACCCTTCCTCGGACTTTTTGATATACCCTCATGGGTCTCACTATCAAGAACCACGTTGGTTGTCCTCTTGCCTTCTGGACCCCGCGGGACTCCATGCTACAAACTTGGCCTTTGGACTTTACTGATTTGTATTGTTATATGTAGATGTAGATTGAGACGTACATACATTTAATAATTACCTTAAACCTATGTGCATGTTTCTCCTTTGATCAACCTGACGCATTCATTTTCTTTTCTTTTGTGCTTTAAATAATTCCTTTAGTTAATTTATATCATTGATCAGGTTACATTCATAGATGGTATTTCAAGTATCTTTCTGTGTACAGAGTCTCTTCCCATCTTTCATTCTTGATCTTTGCACTTATTATGATAGTTTTGAAACATAATTACCTGAGGGCCCATTTGGGTATCTAATCATGTAGCCCTATTTTTATATCCTTTCAGGTGTTTATTTCTATGCTTGGAGCACCTATATTGGCACCGCGCATGCACCAGCCGTCATCAACTCTGTTCTGCACATGCGCTAAGCGTCTCTAATCACGCAAGACTAGACACGATCTCGTACTGTCACTTTACGCTCACAGGTGCTTGGCATCTGGTGAGTGCAGCGGATTGGAGCTGGGTGTCCGCCCCGTGACTTTAAAGGTAGGCTTCTGAGGCTGGGAGGCACTACTCCTGAGGAAGTTGCATGGCTGCGACGTAACGCATGGGGGGGCCTCCGGCCACTCGTCTTCTTTACCATTTCTCCCATGGTTCACTTTATACTTTCTAACTTACTTGTATAATGCTGGCTCTTTGACCTCTATATGGGTAGACTCCTTTCTGACTGACACTCATGTTTGACCACTTATTTACATTGTCACTAAGGAGTCCCTTACAGTTTTGTCATATGGTGGATATGTGTGCCAGGATTACACTGTATTGCCACTAACATTGATTACTACTGAACTGTTAGTGTGGGGGTTTTTTCTTTATTTTCTGTTGACCTGTGGTCGTGTGTGGATCGGTGGGATTGGCTCCGATCCACATGTTGTTTGTTGATGTGTATTCGTTACACTTTTTAAATGTTTTTATGAATTGTGATGCATGGCCTCTTTTGTGTGTGTTTTTCATATATTGAAATAAAATATTTTTTCATTCCTTAGCTTTTACACACCGGCTTGTTCTCCATTTTGATCATATGTTTTATATGGTGTGTTGGCCCTATGAGATATTATATAATATATCTTCACAAAATTTTCACTTTTTTTGTATACAATATCCTGCATGTGGCGCTTCCCCGCTCAAGTCAGCTGGAGATCACCATCTTCTTCCTGGTGCATGTAAGTACATTATCTTGCGACACAAGACAAAAAATTGAATCCCGCACTCAGCCCGAATCAGTCGGATCGTCCGACGGCACAAAACACGATTTCTGTTGCATGAAAGCCACATCCAATCGCGTGCGCCACAATTTCAGCGCAAACCACTGTTAAATACCTGTCAAAGCCTGGCAAATCCTGAAAACCGCAAACAGTCCGACGAAAGTGTGATCTGAGACCCCTAGTATATTAGCCCCAATCAGCAATCAGTGTTATTACAGCATGGTGAGACGATGGGGGAGAGCAACCACTACTCCTTGGGTTATGTTTTTGACTTGTGTCTTCGTATATAGCCCCATTATGTCACATTGTCACAACATACATGAATGTATTTGTCCCTTTGATAATCCTATGCACTAGACCAGTGATGGCGAACCTTTTAGAGACCAAGTGCCCAAACTACAAACCAAAGTCTACCCTATCATTGCAGAGTGCCAACCCGGCTATTGAGCCTATGATTACCTACAATCCCCCTCTATAAGGGACATATAATACTGCCACATGATGACCATTACCAGTACAACAAGATAAATACCAACATACTGATAATATACAGACCACTAAAGAAAGTCCAACATCAGCAATTATATCACAAAGCAGGAGCAAATACAGCGGGGAATACTACCCCCATCCAGTGAAGAGCACTACCCCCATCCACTGAGGAGCACTACCCCCATCCAGTGAGGAGCACTACCCCCATCCAGTGAGGAGCACTACCCCCATCCACTGAGGAGCACTACCCCCATCCAGTGAGGAGCACTACCCCCATCCAGTGAGGAGCACTACCCCCATCCAGTGAGGAGCACTACCCCCATCCACTGAGGAGCACTACCCCCATCCACTGAGGAGCACTACCCCCATCCACTGAGGAACACTACCCCCATCCACTACCCCCCCCCCCACACTACCCCCATCAAATGTCCCCATATGACAGCCGTCTGTGGCCATATATATATATATATATATATATATATACTGCCCTTGGTATGTCTATCTATCTGGATGTTTGTATATATCTGTCTGTCTTTGTAAGTCAGATTCTAAGTGGAATTTAGCTCTGGATTTTAGGCTATTAAAATAATTTTTTTTATTCTAAAGATCATTGCCGTACTGGAAGGTCAACTAACTCCCTGATCTAAAGATTTCCTTTAAGAAAAAGCTTCCAATGAAGTCTGTCCAGCTACTCTGTCCCTGCTGAATCTACACAACAAGATGCTGCCGCTACCACCACACTTCACTGGAGAATTTCCTCCACATAGGGCAATTGGTATTTACACCGAAAAGTTCATTCTTAGTCTAATGTAATCAGAGCAGCTTCAACCTCATTCCCCGTCGGGATCCAGAGTCTGGGATTGGTGTTATTCTTGGTGAGCGCCATAAATAGAGATGGGCGAATCGATTATAACGAAGTGGTTCAGCATGAATCCAAAGTTTACGGTAATTTGTAGGAACAATTTTTTTTCCCCTTTATGGCAGTGAGCACAATGGGGGTCATTTACTAAGGGCCCGATTCGCGTTTTCCCGATGTGTTACCTGAATATTTCCGATTTGCGCCGATTTTCCCTGAATTGGCCCGGGATTTTGCACGCGATCAGATTGTGGAGCATCAGCGCTGGCATGCACAAGACGGAAATCGGGGGCGTGGCCGAATGAAGACCTGACGGAGGAACTGCCTTAATGAATCCCGGCCGGACCCGACTCCACCGCAGAGAACGCGCCGCTGGATCGCGAATGGACCGGGTAAGTAAATCTGCCCGATAGTGTCACATAGGGCAGAGAACTCTGGAAAGAAGAAAGGAACACCCTTGATCACATGTGCAGACATGTAAACCAATCAGTGACCGGCAGGCTTATGTGATGTCACAAAACAGACGGCCATTTGTAATCCCATCATTTCACACTGCATGTGCTGTCTCTAGCGTCTAGCTGGTTGTACTCAGCAGCTGATGGATGTGTCCCTTTTTGGGGATCTGTATACCTCAAATTTCAATTCATTTTTGTTGCTAAAGTTGATATAAAGAAAACCGTGTCAAACAACAGTTGCTGGAGTGATTTTTTTCTCAAAGTCCAGGGTGTCAGTTTTTGGGGTTATGTATTCCCCAAATTTCAATTCTTTTTTGTTGCCAAAGTAGATATAAATAAATCTGTGTCAAATCCACATAGTTGATGGAGTGATTTTTTTCTCAAAATCCAGGGTGTCAGTTTTTGGGGTTCTGTATTTCCCAAATTTCAATTATTTTTTTGTTGCTAAAGTTGATATCAAGAAATCCATGTCAAACCCACATAGTTGATGGAGTGATTTCTGCTCAAAATCCCAAAATCCAGGGTGTCAGTTTTTGGGGCACTGTATTCCCCAAATTTCAATTCTTTTTTTGTTGCTAAAGTTGATATCAAGAAATCAGTGTCAAATGAATATAGTTGATGGAGTGATTTTTTCTCAAAGTCCAGGGTGTCTGCCTCAGCCACTATTCTAATGCTACCACACTTCTGCTGCCAGTTGCTCCATCTGCCTCCCGCCATCTTTACCAGAGACTGGAATTGTCACCCACCTCCACATTGTGCCACTCCTGCTGCTGCTGCTACACCTCCATACTCTGTCATGGTGCCACCACCGGAATTTGTCATTGTGCCACTCTCTGGCCTCATGCTGCTGCTACTGCTGCCGCCCACCTACACACACTGTGATTGTGCCACTCTTTGACCTCATGCTGCTGCCGCCACCTCCACACTCATTCTGCTACACTATGGAATCATCTCATGTCAGTCTACAAAGAGTGCATGATGTTATATGGGATTTTGGCACTCTGCTCAGTACTTTCGAGCTGACACAGACTTTACCTTGTCTGGCTGCGTTCCTGCTTCACTTATTTGGTCAAAATTTGGTGAACTCGGCGAATCGAATTTTTTTAAAATACGCCCATCTCTAGCCACAGTGGGAGACGTGCGGAATAAACTGCCACTAGTAACTGGTGAAGCCCAGGAATCTCTGTATTGCATACAGCCCTACTGGGCAAGGCCATTGAAGAACCACAGACAACTTAGCAGGATCCATCTTTAGCCCCTTCACAAAGATCATATACCAGAGGAAGGGAAGACTCTTCTGGTGAAACTGGCACTTCTCAAGTTTGGCGTAAAAGCGATTGGCTCTTAAATGACTGAGGACTTGCAGCACGTGGGACTGGTGGGACTCGAGGTACGGACCTTGAGTCCCACCAGTCCCACGTGCGACGACACCAGGATATGTTCGAGATAGACCACGATGCAGGTATAAAGCAAGTCTCTGAAAATATTGTTAATAAACTCCTGAAAAGCAGCTGGTGCCTTGCAGAGTACAAATGACATGACCAGGTACTCAAAGTGTCCATCATGAGTATTGAAGGCGGTCTTCCATTCATCACCCATGCGGATCCCAATAAGGTTATATGCCCCACGGAAGTCTAGTATGTCTCCACTTAAACAGTCAAAGAATTCCATGATCTACGGCAAAGGAAATCGGTTCTTCACGGTGATCTTGTTTAGGACACGACAGTGGACGGTGGCCACAAAGAAGAATCCTTCACCGAGAGGACTTACGTATGAACGCCCTCTGTAGATTCTCTTTCACGTAGGCCGACATTGCAGTGGTCTAGGGAACAGACAATGGATACACTTGACCCTGTGGAAGGAATGTGCCCAACAGCAGGTCAATAGGGCAATCGTAAAGATGATGTGGCGATGTGGGAGACCCACCAGAGGCTTGGAGGACTTTTTGTAACCATTACGTAAGCCATGTTACCGTGTGAATATCTTTGTGCTAACAGTAGCTATAGGCATTGTGTGTCTGTATGCTAGTAGTAGCTATAGGCTGTGAGTGTCTGTGCTAGCAGTAGCTATAGACAGTGAGTGTTCAGGTGAACTGTACTGCATCTAGAAGAGTGTGTATCTGGGTGCGGTCCTGGTGTGGGCTTCTCGTAAGCCGTAATTACGAGTGGTGGCAGCTGTGTTAAGCAGCATGGAACAGGTGATTTTCGGGATGCAGACTGGCCCTGTAGAGTGGCCCTGGGATTCGGATCCGTTTGGTTTCCCTGATGTGAGAATTGAGCTGAGTGGGTTTGCCGTGTGCTAGGGGAGTAGGAATTAGCATAAGGATGCCATTTTGTGTGAGTGGGCGGAGCTTAGGGCTAATTTGCGTGGTCTCTTGGCATAAGCGAACCCCCTGTGTGAACTCCGGTGAGTCGGGTTCGTGACAACTACCCAATCTCCTTTCTGGAAAGGAAGCATAGACTTGTTTAAGTACCATTAGGAGAGTCTTTTGGAGGCTCTGAACACAACTGGTAATATTATCACACTGCAATAGTAATGTCTGGGAAAATAAAAGCCTAGCCTTGGTACCGATCCAAATAAAATCTCAAATGGAGACAACTTTGCCTTCTTATTTGGTGTATACCTGACTAAGTATAGGCCAATGGTAAACCCTCAGTCCAAGGGTTTGTCATCTCTTCACTTTCTTTTTGAATTTTTAGTTTAAGTGTACTATTTAGTCTCTCTTTCCACTGTCTTTTGGGTAATTTGCGTGTGAAATGCTTGTGTGATCCCTAGCATTTGCTTGACATTTTGCATTACCTCTCCTGTAAATGTGTACCTCTGTCTGATTCTATTATTTCTGGTAGGTCAAACCTGCAGAAAACTTGAGACATAAATTTCTTTGCGGTAGCTTTTGCAGTGGCTTTGGGCATCGGGAAAGCTTCTGGCCCTCCTGAGAAGACATTAACACACACATGGACATCCACATCCACATCCACACAATGGACATACTCATAAATACCAATTTTCATCAGCTATACTGTATGAAATCAATCTACAGTCATTTAAATGGATATAGGGGTTTCAGTGTGTGTTTTTGTGGGCCCTTCACTACACTACCTGGATTGTGTTGTGCACATGTTAAGCATGCTTGAGTAAATGCAGTTGCAACTGTGGTAAATCCTGGAACAAACCAATGCTTGTCCACTACTGAGCACAAAGCATTTTTAGACAAATGAGTTGGGCCAGGAGCAGCTTGAGTTATCAGAGGATACAAGTACCTTGGCAAACACATCCTTAGTCCTATCTTCCACAGACCTAATTCTTACTGAGCTCCAGGTCTTGACCAGACCCTCTTCTTCTCCACAGTGGTTTGCCGGGTAAGAGCCTGTAAGATACTTGGCTTCCTTGACACCTCTTTAGCTGCTTTATATGCCTTATCATTGCCTTGTGAAGTAAGCTTCATGTGTGCTTATACCTTTAATATGGCAACTTCCTTTGGAAGTAGCGGGGTCTCCATCAGCTGTTTAATGAGGTTCCCATGTTTAACATGGGATCCTGTTGATGTAAGGAAGTCCCTAGCTTTCCAAATCGGCCTGAAATCATGGGCCATTCCAAAAGAATATCTAGAGTCTGTGTATATGTTGCACCGCTTACCTTCTGACCCTCTAAGCGCTTCAATGAGTGCATTCAGCTCCGCCCTGTGCTGACATATGAGGAGGGAGTGGTTTTGCTTCTACTACCTCATGGTGTGTGACCACTGCATACCCAGTATAGAACTGTCCATATTCTCCAATGCTTCTAGATCTATCTACTAAAAGCTCAATATCTGGATTAGCAAGCAGTTCATCAAAAACATGTGAAAAGCTTGATGTCTCTTGTGCCATTATAGATAAGAAATCATGTTCATGCTGTATGTCATAAAGTTTATCATCAGTCAAAGTTTTCAAAAATAGGGTGATTTCATGTTCTCCTTCTACTCCCCCCTTTGAATCCACAACATCAATGGGAATTAGAGTGGCTGGATTCAGAGTCATTCATCTCTTTAAAGTGACATTTGGTGACATAAGTAGGGCACATTGCAATCTTAATTGTCTAGCCATGGACAAGTGTTTTTTGTAGAACTTGACTAAGAATGCTATGCAAATCATGTGGGGTATATATTAAGTGGATAGTCCAGTACTATTTCCGAGGCCTTGTTAAGCAGTTATGAGACTACCGCTACTGCTCGGACAATTGATGGAGCTCCTCTGGCTACAGGATCCAATCTGGCTGATTAGTAAGGTCTGTTCCATTGTCCATGTTTTTGAGCTAGGACCATTGTCGCATGTCCTTTGATCTCTGTACAGTAAAGAAGGAACAGCTTAGAGTAATCTGGGGTACCTAGAGCTGGGGCTGATACAATAGCCAATCTGAGTGAGTAGAAGCAGTCCAATGCTTCCTCTGAAAGTCGGAAAGGCTGTTTGGCTGCATGAAGATGGACGCAGAGCGGATCCAAGGCCTACAATATGACACTAGACCCATAAAGGTACAGTGTTGTTGAATTCTCTTAGGTGGGTTTCGTAATTCAATTGCCATTTCCTTTCATCAGTCAAATTTCCTTTCATCAGCTCCAATGACCCAGAAACACAACTTTCAATTGACAAAATTGTAGTTTGTCCTTTGATGCCTTTCATCCTTTTGTAGCTAGATGTTGTAATAAAGAGATGGTGGCTTCACAGCACACTTCTCTAGGGGCACAAATAAGTAAATCATCCATATACTATAACAGGACTACTTCAGTATGCAGAGGATTCCAATCCTGTAGGACTGGTAGAAGTTTGTGTAGCTCGTATGTGAAAAAATCCTGTTTGGCGCTCGTTACTGGATTTTTCACTTTTTTATTAATTTTGATTAAAAAGCAAGTTAAAAATGAACTATAATTAAAATCACAGTAAAAATGTATTATTACTTTGGAGACGCGTTTCGTACCTGTACCGGGTATGTCATCAGTCCATATTCTAGTGCTTCTTTGTTGGAATTATACAGAGTCTTTTTGGCGCTTAGATGCTATGGTTTCAGCACCCATTTGTGACGATATGCGACATTTTGGTTGTTTTTGTAAAATTTGCACATTAATACAAAAAAGAATATATATAATCTAATCTAATACATTATTCTCCTGTTCTTTTTTAATTAGTATTATAAAGTTTCACTTTGATCGCGGTCTTTGCATATATTTTTTCCAATTGGGAGAGTGTCACTAGAGGGCGTATGTTCGTATTTCTTCATTTTTAGGCTACACTCACACTACAGTATGGGGGATGTATATACGGCCGACGTATATGCGGCCGATATACGTCCCCCATACACTTGTATGGCCTCACGGCCCTGTACGTGCGCCATTACTTCCTATGGAGAGGGGCGGGGATGAGCTGCGCTCACCTCCTCCTCTCCCCGCGCTGCCGTGTGCCCGCCGTACTACGGTGCGGCGGGCTCACGGCAGTGGGAATGTAGCCTTATTCTGGGATCTCGGAAGGCCTGCAGTGATTAGAGAACAGCGTCTTGTCGTCTGGAGGTTTACTGCAAATCGCTGCATTTTTCGTGTATCGGGCTCGGTGAGTATGAAGTTTTTTTTCTTTTTGATAGTATTCCTGCATTAGGATGTTATATGCCCCCATAGGTTAGTGGAGTATAGCTTCCGCCAGTACATTTAGTCCACCCAGATTTTATGTGCCTAATTTATAAATCCAGTAAATTTATCTCTTTTACAGGGATTCAAAACTGTTTTGTGTAGATTTATTTATATGATCAATGGGGATAACTATAATTTTACGATCCAACTGATTATGTTTTAGGACACTATGGGGGTCATTTACGAAGGGCCCGAATCGCGTTTTTCCGTCGGGTTACCCGATTACCGTATTTTCCGGCTTATAAGGCGCACCGGACTATAAGGCGCACCTCTAATAAATGCCAGCTAAGACATCTAGGGTTATATATAAGGCGCACTGGAGTATAAGGCGCAGGATCAAATGCAGTACCTAAAAATGACCAGCAGGTGGCAGACCTGTGCACAGTTCAAGCCAGCTACACTTCCCGGGAAACTTGTCTTCAGCGTGTCAGAAAGCTCCGATCTCCGAGGTATGGCTGCTGGGGGTTAATGCAGGGTGATGCAGCAGGGGTTAAGCGGTCTCCCTCTCCCTCTGCCCCTTCTCCTTCCCTCGTCAGCCAGGGTGTTATTCCTGTGGGGTTCCCTGTGGCTCCTTCTCTTTCCCCTGTTACAGGGCTGTCAGGTATGGGGGATTTCTTACTGATGATGATGATTGCCTCGTGGTCGGCACTATGGCAGCTCCGGTCTCTCTACGGGAGGGCAGGATGGGCACAATGTTAGTTGTGGTGCCAGGGCACAGGAGCTAGGGACCCTGTATACTGTGTGGGAAGGTGCAGGAAATTTCTGGGGTTGGAGCTATTAAACACTGGTAAATGTACAGTACATCTTGTCTGTAGTACATTTCTATATAAGTTCATATATAAGGTGCACCGGGAAAATTGGCGCAAAACTGTAATACTGTATTTTTCGGCCTATGCACCTTTGCACCTTTGATTTCTGAGATAATTAAAGGATTTTTGGTGCGCCTTATAGGATGAAAAATATTTAAATTATACAAAGGAATAGGGATGCCCAAATTATATAACAATTTGTAAATATTTTATTGGAAATTAAAGTACATACATTTAAAAACATTTAAAAAGCACTGATTGTGCAGAAACAAACCAGTAAATCCCGTGCCTAATTCATATTGGCTATAAATATCACAGGACAGGAAAGAAAGTTAATACATTATATAAAGCATTGTAAGTAAATTCTATTTAGATATTAGAAATAAAGTGAACGTAGAGATAAAATATAGTTCGATATAGATGTATTATCAACCAAAGCAGATTGAGAGAGATCCAACAGAGTTCAAGTCGATGAGGTACTTTGGATCCATCATCAAGTATCATTCGGATTTGAAGCCAGGAGCCCAGATTCATCTTGAACATAAGAAATATAAATCCATGGAGACTAAAGACCAGGTAAGTTGTTTTGTTTTTTGTAGGTTTTTGTTTTATTTGAGGACCCCTCTGTGGCGGGTTTCTAACTATGTGACATCCGCGTTCTCACCGTCGCGGGTCACATGATTGGACCCTGTCCCCATATATCACTGGTGTATATGTTATGTAAACCTCTTTTTTTTTTTTTTTTTTTCCCTCACAATGGGATACGACTATATATATAATTTTTGTGAATTTAACACTTTTTCTTCTCACTCTCATTCACACTAGGTATTGCACCGCACTTCTGTATCTGTACTTGGATAACACCTCTTGACCCAATCCCCAGTCACTTCCTCTGACGTTGACCCAAGAAGAATAAACCTACAAAAAACAAAACAACTTACCTGGTCTTTAGTCTCCATGGATTTATATTTCTTATGTTCAAGATGAATCTGGGCTCCTGGCTTCAAATCCGAATGATACTTGCTCTTGCACCTTTGCACTTTATACTGCACACTATTTAACTTTTATTATGCACTGAGGCACTTTATACTATAATACTTACCTATCTATACTCGTTATATACAATTGCCTCATTTAGCACTTGCACACTTCTTTACAAACTGTCACAATATTTGAAATATTTGCCTTATGTTATTGTTAACATTTGTGATATCCGCAGGTATATAATTGCGCACACGCGATGATATGGAGTGAATGAATTATATCATAAGTACGTGAGGAGACCTTTGTGTCCGTCATGCCATCTGGGCATGCGCCATAACCTACATAGACGGTACTTTATCTCTTCCAGTTTGAGTTGTGCACGTGACCTACACACTTCCGGCTTTTGGCACGCATACCGCAATTTTGAGCCGCACGATGTGTTTGGTCCGTGCCGGACGTCCGGGGGCAACAGGACTATATAATGTTCTCTCTTATACACTCTGGCACCCCTGAGGAAGCCTGGCCAACAGGCGAAACGCGTGGGGATCTTTCCAGTTCCCGGTGCCCAGCTCCTGTACTTATGTTATATAGGTAATTATGATCTAACCAACCATACAACTTATCAATTCATACCACACTAGTGGATTTATTATTTACTATTTTTTTACTTCAATTATGTATTGCTGATGATATTTATAGCCAATATGAATTAGGCACGGGATTTACTGGTTTGTTTCTGCACAATCAGTGCTTTTTAAATGTTTTTAAATGTATGTACTTTAATTTCCAATAAAATATTTACAAATTGTTATATAATTTGGGCATCCCTATTCCTTTGTATAATTTAAATACTTTCATTGGATGCTGATAAACTACTACCGTTAGACCCCACTCCACACATCTACTGATAGGCTGAAAAATACAGTATTACCGTTTTGCGCCAATTTTCCCTGAATTGCCCAGGTTTTTGGCGCACACGATCGGATTGTGCCGCATTGGCGTCGGCATGCACGCGACGTAAATCGGGGGTGTGGCCGTAAGAAAAAACAACGGATTCGGAAAAACCGCCGTATTTAAGAAAAAGAAAAGTGTCGCTTGACACACGCTTACCTGCACCCACGAAAGCACACCTGGTGGACACCTTAGTGAATCGCTGGAAGACCCGAATCCTCCACAGAGAACGCGCCGCTGGATCGCGTAAGTAAGTACACAGGACCGGGTAAGTAAATCTGCCCCAATGTCGGGATAATCCGTGGTTGATTTTGTGTTTTATGTTGTGCTTATGCTGATTCATTCTACTGTGTAGCTTCTGCACGGTCCTCTCTACATACTGTTTGCCACAGTTACATTCTAATAAGTAAATAACATAATTGATCTGGCAATTTAAAGTTTGTTTAATATTTTTCCCCTGCAACATTGAACTTGAATTCTTGTGTTACTTTAATCTCTGTGCAGCAGAGGCATTTTTTGTCCCTGCATTTAAAACTCCCTATTTTATTTTTATTATTAGGCTCTTCTTTCTTTCTGTGTCGTTTTAACCGACTGGGGTCAATCAGATTTTTTATAGTCGAGGCTCTTCTGTACGTGATCTTAGGTTTGGTTGAGAGCACTTGTTCCAGATATTGGTCGTTTAACAGAATATGCGTGTTTTTCTATAATTTTTTTTAATGTTTTATGATCTTTCGTGTATGTGGTTAAGCTTAGAGGGATTTGTTTACTGTCAGTTTTTGTTTTGACAATTTTCTTCTCAAGGCATTCTTTTTGTTCCTTTCCTTGATTTTTATGTAGGCATCCCTTACAATTCTTTTGGATAATTTTTCTACCTAAACCTTTAATACTGTAATAACCTGTAATACTTTGGCTTGTTGTGTGTAGTCTTTTCCATCTGTACAATTCCTCCTTACCCTTTGAAATTGACTATACAGGACATTTTTTAACCATTTGTGGTAATGGTTACTAGTATAGTCAAGGTAACTGCTTGCAGCTACGATTTTAAAAAATGTTTTAGTATGTACTTTCTGACCACGGGGGAATATAATCTCCATTCATTTTTATTTAGTTCTGCGTGGAAGTCTTTTAGCCCCTTACCAACATTTGACGTAATAGTACTCCATGGCGGGAGGTACGCTCCCGCAGTTTGCAGTATTATTACGTCAAACTTCCGGCGCCGGCTCCTGAATATATTATAGCCGACACCCACCTCTAACACCCGCAATCAGAGATTTCTCCAATTGCGGGTGTTAACCCCTAACACGCTGCAGTCACGCTGACCACAGCGTGCAATGGGCATATGACAAGAATCTGACACCCTCCCCCCCCCCCCCGGGACTGCCAGTGCCCGGGGCTCCGCGATCATCTTCTGGATGCCGGGTCCCTGCCTTCTGGCAGGTCCCGGCTGTAACACACTGAGCATGCTTGTTACATTACACAGTGTAATATATCTGTATTACACTGTGTAAGGTGAAGAAGAGCTTGAACAAGCGATCAGTGGATCAAGCTAACCTGCGATCAGTGGATCAAGCTAACCTGTAAAAGTAAATAAAAACAGTTAATAACATTAACCCCCTTCCCGACGCGGGTCCCAGTGCATGGAGAGGGCTCGTTCCATAGCATGTTGCAGCAAAGGCTTACCGGTAATACCTGCGATCAATGCTAGCACTGATTGCTGGTGTTTTCACATCAATCGCAATGCTGCCGGCGGCTTCAAAAAGATGGCGGCGCAGGGGAGTGGCGATCCGTTGCCATGACAGCGTTGGGTCTCACGAAGGCCCGAAGCTGTCTCGTTTTAACTCATTCATTACAATGTGCTAATTGCACATTGTAATGAATGAGCAGAAAAATCCCCATATACTGCCATACTGCAGTATATGATAGGATCGATCAGACAACCTAGGGTTAAAGTAGGGAGTCTGAAAAATATTAAAAGTAAAAATAAAAAAAGTTAAAAAAAAAAATTATAATAAAAAAACCTAAAAATTCAAATCACCCCCCTTTCCCTAGAACTGATAAAAATATTAATAAACAGTAAAAATCATAAACACATTAGGTATCGCCGCATCTCAAAATGCCCGATCCATCAAAATATAATAACGGTTTTTCACTGCGTTTAACCCTGTAACGGAAAATAGCGCCCAAAGTCGAAAATGGCACTTTTTTGCCACTTTGAAAAATATTAAAAAATTAATAAAAAGTGCTAAAAAGGCCATACAGTCCTAAAAATTATAGCAATGAAAACACCATCTAAAGTCGCAAAAAATGATACCACTCACAGCTCCGTACACCAAGTATGAAAAGGTTATTGGCGCCAGAAGATGACAAAATCCCCCAAAAAATTTTGTACAGGAGGTTTTAATTTTTTTAAATGTATGAAAACCTTGGCTGGAATCAAAGGGCTTCTAAGAATGATGGTTTACCTTGGCGGATATTTTGTAATAAAATTGTATCATGTATCACTTTGGGCGGTTTGGGCGGAGAGGAGGGGGGGGGTTGGAATGGAAGTTAGGAGGTTTTTTGAGTCCTGCTCTTAGTGGCAGGTCAGAAGGTAGGGGGGGAGGGGGGAGGTGAGAGGTGAGAGTGGGTGGGATGGGAGGGATGGGGGGACAGAGAGACATATCGAGCCAGCTGGGGGGAAAAAATTTCCTTCTTTTTTTTTTTTTTTTTTCTCTTCTTCTCTTTAATCTATGTCTACTCAGGTCTATGTGTGGAATGTCAGGGGCCTGAATGATCGCCGTAAGCGATGTATTGTAAACGATATAGTGGCCCGTCATTTGCCCGGTATTGTTTGTTTAATAGAGACACACCTTACTCCCGACACTACGGCCTGGTTAGATAGAAGGTGGGCATCTTTTGTTTTTCACTCTTGTGGGTCCGCATTCTCCAGGGGAGTATCCGTTCTCATTCATAATAGGGTGGATATTAAAATTTTAGCGGTTAAGACAGATAAAAAGGGGAGGTTCATCTTCTTATTCTGTTCTTTATATAAAATCCTGTGTGTTCTGGCTTTTATATATATTCCGCCCCCCTTTTCAATGGAAGTTCTAAATGAGTTAATCCAGTTTACTAGAGATAGAGAGGACAATCCGGTCCTGGACCTAGGGGATTTTAACGCAGTTCTCGATGGAGATCTGGACAGACGTAGCCTGAGCAATTCTGCCGGGCATAGGGATAGGGGGTCCTCAAGCTTAAGAACTTTCTGCGAGAGTTGGTCATTTAAGGATGTCTGGCGCACTAAATACTTGGATAAACCTGCATTCTCTTGTTTTAGTCGGACTCATTCATCTCTCTCCAGGATTGACTTATGCTTGGCTAATGATGCCTTCCTTGGTTTCATTGCGAGAATGAGGTATGAGTCTATAGCGGTCTCTGACCATGGTGGGATATCCCTCTTATTGAGGTTACAGAAGGGAACATGTTTGGAAAGAGGAAGCTTTTTTAGACTTAACCCTCATTGGCTTGCAATCTTGAATAATGAGGAGAAGATCAATAGACTGATTCAGGAATTCTGGTCTCGTAACTCGGGGAGCGGGGAACCATGGAGGGTGTGGGATTCATTGAAAGCTTATCTGCGTGGTATCTTCTTTTCAGAGATTAACTGGAAGAAAAAGGAATTCAGACAGATGGAGCTTAAACTTAAAAAAGAATTAGACCTTAACCAGAAAACCTGGGCTGCTACCTCTACGGAAGCAGATAGAGATAAGTTTCTAGAGTCCCAACTGGCTTATACCACCTTCATGACAGAGAAATCCCAACATAGAGCTTTTTTTAGGGGATATAGAAACTACGCGGAGGGGGGTAAACCGGGTAAACTTTTGGCTAACTTTCTCAAAAAAAAAGAGAGCAACCAAGGGGTTCATGCTATATTGGACCACACTGGGAAACTGGTCCAAGATCAAAGAGTAATACTGGAGAGCTTTAGGCTCTTTTATGAGGCGCTCTACGCATCTGAAGCAAGGTATATGGATAGTCAGTTAAATGGCTTTCTGGAATCGATCCCTATCCCTAGTTTGTCAGAAGAAGAGAGGCTCCCTCTGAATGACCCTATAGGGGTAGAAGAGATTTTGGAGGCCATTAGGACTTCAACATCAGACTCAGCACCCGGACTAGACGGTTTACCCGCCGCCTTCTATAGAAAGTATCAAAATGTTCTGTCTCCAATATTAGAATCGGTGTTTACAGCAGCATATGTAGAGGGGGCGATACGGGGATCAATGACGGAGGCTGCCATAGTATTGATCCTTAAGAAGGATAAAGATGGAGCTGAGATGGGCTCTTATAGACCAATTTCTCTATTGAATTCCGACATAAAAATTTTATCAAAAATTCTTTCCTCCAGATTAAAAAAGGTAATTTCCGTCATTGTTCACCCGGATCAAAACGGGTTTATCCCGTCAAGGAGTACGGGACATAACCTCCATAGGCTGTTCTCAGATATGCAATTGGGAAGTAGGGGGGACCGCTCCATCCTGTCCTTAGACGCTGTTAAAGCGTTTGACAGGGTGGAGTGGCCTTATTTATGGAAGGTGATGGACAGATTTGGGTTAGGAGGGGACTTCGCTAGGTGGGTTAAGATCATGTATCACTCCCCCATAGCGAGGATGTGTGTTAATGGTTTGCTTTCTGAACCTTTCCAACTATATAGAGGGACTAGGCAGGGATGCCCCCTCTCCCCCCTCCTCTTTGCCCTATTTATTGAGCCGTTGGCTATTTTGATTCGGGAGTCCAACGACATCAAGGGCTGGGGGTGTGGGGGAGAGAGGGACAAGATTTCGCTTTATGCGGACGACATTTTGTTGACGATCCAGAGTTCAGATGACTCTATAAAGGAGGCCATTAAATTGGTGGATGGGTTCGGATTCTTTTCAGGATTAAAGATCAATTGGGGCAAATCAGTCCTCCTACCGTTGGATGGAGTGGGAAGAGTGGAAGACCTCCCTATTTCCCGGCTAGAAAGGGGTGCGTCCTTTAAATACTTAGGTATATGGGTTTCCGGGGATTTTGGGAGGTTTGTGGAATTAAACATAACCCCGCTCATTAATAAGTTAAGAAGGAATATCTCGGGGTGGATAAAAATGCCCTTTTCTAGAGCTGATAGGGTAGCTATCGTCAAAATGATCCTCCTCCCACAGCTCCTTTACCCTCTAGCGGTGTCCCCAATTTGGCTCTCCGGGAAACTGTTCAGAATTCTTGAAGGTTTGGTCAGAGATTTGATCTGGGGGAAAGGGCGGGCCCGGATCGGGTTGCCCTCTCTCTATTGTTCTCTGGAGGATGGGGGGCTCGGGGTTCCCTATTTCTTTGGTTATTTTTTGGCCTCCCAACTTGCTTTTTTAGTTATAAGAAAGAACTGCAGTGCCTATGGTAGGTTAATAGAGCTTAGTGTTGGAAGCAGGGATTCCATTTTCTCTTTGCTAGAAAGTGGGGAATTTAGATTTAATAATTATAAGAATATCCATATGGCGAAGTTATTGGATAGATGTTGGGGAACATATAAAAAGTTAAAGGGTATAAAGGGTATTATGTGGTTTACCCCAATATGGGAGAATTTTCACTTTGATGAATTTAAATCTATTCCAGATAGTGAGCACTGGTTTAACCCCTTAACGACTTGGCCTTTTTTAGTTTTTTCACTTCCATTTTTCACTCACCAACTTCAAAAATCTATAACTTTTTTATTTTTCCACATAAAGAGCTGTGTTATGGCTTATTTTCTGCGTAACAAATTGCACTTCGTAGTGACGGTATTTAATATTCTATGGCGTGTACTGGGAAGCGGGAAAAAAATTCTAAATGCAGTGAAAATAGTGAAAAACCACATTTGTGACGTTTTCTTGTGGGCTTGGATTTTACAGCTTTCACTCTGCGTCCCAAATGACATGTCTACTTTATTCTTTGGGTCGGTACGATCACGTGGATACCAAATTTGTATAGGTTTTATAATGTTTTCATACATTTAAAAAAATTAAAACCTCCTGTACAAAATATTTTTTTTTATTTTGCCATCTTCTGGGGCCAATAACTTTTTCATACTTTGGTGTACGGAGCTGTGGATAGTGTCATTTTTTGCGAATTTTGATGCCGTTTTCATTACTATAATTTTTGGGGCTGTGCGACCTTTTGATCACTTTTTATTAATTTTTTTATATTTTTCAAAATGGCAAAAAAATGCCATTTTCGACTTTGGACGCTATTTTCCGTTACGGGGTTAAACATAGTGAAAAAACATTATCATATTTTGATAGATCGGGCATTTTCGGACGCGGCGATACCTAATGTGTTTATGATTTTTACTGTTTATTTATTTTTATATCAGTTCTATGGAAAGGGGGGTGATTTGAATTTTTAGGTTTTTTTAATATAATTTTTTTTTTTTAAACTTTTTTTTATTTTTACTTTTACTATTTTTCAGACTCCCTAGGGTACTCTAACCCTAGGTAGTCTGATCGATTCTATCATATACTGCCATACTACAGTATGGCAGTATATGTGGATTTTACTCCCCATGCATTACAATGTGCAATTAGCACATTGTAATGCATGGGTAAAAAGGAAGTAGCCTCGGGTGTTCGGAACACCCGAGGTTACCATGGCGACGGATCGCCGCTCCCCGTGACGTCATCGGGGAGCAGCGATCCACAACAAGATGGCGGCGCCCATGCGGCGCCATCTCTTTGAAGCCGCCGGCAGCATTGCCGGCGGCGATCACGGAGAAAACACCCGCGATCGGTGCTAGCACCGATCGCGGGTGTTACCGGTAAGCCTTTGCTGCAATATGCAGCAAAGACTTACCGGCTATGGAGAGGGCTCGGCCCGCGAGCCCTCCCCATGCACCGGGACCCGGCGCGCGTCGGGAAGGGGTTAAGAAGGGGGTTCGATTTTTTTCACAGATTTTGGATGGGTCTCCATTATGTGATTATATGATGTTTGGGAATCGTTTCACAGGGATGGATTCGAGTTTTTTTCGATTCATGCAGTTGCAGCTCGCATTTAATGCGGTGAGGTGTAAAGATAGATTCACCTTATGCACTGATGTAGGAATAGAATTTTTGATTAGCACTAGCCTTAGGAAGAAGGTGACTTCACAGATGTATAAATATGTTATGCACGGGTTTGCGAAAGGGGTGGTTCATCCCTCGAGAAATAAATGGCACATGCAAGTTGGGGAGATATCGGAAGAGCAATGGAAATTGTGTTATAAAGGTATCGGATTGTCCTCTCAGTCTTGGAATCATAAGATAGTTCAATTTAACTTTATTCACCAGTTATATTATACGCCCAGGGGTTTATTCAAAATGAAACTTAGGGCCGATTCTAGATGTCGGAGGTGCCCCCTGGAGAATGCGGACTTTCTTCATGTAGCTTTTGGTTGTCAGAAGTTGAGGGACTATTGGAGTGAGATACTGGACTTTATAAATGGTACTTATAATTTGAGACTTACTTTTTCAGCTCGGGTTCTGCTCCTAGGTCTCATAGACTTGGGGAGAGATGAGTCTAGGAAAAGGCCGATAGTCCACAAACTTCTGTTCCTGGCTAGATTGATTATCGCCAGGAAATGGGGTAGTGTAGTAACCCCGTCTTGCGGAGAATTTATGGCAGAGGTACAAAAATGTAAAAGCTATGAGAAACTTACCGCAGAAAGAGGTGGATTTATAAATAAATGGAAGAAGATCTGGTGTGTGGATATATAAGACAGGGTTTTTTTTTTTTTTTTTTTTTTGTTAATATTATTATTATTTAATTTTTTTTGATTTTTTTTTTTTTTTTTTTTTTCCCTCTCCTTTTTTGATTAGTTCTGGTCTAGATGGTCAGTCTCGAGTCTCCCCATCATCCTCCTGGTAGGGTGGGAGCGGGAGGGAGGGTAGGGGGGGCGGTATGGGTTTCATAAGTTTAGATCGCACTTTAGTACTATGTGCAATATGGTATAACTTATATGGTATTTATTTGTTTGTACATATGTATTTTTGAGGAATGGTATTGTACATGTTTATTAGAATTTTTTCAATAAAAAAGATTTAAAAAATTAAAAAAAAATGTATGAAAACCTTATAAAACCTATACAAATTTGGTATCCCCGTGATCGCTGCGACCCAAAGAATAAAGAAGACCTGTCATTTGCGGCATACAGTGAAAGGTGTAAAATCCAAGCCCACAAGAAAACGCAAATGTGTTTTTTCACCATTTTTTTCCCACTTACCAGTACACGGCATGCAATATTAAATACCGTCACTATGAAGTGCAATTTGTTACGCCGAAAATAAGCCATCACAGAGCGCGTTATGGGGAAAAATAAAAAAAGTTATAGATTTTTGAAGGTGGCGAGTGAAAAATGGAAGTGAAAAAACTAAAAAAAGGCCAAGTCGTTAAGAGGTTAAATAAAAACATTTTTTAATAAAAATAATTAAATAATGTTAAAGTCCCCTAAACACAAACATTCCCTATACACATGTAATAAAGTAAAAAAAAAAAAAAAATTGCCAAAAAAACCCCACATATTTGGTATCAACGCATCCGTAGCAATCCGTACTATAACTCAGAAACATTATTGGGCTCACTTGGTGAACGCCGTAAAAACAAAACACGAAAAACTCGCCAAAAATTAAAATTTTTTATAAAATCTCTTCACAAAAATTTTCTAAAAAGTGATCAAAAAAAGTTACGTGCGCCAAAATGGTACCACTTGAAATGACAACTCAACACGTAAAAAATAAGCTCTAAAGCAGATCTGTCAACCAAAACATATTAAAGTTACGTCTCCGAAAAGATGGCGATGCAAAAAACAAATGAAATTTCCTCTATATTAGTTTTTTTCCAGTTAAATTGTAAAAATAAATGAAAAACTATATAAATGAGGTATCACCGTAATCGTAGTGATCTATAGAAAAAAGATAATATAGTATTTTTAGTGTACGGTGTATGACCCCCAAATAGTATAAAAAGAAAGGAAACCAAAATTGACAATTTTCTTTTCACCCATACATTCAAGAGTTAATAAAATCTCATCAACAAGCTAATGACCCACTAAAATGAAATATTTGTAAAGTGCATCTCATATCGCAAAAAATAAGCCCTTATATGTCCAAATTGCCAAAAAAATAAAGATTGTTTAGCCAATAAAAAGTGACAATGCATAATCTGTTCTGAATGGCGCAGTTCCCTTCAATGGCCTGGCGTGTGCCCATGCAGTAGGTTACCACCACATATGGGGTATTGTTATACGCAGGAGGGATTGGGTATCAAATTTTGTGGAGCGTTTTGGTATTTTATCCACTGAGAATTTTTACATTTTTTGAAAAACACATTAATTTAGCCAAACAAATGCATAGGCTGACACTATGCCTTTAAGTTGACCTCACAGACTGGAATAAGATGGTGGCCGTTATCACCTCTGGTTTGGACAAAGGGATCACCTGCGGATGTTCCCAGATCTCATTAATTTTGGTGTCGTCATAGATGCCCCAGAACAAGTCCAGATTATACTGAAGTTTGAAGCTGATATCAAATATCCTGCTTGAGGGAACATGGATCAGGGCATAGATCTCAGACATATCAAAACCCCTTAAAGTCCTTCAGTAGATCTCTTCCAATGTAGAGTCTGGAGGGAATGTCCTGTTGTGGGCTGGTGTATCTAATCCTCACAGCATTCTTCCTCTGTGGGTTAGAAAGCCTGGCGACATTGGAGAAGAGTCTCCTCTGCTGGGGCTTCTCAGCTGATGGTTTGGTGCTGGGCCTCTCCTCAGACAATTGCGCTGCAGATGCACCTGGTGCAGGTTCTGACTGCTGTGCAGCCTGCTTCCTACTCAATGGAGCTGTGCACAGCTGAGGGTTTGGTACAGAGTTCGCTGCAGTGATAATGGTGTTTCACTCACAGCACTGAGAGAGGTCTCACCAACAAAGTCTGTATAGGGGGAACACTCAAGGTCACACATAGGAGAGCCATTCCCCTCAGTTATAAGAGTCTGCTGGAGTTAACCCTGTATTACCAGGATCACGTGTAGTGTCCATCTTTAGCGACTCCTTCACCCTACAATGAAACACATACAGGGTTTCCCTGCTCCACAATGTTGTACACAGTCTCATAATCAATGTCCTTCTCTCCAATAATGGCCTTCCTCTGTACAGTCTGAGTTCTGGCGCTCTCTGCTTCTCATTGCCCAATTTTCTACTTTAAATACAGGCTTTGTATCTGGATTAATTCTCTCTTTTAATAAGGGTTATCCAAGCGCTCACATTTTATCAACTTTTCTTTTGGGTCAGTCTCATTCTTAATATCATCTCTTAATCTGCTAATTAGCGTCACCATCTTAAATACATCCTTCTTAGAAACACTTGAGCTCAGTCCAGAAACACCACAAACTTCACTTGACTCACCAGCCACCATTACATCTCCTCCATGATCTCCATGCTGCAGGCCCCACTCCATGCTCTTCGCTTTCCCAGGATCCTCAGCCCAGCTACCCTTTCCTCCTCCTCCATTCTTTTTCTTCTATTTTATCCATAACTACTATAATGCCGCCCCTATGTGCAAGAATATAACTACTATAATACTGACCATATGTGCAAAAACATATCTACTATAATACCAACCCCTATGTACAAGAATATAACTACTATAATACTGCCCCTATGTACAAGAATATAACTACTATAATACTGTCCATATGTACAAGAATATAACTACTATAATACCACCCCCTATGTACAAGAATATAACTACTACAATACTGCCCCTATGTAAAGAATATAACTACTATAATACTGTCCATATGTACAAGAATATAACTACTATAATACTGCACCCTAGGTAGGGTAATATAAATATCATGCCATATAAAACCCCCAGCCCAGTATAAAGCCAGACCATCCTGTGTATAGCCAGCAAGCCCCCACTGTATATAGCCAGACAGCCTTCCCCAGTATACAGCCAGCCCCCCCATATACAGCTAGCCCCCTGTATATAGCCAGTCAGTCCCCCATTATACAGCCAGCCCCCCAAGTATACAGCCAGCCCCCCAAGTATATAGTCAAGCAGCCCCCCGTATATAGCCAGCAAGTCCCCCCAGTATACAGACAGCCACCCCCCCAGTATAGCCAGCCCCTCCCAAGTATATAGCCAGCCTGACCCCCCATATATAGCCAGTCCCCCCAGTATATATCCAGCCAGTCCCCCCAGTATACAGCCAGCCCCCACTGTATGTAGCCAGCCATTCCCCTGTATATAGCCAGTCCCCCAGTATACAGCTAGCTAGTCCGGCAGTTACAGTTTCGTGCGCGACGGCTAAAAAATGGGACGTCAGTCGCTTGCCGACGTCATAGTCTGTGCACCCGCAGGCGCGCATAGAGCTTTCACTCCTGGCCGGACTCCATCAGCGAAGCGTCAGAAGGGTTAAATATATTGCTTTTTATTTTTCACTGGCTCCTGTCCCATCAGCTATCGCCGCTGCCCCACCCCACCCACCGCCCATCTGCCCCAACCCCTGGCTATCGCCGGCCTGCTGTGACCACCCCCCCCCAGCCCCACCGTCAATCGCTGGCTCCCCAACACCCGCCACACCCACCGGCTATTGCTGGCCACAACCAGCATACTCCCTGCTGGGAGGGTCGATAGGCAGATATGACTGCATCGGCCCTTCTCTTCCAGGGACCTGGTTGCAGTCGCGATCTTTACACCCCTGGTGAGACGGTTGCCATTTGAAATTTTCAATCTCCATGAAGAGCTGGGCAGAATCCCTCAGGTAGGTTGAATAGGATTTGGCGCAACCTTTCAAAAATATATCTACATATTTAAAAAGATTGCAAGTTACAGAGTTAATCCCAGATATGATGGATTGACCTGGTTGTTGGATTGGGTCTTTGTGGATTTTTGGCATGTGGTAAAAAATGTCCATTCTTTGGTTTTTGGGAATGAGATATTCATGTTCTTTCATATTGAGGATTCCAACAGAATACACTTCTGTAACTAGAGCATTTAGATCCTCTAAGTGTTTTTCTTTATTCATTTTTTCTTCAAATACATCAAACGTCAACATTTCTGGTGCCATATATGAATGCACAATCTAAGACAACCAAGCTCTATTTTCCTGAATACCAAAAAACCATATATAGGATCAATTCAACTCAACATCAACAACAAGTCAATACCATACAGGCAGTCCCCGGGTTACATACAAGATAGGTTCTGTAGGTTTGTTCTTAAGTTGAATTTGTATGTAAGTCGGAACTGTATATTTTATCATTGTAACCCCCAGCCAAATTTTTTTTGTCTCTGTGACAATTGGATTTTAAAAATGTTGTATTGTCATAAGAACCAGGATTAACAATAAAGCTTCATTACAGACACATGTGATAACTGTTACAGCTGATTATTGTAGCCTAAGGCTAAAGTACAGGAAATTACCAACATCCAGAGGTCCGTTTGTAACTAGGGGTCGTATGTAAGTCAGGTGTTCTTAAGTAGGGGACCGCCTGTATTATTGTAAATTCATTTTTTATTGTACGACAAAATAGACAATCCAGAAATATATTAAAAACATGATAAAACCACAACAACACATGAGGTGGTGGTCAAAAGTCAACAACAGTATATTCCACAGTGGGATATCACACCTAGGCACATGAGGATAATCACATAATGAATAGTAACAGGTATTGACAATGCCCAAAACGGGGCATAGTATGACCTACAAGTGCCTACCAATAAGATTATGAATTACCAGGCCACCAACACAGCACCCCGACGCACGTTTCGCCGTTGCTTCCTCAAGGGGGTGTTTTTTCCGCAGGGCTCTTTTACAGTAAAGTACATTTCATGGTAAATTTGTTACAGCCTGAGGCAGTCCGGGACGCAGACCTTCACATTCTATTCTATGTTTACAAATCTTTAATCATTCGTATAACATTTGTAGATCATAAGTGCTATATTGTTCCTATGCAATTGTATATCTTATGGCCTTTTAGATTGATTTTCTTGTACCTCTTTTTATTTATATTTATATTGATATTGAGCCCTTCCGCGCCTGATGATATATATAACTTGAATAACCTTAATCACTATAACTAATTTGCTTGACTCAATTAATAACTGTCAGGCTTGCGGGTAGTGGATCCACTGGACCACTGCAGACGATGACTCAAGCCACTACCTGGGACCGGAGTCTAAGTGGTACCCGGTTTTCACCAGAGCCCGCCGCAAAGCGGGTTAGACAAGCTGCGGCGTGGTACCACCAGGTCGTTCCTCAGGCGTGACTTGTCTGCAGTGGCGGCTAAGGTTGAGGTACAAGAACGGCAGTCAATCTCGTGGTCAAAGTCCAGGCACAGGGTCAGTGCAGGCGGCAGAGATGCAACGTCAGGGTTCAATCCGGGGTCAGCAACAAGAGGTCCAAGCTGAGGGGTACGGGAACACAGAACAGCAGCACGGAGGAACACTGGTACACGGAAACATGGAGGAGCTCAGGTAACACAGGAACACGGAGGGACACAGGAGACACAGGAACGCAGGATACACAGGAACGCAGGCTAATCGCAGTAAAGCTTTCTCTCAGGCTGTGAGGCACAA
Source organism: Engystomops pustulosus (assembly GCF_040894005.1). NCBI lineage: Eukaryota > Metazoa > Chordata > Amphibia > Anura > Leptodactylidae > Engystomops > Engystomops pustulosus. Next base: position 167,250,677 of record NC_092411.1, on the reverse strand, counting down.
AGATCCGGCAAGAGATACAGGAAGAGGCAGGCTTAAGTAGATTTTGTGAAAATGGCCAGCGCCCTAGGAGGCGGGGACGCGCGCGCCATGCTCCTGGAGTCGGCGTGGGAATGGGACGGGGTAAGTAAGAAGCCGGGGGACCGGGGCAGCCATGAACCGCGGCACGGGTGCCCCTGCGACCCGGGAGGGAGGTCACAGAGGCACCCGTGACAATAACCTACTATAAAAATAAGTATTCGTATCAAAATCAGGTAACTATCTCATTTCTGAGCAAGGATTCATGGGAGGGTAAGGAAAGGGGGGGGGGGGGTTGGGGATTTTACTTTTTATCCGGTACTGTCTCCTTCCTGTATCAATTTTCAGTCTTTTTCACCTCTCTTGTTGTGCTCTATCCACTTTTCCCATGTCTTCAGGAACTTCTCTCTTTTACCATTTGTCCAAGCCGCTAACTCCTCTACTGTATATTTCGTTCATCCTATTTTCCCAGATCTCTAAAGTGGGTGCTTTGTTTTGCTTCCAGAAAGCAGGGATTAAAACTCTGACGGCCATTAACATTTGCGTGGCTAGGTCATGTTTCTTTGGCTGAAACATCTCTGTTGGGCGTCATAGTAATAATAGGCTAGGATCTCTTGGAATACAGATACCACATATGTCCTCTATTTTTCGTAATACCCTTGTCCAGAAGGGTTGAATGACCGAGCATCTCCACCATAAGTGTATGTATGTGCCCTCCTCTCTTTCACACCTCCAGCACTTTGATGAACATTCGGGATTAATTTTATGCATAAAGGTTGGGGTTTTGTACCATCTGGACAATAGTTTAAATGAGTTCTCTTGTATTCTGATGCATCTAGAGAACCCTGTGGAGTTGCCTAATATCTGTTTCGTTTCTTTTTACGTGAACTCCGTTTCTAGATCTCTCTCCCATTGTGTAAGACAGTGTGGTTTTGTTGCTGGATCTGTTAGGGACATTATACTATAGATCTTAGATACTCTCCCTTTTTTCGGTTTGTCTTCTTTCATATAAGCCTCCATCTGTGTCATTGGCTGGTAAGGTTGATATATGTTCAGTAGGGCTTGGATAGCTCGCTTAATAGTGTGCTTTTGAAGGAAATCGCTTATTTTGCACTCCTTAGATACATAAGCAACTGTTTCCAGGATTGGCCTCCCCGGGACTGCTACATCCCTCAGGTGGAGTCCCTGCAATCTGTTCCAGAAGGATACCTCTGGATTCCGTTTGCTATCTATTATGTAAGGGATAAGGCTGGCTGGTTTAAGTGGCGAAGGGCTACTAAGCAAGGGCTTTACCATCAATGATTTTTGCACAGTTGCAATGGGAACTTGAATTAGTATTCCTTGTTTTCCTTCTCTTTCTTTAACCCCTTAAGGACGGAGGGTTTTTCGGCTCATTTCTCGCTCTCCAACTTCAAAAATCCATAACTTCTTCATTTTTCCATGTACAGACCTGTGTGAGGGCTTATTTTGTGCGTAACAAATTTTACTTTCCCGTAATGTTATTTATTTTAACATACCGTGTACTGCAAAGCTGAAAAAAAATTCCAAATGTGGAAAAATTGAAAAAAAACCGCACGTGCGTCACATTCTTGTGGGCTCAGTTTTTACGACTTTCACTCTTCGCTCCAAATAACACACCTACTTTATTCTTTGGTTCGGTGCGATCGCGGTGATACCAAATTTATATAGGTTTTATTGTGTTTTAATACATTTTCAAAAATTAAACGAATGTGTACAAAAAAGAAAAAACATTTTTTGCCATCTTCTGACGCTAATAACTTTTTCATACTTTGGCGCACGGAGATGTGTGAGGGGTCATTTTTTGCGAAATGAGGCGACGTTTTCATTGCTACCATTTTGAGGTCTGTGCGACATTTTGATCATTTTTTATTTTATTTTTTATGTTATGTAAAAAGGTGTAAAAGTCGCATTTCGGACATTTGGGCGCCATTTCCTGCCTCGGTGGTCACCGCCGCCTGTAACCGTTTTTATATTTTGATAGATCGGGCATTTTGGGACGCGGCGATACCTAATATGTTTGTGATTTTTACTGTTTATTATGTTTTATATCCGTTCTAGGGAAAGGGGGGTGATTTGAACTTTTAATATTTTATTAATTTTTTTTATTTTTTAAACTTTTTTTTTTAGTTTTTTTTTCACTATCTTTTAGACCACCTAGGGTACATTAACCCTAGATGGTCAGATCGCTGCTACCATATACTGCAATACTTCTGTATTGCAATATATGGCATTTTTGCAGCACATTCATTACAATGAGCCACTGGCTCATTGTAACGAATCTGCAGCTGCCAGATAGCCTCGTGTCAAAAGAAGACACAAGGCTACCATGGCAACCGATCGCCGCCCCCCGATGACGTTCGGGGGCGTGACGATCGAAAAAAAGATGGCGGCGCCCGCGCGCCGCCGTCTTTTAAATGCCTCCGGCGACTTTGCCGGCGGCAACGGGGGGTTAATAGCCGCGATCGGTGCTAGCACCGACCGCGGTTATTAGCGGTGGGGGTTTTATGCATTATGCAAAAACCCCCACCTTAGTATGAAGAGGACTCAGCCCGTGAGCCCTCTTCATACATCCCTTATACCTCTGCGCCGTAGAGCTACGACGCAGAGCGTTAAGGGGTTAAAGTTGCTAATTCCCCATAACAACAATTGATTATTAACTGTGAGCTGAGACCTTTCCAGATCTAAGTATAAGTTACTACTTTTGGAGGAGAGCAATTCTGCCCATCTATTTATTTGTACTGCTCTGTAAAACAGTCTTACATTTGGCATATTGATCCCTCCCTCCAATTTCCTTCCTGAGAGCATGTTATAACTTAGTCTAGGTTTGCCTCTGTCCCAAAGGAACCTTGTAAACATTCTCTGTTAAGCCCCTTCTACACTGGCGTTTTTCACGCGCGAGTTCTGAGCGTGCATTTGACGCGCAGAACTTGCATTGCACTCTGTCCCATTGTATTCAACGGCTCTTTCTTCATTAGCGTTGTTTTTCACGCGCGTGCTTGCGTTCGTTTGCACGCGCGTCAAAATCGCAGCATGCTCTATTTTTGCGTTTCACGCACGTTTTTCACTCCCCATTCAAGTCTATGGGGACGTATCAAAAACGCATTGCACTCGCGAACATTGCAAGTGCAATGCGAGTGCAATGCGTTTTAAACGTAAGGGTTGCTAGGTGACCAGAATAACAGTATTTCCCCTGCTCGCGAACGATCATTTAATTAAAAAAACACAATGAAGAACAGTGAAGAATAGAATAAAAACAGTGAACACAGTGAACACAGGATCATTTAAGAGAAAAACACAGTGCAGAACACAGTGCAGAATAGATTACAGATGTTCGGCACATCTGCTTACTTGTCGGGAGATACGCGGGGAACGGTGCGCCCAAAATAGCATGTGAAGAACAATATATATGTGTGAAGAACACATTGCAGATGTATTTAAACATCTGCAATTTGTTCTTCACACACATATATATTGTACCAATTTTAATTAAAGGAAGAATGTCCCGCAGCAGTCAGGTGGTAACAGCGGAGTCTTTGCTTCCTTGTCGTTTTTGCTTCGTAGCTTTAGATGGTCCTGCTTTGCTCCACTGTGTCGTCATGGGCAGTGTTGGTAACTGAAGTGGAGTGGGTATAGGGAGCCATGACTGAATTTTCATCTTCGGGATGTTCAGAGTTTCACATGCTGTTTCTACAGTTATTGTGCCCCCTTCTCCCGAGATCAGTATGCCAAACGGGTATAGCTATCTAAAGCAAATATTCTTTGAGCGGAGTATGTCCGTGAAGGGTTTTATAATCTTCCTCTTGGTTAACCCCTTCCCGACGTGCGCCGTACTAGTATGGCGCGCGCGGGGTCCCGGTGCATGGAGAGGGCTCGCGGGCCGAGCCCTCTCCATAGCCGGTAAGTCTTTGCTGCATATTGCAGCAAAGGCTTACCGGTAACACTCGCGATCGGTGCTTGCCCCGATCGTGGTTGTTTTCTCCGCGATCGACGCCGCCAATGCTGCCGGCGGCTTCAAAGAGATGGCGCCGCATGGGCGCCGCCATCTTGTCGTGGATCGCTGCTCCCCGATGACGTCACGGGGAGCGGCGATCCGTCGCCATGGTAACCTCGGGTGTTCCGAACACCCGAGGCTACTTCGTTTTAGCCCATGCATTACAATGTGCTAATTGCACATTGTAATACATGGGGAGTAAAATCCACATATACTGTATACTGTAGTATGGCAGTATATGATAGGATCGATCAGACTACCTAGGGTTAGAGTACCCTAGGGAGTCTGAAAAATAGTAAAAGTAAAAATAAAAAAAAAAGTTTAAAAAAAAAAATTATAATAAAAAAACCTAAAAATTCAAATCACCCCCCTTTCCCTAGAACTGATATAAAAATAAATAAACAGTAAAAATCATAAACACATTAGGAATCTCCGCGTCCGAAAATGCCCGATCTATCAAAATATGATAATGCTTTTTCACTATGTTTAACCCCGTAACAGAAAATAGCGTCCAAAGTCGAAAATGGAATTTTTTTGCCATTTTGAAAAATATTAAAAAATTAATAAAAAGTGATCAAAAGGTCGCACAGTCCCAAAAATTATAGTAATGAAAACGGCATCAAAATTCGCAAAAAATTACACTATCCACAGCTCCGTACACCAAAGTATGAAAAAGTTATTGGCCCCAGAAGATGGCAAAATAAAAAAAAAATATTTTGTACAGGAGGTTTTAATTTTTTTAAATGTATGAAAACATTATAAAACCTATACAAATTTGGTATCCACGTGATCGTACCGACCCAAAGAATAAAGTAGACATGTCATTTGGGACGCAGAGTGAAAGCTGTAAAATCCAAGCCCACAAGAAAACGTCACAAATGTGATTTTTCACCATTTTCACTGCATTTGGAATTTTTTTCCCGCTTCCCAGTACACGACATAGAATATTAAATACCGTCACTATGAAGTGCAATTTGTTACACAGAAAATAAGCCATAACACAGCTCTTTATGTGGAAAAATAAAAAAGTTATAGATTTTTGAAGTTGGTGAGTGAAAAATGGAAGTGAGGCCAAGTCGTTAAGGGGTTAAAGTGGAAGGCGATATATCCTGGAAGATCTGTAGTTTAGAGCCTTCATACATAATCTCACCAGCCTCTCTAGCTCCTTTCAGTATCGCCGCTGTGTCGATATATGAGAGCAGTCCGCAAATGACATCTCTGGGTGGCTTGCCGTCATTAGGCTTTGGACGTAAGGCTCTATGTATCCTCTCAATCTTTATCTCCCTTGCTTCTCCTTGCCGGAGCAGTTTACCAAAGACCTCTTCCGCCATCTTGGGGAGAGCCTCATGCGCAACAGATTCAGGTACTCCTCTCAATCTGATGTTTTTACGGCGGCTCCGATTTTCTTGATCTTTCTTGATCTTGTGTTTGCTCGATTTGCTCTATTCTCCCGCCAATATGGCGTATGTCCTCCTTAATGTCCGACAACTCCTTTGCCACCGGAGTGAGGGCTTGATACAGGGTATGCTTTATGAAGTTACGTGAGCAATCTCCTCTTCTCCACTCACCTCCTCCCTACCTGCGGAGCTTCCAGCCTCTGAGTCCTCGTCAGCTCTTTCTGGTTCCACATGTCTCGTCGCCATCTTGGCTTTATTGGCTGAGGTCTGACTGGCTTTTTGTCGTTCCAGCCGGTGCTTGGTGTTGTCTGGGGCCACTTCCCCCGTACTTCACCATGGTTTTGTCTCTCTTTCTGTGCTCACGGGCTTTGGAGATCAGACGTCGTGAGGAGCTGAGTTCTCAAGCAGCCATCGCGGTCCGCGGCCAGACTCCGCCCCCCCCCCCCAGATCCTCTAAGTGGATTACTTTTGGATTGTAGTCTGCTTTCTCATAGTAATCTTTGTCAGATAGAAGATTAGGACTCTCTTTGATGTAGTCTATTCTGTTGAGGATCACTGTTCCACCCTCTTTATCTTGGTTATCCATTATGTTCTTAAGTGCTGATCTTTCGACTCAGTTAAGATTTTGAAAAATATTTGGTAGATTCTTCTTAATGGTTCTAAATTCTGAGGAGACCATGGATGAAAAGGTCTCAATGTGTGATCCTCGGTTCTGGATCGGGTTAATGGACGATAAAGGTATTAACTTTGTATGGATGAATGGGTCGATGGGTTCCGCCAAAGTTGGTTGCTTTTTGAATTGAGAAAAATGGCGATTAAGGGTCAGTTTTCTCACAAAATTATTTAAATCTATGAAGAGATCAAACTCTTTGGAACTGGTTGCAGGACAAAATGATAAACCTTTACTATGGAGGGTGTTCCCTGTTTGTAGCAGGACATGAGAAGACAAATTGATGTGTTTGTGTGAGTTGTTTTTCCTTTTTTTGTGATGCTTTCTTCCTCCTCTCTTCCCTATGGTCCATTTTTTCGTTCCTGTCCTGTCTGGGCCTGGGAGAAGATTGAGAATACAGCCTTTGGACTCTCTAATAGAGAGTCTGGATCAGGCCCTGCTGCTGTCACTGTGAGGTCTTTTAACCCCTTAACGCTGAAGCCACTGTTCACCTTCCTGACACGGCCCATTTTTTCAAATCTGCCCTGTGTGAGTATAAATGGTTATAACTTTGAAACGCTTTAACATAGCCAAGTGATTTTAAAATTGATTTCTCATGACACTTTGTACTTCATGTTAGTTGAAAAATTTTGGTGGTATGTTTTGCATTTATTTATGAGAAAATCAGATATTTGGTGAAAATTTGGAAAAATTCTCGATTTTCAAAATTCAAAATGTTCTACTTTTTCCACACATAGTCATAACAGCAAAAAAACGTAATAACTAACATTAACCAAATGTCTCCTTTATGTGGACATGGTTTTTTATGCATACTCTTATTTTTGTAGGATGTTATGGGCCTTTGAACGTTAGGTGCGATTTTTCACATTTTCATAAAAACCGCAAAATCCTGCTATTGAGGGATCTGCTCAGGTTTCAAATCACTTTGAGAGGCCTAAATAAAAGTAAAACCCCTTAAATTACCCCATTATAGAAACTACACCCCTCAACGTACATAAAACAACTTTTATGAAGTTTATTAACCCTTTAATTGTTTTACAGGGGTTAAAACAAAATCGGATACAATTTTGAAAGTATATTTTTTTTGTCTAAATTAATGTGTTTTTCAAACAATGTACAAATTCTCAGTGGATAAAATACCAAAACACTCCACAAAATTTGATACCCAATCCCTCCCGTGTATAACAATACCCCATATGTGGTGGTAACCTGCTGTATGGGCACACGCCAGGGCATCGAAGGGAAGCTGTGCCATTCAGAGAAGATTATGCATTGTCACTTTTTATTGGCTATACAATCTTTATTTTTTTGGCAATTTGGACATATAAGGGCTTATTTTTTGCGACATGAGATGCACTTTACAAATACTTCATTTTAGTGGGTCATTAGCTTATTGATGAGATTTTATTAACTCTTGAATGTATGGGTGAAAAGAAAATTGTCAATTTGGTTTCCTTTCTTTTTGTTTTTTTTGGGGGTCGTACACCGTACACTAAAAATACTATATTATCTTTATTCTAAAGTTCACTATGATTACGGTGATACCTCATTTATATAGTTTTTCATTTATTTTTACAATTTTACTAGAAAAAAAGGAATATAGAGGAAATCTCTTTTGTTTTTGCATCGCCATCTTTTCGGGGACATAACTTTAATATTTTTTTGTTGACAGAGCTGGTTTAGGGCTTATTTTTTATGTGTTGAGTTGTCCTTTCAATTGATACCATTTTGGCGCACATAACTTTTTTTGATCACTTTTTAGAACATTTTTGTGAAGAGATTTTATGAAAATTTTACATTTTTGGCGAGTTTTTCGGGTTTTTTTTTACGGAGTTCACCGAGCGGGCCCAATAATGTTTCTGAGTTATTGTACGGATTGTTACAGACGCGACAATACCAAATATGTGGGGTTTTTGGTGATTTTGTGTTTTTTTCACTTTATTGCATGAATATAGGGAATGTTTGTGTTTAGGGGACTTTAACTTTATTTAATTAATTCTTTTTATTAAAAAATGCTTTTTTTAAATGTTTTTAACTGTGTTTTTTCACTTTTACAGGTTAGCTTGAACAAGTGATCCACTGATCACTTGTAACTTCGAGTTTAAGTTTGTGCCTAGTGATCAGTCAGATCTAGAAACTGGTTAAGTTTATATGATGAATGCCAACAGAAGAATAGGAAGATAGAGAGGAAACGTGTTTCAGTCAGTAAAGACAAAGAGAAACATTGTACATATGGTAAAAGTCTATCATTAGGTTGTGTTAGACAGATTTATAGTCAAGAGCACTAGTTCTACTTTTAACACAGATAATGTGATCTGTGAGGAGATGGATAGTGAATGTAATACATGTGATGATGTTAATGATGATGTAACTCAGGAAAATGACCAGGGACAGGTCTGTGTTCTCTCTGCTGGATGTGACTCTACAGACCCTACAGAGAAGGGATCTTTTGAAGAAGGGTCATTTATTAAATCTGAGCAAAGAGGTTCCCACATATGATGAAAAAATACATGTGTGCAGGAATGTTTGGGAGTTTTGTGGAGAAATTTGAATTATCTAATGAACAGAAAAATCAGTTGTTTAAAATTTAGCTTCCTCTAAAGTTTTCCAGACAATTAGAATTAGGAAATTCAATTGAAATTGAGTCTAGTGAGTGGTCACATGGCAGTGATGTAGACAGATTAAAGAAGTCACTCTGGTGCACTACAAGTGACAGCATGCCTACATATGAGATTTTACGTGAACTGAAATCCCATGAAGGTAAATAATTGATGTGCATATGTCTTATGTAACAACATGATGGTGATAATAATGTCCTGAATGATGGCTTGATTATGGGGGCTAGTCCACAAAAAATGTTGATTATTTATTTGTCAAGTTCCCAGTCACTCCCATCTTCCACTCATTACCCAAAATTCATAAAGGAATTTTCCCTCCCCCTCTTCGCCCCATTGTAGCAGGCATTGGGTCATTAAGTGACAGATTGAGTGAGTGGGTAGATTATCATCTACAACCTCTGGTGACTACCTTACCTGGTTTCATAAAAGATACAAAACATGTTATTTCTCTCCTTGATGGTAAATTACGCAAACAGGACTATTTGTGGCTGTCATGTGATGTGGTGGGACTGTACCCGTCACTAGACCATACTATCGCTTTGCAATGTCTTTCTTACTGGCTTGAAAAATACAGTCTTTACACACTTGCAGTAAAAGAGTTTATTATGGAAGCTGTAGAATTCCTGTTGAAAAAGAATTATTTTGTTTTTGATGATGTTTTCTTTTTACAGAAATGTGGGGCCTCAATGGAGGATAGATGCTCCCCATCTTTGGCCAATGTGTACATGGCCAGATAGGAAGAGCTCTACCTCTTCCCCCGAATCCAACCCCTACCTCTCCCATATCAGGAGGTATGGTCGTTACATCGATGACCAGCTCCGGATATGGGAGGGGACTCCCAGTGAAGCCAACTCTTTTGTTAAATATCTGAATTCGAATGGTATGAATTTAAAATTTACTTATAACATTCAGGATAAATGCATCATTTTTTTGGACATTAATTTGACAAGTACGTCCATTGTACAGGTTTCTTCTTATGAAAAACCTACAGCAACTAATTCTACTCTTTTAGCGAGTTCCTGTCACCCTAGCCATGTCGTCAAGAATATTCCTATAGGAGAGCTGATTCGTACTAAAAGAAACTGCTCTACAGTCACTACTTGAGAAATCAGAGAAAAAGAAAATGTACAATAGATTTTTAAACAGAAAATATCCAAAATGGATGCTTAATAGAGCATCTAACATTGTAGACAATATTCCACGATACAATCTAGTGCACATACCAAATAAAAGTCCTAACATAACACACAAGGAACACATTCATCCCATAGTGTTCTCTACTACATACAGTGTGCAATACAAGGAAATCGAGAAAATAATATATAAAAACTTGCCTATTTTGCACACAGATCCAACCTTACTTGAAGTAATGCACAATACGGTAAAATGTGTGGCTAAAAAAGCTCCTACATTAGGTACTCTATTGTCACCCAGTTTATTCCAAACAAATGAAACAAAAACGACATGGCTCAGCATAACGGGGTTCTTTAAATGTGGAGCGGCACAATGTAAGTGTTGTGCAGTTGCGGTCCCAAGTACAACTTTTCCTTCCTATCCAAATAACACACAACATGAAATAAAACAATTCATCAATTGTAACACTTCCTTTGTGGTATAACAGATACAGTGCACCACAATTAAGAAACCAAAGAAAGGGGGAGATCTCAGGCGAATCCTTTTAAACAGGGAAACGTTTTGGATATTCACCCTTCGCACCATAGTTACTTTTGGCTTAAAGAAAAAAACAGGATTTAATTCATTTTTGTTAACCTCTTAACGCTGAAGCCACTTTTCACCTTCCTGACACGGCCCATTTTTTAACCGGTTAAGGACCGGGCCCTTTCCCGTTTTTTCATTTCCATTTTTCACTCCCCACCTTCAAAAATCTATAACTTTTTTGATTTTACACGTAAAAAGCTATGTGACGGCTCGTTTTTTGCGTAACAAATTGCACTTCATAGTGATCGCATTGAATATTCCATGCCATGTACTGGGAAGCGGGAAAAAAATTCCAAATGCAGTAAAAATTGTGAAAAAACGCATTTGTGTCGTATTCTTGTGGGTTTGGATATTACGGCATTCACTTCACGCCACAAATGACACATCTAATTTATTCTTTGGGTCAGTACGATTACAGGGATACCAAATTTGTATAGGTTTTATAATGTTTTCATACATTTACAAAAATTAAAACCTCATGAACAAATTTTTTTTTTTTATTTTGCTGTCTTCTTGTGCTTATAACTTTTCCATACTTCGTTGTATGGAGTTGAGGGTGGTGTCATCTTTTGCGGCTTTTGATGATGTTTTCAATGATATTATTTTTAGGACTGTACGACCTTTTGATCACTTTTTATAGAATTTTAATTTTTTTTTAAAGGAAACCTACCACTTGAAGTGGCAGGTTTCCGATGGCAATACCGGGCACCAGCTCAGGGTGAGCTGGTGCCGGAGCTTATTTTAGTTAGTGTTTTAAACCGCGGTATCGCGGTTTAAAACACTTTTTAAACTTTATAGCCGGCGCAGGCAGGTACGCGCTCGGCGCTTACCGTGCGCGCGGCTACATAGGAAGTGAATGAGAGCCGCGTGCATGGTAAGTGCCGAGCGCGTACCTGCCTGCGCTGGCTATACAGTTTAAAAAGTGTTTTAAACCGTATTGCCATCGGAAACCTGCCACTTCAAGTGGTAGGTTTCCTTTAAATGGCAAAAAAGTGCCAGTTTTGAATTTGGACGCGATTTTGCGTTACGGGGTTAAACGCAGTGAAAAACCGTTATTGTATTTTCATAGATCAGGCATTTTCGGACGCGGCGATACCTAATGTGTTTATGATTTTTACTGTTTATTTATATTTATATCAGTTCTAGGGAAAGGGGGGTGATTTGAATTTTTAGGTTTTTTTATTATATTTTTTTTTTTTAACTTTTTTTTTATTTTTACTTTTACTATTTTTCAGACTCCCTAGGGTATTTTAACCCTAGGTTGTCTGATCGATCCTACCATATAATGCCATACTACAGTATGGCAGTATATGGGGATTTTACTCCTCATACATTGCAATGTGCTGATAGCACATTGTAATGAATGGGTTAACCCGAAGTAACTTCGGGTCTTCGTGAGACCCGAAGCTACCATGGCGACGGATCGCCGCTCCCCGATGACGTCACGGGGAGCGGCAATCCTCGGAAAGATGGCGGCGCCCATGCGCCTCCATCTGTTTGAAGCCGCCGGCAGCTTTGCCGGCAGCGATCAGCAAGAAAACACCGGTGTTACCGGTAAGCCTTTGCTGCAATATGCAGCAGAGACTTACCGGCTATGGAGAGGGCTCGGCCCGCGAGCCCTCTCTATGCATCGGAACGCGACCGCCGCCGTGAATACACGGGGGGCGGTCGCAAACCGGTTAAAATCTGACATGTGTCTATTTAAGTGGTTATAACTTTGGAACGCTTTAACATATCCAGTTGATTTTGAGATTGTTTTTTCGTGACACATTGTACTTCATGTTGGTTGAGAAATTTAATCAATATGTTTAGTATTTATTTATGAAATAAATGGAAATTTGGCAAAAATTTTGAAAAAAAACAATGTTTTCCAAATTCAAAATTTTCTACTTTTTGGAAAGTTGGTCATAGCACTAAAATAACTTGATAACTAACATTTTTCATATGTCTGCTTTAACTTGGCATCATTTTTCAAACATCTTTTCCTTTTTTTGGGATGCTAGGAGGCTTATAACTTTAGGTGCAATTTTTCAGATTTTCACGAAATTCATCAAAACCTACTTTTGGAGGGTCAATTTAGTTAGAAGTGACTTTATAAGGTCCACATGACAGGAAACCCCCACAAATGACACCATTTTAGAAACTACACCCCTCAAAATATTCAAAACAACCTTTGGGAATTTTGTTAACCCTATGAGCGTTTCATGAGGGTGAAAGATAAATGAAAGTAAAATTACAGAAATGTAATTTTATCTTACTATAGATTCATTGAACACTAAAATTTGCACCTTCACAATGGGTTAAAAATGAAAATGTATTTTACAATGTTTAGGGCAATTCCTCCTGAGTATGCCAATACCCATTTTGTCACTGTACCCAGCTGTACGGGCACAGGGGGGCACTTGGAATGGAAAGAGCGTTGTTTTGTTTTGGAGGGCAAATATGGCTGAAAAAGTTTTCATGTGTCAGGATGCATTTAGAGAGCTCTAATGGTACCAAAACAGAGGAAAGCCCCAACAAGAAACACCATTTTGGAAAGTACACCCCTTGGAGAGTTTAGCAAGGTGTAATTTGTGTATTTGCCCCAACAGGTGTTTGATTAAAAAGGGAAAAAAGGTGAAAATTTTCTCAAAAAAGTCACTTTTACCCCAAATTTTTGTAAGCCATAAGGGATAAAAGATGAAACAACCCCCACAAATGTGTAAAACTATTTCTCCTAAGCACAGAACTGCACCACTTTTGCATATAAAGTAGGGCTCAGAAGGGAAAGAGGGGCTTTGGCCTTTTAGAAGCCAGATTTGACAATCATCCTTTACATGTGTCAGGATGCATTTGGAGAGCGCAAGTGGTACCAAAACAGAGGGGAACCCCCAACAAGTATCACCATTTTAGAAAGGACACCCCTTAGAGAATTTAGCAAGGTGTAATATGTGTATTTGTCCGTAAAGGTGTTTGATTTAATTAGGACTTAAATAGGAAAAAGGTCATTGCACCCCTAATTTTTTATAGCCACTAGGGATAAAAAAATGTAATAACCCCCAAAATGTGTAAACCTATTTCTCTCGAGTGTAGAAGTACCCCACATGTGTATATAAAATGTTGTATGGGCGCACAGTAAAAGGAAAGGGGGATGTTTGCCTTTTATAAGCCAAATTTGACATAAATGTTTGACATGCATTTGGAGAACCCTAGTGGTATAAAACAAGAATCCGAAAAGTGACCCTAATTTTTGAATGCACACCCCTTAGAGAATTTTGCAATGTGTAATATATGTATTTGCCCCTACAGGTGAATGATCCAATTAGGCCCTAAACATTAAAAAGGTGAAAATTTTCCTATAAATGTCACTATACCCCTAATTTTTGTAAGCCACAAGGGATAATATATTAAGTAACCCCGAAAAAGGTGTAAAACTATTTCTCCCAAGTGTAGAAGTACCCCACTTGTGCATATAAAATACTTTATGGGCGCACAGTAGAGGAAAAGAGGGATGTTTGTCTTTTAGAGGCCAAATTTGACAGAAATCCTTCACATGTGTCAGGATACATTTGAAGAGCCGTAGTGGTACAAAACAGAGGAAAACTCGAAAAGTGACCCTAATTGTTGAATGTACACCCCTTGGGGAATTTAGCAAGGTGTAATATGTGGTGTAGTGTAATACACGTGGTGAAATGAGCATTTTGAACATAAAGGTGGTTTCCAAATATGATGTGCAATGGAGTCCAAGATGGAAATTGCAATTATTTCTGGAAAGTTCAGTGCCCGTTATGTGGCGCCCCTTATGAAATAATGGAGGGGTATAGGGAGCAACGGGACCTAACAGTTGTTACAATTATTCATTTTACCAAAATGAATTCACAACAGGTTGGGTGTGAATTGTGAATGTGTTGCGTATAAGGAGGTAGAATATACACGGGGACCAACTAAACTTTTGTCACTCTTGAGGTGTCACAGTTCTCTTAGTAGTAAATAGTGTCCATCCTAACTCCTCTTTTGGAACAGACTCTTTATTGAGTCCTACCTTTAGAAGCAGCAGAATTCACCGAGAAAATGCTGTCCTGGCAAAACACGGAAACATCTAATCCAGAGGTACTGGGGCTCCGTCCTTCTTGTCCCAATATTAGTTTCCTAATACCTTCCTCTTGAAAACGGAGAAATGATACGGCAGGACCTGCACATTGGAACAGCTCGTAAGAGTTGTACAGCATCATCTGTACAATGTGCACGGCCAGTGCTTTTGTACCATATCTTCGTTTTTCGTAGGGAAATAATCGCCAAGTGTTGCTCTTATTTACCCTAGCGATGCCCATTGTGACAAATATTGCTGCTTTTGGCTGGACAAAATCGACCAGCCAATAGCGGCAAACATGGACAACCTCTGGACCGCAAGGCAAAATTGGTGGCAGTCAGGAACAGCCGCCACCCTGCCCCGATCACTGTGTCTGAACCGTGTTGGCAAGTCACTACCCGCCGAACCGTTCTATATCAACGTGCATTGGGAACAGGCTATACAATCTTTAATTATTTTTTTAATCAATTTAGACAAATAAGGGCTTATTTTTTGCGAGACGAGATGCACTGTAAAAAAAAAACCTAATTTTAGTGGGTTTTTAGCTTATTGAAGCAATTTTATTAACTTTTTACGTGTGGAGGAAAATAAAATCATTAATTCTTGTATTGGATTTTTAGCATTTTTTGGGGGGGGGTGTTCACTGTAGCATAACAATAATATATTATCTTTATTCTACGGATCACTACGATTACGGTGATACCTCATTTATATAGTTTTATTTATATTTGTCCAATTTTATTGAAGGAAAACTAGAATAGAAAAAATTGCATTTGTTTTAGTATTTCCATTTTTATAGTGGCATAACTATAGTATTTTTTGGTTGACGGAGCTGGTTGTGAGCTTATTTTTTGCGTGACAAGTTGTTCTTTTCAGTGGTATCATTTTGGTGCTTGTAACTTTTTCGGATCACTTTTTAGAACATTTTTTGTAAAGCAATTTGATAAAAAGTTTTAATTTTTGGCAAGTTTTTTGGGTTTTTTTTTTTACCACGTTCACCGAGCGGGTCCAATTATGATTAGGATTTATTGTACAGATTGTTACGGACGCAGAGATACCAAATAAGTGGGGTTTTTTTGTGATTTAGTGTTTTTTATACTTTATTACTTGTGTACAGGGAAATGTGGTGTTTGGGGGGACTTTCACTTTCTTTTATTATTTATTTTTATTTTAAAAAAACTTTATTTATTGTTTTAACTTTTTTTACAGTATCTGACATCTTAGCTTGAACAAGTGATCTTCTGATTTTCAAGCTCTTTTACAGGTTACACAGTAAAATACAGAAATCTCCGATCGCGGGTGTTAGAGGAGGGTGTCGGCTATAATATATAGCCGACACCCGCAGCTTCTGGCGCCGGCTCCGTTCAGAAGCTTGACCTAATAGTACTGCATTTTGCGGGAACGCACCTCCCGCCATGCAGTACTATTACGTCAAATGTCGGGAAGGGGTTAAAATATGCATTTCTATACAATATGTGTTGTTCATGAAAATGTTAGTTTTTATGTAGGAGTGTTTTTCATGTATTGAAAGGGTTAACCCCACTCCAATGCCTTATGGGATTGAGTAGGTGGGTTTAAAAGGCTAGGCTGCATAATATGTTGCAGAAGCCATGAATAAGGTACAATACCGAAACGAGCAGGCTTTTTAAGCCATCTTTTTCATGTTTTGTCTTCCGATGTGCTGTGTCCCACAAGTTTTTAAATGACCTAAGTAAAGGATCTGTGGATTTTACCTGTATGCCGGTTTCCTGTGTCCAGCTGGAGGTTCTTTCTAATATTGATGAAAATGATAATGTTACAACTTATGGACATATCTGATGGACTATGTTATCACTGAATGAATGGCAGCTGATAATTATAATACATCCATATGACAATAATTGGACTGAGTTATTATCAAGATTGTTTTGGTCAAAGATGTCACCAACTCGGTGAGAAAAGGGTTATTGATACAACTGTGACTAAGGACTGTTATATTTTAACTAAGGTGCATTGCTATCACAACTGTTTCAGTGAAAAGTGCACAGATGATTCCCAGGGGGAACTCAAATGATATGTTGACATATTCAAGTAAATTCCAAGGAGGTGACTGCTGCACAGATACAATAAGTACATGTTCCTTATGAAGACTTCAGTTTTAAATCTACAGTATATCTTTCTAAGACTTTTGTGCTACATACTGGAAGAAACTAACAATGAAGGAAATGCAATTAAAGGTTTCTGTACAAAATAATCTATTAACAGTAATAATAATGCATCTACATTCTAAAGACGGTAACTAATCCTTTTACTGGATAAGATGATGATGACCATAAGAAAATGACAAGAAGCTTCATTTAGTTTAGATTTAGTATAGTCTATCAATTTATTTGTATTTTGATCACAGTACACCATAACATTTATTAATATCATAATTTATAGTAATGAGTTAATATTGATTGATATTCATATAAGGACAGTTAATTATTACAGACATTCTAAATAAAAGAAAGATCATCCGATGATTTATAATATAATTGAATATTGTTAGTGTATTTTGAGGAATCAAACAGATGATCTCACCCTCAAGACGGGGAAATGTTAAATATTACAGATTTACAATATTCTAATTTGGGTGTGAAAATCCACTCAAGAGTTGATCAAGCACAATATGGTCAATGAGATACAAATGTGAGGATTAAAATACAAATGGAGAGTAAGTGTGTAATAATCATGAGTGAAAGATGAGGACCATATATGGGCAGCATTGGAGTTGTATGTACATTCTTGAGATATATCTAAAAACCTTTGAGAGGAAGCAACCTTCCCCCAACCACAACCTATCACATGGCATTAGTAGTCCTTTACCATACAATGGTCTCTGTGTTATCTGGTCATATATGAAGTGTCCTATGGATGTTACCATATATGAATGTGAACAAGACTAATGGATGAATTTGGCTCACAATGTAACTCTATAGGAGTGTAGTCTTTAAAAGTGACTCTGTCCAAGGGGGAGGGGTATTTTTAGAATTTTACACACACGCACACACCTAGCACGCTCTGACATGCCAATATATGGAGGAGATTTAAGGGCACAAGATGTGGATGAAGAGATGGAAGAAGAAAGACCAACAGAAGATGATGAAACCTTCACCAGAACATAATTTCAAGGACTGACTTTAACACATGACTAATAATCTACACAAGTATTCTGTATTCTACAACTTGGATGGCGACAATAAAAGTAACTTTTTATAATAATTACTCCTGAATTAACCTAAGTAAGGTATTTTTGGAAGAACATACTAAAGGACACGGAAATTAATATTCAATAAATATTTTTAACAATTAATTTGTAAAAAACTTTTCGATCTTACCAAATGGTTGCAATCAAAGAGAATAATCTAAAGGTATATGAATACTTTCTGTACTCACTGTATATTATTTTATAAATAAACTTTTTTTTGTATATCATTAACTGGAGCTGGACTACAATCTCTTTGAAACTGCATTGTCTACCCTGCAGTGGGGGGAGGCCAGTGCTCAGATGATAAGCTTTTGTGATTGAGGGAAATTGGTGAGGACAAGTCTATTACATGAAGGTCTTCTGGTAACATGCCCCAGAGCCCCCCTTGCTCATTAGCATAGTGTTAAAAGTAAATTTTTTAAACAAGTAGGCCTTGGATGATTAACACAGTCACATGTGCCTGGATCTATAAGTCTCCTTAAGGAGAACACCTACTGTCTGATATTCCCTAGTGGAGCGTCTATGGCTTTAAATCTCCACAAGCCTTTAAGGTGGCCTTAATTGGCAATCTCTCCTTAAGGAGAACACCTACTGTCTGACCCTAGTCAACAGCCTCTCACATGCTGTGAGATAGTGCTGTCTACAGTTGGGAGTCTGTTTCTTATGGAATAGATATACTGGTTTGGCTTAATCCCACATCGTGTTTTTAGACTTCTTGTAGGTCATACATGATGTTAAGGTGGCTGCCTTTCAAGGTAGCAAAAGGAGGTATTTTTTTCCATTTAACACCTTGGAAAACTTATTTGCCTTCTTCCCAGAGTTCCCCAGTGGTGCATCTATGGCTTCAAGTCTCCACACGCCTTTAAGGTGGCCTTAATTGGCAATCTCTCCTTAAGGAGAACACCTACTGTCTGACCCTGGATCTATAAGTAAGTGCACCTGGTTTATAATGGTTGATTTATATGCTAGATTTCCTTTAACTTAAACTGTTAAAAAAAAACATACAAGCAAAACCCATGCACTGTTTTACACATTTTGCAGGAAAGAAATTTTCTTCATTTTCTGTTGAGCTGCTTCAGGGCTTGTTTATTGTATTGTTTAGGACTTGACAAATAATGATTTTATAAGGCTTACTTACTAAGGGTCTGCGCACGCACTTTCGACGGACTTTCTGAAGTTTTTCAGGTTTTGTGCGGCTGTGACAGGTATTTAACAGGGGTCTGCACTGGAATTGTGTCGCACGCGATCGGATTTTGGCTTTCATTTAGACAAAAATGGGGGGGGGGCACCGTCGGACGATATGACTGATTCGGACGGAGCGCAGGATTTAACTCTCAAATTGTGTTGCAAGACAATGTACTTACATGCACCACGTACAAGGTGAACTGTCGGGCCTGAGCCGGGAAGCGACACATGCAGGATATCGCACGCACAATCTTAGTGAATCATAGCACAGTGCATTATCCACAGACAATGCACTTTCGGGCAACTTCGTCGGATAGGTAAGTAAATGTGCCCCTATGTGTTTGCATGGTTTACTGATGCAAGGATAATAAATGTATGGCATTTTCTAACTCAATTTTTTATTGAGGTGTCAGAACTCCGAAGCCACAGGTCACAAAGGCTGCTGTCACCCCTGTAGCTTTACGTGGTTCCTCACAGCAGCCGCTGTCTGCAGCATTGGTGCTCAGCAGAGCTAGTGCTGCATTTCTGCACACTCCACTTCAGGAACGGAAGTAGAAGATAGCCCCTGTCTCAACACCCGGCCTGCCACCTTTGAAGCCTCCATATCTTCCTGCCCTGCACAGGGATTCCTGTGCCAGTCAACTGCAGCTCCATCCAGTCCTAAACGGCTACTCCCCAGTAGCAAGCAGGAGTGGACGACATTCATCCTGGGGCCTACGGACAACAGGGGCGATGGCCGGCTGGGTCAGAAGGCAATATGAGGCAAGATCTCTCACGTCAGCTACAAATGACCCTGGCAGCCTCTCTGCCTCACATGCAGCCAAGTGACCCTTCTCCGTGGATCCCTGCAGGTTCAGAATCTCCAATGGCCAATTTTTCACCCCAGCCCTGCCAGCTGCCTGCCTCTCAGGACTACCTTCTTAAAGGCCCAAAGGGGCTGCAGCTCTGAGGTTGCAAGGCCAGAGACCAAGCCATTTCCGCATGCCTCCCCCTTGTTGTGCACAATACCGTAGAATAGCTGGGATGCAGAGTTTGTGCCTTCGAGTACCAATCTTCTTCTCATGACAATAGATTGGAGTTACTTGAAAAAATGTGTGACTTCTCAGCAACACATGCTATGCTCTCTAGCTCTAGCCTTAAGTGCTCAATCACCTGAATCTTCTGCTGCTCCCCAGTCCTATCCGTGGCTTTGAGTGACTGGCTGCCTTCCACATGCATAAGGGACCTGACTTGTTAATGTTGCATTTTTTATGCCTTTAATTTTTCATGTATCCCTTATTGGTGAGGGGTTTATTAAGCTTAGGCTATTCCCCTAAGGGTCCACTCTTCTACCTATATAATTAGCTGTAACTGGGCATTGTCTAGCCTGTTTTCTGGGAAGGTTAAAGGCACTTATTTAGTTTTTGGTCAAGAAGTTGGCATTCATAGAGTCTTCTGGCCTTCAGGAATATTTATATGAGCCCAATATAATCCTAATTTTCTTTCCCTTCATCATAGAGCCTGGGATTGCGAGCTCTTACTCCTTGATTGCCCTATCAATTCCCACCTAGAAACCCCCAGGAGTGCCTCCAGCTAATGGACTCCCCTTGGAAAGTTCCTGAACTCTTGGGATTACACATACAATTCCTATTCTCTAGGATTGATTTCTTCCTGATCGATTGTTTACACCTGGATAAAGTGGTGGATGTGGATATTCACATAACCCAACTCCCCTTTCTATTTCCATAAGCTTGGAGAGCTGGAGTACTATTTCTCATCCCATTCAGATGCTGTTTCTAACCCTCTTGTTTGCTGAGAGGCACATACATGTTACATTCAGATGTGTTTATAAGAATAAGGGGTGAGAACAGTACACCTGTGTATCAGAACTGCTCTCCCAGATTAGAGAGGTGGATGATAGACATAAACGTATTCAGACACCCTCGGGCAAGGCCCTACCCCACACCCTCTGAGTGTAACTTTACTCTCTATATCTTCTAGAAGTAAAATAATATCTTTGCAACAGAATTTTTTACAAACATGGTAAATAAACCCAGTAGAAACTTGCCAAATGCCCACACAACTCAAAGATCAGCCAATCATGTCCCACATTTTAATAGCAGCACAGGTACCAAGATCACCTCCCCAGCTGGAAGTCGTTTTAATTTCTCCAGTTATCAATTGTAGCCCCATTGTAGCCTATTATGGAGGATATTTGAGATTACCTGGATGTAGCTTCCACTCTTTGTCTGTGGAGAATAGGGAAGGTCTGTAAGCCCCAATATCATTAGAAGAACTCAAAAAGTTAAACAACTTATGACAGGCTTGGTCCACTTTTACCAGATGATTTTTATTCCCCACAATCCCTTCTTTTCCTTGGTTGAATTTGATGGACATGTGTCTTTTTTCAACTGTATAAACTATGATACTATGAGAGAGGCCAGGGATAACACCAACCAGGCCCTTAACATGATGTGTCTTGCTAACTAGAAAGCTACCCCTCCGGTTATACTCTCTACTGATGCTGAAAAGCCTTCCAACTTGGTGGGATGTCCATTAATTTTGGGTAGTTTGGACCTGGGATCCGGCTTGGTTTAAGGTTTTATATTCCAAGCCCTCCACCACAATGACGGTAAATGGGGTTTAATTTGTCTCCGTGTACACTAAGAATGGTACTTGACAGGGGTGCCCTCATGTCTCCCCTCATGTTTGCTGTGACAATCGAACCTCTCCTCTGTAGAATAAGAAATAACCTGTATATCACTGGCATGACTGTGGGAACCCAAGTGATATAAAATAGCAGCCTGTGCTGATGATTTACTGTTTTTCTCCATTCTTAAACCTTCTTAAAGAGCTTGAAATTTTAAGGTTAAAAAAAAAGTTTTTTTCAAAAATATAAACATGGGTTGGACATCTTGGGCAATCGTGGCTTTTGGATATTTTTTAGGCAGTGACTAGCCTCTGATCAATTTAGAGCCTGCCACTTCATAGTGGATGGTGCAAGGGTTAGGTTCTGTTTACTGGCAACCCCCAGGTAGGGTCTGAAGTTCCAAACAATGGAACTCCATTCAAGGAATCATTTGCAACTTTACAACAATATCAGTGAGCAACTTTATGAGAGTGTGAACCTATTCTCTTTTTGTCTCTTCTTGTTGTATTGCAGACAATTACACACACATAGAACTTAACGTTTTTACATTTTTATTCTTCAATTACCATAGATAATTCTTTTAGCAATAAGCATAACTATAATTTATTTCTAAGATGTTCATTAAAACTTTGCTAAAGAGGTACTTCCATTATATATATTATATCTCATATAGATAAGAGATAGATATATTAGGGGTTTTTCAAATAAGGAGGTTATACTGTCTCACCAGCCTGCTCCCTGGGCACTAGTGAGGTAAACACTTCCAGCTGAAGAAGCAGGAGTGAGGATGAGACAGTGCAACCACCAGATCAAAGAGGAGCTAGGTTAGCACCTCTCATTCATTTGCATTCATTTGCATAAATGGTTCATTTTAGAAGGAAGGAGGCCATGGACAGGTTACCTTTGAAGGGGTACAGGATAGGGTCCAACTAGCTGATTGGTGATTGTTCTCAGTGAGGAGAACAGAGGGTCCAAAGTCAGACCCCTCGTCACTCCCTGAGATGAGTGGAGGAGACGGCTGTTCATGTCTGTAGTGTTCCATTCATCTCTATGAAGCTGAAAGAGATTGCCGATCAAGTTGCTTGGCAATCTCCGTCATCTCTATGAGATGAATGGAGTAGAATGGAGCAGAACGGACATGCCTCGGACCCAATCAGACCCCCTGTTCTCGTGATCTGTAGATCCCACTGATTAGCAAGTTAGGCCCACTGTGGATAGGGCCTGTTTCCTGGGAAAACCCCAATATTGGAAGGGGAAAGTAAAAAATTTCTAGGAAGAATAAGCTATTTTAATGCCACTTGGTGAAGCATCCTTAAACATTTAGTGTAAAGTACTTTCTTGTTTGTAGTATCGCAGTGATGTGTACATCGTAATCTCTCAAATGACAAGTTAAAAGTTTTTTGCACCTTGGAAATTAAATAGATGCAGAGCAGTGAGACTTTTACCTTACATGTTGGCAAATGGCAATACTTAACTTACAGTGTCAATTCTGAGAAGGTAACTCTTGTGAAATGAAGTGTTTTAGACGTTCCAAATATTGACTGTACAATTCAATGTCATTATGTCCAGCACCCTCTACCCATAACGGCTGTACAGGTTTGGAACAGCGCTCATAAAGTGCCAGTCCATGAGAAAAATCGATTACTTCATCTTCTGTCCCATGGATTATCAACACAGGGGATGTTATCTTTGAAACCTTTTCAATACTGCAAAATAAATACGATGCAAAAAAAATTAAGAAAACATTGATAATAAATAAATCAGTAATTTTGGACACAAGGGCAAATTATGCAAAAGCTGTGTAGACTAGTTTACATATAAGTTATTTCATCTTTTGTAACATTAATTATTGTGAACTAAAAATGAACAGATACAAATCTTTCTAATAAATGCTAACTATATATAATAGCCATACTTGGTATTAACTCGCAAACACTGATACGAAATAACAGAGATGGGAACTGGCACTTCACTTTTTCTGTCTTTCTTGGTTGCAGCATGCACACACTCTGATACATGCCAGTTCTTTGCACATTTAGTAGCCATTACCATTTCGCACTTTTGGAAATTAAAAAAATTGCATGCATGTTAAAAAAGATTAAATGGGTTGTTTATCTCTATTATTCTTTTAAGCCTGCACGGCAATAAATAAAAAAGAGAACATATTCATCTGCCTGTCCCAATCACTTCCATGAGCCTGCTACAGCATTAGTTTCAGATAGTAGCAGGTATGCTGCTATAGTCAAAACAGTACTGCCAGCCTCTGTATACAAACAGTAGTGGATTATAATATAGACGGTTTGGGCAGTAGCCACCCAAACCAGCCTCCAAATTTTATATTGAGAAGGACCTTCCCCCATGAAATCCTTGTACATTTGTTCCTACTCTTCATACACTAATAATAATAATAATCTTTATTTATAACGTGGCAACAAATTCCGCAGCGCTTTACAAATCAAAAGGGAAGTTCACAAATATAATTTTACATTACAAACAGTCATATGGAACAATAGGAGTGAGGGCCCTGCTCGCAAGAGCTTACAGTCTATGAGGAGAAAGGGGGTGACATAGTAGGTATAAGAGCTTGTGTAATGATCCAGAAATTCTTTATAAGGGAACAGTATAAGATAATTTAATAAAAATTCATTTCAAGCTGTTAATGAGTTGTATAGGATTGCCTAAAAAGATGCGTTTTAAGAGCATGTTTATAACTTTGGTATTAGTCTGATAGTCCAGGAAGGTCATTCCAGAGGTAAGGTAGAGATTAATCTAATTTCACTGACAGATCAAAGTGAGTGAAAGACCAATTAGTAGGATTTATAGTAGTCCAGTCAAGAGTGAATCAGAGCAACTATTAGCATTTTAGAGGTTTCCAGTATAAGAAAAGGGTGGATTCTGGAGATATTTTTGAGATGCCTGTGGCAGAAGCGAGCAAGAGATTGAATATGAAGAGGTCGAATTCCAGCACAACCCGAAGACAGCGGGGTCTGCTGCCTCGGTGCTACTTACTGGCTTAAGAGCAGGTCACAGCAGGATCTGAATACCTGGCAGCGTAGTGTGCTACTGACGGTAGCCTTTGTTACGTCGGTCCCTGCTGTCTGCAGGTTATTCACTTCTTAAAGAAGAAGTTACAGGTCTGTGAGAGCCAGAAATCTTGTTTGTTTGTAGGTGAATACTTATTTCCCAACATAAATTCTTTAAAAATATGACAATGGGGTCATTTACTAAGGGCCCGAATCACGTTTTCACATCGGGTTACACAAATTTTACCGTTTTGCGCCGATTTTCCATGAATTACCCCGGAGAAATTAAAAATGTGTCGCTTGACACGCACTTACCTGCACCCGGCCTGGCTTGGTGAACTTCAGTGAACTCCGACGGAATTCAGCGCAGCAGCGACACCTAGTGGACATCGAGGGAACTACCTTAGTGAATCGCCGGAAGACAAGAATCAGCGTTGGAGAACTTGCCGCTAGATCGCGAATGGACCGGGTAAGTAAATCTGCCCCAATGTGATTTTCTAGATTTGTTTTCACATTTTGTCTCTCATAGTTGAGATCTACCTATGATGTCAATTACAGGCCTCTCTCATCTTTTTAATTGGGAGAACTTGCACAATTGGTGACTGACTAAATACTTACCATATACAGTACAGACCAAAAGTCTGGACACACCTTCTCATTCAAAGAGTTTTCTGTATTTTCATGATGTTAAAAATTGTAGATTTACACGAAAGGCATCAAAACAACAAATGCATGTGGAATCATATACTTAACAAAAAATTGCGAAACAACTGAAAATATGTCTTATATTCTAGATTCTTCAAAGTAGCCTTTTGCTTTGATTACTGATTTGCACACTCTTGGTATACTCTTGATGAGCTTCAAGAGGTAGTCAACTGAAATGGTCTTCCTACAGTTTTGAAGGAGTTCTCAGAGATGTTTAGCACTTGTTGGCCCTTTTGCCTTCACTCTGTGGTCCAGCTCACCCCAAAACCATCTTGATTGGGTTCAGGTCTGGTAACTGTGGAGGCCAGGTGCCGTATATACTCATGTATAAGCTGAGTTTTTCAGCACAAAAAATGCCGATGTCGGCGCAGCTCTCCTATGTCCCCGATGTCAGCGCCTGCGGTCTTCTTGCTTCTGTCATGGACGCGTCCATGTTTTCTTCCTGGTCGCGCATACAATGGCGTCAGCAGCGGCCGCGTCATAGTATGCGCCTGCTAGAAGAAAACATGGCCGCGTCCATGCCCGAAGAAAGAAGAGGAGCCGCGGAGAAGACGGGACACGCTGACATCGGGGAGATGCGCTGACATCGGGGAGCCGTGCCAACATCGGAGAGTGAGTATAGAAGTTTATTTTTTTAAGGGCTGTGGGGGCAGGCTGTATACTACTAGGGGCTGCTGTATACTATATGGGGGCAGGCTGTATACTACCAGGGGCAGCTGTATACTACATGGGGGAAGGCTTTATACTACTAGGGGCTGCTGTATACTACATGGGGGAAGGCAGTATACTACTAGGGGCTGCTGTATGCTACATGGTGGAAAGCTGTATGCTACTAGGGGCTGCTGTATACTACATGGGGGCAGGCTGCATACTACTAGGGGCTGCTGTATACTACATGGGGGCAGGCAGTATACTACGTGGGGGGAAGGCAGTATACTACTAGGGGCTGCTGTATACTACATGGGGGCAGGCTGTATACTACTAGGGGCTGCTGTATACTACATGGGGGCAGGTAGTATACTACTAGGGACTGCTGTATACTACATGGGGACAGGCAGTATACTACTAGGGGCTGTTGTATACTACATGGGGGCAGGCTGCATACTACTAGGGGCTGCTGTATACTACATGGGGGCAGGCTGTATACTACTAGGGGCTGCTGTATACTACATGGGGGAAGGCTGTATACTACTAGGGGCTGCTGTATACTACACGGGGGCAGGCTGTATACTTCTTGGGGCTGCTGTATACTACATGGGGGCAGGCAGTATACTACTAGGGGCTGCTGTATACTACATGGGGCAGGCTGTATACTACTAGGGGCTGCTGTATACTACATGGGGGCAGGCTGTATACTACTAGGGGCTGCTGTATACTACATGGGGGCAGGCTGTATACAACTAGGGGCTGCTGTATACTACATGGGGGCAGGCTGTATACTACATGGGGGCAGGCAGTATACTACATGGGGGCAGGCAGTATACTACATGGGGGCAGGCTGTATACTACTAGGGGCTGCTGTATACTACATGGGGGCAGGCAGTATACTACATGGGGGCAGACTGTATAGTACTAGGGGATGCTGTATACTACATGGGGGCAGGCTGTATACTACTAGGGGCTGCTGTATACTACATGGGGGCAGGCTGTATACTACTAGGGGCTGCTGTATACTACATGGGGGCAGGCTGTATACTACATGGGGGCAGGCTGTATACCACTAGGGGATGCTGTATACTACATGGGGGCAGGCTGTATACTACTAGGGGATGCTGTATACTACTAGGGGCTGCTGTATACTACATGGGGCAGGCTGTATACTACTAGGGGCTGCTGTATACTACATGGGGGCAGGCTGTATACTACTAGGGGCTGCTGTATACTACATGGGGGCAGGCTGTATACAACTAGGGGCTGCTGTAAACTACATGGGGGCAGGCTGTATACTACATGGGGGCAGGCAGTATACTACATGGGGGCAGGCAGTATACTACATGGGGGCAGGCTGTATACTACTAGGGGCGGCTGTATACTACATGGGGGCAGGCAGTATACTACATGGGGGCAGACTGTATAGTACTAGGGGATGCTGTATACTACATGGGGGCAGGCTGTATAGTACTAGGGGCTGCTGTATACTACATGGGGGCAGGCTGTATACAACTAGGGGCTGCTGTATACTACATGGGGGCAGGCTGTATACTACATGGGGGCAGGCTGTATACCACTAGGGGATGCTGTATACTACATGGGGGCAGGCTGTATACTACTAGGGGATGCTGTATACTACTAGGGGCAGGCTGTATACTACATGGGGCAGCCTGTATACTACATGGGGATGCTGTATACTACATGGGGGCAGTCTGTATACTACTAAGGGATGCTGTATACTACATGGGGGCAGGCAGTATACTACTAGGGGATGTTGTATACTACATGGGGGAAGGCAGTATACTACTAGGAGATGCTGTATACTACTAGGGGCTGCTGTATACTACATGGGGGCAGGCTGTATACAACTAGGGGCTGCTGTATACTACATGGGGCAGGCTGTATACTACATGGGGGCAGGCTGTATACCACTAGGGGCTGCTGTATACTACATGGGAGCAGGCTAGGGGATGCTGTATACTACATGGGGGCAGTCTGTATACTACTAAGGGATGCTGTATACTACATGGGGCAGGCAGTATACTACTAGGGGATGCTGTATACTACATGGGGCAGGCAGTATACTACTAGGGGATGCTGTATACTACATGGGGGAAGGCAGTATACTACTAGGAGATGCTGTATACTACATGGGGCAGGCAGGCTGTATACTACATGGGGGCCGGCTGGCTGTATACTACTGGGGGCTGCATACTACTAGGGGCTGTCAGGCTGTATACTACAGGGAAATGGCTGGCTATATACTACTGGGGGCTTGCTGGCTATAAACTGGTGGGGGGGGTTGACCAATGCATTTCCCACCCTCGGCTTATACTTGAGTCAGTAGTTTTTCCCAGTTTTTGGTGGTAAAATTAGGGGTCTCGGCTTATACTCGGGTCGGCTTATACTCGAGTATATATAGTAATTTAGCGTAGCACCCAATCACTCTCCTTCTTGGTCAAATAGTCCTTACACAGCCTGGAGGTGTGTTTTAGGTCATTGCCTTGTTTTAAAATAAAGGATGGTCCAACAAAAGAAAATGGATGGAATAGCATGCCGCTGCAAGATTATGTGGTAACGATGCTCGTTCAGTATACCTTCAGTTTTGAATAAATCCCCAACAGTGTCACCAGCAAAGCACCCCCACACCATCACACCTCCTCCTCCATGCTTCACGGTGGGAAAAAGGCATGTAGACTCTATTATTTCACCTTTTCTGTGCAAAGACACGGTGGTTGGAACCAATGATCACAAATTTGGACTCATCAGACCAAAGCACAGATTTCCACTGGTCTAATGTCCATTCCTTGTGTTCTTTAGCCCAAACAAGTTTCTTCTGCTTGTTGCCTGTCCTCAGCAGTGGTTTTCTTAGCAGCTATTTACCATGAAGGCCTGCTGCACACAGTCTCCTCTTAAGGGCTCTTTCACACTTGCAATTGTTCAGTCTCTCAATTTTTCACGCGCACTTTTAATGCAAGTCTGAAAAAACCCATTGATTACAGAGTGCAGTACAAGTTCTGCGCGTCAAAAGCACGCACAGAACACATGCGTGAAAAACTCAAGTGTGAAAGAGGCCTTAGTTTTCCTTACCTTGGCTGGTCCTCATGTGAGCCAGTTTTATTTGATGGTTTTTGCAGCTGCACTTGGAGACACTTTCAAAGTTTTACCAATTTTGCGGACTGACTGACCTCCATTTCTTAACTCCTTAAGGATGCAGCCCGTTTCTGCGTTAAGGCTCAGACCTTTTTTTAAAAAATCTGACAGTGTCTCTGCCTGTGGTAATAACTTTTCAACACTTTAATATCCCTGTGATTGTTTTCTTGTGAGAAATTGTAGTTTATGTTATTAGTATCATTTCGGTGATAAGTTTCTTTTTTGGGGGGTAAAAATTCAACAATTTATGGAAAAATGTAAAAAAAAATTACAATTTTCAAATGTTCTACCGTACTTTTTAGACGAAAAGTTATACCACCATTTTTTTTTTTGTAGAAACCTTTTGCTATTGGTCTTTTTTTTTTTTTTAAAAGCTTTATTTGGTCTACGGTAAAGAATATACATGCATACATATAGTCGCGGTAACAGTAGTGTCAGTATTAATACAAAGCATTGAATTCTTATGTTTTTTGACCATTGTTCTTATTCACAGTTAGATCTCAACTTTGTAACATAAACAAGGTGCAACTAGCGCCCTTACGGCTATTCGTCTGTCTTGTTCATTGCACAACAGCGTTTCCCTTGATCGATTAAAATCAGACATAGTAGGAAAGTAGTAGAATAGTAGTATAACTATTTATACCGTGGGAGACATAGTGATCCAGTGTGTGGCATAAAATAACCTCGTTTTTCTAAGGGCAGGATAGGTGTTTTCACGTAGGGAACCCCTTTCCCCTTGCTGACACTAGAAATTAGTTGTGTCTATCTGTAAACGGCCTAGGGTCCCTTTCAAGTTCTCGGTGTGGTACCAAGTTGTACGACATAGCTTTGCCATAAGACGCCTGATCTCCTCTGTCGTGAGGTAGGTGGTGATAAATTTCCTGCCATTGGCCTTTTTATCCTCATAATTTGTTTTATGTTTAATTTTTTTATGGAGGTGAGAAGGTTTTAAGTTATAGTAGCAACTTCTCAGATTTTCAAAAGATTTGAAAAATGCAAAATTTTTGGTGGCCAATTCAGCTTGGAAGTGCCCTATAAAGGATTATGTACTATATACCCCCACAAGTAACACCATTTTATGAACCTAACATCTCAGACTATTCAAATCAGCATTTGAGAAGTCTGTTAACCCTTTAATCTTTAATTCTTTCTCTGGAAGGAAACAAAATGGATTGGAAATTTTTAAATTTCAATTTTTTGAATAAGATTATTCTCATTTAGCCCTAAAATGGACACATTCTGAAGGAATTTAAGGTAAATATACATCCCCAAATTTTTGTCCTGCTTCTTCAGAGTACGGCAATACCAGATATATGGATGTGAACTGCTGTTTCGTCGCACAGGTATGTCCAGAACAGAATTAGTGCTATTGGGTTTTTGGCAGGCCAATTTGGATGCAAATGTTTTGTGGTGCCACAGTGTACTTGAAGAGCCCAGTACAATAGAAAACAACAGTACAATAGAAAACCCTTAAAGATGTCACCATATAGAAAACTAGAGCCCTCAAAGAATTTATCTGGAGTTGTGTTGAGAATTTTAACCCCCAACATGCTGGCCAAAATCTAATGCGAAGTAAATGTCATTTTAATTGTCATTTAAATGTCATTTTAGTGTCTAATACATTGTACCCAACCCATGCCACTTTAGAGGAACACCCCAAAAATCAATCTGCGAGTTGTCCCGAGTAGAGTAATACCACACATGTGGCAATAATTGACAGGTTGGGCACACAGCAGGGCTGAGAAGGGAAGGAGCGAAGTTTTGCTTTTGGAGCTACGTTTTCACACATTTGGATTCGGAGTGGCATGTCATGTTTGCAGGGCCCGTGAGGTACCAGTGCAATAGAAACCCCCGATAAATTATAACATTTTGGAAACTAGACCCCTCAAAGAATTTATCTGGGGTTCTGGTGAGCATTTTAACCCCCAAAATGCTGGCCAAATGCTGCAAAGTAAAAATGGCATTTTAGTATCATGCAAAAAATACAGCAATAACAGCTATGTGCTGCACACCTCTCTCATGGAGCTACAAACAGTCAAGGGTTGATCCAGTAAACCCAAATTGTAAAACATAGAAAATAAGTTCTGACCGGAGCTCCCGATTCCCTTGCTTCCGTGTGTCTTTGTCTTCCAATATGTCACTCACAAAATAGAGCAGTTCACACTCCTCCAGCACAAATTCCTGAATCCTCCGATAAGAATATACCGCTATTCAGACCAACACTCCTGCGTTTTTCTTGTGACCTCCTCCGTATGCAACATATGTTGTGGTAGATCGCTGGAAGAAATTCACCCGGAGATAGCGTAGTACAGTTTAACACTACAGTTCTGCTGCAACGCCCCAGAAGAAGCTAAACATGGCAAAACCCAGGGTCGGGCGAGAACGTGCAGCTGGCGTCCCATATTGGAGTTTTATATACGCATTTTTATCGCTCTTTTGTGAGTATGTTTTTAACCTAAATAAATCCTGAGTGTTAAACTGTACTACGCTATCTGCGGGTGAATTTCTTCCAGCGATCTACTGCAACATATGTTGCATACGGAGGAGGTCACAAGAAAAATGCAGGAGTGTTGGTCTGAATAGCGGTATATTCTTATCGGAGGATTCAGGAATTTGTGCTGGAGGAGTGTGAACTGCTCTATTTTGTGAGTGACATATTGGAAGAGAAAGACACACACGGAAGCAAGGGAATCAGGAGCTCCGGTCAGAACTTATTTTCTATATTTTAGTGTCATAGTTTATAAGGCCGGAAAAAGACGCAAGTCCATCAAGTCCAACCTTTAAGAATTAAAAAAATGTTTTATACCCATAACCCGTGATATTTTTTCTCTCCAGAAAGTCATCCAGTCCACCATAACAACCTCCTGCGGCAGAGAGTTCCATAGTCTCACTGCTCTCACAGTAAAGAACCTTTGTCTATGGCGATGGTAGAATTGGCTCTCCTTTAGGCGTAGAGGATGCCCCCTAGTCCTGGTCACAGGCCTAGGTATAAAAAGACCTTTAGAGAGATATTGTACTGTCAGTTCAGGTATTTTTACATTGTAATGAGTTCTCCCCTCAGTCGTCTTTTTTGTAAACTGAATAATCCCACAGTTTGTAGTCTGTCATTATTCTAGTCCCCCCATTCCCCTAATAATGTTGATTGCACTCCTCTGCACCCCTTCCTGTTCTAGTATCTCCTATTTATACACTGGTGCCCAAAACTGTACACAATATTCCATGCGTGGTCTGACCAGTGATTTGTGTAAGGGCAAAACTATGTCTTTATCATAAGAATCTATTCCTCTCTTCATACATCCCATGATTTTATTTGTTTTAGCAGCAGCTGCCTGGCTCTGGTCACTAAAATTAAGTTTACCATCCACCAATATCCCCAATCCTTTTCAGCTCCAGTTTTACCAAGCAATTGACTGTTTAGAACATAATTATACTTTTTGTTTCCATGGCCCAAGTGCATGACTTAACATTTATCTACATTAACTTTACACAGCTTAGTATCATCTGCAAATATTTAAACTTGACTGTGTAAACCCACTACAAGGTCATTGATAAAAATATTAAAAAGAAGTGGCCCCAATACTGACCCCTGTGGCACTCCACTGTCAACGTCAAACCAATATGAGAATATGCCATTAATGAGGACCCTCTGTTTTTTATCACTAAACCAATTACTTACTCAAATACATAGATTTTCCCCTAGCCCCAGCAGTCTAATTTTATGTACCAACCTTTTATGCGGCACTGTGTCAAATGCCTTTGAAAAGTCCAGATATACAACATATCCAGTCTGGAACTTACTTCCTTGTAGAAACCAATTAGTTTAGTCTGACAGGACCGATCTCTCATAAACCCATGCTGATACTGGGTTATAAGGTTATGTACAGTGAGATACTCCAGGATAGCATCTCTATATTAGTGCCTAATATATTGTCCCAAGTACGCCAATACCACACATGTGCCAAGCAAAATTTAGCTTCAGGAGCACCCTTTTGACTAGACTGGTGTTGGGGTGCCCTTGATGTACCAGTACAATAGAAACCCCCGAGTAGTGACCCCATTTTAGGAAAAAGAAACCCTCAAAGAATTGATCAAGGGTTGTATTTCAGGGATTTTAATCCCTGAGATGCTGGCCCAAATGAAATACAAATTGAATAGGGCAATGTAAAAATTGCATTGTTTTCTCAAATGTGCCATTGTAGTGAGCAATGTATTCAGTCCAATTCATGCCAATGTGGATAAACACCCCAAAAATTATTCTGGGGGTTACTGCAGGTATGGCAATACCCAATATGTGGCAATAATTTACAGGCTGGGGACACGACAGGGCTGAGATGGGACAAGCAAAATTTAGCTTTTAGAGCCCCCTATTCACTAGACTGGTGTTGGGGTGACACCATTTTAGGAAAGGGCACCCCTCAAAGAATTTATAAAGGGTTGTTTTTAACCCCTGAGATGCTGGCCCAAATGTAATACAAAGTGAATGGGGCAGTGTAAAAATTGCATTATTTACTCAAATGTGCCATGTAGTGAGCAATACCTTATATGTGACAATATTCTACAGGCAGGAGACACGGCAGGGCTTTTTTGGCATCATGAAACATTTGTAGATGCCAATAGGTACCAGTAAAGTAGAAACCCCTGAAAACTGACCCTATTTTTGAAACTACACCCCTCCATGAATAAATCTAAAGCATTTTAACCCCACAGGTGGACCCAAGGATGATACAGAGTGGATAGTGCATAGTACAAAATGTCCATTATGTCATCTTGTGCCCAGCTCCCGCCACGACAAACACCCCAAGAATCATGATGCGGGTTCTCCCGGGTACGGCAATACCACATATGTGGCAATGATCTACAGGCTGGGAACATGGCAGAGCTCAGCAGGAATGGTGCAGCATGTTGCAAGATATATAAGCTGTGTCTGCATCAGGGTATATCGTTCAGGGTAAAATTATATAAATTTATAAATCCTGAAACAATCCTTCATGCATAACCCTGGTTTCTCGGGGCATGTGTCACAGTGGTATATGGATTCCCTCCTTATGCCTCTTTTGGAGCACACCCTGCACCTTTTTTGATTCCTTCCCTTGCTGGCAGTTTGGGGAACTTCTCCTGGAAAGTGCTGCCACTTTCCACACAATGGGGCACATTTACTTACCTGGTCCATTCGCGATCCAGCGGCGCATTTATGTGGAGGATTCGGGTCTTCCGGCGATTCACTAAGGTGTCCACCAATGTCCGGCAGGTGGAGCTGCTGCAGTGAATTCCATCGGAGTGTACTGAAGTTCACCGTCCTACGCTGGGTGCAGGTAGGCGCGTGTCAAGCGACACTTTTTTTTTAAAATGCGGCGGTTTTTCTGAATCCGTTAGGTTTTTCGTACGGCCACGCCCCGATTTCCATCACGTGCACACCGGTGCCGATGCACCACAATCCGATCGCGTGCGCTAAAAACCAGGGGCAATTCAGGGAAAATCGGCGCAAAATAGAAAAATTTGGGTAACCCGCCGGAAAAAACGTGATTTAGTAAATGACCCCCAATATGTGTGGCCTCACTTCTAGACATACTAGCAGTCCCCCTTCCTTGTCTCTAAAAATCAACTACTTGACTACCACCTCTTGAAATTCCAGGAAAGTCCCCCTCTGGCCTGCACATCGATGTAACATGTAAGCATTATACAGTGTTGTCTGCATGATGTGCACGGCCAGCTTCTTGTACCACACCCTCAACTTCCACAAGGCGTAATATGGCTGAAGTACCTGGTCCGACAAATCCACCCCTCCTATATACCTATTGTACAGAGTGTGGGCTGACTTGGATCTAACCTTCCCAGTCATTGATCGCTGTCATTGGGCAGTCTGTACAGATTGGCCAATCGCAGCGATCGACACACAGGACCAATCAGAAGAGCTGCTGGCGGATGTATCCGCTCTGAACAGTAGGACTATCAGCTGGGTATCCACCTGACTTCTGATTGTACAAAGATTGTGCAAAGAAGTAATCAAAAGGTGGCTACTTTGAAGAACCTACTTTGAAGACATATTTTCAGTTGTTTCACACTTTTATGTTAAGTATATAATTCCGCACGTGTTAATTCATAGTTTTGATGCCTTTAGTGTGAATCTACAATTTTTATAGCCATGAAAATACAGAAAACTCCATTTAAATTTTACCATAGTAAATTTAAAATCAAAAGAACATATAAAATCAAAAAAATATATAAAATTTCTGGATGACACAGTAGAGATGACAGATACACGTCTTACCACTTCTTTATATACTAAACCCACCGACAGAAATAACATTTTGAGGTATAAGAGTTGTCATCCACGGCCTATGCTCTGTTCGTTGCCCCTCATTCAACTCATAAGAGTTAAGAGGATCTATAGTGATACTAAGAACTTGACTAGGGACCTAAACTACATGGAAACAAAATTAAAAAAACGGGGATACCCGACCAAGGTCATTCAAAAATTATAGGACACGGGTAGAGACTATGGAAAGACATGATCTATTATCCAACAGAACTCAAAGAGGATTTGTTACAACATATAATGACATGAGCCAAGAGATTAGTTATATCATCAAAAAACACACTGGCCGATTTTAAAAAATAATAAATAATTTGAGAACCCCCCCCACTCGTCTCATATAGGCGAGCCAGAAACATTAGAGACAAGGTAGTCAAAGCGGATGTGGGCCCCCTTAAGACATACACTCAATCAGGGCTATGCACGGACAGTTTTCCTTGTAGGACCTGCATCAACTGTTCTTATATGATTAAGGGTGACATTTTTTCACACAACAACAGGCAATATAAGATTAAGCATTTCTTAGACTGCAACACCACCCATGTAATCTATATGATTACCTGTCCATGCAATCGGGCCTATATCGGTGAGATACCTGGGACTTTAAAACTCGGTTCACACAGCACCGATATACGATCAGAAAAGGTAAACTTGATCTTCCAGTCTCAAGAGATTTCTCAGAAATGGGACATACAGAGAACCAATTAAAATTTGTACTTATTGACCATGTACCCCCCCCCCCTCCCCCTCAGACGAGGTGGCAATAGGGCAAAGATTTTAAGGAAAAAGGAACTTGAATGGATTTTTCGCCTGAATATGCTAAAACCAAACAGCCTCATTGTTGATTTTAATCTAGGTAGTGTTATCTGAGAAATATGCTTTCGCATTTTAATTAAGTTACTTGTTGTGATAATCCTTAAAGGGGTTATGCCACGAAACAATTGACTGCAAAAAGCTGTCAAAGAGGTTAAAATATTTCAAAAATCTATTTGTAAAGGTTACCTGGAATTAAAGATTCCTTTCTATTTGTTATTATGATGCTTGTTCAGCCTCTATTCTGCTCCACACAGAAGCAGATGTGGGAGGGGCCTCGCCAGGCACATGCACAGCACTGACAGCGGCAGTTATTGCACACCACAGTGCTACAGAACGCTCAGCCTTCAGAGTCTCCTTCCACCTGCTGTGCTCAAATAGTCCCTGCATTTACTCATCCAATAGAAGTCCAATAGAAATGTGTCATACGCCCCATGTTAAAAGTGCACCAAAAAAAGTTGGTGCACTCTGTCAAAGCAGTGCAGGGGGCTCCAGATTCATGAAGAACGTGCGCCAGAAATCCTGAATCTGGCGCCCCCTGCACACTACACAGGTCACTGCACATAGTACACATGTACTATGTATTCTCACAGCATCATGGTCGGTCAGGCTGACATGCATGGATGCATAGATAAATAGGTGACAGCTTCTCACATGTTACTGATCTTTAGCTACTTTCCTGCTAGTCAGGGACAGGGGCCCCTTTGCAGGACAGCAGTGTAACATGGAGGGACAGTGAATGGTGGAGAGTACAGGAGGAGGACTGCAGGACAGCAGGGTAGCATGGAGGGACAGTGAATGGTGGAGAGTACAGGAGATGCATCAGGAGAGGTCAGAGCTCAGCCTGTTACTTGTGTTATTTCTGCAGCCTCCTGTGTGACCTCACTAATGGTGGAGGGAGGAAAGGGCTGCTATATTGCTATGATCCATGTTATGGGGGACTCCTCTGTGCAGCAGATAGTCATGCATGTCTGCAGTTACCTTGTATCTGCTGCTGGAAGCAACTGTGAAGCAGTGGAAATCACCTCATTCACTGGTGTAGATGGCTGAGCTCTCTGCCCCCTGTCTCACTTCCTATTGGCTGCAGTGTGTCAGGTGATCTCTCAGTGTGGTGATCTGTAGTGGTGGTGGAATGTGGAGTGGTGGAATGTTTATGCGCAGACTCGGCCAGATCAGCTGTAGCTCAGGACGGGACACAGCTACCACTAGAGGGCGCCAGCAACCAGGACAAAAGGAGTTTTCTCAGTAAGCCTGCATATTTTGTAATAAGTGTAAATGGTGAAAGTACTTGTCACAATGCATTGGACCCAATTACAGCCATTTGCTATGGCGACACAACCCCTTTAACTGTTCTTGACAAGTGATAATGACAAAGATATTATACATTTTTTTTGTCTGGTTTTCATTATTTTAGATTTTACGCTGATTCCCAATATCTATGAATATGCTGAAAAAAACATATCTAATGGAAGACATCTCTCCGTGTGGAAGTCTCTTTTTTCATTACTTCTCCATCTATATTTTCAAATTTTTTCTATTTTTAATTTACGTCATTCTGGGTCCACATTCATCATATATATATATATATATATATATATATATATATATATATATATATATATTCATATATAATGTGATCATTATATATGCTACATCACTCACGGGGTGAGCACTGCTACTATTTGGGATATACTTATATAGAGTCCCCCTGACATCCATCTTTGCTATTGCTATAAGCACATTCTGTTCGGGACCCAGTGTATATATATATATGTATTTTCAGTGCTAATATGTACTTTGGATACTTTAGCGTGACTCTGATTGGCCTCCTTAACCCCACGGTGATGGGGGGGCAGCGATGTATCAAGCGGCCGCACAGATTGCCGGAGGACCAACACTTTGGTACCTCATAGTATTTTGCCTTGAACACAAGCATTTTTCAAACATTGTCTCAGACTTTTTGTTTATTATTTTTCTATATTTCATTGGCCCTTTTCAAATATGGCCACTCGGCAGTTGCTGAACACTAATACGCGTGTGATCCTTCTGACGCGGATATCCAATCATAAGTGAAATCAATACTTACACCCCGGGCGATCTCTACCAAAAGCATACTGGGTAATTTTAACACTTTCTTGTACACTAAGTAACACAGAATCTACACTTTGTTCTGACTATGCACTTTATTATTGGATGTACAACATATATATAACACATATATAACGTTAGCACTTGCCTCAATAAAGATCACCAACTTTCGATTGGGACTTCTGGAGTGCTGCTCGCTTCTTCTAATTTGTACCTAGGTAAGGACCACGCCAGGACCTTTGCAGACTTTGCACCCCCCTTCTTAGGGGCTCTATAAAGTTGTGTGGACTTGAACTCTACTATATACATATATATATATGCTCTGGTAGATGCCTTGTAGCAGTGCAGGAAGCAGGGACACACACAGAGTTAAAGTCCAAAAATCAAGTGTTTATTCACACTTCTTTGTCAAAACACAAATTCAGCCTTGGCTTAGGCACATACAAAATAAGACCTGCCCAGCTGGGCACTGCCTAATACAATAACAGCACCTAGCTATACATGTACCAGGCTGCCTGTCACACGCTCTTGGCCAGCAGAATATCAGGAGGCACTCAGTTACCTTTGCTGTGTGAGCACGGTCCAGCCTTCAGCTGTCCAGGTAGTGCCTCTCCTACTGCTTCTGGCCTGCAGTCTAAATCAGGCTCTAACGAAGTCTGTGAACCGCACCTGTGGGCTATACAGGAACCCAGGACCGAAGCCCGGATGGAGTAGGAGTCCCACTACCAGCCTACCCCTACTCCATAATAAGCAGGCCCAGTACGGACATTACAAAGGTGTCTATGCTAGCGAGGCCAACATAGACCAAACAGACTTCTCCTGCTTAGCAGTGTTAGCACATGTCTGCATTAACCCTTGGGTTACTGCAGAAAAATCCAGGGCTTACACCATGTACTTTTTATCTGCCTGTAGAGCAGATAGTTGTTCTCCCACACGACACCTCTCACTTTCTCACAATATATATATTTAATCAATGTAAATTTTCCTGGTTTATCCAAATCTGCACTAAAAAACTGGGGTTCTCATTTAAAGGAAAACTACCATTTGTTATTATGCATTGTAAACCAAACATGCCTTGAGAATGCTGTAGCTACACTGATGCAGAAACCAATGTTTAATTCCTGAACTGAGTGGTTTTGCTAAAAAAATGATGATGAGGCTTTGTCGCTCCTGTGGCTGCTTCAGCGCTTCTCCTCTTACCCTAATTATGCACTGCTTCAGAGAACGAAGTATTCCCTGATAGGCAGAAGTAATCAATCTCTGCACCATTTCCCAGCTGTTTCGTACGAATCATCTACCTCAGATTGATTAGTACTGTCTAGACAATTCAGGAAGCTCTGGTCCTGAATTTTATAATTGTTTTTTGAGCAAACCCACTCAGTTCAGGGATTAAACAAGATATGCTACAGTATTATAAAGGTATGTTTGGTTCACAACACATAAAAACAAATGGTATATTTCCTTTAAGATGTTAAAGTTTCCCGACCCCCTAGTATGCGCAGAATGCGGTTTGTTCCTGCTCCGAAGCTTTTACAGCTTTCTGTCGTGGGCCCAGCAGAGAATTCTTTGGTCTGCTGGTAGAACATTCCGACAATGGCTTCACCCCTCTGCCTTCCCACAGTGAGACCTAAGAAGCCATTGTTAGCTTAATTATTTGACTGCTGTCCTGTATATGCAGCGGCAGATTAAGGTGGCCATGGGCAATGTGCTGGCCCCCTACATCCTAGAATTGTTTGCTACTGTGTAAGTCTAGTTTTCTCTATTTAAATGCCCTCCCATTGAGTCCTGTGCCGTATTAGAGTCAATTGTAGAATGGCCGTAAACATAATTATTGATCCGGAAGGTATTACACCTGGGGGCATTACTCCTGGCTACTGGGGCTTTATTAATATGAGCTTTATTTCTACTGTTCACTGTGGGTCTCTATGACTTTTGTCTACTGTGGGGCCAGGGAATTTTTGTGATCTCTAGAGGAGTATTTAGAAGAGTATTAAGTTTGTGATAAAAAGGCAGAGGAGATGATGATGAAGTGAAGAAAATGTTTGGGTTGCAAATTTTACAGACACAAGTTTTGTATATAAGAATCAAATCCAAAAATGAAAAAAACCTCAATCTAGATAAATAAGCTTAAGCAGAGTGACAACTCACAGAGTGGTCCTAGTGCCTAATACTTAGCGTTTATTAAAAACATATTAAAAAAAATACATGCATAAACAACGCCTGTTGTAACAATAGAACGAAAGTCACTGGCCACAACCTATACATGTGACAGTGCTCAATAGAAGTATACAAGTCATAAAAACATCACTGGAATAACAACAGAGAGTGCATGCATAATTTGTTATCTCTTACCATGATTCAGGCGTATAGTGGTTTATTCTAAAGGGAGTAGAGGGCAAAATGATGCTATATTCCTCTTTTAGCTACCTTGTAAGGCAGCTCTCTTGACATCAAGTATGACATGATGCGGGATTAAAACCAAAACCAAACCAGTATATCTATTCCAGACAGTGCAGTCTACAGTTGGGAGTCTGTTCCTTCTGGAATAAAAATACTGGTTTGGTTTTTATCCCACATCATGTTCAAAGGTTTGACGGGCACTGTGTTAGATTGTGCTGAACAGGCACTTACTGCTGGCAGTCCTGGGGACCTTCATAGGACTCCTGGGCTGCCATGGAAGCAGTCTGATAAGTACCAGGCTCTGCTTCATAGACACAACAGTTACGATGACCGTGGCGTCAAT
Source organism: Engystomops pustulosus (assembly GCF_040894005.1). Classification (NCBI taxonomy): domain Eukaryota; kingdom Metazoa; phylum Chordata; class Amphibia; order Anura; family Leptodactylidae; genus Engystomops; species Engystomops pustulosus. The sequence goes on along the minus strand of NC_092411.1, from coordinate 167,209,645 downwards.
GGGGTTAAATAGCAGGATCACAAGTATTGCAATCCTGGCTGTTTCTGTGGGAGCCCGACACATACAGCTGAATTCCCTCAGCAATCACACGGGTCCTGCTACTGGTCCTGGAGATGTACATGCGGAGATGTACATGCGGCAACTGATGGCATTTCCTGATGTACATGTATGTCAAAATGCACTATGGGGTTAAAGAGTTTTACAGGGATTAAAACAAAATGTAGATGCAATCTAGAAAATTTTGGGGTAAAATGCATCATTTAGGCCAAAAATTACATTCACAATAAGTAGAAAAATACCCCATATGTGGTGGTAAACTGCTCTAAAGAATAAATAGAAAGTTAATAAGGAGCAGGGAAGATGCTTTCTTTATGTTCCTGTGCTCCTTATTTAGTTTGTATGTGTTTTTAAAGTTTGCTAAAACATTTGTTTCGTACTATTGAATTTAAAAAAAACCCATTTTTTTTGGACTATAAGAGGCACTTTTTTCCCCAGAAAATGGGAAAATAACAGTGGAGCGTCTTATAGTGCGAATGTAGAAGCCGACGTCTCAGAGCTCTGCTGGAGGAGGGAATAGAGGACCTGGCTGCGCTCTGCCAGCTAATGCCATGTCCATCCACAAGACGGTTTAATTCTGGGGCAACCAAAATTGTATATACCAGGACTGATAAAGACCGGTTGGAATTATTAACATAAAATACAAAATTTCACAGCTATAACAGTGAATTAGAGAATGTATTATTTTGTTATCCTGAGTATATTTAAGAATCTTGAAAAAATACAGAAGGGGCTGGCACCACAAAATAGAACTATTTATAAAAATTGCTCAGCGTATCAAATAAATGTCCAAAATCTCACAAGAAAGAAATGTGTCATAAAGGCAAGTAGGAAAAATAGATCTTTTATTTCATCATATATACAATACAGCAGACAAAAAATAAAAACTATTAAAAAGATGAAAAACCACCTAACCAGGGATTAAACATATGATTGTGTTACTGCAAATATCTTGGAATCCTCCACTGATTGTACATCCAGAAATTGCATCTGGTAGCTAATAAAGAAATGATAAGCATAAATAGACACTAAATATTCCAACTCTAATAAGGACAAATCCAAAAGTGTAATAGCATATTAGCTAAACAAAGATGGGCAAGCTTTTTTTTCCAAACAATTTATTGGTTTTACAAAATTTGGTTTTGTAAACCATCGAAACAATTACTGGATATCGAGCCACCTTGATTTTCCCTCCTGGTCTGCTTTGCTATAGCAGTTCCTGGACTTGCTGGCATTCCCCACAGTGGAACCATGGTCCACAGAGGTGAAAGGAAAATCTCTAAAAGGGAAGAAACATGCTCATTAACAAGGTCCTAGATCAGTATCAACCACACCAGTGCACTGTAGAGCCTCCCCAGCCACTTGCTTGCCTCAAGAAATAAGAGCCTAACAAATCTCTTCATGGGCCTACATAGTAGGTCCCTGCAAACAGAGGCGTGCCCTGGCCCTTCCCCCCAAAGGCCATAATCTATAACCCCCTCGCATAGCTCTCAGGCCTACACTACATCAGAGAGACATTCCATAAACCACCTAATTATCAAAGTCCCTAGACCTCACTGGTCACAGCCACCGATCAGGGACACCCTCCTTCCGTTCCATTATACCGACTGAGAAGACGCGCTATTGACTCCCAGCAGTGTAAAGCAGTCTAACTGTCTAAATAGGCCATATTCATTCCACATTGTTCATATGACAAGTATGACAGTTGTTCATCAAATATGTTGTGTTTGTTTTTCATACAGGTCAGTCCATCCATGTTCCAGCCAACCTTCGCCTAGTGAGTCATATACACTTTCAACAACTAGACACTAGACAAACATGGCTACAGTGACAGTGAGAACTTCAAGGGTCTGAATACACCACAGAAGCGATCCCAGGTTTTCACACTTCAACACGAGTCTCACGCCTCCATATGTTTCCAGCAAGAAACGCATTTTAAACATGAAAAAATACCCAAACTACCAACATACCTCTTCCATCAATGATTTCAAAGCACCTATGACAAGGCAGCTAGGGGGGTGTCTATACCAATAATATCCAATCAATACCAATTATCCAGGAAATGTGTGGAAAGCAAGGACTGCTATGAACACCAACTATATGTACCTATATACAGGCCTTGTACAACAAAGTACACAAAATATATGCATAAATACCATAATATGGAAAACACAAAATTTTATTGAACAAAATAATAATACACATATGATCACTGCAATAAAAACAACCCATAAAATCAATCCCTGGTGGACTAAAAGTACACCGCCAATCCTGTACAATCACATTGTAAACCACAGTCAGTCAATACATTACAAGTGTAACACATAAGTCAATCAATATAATATATTACAAGTGTAAACAAGAGGTTATAACATAAACCTAATCTAAATAACATGGAACCTGGTAGGAGGTCATATAAACCAAACAAGACAAAATAAAGTGCATCGTGCAAAATAGCTATATATACCAACCAGGCTGCATATTGAACAGGAGATGTGGCGCTGTACCAGACAACCAGTCTATACCAATAATATGCCAATAATAAGCCAAGAATATACGGTTTGAACATTAAGTAGATCCTCCTACAGAGACAGCGAATGCAGATTCTTTTTCATTAAAGGCTTTCTAGGCAGTACAAATATCAGGCTGGCCAACTTATATGCCCCAAATACCAGGCAGATAACCTGGCTCAAGGAAGCTTTAGCTATGCTGCAGGACTTTGCAGAAGAAATTATCATAACAGGTGATATTTACATAGTTCTACACCCTGCTTTAGACTCCTCGACAGGAGCTTCGTCCCAATCTCAGAAGCCTCTGGCTAATCTATATAGGACTCTGCAGAGAGTAGACCTAATAGATATATTCTTTATTATTTTTTATCTTTTTCTTCTTTATTATTTTTTATTTCCACCAATTAGATGCTTCATTGGAGAGATGCGTCATGGATGTTCCTACTACTACTATCGCTTTACCTTGCTGGACATTTCCTTCCATTACCCCTTTATTGCCCTCATTTTTCCCTCCCTCCCTGTTTCATGCCCCCTCAAATATAAACATTTTCACTGTGCCTCACAGCATGTCACTGTTTTGCACTTTGCACTTTCACTTTACTTTTTGCATGCTTGCACTTTATATAAATTGTATATATCATTTATTTATATGTATTAATCATTCTTTCCTCTGAATGTCATAATTTGCTCTTTATAGTAAGGTTTGGATGTATATGCAATTTGGCAGTTTCGCTGTTTTCTATTGTATTTGCTACATTTTTATTATGTAAACTATATATTTATATTTATTTTAATTCATAATGTATATATATAGACTTTCTATGATTGATGCACTTACCACTTTATTTTGTTCTAGCTTCTATGACCGCTATACCCAGCATTATTTGCACACATTGGAATATCACATAATAGAATGATCTTCTTTCACTGGCCATTGAAGTTCTATTAATCTGTATATATGGCATTCTCTGCTCCCTATTGTTTACATATACTTACCCGATTATCCTCTTCCCTGATACTGCGGCTGCGCTGAATTCTTTCAGGTCCGACGTCTCACAGAGGTACTGCGCATGCGCATTCTACTCCTGCTGCTGCAGCCAAGATATTGCAATATTTCGGACTTCCGTGATTTGTCTCGGCATCTCGCGATCTCTACCATCTAGCCTGCTCTCTCCAAACCGCTGACATCGTGCGGTTGCACATCAGTATCCAATCTCATTTTAATCTCTCTTTTTCCATTGGTGGATCCCCATATATAGTCTTACCCAGTGTTACTCTACACCAGTGGTGGCGAACCTATGGCACGGGTGCCAGAGGTGGCACTCAAAGCCCTTTCTGTGGGCACCCAGTCCTTCACCCCAGCACAAAATTTTCTAGACATGACTCAAGGTTTCCTCCTGCGGTCCAAAACTATTCTTGGTAACACCTTCTTGGCTGCAAGGACTACACAAGAAGCGAGAAGGTGTGGATAGAGATGGATTATGGTTGGAGCTCCTGCTCTGGGTCCCCTGATTTCTCCTCTTCAGGGTACCCTGGAGGGAAGCTACAATCCAAATTTTCTTTCTATTGTATTGGTGTCCTCAGAACACCAATATGATTAAGACTTCTGATACAGTTGGGATCAATAGGTTACTGCTTAAAATTGTCATCTTGGCACTTTGCGACATAAAAGTAGGTTTTGGTTGTAGTTTGGGCACTCTGTGTCTAAAAGGTTCGCAATCACTGCTCTAGACACTCCCCTTGAGAAAGCAACTAGCGAAACACGTGTTTCAGTTTCAGTGCTAGCTCCATCTGAGATATATTGTTTCTCCTCTATTTATGAGATCTCTACTTAGGCTTTGATTTACACTATACCTTCTGTACCAGGTCTGATTTTCCCAATCGGTTTATGATTCTGTGATCATTTGGCACCCACTGTTTTTATATTTATTGTCTCTGTTATATTGCCGTCTACTTGTTTATACAATAAAATTTACTTGTCTGGCACTTGTCTGATTTATAATTCTTTTATTGTACTCAAAATTTTGGTTGTATTGTATGAAAACAGCGGGGGTTACCCTGGACAGGTAATTCTAGCTTAGTTTTTCTGTATTGCTAATAGATATATGGCAACTAGCAAATCCAACAACCAAAGATTTTACTTTCTACTCTCCGTTCCATGATTCTTTTCAAAGACTGGACTGAATATTTCTCCCCAGCACATCATTAGCTGTGGTCTGCTCGGTATCTATTGGACCTATAAGAACTTCTACCCACTCCCCAGTAGTCGCTGAGCTAACTATAGATGCTTTGCATCAATACCTAGGGTTATAGAGATTGAACGAGATACTATTGGACTAACATGTCCATATAAATTAAACAAAACCTCTGGGTCCTCCAGCACTCCAAAACATACTGGTATGTTGTAGATTGTGAGCCCCATGGGGACAGGGATTGATTTGGCAAGCTCTGTGTAGCGCTTCATAATCTGTGAGCGCTATATAAATAAGAATTATTATTATTATTAACAAAAGAGAAGCTAACATTCTTTTTTTGCGCAAGTCCCCTGGTGACACCTCCATCCTTTTGTACAAAAAATACTTGAACCAACTGTGTAATCCAATCCAATACTTTATATAAATCTTTGGATGACAAATGTAGACATAAGGCATATAAATACTTCACCAGTTTCTGGCTCAATATGCTGAAGTCCACGATTAAAAGTCCACGCTATGTAAACCTGGTTCACTGAGACGCTGAACGCCCGGTGTGTCCTATGACGTTTCGGAGGTACCGCTACTTTCTGTCTGTTCTTTTTTCTTGCGGTTAAATCTCCGTTCTTCTGACCAGGTATACACACGATTGAGTTGATAATCCCGGATGTCGCGTTCAAACTTGGACAATTTATTTCGGAGTAGAGTGCCTTTTAGCTTTTCCATGCTTTTATTAATCTCCTCATGAGTTTTAGTATAGATATCACTTTTACTCGTTACTTTAAATTCATTATCAAGGTCATTACACTCAGACTTTATCTTCTCTATGGCGTACTGAAGATGTTGTACTGTTAGTAACATCAAGTCTATCGAGTGTCGATTGCACAAAGCGAACCATTTTTGTACGAAAATAGGGTCATCTTTCAACAGCATTGGACGTAAGCTACAGCGCATTCCTCTTGGAATTCTCAGAGTCTTAACATACTCTGTAAGCGTAGATGCATGCATGGTCAAATTTATTTCACGTTTTTTAAATGCCTCAAGCATTTTAGCAAAATTCTTAGGTACATTTTCTTTAAAATTTTCAAAACAAAATCCAGCTTGCTCAGCTTGCTGTAAAATTGTATTACGTTCTGTCTCAGTGAAAACCAGGGTCTCTGCTTTATTTTTAGTAAGTTTAGAAATGTCGGCAAACGTAGCCATTTTACAAGAAATCACTTCTTCAAAACTTAAAAGTCCACTCGACATCCGGGATTATCAACTCAATCGTGTGTACACCTGGTCAGAAGAACGGAGATTTAACCGCAAGAAAAAAGAACAGACAGAAAGTAGCGGTACCTCCGAAACGTCATAGGACACACCGGGCGTTCAGCATCTCAGTGAACCAGGTTTACATAGCGTGGACTTTTAATCGTGGACTTCAGCATATTGAGCCAGAAACTGGTGAAGTATTTATATGCCTTATGTCTACATTTGTCATCCAAAGATTTATATAAAGTATTGGATTGGATTACACAGTTGGTTCAAGTATTTTTTGTACAGATTGTTTGATCGCGGTGTGGAGAGCCCGCGAACTTGACCGGTGTACACACTATGTTATAAGGGGCTTAATTGTTTTGTGTTGCTGGACTGTGTTTGCTCTCATTAGCCCTTATATTAAGTTTTGAAGAAGTGATTTCTTGTAAAATGGCTACATTTGCCGACATTTCTAAACTTACTGAAAATAAAGCAGAGACCCTGGTTTTCACTGAGACCGAACGTAATACAATTTTACAAAAAGCTGATCAAGCTGGATTTTGTTTTGAAAATTTTAAAGAAAATGTACCTAAGAATTTTGCTAAAATGCTTGAGGCATTTAAAAAATGTGAATTAAATTTGACCATGCATGAATTTACGCTTACAGAGTATGTTAAGACTCTGAGAATTCCAAGAGGAATGCGCTGTAGCTTACGTCCAATGCTGTTGAAAGATGACCCTATTTTCATACAAAAATGGTTCGCTTTGTGCAATCGACACTCGATAGACTTGATGTTACTAACAGTACAACATCTTCAGTACGCCATAGAGAAGACAAAGTCTGAGTGTAATGACCTTGATAATGAATTTAAAGTAACGAGTAAAAGTGATATCTATACTAAAACTCATGAGGAGATTAATGAAAGCATGGAAAAGCTAAAAGGCAATAAAGTATTGGATTGGATTACACAGTTGGTTCAAGTATTTTTTGTACAGATTGTTTGATCGCGGTGTGGAGAGCCCGCGAACTTGACCAGTGTACACACTATTGTTATAGTGTATATACTACTGTTATAAGGGGCTTAATTGTTTTGTGTTGCTGACCTCCATCCTTTTGACATGGGAAGTGCATAAGAGGTGAACTCATGGCAGTTGGGGAGGCGGTGAAAAAGTTACTTTTTCTCTGCTGTTAAAAATTTACCAACTAAACGGTTTCATGTGGCAGGAAGTCAAATATTGTAAAGCAACAAGAAAATCAGAAGAATATAGATGCAATAAGGAATAACAGAGGAGAAATTACAGATAGGCCAGAAGAAATTAAGGATATTTTTTTCAAAAATTTTGAGGAATTATATAAGTCTGAATTACAAATGAGAGATGAAAGATAAAAAACTATTTTTCAGGGGTAGAATTCCCAAAATTAACGAGTGATCAGAGAAAGGAACTGGAGAAACCATTTTCTTTAGAAGAGTTGCAGAATGCTCTAAATAAAACTACAGGAAACACAGCACCCAGTACAGATGGTTTGCCTTTTGAAGTCTACAGGAGGTTTGGTGGTGTATTATTTCCGGCCTTACTGGAGACTTTACAGGGGGCAATGAGTGGGGGTTTGCTCCCTAATACAATGAATGAGGCAGTCATTACTTTAATATTAAAGAAGAGTAAATATATATATGAGGTGGACTCCTATTGTCCGATATCTCTCCTCAATACAGACGTTAAGCTTTATGCAAAGCTATTGGCAATAAGATTGAGGAATGTAATACCGGACTTAGTTGTTGAAGATCAAGCAGGATTCGTGCCAAACAGGCACGCTTTAAATAATCTGAGAAGATTGTATGCCAATATACAACTGGGAGAGGGAGGGTTTGGTTTTGGCCCAAACTTTATCAGATGGATTCAACTGTTGTATATGGAACCTAAAGCTTGTACAAGAATTGAGCGTTCAGTAACTGGAATGTTTAAGATAAAAGGAGGAACTCGACAGGGATGTCCTCTCTCCCCCCTGCTGTTTGCATTATCCATTGAGCCGTTGGCAATACTCTGCAGAGGAAACAAGAAAATCGTTGGATTTGGCAGCAGAGGGGAGAAGGATAAAATACTTCTCTATGCAGACAACTTAATGTTTTGCTTAAGTCAAACAGAGAAAACATTGCCCATAGTTATAGAGATGATCAAGGAATATGGGGAATTCTCAGGATTGGTTGTGAATTGGGATAAATCCACAATATTACCGCTGGAGGAGATGGAGATAGGAGGATTGGGAGAACTTAAAGTGTTGAGAGAGGACGAACATCTCCAATATTTGGGACTTAAGACTGGGAGAAGGGCCAATTCTTTCCCGGAATCCAACTTGGTTCCGCTGATCCAAACAATTGGGAAGAAAATTAATGTATGGGTTACGCTTCCTATTTCACAAGCAGACAGGATAGCCCTGATTAAAATGATTATTTTACCACAATTGAATTATATTATATCTGCCACTTCAATATGTATAAACAGCAAATATTTTAAGATAATAGAAACCTTGATTAATGAACTGATATGGGGCAGGAAGAGGGTGCGAATCAAAATCAAACATTTAAATAAGCCAAGAGGTAAAGGGAGTATAGAGCTACCTAATTTTTTAGCTTCTACCTTGCAGTATTTAACAGCTGGGTATAATAAGATGATAATCAAAGAAATAGCTAAAAGGCTAAACTTTGAGACTAATAACGGACTTGTATTGGCAGAATCTGGATTATTAAGTTTTAATATTAAGGGGGGTACAGAATATACACCATTGCGGAATAATTTAGGATTAAAAGAATTTAGGGATTATCATGATAAAAAATTTTGGGAAGATATGGGAATATGGTCGGTGGTGCAGTTGTTTAAAAATGGGAAACTAAGGCCAATTATACAGTTGAAAAATCTTTTTTCACTAGAGGAAAAGCACTGTTATAAGTATATACAATTAGCTTATAGAATGGGTAAAATAGCTAGAAAGGAAAACTTTTTTGTGGGTGAACACGAACGATTTACATTTTTAGGGGGTTTACGGGATAAAAAGAGGACACTCTCTGAGGTATCTAAATATTTTTTGAGGAGGTTGAATATTGAAAATGAACATGTAAGCAAGATCAAGTGGAGATAGAAGAGATAGGTGCACTAGGTGAAGCACAATGGGATAGTATCTATAACAATATAGAATTGGATGGATTACCAGAATCTTTCAAGCTGATAAAAATCAAGATAGTCTACAGACTGTATTGTAGCCCAAGGATGATGAGTAAGTATAAAAAAGGGAAAGAGATAGAATGTTGTAAATGCAAGGAGAAAAACATAGATATCTTACACATGCTTTGGAACTGTAAACCAATCATGGACTTCTGGGAAGAAGTACATAAAAGGATAAAAGAGATCACACAGATTGATATGCCAGATACCCCGGACATAATGATTCTAGGCAGTTTGACGGAATTAGAAGGCACCTCATGTAAAATCAAATGGATATTAAGAGCGCTATTTATAGCAAGGTATATAATAGTTAGGAAATTAATGTCCCAAGAACCACCAAAAATAAAGGAGTGGGAAAGGCAATTAGAACGTATTAAAAAATTTGAAGAGATCAAGTATCATGATATAGGTAAAAAGCAGATATGGAAAAAAAGATGGCTCATTTTATAGAAAGGAAAATAGATAAGGAAAATAGAGACTCTTGAGTTTTTTGGACCCTGACTGGAGGTGGGGGGGAGGAATGGGTTAGGGATGGACATGCAAGGTATATATTTTTGTAAAATGTGTGTAATTTTTGGAATAAGAAAATCAAATAAAGAGATTAAAAAAATAAAAAATTACCAGCTAGAAATTTTTACACAAGAGGAGTAAGGTCAACTTTGCTTTGGAGGAGCCAACATCCACTAGGAAACAATTGAAAGATTGCCTGAACTTAAAGGCTGCAAAAAATTTTGGGGAACATTTACTTACCCGGTCCGTTGGGTTTCCGGAAGTGCTTTGTCCTACCGGAATGTACTCTGCCACTACGATTGTGCGCCAGATAATCTGCATCTGTTGCTTCCCCGCTCAGGTCCGCCGGAGTTCACCTTCTTCTTCCTGGTGTATGTAAGTGCATTGTCTTGCAACACAAATTGTAAGTTAAATCCCGCGAAGGGTCCAAATCAGTCAGATCGTCCGGAGGCCCGCGCCCCAATTTCTGTTGCATGAAATTCAGCGCAGCCGCACCACAATCCAATCTCCTGCGACACAATCTTCAGTTAAGTACCTGTCCTAGTCCCAAAAACTACAGAAAAACCGCAGAAAGTGCGGTTAGTAAATAAGCCCCTATATGTTCTCCAAATACATACATTATGCTCAAGGGGATCAAGGTAATAAACTGATGGCGCAGCTAATCCATAACCAGATTGTACAAAGACCAACTACACCAAAATATTCTGACTATAGTCAGGCAGGGCAGATTCTTCTCATGAATAGCTTCTCCTGTCTGTTTAATGTAGTGTTCTGTCTGCATCCAGCCCCTCCCCCTGCATTACTGGACCAGCTCATACACATACACTTCCTGCAGGCAAATACTAAATCTACAAATTCTCATGGATCTCATCACCTCATTATCTCTGATCTGTCTCATCTCTCTTTTTCTATCTGTCAGATAATAGTGAATGCCCAGAAGCTACATGAAAGTGATGAAAGTGTAGATAAACCTGTACTCTGATGATCTAAGCACATTGTCAGCAAACAGCATTTCACAGCACATATGAATTATGAAGTGGCTGCTTAGAGAGTCCCCATCCACACGCTTCAATTTTGCTAAGTTTTGGCTCCTATAACTCAGTGTTAAATTTCAAAGTGAGGAGGTTAAAATGATCTTTACTGTGTAAACATCCCTAGGGTATTGAAATTTGAGAACTTGCTTTCATGGGCAAACCCCTTTAATGCTCTGCAGTGTGGCCATATAAAAGTTTACCACCACATATGGGATATCGACAAACTCAAGAGAAATTTGAGCTTTTTGTCAATGAATCCATTGTGAATGTTTATTTTATTGTGCCAAAATGAATGTATTGTCCAAAATAATCTCAAATTCTAAATTGCACCTCCATTTTGTTTTAAGCCCTGTGAAACATCTAATGTGTTCATTTATCGGGTTTTACTGTTATTTAGACCTATTAAAGACACTTGTAGGCTGAGCCAATAAATATAGGTTTTGGCAAGTTTCTAAAATTTGTAAAATTGCAATCAAAATTCTGGGTCTCCTAACATCCTAGATGAGGTATAAAAACATGGCAACATAAAGCACACACTTTGGAAATGTTAGGAGGAACGCAGCATCCACAAAGTTCAACAGCAATACTCAGGAATACCGCGGGGGAGCTTTCTCTATGGCATAGGCTCAAACATCCGTCAGGGAACACAGGAAAGGGCTGGGAATTTATCAGGAATGGCAGGTGGCCAGCGCCAATTATCGGTGCGCTGGCCCTTTTAATTTAACAGCCAACGCGTGCTCGCCCTAGGCAGCGGGGACACACGCGAGGAGCCGCCGCTGGAACCTGGCTAGGTGAGAAGCGCTGCGGGGCACACACAGGAGCACGGGTACGCCTGCGAACCAAGACAGGGGTAGCAGGGGCACCTGTGAGACATATACATTTGCACACACCTATTCCACCAAAGTGTACCAGGAGAAAAATGGGTAAAGGTCCAAAGTCTGGCACAACAGGTTTGCCAAAAGCCGGACATCTCACTGAGGAAGATGGTGAGTTTAATCGGAAGATTAATAGCCATGAAACCTGGTTTTAAGCTAGCTCCAATCAGGTGCCGTGAATCAAAAATGTGGTTACATTCCCATTTAAGGAGAGAAATAGGAGGGAACAGAAAGGAGAAGACTCACTCACCCAGTAAGAGGGGAGTAACAGAGATGGGAGGAGTTTCTAGCTCCTCCTCCCTTTATTAATTCGAATGCCTCAGGCGGATCTGGTGATAACATCAGACACCTACCTCACAGGTTGGGGAGCCTTTTCAGCAAAAGGCGCAATAAGAGACGAAGAGAGAAGGTTTCACATAAACGTGCTAGAATTGAGAACAGTGAGACTAACATGTCTTCATAAGCTAAATACATCAGTCCCCAGCAGACTATTGAACTACATATGGACAACAAAACAACAATAGCGTAGGTCAACAAAATGGGGAACACGATTCAGGCAGTTATGCTTGGAGGCCCTAGACTTGTGAAATTGGGCAATAGAAAGGAACATACACTTAATAGCCCAGTATGCTCCAGGACAAACGAACGAGATGTCCAGATAACAATCATTATCAAAAATAGCACTCACTACACTCAGTTTCTTGAAAATTACTCATCAGTCGGGTCAGAGACAAATAGATCTGTTCATTTCAAAAACCACAGCACAAACTCAAGTGTTTGTAGCGAGAATGTGGTCCCTCAGTGCATGGAAAGTGGATGCACTACCGTTTCCATGGCAGAGTCTCCACGGCTATACGCCTTTCCTCCACCAAATTTAATTCCACACACACTATAGAAAATTCAGGAGGTGGAGACCATGGCAGTCTAGACCATGGTATCCCACATTACACAAAAGATAGATTCACAAGAAAATCCCACTGGGGAATACAAAATACAAAATCCTGGTGGACCTATTACAACAACTTCCGCAATTAATGTGAATTGAAGCATTGATAAGCTGTTCTGATACCCAAAATTAACTGACAAACTATTTACAAAACTGGTCCTTGAGACCAAAAACTTATGCTAAATAACGATCCATTTTTCAGGATTTTTAAACATGACAGACAAAATCAGGGGTACAAAAATCGGTCAACATATGAAATGCATTAGAGTTCCTGGCGGAGACACATAGATCAGGTAACCTAACTAAAAACACATTGGGGCAGATTTACTTACCCACCCATGCGCGATCCCCGATGTGTGTTCCCTGACTCCAATGCACAGCTGGCGCAATTCACTGAGACATCTGTTGCTTCCCCGATCAGGTCCGCCGGAGTTCACCTTCTTCTTCCCAGTGCATGTAAGTGCTTGATCTTGCGACACAAATTCAAAGTTAAATACTGCAGTTTATCCAACGACGCGCCTGTAGCATGAAAGCCGTCACCGATGCGCCAAAATCTGTCTGATCGCGTGCGATACAATCCCTGGCACAAATCCCGAAAAGTCGGAAAAACCCCACGAAAATGAGGCCACGGGACCCTAAGTAAAAAAGCCCGATTGTATTTGAGATTAATAAGGGGAGCTGTAGCATTATGTGGGACATAAATGTCTCACAATTCTCAAATATTTGAGGTTTTTATACTCAGAGACACTGCCCTGGCAGCAAGAACAATGGAGTTAGCGCTTATCCATATTAACGAACCATGGTTATCACAGACACCAGGAGATTTCCATGTGATCCTTAAAGGCAGAAAAAAAACCTCACACATAAAACAAAGTCTGTTAGAGATTGATTTAATCGAGGATTCACTGGACCCAGATTTATGCATAGTGCTTGCAAAGAGAAAATACTGTATATACTCGAGCATAAGCTGACCCGAGTATAAGCCGAGACCCCTAATTTTACCATCAAAAACTGGGAAAACCTATTGACTCGAGTATAAGCCGAGGTAGGGAAATGCATTGGTCACAGACCCCCCCAGTATGTAGCCAGCCTGCCCCCAGTAGTATACAGCACCGCCCCCAGTAGTATACAGCACCGCCCCCAGTAGTATACAGCACTGCCCCCAGTAGTATACAGCACAGCCCCCAGTAGTATACAGCACAGCCCCCAGTAGTATACAGAACAGCCCCGAGTAGTATACAGCACTGCCCCCAGTAGTATACAGCATTGCCCCCAGTAGTATACAGAACAGCCCCCAGTAGTATACAGCACTGCCCCCAGTAGTATACAGCACAGCCCCCAGTAGTATACAGCACAGCCCCCAGTAGTATACAGCACTGCCCCCAGTAGTATACAGCACTGCCCCCAGTAGTATACAGCACGGCCCCCAGTAGTATACAGCACAGCCCCCAGTAGTATACAGCACAGCCCCCAGTAGTATACAGCACTGCCCAGTCTTCCCCCAGTAGTATACAGCTTGTCCAGCGTTAAAAAAAAAAAAAAAAACTTATATACTCACCCTCCGGTGGCCCCGACGTGCAGCGCTGCTCCCCCGATGTCCGCGCGGGTCCTCTTCTGGCTTCCGCGGCCGTCTTCTTGCTTCTCTAACTTCGTGCCATTGCTCTCCCGCGGACGGCGCCTAGTATGACACGCCGCTGCTGACGTCATACTAGGCGCCGCCTGGAAGAAAAACAATGGCGGAGCCCGGCACGAAGTTAGAGAAGCAAGAAGACGGCCGCGGAAGCCAGAAGAGGACCCGCGCGGACATCGGGGGAGCTGCGCTGCACGTCGGGGCCACCGAAGGGTAAGTATATAAGTTTATTATTTTTTAAATATTTTTAAAGTATATATATTAAGTATTGACTCGTGTATAAGCCGAGGGGACGTTTTTCAGCACATTTTTTGTGCTGAAAAACTCGGCTTATACACGAGTATATACAGTACCTAGAACTAACACAATCATTAAGTGGGAGAATTACAGAACTTTTTTTATCACTTCCATAACCCCAATCAGGAGAGCATCTCCAAGCACCATTAGGGGTTGGGTTCTTGAAGCAATGTCTAAGGCAGGTATAGACACCAACATCTTCAGGGCAAATTCAGTCAGAGGTGCTGCTGGGACCAAGGCACTAGCAAAAAAGATACCGTTGGACACGATACTGACACCAGCTAGATGTTCTTCCAAAGGTCTATCTGTTAAGCCTTATTGGAGACCTTCTGAATGGGAAAGACTGCAGTTTATGAGAGCCACTACCAGGTGTGTGCTAATCTACCCATTAGCTGGTGCTGGGTGGCTGCCTCCCAAAGAACAAAGATCAGTTTGCAGGAATCTAGGATCTGCAAACTATTTGTTCAAGGGAATAGGTCAGCCACCCAGCAATAGAAAAACTTAGTGTCTAAAACATTGTTCTCATGGAAAAAAGGTTAGGCCACCAAGTCTTCTGGGAAAAAATACTGAGGTGGAGCATGTGCACGCTCAGTATGCACCACGTGACTGCGTTGGCTACGGAGTTCCATGGCGATCACTTTTAAAGCACCAACAGTGTTTACAGGAGCCAGCCGCTGGCACCCATTGCCTGTTGCTGGGTGGCTGACCTATTCCCTTGAACAAATATAGTTTGCAGAAAACTTGATATTTTATAGTGAAATTTCGGGTAAATTTTATACCAAACCGACTTGATATCTTCGTGTTTGGACGTTTTGGGCTGCTTAATGTTGTATAAGCCAAAGTACTATTCTCTGAAGTTCTTGGCAATGTCTTGTGTTTTGTAGTGCAGCTTATCCCCTTAGTAATATACAGGCAGTCCCCGGGTTACGTACATGATAGGTTCTATAGGTTTGTTCTTAAAATTTAATTTGTATGTAAGTCGGAACTGTATATTTTATAATTGTAGCTCCAGACAAAAATGTTTTGGTCTTTGTGACAATTGGATTTTAAAGATGTTGGGTTGTCATAAGAACCAGGATTAACAGACACCTGTGATAACTGTTACAGATGTTTATTGTAGCCTAGGGCTCAAGTACAATAAATTCCAGAGGTCCGTTTGTAACTAGAGGTTGTCTGTAAGTCGGGTGTTCTTAAGTAGGACCGCATGAATGTAATTCCTCTTTGGCCTTTTACCAAGGATGGCAGGTTCTTACAGCATATTCCAGATCTGATGTAATATGTAATTTATATAAAAAACAGATATTTTTGTATCATTGTTCTTATATATCTCTCTTTTTGGTTTGTCTAAGCTTGTTCATTTGTTTATCTAAATTTATGGCTAGCGTTTGTTTATGCATATTTTCTAGGGACCTAATTTCATTAGTAGGTACTAAGTCCTATCTTTACTTAATCCAATAAAGAAGCCTCTTATGCGTGCTTCCCATTTTTCATCATTACATTCTTCTGTTTTTAAATTCTCTTTTATGTATATAAGTGTCACGGATGCTCCCGCAACCCACAACTTGGATGACAGACGCACCTCCGTGTGCCCCGGGGCCCCAGTCACAACTCTCACCTCTTCACGATCCAGCACTGGCTCCAACAGGCCAGTGCGTGTCCCCAGCCCATAGGGCGCGCCAGCTTTCTGAGATTTAGAGAGCCAGTGCTGGCCGGCTCCTAATTCTGATAAATTCTCAGCCCCTTTCTGTGTTCCCTGCTGGATCTTGACCTGACCTCCAGCCTGTCACTGACCATGAACCTGCCTTCCATTTCTGTACCTCGCCTTGGCTGCCAACATGGACAAAGTCGCACCTGTGGAGCAACCTAGTGGTACCACGCCGCAGCAAGTCCAACCCGCTTTGCGGCAGGCTCTGGTGAAAACTGGGTAGCACTTAGAGTCTAGTCCCAGGTGTTGGCTTACGTCATTGTGCGTGGTGGTCTAGTGGGTCCACTACCCCAGCAGCCTGACAATAAGTTTTCTGATATATTCTACATCCTCCACAGATGATTGGAGGGATTCCTTAGGTTAGTATGAGATATTTGAATTTCTGCTAAATGTTAGAATAGTAAATCAGAGAGTACAATAGGGCTTAGATTCACCCAGGGCTACTTCTATAAATCATTAAGGGGTATTACCTTAAAGACAAAATTTTTATATATGTCATACAGACATGTAGGAAAAAATGTTCTTTTATTGAATCATATATAGACTACAGCAGACAAAAAAATAAAAACAATTAAAAGGGTGAAGTGGCCTGATGCCGGACTGAGAGGACGTGCGCCGCGGAGCTCCCGGGACCCGACACACTATCTCCCTTCCCAGGCAACCATCCCTCACCTGTGCCCGCTCCCTCCTGCTCCGTTGTGCCCCAGATGCCTGTTGCTGCCCACCGGCACCGATTTGGAAGCGGCCGCGGACTCCGCGCCGCTCTCCCGCACTCTCCTGCAGCCGGCCACGTGACCCGCGCGGCGGCCCGAACCTAGCCGCCTGGCGCCGCGGCAGGTACACAGCGCTGTATCGATCGCCGGGGAAATCCTCCCCTCTCCTGCAGCCTGAGATGCCGCTCCCTCCACCAGAGGTACCGCGGCAGCGCTCCAGACGGTCCTGTACCCTGCCGGAGGCGCCATCTTGTGGGACTCCCCTGCGCTGCCTGAGGCCTAGGCGTGCAGGGTTAACCCTGACACTGCCGGACTGAGCCAGGACCAAGGTAGGGAAGTAATTCCCCTGCTGTTGCCCACCTCTGCCCTGGGGACCCCAAGCTGTGCAGCCCAGCAGGCACAGAGTCCTCCATACTCCCAGTGATCCCCTGCTCCTGGGTTCTGTTTTATATTAACCCTTGCGGTGCCGCTGCAATACTCCACGTGGGTTTGGACTGTATCTCTGCTAATTACTGGACGCTAGGCTCCTCGATTGTTTATCACTGGCCCCCTCTGCCCAGACGCCATCAGTAATCGGAGCAAGACGGCTAAATTGCTCAAAGCAGCGTCCGGGGCATCTGCGCCTCCATCGGATGATGAATCCGTCCATGAAGATCCTCCATTCCAGTCCCTGGAACCCCTGAACGGCAGGAATGCTCCACATCCCAAGCCGTTCTTGCACAGATACAGTCGAACGCTGCCAAAAAGTTGGGGAAATTCTCCCACACACAGCCCTGCTCTCCTCAGGGGTCCCCAGACTCCTCTCCCTCCCTCTTTGAAGGCTCCCAGAGCCAGCCGCAGCTTGTAAGCTATGAAGAGGGTGATGATCCGTCTGACGCGGCCACGGAGTTGGACCGCAATTTTGCAGAGGTGCTGGCGGCCATTAACGGGTGCCAATCCAAACTTGTCACCAAGGTGGATGAGCTGCGACAGGACTTTGTACTTTTAAGACACGATGTCCACAAAGCTAAAGAGCGAATCACCAAAACTGAACGCAGAATATCTGAGGTGGAGGATGTCCAGAGGCCTATGCCGACACAGATCAGAGAGCTTCAGCGCCAAATGTCTACATCCATCGACAGAGCTGATGACCTCGAAAACCGCCTGCAGAGGAACAACGTCCGAGTGGTTGGCCTCCCCGAAAAAGTGGAGGGATCTGACCCTGTATTCTTTTTTGAAAATTGGCTCAAAAATATCAGATATTCCTGCAGATACCTTCTCCCCGTTTTTCACAGTGGAAAGGACCCATCGAGTGCCATCCAACCCTGGACCTCCAGGGGGCAATCCAAGACCCTTCTTGCTGCACTTTAGGGACAGGGACTCTATCCTAAGGGCGGTCCATACCAAGGGAGAAATTCTCTATGCCAACAGCAGAGTGTCCTTCTACCCTGATTTCTCTGCATCAGTCAAGAAACAGCGCGCACAATTCACCGAGGTCCGTGCCCGTCTCCATGACAAGAGGTATAAATACTCCATGATGTACCCTTCCAAGCTCCGAATTGTGGACAGCCAGAAGACTCGATTCTTCACCTTCTTCAACCGAAGCACTTCCCTGGGCTGATGCAGCCCCTCGGGCTCCTGCTGGGAGGCACGCTCCTCCGGAGTGACTGGACTCATATCCTTTTATCTGATGTGCAATGACAATGCTGGACTTAGTCCTGAATAGATCTCTAGGGGTTCCAAATCACTGTTACAGTTTTCTAATATTTGTTTACATATTACGTGCCTCACAAAATGTACCCTGTGACTGATTTGCATTCTCTTTTTGGTCATCTTGGCCCCCTCCTCCTCCCTCTCCCCCCCTACCCTGTTACCACTACCTCCCTACGTCTCCCTCCTTTCTCCCCCCCCCCCTATCTCCTCTTTGGTTCTCTCAAAATATGGCTGCCTAACAATCTCCTGTTCATCTATACATTAAGGGTTGAAGGTCCCGGGACAAATGGTGTAGGTGTGTCTTGAGTTAGTAACCACTGTTATAATATTTGACTGTTAGTGGGTATAGGTCTACACTACTGCTGTTAGGGTGTTAGACAGGGGGTTTATATTCTGGGGATTGTTAGTTTGGTTCTGGTTATATTTGTTATGCTCACTGTTGTCCGTCTGTCTATGTCTCTGTGGTATGAAAGGATGAAGGCTTGGTTGCTCACGTCTCCCTCCTCACACCCCTTTCCCTTCCGCTAATATGTCTTCACCTAAGGTAATGAGTTGGAATGTGAGGGGACTCAACTCCAAATTCAAGAGGGCCCTGATGTTAGATGTTATTAAGCGACAGGCCCCTCACATTGTATGTATCCAAGAGACACACCTTACGGGTCAGAAAGTCCTGTCTCTGAAGCGGGCATGGGTGGCTAGAGGTGATCATTCCTCTTACTCTGTCTACGCTAGGGGAATATCTATACTAATTTCTAAAGTGCTTCCCATAGAAGTCATACAGGTAGCGCCGGATCACTTCGGCCGTTATGTGGTCATACATTGTGCCTTGTGGGGCTTTACCTTCACTATAGCGTCTATCTATGTCCCCCCTCCCTTTGACCCAGCTGTATTGCACCTAATATCCAGCTGCTATGCCTCCAAGTCCGATACTGTGCATTGGTGACTTCAATGCAGTCCCTAATCCCTCCTTGGATCGCACAAGTGGCCTAGATGCAGGCTCGGTCCGTCTGAATGAGTGGCTCACTTCCCTAGACCTCGCCGATGTTTGGCGTAGTAAGAACCCTCATTTTATTCCTCTGTGCATAAGAGCTTCTCTCGGATTGATCTGGCTTTTGTCTCCGCAGATATGTTGCCGCACATTGATCAGGTATCCTATTGCCCGCGCAGTGCATCAGACCACTCCGCCTTGCTCATCAGTCTCCTTATAGGCCCCCCCAGTGACTCGCGCTAATGGCGCCTGCACCCGGCCTGGCTCCTATCCCCAGCGGTCCAGAGTACTGTTAGGGCAGCGCACAGCGAGTTTTGGGATGTACACTCAACCCATCCTGATCCCCTTCTGGTCTGGGACTCGTACAAGTCCTCGGTGCGGGGAGCATTCATGTCGGGCGTAGCTGGCCATAGAAAGTCTTTAAATGCGCAAGAGGAAAGGCTGACCGTTGCACTGGTGCCTGCAGAAAAGGAATATCTAGAGAAACCTACTCCGTGGAATAAAAAAACTTGGGCACGAGCGCAGAGAAACCACCTAGCTGTAGTAAAGGAGCACACCAGCAAGCGCCTGCTAGCCAGGGAGGCGTCTATCTTTGAATTCGGAGATAAAAACGGGAAGCTGCTTGCGCATCTCTCGCGGGCTGAACGTCCCTGTGCTTCCGTCCCCTCTATTATTGACCATTAACATGGTATTTCACGAATTCTATTCGTCTCTTTACAACTCCAGATTGTCCGCCTCTTCCGTCGAGATCTCCAGATTCCTTGTCAGTCTTCCACTTTGGAGACTCACACCGTCACAGACATCGGAGCTTGATGCCCCGCTCTCGGCGGGGGAGGTGGAACAGGCCATCCAATCGTTGCCCCCCGGTAAGACACCTGGACTTGACGGGCTGGGAGGTGAGTGGTATGGGGATAACTGTGAGACTCTGGTCCCCCATCTCCTTAGCCTGTATTCCGCTACGCTTGCCAGCGGTTCCCTTCCTTAACTCAGATGTTAAAATACTAGCAAAAATTCTGGCAACAAGGCTTAACAAAGTAATATTATCCTTAGTTCACACGGACCAGAAAGGCTTTATGCCTGGGAGGGGAACTGACATAAACATACAAAGACTACACCTGAACATAGCAGAGGCAGAAAGGTCTTCAGACCCTGGGTTTATATTATCCTTAGATAATTGTAAGGCGTTTGACTCTTTAGAGTGGACATATTTATGGACCCTTGTCATGGGCGCCCCCGCGATCCATACCACGGATCGCGGGTGCACCCGTGCCTCCGTTGCGGGCACCCCCGCGATCCATATCGCGGATCGCGGGTGCACCCGTGCCTCCCTCCGCTGCCCCGGTCCCGCTCCGCTGCACTCACCTCTCCTGGCTCCCGCTCCCGTCCGGACTAGGTCTCGCGCGCGGCCCCGCTCCCTAGGGCGCGCGCGCGGCACTGTTTCAAGATTTAAAGGGCCAGCGCACAGGTGATTAGTATTGGTCATTTCCTGTTTTGTATATAACCCTTTGTTTCCCATCATTCCCTGCCGGATCTTTGTGCCTCTTAGCCTTAGAGAAAGCTTCCTAGCGAGTATTGCTGTGTTCCTTCGTTTTCCTGTATTCCTGTATTCCTGCGTACCAGTGTATTCCTGTGTGTTCCCGTTCCTGAGTCCTGTGTTGCCGTGTTACCTGTGTTCCTCCCTGTTGCTGTGTGCCTGTGTTCCCGTTCCCTCCTGCCTGGACCTCCTGTTGCTGACCCCGGACTTGAACCTGACGTTGCATCTCTGCCGCCTGCCCTGACCCTGTGCCTGGACCCGACTACGAGTTTGTCATCCGCTAAGGTACCTCGACCTCGGCTGCCACCGTGGGCTAGTCACACCTGGGAACGACCTAGTGGTATCCTGCCGCAGCAAGTCCAACCCGCTTTGCGGCGGGCTCTGGTGAAAACCAGGTGCCGCTAGGCTCCGGTTCCGGGTGTTGGCTAGTTACATCTCCCGCGGTGGTCCAGAGGATCCACTGATCCTAACAGTAAGATCCGGCCATGGATCCTGCCGAGGCTCCTTCTCCCAGTCAGCCTGATCTCGCCACCATCGTGATCCACCAGTCCCGGCAGATTGCAGCACAGCGGAATCAGCTTGAGCAAGTCACCGCCATGCTCCAACAACTACTTGCTACCCAACATCAGCAACAGGCTCCTGAAGCGGCCGCTGCGACCCCTGCTACCCCGGCTTATCTTCCTGCTGCTGAACCCAGGCTACGCCTCTCTTTGCCCGGCAAGTATGAAGGAGATCCAAAGATGTGCAGGGGCTTCATAACCCAGTGCTCCTTGCACATTGACTCATGCCGTCGCAATTTGCCACTGAGCGGTCCAAGGTGGCATTTGTCCTCAGCCTTCTTTCCGGGAAAGCCCTGGCCTGGGCTACTCCGCTTTGGGACAGAGATGACCCGGTTGTGTCTAGCCTCACTGCGTTTCTGTCCGAGTTCCGGTCTGTCTTCGAGGAACCAGCACGAGCCTCCTCTGCGGAGTCTGCATTGTTGAACTTGCGTCAGGGCAACTCATCGGTGGGAGAGTACGCAGTTCAATTCCGCACCCTGGCTTCTGAACTTGCGTGGAACGATGCAGCCCTCATCGCTACATTTAAGAAAGGGCTCTCTGCGCAGGTCAAGGACGCACTGGCAGCTCGGGATCTTCCATCTACTCTGAGTGACCTCATCACCTTGGCCACTCGAATTGATGTTCGGTTTAAGGAGTGAGCTGAGGAACTACGCTCTGAGTATCCCCAAGGCCGTGTTAGACGCATTACTCGCCTGGCGCCAGTCTTCCAAAGGCCGCTCCAGGGTCCGCCTGAATCTTCTGCTGAGGAACCCATGCAGGTTGACCGAACCCGGCTCACTCTACAAGAGCGTTCAAGACGCGACAGGAGAACCTCTGTCTCTACTGTGCCAGCCCAGAGAATTTCATCGGTTCCTGTCCTGTCCGTCCTCAACGTCCGGGAAACGCCAGCACCTAGGCTTCTTGGGAGAAGCGTCCCTAGGTGTAAGTACAGCTTCTCAGCCTTGGTCTCTCGGCATCACTTCCCGGTGGTTCGTCTCGAAAAGCCATTGTCTATTGCCTCGGTCAATGGTCAGATTCTCTCCGTGCCCATCTGGTTTCGCACGGAGCCCCTGCTTCTGCAAGTTGGTGCCCTACATCAAGAGAGACTTTCTTTTTTTGTGCTGCCCCAGAGCACATCTGCTCTACTGCTGGGTCTCCCCTGGTTGCAGCTTCATGCCCCTGTACTGGACTGGTCCTCCGGGCATATCCTCCGTTGGGGACCGAACTGTGCTTCACGTTGTATGCAGATTCCCCGTCCGCTACCTGTGAGGACTTCAACTCTGGCTCCCAAGTCTCTGGAGGGTCTGCCAGCTTGTTATCGGGACTTTTCGGATGTTTTCTCCAAGAAGCAGGCGGAGATTCTACCACCACATCGTCCCTATGATTGCCCTGTGGATCTTCTTCCTGGCGCCACTCCTCCCAGAGGTCGTGTCTATCCTCTTTCTGTACCTGAGTCTCTAGCCATGTCCGACTACATCAAGGAGAATCTGCAGAGGGCTTTTATACGCAAGTCCTCCTCTCCGGCTGGCGCAGGTTTCTTCTTCGTTACCAAGAAGGACGGCTCCCTACGTCCCTGTATAGACTATCGTGGGCTGAATAAGATCACGGTAAAAAACCGTTACCCCCTGCCGTTGATTACAGAACTCTTTGATTGCCTACGTGGTTCCAAGGTGTTCTCCAAGCTGGACCTCCGTGGTGCTTACAATCTCATCCGGATCCGCAAGGGTGATGAGTGGAAGACGGCGTTTAACACCCGTGACGGGCACTTTGAGTATTTAGTGATGCCCTTTGGACTGTGTAATGCCCCTGCTGTTTTTCAGGAGTTTGTGAACGACATTTTTCGGGACCTTCTTTATACTTGTGTCGTGGTCTACCTCGATGACATCTTGGTGTACTCCCCAGACCTTGAGTCCCACCAGGCACACGTACAACAAGTTCTAGGTCGACTTCGTGCCAATCACCTCTATGCCAAGTTAGAAAAATGCCTGTTTCACCAGCACTGCCTTCCCTTCCTCGGTTACATAATTTCCGACAGAGGCCTCCAGATGGACCCCGCGAAGCTGTCTGCAGTTCTTCAGTGGCCACGTCCAGAGGGTCTCCGAGCCATACAGAGGTTCCTGGGGTTTGCGAACTATTACCGTCAGTTTATTCCCCATTTCTCCACTCTGGTGTCCCCCATCGTGGCGCTCACCAAGAAGGGTGCCAATCCACGTGCCTGGTCTCCAGCTGCTGAAATGGCCTTCTCCAAGTTAAAGTCTGCTTTCTCCTCGGCTCCCGTACTCTCTAGGCCAGATACGGACAAACCCTTTCTTCTGGAGGTGGACGCATCCTCCATAGGAGCTGGAGCGGTGCTCACTCCTGTATTCCTGTGTGTTCCCGTTCCTGAGTCCTGTGTTGCCATGTTACCTGTGTTCCTCCCTGTTGCTGTGTGCCTGTGTTCCCGTTCCCTCCTGCCTGGACCTCCTGTTGCTGACCCCGGACTTGAACCTGACGTTGCATCTCTGCCGCCTGCCCTGACCCTGTGCCTGGACCCGACTACGAGTTTGTCATCCGCTAAGGTACCTCGACCTCGGCTGCCACCGTGGGCTAGTCGCACCTGGGAACGACCTAGTGGTATCCTGCCGCAGCAAGTCCAACCCGCTTTGCGGCGGGCTCTGGTGAAAACCAGGTGCCGCTAGGCTCCGGTTCCGGGTGTTGGCTAGTTACATCTCCCGCGGTGGTCCAGAGGATCCACTGATCCTAACAACCCTCTTGCCTAGACTGGGTATTGGCCCTCGATTTACAGCATTAGTTAAACTACTGTATAACGATCCTAAGGCTAGGGTACGGACCAATCTTAATATCTCACCTACTCTCCCTATGGCCAGGGGCACTAGACAGGGTTGCCCACTATCTCCCCTCCTCTTCGCACTCGCCATTGAACCACTCCAAGGGCATTAAAGGCATTAATAGATGTACTATTATGGAAAAGGTATCTCTCTATGCTGATGATACACATGTATACCTTGGGGATGTGGGCCCCTCTCTGGAATCCCTTCTGTCCCTGATAGAACGCTATGGGGGGTTCTCAGGTCTCCGGGTTAACTGGGACAAATCGGCCCTCTTTCCCTTATCAGATGTAGGGGTACACTCCCTCCCCGTCCCAGTCCAGGTGGTGTCCACCTTTAAATATCTAGGAGTCCAGGTGTCACGCAAGGTCCAGGCATATACGGAGTTAAACATTACACCCCTGATAACTGCAACGGAATCGCGCGTAAAAGCCTGGTCCACTCTCCCCCTGTCTCTGTACGGGTGTATTAACATATTTAAAATGATCTTTCTCCCAAAATTTCTATACCTTTTCCATGCTTGTCCTATACTACTCCCCAAGCCTGTTTAAACGCATAGACGGCATTCTCAGGTCCTTCTACTGGCAGAGTGGCGCCCCGCGCTTCAGTTTAGCGCTGCTTCAAGCTCCCAAGTCTAGGGGTGGACTGGCTGCCCCGGATCTGTATCTTTATTACCTGGCTTCCCAGCTAGTATATGCCCAGTGGTGGATAGATATAGATATGGGTAATGCAGCTACTGCACTGGCAGGAGCCCTGGTAGGTTCCTACGAGGCCCTTACAAACCTGCTGTACAGATACAAATCCCCATCTGATACCCCACTCCCCCTACGTACGGTAGCGGTGTGCTAGCGTAGGGCGCAATCCCTGGTAGAACCAAGGAGCTCTCCCCCTCTCTCGCCTAGGACTCCATTGTGGCTCAATCCGTGGCTTTCTCACTTCCTCTCCCTCCCAGGCTGGACAATGTGGGGGACGGCGGGGGTGAAATTTGTAGGCCAGCTCTTATCCCCGGAAGCAGAATTACTCAGCTTTAACGAGATAAGGGAGAGACATACTGTACCAGATGCGGCCAGCTTCCACTACACGCAACTGCGACACGCATTCAAAGCCCAATTTTGCTCCTTTAGCCTGACAGTGAAATTTTCGAAACTAGAGACTCTGATGATTACCCCGGACCTTCCTAAGCCACTCACTCAGTGCTATGCTCTCCTACAAGAGCAAATGTTCAGACCGTTTGATAGAGCCCGTGAATGCTGGAGACAGGATATCGAACTGTCCTACTTCTCATCTGTAGTGAGTGCGAGGGACTTCCTGATCCAATCTAAATTCCTTCATCGGGTATACTTCACCTCTGCTAGACTATTCCGCATGGGAGCAATGCCCAATGATCTTTGTTTTCGCTGTCAGGCTGAAGTTGGATCCTTCCTGCACTGTGTCTGGTCCTGCCCTAGGGTTCATGTCTTCTGGTCCGAAGTGCTGGAGTTCCTAAATCTACACTTTGATTTCCCACGCTTACTGTCTCCCTCTGTGTGTCTCCTTGGCATCATAAATGAAGTTGTCAATGGCCACTATGACAAAATTTTCTTTAGGTTTGTCTTATACTACGCCCGAAAAGTGGTGATGATGACTTGGAAGGACCAGGAGCCCCCTCCATTAAAAAGATGGATATTACTCATTAACAGTGTCATTCCCCATTACCGATCCCTGTATGCCAACAGGAAGTGTCCCCAAAAGTTTGATTGCATCTGGTCCAGATGGTGCGTGACTCCCCATACAACCTTATAATCACATGTGATATATACACCTCTCCATGATGAAGGAGACTGAGTGTTCTGGTATGTGTGTGACTGATTGTCTGTCAGGATCAGTGGATCCTCTGGACCACCGCGGGAGATGTAACTAGCCAACACCCGGAACCGGAGCCTAGCGGCACCTGGTATTCACCAGAGCCCGCCGCAAAGCGGGTTGGACTTGCTGCGGCAGGATACCACTAGGTCGTTCCCAGGTGTGACTAGCCCACGGTGGCAGCCAAGGTCGAGGTACCTTAGCGGATGACAATCTCGTAGACAGGTCCAGGCACAGGGTCAGGGCAGGCAGCAGAGATGCAACGTCAGGTCCAAGTCCGGGGTCAGCAACCGGAGGTCCAGGCAGAAGGGGACGGGAACACAGGCACAGGAACACAGCAACACGGAGGAACACGGGAAACACAGGACTTGGGAGCGGAGACACACAGGAACGCAGGAAAACACAGGAACGCAGGAATACTCGCTTGGAAGCTTTCTCTAAGGCTATGAGGCACAAAGATCCGGCAAGGGTCACAGGAAGGGGAAGAAACTTATAGCAGGCCAGCGCCAATTATTGGCGCGCTGGCCCTTTAAATCTAAGAGTGACGGCGTGCGCGCGCCCTAGGAGACGGGGACGCGCGCGCCGAGCTGCGGGAGCCAGGGAGGACATCGCGGGAGCCAGGGAAGGTGAGCGGGACCCGGGACCGGGGGCAGCAGCAGGAACACGGGTGCGCCCGCGATACGAGACAGCGATCGCGGGAGCACCCATGACAGTGTCTATGTGTCAATAGTTATTTGTGTTGTATCAAGACGTCTGGCTACAGTATCCTGCTATCATTTACTGTGTAATATCCCTCAGTTAATTTTGGAACGCAGTAAGACCCTGAATGTTACCATGGTTGTTGCATAATAATCCTGTAATGTGGGGAAGGAAATATGTGACAGACAATCTTGCTCTTCGGTTCTGTTATTTTGTAATTGTATAAAATTTCAAAAAACTGCAAAAATAAATACTTAAAAAAAAAAAAAAGGGTGAAGAACCACATAACCATGACAGGCAGGGAGCAAACATATGATAGTGATAGTGCCACTGCAAATGTCCAGGAGTCCCCCACTAAATGTCGGTCCAAAAATTGTATCTGGTAGCTAATAAAGAAATGATAAGCATAAATGTGTGTATAAATATGAATGAAAAAAGAATGAAAATGCGCATTTAAGTGGATGCACATAGGAAATGGCGTGAGACCCATGTTTCGGCCGACTTATACACAAAAACGTGGTGAATTTACCAGTAATTTGATGGAACTAGCATCAAGTGATTTTTTATTAGTGATCAAGAAAGAGACAAGAAAGGGAAGAAGGTGTTTCCAATGCCAGCAAAAGGGGTTACAGGGATTTATCTCCCAATTAAAAGAGGGGCAAACAACCCAAGACCAAATACCTACAATCCAGTGTTAGTGTGAATTACACGTTATTAATTTATCCTCTTATTCGTTATCTCATATGGAGTTGAAAGTCCTCTCAAGAGGACTTAATTTTTCACCGAAGACGCGTCTTCTCAGATTTACTGTAAAATTAAAATTTTGATGATACTCCGTACCCTCTTCCAATCTACTCCAAATCTCAAACTTTTTCCTTCAATTCATGTTGATTGCATGTTGCAAGACATTAATTCCCTCAAAATAGATCCAAGATGGGGTGAAAATGTATCGAAACTGTAACAACAAGTGTTAAGTAAGCCGCAGAACAACTCTGATTTTAAATAAAGGAGGACGGTAATAAGGGGTATATCATATTGTGGCCAATTGAATACTATACAATGGAGGCCAATAGACAACTGTCCAATCATATCTTTAATATGCCACTACCATCTAATCCAACAGAGGTGTTCAAGAACAAATTGGACCGACTTTTCATATCTTTCCGACTTTCGTATCAAGGAGCGATTATCAGCAAGAGAGAGAAATAATTGTTGACTGTAAAGGAACCAGTAACTCCAACACTTTAATTTATTGCCTAAGGTAAATAAACCACTCGAGAACCCCCCAGGCACGCCCATTGCAATTCCTAAATATTCTCATCAATATTTTATTGAAACTGGTTAAATTCATACAACTTTATTTTGGGAAAAACAGCAACAAACAGCTTGCTACAGTATTCTAGCTTTCATCTGAGACATGTGAGGGAAGCAATCCCAGTGGGGCAATTTTAAATGTTTTGCCATTTCACCTAGGACATTTAGATTTACAGTATCATCACAGGAAATAAAGTTTTGTACCGTGTTAGCCAGTTAAAGAAATTCCTGTTGTTTTTCATAGGTCAAGTCACCTTCTTGAGATTGTGATGCCTTTTAATGGCTTACTGAACTATAAGATGTTACAAGCAAGCTTTCGGGGCAGCTATGATCCCTTCATCAGGCATAGTATGACAGTCTTTCTGAAGTGATACAGATTTTATACACCAGAGAAGAAATGAAGACAAAATGTAAACAAAGGGACAATAGAAATAACAAAGTTGAGATAACAGGTCCTTAATTAGATGACTTGGGCAGTGTGATGGTTTATTGCATCTAATTTGAAGATTCTGGAGTCTCTGATGAACCATTATCTCAAGATAACATCTGTTAGAGGTTGTAGTGAGTCATGAATCCCTTTGATAGATTGAGTCCTTTGTGGAGGGTGTCAAAGAGGGTAATAAACTTGTATACCCAAATTCATCTCTCATTTTGTGACTGGAAATTGCCCTTTAATATTAGAACCTTCATATCCAACCTTCATATAACAATCTTAGGAAGGGATACTAAATCAGGGATACTATCCTATGCTGATTGACAATCAAATCAGTAGAGCCAACAGGACACCCAGGAGCTATCTTCTCCAGTACAAAGAAAAACTGAATAACAATCGTGTACCACAGGTTGTAACTTACAATCCACATTTGGAAATACTAAGAACAACTTCAAAAAAACTCCACTACATACTCCACAAAGATGACCACCTAAAGACAATGTCCCCAGACCTTCCATTGCTGTGCAGCAGTCAACCCCCAAACCTGAGAAATATTGTGATCAGGAGCTCCCTACTATCTAACAAAGGAACTTTCCCCTCTGATGTCAGGAGCTGCAAAACCTGCTCTCTGATTTTGAACACAAAAAAAGTAGAGATCCCCAACACACAGCAGGAATATAACATCCCAGGGAAATTTTCATGTTCCACTTCTAATGTGGTCTATCTGATTGTGTACACAAAATGTCCTGTGGGGGGTCTTTATGTTGGAGAAACGGGAAAAACATAAAGCCCCAATAAGGTCTCATCACAAGACAATAAAAGATAAGCAAAAACATCTACCTGTGGCAAAACACTTTTGGAGTCCTGACCCCGATAACCAGGATAAAAATGTTCTAATATTAAAGAGCAATTTCCGGTAACAAAATGAGAGACACGAATTTGGGAATACAAGTTTATTACCCTCTTTGACACCCTCCACACATGACTCAATCTATCACAGGGATTCATGACCTGTTGTCTCTACTTTGTTATTGCTATTGTCCTTTTGTTTACATTTTGTTTGCTTTTCTTCTCTGTCCATGGCGATCTGTGTCACTTCAGAAAGACTATCATACCATGCCTGATGAAGGGATCATAGCTGTCTCAAAAGCTTGCTTGTAACATCTTATATTTCAGTTAGCCATTAAAAAGTATCACAATCTTGAGGAGGTGACTTTATTTGACTTATCAAAACAACAGACATTTACAGTATCTTAATGAAACCCTAACAAAAGTTATATTGTAACCCCTTAACGCTCTGCGCCGTAGCTCTACGGCGCAGAGGTATAAGGGATGTATGGAGAGGGCTCACGGGCTGAGTTCTCTTCATACAGAGGTGGGGGTTGTTGCATATTTTTTACGATCGCCGCGCCCCCGAACGTCATCGGGGGCGTCGATCGGTTGCCATGGTAGCCTCGGGTCTTCGTTTGACCCGAGACTATCTGGCATCTGCAGATTCGTTACAATGAGCCAGTGGCTCATTGTAATGAATGTGCTTCAAAAATGCCATATATTGCAATACAGAAGTATTGCAGTATATGGTAGGAGCGATCTGACTATCTAGGGTTAATGTACCCTAGATGGTCTAAAAAATAGTGAAAAAAAAATAAAAAAAAACTTTACAAAATAAAAAAAATTAATAAAATATTAAAAGTTCAAATCACCCCCCTTTCCCTAGAACGGATATAAAACATAATAAACAGTAAAAATCACAAACATATTAGGTATCGCCGCGGGTCAAAATGCCTGATCTATCAAAATATAAAAACGGTTACGGGCGGCGGTGACCTCCGAGGCGGGAAATGGCGCCCAAATGTCCGAAATGCGACTTTTACACCTTTTTAAATAACATAAAAAATGAAATAAAAAATTATCAAAATCTCGCACAGACCTCAAAATGGTAGCAATGAAAACGTCGCCTCATTTCGCAAAAAATGACCCCTCACACATCTCCGTGCGCCAAAGTATGAAAAAGTTATTAGCGGCAGAAGATGCCAAAATTTTTTTTTTCTTTTTTGTACACATTCGTTTAATTTTTGAAAATGTATTAAAACACAATAAAACCTATATAAATTTGGTATCACCGCGATCGCACCGAACCAAAGAATAAAGTAGGCATGTTATTTGGAGCGAAGTGTGAAAGTCGTAAAAACTGAGCCCACAAGAACGTGGTCAATTTTTCCACATTTGGAATTTTTTTTCAGCTTCGCAGTACACGGCATGTTAAAATAAATAACATTACGGGAAAGTAAAATTTGTTACGCACAAAATAAGCCCTCACACAGGTCTGTACACGTAAAAACACGAAAAACCCTGCGTCCTTAAGGGGTTAATGTTGGGACACGGGTTATTAGCGACTGGTTACACAGTCTTTTGGGAAATAGTTTGAGTACCCTGCCGAACATTGGTCCATTAGTTAAGTGAAATTAAGTGCAACTGTAGTACCAAAGATGCATTTTGCCCTAACTTATACTTGAGTCTACAAAGAAATGAACACTGTACTCACCTTTTCAACGTCCCCCACAGTTCCTCTTCTTGCCCCGGTTCTCTGGCTCCTCTTCGGGACCCTAGGCAATGCTGGCGCCATGCACAATGATGTCGGCAAGCAGCTGACGTCATTGTGTGTGCTGGCCGCAATCCGAAAAGGAGGCAGTCTATGTACTGTGGGGCAGGGGCTATCTGTATACGGAGGGGGCAGGGGCTGGCAGTATACTGGGGATATGGACTGGCAGGGTATATACTGAGGAGCAGGGGGTTGGCTATATACTCGGGGGCAGGGGCTGGCTGCATACTGGGGGGCATGGGGCTGGCCAGCTATATACTGGCTGTATTTCCCACACTAGGCTTGTACTCGAGGCAATAGGTTTTCCTCTCACTTTATTGTGAAAGATCAGGTGGCTCTTGTGGAGGTGAAAGATGGCATTCAAGTTAATAAAACAAGAGAATACAACTCTTTTAGCCTGCATTGAAGGTCAGGAAAGCCACGGGAGACAAAATAATCTGGGCCTGGTGGGCCTAACAGAAGTGTTCAAGCAGGGGGCACTACGCATACTATGTGAGTGTGAAGTTACAAACGCACTAGGGCTAGAGCACATGTGCAGAATAGAAAGAATCCAAGTTATAGGTCCAGAGTAATTATGGGTTAAGATGGAACTCTTTCAGGCATACGGTAAACTGAGGTGACCACTCAGAGAGCAGGTGCTCATGTTCGAGGATAACTCAGTGGCAGCGCAGCAGCTCAGAATTTTTGGAAGAGTTTGTTCCTCCTTGTACAAGCACAAGATTACATTTCAATAAGCATATCCAGCAGTTCTACGAGTGTTCCCGGATAATTCCTCTCCAAAGACAAACCCTTCCCCAGAAGAGGCAGGGCAAGCCTTATGTGACTTTTTGTAACACTCACCACCACCTTACCCAGGCAGCCACAGGCAAGACAGCCCAGGATCTTACACAGAGGTAGTGTTGAAAGCAGTTGGTGATGAGCTTGAAGAAAAAGGGAGACTCCACCAACAACTTGGGGTGAATGAATATCTTGGAGAACAGGATCTGAGGATATATGGCTGTTCCAGTTCTGGTCTGACTGATACGCAAAGGTTATTTTATATATGTTATGGAGGTAACAAATTTATTATGTTTTTGTATAGATGAGAAATAGAAATATCCGAATTGTGGCAGTAATTTAGGGGCACGTGGGTATTATGGCAGAAAAAAGCAAGGTCACAAACACAGGTCGAGTGGAATATATTTTCTGTCTTTCCATCCTAGTAATGACCAAGTGGTGGGTAGGAATGTTTTTGTTATAAGTTTTAACTTGCTCCTGCTAAATATGGTCAGGAGGGTGGGATCTGCCTATGTGTCGCGTTCTGCTGCTGGCCCGGAGGATTCTAAGGTGAATCAGATTGCGTCATTTTACTAATAAGATGCCCCAACCCGACATAGTATCCATAAGTAAAAACCATGCATTAGGGTTATAACCTGGAATGTAAAGGGGCTGCATTCCGTGAATAAACGTATGGCAAATTTACGCTACCTAAAGCATATGTGCCCTGATATTGTAATGCTTCAGGAGATACATCTTAATACAGCTTAATAAGCCAGATATTTGGTTCATTAGCATTAAAGGGAACCTACCATCACGGATCTACCTATAAAGGACGTGAGGATAGCCCTTTTTTAGGGGTTCAAACGTGGGGTTTGGCAATGGCAATGCTCTCATGGAAGGCAGAATTCAAATTGAAACTGTGCATTTATTCCAGAAAAAACACCAGCGGCTACTCCACGACCCAGTAGCCTCTTTGACTCTCCTACCAGAAATCTTCGGCGCGTAGCTCCTTGTAGCTGCACACCCTCGTCCGCGAAACCTGCCGTTTTTGTACATTCTGCTTTGGTGTTTCCTATTATATATGCATCAGTTATAAGTATTGCCATACCTACATGTTCCTTGCACTATGGAACTTTATCCTTATTATGTGAGTATTCATTTAGATTAGCTGCACTATGGCACTATATCTAAAATAGTGGTGGGTCGATAAATCAATTATATGTATTGATGTTTTTGCGCAAATTATGCAACTATTGCACATGTCACTTTGTTTATAAATTGCTCGTATTGTGGTCAATGGGTCATGCAAAATCTGTAAGTACGCATTTATACATATTTTTATACCCCCTTTTTGCTGTGCATTTTATTCATGCAATGTTTAAAATCCAAATATACCTTACCGAATATTTGCTGTATAACACTGTTTGCACGGTCTCCCTCTTTTTCCATATGCAAATACCTTTATCACAAACCAGCTCCTGCGGTGATGTACTGCGGCCAGCACACGCCCAGCTTTGACTTTTTAAATGAACAGGTCCTTGGACAGCCCTGCCCCAATTGCGCATGCGCTAATACACCATGATCATGTGATAGCGTGATTCAACCCACCGCGATCACATGACATCAGTAAAGGATGTTGATTGGTCCAATGTTCTCTTCATAAATGACCCTTGACCAGGATGACGCCACCCCCCAGTCAAAGGCTCAGTACGAGCCGAAACGCATGTCCGGGACACAGTAATCCCTGGACATCGGAGCTCACTACACCTCTACTAGGGTAAGGACTGGCTACTTATTGTAGGTGCCCCCCTATAACCATTACCTGGCACAGTCTTTGGCCATCAATACCTTCCATCAGATTAGACAGGGCTCAGCTACTACTCCTCCACCAGTCCTCATTTACATTATTTATCCCACATCTCCAAGGTATGTCTGTTCATGACTGCTTTTGTCTATGTATCACCACTTTAGGTCCGCATCTTTTTTTCATTTTAATCCATTGTGTTTTGTATGTTATGTAATTATTGTAAAGATATGCTAATAAAAATTGGTATTCATTTTTAGTCCACGTAAGTGTCATTGTCTTGCCTTTTATCACCTCTCCTGAGGAGAACAATAGGTAATATATTTTCGGTCATTTGGGGCAGCCGACTGGGTGCTATTAATTAAACAGGGGTGCAACTTTGCTTTTGTGATTAGGCTGGGCCCTCCTTTCCCCTACTCCTTATCTTCCTATTTTTTGATCAAACTGTTCTGAGCATGCGCAGACGGCAGGTTTCGCGGACGGGGGCGCGCATCTACGAGGAGCTGCGTGCCAAAGACATTTGGTAGAAGCATCAAAGAGGCTATTGAGGCGTGGAGTAGCTACTCCATTCCCCACTAGCCTGTTTACAAAGTTTACATATTTTACTAACTTTTGATTTCCTAATATTGCGGGGACGTGAGGCTTTGCACTTCAAAAGGCTATGCTCACGTGTAATAGATGCACCTACCACCCAATCTACCTTTATAGGTAGATTCATGGTGGTAGGTTCCCTTTAAGTGGGAAAGTGGTAACATTGAACCAGAAGAACTGTCTCTTGCAGGTATTATCTGTCACGTGTGCGTCTGTGACCTATTTGTGCCCCCGGACCCCTGCACTGCTTTTACCCTGATTTCCCATTGCGTTTCAACAACGCCATCTTGTTTATTTGGCAGGGCACTAGACAATCACTGGATGACTTTCTACACATACTGAATTTTAATGACCAGAACATAAAACTAACACAAATGGGGAGTCAAACAAGGATGGAGTTTCTGGATATCAATATTTTGGTAAGAAACGAGGGTCAATTGAACACATCTGTGTTCCGCAAGAAAACATCTGTTAATGCACTGTTGCACTCATCCTCCCCCCCCCCCCCCATACCATCCGTTCCATTCCTACAGGGCAGTTTTTACGAGCCTGACGCATTTGTGTTACTGAACAACATTTTGAGGCTGTAGCAAGCACTCTCAAGCATTGATTCAAGCAGCGGGGATACTATACTGTGGATATTGATGGGGCATACAGACAAGCAAAAAATGAGAACCAGAATCATCTCCTGAAATCTAAACTCCGTCGAACGAGTGATAACAAGGTGAGGTTTATTGCACCCTACAATTCACAATGGAGTAGGATTGAGGGGATCATGAAGTAGTTTTGGCCGATACTCTTATCTGACCCAGAACTGAATGTTCATTTATCATCTCGTCCTCAGCTGGTGGCAAAGAGGAGCAAATCAATTGGAGACATGTTAGTCAAAAGACACTATGTCCCCTTCCAGCCTAAACCCTATATTTTTGGGTCAAAAGGGCCAAAATGGGGGCCTTTACCTTGTGGGCATTGTTCCATCTGCAAGGTGATGATTAAAACCGACTCTTTTTCTGATCATTGTGGGGACAAGACATTTCAAATTGTTCATTTTATTAATTGCAGCACGTCTGGTGTGGTGTATTTACTATCATGGCCGTGTGGACTCAAGTACATTGGAATGACCACCAGAGAACTCAGGATCAGAATACATCTAAAGGATATTCAGGCTGCTGCAAAGATCAAGAATGATGATTATGAAAGGATTTCAAAATTGAAAAGCATTCCGAGGCATTTTCATGAAGTCCATAATGACAGATGGCAAGACGTTTGAGTATGTGGCATTGACAAATTACTTCTGGGATCGTGAGGCGGAAATACGTTCAAGAAATTGGAACGGGGGGGGGGGGGGGCGTGGCCTGACCACCGATGTGAGTGGAAGCACGGTGCCGAGCTCCTGCTACCCATCCTGAATTAACCTGCTCCAGCTGGATTAAAATCATCCGAATCGGACGGGAGTATGATCCGGAACGTACTTACCGGCAAGGGAAGAGCCGACACCAACACCTGCCATCAAAGACCGGGGAGCGCAGAGGCGGCTGCCGGGCAGGGGCCGCGAGTGAGAGGCGGCTGCTTACCTGCACAATCTAACGGTGAGCACTCCGAAAGAGATCCGGAACCCGGGGCACGGCAAAGCGGACGGTGCAGGAGAGGCACCGGTCCAGAATCGAAGTGGCGCTAACTCCTGCAGTGCACCTCTTGGCGCCCGCCATCTTGTCTGGAGGCCCGCGCGGCAGAGGAGCAGTAAAGTGGCGGAAGGCGGAGTATAGGCGCTCCGGTACTCAGGGTACATAACGGCAGTGAGAGGTGGGGTTTATGGAGAAGTGGCTGAAAGAGAAAATGGGACAAGATACCCTCACTCCGCTCTTCGCTATAGAAAGGGCACATAGAGTCCCATCGAGACCGCTCCCGCCAGGAGCAAGACCAAGACCAATGCTAATTAAATTACTTCACTACAGGGATCGAGACCAGATTCTTAGAAAGGCAAGGGACCATCAAGATCTGACTATGGACGGTGCATCCATTGTTCTATATCCTGACTTTTCCATGGAGGTGCAAAAGAGAAGAGCAAGATTCATGGACATAAAACGAAGATTAAGGGGATTGGAAATTCCATTCTCAATGCTATACCCTGCAAAATTGAGGGTGGTGGCCCTTGGCAGTACACACTTCTTTGACAGACCGGAAGATGCGGTGGCTTGGTTGGATGAGAATGAAAGGAGGCTCCGAGAAGGCGCAGACTGAGGGAAGAAGTCAGAGAAGAACCGTGAGATACCTGTACAAATATGGTGTTTTGATGTCGGTTAAAATGTTTAAACCCGGTTAAAATGTTGTTATAGATATAATATACAGCTGGTTTACATGTTATAACTCCTGCGGCAGATAGGAGCAGGAGCTCTAACACTATAGATAAGAGCTTTATTGTAATAGAAGCTAGCACTTCTATTCTAGGTTGAGATCTGTGTTTTACTCACGCAAGGTACAGGAGGGATAACTTGGCTCCCATCTCCTGTCCTTGGGAGAATGTCTTTTATGTGTTTGGTTAAGGGGTTTGTGGGTAGGGGTAAGGGTGGGTTGAGCCAGCTCCTAGAAAGATGCAAGCGGGAAACTCCAGAAGCTATCAATACATATACAAATTGGTGGAATGGCTAACAAATACAATGTACTGTTTTGGAATACCAGAGGGTTAGGAGATGCCAACAAAAGGTTAGCAGTTTTCTCTACGGTGCAACCACACTGCCCAGCAGTTATATGTTTGACCGAAACTCACCTGATCAAGGATTCCATACACGTATTGCAAAAGAGATGGGTGACGCATAGCTATCACTCCACATTCTCCATACATGCGAGAGGGGTGAGTGTACTGATACCGAGAACCATACCATTCGAATGCCATTCGTCCTTAATAGATGCGGATGGCAGATTCATTTGTCTTCATTGCTCTATCTTTAGAATCCCTCAGATCTTGGTAGCTGTATATATCCCGCCCCCATTCAACTGTAAGGTGTTAAAGAAAATACTGTCCTTTATTAATACCTTGCCACAACTACCCGTACTAATAGGAGGGGATCTTAATATGGTCGTGTCCTCCAATGCGGATAGATTTAGTGTGGGTAGACTGACAGGGCCAGAGGACACGACGGTATTGGCCAAATTGCTGGGGGAGCTAGGTTGGTATGATTGCTGGAGGTATAGATACCCAGACGCTAGACAATATTCATGTTATTCCAGCTCCCACGCATCGCTGTCAAGAATTGATATGGCAATAATATCCCCATCTATGCATACATACAGTCACCGGCCACTTTATTAGGTACACCTGTCCAACTGCTTGTTAACACTTAATTTCTAATCAGCCAATCACATGGCGGCAACTCAGTGCATTTAGACATGTAGACATGGTCAAGACAATCTCCTGCAGTTCAAACCAAGCATCAGTATGGGGAAGAAAGGTGATTTGAGTGCCTTTGAACGTGGCATGGTTGTTGGTGCCAGAAGGGCTGGTCTGAGTATTTCAGAAAAAAGAACAAACATCCAGTGAGCGGCAGTTCTGTGGGCGGAAATGCCTTGTTGATGCCAGAGGTCAGAGGGGAATGGGCAGACTGGTTCGAGCTGATAGAAAGGCAACAGTGACTCAAATCGCCACCCATTACAACCAAGGTAGGCAGAAGAGCATCTCTGAATGCACAGTACGTCGAACTTTGAGGCAGATGGGCTA
Source organism: Engystomops pustulosus (assembly GCF_040894005.1). Classification (NCBI taxonomy): domain Eukaryota; kingdom Metazoa; phylum Chordata; class Amphibia; order Anura; family Leptodactylidae; genus Engystomops; species Engystomops pustulosus. The sequence goes on along the minus strand of NC_092411.1, from coordinate 167,171,381 downwards.
CAGCAGCAGAAGACCACACTGGGTGCCACTCCTTTCAGCTAAGAACAGGAAACTGAGGCTACAATTTGCACAAGCTCATCAAAATTGGACAGTAGAAGATTGGAAAAACCTTGCCTGGTCTGATGAGTCTCGATTTCTGCTGCGACATTCGGATGGTAGGGTCAGAATTTGGCGTCAACAACATGAAAGCATGGATCCATCCTGCCTTGTATCAACGGTTCAGGCTGGTGGTGGTGGTGTCATGGTGTGGGGAATATTTTCTTGGCACTCTTTGGGCCCCTTGGTACCAATTGAGCATCATTGCAACGCCACAGCCTACCTGAGTATTGTTGCTGACCATGTCCATCCCTTTATGACCACAATGTTCCCAACATCTGATGGCTACTTTCAGCAGGATAATGCGCCATGTCATAAAGCTGGAATCATCTCAGACTGCTTTCTTGAACATGACAATGAGTTCACTGTACGCAAATGGCCTCCACAGTCACCAGATCTCAATCCAATAGAGCATCTTTGGGATGTGGAGGAACGGGAGATTCGCATCAAGGATGTGCAGCCGACAAATCTGCGGCAACTGTGTGATGCCATCATGTCAATATGGACCAAAATCTCTGAGGAATGCTTCCAGCACCTTGATGAATCTATGCCACGAAGAATTGAGGCAGTTCTGAAGGCAAAAGGGGGTCCAACCCGTTACTAGCATGATGTACCTAATAAAGTGGCCGGTGAGTGTATATTCAAGATGTTAAATATTTGCCCCGTAGTATATCGGATCATTTACCGTTATTAGTAGAAATGTCTATTCTCACCTGGGTCATTAAACCAATAGGTTCCTGGAAACTAAACCCATTTTGCCTACAATTAGTTGATAAGGGCAATGAGTTTAGAATTGAAATTGAGGAATTTCTCCGACTAAATGAGGCGGAAGTCACAGCAGGCACCCTTAAAATGGAATTCCCTTAAAATGTATATAAGGGGTATATACAAAGCACGTATGAACACGCATAAATCTAAGTCTAGGGAGTTAACTACACAGTTGCAACAAAGAGTATTGGAGACAGAGCAGGATTTCACTACATCCCCAACGCCTGTTAAGGAAGTAAATTGGAAGGAAGCCCAACAGTTGCTAAAAGAACACATAGAACAAGTAGCGGAAAGCAAGAGACTATTCCTGCAGCAAAAGTATTTTGTCCAGGGAGAGGCAGTGGGCCACCTGTTGGCCGGCATAATAAAAACACAAGAGGGTTCCAACCACATAAAGGAAGTTTATACGTCAAGGGATGAGCTGGTTAATTCAGATGAAGACATTCTAAATGTCTTCTATAATTTCTATAGGGATTTCTACACTAGCAAATTAACAAAGGAGGAAAGGGACATCGAAAGATATTTAAGTGATATAGAACTGCCAATGCTTAGCCAGGAACAGAGAAATCAGTTAGATGCCCCATTGACTTTGGAAGAACTGGAGGAGGCTTTAAAGTCCCTTCCGAATGAAAAGGCACCAGGTATGGACGGACTTCATGGGGAATTTTTCAAAAAGCATAGTGAAGTATTATTACCTCGCCTACTACAGGTTATACAATACTCAGATGAAGTGGGTCTTCTCCCAGCATCTATGATGGAAGCAATGATAATTTTGCTTCCTAAACCAGGCAAAGATTATAGGCATCCAGACTCGTATAGGCCAATATCACTACTCCCGGTGGATGTAAAACTTTTGGCCAAAGTCATAGCTAATAGATTGTCAGGGGTAATCACATCTCTGATTCACGTCGACCAAACAGGCTTCATGCCAGATAGATCCACAGCATTAAACATCAGGAGATTATTTTAAACATTCAGTCAAATACAGCAAAGGATAGGGGAAGTTCAGTCCTTTCACTCGACGCTGCCAAAGCTTTTGACAGTGTCGAGTGGAAATTTCTATGGGCAACTTTGAGCAAAATGGGATTTGGACAGAGACTGATTAATTGGATCAAGTTACTATATTCAGGCCCTAGAGCACGGATAAAAGTTAATGGACGTGTCTCTAATGAATTTGCACTAGAGAGGGGCACAAGACAGGGGTGTCCACTATCCCCATATCTTTTTGCGCTGGCTATAGAGCCTTTGGCCGCAGTAATTAGGAACTCTGTGGAGATTATAGGCTTTCCTGGTAAAGGGGTAGAGGAACGTATATCGCTCTATGCTGACGATATGTTGATTTATATGGGGGATACGAATAGTTCTCTTCCGCAGTTGATGTCAACTATTAAGGAATTTGGCCTATATTCGGGACTTACAATTAACTGGGACAAATCTGTCCTGATGCCACTGGCAAAAGAGCATAATATTAATGTCCCGACAGAGGTACCATTGCAACTGGTAGACAAATTCAAATATCTTGAAGGAATACATTGAATAGACTAGAAGGAATACATTAAGTGCAATCTTGAACCACTATTAGCTAAATCTGACGATAAAATTAAGGTTTGGTGTAAAATCCCTCTGTCTTCGATCGGGAGGGGGAACATTATCAAAATGGTGTTAATGCCTCATCTACTTTATATCTTACATAATTCCCCGATATGGATATCACAAAAATACTTCCATAGAATCCGTGGGCTATTCAGGAGGTTAGTGTGGAAGGGAAAACAGGCCAGAATTAGCTTAGACATTTTACAAAGGGGGAAGGCGGATGGAGGATTGGCTATACCAAACCCCTGGCTTTATTTTATAGCGGCGCAAATGCAACATTTCCAAGGCTGGGGGGTGGAGTCAGAAGGAGAGCAAGCACAATCAGCCAGTAAATTGATTAGTTTATGGTCACAGCCAGGGGTGAACCTAGCCTTTCTGCTGCCTGAGGCGAGCTATAAAAAGACGCCCCCCCCCCATATATGTAATATATCAAGGAGTTTCAATACCAGACACAATCATATTGGTTTAATTTGAAAATAAAGCAATGCAAAATACATAGAGCATCCCACCGTGTACTATATAATAACCACAGCGAGCTACCACAAAGAACAAAATACATACAACAATCCGCCATATAATATAAAATCAATACATCATGCCACCATATATTATAAAATACATCCGGTGCCCCCCCCCCCCCCATGTAATATATAATAGGTCCGGTGTGCCGCCATATACCATATAATACATAGACATGCCACCATATATTATAAAATACATCCGGCGCTCCCCATGTAATATATAATAGGTCCAGTGTGCCGCCATATACCATATAATTCATACAGTGTGCCGCCATATACCATATAATACATACAGTGTGCTGCCATATACCATATAATACATACAGCGTGCCGCCATATACCATATTATACATACAGCGTGCCGCCATATACCATATAATACATACAGCGTGCCGCCATATACCATATAATACATACAGTGTGCCGCCATATACCATATTATACATACAGCGTGCCGCCATATACCATATTATACATACAGCGTGCCGCCATATACCATATAATACATACAGCGTGCCGCCATATACCACATAATACATACAGCGTGCCGCCATACACCATATAATACATACAGTGTGCTGCCATATACCATGTAATACATACAGTGTGCCGCCATATACCATATAATACATACAGTGTGCCGCCATATACCATATAATACATACAGTGTGCCGCCATATACCATATAATACATACAGTGTGCCGCCATATACCATATAATACATACAGCGTGCCGACATATACCATATATTACATACAGCCTGCCGCCATATACCATATAATACATACAGCGTGGCGCCATATACCATATAATACATACAGCATGCCACCATATACCATATAATACATACAGTGTGCCGCCATGTAAAATATACTATATGGAGGCAAGCCGTGTGTATTATATACTAAATGGAGGCATGCTGTATGTATAATATGGTATATGGCGACACGCTGTGTGTATTGTATATTAAATATATATATATAGTATACACACTCATACAGCAGATACACATATATACAGCATATACACTCATGCATATCCCCACAGTCACACAGTGTACACACACTTATATACAGTCATACAGTATACATACACACACATTCACTGTACAGAATATACATAAATACAGAGATGCATCTAAATATATAGTAGCTACACACTTACCATAATCGTTGAGGCAGGCCGCGAACGGGTTTGTCGGGCGGCCTGGAGGGGTGGGGATTGGAGCCGGGAGCCGAGCGCCGGGGTCGGAGTCGGGGGGGGGGGCGGTGTTTCGGTGTTTTCGGAGTTGGGAGCGAGGGTTGAGGGGGGAGATCTGGGACCGCGGGGGCAGGAGGGGGAGGGGTCGGCGCCGACAACTTTTGGAGCGGAGAGCGGCGGGGTGGGGGGAGCGGAAGTGAGCTGAGGTATGCGGAGGGTGGGAGTGTCGGCCGGTGGCCGGAACCAGGTGCTGGACGGAGCTCTGGAGTGCTGGTGGACCGGAAGCACGGTGCCACACGGAGGGCTGCAACAGTCCCGTTCGGCGGGTGGGAGTTCGATGCAGGCGGGGGTTGCTTGCACGGTGCCTGCGCCGGCGGGGAACTCGATGCCAGCCGGCACGGAGTGGGGGCACGGTGCCGCCCCCTCGTCGCGCAGGAGGTTTGCCGCCTGAGGCGAGATGCTCAACTCGCCTCATGGCAGGTGCGCCCCTGGTCACAGCACTCAGTACCAGTACAAGCCTTAGAGGGCGGGTTTAGTGGGGGGGAAGTTAGTAATAAGCCAAAAATGTCACTTATGTCTAAAGTGTGGTCCAAAGCCAAAGACATTTTAGGAATTCCCAAATACACCTCAGAAACTCCAATCTGGCGTAACCTGTTACAACATATCTATTCTGAAGGTAATTGCAGAACATTTGAACAAATACAAACAGTTGCCACATGCATGGTTCTATCAATACTTGCAGCTTAGACATGCTCTCGAAACACAGATTAGGGGGGAGCCGATAGAAGTAGGCTCTGTTGGGGCACTGAATAGGATATTGAAAGCAAAATCCACTAGGGGCCTAATTTCTTATTCCTACACTATTTTGCTCAATGACTCCGTGAAAGATGTGCCCTTAAAATGTAGGGCAAAATGGGAAGGAGAAGTGGGTCCTATTGAGGATGAACAGTGGACAGAGGCTCTAGAATTAATTCCTACTCTCTCCCCCAGCGAAGCTCGCAGAATGTCTCACCTTTTACTGCTGCACAGAGCCTATAAATCACCCCAACTTTTGTACCGAATAGGGATTAGATCCACTTCAGACTGTCCAAGATGTGGTACAGAAGATGCGGGAATACTTCATATGATGTGGGACTGCAGAGAATTAGAAATTTTCTGAAAGTCTATTTTGGAGTTAGTACGTAAAGTCTTTTCCATTGCTATAGAAGCAAGCCCTCTGGCATGTTTATTAGGAGTCTTAAGGGTTGATAACTTGACAGAACCAAATAACATCGCAATTCAGCGCTCCTTATACCAAGCCAGGAAGGTCATAGCCGCTCACTGGATAAGGCCTCGGCCTCCAGACAAGAGGGAATTTGTAAATCGTCTAAACGCGATTATACGATTGGAATATACTACGTATGCAAAACGGAATTGCATTCAAAAATTTGAGAAGATATGGGGCAAGTGGATGGACACACCAGGCTTGCCATCGGCATCCCTGATACGCTTAAGGGCAAGTTTGGAATATCAGCTATCTTTGGTGAAATAGGTAACGGAGGTTTCCCTTTGGGAACAAAATAATTAGAAACAAGGGTGTTGGAGGGGGAGCTGGCTCATAGGGGAGGGGGGGAGGTTTGGGGTTGGGTAGAGAGGGATATATATTGTTGTATTTATTTGTGCAAGTTGGATTATACAATATGAAGACATTGCAAAACTATAGTATAAATCTGATACATTTTTGATGATATTACTTGGTTGTAATGTATATTTGTAATACTGACTATGCCTGTCAATGATTATGTTTATATTTGCTGCGATGTATATTTCCCTCATTGTTGTACTTGTTGGGTTTGTAAAAGGGGGGGGGGGACTTTTAATAAAAATATCTGATTTAAAAAGAAATTGGAACGACTTGAAACCAAGTGGATTGTGAAACTACAGACCGTTTCACCTCTTGGCTTGAACGAAAAACTGTCATTCGTATCTTTTCTGTAGTACGGTATCTGCATTCACAACTTCGTCCTCTCATGTACAATATTCATATTGGTGGTTTTAATGGTATAAGCTTATTGTATTTTGGTTTGAGACATGTGGGACTAGTGGGGGATCCATTGGCCAATCATTATATACATATGCTAGCAGTATTATTTTAGGGCTAGGTCTGCATATTTATTGTGTTTGTATTGTGTTTAGGTAGAATTTCCCATACAATATGGGACTATAACACATGGGTAGTAAAATCTATCTGAGCATTAGCTAACTATTACATTGCACTAATAGTGCGCTTTATATATATATATTTTCACTGTTTAGATTTGTGGTTTTCTTGCTTTTTTCTTTTTTGTTTCGTTTTTTCCACACAAATTCTTTCTTGCTGATATACAGGTTGGCGTGTCATTCAGCAAATAATGTATCACAGCTTTTTTCTCACTTTGATATTGCTTTACAACTCGGGGACGTAAATGTTGGTATTTATCCCCCTTTTTCACCTTCACATTCACTTTCACCTTTCACATTCATCATCTCTATTTTCTCACTTCTTTTAGTTATTCACTCCCTAGCAGTCCTTTTCAGTTGGGCACCTTTATTTTGTCATTTCTGCATGCCCCACCGCAATTTATCCACTAGGTGTCCCTGTTGTTTTCTTCATTTATGGCCATTGCGCATTGGTATTCATCCAAGATAGAGTATGTTCTCTCTTCTCCTTCCATAGGCAGAAGAGTAATGGACGTCGAAATTAGGGTTATATCAGATTATGCTCCGGGGGAGATTACCTATGCTACTAGACACCCTGGGAGCTCATATGTATCATGATGTTTTCCTAGCTTTCTTACAAGGGATGAGGAGTTTTTGCCCTGATGGACGGTGTACTGCTTTGGGCACCAACAGAACATAGAGGAACAAGGTCTTTACTGGGCCTCAGCCAAAAATCTTAATGAAGAGGTAGGATTATTTTTTTGTTTTTTTCAGGGCACTAATATAATCTCTACAGAAATATAAGCAAGCTAGCTCAAAGAAGCTTGTTCATTTTTTCAGCAGAAGGATACACCAGAGACTACGGAGGGGTAGGTGCAAGCGAAGCGGCATTTGACAATTGGACAGAGCACAGAGAAAGTCTATATCACTCTGTGAGAAAAGCAAATTTGGAGACAGAGCAGGCAAGTTGTGGCCAAGATGGCAAAGGGTAGACATAGACCTCTGCATATTGGGGCACTGCGTGACCCTAAGGGTCTGGTTCATTCTGAGCCGGAAGAAATTAATTCTTTGTTTCGGCAGTATTACAGTACTCTCTATGAGAATCAACCTAGTGACATGACCAAGGGGTGGGAATTTCTTACGGCTCTGATCCACATGGCATCAAAATGGCGCAAGCCAGATCTGCATTTCCCTAGAGTTGTAGAGTCAACTCTACCACATGAGAAGATGAGGCTAACAGATTGGACTCCATGGACCGTTTCCAAAAGATCTGTTCCCTCCTCCTCCCACTGCCCAGATATGGGGTTTTAAGTGTCATTACAATACCCTGGTATGTTTTCATTATGTGATCACTAAGTTGTATCTTATCTACATATGGTGCAATACTTTGAAGACTTGTTGCACTAAGCGCAAGCCAAAAATATTTGCAGTGCTGTTTTAGTGAATGATGAGATATGGAGCCTGGAAGTCAAAATTAAATGTAGAATAATCCTCATAACTTACTTTGGAAATGCATCAAAACAGTATGTTTTCTTGGTCTCAGGAAATGCCACCCTCATTCCAGATGTCAGAGGTGAATGTAAAATAACAGCTGCACACTCATAACGAGATGCCAAATCCACTGTTGGCACGGTGCCAATGCTTTGTCCATAAAGTAAAATATTTTCAGGACAAATTCCATACCTACAGAAGAAAAATATATTTTTTTTAAAAATCTGTATAAAAGAAAGGATATATCATCTCACTTTATACTTAAAGAGGACCTTTCACCACCTCATACATGTTTAGCATGCCATTCTGTAGGGGATGCTTAACAGATTCAGGGGCACTTAGAATTTTCCTTCTAGCCCCCATGGTTGTGGAGATATTAGTTCCAGTATCTGACCATTGTGATCTATGTCTGGTCAGAAAAGAGGAGCTGGGGCTGGGGGTGTGTGTTTTACTTATCTTCTCTCATTCTGTCAGTAATGAGCTGTGATGTTCATCTAAAGGTTATGTTCACACACATTCTGCTAATATTCGGTTGACATTGCTTTTACATGGTGTTTACTAAAATGCTACAGGGATGCAAACACTGTGGAAATGAGAGCACAGTGTAAACGTAAATGCATTGTAAACACGCATGCAATGTAAACAGAAACCCAAACAAGACATAAATGCTAACACCACATAAATGTAAACATTATGCAAACAGGACGTAAATGCAAACAGCATGTAAATGTAAGTGCAAATGCGACGATCGCAAACATAAACGTAAACGTGATGGCAAAGAAAGTGTATATGCAACTTAAACGTGTAAACAAATATACCAGTCAAATTAGACAAACGCAAATGCAGCGTAAGCGTACACATTACACAAGCAACGCGCAACCGTAAATGTGATGCAAAAGTAAACAGTACATAAGCTTAAACTTGACGCAAGCTCGACATAAATGGAAAATCTGCATAAGCAGAAACGTGCTGCAAATGGCACATTAGCATAAACACAACAAAAAAGAGCACGTAAACATAAATGTGAGGCAAATTACACCTAAGCGGAAACATGACACAAGCACAAACTCAGAGCGAGCATAAACGCAACGCAAAAGATTGGACGGCATCCAAGTTGACTTTGAAACAACATACCTAGCAAGCTTGGATGTTAAATCTCTATATAACTCCATACCGCATGATAATGGTTGTAATGCAGTAGCAACATTCTTACAGACTAGGGCAGTGGTTGCGAACCTATGGCACTGGTGCCAGAGGTGGCACTCAGAGCCCTCTATATGGGCACCCATGCCATCACCACAGGACAGGGTTCGCCAGACAGGACTCAAGGCCTCTGATAATCCAAACTTCTTCTCCTTCTTTCTACTGTATTTGTGTCCTCAGGTGCCTATACAATTTAAACCTGTGACAGAGCAGGGAGTAATAAGTTCCTTCATAAATTGTGGCTTTGCGAAAAATATGTGGGTTTTGGTTGTAGTTTGGGCACTCGGCGTCTAAAAGGTTTGCCATCACTGGACTAGGGGTTCTCAGTATCAGAAACACAATGAATTTACTCTTTTACTGCTCAGGTTTGTCCTTGAACATAACTTTTTCATTTTCAATGGCAAGTTCTACCACCAGCTCAGGGGGTGGCTATGGGGAGCCCTTGTGCTCCCTCATATGCTAACCTCTTCCTGGGCTGGTGGTAGAAGGAGCTGGTCTTTAATGATCAGCTCGAGAGATATACGTCCCATATCTTGATCTGGCTCAGCTTTATAGATGACGTGCCATTCCTTTGGAATGGATCGACTATGTTATTTAATGAATTTGTAGATATCTTGAATACAAACTCAGTTGGATTGTTTCTTACATCTGAAATCCACAAGCATGGAATATCCTTTCTTGACCTCATGATCTGGAAATCTGAAGCAGGCAAGCTGAATACTCGTATATTTAGAAAATCTACCTCAACTAACAGCCTGTTACGATGGGAGAGCTTGGCACCCAAAACCCCTTATAAGGAGGATTCCAAAAGGGCAGTATCTCCGGGCCCGGAGGAACTGTTCGGATTTCTCGGAATATTTATCAGCTGCCGCTGACCTCAAGATTAGATTCCTGAACAGAGGTTACCCGACAAATGTCCTTAGGGAAGTTCATCATGATGCCCTGAAGAGGCAAAGAGAGACAGTTCTCTCTCCTCGTATAAGGGATACAGATACCGCCCCAATTCGCATCGTTGGGACCTATGATTCAAGGCATCATGAGGTGAGACAGATCCTTTCCAAATGGATCCGGACATAGGAGGAATGGTGGGTGATGGACCTATTATCACCTACAGAAGGGGCCTAAATCTGAGGGACAAATTGGTCCCTCAGACCAGTGATTTTCAACCTTTTTTGAGCCGCGGCACACTTTTATACTTAGAAAATCCTGGGGCACACCACCAACCAAAATAGCACAAAATTACACTAAAACAGTCATATTATACATATAGCTAATAATATAGATTCTAAATTTATTTTACTCAGTGTGAAACCTGGGCCTGTTTCGATAAACACAAAAGGGATATCCTGGCAGGATTGGTGGAAAGACACACACGAAGCTCTTCCTCAACAGTTCTCAGTTTCTCCCTGTTTTTAGTATGTGGTGCTGATTATTATGTGGCTCATATACTACAAAATAAAGGGGTACAATAAGAAGTACTATGGCCATGAGACCAGAGTACAAGTGCCAGCTCATATACTTAGCATATGAGCTGGTACTTGTAGTACTCCAGCCTCATGACTATAGTATTTCTCATTTTACATTTCTCATGGTTATATGCAGTATACTGCTGGAGTACTAAAAGTACCAGCTCATATGCTGAGTTTTCTGCCAACAGTTCATATACTCAGGCAAAAGTTCATTTAGTCAGCATTATTGGTGGCCATTACCTTGGCGGTGGGCAAAAGCGAAAGTCACTCCGCTGTCAGGATGATGCGCCGGCTTCGGTGACGTCATTTTGTCGTGCGAGGTTCAAAGCTTGCGCATGTGTTATTGTACACGTCTCCTACATTGTAAGAAGCCGTGACTGCGAATCGCTGCACATTGCCTGGAAACAAAAGAGAGGGGGCACCATAGTTTGGGGAACTTTCCCCGCGGCACACCCGGCCATGTGTGGCGGCACACTAGTGTGCCACGGCGCACTGGTTGAAAATCACTGCCTCAGACGACCTGGCTGCCTAATCCACCTAATGGCACTTTTAAATGTGGTTCATGCAAAGCGTGTAAGTCAATCAAACAGGAGAAGACATACACTAGCAGTGTCACTGGACGCATTTACAAAAATCGACAGTTCATTATCTGTAGAAGCACTGGGTTGGTCTATTCACTGACCTGTAAATGTGGCCTTCAATATGTCGGAAAAACAATTCGGGGATTTCGTGTTAGAATCCGTGAACACGTTAGGGATGTGAAAAATGGTAATTATACTCCTATATCCCGACATGTATGGGAGGTACATCAAGGAGACCATATGTCCATCAATTTCCAAGGCATTGAGCTGGTCAAACTTTGCTTATTTCTTATAGCTCACTTCACATTTCTGTATTTTGGAGAAACTTTTGTATTTTGGAGAAATTACTCCTTCACTGCATGGCATTTATGTGATTTAGTGTGCTAATGGAGTGTCTTTCTATTTATCTCTCTGTCCGTGGAATTATCTCTAGTCTTTTTGATAACGGCTGTCTTTTATAATTACCTGGTTTTGTGAACCACGAATACCATGATGTGATGCATCCTAGTTACCCTTACCAGCAGGCGGCTTTCTCCATTGGCTGCGGGAAACGAGCCTCCAACGCACGTCATGTTTGGACTTTGAATCGGGATTGGAGCCGAGCATTGGAGCTCCGCCCTGGTAAGGAGGGGCTTTATCTTTAAACAGCCGGCACATCACGCACGGCGTCTTCAGCCGCCACAGTGCCGGTATGTCAGACACTAGACAGCTTGGCATACCAATGTTATAAGCCAAGGGTCTGTGTTTGAACCAAGTTATTAGCCGAACACGTACTCTTAAGCCTCTGAGGACGCATGGACTAAGAAAAGAAACAAGTCCATGTAGAAACGTGTCAGGCAGGTAGGATAGGCATGCTGTGTGACTGTTTACGGTGTGATCGCTGTTCAGTCAATAACAAATAAGATTGGCGGGGTGTTTGATGTGCTTTAGGAGTCAATACTCAGTAACACACTGTCCGTGTCAGCACAACGTGTTCACCCTATCTAGTATTGTGCAAACCTGAGCCACATAGGATTGTCTGCACTTTATCACTTGCACGATCCGGCTAGGGAACACAATAAGCCTGTTTTTTTATTTATTTGGGTATTATGGGCCCCGTTTTTTAAAATTTAACAAATAAAGCGTAACTCTTTCATTGAGATTAACCCTTTGGTGATAGGTCCTCTTGAAAGTTACTTGTGCTTTAAGTTTGCGACAGTACGAAGTTGTTTTACACATCAAGTTAAGACAAAAATAAGTATTTTACTGTAAACATATCTGAAGTTTTCACCTAACAAAGATTTTTTTACTCACCTAGTACGTACAGCTTTCCAAGCTGCATCAATATCTGCATATAAGTTTTTTTCAGAAGGATGCCCTGAACTAGCTCCATAGCCAGAGTAGTCATACGAGAAGATGTTACAGTTGATGCGTGTCCCTAAGCCTAAGTAAAAACTGCTCATTTGTCCTAAATCCACTGCGTTACCATGGGAAAAGAGGAGGGTGAACCTGCAGAAAGAGAACACAATGTTGAAAATTAAAGTCTTAAAGGATGAAGGATTGTAAACTAAGAAGACTTACATGCCTGGCCTGTGCTCCCTCTGGCAGGATCTGCTCTTCTTTTAGCTTCTTATGTCTGTTTTTTTTAAAAGGCTTAAAAAAATTATGCAAAGGAGGATGAGGGGCTCCGGGCTCAATTAACCCGGGCTCATTTGCATAATTTCCAAAGCCCGTTTTTTTTTTTAAACAAGCGCATAACAAGCTAAAATATGATCCTGCCAGAGTGGGCACACACTAGCATGTAAGTGTGCCTGGTTTACAATCCTCTCTATTCTAAGTTGTTAGGAGGTTCAGAATTTTAGGTGCAATTTTTCTCATTTTTATGAAAATCGCCAAAACCCTTATTTAGAGACACCTGTTCAGCTTTAAGTGGCTTTGAGAGGCCTAAATAGAAGTAATAGCACTGTAAATTATGCCATTTTAAAAACTACAACCCTCTAATGTGTGAAAACTTAACTTTAAGAAGTGTGTTAACCCTTTAGATGTTTCGCAGGGGTTAAAACAAAATGGAGGTGTAATTTATAAGCTGTAATTTTTTTTTAGACAATGTATTAATTTTGGCCAAAAATTAAATCATCACTAAGTATTAAATGACAAAAAACTCCACAAAGTTTAATACCCAATTTCTTCCGAGTATGAGGATGCCCCATATGTGGTGGTGATTGCTGTATGGGCACATGGCCGGGCATAGAACAGAAGGAGCACTATTCAGAGCAGATCTGTATTGTCTCATTGTACAGGCTATAAAATGTTTATTTTTTTGTAATTTGGACATATGGGGGATTAATATTTATTATTGTGGTGGTTCAATAGCTGATTATCGGATTTTATTAACTCTTTCTTGGTGGTGGTTAAAAAAAATCATTCACTAGATATAGAATATAGAACGCATTTTGTGAGAAATTTGCTTGTTTTTGCATCACCGTGTAACAATGGGCATATCATTTATACTTTTTTGCTTACAGAGCTGTGTTAGAGTTTATTTTTTGCTTGATAAGCTGTACTTTTTCTTGGTATCATGTCGGGGTAAATGCTACTTTTTGATCACTTTTGCAGCGCTTTTTATGAGGTCAGATGTGAAAATTTCATAATTTTTGTAAGTTGTTTGTGTGTTTTTTTTGCGTTCACCGTACGGGTTCAGTGACAATTTGATTATTTGATCACCTGTTCATTGTAATATACTGCAATACTAATGTATTGCAGCATATTACATAGGCAGCCTATGCATTCTGTATAGGCTGACAGCTGCACTGTTAGATCGTGCAGAGTGCTAATATAGGCAGCCCTAGGGTCCTTATCGGACCTCAGGGTTGCCATGGGCCCAATCGGCACCTCCGTGCCCTGCACGGAGGGTCCCGATCGACACACCGATGGATAATAGACGCCAAGGTCACTATGACCACAGCGTCTATAGGGTTAAACAGACGGGATTGCGATAGTCCAGCTACCCTGGGATGTATGAATATTGTAGCCAAGTCACTTGCTACATATGATAATCAAGCTTAAAGAATGGAGGATGAAACACTTCTGCCTGCTTTCAATCTGCAGTTTCATGATCTTCAAAGGTGTCTCATGTGCATATGTATAAAAGGGGCTTTCCCACCAAGCAACTTTATGATTGGTGAGGTGGGTATCAGTGATGTGACAGACCCCCAGTGAGACCCCCACAGATCACAAGAACGGGGGGGAGGAGGTCTGGGTCGGTCCCAGGTACCTTCGTCGGACCGCTTGTTGAATGCATAACCGTTCTGCTCCATTCCTTATTATCCGCTACTCAACACAATCATGGGGTAGACTGCTGACTTGACATATGTCCAGACGGCAGGCACGGACACACTCCACAAGGAGACAAAGTCACGAAATGTCACTTATAAAGAAGCACATTGATGGAAAGTTGAGTGGAAGGAAGAAGGGTAGTAAAAAAGATACACAAGCAACTGGGATAGCCGCAGGCTTGATAGGTATCTTAAGAAAAGGACATTCATCAAGTTGGGGGATATTCACAAGGAGAAGTGGGATTTTGCGGGAGTCAGCGCTTTTAGAGACATATCGAGGACATTGGCTTCAAGTGTCACATTCCATGTGTCAAGCCAGTCCTGACCAATATACAACGCCAGAGGTATCTTACGGGGAGAAAAAGAAATGGTCTGTTGCTCAGTGGTCGAAGGTATTGTTTTCATAGGAAAGCATTTCATTTGGATATTAAGGTCCAAGAGTCTGGAGGAAGAGCGGAGAGGCACGTACTAATAATAATAATTATTATTATTATTACAGGCAGTCCCCGGGTTACATACAAGATAGGGTCTGTAGGCTTGTTCTTAAGTTGAATTTGTATGTAAGTTGAAACTTTTATAATGGTAGATCCAGACCAAAAATTTTTTTGCCCCAGTGACAATTGGAGTTTCAAAATTTTTTGCTGTAATTGGAGCAAGGATTATGAATAAAGCTTCATTACAGACACTTTACAGCTGATCATTTCTGCCTAGGTCTATACTAAAGCATCCAGAGAGCTTCACCAGAGGTCACAGTGGGCAGAGGGGTCCGTCTTTAACTATGGGTCGTCTGTAAGTTGGGTGTCTTTAAGTAGGGGACCGCCTATATTATTATTATTATTATTAATAATAATCTTTATTTATAAAGCGCCATCAAATTCTACTAATCATAATGGGTATATACAAATCCAAGCTGCTTGAGGTCTAGAGTGAAGTTTTTACAACCAGTGATGTTTGGAGAGCAATGTCATCTACTGGTGTAGGTTTTGGTTTGATCAACAACAAATGAACAAATACCACAAAAAAGACAAAAAAGGCACTACTAAGAGTATAAGTCCATGCATCAATGAATAAGTACATTGTGAAAGACTAGAAAAAGAGAGATGTGTATATAGGACTTAAAAATACAAAAAAATTATATTCAATGTACAAGTAATAAACATAAAAATACAGGACATGAATAAAAAAAAACACATAGAAATGTGTGTGGCAACCCAGGGCTAAATGTGTTAGCCCATACATCCCTCTTCTATCTATAAATGACTGCATACTATCAAAGCAAATGAGGTAAGTATATGCATCAATGCTGAAAGCCGCAAACTGACAATGCATACAAAAACAAGCTACATGATCTGTAGGGACAAACCGCCCATGGTCCTGGAGACAGGCACTTGGGTTGGTGTCGGAATAAGACAAGGACATGTGTGACAGTTGGTTGCTGACGCCATTAAACCAAACTGTACAGTAGGAAAGGTGTGGTGTCATGTACTGTAATCCACTCCTTGCACCGGGGCCTGTATATTTGTTATATAAACAAATTACTTCATTACTTCTGTGCCTTATTCTGGCACTAGAGACTATCCTTTATTGAAAAACTACTGTGCTGCCTAACCCTGCTACCATTCGGGTATAGGACCAAGTGATTTTGTGCTATATTTCACATTGACTTTATTACTGCTGCCAAGCGCTGTCAAGCATCGCTCCAGCAATCAGGGGGCTTATACAATGGACACAGGAGCTTACAATCTATGAGGAAGAGACACAGGAGGTGACAGTGCTTGTACAATGGTCACAAGAGCTTACAATCTATGAGAAGGAGGGGACATAGGAGGTGACAGTGCTTGTACAATGGTCATCTTTATTGCGGCCAAATACATCTTGCTAGTTAGTGAACGCAAGTGCATTGGTCAGAAAGCTTATGTTTTTGGGAAGGACTATTTACTTTAGTAAAAAATAAAGGGTGTAAAAAAAAAGTGTTATGCCCTCAACACCCCAGAAAATAAATGAAATAAATTTAGAGGCGGCAGCCGCAGCCTGCTCAGTGTGGGGAGGTAGCGGGTTTGGGGCTGGCTGTTAACAATGTATACGACTAGGAGTTATATATTTGTATTACTGAAAATTCCATACTCTTCCTCGGCTAAAAATACTCCTCAAAAATGGTGAGAGGAGTATTATTACCCTTCTGGAAAAATGTTAGTGCGACCTCTGAGGGAAGCAGACCCCACACATATTACCACACAGTGGTAACTTCCTCAGGCATATATAAAAGAAGAACTACATATGTCCTGTTTATATACACTGCTCAAAAAATAAAGGGTACACTTAAACAACACAATATAACTTTAAGTAAAACTTCTGACTTCTGTGGAATCAAACTGTCCACATAGGAAGCAACACTGTTTGACAATCAATTTTATATGCCGCTGTGCAAATGGAACAGGAAAGAGTGGTTCTGTAGGTGGAGAACCACAGACCACTGCTTGGAATCAATGCTTTCTGGCTGATGTTTTGGTAAATTATGAATGTCAGTGGTGCTTTCACACTGTGGTAGCATGAGACAGACTCTACAACCCACACAAGTGGCTTAGGTAATGTAGCTCTTCAAAGATGGCACATCAATGCAAGCTGTAACCATAAGGTTTGCTGTGTCGGTCAGCATAGTTTTTGGAGGAGCTACCTGGAGACAGGCCAGTACACCAGGAGACGTGGAGGGGGCCAACAATCCAGCAGCAGAACCACTAACTCTGCCTTTGTGCAAGAAGAAACAGGAAGAGCACTGCCAAAGCCCTGAAAAATTACCTCCAGCAGGCCGCAAATGTGAATGTGTTTGCACAAATTGTTAGTAATCGACTCAATGAGGATGATATGAGGTCCCGACTTCCACAGATGGGCATGCAGGATGCTAGGAATTTGCCAGAGAACACCAAGGATTGGCAAATTAGCCACTAGCGTCATGTGCTCTTCACAGATGAAAGCAGGATTACACTAATCACATATAACAGACATAACGGGACAGCTGTCTGAAAGTCAGAAAGTTTCTAGTTGCCTATTGCAACCAATCACAGCTCCCCTTTAAAATATTCATGAGCACAAGTAAAATGAAAGCCGAGCTTTGATTGGTTGCCATGGGCAAATAGAAATATTCTGACTTTCAGACAGCTTGATAAATCTGCCCCAACATGTCTGGACACACACATTACAAGTCTGGAAACACTGTGGAAAGCCATCTTCTGCCTGCAACATCTTACTGCCTGACTGGTTTGGCAGTGATTCAGTAATGGTGTGGTCTGGCATTTCTTTGTGCTCAAAAGGGGTTGCCTGACTGGCATTAGGTACCCAGGTGAGATGCACAGACTCTTGTGAGACCATATGCTGTTGCGGTTGGCCCTAGGTTCCTCCTAATACAGGACAATGCTAGACTTCATGTGGCTGCAGTGTGTTAGCAGTTCCTGCAAGATGAAGGCATTATGACATTATGTCTCGCTTTAGTCCAGGTCTGGGAGGAGAACTCTCAGGAGACCATCTGCAACCGCATAAAAGAGAATACCATGGCATTGTAGGGAGGTTATAAAGGTACGTGGAGGCCACACACAATACTAAGTCTCGTTTTGTTTTAAGGACATCACAAAGTTGGATCAGCCTGTAGTGTGTAGTGTGTGGGGCAACTCCAAATTCAGGTCTCCATTGGTTAATAAATTTGATTTCCATTGGTAATTTTTTTTTATTTTGTTGTCAGCACATTCAACTTTGTACCAAAGTATTGAATGAGAATATTTCATTAATTTGTTCAGATCTAGGATGTGTTATTTGAGTGTTCCCTTTATTTTTTTTGAGCAGTGTATATACACTCAACCCGAGATCGAGACCAAAGTCACCAGGAAATTTTAAAGCACTCAATGCTTCCTTTTGTTGACAACCTTTCTGGAGATGTAATTTTTGTTTTCCAGTAGGATTCGGCACCTGCCCACACTGCCAAAAGTACAAATATCTGGTTTAATTGCAATGATGCAGTCATTCATGCAAAAGGAGCCCCCGACCAAGTACAGGCAGTCCCCTACTTAAGAACACCCAACTTGCCTCCATGATAAGTCACAATGATGCAGTCATTCATGCAAAAGGAGCCCCCGACCAAGTACAGGCGGTCCCCTACTTAAGAACACCCAACTTACTTAGATGACCCCAACTTACAAACGGACCCCTGGATGGTGGTAATTTACTGTACTTTAGCTCTAGGTTATAAAAATTAGCTGTAGGAGATATAAAAGGTGTCTGCAATGAAGCTTTATTGATAATTCTGGTTCTTATGACAACCCAACATTTTTCAAATCCAATTGTCACAGAGACCAAAAAACATTCTGGCTGTGTTTACAATTATAAACTATACAGTTCCGACTTGCATACAAATTCAACTTAGGAACAAACCTACGGAACCTATCTTGTACGTAACCCGCAGACTGCCTGTATAGGGTTACCAAGTTTACTGTACATACTTTTCATTTGGCAACATTTCTGTGTTCAAAACATTTTTTACAGTTGAATTTATTCTCATTTTCTCAGATAATGGCCCACATTTATTAAAGTGTTTATGGCACTTTTCTGTCCGACTTTTCAAATAAAAGAACGTTGTGAGAGAGATATTTCTCTACAGACGCCATTTTAGGCCAACTTGTCATGCTGTCCACTAACTCTGCCACATTATAAAAAAATGTCTATTCATCTCATGATTCAAACATCATTTTGAATCATCTGCTGAGAGACAGTTCTGTCTTTGACTCTTGTCCTATATTTTTCCTTCAGCACCTGCTTATCTTATGTTTTGGCCTCAACGAGGAGCCATCAGTCTTCTTCTCAGGACTTTTAGTAAAAACCAGTGCTCTGTGTGAGAAATAATATGTAAAGTTCATCTGCATGTTTTGGGAAAGTGAAGAAGAAGGTGAAGGTGCCGCATTTAAAAAAAAAAAAAAAAAGTGTCACGGGACACGCACTTCACCTTCACCAAGTATAGGGTCGTGCACTCCGGCGGACCTCGGCGGACTTCAGCGCAGCAGCGACAACTGGTGGACGTCGGAGGAAGTGCCTTAGCCGCAAGACCCGAATCCACCGCAGAGAACACGCCGCTGGATCGCGAATGGACCGGGTAAGTAAATCTGCCCCTACGAGTCTGCTTTTTCTAAGAGACTGGTGTGTTTTAGTGTGTGCTCTCATCCCATTTTTGGTTAAAAGAGCCATTTTTGGTTAAAAAGGGTTAATTTGGAAGTCACCTTACAACTAAACGCCTGTTTGAGCCCTAAATAAAGATCTTTTACAAAGTGCAAACTGCTTGCCCATGTATTTATGAAGGGTTTGCGCCAGTTTTATGTCCCTAAAGGGACATTTCAGTGTCAATTCGGACAGTGCATTTGTAGTAATCTGAGATTAAGAGAAAAAGACCTGAAAATACTTTTTTTGGTGGTCGGGACCTATATTTAGAAATATATTATCATATTTCTTGCATTTCTGCAAGGAAAAAGGAGGTCCTTGGACCAATATTTTAAAACTTAACTTTTATTGTTCCTTGTTATTATGAACAAATTATTATTTATTATTATATTTCTTAGTATTTGTTCAGAAATTGTGTGCTAGTTAACATGAAAGTGAATTAAAATCGTTTCGTGGTGGGAGTAGGTACTGTGTTCTAATGAGGTTAGGAGTTTTTGTAGGAATTTGGGTATTATCAAGAGTACCGTATATACCGGCGTATAAGACGACTTTTGAAGACAGAAAAATCTTCTGTCTTCTCTGGGGTCGTCTTATACGCCGGTAATCGTCTTATACGCCGGTAATGACGGCGTATAAGACGATCGCGGTCGGATCGCGCTGCATGGAGAGGGCTCACGGGCTGAGCCCTCTCCATAGCCGGTAAGTCTTTGCTGCATATTGCAGCAAAGGCTTACCGGTAACACCCGCGATCGGTGCTAGCACCGATCGCGGGTGTTTGCACAGCGATGGCTGCCGGCAGCCTCAAAAAGCTGCCGGCAGCCTCAAAATGACATCGGGGGGAAAATACTCACCCTCCGTTGGCCCCGATGTCCGCGCTGTGCTGTCTTCAGTCTTCCGCGCCGTCTTCTTTCTTCTGCTGGGCGCCGCCATGTCTTTCCCCGGGTCGGCGCCTAGTATGACGTCAGCAGCGGCGCGTCATACTAGGCGCCTGCCGGGGAAGATCAATGGCGGCGCCCGGCAGAAGTAAGAAGACGGCGCGGACATCGAGGGAGCATCGGGGTGAGTATATGTTTATTTTTTTTTTTAATGCTGGGCTGTATACTACTGGGGGCTGTGCTGTATACTACTGGGGGCTGTGCTGTGTACTACTGGGGGCAGGGCTGTGTACTACTGGGGGCAGTGCTGTATACTACTGGGGGCAGTGCTGTATACTACTGGGGGCAGTGCTGTATACTACTGGGGGCTGTGCTGTATACTACTGGGGGCTGTGCTGTATACTACTGGGGGCTAGGCTGTATACTACTGGGGGCTAGGCTGTATACTACTGGGGGCAGTGCTGTATACTACTGGGGGCAGTGCTGTATACTACTGGGGGCAGTGCTGTATACTACTGGGGGCTGTGCTGTATACTACTGGGGACAGTGCTGTATACTACTGGGGGCTGTGCTGTATACTACTGTATGCGTTGGAAAAGGGGTAGTCTTATACGGCGAATATATCTTAAACTCTATATTTTAAACAGGAAAGTAGGGGGGTCGTCTTATACACCAGGTCGTCTTATACGCCGGAATATACGGTAGATATATTCGCACTGATGCGTTTAGCAGGGAGTTTGATGTATGTGTCCCCTCGAAGGGGTGATAGAATCTATTACAAGGATGACTCCTCAAATACGCTCTTATACTGCGGTATATATTGCCCTGTTGCGGTGCGGCTTGTTGAATTACCGCTATTTATTCGCTACTCCGCTAACCAAAAACTTTCCTATAGACTCTCTCCTTAATTCGTCCCTAGTTGCAGTGTGTCGCTGCAGATCGACACAATGCTGCGCTAGATTTGTCCCACTTGTTGTCACCACTTATTAAAAATATAGGCGCTCATACAGCCCCCCCGACATGTTTCGCCATAGTTATGGCGTCCTCAGGGGGTATCGGGGCTGAACTTCGGACAGTGCGTCACATTTATTACATTTTAATTGTATTGTACTCTCTATGTCAAAGGTGCACCAAAAAAAAAAAAAAGATGGTTCACTTTTCTGGAGCAGTGCAGGGTACACCAAATTATTGAAGACCGTGCATCCTCTGCACATTAACCAAGCAATCTGCATTTAGTGCAATTTGCACTACTTTTCATAAATATGGGCCTATGACTTTTGCGTTCTACTTGGCTGAAAGCCATAATCATCCACATTAACATAAACACCTTGTTTGTAATGACTCTATAGTATATATAAGTTTCACATTTTGAACTGAATTACTGAACAAAATATTGTAGTATATTGAGAAGCACTTGTATGTGTATTGATGGTCCTAGCTTGGATGGTGGAAAATTTATGTTTTTTGGAGGATGAAATGATCACAGCCATTACTCCAAACAATAAGGTCAGAATGGACTAGCTGGCAGACACGTTGTCAAAATGCCTATCCTTTTCCCATCGATCCAATGATGAACCACCTCTCAAAATTTGTCAAAAGGGCACAATGTCTGAAAGCCAGACTTTTATACTTGACCCATTATATACAGTAATTAGACCACATTTGTACCCATGTCTGCCTAAGATCTATTTGCAAAATATTTATTCTAACATATCTGGTAGCATTTTTTTTTTTACATATACTTCAAACCCAATAAAAAGAGTTTCAAATCCAAGGAAAGACGCATCGAGATTGTCCATTTGGTATCACAGCAAAAAAAAAAAAAAAAAAAAAACTTGACAAATATGAAGCTTCAAATCGGGAGGAGGAGCATGGAGTGTGCAGTGTGCTGCATGATGTCGTAGCCCGTGCTGCACGAAGCTGGAGCCGTGATGCTAAGCATCTGAAGCCGGATCCCTCACCTGACGTTCATGTGCCCTGTTGGCCCCTCATGTAGTGGTGCGGTGCAGAGGATGGGTGCATAACTGGGCAGCAGGCGATGCTACTTCCCTGATGTTGGCTGCTAGTAGGACCCCGCTGCTAGTCCTGGTTCCGTTCGTGTGGAGGTAGCTGTGTAGCAGACCCGAGGAAGCTGGCACCACTGCTGTCGGTTTGGTCGGAGGGAACCGCGAAAGTGATACATTGGGTCTGATCGAGACCTGAAGGCGAAACGGCTTATGCAGGTGTCCCTGAATGATCCGGACCTTCTGTGACTGGAGGGGGTCTCTGAGAAGAAACCTTTTGGAGGCCGTCTCTTTGCTGAAGTGGATTCACCGTTCCGGAAGCCAGGGTAACCCTTGCTGCTCTCTTTATAGCCTTCATGTGAACGGAGCTGTATTGTCTACTGGAAGTGGTGAGAGAGTTCCAGATTTCTTCTTTGTTTGTGCCCAGTGTCCCCTCAGTGATAGGCTGTTTGCCTAGCCGACCCTCACCAAACGAGGTCTGTCTGGGTAAGGAGTACCTAGGCTACATTTGGCAGCTTATTAGGATGTGGGCTGGATAGTTTGCTGTGTGGTGGCCGCTGGTGTTTTTTATACAGCTGTCTTTCTTATTATCTAACATCAAGTCTATCCAGGCGCCTTATTGTTATTTAACATCAAGTCTACACAGCTGTTTAATTGACACTTAACTTTAAGAATATACAGCCGCTTTTTATTTTTATCATCCAACATCAAGCTTATACAGCCGTGTTTTTTTGTCTTCTAACATCAAGTCTATACAGTCACTTTATTGCCATCTAACATCAAGCCTATACAGTTGTCTTATTTGTCATCTAACATTAAGTCTAGATAGCCATTTCATTGTCGTCTAACAATAAGTCTATGCAGTCGTCTTATTGTTATCTAACATCAAGCTTATATAGACGCATTATTGACATCTAACATCTAGTCTATAGTCGTCCTATTGCTATCTAACAACAAGTTTATACAGACGCATCTTTGCCATCCAACAACAAGTCTATACAGTCACTCCCGGCCTATGGAGCGAGCGGGGCGGTCCGGGGAAGAGGCAGCGCCTCAGACCGCCCCCCTCATGAATACATCGGACAGCTTTGCAAGCTGGCCGATGATTACACTGTACCCGCCGCAGTGTTTGATAGCATTACCGGAGGTTTCCGGTAACGCTATCACTGTAACTGCGGCGTTGTTCAAGCACTAGGAGCTGCTTACTTTAGTAAGCAGCTCCTAGTGCCGAAAATTTAGGTGACAGGTCCTCTTTAAGCTATTTGCCCCTCGGATCTTAGTGAGCATTTTTCCACTTGCAATTTACAATGGGTAGCAAGAGGCAACAAAAAAGTGTTACTAAAGCTAGACTTTCTGATGTAGAAGCCCCCTCGGGGAGGGGGGGGGGAAATAGAGATGGTAAGATGGAGAAATATCTACGATCTCCGGGTGCCCCCCAGAACAAGGGGAACAAAAATGGAGACATAAAGGGGCCGGAGCCCCGCAGTCAGCTATAGATGACTCTATGGATAAATCCAGCATTGAGGAGAATGTAGGTGGAAATGAGGAGGGAGATATAATATAAATCAATGCAATATATCAATGCAAATAACCCAATGTATTGCTGCTGTAGGCAATGTGCTAAAAGAGATAGGAGGACTAAAAAGTGACATTGGCATGGTGAGGGAAGACTTAAATAAACTTAGTGGTAGAACTGAGGAGGTGGAGGAACGTGTGGGAAAGGTGGAGGACCAAGTAATAAATGCCACAAAACGGATTAAAGAGCTAGAGAAGAGGGAGTTGAAAATACAGCATAAACTGCTGGATTTGGAGAATCGCTCGAGAAGAAACAACCTCCGGATTGTAGGCTTCCCAGAGGGTGTAGAAGGAGAGGATGCAACTAAATTTGTCACAGCTTGGCTGGTGGCTACTTTTCCGGAGGGGGTCCGCACCGGAGTATTTCTGGTGGACCGTGCCCACCGGGTACCAGCCAAGGCTCGCCCGGTTGGGTCTAACCCCAGAAATGTCCCGGTGCGACTCCTGTCCCCGAGAGATAGGAACAATATAATGAAGGCCACGTGGTCTATGGATCAGTTGAAATTTAACAATTCCCCAATAATGGTCTTCCCTGACTACCCGCAGGAAATTTAAAAAAAACGAGTTAGCTATGCTAGTCTCAAAAAAAGATTAAGAGAAAAGGCGGTGCTATACTCCTTGTCCTATCCTGCTAAGTTGAAGATAATACATGAGGGGAAAGCCTATTTTTTTGAAGATGTTAAGGAAGGGAATGAATGGGTGGAGAGGGTCATAAAAATCTGAGGCTAACAGACAGGTGCATCCGCTCCAGCTAGAAGAGTGCTCCAGGATGAGTCTAGGGTATCTATACTCTGGGCAATGGGGAGAGGGGGGAGAAGGGGGAGGGACTGGGATTTTCTAGCGACTGGAGGCTAGTGTTTAGGCTAAGTACAAGCGTTAAGACAGGGAATGGTATGAGTTCTCACCTATGATATAGTATGATAAAGGTGCTATCATAGAATGTCTGGGGTCTGGGAGATAAACTAAAGAGGAAAGCTGTTTTTGATCTATGCTGCTCATACCAGCCAGATGTAATTTGTCTACAGGAAACTCACCTTTGCGGGGATAACTGTAAGCGGATGCATAAACCATGGATAAGTCATTATTATCATACTACGTTTTCTTCCTATGCTTCGTATGATAAACAAATGGGTTAGCTTTGAAGAACGTGCGATAAGGATTGACCCGTTAGGTAGATATATTATTCTGTATGCCTCTTTGAATGGAGTAAGTATGGTTTTGGTGGGAATCTACCTTCCGCCTACGGCACCATTGGAAGCCTTGGTGAATATTGTGAACCAACTGGCAATGTATGAGGGAGAACCGATATACCTGCTGGGGGACTTCAACCAAAAAATGAGGGCTTGGACAGATTTAGAATGAATCAGCAGGGTGTAACAGTGTCTAAACAATCTACTACAATTTTTGGGAGGTTGATCTTGGAGTTAGGTTATAGGGACATATGGAGGGAGAAGAACCCTGTAAGGAGATATTACACTTGCTATTCTAAGACATGTAGCTCTCTCTCCTGAATTGACCTGGTTCTGACAATGATCTTGGCAGCGATTTAGTGGCGGGCGTAGCAATAGGGGCGAGAGGCCTCTCAGATCATTCTCCAGTGTGGTTCACAATAAAGAGGTACAATAAAACAGGAATCATCTTTTATAAAGTTAAGCCCTTTTGGTTTAATTTGATACAAGATAATAAAAACTTAGAAGAAGAAATTGTCTTTATTTTGAACTGTAATCTGAGGGGGCAGGATGTTAGGGTGGTATGGGGCACGCTGAAGGCGCACCTGAGGGGGTAGACTCGGGATCAGATATTATTTTTTTTAAAAAGGAAGTCGGAGACCCTTCAATTGGCAAAAGAGAAGGTGTCAGTTCTGGAGAGTAAATTTGTGCACAACCCCACAGAGGAGAATAGGAGATTATGGTTTGACGCACAGGAATGTTTTGGTAGATACTGTCTTGAGAAAGCGTCATGGGGAAAAAAAGACAGGGTCAAAGAGCTATATTAGGGGAGTATCTGTCAATGAAAAGACTTGCGGATCTGTTGAAAAATCAAAACAGGAGGAATACTCTTAGTGCCATAAAAGGGAGAGATGGAGTCTTGGTAACAACCCAAGAAGGAATTTAGAGAGGAGTTCAGGCTCTTCTTTGAGAGGCTGCACTCCTCTGAGTTAATGGTGGCGGAAAAGGAAATAAATGCAACCTTGGCAAGTGTTTCTGTTCCAAGGTTATCAGAGGAGGAGAGGGATGCTCTATAACTTCCTCTTGGTCTGGATGAGATGAGTGAGGCCCTAAAAGATCTCCCTAGGGGCAAGGCTGTCGGCTCGGATGGAGTACCGCCGGAGGTTATATTACAGTATTCGGATGTCTTACTCCCCTTTCTACTGAGAGTTCTCAACCACTCTGTGTCTGTAGGCTTGCTACCCCAGGCGATGAGAGAGGCAATCATAGTTCTAATTCTCAAAGAAGGGAAATGCCCCACAGATTTGGATGCATATCGGCCGATCTCCCTGCTGAACTCCAATAAGTTGCTAGTGAAAGTTCTTGCAACTAGGTTGCAACCAATCAGGGTTCATGCCGGGGAGATCGGTCAGAGATAATATCCTGCGTATATGGTGGTGTATGCAGTGTCCTAGTGAGTCTACATGCATACGGTCAGTATTGAGGAGAATGGGCTTTGGGACACAATTTATAAATTGGGTGAGGCTCCGATATAGCGGTGCCCTGGCCATGGTTAGCATTAATGGGAGAGCGTCTACAGCTTGGCAGTTGTACAGGGGAACAAGGCAGGGGTGTCCTCTCTCCCCCTTATTGTTTGCGGTGGTACTAGAACCCTTGGCCTGTAGCATAAGAACAATGGATAACATAAGAGGGTTAGTATGGGGGCAGATAGAAAGAAGAATACAGCTGTACGCGGATGATATGCTCCTGTTTCTGGATAATGCCGAGCAGGGGATAAAGGTGGTGGTTTATTTGATAGATAAGTTCGGTCAACTGTCTGTTATTAGAATAAATTGGAGTAAGTCTGCATGCCTACCTCGAGATTTCGCTACATTACCACTGTCCTCTATTGGACATCTTCCGGTAGTAGAGAGGATGCAATATTTGGGGATTATAGTTAGCAACAAGCCAGGTGATTATGTCAACCTTAATGTTAAGCCCCTGATTTGTAAGATTTGACAAAAAAAATTGCTGTATGGAATAGATTGAATCTCTCGTTGGCAGCAAGAGTAGTCATCTTTAAAATGGTAATTTTACCTCAGATTCTATTTATACTTCAGAATAGCCCAATGATAATCCCAAGAAGGAGCTTTTCTACTCTTGACTCTCTCCTAAGACACTTCCTGTGGGACAGGAAAAATGCACGCATTGGTTTGAGGAAATTGCACGCATCAATTGATAAGGGTGGGCTAGCAGTACCGGATTTTATTAGCTATTTTATAGCTGCCCAATGGCAAAACATTATTGATAGTGATAAGGAAATGGTGAGTCCCACACTGAAAAAGAAATATGGAGAAATATAAGAAAGTTTGACTTCAAGGTGGGTTATTTAATATTTGTGCTAATGCAATGGGTTTGGGCTCTTCAGGGTTTAAAGGGCCAGCGTCCTCCTGATTGGCGATGGCATTTCCGTCTCTGCTATATAATCCGGCAGCTCCCAGCATTCCCTGCCGGATCTTCAAGTTATTCCCCCTGAAGTGAAAGTCTCCTGTGTGTCTCCAGCGTGTTCCCGTGTACCCTGCGTTCCAGGTCCTGAATCCTGTGGTCCGTATCCTGAGGTCCGTTCCTGTGTATTCTGTGGTCTGTTCCTGTGTATCCTGTGGTCCAGAGGGTCCACAGAATCTTCCCAAATATACTTTCTAGACTCCTGAATGTGACATTGTTAAAGCGGTTATCCAGTTTACACAAATAAATGCTATGTTTGTGTAAGGAAAATTAATACAAGTATATTGGAAAATTGTAAAACTTTTTATTTTACAAAACATTGCATTTATTTGTACAAACTAAACTCCTTTAAGGAGTTAATTTCTTAGTGAAGGTATTCTCTTCCCTTAATTCTTCCCCATTGTTAGAATAGAATAATAACTTTATTATCCCCATAGGGGAAATTTTAAGTGTCACTGAAAAGACCGCCGTGTTGTTACATGCAAAAATACAACCTCAGATTCCTATAAGTACACACACACACACATATACATATACTGTACAAATTACAATATAAAAATTAAAAAGAACATATTCACAAATAAAAACTATCCCTCAGGCTTGTTTTCTGCGTAACAAATTGCACTTCATAGTCATGGTATTTATTATTCAATTCAGTGTACTGGGAAGCAGGAAAAAATTCCAAATGCAGTGAAAATCGTGAAAAATGCATTTGAGTCGTTTTCTTTTGGGCTTGAATTTTACAGCTTTAACTGTGCGCCACAAATGACATGTCTTCTTTATTCTTTGGGTCGGTGCGATCACCGGGATACCAAATTTGTATAAGTTTTATAATGCTTTCATATATTTACAAAAAATAAAACCTCCTATACAAATTTTTTTTTAGATTTTGCCATCTTCTGGCGCTAATAACTTTTTCATATTTTGGTGTAGGAGCTGTGGGTGGTGTCATTTTTTGCAACTTTTGATGAAGTTTTCAATGCTACCATTTTTAGTATTCTACGACTTTTTGATCACTTTTTATTTTGCCATTTTCAAATTTGGGCGCCATTTCCGTTACGGGGTTAAACGCAGTGAAAAACCGTTATTATATTTTGATAGATCAGGCATTTTCGGATACGGTTATACCTAATGGTGTTTGTGATTTTTATTGTTTATTTATATTTATATTTTTATCGCACATTGTAATCAACGGGTTAAAAGGAGACAGCCTGGCTGTCATGGCAACAGATCGCCACTCTCCGATGACGTCACGGGGAGAGACGATCTCCAACAAGATGGCGGCGCCGCCATCTTCTTGAAGCCACCAGCACCAACTTCCTGGCTATGGAGAGGGCTCATGCATCTGCAGGCGACACGTGACGTGCTATTACATCAGGGGTCGTTAGTACCACTTTCGTAGTATATGTTCTGATCTGAACCTGTAACAGATTCTATGTCAGGAAGACAATTAGGAACCTATACATAAGGATAAGAGAACACCTTAGTTCTATAAGGACAGGGACAGGAGCACCTAGACTCATTGAGCACGTGAGGGAAGCCCATGGGGGCAATATAGAAGCCCTCAAATTTTCAGGCATAGAGATCGTCCCTCCTCCTAAAAAAGGAGGGGACAGACAATGCCTGCTACAGCAGGCAGAAAGTAAATGGATCCTTCGTACAAATGCTATGGGACCTGTGGGTCTTATGGACAAGATAGATTTTGGAGCGTTCTTATGAGAGAGGGGTCATCCAGATGTAGTCAACATAAGCATTGTGTAGATGTGATTTATTAACCCCTAGGCGCACCAGGACGTTATAGTACGTCCCCGGGGCTGGATACTTAACACACGGGGACGTTCTATAACGTCCTGCTTCTGGCACCGGCTCACGAACGGAGCCGGTACCAGAAGCAGCGGCTGTCAGCCGTTTAGCACAGCTGACAGCCTGCGCTAACACCCGCGATCAGAGCCGGCTCCGATCGCGGGTGTTAACCCCTTACACGCCGCGGTCAAGCATGATTTTTGCGCTGTGGATCGGGTCCCCCGTGCCGCTTACCGGGGGATCCGATCCACTTCTGGGCAGCTCCGAGGACTGGCATGTGCCCCGGAGCTGCCCGGTCTCCCTGGCAGTCAGACCCCTTCTGGGTCTGACTGCAAACTGTCTGAGCATGCACAAGCATGCCAGACAGTTTACACTGCTCTACAATAAAATAGCATTGTAGAGCAGTGTATTGAACTTGAACTAGTGATCAGAGCATCACTGGTTCAAGTTCAAGTATGTATAAGTAAAAAAAAGTCAAAAACACTAAAGTTAATACATTAGAATAAATAAAAAATAAATGCATTAAAATATTAAATATAAAATATAAGCCCCTAAAATGTCACTTTCCTATAAAAACACTTAATATATAGTATAAAAAACGCAAAAACACAAAAAAAAACCCTGCATATTTGGTATTGCCGCATCCGTAACAATCTGTATAATAAAACAGAATCGTTACTGCAAAACGTTAAGCAAAAACGTTCCGAAAAAAGATCATTTTTAATTAATACCCTATAAAAAAATGCTCTAAAAAGTAATTTAAAAAATGTTATGCACTCCAAAATAAGCCCACTAAAAAGAACAACTCTTCTCGCAAAAAATAAGCCCCTAACTAGATTTGTCAGCCGAAAAATAAAAAAGTTATGCATATGAAAAGATGGTGATGCTAAAATGAACAAGATTTTCTCCAAATTGGTTTTTATTCAGTACAATTGAATAAAATACACAAAACCCCCACATATTTGGTATCCCTGCGTCCGTAACAATCTGCATAATAAAACAGAATCGTTATTAAATCCGCAAAGTGAACCCCGTAAACAAAAACCCAAAAAGCTCCAGAAAAAAGATCATTTTCAATTAATACCCTATAAAAAAATGCTCTAAAAAGTGATTTTAAAAATGTTATGCAATCTAAAATAAGACCACTAAAAAGAACAATCCTTCTCGCAAAAAATAAGCCATTAAACAGATTTGTGAGGCGAAAAATAAAAAAGTTATGCATATGAAAGACTGTGATGCCAAAATTAACAACATTTTTGCCAAATTACTTTTTATTCAGTAAAAATGGGAAAAAATAAAAAATCTATATAAATGAGGTCTTTTTGTAATCGTGGCAACCCATAGAATAAAAATAATATACTATTTTTATGGTATGGTAAACGGCCAAAAAAAAAAAAAAACATAAAAATCTTCCTGAAAAGTGATGATTTTCATTTCCTCCACCAACAAAGAGTTAATAAAATCTCACCAATTAGCCTATAGATTCCCCCAAATTACGTACCAGAAAAGTGCATCTCATGTGGCAAAAGAAATAAGCCCCTATAGGTCCACATTAAAAAAAAGAAAAAAATTATAGCCTGTACAATGTGACATAGCAAATCTGATCTGGATGGCGCCTCCTTCCCTTCTATGCCCGGCCGTGTGCCCATACAGGAGGTTACCACCACATATAGAGTATCCGTGTACTCGGGAGAGATTGGGTAACAAACTTTGTGTAGCCTTTATTCATTTAATTCATTGTAAATGTTTAATTTTCCACCCAAAATGGGTGTACAGGCAGTCCCCGGGTTACATACAAGATAGGGACTGTAGGTATGTACTTAAGTCGAATTTGTATGTAAGTCGGATCTGGTGTATTTTATAAATGAACAGTAACTGCAGACAATATTTTTTTTGTTTTATATGACAGGCAACTGTGCACAAGCATGTTAAGTTGGTTTTGATGCTTGTGCTCCTGTTCAGATTGAACTTCACTTATTGCCCCTGTGACAATTGGATTTTTAAAATTTTGGTAACCTTTGACCATTTTCTATTCCCCTAGTGGTATATGTACTGTACAGTTTTGTTGTAGTAAAGACCTCACAGTGGCTTTAAGCCCACCACATACAAAATAGAGATAAATAAATTGCATGGTACAAATTAAATGCAACTTCAACAACAGTTTGTCTTAACAATTTTTTTAATTTTTACACTGCGCATATAAACTCAAACATTTTCAAAAACGTATATGTACGCTACTGGTACAAACTTAAACAATCATGGTAGAAGATGAGGGACTTGTTGGAGAGGATGGGATTGGTATTAGAGTGTCAGAGTCTGACTCTGCGGCTGGAGTCGATTTTTTGAAGTAGACATCAAGGGAGGTTTGTACTGTGCCTTTCTTTTTCTCATCATAAATAACCCTGTAGCATCTTAGGCCTTCAGTAACAGCACGGTACACTTTACTGAACCTCTCTGTATCAGGATCCTGCTCCTAAAAGCATCGGCTAAATCTCTTGTACAAAATTTTTTCGACTTTGGAGTTTCCATGTCCTGGTTTTCCTCACTAAATTCTGAGATTTGCTGCTCAAGTTCCATAAGGTCTTCATTGGTTAGTTCTTTGCCATGGGAGCTCAGTAACTCTTCAACATCATTTTCATTGATGTTCAACTGGAGATCATTACCAATAGCAACCACAGCTTTCATGGTTTCAGCGATTTCATCATCTGTAAACCCCATTGGGGGCACAACTTGTTCCAAACTCCTCTCATATTTGTCTCTTTTACTTCATCCCAAGAATCAGCAATATTTTTGATGGCATCATAAATATTAAAGCTCTTCCAGAACTCCCTCAAGGTTATTTCATTGTTTTGCGTAGCCCTCACAGCTTGTGAGAATGTCCTTCTCAAGTAATATGCCTTAAAGGAGGCTTTTACATTGGGGTGCATGTCGTCTAAAGTGTTTGGATGTCCAGGGGCATTGTCAAGGAGAAGAAGAATTTTGAATGGAATATTTTTGTCTAAGCAATAACGTTTGGCTGCAGGAACAAAATGGTT
Organism: Engystomops pustulosus; assembly: GCF_040894005.1. Lineage (NCBI taxonomy): Eukaryota > Metazoa > Chordata > Amphibia > Anura > Leptodactylidae > Engystomops > Engystomops pustulosus. Next base: position 167,138,826 of record NC_092411.1, on the reverse strand, counting down.
CAAAAACCAATCCTGGAAAATTGCTGCTGTAACCCAAGCCTTTGAATTTGCTCTCCAAATAACAGGAAGAGATGCTTTAGTGACATTACGCAGTGCCCTGGGATTTAGGGAGTGATACACCAGCAAAGGCTTGAGCTTTAAATCCCCAGATGCATTACCCCCAAGTAATAAAGTCAGCCCGTCCTTTGATGCCTTATGCCCTGGTGCATTTTTTTCCTCTTTGGAAATGTACGTTCTCTCAGGCATTTTCTTCCAAAACAATCCAGTTTCATCTACGTTAAAAACTTGGTCTGGCAAATAACCTCCTTCATCAATAATCACTTCCAATATCTTGGGAAAGTCACTTGCAGCACTTATGTTGGCACTTGCTGCTTCACCTTGAACTTTAATATTATGCAAGTTAGCCCTTTCTTTAAAGCGATTGAACCAGCCCTTACTTGCAGCAAAATCTTCATTGCAATCTCCGTCACCTTCTATATGTGCAGCTTTTAAATAGTTGAAAAGGCTTCGTGCTTTTTCTTGCACTAAAGAAAGACTAATGGGCATATTACGTTGATTTTGGTCTTCGATCCAAATTATCAACAGCCGTTCCATCTCGATAATTAAGCCACTGCGTTGCTTGGTAATAATTGTAGCATTCATTGGAGTATGTCCTTTCACATGCTCCATTATTCTATCTTTATCTTTAAAATTGTTGCAATTGTCGACCGACTGTAACCGAGCTCTCTGCCAATGGATGATGGAGTTTCGCCTCTCTCTGACCTCCTTATTATATGTACTTTATTTTCCATTGTGATGGTTTTCCTTTTCTTTGCTGTATCACCAGCACTTGCTTCAGATTTGTTTTTAGAAGGCATATTGTTTCTAGGTGCAAAACGTGCAGTACCTATAAAGAAACACCTTTACTGTTTCAATTGTTCTGTATGTCTGGGCACTGTAGGAAGAAACACCGCCTCTGTGTCTGGGCACTGTAGGAAGAAACACCGCCTCTGTGTCTGGGCATTGTAGGTAGAAACACCGCCTCTGTGTCTGGGCACTGTAGGAAGAAACACCGCCTCTGTGTCTGGGCACTGTAGGTAGAAACACCGCCTCTGTGTCTGGACACTGTAGGTAGAAACACCGCCTCTGTGTCTGGGCACTGTAGGAAGAAACACCGCCTCTGTGTCTGGGCACTGTAGGAAGAAACACCGCCTCTGTGTCTACGCTCTGTAGCAATTGGGCAATTGGGCACTGTAGTAGGATACACCACCCCTGTAGTAACTGGGCACATCAGCAGGTTAGTCTGGGCACTGTAGGATGAAAGACCCGCCTCAGAGATAACTGGTGCAGAATAAAACACAAGCCACTGCTATACAAAGCCACAGGTAACCAAGGAAACAAGGGAGATCACACGAGATCTCACAAGCGCATGCGTCCTTAGTTACCTATGATTATGGTTAGCAGGGGCTGAAACATGACATCAGAGGACATCCACCCTCCGGCGAGATTGCGATGCTGCCGCTGCCATCACTGAGGACGCGGCAGAATCTGTGCCCACACAGAAGCATACAGAAGAAGCAGCTGGTATTGCCGACGCGTCCTTAGTTACCCCCGAGATCGCGATACTGCTGCCATCACTAAGGACGCGGTCGCGGCTTGTACAGGCTTCTGTGCCTATACAGAAGAAGCAGCGGGTATCGCTGTCCTCGTCCTTAGTTACCTCCGCCGAGATCGCGATACTGCTGTCATCACTAAGGACGTCCTTAGTGATGACAGCAGTATCATGATCTCGGCGGAGGTAACTAAGGACGCGGTTGGCAATACCATCTGCTTCTTCTGTACAGACACAGAAGCGCTGTAGAAGCCGCGACCGCGTCCTTAGTTACCTCCGCCGAGATCGCGATACTGCTGTCATCACTAAGGTGACAGCAGTATCGCGATCTCGGCGGAGGTAACTAAGGACGCGGTCGGCGATACCCGCTGCTTCTTCTGCATAGGCACAGAAGCGCTTTACAAGCCGCGACCGCGTCCTTAGTTACCTCTGTGCGCTGAAGCTACAAGGCACAGAACTTAGGACACCATCTGCGATCTGAGTTACGGGCCACTCCTAGATGCAAACGGGGCTCTCAGCTGCGCATGCGCAGGCCAGGACCCCGTTCGTATCTACGGGTTGTTCGTAACTCGAAACCGCGTAAGTCGGGGACTACCTGTATTGTGAAAAAATATTACAATCTGCAGACTGCACCTCCATTTTGTTTTAACCCCTATAAAACACGTAAAGCGTTAACAAACTTCTTAAAAGTGGTTTTTCATACGTTGAGGTGTGTAGTTTCCACAATGGGGTAATTTACGAGTCTAGCTATTATTTAGGCCTCTCAGTGTCAATTAGAAGTTGAGCAGGTCCATCTAAATACGGGTTTTGGTGATTTTACAAAAAATGTGAAAAATGATACCGAAATTCTGAGCCTCATAACATTCTAGTAAAATATGTGGAATCTTAAAAACCATGGCAACATAAAGCAGACATTTGGGAAATGTAAGTTATGAATTTATTTGGGTGCTATGACTGTCTGCATCAAAAGTAGAGAATTTAGAATGTTGAAAATAAAGAATTTTTCCAAATTTTTGCCAAATTTTGTTTTTTTTCATAACTAAACGCAAAAGATTTCATCCAAATTTTTAAACTAATTTGAAGTACAATGTGTCACGAGAAAACAATCTCAAAATCCCCTGGATATCTCATAACCACTTATAGTGACACAGGTCAGATTTGCAGAATGGGGCCGCATCCTTAAGGCCAAAAGAGGCTGAGTCCCGTAGGGGTTAAGCAGGAAATTGTATTACCGTATTGTTTTTAATTATCTTATATATAATGGGGTTGTGCACCTCGGTACCATGTAGGTATACACTTTGTGAAAAAGTACTTACGGGACGACTCCCGTTTTTCCTTCGACCCCCGCCCCCCCCCCACCCCCACCCCGTATCGTTTACCTGCCTCTGACCTTTCCGTTTGTTGCCCATGATTGGGCGCGGCTTCGTATCAGCGTTTGGATGCCATCTGTCTGCACCCCACCACGGTCTGTAGCGCACCCGCTCCTAAGTGTCGTCTTCTGGTGACGCTCAGCCGCGTTTTCACGGCAACGCGGCAGTGAGGGGGTGTGGCTCCCGGTCACGTGCCTGCCCGGCGTTCTGGAGGCCGAGGTAGGCGGCACTGCTGCCTAAGATCAGAATGGCGTGCCACGGCCCCAGACAACCACCTGCTGGACGGGCCAAGATTTGGTGGGTGGAACTACTAGGCACCAGGTGAGTTTAGTGGTCCGGGCATAAGGATTGGTGGGTTAAAGGTAGACTTCCTGGGGACTGAGATTGATGGCCCTCCTCACCTATCATGAGGCCTATTTACTCTGGAGGGCATACCCTAGTAGGTCTGATGGTGCATAAATACCCTTACACGTTTTAAATCACTGACATCGGAGGCCGGAAGAAGCGCGGGTCTGCGCGAAACGGCCGTTGCCACCGACTACAGGCATTCTGCCTTCACCCCTCCCTCCCTTGCATGCACAGTTGTGAGTATGTCTTTGCTCCTGTAATGTGAAATAAAGAGCAAGAAGATTTTTTATTGAAGATTGGTGAGTGCCGTCCATTCCTTCTCTGAATTTGAATGTCGTTAAAGGGTTAAGCTGAAGAAACCTGTCAATAAAAGTGTGGTAATCAAAGATCCACTGTATCAGAGTACCGACATACCCCCCAATTCATCACACATTAACCCCCATTATCCCCTTGATGGCCACCCATGCGGGTTTCTACGTCGGTCATTAACCGTTTTTCCGTCAGCTTAACCCAAAGAACAGTAACACATGTGACGGCAGTCATATGACAGCCAGGCCCCTGTTTTAACAGTCTGGATCGGAATACTGTGGCTGCAGGATCTATGTATCTGACGAGGGAAGGGGCTATCTTCCTTGTCCTCCGACATCCCTGGCTAGAACGAGCAGTCAGCCTATGCAAGTGCATAGGCTGATTCTTCTAATGAACTGCAGTACATTGGTATGAACTAGTGATGAAATGAGCTCTAGTTCATATGCTAGTAATGTACAAATTTAAAAAAAGTTAAAAAAAAAAAAAAATCATTAAAAATGTCCCAAAAACTAATATAAAACAATATATAATTTTTAAAAAAGTAAACATGTTAGGTATCAACATGGCGTATAAGACTACTTTTTAACCCCTTAAAATAATGGCTACAGTGGGGGGTCGTCTTATACGCCGGATATACGGGGGCCGCACTGTGTGAGGTGTTTTTTTTCCCCGTCAGTGCGCAGAGAGCCGCTTCCTGTGACCGCGGCGCATGCGCGGCAGTCCACCTCTCACAGTCATTAGAAGAGGCTTAGTACGCGCTGACGGGGCGGCGCGCTGTATGCTAATGCAGCCGCCCTGTCACAGCGGTCGGCGTCACAGAGCTCGGGGTCACAGGCGGCACTTACAGAAGCATGTCAGATCTTCATTAATATCGCAGCTTACAGTTATGATCACCAGGCACTTGCTCTCTTGTTTGTTTTGCAAAGTTTTAAGCAGACTTTTTTTCATTTGGGAGAGGGGTAGTCTTATACAGTGAGTATATACCAAATTCTATATTTTTAGGGCAGAAGTTGGGGGTCGTCTTATACGCCCAGTCGTCTTATACGCCGGCATATACGGTATTCCAATCTATAAAAATATAAGAACAGTTATTCATGGTGGTGAACCCCAAAACACCCGAATCGCCACTTTTTTGCCGTTTTGCAACACATTTAATAAAATGTGACTAAAAGGTCACACAGTCCCCAAAATAGTAGCAATTAAAATGTTAGTTCATCACGCAAAAAATTACATCTTTTGCCAACTCCACACTAAGTATGAAAAAGTTATTGGAGTCACAATATGGCAAAATAATGACATTTACTGCATATATTTGAGTGTAAGTATAAGCCGAGTTTTTTAGCACAAAAAATGTGCTGAAAAACCCTATCTTGGCTTATATTCGAGTCTAATAAAATAAAATGTACTCACATTCCAACGCCCCCCTGGGAGGTCCTCTTCTGTCCATCGATGTTTCGGCTGCCTCTCTTCTCCGATGACGGCGCACGCACTAGAACGTCAGCAAGCCGTGCTGACACAAGCGTTTTTAATGTGCTTTAAATTGCAACAAAAATGCGACATGTGGCACTGGTCTTAGAGATGCCATTTGGAGCGCACAGTGAAAGATTTAAAAACAGAGTCCACAAGAAAATCGAGCAAATGCCGTTTCTTGCATGGAATGCATATAGTTTAACCCCTTAAGGACGCAGCCATTGTACAGCTTAAGGCTCAGTCCCATTTGAACACTGTTACTTATCAAAGCGATTCTGAGATTGTTTTTTTCCCCACATGTTGTACTTCATTTTAGTGGTAAATTTTGGCTGATAAGTTTTGCGTTTATTTACAAAAAAAAAAGAAAAAAATTATGAATTTTTAGAAAAATTTGCCATTTTCGAAATTCAAAATCACCGCGTTTTCAGGCAGATCGATTTACCACCTAAATAACTTGCCGAATAACATTTCCCAGTTGTCTACTTTACATTTTCATAATTTTTTTAATGTTTGGATAATTTATTTTGACGTCTCGCGGCCTACAAATCGAATAACGATTTTCCGTATTTTCAGAATTTACTATTTTGGGGATAAATACTGTTTGAAATTAAATTTTACATATTTAGCATCAAAAACCCCCTATATAACCAACCCATTTTCAAATCTGCACCCCTCAAACTATCAGAAACAGCATTTACAAAGATTGTTAACCCCTTGAGATCTTCATAGTAATTGAATCAAAATGGCGGTGAAATTTAGAATGGTCAAATTTTGTCGGTTATACGTTCATTTAGCCCTAAAATTTACACATTTCCAAAAGATAAAAAGAGAAAACCCACCATAAAATTTGTTCTACAATTTCTCCTGAGTGCAGAGATCCCCCACATGTGGCCGTTACTTGTGTTATGGGGGCACAGCGAGGCGCAGAAGGGAAGGAGCACCCTGCAGCTGCCAGGATTTTAGTTTTCTCGTTGCCCCCTTTTGAAGGCTATAAAATTTTCGCTTTTCCGTTATTTGGGCCATGTGATGGCATTTTTTTTGCGCGATGAGATGCTTTTTCCAGTGTTACCATTTTGGGGATGGTATCACCTATTGTTGAAAATTTAGGAACTTTTTTTGAGGTCATGAGTAGAAAAGCATCAATTCTGTACTGGATTTTTTACTTTTTTTTATTTCGTGTTCACCGTATATCCTAATAATCCTGTTATCTTTATTCTATGGGTCAATACGATTACGGGGATACCAGACATGAACATTTTTTCTTATGTTTTACTAAATTTGCCAAATAAAACCCTAATATGGGGAAAAATCTATCATTTTTGCATCGCCGTCTTCCAAGTGGCATAACATTGTTACGTTTTTGGCTACAGAGCAGGTTGATGGCTTGTTTTTTGCGGGACATGTTGTTCTTTGCAACAGTATCGTTCTGGAGTACATATGTTTTATTGCATTTTTAGTGGGATATAATAGGTAAAAATCATAATTTTTGGCGGGTTTTTAACATTTGTTTTTACGGCGTTCATCATATGGGTTCAATAGTTAGTTTTATTCTACGGATTGTTACGGACGCGGTGATACTATATATGTGGGGTTTGTGTTATGATTTAGACTTTTTTGAGCGTTATATGTCTCTTTATATGTTTTGGGGCATAAGCCCCAAAACATATAAAGAGACATATAACGCTCAAAAAAGTCATTTTTATATATATATATATATATATATATATATATATATATATATATATATATTATAACGCTCAAAAGGGCATTTTTAGTGATTTATAAAGTAATTTTTTATTATTTTTTTACATTTTTTTACTTGATCCACATGGGATATGAACAAGCAATCATCTGATTGCTTGTTCATGATAATACTCTGCAATACTGATGTATTGCAGGGTATTAGCAGTGCCAGCCTATGCAGATGCATAGGCTGACACTTTGCCTTTAAGATGACGTCACAGACGCCATCTTAAAGGCACTGCCTTCAGGCTTCTCTGGGGTCCCGATCGGACCCCAGAGGTGCCAAAACATCCCCCTACCCCGAAAACGGTGCGGGGGACCGATCGTGGGGTAAAGACTCCCCGGAAGGCATGTTAAATGCCGCAGTCGTGTTGACCGCGGCATTTAACGGGTTAAACGCCCGCGATCGGACCCCGCTCCGACCGCGGGTGTTAGCCGGGGATGTCAGCGGTAAATTACCGCTGAAATCCCGCGGCTAACGATGCCGGTTCGGCTGCTGTGCAGCGCTGAACCGGCATTGTCTCTGCGCAGTAGCTGTACTGTGCTGAGCGCTATTCGCGGGACTCAGCGCAGTACAGCTACGACGCAGAGCGGTAAGGGGTTAAAGTACTACTGGGGGCAGTGCTGTATACTACTGGGGGCAGTGCTGTATACTACTGGGGGCGTCTGTGACCAATGCATTTCCCACCCTCGGCTTATACTCGAGTCAATAGGTTTTCCCAGTTTTTTGTGGTAAAATTAGGGGCCTCGGCTTATACTCGAATTACCGTATATTCCGGCGTATAAGACGACCTGGTGTATAAGACGACCCCCCTACTTTCCTGTTTAAAATATAGAGTTTAAGATATATTCGCCGTATAAGACTACCCCTTTTCCAACGCATACAAAACACAAGTAAAAATTAAAAAAAAAACAGATTTGAATTTAACATGGTCCTTTTTTTAATTTAAATTCTTATGACATGCAGGTATATAGCAGGAAAACTGTCGCTCATAAACCTAAGGCATACAACAACAACATTACCATTACAGCACAGCCCCCAGTAGTATACAGCACAGCCCCCAGTAGTATACAGCACAGCCCCCAGTAGCATACAGCACAGCCCCCAGTAGCATACAGCACAGCCCAGCCCAGCATTAAAAAAAAAATAAACTTATATACTCACCCTCCGGTGGCCCCGATGTGCTGTGCTGCGCTGCGCTGCTCCCCCGATGTCCGCGCGGCTCGTCTTCAGTGTTCCGCGCCGTCTTCTTTCTTCTGCTGGGCGCCGCCATTGATCTTCCCCGGCAGGCGCCTAGTATGACGCGCCGCTGCTGACGTCATACTAGGCGCCGCCCCGGGGAAAAACATGGCGGCGCCCAGCAGAAGAAAGAAGATGAGCCGCGGAGACATCGGGGCCACCGGAGGGAGAGCATGCGCCGCCATCTTTTTGAGGCTGTGAAAACACCCGCGGGTGTTTCCGGCAAGCCTTTGCTGCAAAATGCAGCAAAGACTTACCGGCTATGGTGAGGGCTCAGCCCGTGAGCCCTCTCCATGCAGCGCGATCCGACCGCCGCCGTGAATACACGGCGGGCGGGCGGGATTGCCGGCGTATAAGACGACCCCAGACAAGGCAGAAGATTTTTCTGTCCTTAAAAGTCGTCTTATACGCCGGAATATACGGTACTCAGTCATAGCTAATAAAGGCAAGTGGCATTTACTCAGTCATAACTAATTTGGTGGCAATCCAAAAGGTCCCACTCATGATCACATGTTTTGGCATCTTTGTGTTTCCAACAAGTTAACTAAACGTAAAGGAAATGCAACACTGCCTCAACATGCGATCAGAGGTGGAGCCTCTGGTTTGCGTTTCAAAATGCAACCAAAATGCAACTTGTGAACGTGGTTTTTGAGGCTCTGCAATCACATCATGGCATCTGACAACTATTCTTTTAACTCCTCAGTGAAAGCCCATACAGATTTTCCTGTCGCTGACTAAGGGGCCTTAGACTAGATTTCTCCGTCGGCCTAACCTAAGGACTGCACAGGCCCCCTCATGCAGGGAAAAGCTTTTCCCCCTTAGATCCTGCGGTCATTGTAGTGACTGCGGGAACTATATACCTGTAGAGGGTCTCCCTCTCCTCCCGGCACCCCGAGATGCGATCTTGGGGGCCCGTCTTCACTGCCGGGCAGCGCTGAGTGTAATATAGAGTGCCATTTAGAAAACGTAAAAATGGAGCCCAAAAGAAAAATGGCACAAATGCGGTTTCTTGTCAATTTTAGCGCATTTTTTATTGTATTTCCACTTCCCAGTGGAATAGAAAATGCCGTCACTTGGAAGTACAATTTGTTAAACAGAAAACAAGCCTCACACAGCTCTGTATATGGAAAGTAGGAAGCGATAAATAGAAAGGGGTTAAAAAGTTAACACATTCTTGGGGATAAGGGTTTGTGGTACCTGAGGCCACATTCACACATGGCATTTTGGTTGCGTTCGGAAACGCAATCCAAAGGCTCCACTCGTGATCACATATTTTGGTAACATTGGGGCAGATTTATCAAGTGTCTGAAGGTGAGAATATTTCCAGTTGCCCATGGCAACCAATCACAGCTCCCCTTTAAAATATTCATGAGCACTGGTAAAATGAAAGCTGAGCTGTGATTGGTTGCCATGGGCAACTGGAAATATTCTGACTTTCAGACAGCTTGATAAATCTCCCCCATTGTGTTTCCAACACGTTAACTGAACCTGAAGGAAAAGCAATCTTACCTCAACATGCGATCGGAGAAGGAGCCTTTGGACTGGGTTTCAAAACTCAACCAAAATGCTGCGAGTGAATGCGGCTCCAGGGGCTCTACAAACACTTAAAACTATTCTGCCCTACAAAAGCTCAATGGCGCTCCTTTCCTTCCGTGCCCCGACAGCAGGTTACATCCACAAGGAAAAAAATGCTCAATATATTCCTAGATGCATTTTCAACTTTTATTCAGTTAATGTGGGCACATTTTGCTAAATTGGGCTAAATGATTGCAACAATAATAAATATTAGTGAATTCCAAATCAAACCTTCATTTTGTTTGAATTTCTGGAAAATACAAAAAGGGTTAACAAGTTTCATACCTGCTGTTTTGAATATATACCCCAAACACAATATGTCCTCTAGCTCTTTTCAGGAGAATTCCCCCCTGCGCTTCAATTTAACACCCAAACATAAGGGGAACTCAAGGTTAATATGTTTAACCCCTTCCCGACGCGCGCCATACTAGTACGGCGCGCGCCGGGTCCCGGTGCATGGAGAGGGCTCGCGGGCCGAGCCCTCTCCATAGCCGGTAAGTCTTTGCTGCATATTGCAGCAAAGGCTTACCGGTAACACCCGCGATCGGTGCTAACACCGATCGCGGGTGCTTTCACCGCGATCACCTCCAGCAATGCTGCCGGAGGCTTCAAAAAGATGGCGCCGCATGGGCGCCGCCATCTTGGCGCGGATCTTCGCTCCCCGATGACGTCACGGGGAGCGGTGATCCGTTGCCATGACAGCATCGGGCCTCACGAAGGCCCGAAGCTGTCTCGTTTTAACCTATTCATTACAATGTGCTATCAGCACATTGTAATGAATGAGGAGTAAAATCCCCATATACTGCCATATTGCAGTATGGCAGTATATGGTAGGATCGATCAGACAACCTAGGGTTAAAGTACCCTAGGGAGTCTGAAAAATAGTTAAAGTAAAAGTAAAAAAAAGTTTAAAAAAAAAAAATTATATTAAAAAAACCTAAAAATTCAAATCACCCCCCTTTCCCTAGAACTGATATTAATATTAATAAACAGTAAAAATCATAAACACATTAGGTATCACCGCGTCCGAAAATGTCCGATCTATCAAAATATAATAACGGTTTTTCACTGCGTTTAACCCCGTAACGGAAAATAGCGTCCAAAGTCAAAAATGACATTTTTTTGCCATTTTGGAAAATATAAAAAAATTAATAAGAAGTGATCAAAAGGTAGCACAGTCCTAACAATGATAGCAATGAAAACGCCATCAAAAGTCGCAAAAAATGACACCACCCACAGCTTCGTACACCAAAGTATGAAAAAGTTATTAGCGCCAGAAGATAAAATCAAAAAAAAAATTTTTGTACAGGAGGTTTTAATTTTTTTAAATGTATGAAAACATTATAAAACCTGTACAAATGTGGTATCCCTGTGATCGTAGCAACCCAAAGAATAAAGTAGACATGTCATTTGGGGCACACAGTGAAAGCTGTAAAATCCAAGCCCACAAGAAAACGTCGCAAATGTGTTTTTTCACCATTTTCACTGCATTTGGAATTTTTTTCCCGCTTCCCAGTATGCGCCATGGAACATTAAATACCGTCACTACGAAGTGCAATTTGTTACGCAGAAAATAAGCCATAACAGAGCTCTTTATGTGGAAAAATAAAAAAGTTATAGATTTTTGAAGGTGGGGTGTGAAAAATGGAAGTGAAAAAACTAAAAAAGGCCAAGTCGTTAAGGGGTTAAAAATCTTATAAATTTTTTTATTTCATATCGATTAAAACAAATACAAACATTAACTTCAACAGATTAAAAGATGGTCCCAAATTGATGGGGGAGACCTCAGCAATTCATCTCAAATGTATTCATTGTACTTTTGAACATTGTACTAGGCAATAACGTACATTGTACTAGGCAATAAAGTGCTAGGCAATAAAGTGCATTTTCTAACTACAATCAATGGTCTGAGGGTTATTACCTTGCTGTGGCTGATTGTCTGCCCCGCGCCCCGACGCGCGTTTCGCTCTCTGCTTCCTCAGGAGGCGTGCTGTTTTGAATAGTTTAAGGGGTAAAGTTAATAGAACGGGGTAATACGTGGGGGGTTTCTATAAACAGAACTTCCAAAACCCCTAGAGAAATGAAATGGTCCTTAAAATAATGTATTCAAAAATTTTCTTGAAAATTTGAGAGAATGCTGTTCGAATTGTGGTCTTTCTATCGTCATAATAAAACAAAAGGACACTTCTAAAATGACGTCAAAACAAAGCTTAGATATGGTAAATGTTAATAACTAATTTGGGTAGCAATACTATCACAGTTTGCAAAAAAGAACATTTTGAAATTTGAAAATAGCATTTTTTTTTCAAAATGTTTACAAAATTCACCTTTTTTCATAATTAACCCCTACCCACACAAGGACTTGATAGTACTTCCCTACGAGTAGATACTTCCCGCACCGGAACGTGCTATAACGTCCAGCTTCTGCCACCGGCTCATAAAACAGAGCCGGCACCAGAAGCATCGGCTGTCAGCTGTCTAGTACAGCTGACACTGCGCTTTAACACTCGCGATCAGAGCCGACTCCGATCGCAAGTGTTAAGTCATTACAGTCATGGCCAAAAGTTTTGAGTATGATACAATGTTCATTTTTACAAAGTCTACTGCATCAGGTATTATAATGGCAATTTGCATATACTCCAGAATGTTATAAAGAGTGATCAGCTTATCAGCAATTAATTGAAAAGTCAATATTTGGCTAGATAAGGAACTTTTCCCCCAAAACACATTTCAACTTCATTGCAGGACTGGCTTAAAAGGAGCAGCTAACATTGTTTCAGTGATTGCTCCATTAACATGTTGAGGACAGGGCTGGAGATCAATCTGTCATGATTAAGTAAGAATCACACCACTGGACACTTTAAAATGAGGCGGGTGCTTGGCATCATTGTTTCTCTTCTGTTAACCATGGTTATCTCTAAAGAAACATGTGCAGTCATGATTGCACTGCACAAAACTGGCCTAACAAGGAAGAGTATCGCAGCTAGAAAGATTGGATCAGCAAGCGCCAGAACCGTCTCTTAAAAGTGTTTCAGCTTCGGGATCAGGCTACCAGCAGTGCAGAGCTTATTCAGAAACTGTAAAAGGCAGGTGTGAGTGCATCTGCACGCACTGTGAGGCGGAGACTCTTGGAGCAAGGCCTGGTGTCAAGGAGGACAGCAAAGAAGCAACTTCTCTCCAGAAAAAACATCAGGGACAGACTGAGATTCTGCAAAAGGTACAGGGAGTGGACTGCTGAGGACTGGGGTAAAGTCATTTTCTCTGATAAATCCCCTTTCCGATTGTTTGGAACATCTGGAAAACAGCTTGTTTGGAGAAGACAATGTGAGCGATACCACTAGTCTTGTCTCATGCCAACTGTAAAGCATCCTGCAACCATTCATGTGTGGGGTTGCTTCTCAGCCAAGGGAATCGGCTCTCTCACAGTTTTGCCTAAAAACACATCCATGAATAAAGAATGTTACCAGTATGTCCTCCAAGAGCAACTTCTCCCAACCGTCCAAGAGCAATTTGGCCTGGAAACTCCCCAGACCTTAATCCCATTGAAAACTTGTGGTCAATCATCAAGAGATGGGTGGACAAACAAAAACCAACATATTGTGACAAAATGCAAGCATTGATTGTGCAAGAATGGACTGCTATCAGTCAGGATTTGGTCCAGAAGTTGATTGAGAGCATTCCAGGGAGAATTGCAGAGGTCCTGAAGAAGAAGGGTCAACACTGCAAATATTGACTTGTTGCATTAACTCATTCTAAATGTCAATAAAAGCTTTTGTTACTCATAATATGATTCCACTTGTATTTCTGTATGTGATAAAAACATCTGACAAACACACAGAAACCAGAGTGCAACAGATCATGTGAAAATATAATGTTTGTGTAATTCTCAAAACTTTTGGCCATGACTGTACATGCCGTGGTCAAGCATGACCCCGTGTGTAAAGGTCTTCCCTCTATGGATCCGCTTGCCGGGGGATCCGATCCACTTGTGGGCAGCCCCGAGGTCTGCTGAGTGCCCCAGGGCTGCCAGATGTTCGCAGCAGTCAGACCCCTTCTGGGTCTGACTGTAAACTGTCTGTGCATGCGTCTGCATGGACTTGAACCAGCGATCAGAGCATCGCTGGTTGAAGTTCAAGTATGTACAAGTAAAAAAAAAGTTAAAAAACACTAAACACTACACATTAGAATAAAAAATAAATGAATTAAAATATAAGCCCCTAAAATGTCACTTTTACATAAACGTCACATAAAAACTAAAATAAAGTATAAAAATTGCAAAAACACAAAAATAACATAACGATTACTGGACCTGCATGGTAAACGCCAGAGGAAAAAAACGCAAAAAACATTTTTAATTAATTCCTATAAAAAATGCTCTAAAAAGTGATTAAAAAAATGTTCCGCACTACTAAAAAGAACAACTCTTCTCACAAAAAAGAAGCCCCTAACCAGATTTGTCAGCCGAATAATAAAAAGTTGGATGTGAAATGAAAAGAACGGGATGCTAAAATGAACAAGATTTTCTCCAAATTACCGTATATACTTGAGTATAAGCCGACCCAAGTATAAGTCGAGGCCCCTAATTTTACCACAAAAACCTGGGAAAACCTATTGACTCGAATATAAGCCGAGGGTGGGAAATGCATTGGTCACAGCCTCCCCAGTATATAGCCTGCAGGACCCTGCCCCATAGTATATAGCCAGCGCCTGCCCCCCCCCCCGTATATAGCCATATCCCCGTATATAGCCCATATCCCCCGGGAAAATATATCCAGCCCCCTCCCCCAGTCTATAGCAAGCAGCAGGGGAAGCCAGAAAGGTGAGTTTTGATATATTTTTTTTTACTCGAGTATAAGCCAAGTTTGGCTTTTCAGCACATTTTTTTGAAATATATGAAAACACCTATCACTTGGCTTAGCGACGCCCCCTGCTCCTCTACAGCTAATCCCCAGTGAGGGGAGTTATTCATATATTTGATAAGGACACATGGAGGAGCAGTTTCCCAAGGTTGGGGGGGGGAACTGCTTCTTTCCAGCCACTCCCAGGGGACGAGTGCCTAGTCACACAGCAGATGCTAATGAAAGGAACAATATAACATATCTTTTTTTCTGTAAAACCATTTTTTTTTATACAAAAACACTTTGGCAGTGTATGTACTATGCTCTGTGGGGACTGGGGGAGTGCTAAAAATGGGTCTCCTGGTGACAGGTTCCCTTTAAAGGGCACCTACCACCCCGATTCTACCTATAAAGGTAGAAGGGGTGGTAGGTGGATGAATGGGACGTGAGGATAGCCCTTTTTTGGGCTAATCCTCACGTCCCGGGTGTCTTTTAGAAAACTTTATTACATGTATATGCAAATTTTTTTTATGCGGCTACTGGGGCATGGAGTAGCCGGACATGAGGCTACTAGTTGCGGCTACTCCACGCCCCAGTAGCCTCTTTATTCCGCCTACCAGGTAATCTACCAGGAGCTGCGCGCCCTCGTCCGGGTCCCATGCGTTTTGCGGCAGCAGCATGCGCAGTAGCCGGGGGACTCGGATGAGAGCGCGCAGCTACCAGGAGCTGCGCGCCGAAGATTACCTGGTAAGCGGAGTAACGCGGCTACTGGGGCTTGGAGTAGCCGCGACTAGCAGCCTCATGTCCGGCTACTCCACGCCCCAGTAGCCGCATAAAAAAATTAGCATATACATGCAATAAAGTTTTCTAAAAGACACCCGGGACGTGAGGGTTAGCCCAAAAAAGGGCTAATCCTCACGTCCCATCCATCCACCTACCACCCCTTCTACCTTTATAGGTAGAATTGGGGTGGTAGGTTCCCTTTAAAGTGTTTTTTTGTACGCTGAGGGATGTAGTTTCCATAATGGGGTAATTTATTGCTATTACTTGCTATTATTTAGGCCTCTCACAGTCAATTAAAAGTTGAGCAGGTCCATCTAAATATGGGTTTTAGTGATTTTCCCACAAAATTTAAAAATGGCACCGAAATTCTGAGCCTCATAACATTCGAGTTAAATATGTGGAATCTTAAAAAAACATGCCAACACAAAGCAGACATTTAGGAAATGTAAGTTATGAATTTATTTTGGTGCAATGACTATCTGCTTCAAAAGTAGAGAATTTAGAACTTTGAAAATAAAGAATTTTACTAAATTTTGGCCAAATTTCATTTTTTTCATAACTAAACACAAAAGATATCATCCACATTTTTAAACTAATTTGAAATATTTCATAGCATTCCAAAGCTATAAGCATTTTTAGTGACACAGGGCAGATCTGAAAAATGGGACCGCATCCTAAAGGCCAAAATAGGCCCGTAGGGGTTAAATTCAAAATATATCAACCAAATTCCCCACTAACTTGAAGTACAAAATGTCACGGAAAAACAAATTCCAAAACAATTGGGTAAGTTATAGCCTTCTAAAGTTATAACCAGATAAAGTGACACATGCTGGTTTTGAAAAATAGGCCTTGGTCATCAAGGAGCAAATGAGCTTGGTCACTAAGGTGTTAAAATCTGCCCTACAAAAGCTAAATGGCCCTACCTTCATTTTGTTTGAAGTTCTGTAAAATACTTACAGAGAACCCGTCAGGCAAATTACCCCCCTAAACTAAATATATTTTTATAAACTGCCATTAGAAAGCATTGCCTCTATCCCTTCATTGTCCCTCTACAAGACTGTAAACTTAAGCATTGAGGTCCTAAAGCTGTATGCAAATGACCTGTGAGATCTCCAACGAGTCATTATCATATCCAAGCTGTCCAGCTTATTCATGAGTGAGAGGCACAGCCACACACCCCAGTGCTTGACTGACAGCCTGTATATTGTGAGGTATAATGGTGTAATGTCTCCTCCATGTGCTTCCTGGTGCTGGCGGCCATGCCCCCTGCAGCCTGTGTGTGGAGATACAACTCCAGGCAGCCATGTTATAGCAGAACATTTCATGTTCATGTGAAGCTGATGTCTGTGTCTCACATGTGTATGGGAGGAGAGAGGAGGACAGCAGATAAAGCACAGACACTAGCAATGCTTTACTATACATTACACACAGACATGAGCAGGGGGAGGATAGGGGAGGGGGAACAGTGGTTACATCACTTTCTCTGACCATGTGACCAGCCTCATTTACATAATAAAGAAAAGATGATTTTATAATGATTAATGTATAAATTGATTAGATAAAGGATGGGATGGGATCCTTGTGAGCTGCTCCAACAGGTAGTGGTGACAGAAATAGACCTGATGACAGGTGTGCTTTAAAAGGTTAACAAGCTTCTTAAAGGAAACCTACCACGCGCGGCTCTCCTTCACTTCCTATGTAGCCGCACGTATGGTAAGCGCCGAGCGCGTACCTCCCTGCGCCGGCTATAAAGTTTAAAAAGTGTTTTAAACCGCGATACCGCGGTTTAAAACACTAACAAAAATAAGCTCCGGCACCAGCTCACCCTGAGCTGGTGCCCGGTATTTCCATCAGAAACCTGCCACTTCAAGTGGTAGGTTTCCTTTAAGTGCTGTTTTGAATAGTTGGAGGGGTGAAGTTAAGAAAACGGGATGATATGTGGGGGGTTTCTACTAACAGAACTTCCAAAGCCCTATAGAAATTACGGTAAAATGGTCCCCAATATAATTGATTCTAAAATTTTCTTAAAAATTTGAGAGAATGTTGTTCAAATTGTGATCTTTCTTGGGTATATTAAAGTGTTCTTAAGTTATCGAAGGGAACCCGTCACCAGGGACCTCATTTTCACTAAAGACAGGTGACAGAAGCCCATAACAGCTGCATTGTTAATATGCCTTTCTGCTTTCTCTAAGCATTTGCATTACAATTTAATTATGTGCTATAACTTACCTTGCACCCTGACAGAATCCTCTGTGTAGTCCTAGCGGTTGGGCTTTGGTTTAGATGCATTTAAAAAAACAACAACATGTGACTTGTCTGTGCTGTTCACTCCACAGCCCCAATTTTGTGCTCCTGTACAGCTCCTACCCCACTGATGTCAGCTCACTAGGCTGTGACCTCTGTGAAAAAGCAGGAGGGAGGAGCTGTAAAGGAGCACAAAGGTGGGGGCCAAGAGCTGAGCTCTGCAGCACAGACAAGTCACATGTTGTTTTCTGAAATGCATCTACACCAAAGCCCAGCCCTTAGGACTACACAGAGGATTCTGTAAGGGTGCAAGATATATTATAACACACAATTATATTCTAATGCAAATGCTTAGAGAAAGGAATATTTACAATGCAAGTGTGATAGGCTTCTGAAACCTGTCTTTAGTGAAAATGAGGTCCCTGGTGACAG
The DNA here is from genome assembly GCF_040894005.1 of Engystomops pustulosus. Taxonomy (NCBI): domain Eukaryota; kingdom Metazoa; phylum Chordata; class Amphibia; order Anura; family Leptodactylidae; genus Engystomops; species Engystomops pustulosus. The sequence goes on along the minus strand of NC_092411.1, from coordinate 167,120,883 downwards.
GTTCCCTTTAAAGTTATTAACGGATAAAGTGACGCATGTTGGTATTGAAAAAAAGGCCTTGGTCATCAAGGCACAAATAAGGGTTGGTCACTAAGGGGTTAAAGCAAAAGAACAACACTGCTTAGGCATTGCATTTTAATATGCTACAATGTAGAACACTATACTAAATCATTAGAAAAACAATACCTTGCCCCAGGGACGCATCATATGTACATGCAGGCAATCCTGTTTCAACAGCTACTTTTGGTCATAAACACTTCTATATTGTCCAGGTCATGTTGAGTGTACTGGAAGTTAGCGGCATCAGTTAAATGAAGTTTCCATCGCCTGTCAACCCCTTTACCTCTTCCAGGTGTAAGCCGTGTAGAAGCATTTTGCTCTGGTAAAATGGCATAGGTTGGTATAGGGGGCAGGAATGCTAATTTTGCAGCAATTCTGCCTGGACATGGCGGCAACAAAATAAACAGCACAACTCCTTTATAGAAAATCCGTTCATCTCTCAAAACAAAAATTGTTACTGTGAAATATAGACATTTATGCCAGGGGTTGTGTAGTCCTAGGAGATGGGCTTTGGTTTGGATGCATTTCAAAAAAACAACATGTGACTAGTCTGTGCTGCTCAATCCTCAGCCCCCATCTTTGTGCTCCTGTACAGCTCCTACCCCACTGATGTCGGCTCACTTGGCTGTGACCTCTGTGAAGAAGCAGGAGGGTGGAGCTGTAAAGGAGCACAAAGGTGTGGGCCGAGAGTTGCGCTCTGCAGCACAGACAAGTCACATGTTGTTTTTTGGAATGCATCTAAACCAAAGCCCAACCCCTGGGACTACACAGAGGATTCTGTAAGGGTGCAAGGTAAATTATAACACATAATTATATTCTAATGAGGTTGGTCACTAAGGGGTTAAAGGAAAAGAACAACGCTGCTTAGGCATTACATTTTAATATGCTACAATGCAGAACACTATACTAAATCATTAGAAAAACAATACCTTGCCCCAGGGACGCATCGTATGTACATGCAGGCAATCCTGTTTCCACGGCTACTTTTGGTCATAAACACTTCTATATTGTCCAGGTCATGTTGAGTGTACTGGAAGTCAGCTCCATCAGTTAAATGAAGTTTCCATCGCCTGTTAACCCCTGTGCCTCTTCCAGGTGTAAGCCGTGTAGAAGCATTTTGCTCTGGTACAATGGCATAGGTTGGTATAGGGGGCAAGAATGCTAATTTTGCAGCAATTCTTCCTGGACATGGCGGGCAACAAAATAAACAGCACAACTCCTTTATAGAAAATCCGTTCATCTTTCAAAACAAAAATTGTTACTGTGAAATATAGACATTTATGCCAAAATAACCATAAACACTTATATTTCACTCTATTTCCACAGAGTGAAGCATTTTAGTATAAAATGAGAATATACCTCTGTTGATATCTACTGACAGAAAAGTTTTGAACTGCTTCAAATAACATATCGTCTATGAAGAGCTGTAGCTTGGATTAGCCTGTCCCTGTCACTCTGCTTCTATTTACAGTAGGAAGCAGTAACAACAAACTTAGGAAACGAAATGTGACGCATCCGCTGATCTCTAATCAAGTCTATCGGCCGTGCAGTAGAATGGTTGTGACTGAGACCCAGGCCGTCCCAACCTCCGTCCCTAATTTTCCCTTTCAGTCTCAAAGGCTTTCAAAGGACCGGATATGACTCTGAGGCTGGAAGTGACGAAGGAAAACAAGGATGGACCGGAGAGGAAAGCAATACGAGCTGAGCAGGTGGTGTCTGGCATTATAAGCGGCAGCCAGTTCAGGACTGAAGTGTCAAATGACGTGCACGTTTCTTCGCCTCCTTCTGTTTATATTGAATTTCTTTCGAATTTTTGTCACTTAATTGTTATTAGTCATACAGAGTCGTAAATATAGTTTTATGCTAGTCTGAAAGGGAAAAAGTCCATATCAACTATTCAGACCGCAATTTTTAGTTTCAATTGAACTTTTCAGCAATGTAAGCAGTAATCTAATTGGCTGAGACGTTGCAGACGTTGTCTTCAGTTTAGTTTTTAGGACCATATAGATCTAGCCATCTCTTCATGATATTTACTCATTCCCTGAGGACTCCGTCCTAAAGCTGAAATGTCCTCAGCCGGTTCAGTTCATGTAGTGTGCAGTACTCATAAGAGGACCATCTTCAAGAACAGCCATGATAACGAGGTGTTTCTATTTCTAGTTAAGCATGAACCTCAAAAATAATATCACCATCAGCCAGAGAACATATATGATATGGTTATATTATCAGCATCAGGCAGAGCTAAAATATTATATCACTATCAGGCAGAGTGCATATATTAGATCACTATCATGTAGAGAGCACTTATAACATCAGGCAGAGCGCATATACACTCACCGGCCACTTTATTAAGTACACCATGCTAGTAACGGGTTGGACCCCCTTTTGCCTTCAGAACTGCCTCAATTCTTCGTGGCATAGATTCAACAAGGTGCTGGAAGCATTCCTCAGAGATTTTGGTCCATATTGACATGATGGCATCACACAGTTGCCGCAGATTTGTCGGCTGCACATCCATGATGCGAATCTCCCGTTCCACCACATCCCAAAGATGCTCTATTGGATTGAGATCTGGTGACTGTGGAGGCCATTTGAGTACAGTGAACTCATTGTCATGTTCAAGAAACCAGTCTGATGATTCCAGCTTTATGACATGGCGCATTATCCTGCTGAAAGTAGCCATCAGATGTTGGGTACATTGTGGTCATAAAGGGATGGACATGGTCAGCAACAATACTCAGGTAGGCTGTGGCATTGCAACGATGCTCAATTGGTACCAAGGGGCCCAAAGAGGGTCAAGAAAATATTCCCCACACCATGACACCTCCACCACCAGCCTGAACCGTTAATACAAGGCAGGATGGATCCATGCTTTCATGTTGTTGACGCCAAATTCTGACCCTACCATCCGAATGTCGCAGCAGAAATCGAGACTCATCAGACCAGGCAACGTTTTTCCAATCTTCTACTGTCCAATTTCGATGAGCTTGTGCAAATTGTAGCCTCAGTTTCCTGTTCTTAGCTGAAAGGAGTGGCACCCGGTGTGGTCTTCTGCTGCTGTAGCCCATCTGCCTCAAAGCTCGACGTACTGTGCGTTCAGAGATGCTCTTCTGCCTACCTTGGTTTTAACGGGTGGCGATTTGAGTCACTGTTGCCTTTTTATCAGCTCGAATCAGTCTGCCCATTCTCCTCTGACCTCTGGCATCAACAAGGCATTTCCGCCCACAGAACTGCCGCTCACTGGATGTTTTTTCTTATTCGGACCATTCTCTGTAAACCCTAGAGATGGTTGTGCGTGAAAATCCCAGTAGATCAGCAGTTTCTGAAATACTCAGACCAGCCCTTCTGGCACCAACAACCATGCCACGTTCAAAGGCACTCAAATCACCTTTCTTCCCCATACTGATGCTCGGTTTCAACTGCAGGAGATTGTCTTGACCATGTCTACATGCCTAAATGCACTGAGTTGCCGCCATGTGATTGGCTGATTAGAAATTAAGTGTTAACGAGCAGTTGGACAGGTGTACCTAATAAAGTGGCCGGTGAGTATATATTATCACTTTGAGGCAAAGCGCATATATTATGTCACTATCAGGCAAAGCGCCTTTATTACATAAACAGCAAATATATGACCTCACTATATGGCAGAGCGGATATATTGGGGGTCATTTACTAAGGCCCGAATCAAGTTTTTCCGTCGGGTTACCTGAATATTACTATTTTGCGCCAATTTTCCCTAAATTGCCCTGGGTTTTTGCCACACACGATCGGACTGTGGCGTATCGGCGCCGGCATGCACGCGACGGAAATAGGGGGCCATGGCCATCAGAAAAACCTGACGGATTCTGAAAAAACACCGTATTTTTTTTTTTAAAAGTGTCGCTTGACATGCGCTTACCTGCAGCCAGCAACGGATCGTGAACTCTAGTGAACTCCAATGGACTTAAGCGCAGCAGCGACACCTGGTGAACATCGGGCACACTACCTTAGTGAATCGTCGGAAGACCCGAATCCTCCACAGAGAACGCGCTGCTGGATCGCGACAGGACCGGGTAAGTAAATCTGCCCTATTATATCACCATCAGAAAAAACGCATATATTGCTTCACTATCAGGCACAGCTCATATATAAATCACTATCAGACAGAGCTTATATATTATATCACTATAGGGCAGAGCGCATGTATAAAATTACGCATTGCATCTCTATTATGCAGAGCTCATATATATTATCACTATCAGACAGAGCGCATATATTACATCACTATCATGCAGAGTTAAAATATTATATCAGATAGAGAGCATATATAATATCATTATCACGCAAAGTACATATATTACATCACTACCAGGCAGAGTGCATATATTCTAAAAATGGGGCATTAGGTGACTGGATACCAAGAGAAGGTGGAGATACTAAATGGGTTTTTAGTTCCGTTGATAAAAAAGAAGAAAGAATGTCTGACGTGGGCGGTGCCAGTGTGGCATGATCTAATGTAAGCTCAATAAAATCAATGTGTACAAGGCTCCTGAACCAGATGGGTTACATCCCAGAGTCCTTAACCCCTTATAGTACGTCCTGGTGGCTAGATGCTTAGCGCACCAGGACGCACTTTAAAGGGCACCTACCACCACAAATCTACCTATAAAGGTAGATTGGGTGGTAGGTGGATCAATGGGACGTGAGGATAGCCCTTTTAAGGGCTAATCCTCGCGTCCCCGTACTTTTTTGGTAACTTTTATTACCCTAATATGTAAATTTTGTTATGCGGCTACTGGGGTGTGGAGTAGCCGCATCTGAGGTTACACGAGGCGGCTACTCTACGCCCCGGTAGCCACTTTACCCCTCCTACTCACCATCTTCGGCGCGCAGCTGCTCGTAGCTGCGCGCCCTCGTCCGACGTTCCTGACGTCTGCGCATGCGCAGAACAGCAGGCCCGCGCCTGTGCAGCCCCGGCTTCGGAGCAGTGACCGCGCAGGCGCAGCTGCGCGCCGAAGATGGTGAGTAGGAGGGGTAAAGTGGCTACCGGGGCGTAGAGTAGACACCTCGTGTAACCTCAGAAGCGGCTACTCCACGCCCCAGTAGCCGCATAACAAAATTTACATATTAGGGTAATAAAAGTTTCCAAAAAAGTGTGGGGACGCGAGGATTAGCCATTAAAAGGGCTATCCTCACGTCCCATTGATTCACCTACCACCCGATCTACCTTTATAGGTAGATTTGTGGTGGTAGGTTTCCTTTAACATCCTGATTCTGACACCGGCTCACGAGCGGAGCCGGTACCAGAAGCAGCACCCGTCAGCTGTCTATCACAGCTGACACCGCGCTCTAACACCCGCGATCAGAGCTGACTCCGATCGCAGGTGTTAACCCCTTACACGCCGCAGTCAAGCATGCGTGTAAGGGTGTTCCTGCTATGGATCGGATCCCCCGTGCTGCTTACCGGGGGATCCGATCCACTTCTGTGCAGCTCCGAGGACTGCCATGTGCCCCGGAGCTGCCGATCTCCAAGGCAGTCAGACCCCTTCCGTGTCTGACGGTAAACTGTCTGAGCATGCATGCAGCATTACACTGCTCTACAATGAAAAAGTATTGTAGAGCAGTGTATTGAACTTGAACCAGCGATCAGAACATTGCTGGTTCAAGTTCAAGTATGTAGAAGTAAAAAAAAATTAAAAACACTAAACACTACACATAATAAATAAAAAATAAATACATAAAAATATAAGCCACTAAAATGTCACTTTCCCATAAAAACACTTAATAAAGTATACAAAACACAAAAACACAAGACAACCCACATATTTAGTATTGCTGCGTCCGTAACAATCTGTATAATAAAACAGAATTGTTACTGAACACGCACGGTAAACACTGAAGAAAAAAACGCAAAAAATGTTCAGAAAAAAGATAATTTTTAATTAATATCTTTTCAAAAATGCTCTAAAAAGTGATAAAAAAAAATGTTCCGCACTCTAAAATAAGCCCACTAAAAAGAACAACTCATTTCGCAAAAAATAAACCCCTAACCAGATTTGTGAGGCGAAAAATAAAAAAATTATGCATACGAAAGACGGTGATGCTAAAATTAACAACATTTTTGCCAAATGACTTCTTATTCAGTAAAAATGGGGAAAAAATACAAAATCTCTATAAATGAGGTATTTTCGTAATTGTGGCGACCCATAGAATAAAAATAGTACACTATTTTTATGGTATGGTTAACCCCTTCACGACGCGCGCCGTAGTGACTTCCCGACGCGCGCCGTAGTACTACGGCGCGCGATGTACCGATCACCGTGTCTGCAGACACGGTGATCGCGGCAAGATGGCGGCTGTCCCTGACAGCCAGCCACCTTGCCTCGTGGACCAGAGGGGTTTCGTCGCACCCCCCAGTTCACGATCGATGCTATAGCGCTGGAAAGGTGCATGTCACAGCTATTACCGATCGCCGTGTCTAGAGACACGGCGATCGGGACAAGATGGCGGTTTCGACCCCCCCCCTCGTCCACGATCGCTGCTATTGGCTGGTCGATGCGACCGACCAATAGCAGCAGTATACGTCACCAGGGGGTCATGCTAGTTAACACAGGATGATGATTGGTGCTGTCTAGGACAGCACCAATCATCATCATTAGGGGGCATGTCTGGTGGCATCATGCCACCTCCCTTCGACATCCGATTGGCCGATCTATACAGATCGGCCAGTCGGATTTCAGGTGGGAGGTTCAAATTAGTGATCACTGTTCTGCACGTCTCATTCTAGTGTGAGACAGCGTGCAGAACAGTGTATATCACCCACCTGTGTTGCTGGACCCTCTAGAATTGCTGGCTGGCACCTTTCTGGGCACCACCAGTGTGATCCTCAATTGCTGCTGTGACTACTTCAGTAAGATCTCACTTCTGTGTGATCTTATTTTTTTTTTTTTTGTGTGTGATCCCTAATTTCCCTACATCAATCCCTGTTCCTGATCCCTTCCACCCCTTCCCTGTGTGCGTCCTGCGACGCCGAGCACGTGTGCTCATTTTTTGGTCGCAGTTTTTTTTTTTTCTCGTATTTTCCCCTGCACCACCTTCGTGGTTGCATCCTGTAAGCTGGGCACTGATCAGTGACTTGCATCACTGATCAGCTTTAGCTTCAGCTTTTTTTTTATACAGGAGGGGTTTTTTTTTTGTTTTTTGCTCAGTTTTGTGTGTCCTGTGACCGCCAAGTGCAGATCGGTGACACACATCACTGGTTGGCACTTGTGCTTGCACAGTGCCAATTTTTTACTGCTGCTTTTTTTTTTTATAGTTTTTGCACACACAATCCATCTTGTGAGTGCGCTGCGGCAACCGAGCGCTGATCAGTAGTATCTTACTGTTCAGCACTTGCTCCTTTTTTGTCGCTTTTTTTGGTTGTAAAAAAGAGGTGTTTTTTTTTTTTATAATTTTTGCGCACACAATCCATCTTGTGAGTGTGCTGCGGCAACCGAGCGCTGATCAGTAGCATCTTACTGCTCAGCACTTGCTCCATTTTTGTCGGTTTTTTTGGTTGTAAAAAGAGAGGGATTTTTTAATAGTTTTTGCGCACACAATCCATCTTGTGAGTTCGCTGCGACAACCGAGCGCTGATCAGTAGCATCTTACTGTTCAGCACTTGCTCCTTTTTTGTCGCTTTTTTTGGTTGTAAAAAAGAGGTGTTTTTTTTTTTAATAATTTTTGCGCACACAATCCATCTTGTGAGTGCGCTGCGACAACCGAGCGCTGATCAGTAGTATCTTACTGTTCAGCACGTGCTCCTTTTTTTGTCGCTTTTTTTGGTTGTAAAAAAGAGTTTTTTTTTTTAATAATTTTTGCGCACACAATCCATCTTGTGAGTGCGCTGCGACAACCGAGCGCTGATCAGTAGTATCTTACTGTTCAGCACTTGCTCCTTTTTTGTCGCTTTTTTTGGTTGTAAAAAAGAGGTGTTTTTTTTTTAATAATTTTTGCGCACACAATCCATCTTGTGAGTGCGCTGCGACAACCGAGCGCTGATCAGTAGTATCTTGCTGTTCAGCACTTGCTCCTTTTTTTGTCGCTTTTTTTTTATTGTAAAAAAGAGGTGTTTTTTTTTTATAATTTTTGCGTACACAATCCATCTTGTGAGTGTGCTGCGACAACCGAGCGCTGATCAGTAGCATCTTACTGCTCAGCACTTGCTCCTTTTTTTGTCGCTTTTTTTTGTTGTAAATTTTTTTTTTTCCTGTAGTAAAAGTTCTAGTTACGGTTACGGTCTATTCTTTCATCGCCCCACACGTGTTGAAGCACAACATACACACCCGCTTGAATAAAGTTTACACGTGTTAAAAGCACAACATTTATACACGCCCCCACCCCACCCCAATAAAAATGTCCAATACATCCCAAAGATCTTTTTCAGCAATGGAGGCTTATGCCTTCCTTGCCGAGACTGATTCAGAAGGGGAGGATGCCCCATTTCTTTATTTTTCATCCTCCTCCTCCTACTGCCTTTCCTCTTCCTCTGGTGATGAGGGGCCCTCAAGAAGACGCCCCAGGACCACTGCCGAGCATGTTCCCCAGCCCGCAAGTGATTCATCATGGAACCCACCCCCTGAAAATTATGTGCCCCAAATTCCTGAGTTCGTGGGCAGCTCAGGAATTCATTTTGACACTGATGGCCTCACTGAAATTGATTTTTTCAAATTCTTTTTCTCTGAGGACCTCCTAAATCTCATGGTGTCACAGACAAATTTATATGCCCAACAATTTTTTGCACAAAACCCCACTTCATCATTTTCTAGGTGGACCCCTGTAGATGCAGTAGAGATGATGAAGTTTTGGGGTCTTGTGCTCCACATGGGCATTGTTAAAAAACCAGAGGTTAGGCAGTATTGGAGTACTGATGTTTTCTACAGTACTCCAATTTACCGCACCGTAATGACACGGCCACGCTTTGAGGCAATTCTTAAATTTTTGCATTACAACGATAATGCACAATGTCCACCTCAAAGTGACCCATCATTTGACCGGCTATATAAAATTCGGCCAATCCTCGACCATTTTGGCACAAAGTTTGCCGAGGCATACACCCCTTTACAAAACATCTGTGTAGATGAGTCACTGGTACATTTCAAAGGCAGGTTAAAATTCCGCCAGTACCTGCCCAGCAAGAGGGCCAGGTACGGAATTAAAATGTACAAGTTGTGTGAGAGTACCACAGGGTACACCCATAGGTTTAGGATTTATGAGGGTAAAGACACCCGAATTAGCCCTCCAGAATGCCCCCCTGTCCTAGGAGTTACAGGGAAGCTTGTGTGGGATTTGGTGCACCCACTTCTGGATAAAGGTTACCACCTCTACGTGGATAACTTTTATACCAGCATTCCACTTTTCCAATCCCTAAACTCCAGAGGTACTGTAGCGTGCGGCACTGTACGCAAAAACCAGAGAGGCCTCCCGGGATCCCTTGTTAGGCAGCCACTTAGAAAGGGGGACATAAAGGCACTCTGCAATCAGAACATGATGTTGGTAAAGTATAAGGACAAAAGGGATGTCCTTGTTCTGACCACCATTCATGGGAACTCCAGCACCCTCACCCCTGTACGAGGTACCACCACCACTACCCCTAAACCAGACTGCATCCTGGCTTACAATAAATACATGGGTGGGGTTGATCTGTCAGATCAAGTGCTGAAGCCGTACAGTGCTCTACGGAAAACGAAGATATGGTACAAAAAGCTGGCTGTGTACATTGTACAGATGGCACTGTACAACTCTTACGTGCTGTTCCAATGTGCAGGCCATGCTGTATCATTCCTCCATTTTCAAGAGGTGGTGATTAAGGCATTAGTATTTGGACAGGAAGGACAGGTCCCCAGTACCTCTGGATTAGATGTCCCCCGTGTTGTGCCAGGGCAACATTTTCCCGGTGAAGTGCCCCAGACTGCATCTAAAGGAAGGACTCAGAAAAGATGCAGAGTCTGTTCCAAAAGAGGGATTAGGAAAGACACTATATACCATTGCGAAACCTGCCCTGAGAAACCTGGCCTCTGCATGAAGGAGTGTTTCAGGATATACCATACAACTCCTGAGTAATAAAATTTTAATAAAAATTCTTGGGCATCCATAGCACATTATATTGGGAAAACCACCTGTATGTTCAAAATGCTCACTACACCACTTGTATTACACTACACCACATATTACACCTTGCTCAATTCTTCAAGGGGTCACTTTTTAGGTTTTACTCTGTTTTGTACCACTAGGGCTCTCCAAATGCATCCTGACACATGTAAAGGATTTCTGGGTTCTAAAAGACCAACATCACTCTTTTCCTCTACTTTGCACCCAAATCACATTTGATATGAACATGTGGGGCAATTCTACATTTGGGAGAAATAGTCTTACAAATGTGGGGGTATTGTTTCATCTTTTATCCCTTGTGGCTTAGAATAATTTGGGGTAAAAGTGACTTTTTTGGGAAAATTTTCACCTTTTTCCTTTTGGGGTCTAATTGGATCATACACCTTTAGGGGTACATACACATATTACACCTTGCTAAATTCTCCAAGGGGTGTACTTTCCAAAATGGTGTCACTTGTTGGGGTTCCCCTCTGTTTTGTACCACTAGGGCTCTCCAAATGCACCCTAACCCATGTATACGATTTCTGTCAAATTTGGCTTCTAAAAGACACACATCCCTCTTTCCCTTCTGAGCCCTACTGTGTACCCATACAACCTTTTATCTGCACATGTGGGGCAATTCTACATCCAGGAGAAATAGTTGTACACATTTTGTGGGATTGTTTCATCTTTTGACACTTGTGGCTTAGAATAATTTGGGGTAAAAGTGACTTTTTGGGGAAAATTTTCACCTTTTTCCTTTTTGGGGTCTGATTGGCTCATACACTTTTAGGGGTACATACACATATTACACCTTGCTAAATTCTCCAAGGGGTTTGCTTTCCAAAATGGTGTCACTTGTTGGGGTTCCCCTCTGTTTTGTACCACTAGGGCTCTCCAAATGCACCCTAACCCATGTATAAGATTTCTGTCAAATTTGGCTTCTAAAAGACACACATCCCTCTTTCCCTTCTGAGCCCTACTGTGTACCCATACAACATTTTATCTGCACATGTGGGGCAATTCTACATCCAGGAGAAATAGTTGTACACATTTTGTGGGATTGTTTCATCTTTTGACACTTGTGGCTTAGAATAATTTGGGGTAAAAGTGACTTTTTGGGGAAAATTTTCACCTTTTTCCTTTTTGGGGTCTGATTGGCTCATACACCTTTAGGGGTACATACACATATTACACCTTGCTAAATTCTCCAAGGGGTTTGCTTTCCAAAATGGTGTCACTTGTTGGGGTTCCCCTCTGTTTTGTACCACTAGGGCTCTCCAAATGCACCCTAACCCATGTATAAGATTTCTGTCAAATTTGGCTTCTAAAAAACACACATCCCTCTTTCCCTTCTGAGCCCTACTGTGTACCCATACAACATTTTATCTGCACATGTGGGGCAATTCTACATCCAGGAGAAATAGTTGTACACATTTTGTGGGATTGTTTCATCTTTTGAAACTTGTGGCTTAGAATAATTTGGGGTAAAAGTGACTTTTTGGGGAAAATTTTCACCTTTTTCCTTTTTGGGGTCTGATTGGATCATACACCTTTAGGGGTACATACACATATTACACCTTGCTAAATTCTCCAAGGGGTGTACTTTCCAAAATGGTGTCACTTGTTGGGGTTCCCCTCTGTTTTGTACCACTAGGGCTCTCCAATTGTATCCTGACACATGGAAAGTATTTCAATAAAATTTGTTCTCTAAAAACTGAACAGCGCTGTTTCCCTACCAAGTGCCACCCTGTGCCCGTACAGCAGTGTATATTGACACAGTGGGTATTGGAATACTCAGGAGGAATTGCACCAAACATTTTGAGATGCATTTTCCTTTTTAACCCCTTGTGAAGGCGCAAAATTTAGTGTTCAATGAATATATTGTTAAAAAAAATTAGATTTCCGTAATTTCACGTTCATTTATTTTTCACGCTCGTGAAATGCTCAAAGGGTTAACTAACTTTCCAAAGGTTGTTTTGAATATTTTGAGGGGTGCAGTTTCTAAAATAGTATCACTTGTGGGGGGAGTACTATCATAAAGTCCTTAAAAAGTGATTTCTAACTAACTTGGTCACTGCAAAAATAGGTTTTGACGATTTTTGTGAAAATCTGAAAAATAGCACCTAACGTTATAAGCCTCCTCACATCCAAAAAAAAAGGAAATAATGTTTGAAAAATGATACCAAGTTATAGCAGATATATGGAAAATGTTAGTTATCAAGTTATTTTGGTGATATGACCAACTTTCCAAAAAGTGTAAATTTTTGAATTTGGAAAACATCATTTTTTTCAAAATTTTGACCAAATTTCCATTTTTTTTATAAATAAATACTAAACATATTGCCTTAATTTATCCACTTACATGAAGTACAATGTGTCATGAAAAAACAGTCTCAAAATCACCCAGATATATTAAAATGTTCCAAAGTTATTACCAGATAAACTGACACATGTCAGATTTCAAAAAAAGGGCCGTGTCAGGAAGGTGCAAAATGGCCAAGTCGTTAAGGGGTTAATGGCCAAAATAAAAACACAAAAATTTTCCAAAAATTGATGATTTTCATTTCCTCCACCAACAGAGTTAATAAAATCTCAACAATTAGCTATAGATTCCCCAAAATTACGTACCAGAAAAGTGCATCTCATGTGGCAAAAGAAATAAGACCCTATAGGTGCACATTAAAAAAAGAAAAAAATTATAGCCTATACAATGTGACATAGCAAATCTGATCTGCATGGCACCTCCTTCCCTTCTATGCCCGGCCGTGCGCCCATACAGCAGGTTACCACCACATATAGGGTATCGGTGTACTTGAGAGAAATCAAACTTTGTGGAACCTTTTTTATTTAATCCATTGTAATCCAATGTTTCATTTTCCACCCAAAATGAGTGTATTGTGAAAAAATATTACAATTTGTAGACTCCATTTTGTTTTAACCCCTATAAAACACCTAAAGGGTTAACAAACTTCTTAAAAGTGTTTTTTCATACGTTGAGAGGTATAGTTTCCATAATGGGGTAATTTACGAGTCTAGCTATTATTTAGGCCTCTCAGTGTCAATTAGAAGTTGAGCAGGTCCATCTAAATACGGGTTTTGGTGATTTTACAAAAATGTGAAAAATGATACCTAAATTCTGAGCCTCATTTTTTCCAAATTTTTGCCAAATTTATTTATTTTTCATAACTGAACACAAAAGATTTCATCCAAATTTTTAAACTAATTTGAAGTACAATGTGTCACGAGAAAACAATCTCAAAATCCCCTGGATATCTCATAGGGTTCCAAAGCTATAACCACTTATAGTGACACAGGGCAGATTTGAAAAATGGGGCCGCGTCCTTAAGGCCAAAAGAGGCTGAGTCCCGTAGGGGTTAAAGAACTCAGTTCTGTTATTGCAGTGCCGCTGCCTAAAATCTTCCTCTAGAACTTCTCCAGGCAATTACATGCCTGTAAGCTTAACTTCTTTTGTGGGGAAAATATTGCAAGGGTTAGTTAAAGCCTACATACAGGAGTATGTGACACCACATAAGTGATAATATAATATATACATATAATAAGTGACAGCCAGCATGGGTTTATTAAGGATAGATGTTCTCAGACTAACCTAATCTGATTCTATGAAGAGGTGAGCAGATGCCTGGACAGGGGAGCTGCTGTGGATATTGTGTTCTTTGATTTTGCAAAGGCATTTGACACTGTCCCTCATAGGGTAAATAAGGTCTAATGGTTTGGCAGGAATGATTTGCAATTGGATTGAAAACTGTCTGATGGATCGTATCCAGAAAGTTATTGTCAGAGTTATCAGGCATTGCTATCAGGCAGAGCGCATATATTACATCACTATCATGCAGATCACCTGTATGACATCACTATCATTCAGATTACCTGTATGACATCACTTTCATACAGAGTGCATAATCAGGCAGAGCACATTTATTATATTGCTATCAGGTAGAGTGCATTTATCTGGCAAAGCACATTTATTACATCACTACCAGGCAGAGTGCATTTATTAAATCACTATCGTGCAGAGCACATGTATGATATCACCATCAGGCAGGTAGAACAATATTGACTGCACACCATTTTGGGGGTTGGTGCTGAATGTGGGATTATCAGTCCGCCTCAATCCATATAGAGAACATGGCGTACACCAGAGTAAACTTCATGATTTTATTTCAGTTAATATTTCACATAGCATAGCCTTCACTGTAATATATGAGCAAAAGGAAATATATTATACAGATCAGAAGTAGTTTACATCGTTTCGGTCATTACGACCTCTGTCAAGTATGATCTGGCCTGAAAATATAAGAATATAGAGAAAAGATCATGCTAAGACACCAAAATAAAAATCAAAGAAATACTGTCAGGTTCGCTGGGGAGATCGCTGGGACTTCTGTTCCTTACCCCGATGCTTCTGGTGGTGCTAGCAGCGTTGTCCGTCCTGCTGCACGTCTCCACGCAGACTCCACCTCTCATCCGCTACCAGCGGTCTCTGGCCTGCACTCCTGGCAGTGGCTGCTAAGATTTCGCTCTGTTCTGGAGTTGTGGTACCTCTGCATGGTGTCTGCAATTGTGCTTTGTTGTTCTGCACCATGAGGGGTTAATTCCCAGAAGTTGTCCAGCTCCAAACTGGTTGCTCTGGCTGCATATATTGCAGCTTCACTAGTCACCTGTGCCAGTGTTTGAAATCCCTTCATCGCTTGCTCTCTGCTATAGGTTTGACCTGTATTGTCAAATTTAGGAAGCCATGCAGATTCCGGATCAGACACCACCGCAGGCTCCACTGCCACCTGCGCCAGAACCTAAGGTTGCTCTCCCTGAATAGTTTTTTGGTGACCGTAAGAATTTTTTTTTAATTTCGGGAGGGATGTAAACGTTATTTTTCTTTACGCCCTCACTCATCAGGCACAGAGACACAAGGGGTGGGCGTGGTCATTTCCGTTTTGCTCAGGGATCCGCAAAATTTGTCCTTCTCTCTCCCACCTGACTCACCATCCCGTTCTTCTCTTAACCCTTTGTTTTCTGCTTTAGGCCAGATTTAGGCCAGATTTATGCCAGACCGGGTGAACCTGCGGCGCTCCCCTCGGAGCAGCACATGGCCAAGATGGCGGCCGCACAGGAGATCTCCAGCGGGGGAGGACATGAGGTGCTGGAGTGTGCGTCACCGTGACCCGCTCTGCAGCAGGTAGTAGCAAAGATCCATGCTGATCCCGGAGGAGCACAGAGGGAGATCCTTCACTCCGATAAAGGTCCCGGCTATGTGGTGATTGTGCCGGCCTCCCCACAGGTACTGTCACCTCTCCCTTCTGCTCTAGCAGACCATACAGCTGGGCACAGAGGGGATAATTTGTCTTCTGCCTCCTTAGGCCCTCGGCATAGAGGGCCCTCTCTCAGCTCCCCAAAATGGTCGACAGACACCCCATGCAGCTTTCTCTCCAGGGGGTACTCCTGGGTCTCAGCATATGTTGCTTTCACAAGAATTAGGCGCTCTTTCTGAGCTGCACGCCCTGAGCTCTTATCTCGCACTATACCTGCCAGAGATGATATAGAGAGTTTATATGGCCAGATTGGAGCAATCATATGCTATTGAACTTAATGGTGTGCGAGAGGAGGGCCAGCAGCTGGGAGGTCGAATGTCGGGGGCAGAGATGGCCTATCAGGTTGTTAATGAACGCTTGGACTTCTATGATGCTACCCTGTCGGCCCATACTTACGACGCAGAGAACAGGGGGGCACCGTAATAACATAAGGGCCTGCGGCCTCCTGGAGACAGTGGAAAACTCTCAGCTTCACGAGACTACTCCAAATCTTTAAATCCATACTAGAAGTCCCGTCTGACTCGCCCCTGGAACTTGATAGGGCCCATCGTTCGCTACAGGCTCGGCCCTCACCACAGGAACAACCCAGTGACATGATCTGTAGGGTCCATCGCTATCAGCTAAAGGACGCCATTTTGTCTAAAGCTCAATTACACCTTCTTCCTGACCTATCTCGCTTGACTTTACTTAAGAGAAGAGCTCTTAAACCTCTGCTGAACGAGCTACAACAAAGGAATATTGCCTATTCATGGGGATTTCCATTCCGCCTGCAGATAAGGAGAGCAAATTGGAGATTTGTTATTCATCACCCTAGTGAGATTCTGGCCTTAGCTGAAGCACTGGAAATTCCTGTCCCGGTCATAACGGAATGGCCAGGCCTTCCTACACCAGTGCAGAGGGGAGCTCCTCCCCTCCCTTAGAGAGCACCCAGACGTCGTGCCCGAGGGGGTGCTGGGCGTGGGGGAGCTACTGTCGGTCGGGGCCTGGATCCTCGGCCTCCCCCTTTGGAATAATGCTAAGTTCTGCAACATGTGTTAATTTTGCCAGCCCTATTACATATTGAGAATAATAACTTAATTATTCAAGTCAGATGAGCCTATTGTACTATGCCCTTAGGGGCCTATGATGTAAATGCTATTTAATTGAGGAGGCTCACATTGTTATTGTGCTGATCTTGCACTGGTAGGCGCACGTTCTCTTTCTTTTCTCCTCCTCCTTTCCTTCCTATTCCTTCCCCTGATTCTTCTTTTCGCTGGATACTTTAAGAGTTCTTCTTTTCACAATGTGTAATTATCGGTTGTGGTGGGGCGGGTAAGGGTACGGTCCACAGCTAGTTTACTCCCCACCAGGGAGTCCGTGGTCAGCAGGCTGCCCACGGTATTGTTACTGTTGTTTCCCCAATCTATTATTTGTGATTTGTTTGTAGCTTATTTGTCATCCCTCTCCTTAGTGTTGTCTGCTGTTTGTTACCCTCTTTATCCTTACTAATTTCTGTTTGTCAGAAAGGCAGAATTTATAGTATGTAACACATTCCTGGGTTGTCTACCCTCTTGCTTTTTTACCTTCTGTGTTTCCCCCTGGTCGGTGGACTTTGATCCTCAATATGGATGCCCTCAAGATAGGGTCCCTCAATGCAAAGGGAATGAATGTCCCACAGAAACGATCTCAGATTCTGTATGATATGGACAAGCAGAGGGTTATGGATATGGACTAGACATCCATATCCTCCCCCAGGAAACTCTGTTAAAAGAGGCACTATGGCTGAGGAGAAGTTTGACCTCTAGATGTATTTTTCCCACCAATTTAGCCCGCTTACGCCGATATTTCGGAACCCAGCTTTCCCCCCCAAGGCTGTCCTTCCTGGTCTGAAAACTCCAAGACGACCCGTGCATGTATGACATTCTCAAGGGTCATCCTCTACCTTCATTGGGGGACTTCCATCCAGGGCAGGACAATGTTGCCGTCTCTTGGTTTGAATACTCCCAGCTACGGTCCTTCATACTTATTGCGGGCTCCAATGCGGCATATGCAGATTCTCTGACATCATTCTCTATTCTTACACAGCACCAACACACGCCATCTCACAAATATACTCTCTCCTCTCGCAGGGACCAGATGTTTCAGGACTTCCATTTGAGACCCCATTCCAGTTGGAATCTCTAGATGCCATTCATCTTGGTCTAATGGGGTCCCTAGTTCTCCAACGCTCCTTTCTCTATACACATAAGATTTCCTCAGCATGCGCAGCACAGGAGAAGGGATATAAAGTGGTTTCCAGGTGGTACCGGGTGCCGACAGTGATTTATAGGGCCTTCCCTTCCATACCAGACTCTTTTTGGTGCTGTGGGACGGGTGTGGGCAACATGCTACACAGATAGTGAACCTGCGCAAAACTTAAACCATTTTGGGACCAGGTAATCGGGGCATACAAACAAATGTCCGGAAAGCAAGTTAACCCCTCTCCTGAAATTGCGTTACAGTCCTTCCTGGGCATTCAAAAAAAGGATATTCTGAGATTCTGCTTGGTGGCTGCTAGAGCGGTGATACCACGCCACTGGGGCTCTGCCGTCTGCCCCTCTTCTTCAGAATGGGCCCGAGAAATGTCCCACCTTTTCCACATGGAAGAGCTAGCGGCGGTGTCTCCGGATACCCATGAGAGATTTTTAAAGGTGTGGGAGCCCTGGATACGCTTTAGGTAATCCAGGGAATATAAGACCCTCTTTGGAGACTAGATCCATCAACCAGTTCCCCCATTTTCCTTTGTGGTGAGCTTCTAGGCTGTTCCCTCCCAATCCACGGCACCCCAACTGGTATTTCCTCCCCAAGGTGCATAAGACCCTTGTCGATTCCCCGGGCCGCCCAATTGTGGCAGGGATCGGCTCTTTGTTCGAACCCCTGTCACAATACTTGGATTGGCTCCTCCGCCCCCTCTTGAGGGACATCCCTTCGTACCTCAAGGATACGAATGCCTTTTTGGGGATATTGGAAGATTTACACTGGCAGGAAAACTACAGCCTTGCATCGATAGATGTAGAGAGTCTGTATACACGGATCCCACAGGACTTGGGAGTAGATTGCATCAAGGAGGTATTGATCAACGCCGGCCGGGAGGAGAAGTACATCGACTTTGTATGTGAGGGTCTGAGATTGGTGTTGTCCCATAATGCCTTCACATTCGGTGGCAAGTGGTTCGCCCAGAGGACAGGTACGGCCATGGGCACCCCTGTAGCGTGCACCTTTGCCAATATTTTTCTGGCATGTTTTGAGAGCCGCTATGTCCTTTCCCTGGGCAACCACTATGCACAGAATGTGAAGGCATACCACCGATATGTGGATGATGTGTTTATAGTGTGGGAGGGATCTGAGCTCGAGTTCCACTCATTCGTACAGTACCTCAATACAGTTAATACGATGAACATGCGATTCACATCGGTGTTTGGGAACAAAAGCATAGATTTCCTGGATGTACGGGTAACAGAGTCTGAGGGTAGGCTCAGTACCACGGCATTCCGTAAGCCTACAGCCACCAACTCCCTGCTGCATTTTGGTAGTTTCCACCCGGAGCATACTAAGACCAGCCTACCTTACAGTCAGTTCCTCCGACTTAGACGAATTAACAGCGACGAAAGCAGATTTCAAATCCAAGCAGAGGAGTTGAAGGCCAGGCTTAGGGACCGGGGATATCCAGCAGGACTACTAGAGGAGGCACAGGGGAAGGCAATGAATGTCCCTCGGAGGGACTTGTTGAAGGGCAGGAGGAGGACCCCTGGGGGGATAGAGGGAACAGAGGAGAACAGGTTTTCCTTCTCCTTTAGATACTCCCCCTGTGAGAGGGCCATACGATCGGCCATTCAAAGGAATTGGCATATCCTCACTCAGGATCCAGATTTAGCCAGTATTTCAGGTGCTAGACCGCTAGTCGCTTTCAGGAGAAGCACCACTATTAGAGACAGATTGGTCCATAGTAAACTTCCACCAATGGGAGGGACATGGTTATCTAGGGATTCACCCACTGGCAATCACAGATGCGGTCACTGCAACTACTGCAACCTAAATGGCCAACTAAGGGTGGCAGAGTTTGGAGGGGTGAGACAGGTAGTGAAGTCGCTGATAACTTGTCGGTCGGACTTCGTGGTGTATGTGGTCTACTGCCCCTGTGGTCGTTTCTACATTGGGAAAACCATTAGGAAATTATTTACCCGATTTAGGGAGCATCGAAGATCCATTACTAAAGGTAATGGAAGCCCCCGTCTGATTGAACACGTACAACGAGTACACGGGGGCAACCCAGATGTTCTCAAGTTCTCTGGCATTGAGAGGATTGAGCATAAGGGCGTGGGAGGGGACCGTGCAAAACTCCTCCTTCAGCGTGAGAGCAGGCTCATTAGTAAATTTGGGGCCTTGGGCCCTTTGGGACTCAATGACCGCAACGAGCTCAATGTATTCTTGTGATATTTACTATCTCTTCGTTTTTCTTCTTTCATACTGGTCAGGCTACCTTGGCCACCTAATCCCAAGCCACCATTTTACTATAACTTGGAGCATATGCTCATACAGTATTCCGCGACCTGCGCCCCTTACCATATAGCACCCTGCGCCCTTTATAGCACCCTGCGCCCCTTACCCTCTTCAAATTGTAGGGTGGTATTAATAGTTCGCTGTACATAAGTGCCATTTAGCATGGATCGACGATCAGATCGTCGCAGCTTTAGTGTCTTCTTGTTTTTAACTTCAGCAGTGGGATTGAACCTCCGGTCCGGGTTTTGGAAGGACCTCCATGCCGGGCCTGACGATCTATCATCCTCCCACTTACCTGAATAGTTTTAATTATCACCTGGTTGTCACATATACTTTGTCTCCTTGTGTGTTTATATAAGGATATTCATGTGCATCACTGAACTATTGTTGCAGTCTCATTGTCACAGGTGTTGTAATGCATTGCTTGTTACTAGGTATGGCCACGCCCACTAGGCATGGCCACGCCCACTAGGTTTGGCCACGCCCACACGCGGTCATGTGTATTTTAGCGATGATGCGGAGAGGCGTGGCCATCGGCTTGAGAAAGCGCCACAGTGCGTGAAACGGCCCCGTTGCCGGAACCTGTCTGTTTAACCCCCTGCATGCTTCCCCACCAATAAAGGACGCTTTTCCTGCTTTTGGAACCGGTGAGTGTCGTCATCTTTCTCTATGTTTATGTATGGATATCCTCTTTTATATATTGATTGAGCACCGCTGGAAAGTCCTGCCGTGATCACCCCTGGAGAGTCGGGCACGCGTTGGGCTGTTGGCGGTATCGTTGGGGCTGTGCCCGCCAGAGACTTTTTTCCATTTAATATTCCTTTGTGGTCTTCTTTCACGCCTTCTGTTCCCCTTCCCGCCCTTTGAGCCCCCCCCTCTCCCATTGTCCATGAAACTGGCCTGCCTGCTTAAATTTACCTACTTTTTCCTGGTCTTCCCTGTTGTATGGCCCCATGTGATGTGTGGTATGTTTGTGGAATACTCCTTATATTGGTTTGTGTTATTGATAGTTAAGATAAGATAACATATGGTTTAAGGAACGGGCATCAGAAATAAAACCCATGGGGTACTGAACCCCCTTCATGGTTTCCTTCACAACTGGGGTAAAAGCAGTATATGAAAGTAACAACCCCGCCATGCCACAATGCGTGTTTAGCTTTCATTGTTTACTCCTTTATCGTCCATTTCTCATGCTGTGCGTTCTAAACGTGACTTAATTCTTGGACAGCCCTGTATATCTTGCCGTTTGCCTTAACCTTAACGCAATGCTCATTGTACGAACTATCTTGGAATTTTGTTAAATTCCTGGTACGATGCACTATATCATATTATACCATACTTAGTGGGGTTTTTTTTGTGTGTGTTCTTGTTCTATATTAAACACCTAATGACTTCATACGCAAAACCAATAAATCAGAATAAAAATATACAATAAAACATGGTAAACTTTATAACTGATAATCAATGTTACATAAAATACAGTAAATCTGCAGGCAGTGTAAAGGGACAGACAGACAAAAAAAGAGTACACACAGTTCAATCAATACAATAGACACTAAGTATTCCCAGGTAAGTATGGCTATGGAAAGTAAATGGTGGGCACAAATGACGCCACCCACACCTAAATCCGCAGTAAAATAACATAATTCCAAAGTGGAAGGCTTAGGGAAAACAAATATGCAATACAGACCAAGAGCGTGTGTACCACCCTTAACCGTCCATTTCTCATGCTGTGCATTCTAAACGTGACTTAATTCTTGGACAGCCCTGTATATCTTGCCCTGTATATCTTGCCGTTTGCCTTAACCTTAACGCAATGCTCATTGTACAAACTATCTTGGAATTATGTTAAATTCCCGGTACGATGCACTATATCATATTATACCAAACTTTGTGGGGTTTTTTTGTGTGTGTGTTCTTGTTCTATATTGTTTTATATTGTTTACTGTTTATTGTTTATCTTTGTCTTTTGACAATAAAGAGATTCAACATAAATTAGATATTCGAGAGGCTTATAATCTGATTTGCAATCGGGAGGTGGGTGAGTGGAAGACCGCATTTAATACACCTTTGGGACAAATTGAATACCTGGTTATGCCCTTTGGTTTGAGTAATACTGCAGCGGTCAAGGGTTTATGAACTCCAACTTTAATGATTACATTGGGGTGTTCACGGTGGTGTATCTTGATGATATTTTGATTTTCTATCCTGGATTTGGTTTCACACCAGCAGCATCTCCGCCAGGTACTTACTTGGTTACGCAAAAACCACCTCTATGCTAAGCTGGAAAAGTGTGTTTTTTGTGTCCGGAAGGTTTCCTTATTAGGTTATGTTGTTACTTCCACTGATGTACAGATGGATCCGAGTAAGGTTCAGGCGCTCATGGACTGGGTTCGGCCTACCACACTAAGGCCTTGCAACATTTTTTGGGTTCCGCTAATTATTATCAGAACTTTATTAAGAACTTTTCCGTGATCGCCAAACCCCTCACGGATCTAACTCCCAAGGATGCTGATCCGAGTAATTGGTCTCCTACCGCTTGCTCAGCGTTTGAAACGCTAAAAGCAGTTTTCTCGTCAGCTCCAGTTCTGGTTCAACCTAACCTCTCTCAACTGTTTGTTGTGGAAGTAGATGCCTCCGAGGTTGGAGTAGATGCAGTGTTGTCTCAGGGGTCCTCCACTCTCACCAGACTCAGACCCTGTGCATATTTATCTAGAAAGTTTTCTTCTTGTGAGAATAATTATGATATTAGTAATCAAGAGCTCCTTGGCATTTGCAGTCGGGCATTTGCGCATGCTCTGGTCACAAGTTCAGCAGAATATTCAAAGGGCACAAAATTATATGGTCCAACAGGCTGAAAGAAGGCATGCTAACTCTGATACATTTTTGGTAGGGGATAAAGTGTGGTTATCCACAAAAAACCTTAAATTGAAGGTCCCTTTCTTTGAAGTTTGTGCAAATAAAAGGACCTACAAAACAAAAGGACCTACACACCTGGGTTTGTAGGTCCTTTTGTTGTTTCTCAAATTGTTAACCCGGTTTACTTCAAGATTACTCTTCTAGCAGGGTGGCGGGTTCATAACACCTTCCATAAGAGTCTTCTGAAGGCCTGTTTTGCCTTTTCCTGACCCTCCTTCTGCATCTATTGTGGAGGGGAATTTGGAGTTTGAGGAGGAAAAAGTCATGAATTCCAGATGGGTAGGTAACTCCCTGCAGTACCTGGTCCATTGGAAAAGTTTTGGTCCTGAGGATAGGTCTTGGGTTCTGGCTAGAGATGTTCAGAAGCCATTTTTACGATCCAGGGGTCCGAAGGCCCCCCGTCATGGGGGGGGGTACTGTCAGGTTCGCTAGGGAGAATGCTGGGACTTCTGGTGGTGCTAGCAGCGTTCTCCGACCTCCGGCGCATATCTGCACAAACTCCACCTCTCATCAGCAGTCTCTGGTGTGCGCCCTGGGCAGCGGCTGCTAAGATCTCGCGCTGTCTAGAAGTTGTGTTCTGAACTGCTGGGACTTGTTGTACCTATGGTGCCTGCTATTGTGCTTGGTTATTCTGCACCATGAGGGGTTAATTCCCAGAAGTTGTCCAGCTCCTATCAGGTTCTGGAGGTGGAGTTCTGGCTGCATAAATTGCAGCTTTACTAGTCACCTGTGCCAGTGTTTGAAATCCCTTTTTTCACTCGCTCTCTGCCTTAGGTTTGACTTGCTCTGTGTCTGAATTGTTGTGATCTCGGCTAGTTTTTTGACATTGACTCTTTGCTTACTGATTTTGCTCTTGACGTTGTGACCCCAGCTCGTTTACCACTCTTTTGTGTTTTATGTTTGTCAGTCTGTTTGTGTTCCCCTTCCCACACTTATCCAGTGTATTTCGAGTCTTCAAGTAGTCGCCCCACGCTTTTGTGTTGGGGGGGCTACAAAAAGGGACAGAGATTGGAGCAAGCTCAGGGCACACTATCCCCTGTCTTCTGTGTTACCCAACCATAACATTGTGTCTTACCGGCTCCGGTAAAACTTTGAACCGGAAGCAATACCTGGATACCGGCAACCAAGCATTTCCGGTATCTTGGCATATATATATTAAAATGTAAAGAAATTGTATATGTATTGCCTGATGAAGGTCCGAGCACCAGACCGAAACGAGTTGCAATAGAGTTTTTAATAAATATCCGATATTAATGACATATATCGGAGTCCAGAGTATCTTTGAGCGCTCAAAAACCACGTGAATGTGGAGCAGCAGTTTGTCTTCTACAACTTCTTTATTAGTTACCTCCATGTCTCTTATGACTTTCCCAACTTTGATTTCACCATTTTTCATTTTATCCTGGATCCTCTTAAGGTCATCTTTAATTAGCGCAATCTCTGCATCAAATTTTTTTGACAGCTCCATCACTGATATATTACACTTTTTAATAGCTGATAGAATCTCTACAATAGCGTCTTTATCAACAGATGTATTCACTACACGTTCACCATATATTTCCTCCGTCTCCATTGGTGATCCTGCAGTGTTAGATTTAACATTTCCTTTTCCTTCACTTCCGACTTTTTGACTGACTTTAGTTCTTGTTTGAGGGGACTGCCATATTTTATCAATTTTATTTTCTGTCTTATTCATTACTTTCTCTTTAGGTGATGACGTGCCCTGTGATCTGCGTTTATCACTTTTATCTGCTTTTGGCGCCATTATCAATTTTACACTATACCTCAGAGAGGTGTGCCAGACCGATTGTCACAATAGTTCGAATATTGGTATAGCCTACAGCAATGTAGTCAATTATTCACATCCAGCAGTAACAATTTGATGGACAAAGGTGTGGTATAAACCAGTTGCTTTTGTTCGCAGTACACAGCAGCGAGATTCAGTTCTATCACAACGTCATAAGCACAAAATAATCTACAGTAATATGGGAACTTGTTTTGAAAATTAACTTCAGCGCACAGCCATGCGACACAGCACAGAAACTTGTATTAAGGCTTATTCACCAGTTATTTTGCTGCAACATAGGGGCTTATTTACATCCAACAGCAGCAAGATGTAGGTTTTAACAAACAGTCTTAATGAGAGGGCCAGATAGTCTACAGCAGTGTAAAAGCTTATTTTGTCCAGCGGCAGCTGATTCTAACTTGAACAAACAGCAATGTAAAATAGTCCAAGCCTTCTGCAATA
This sequence comes from Engystomops pustulosus, assembly GCF_040894005.1. Lineage (NCBI taxonomy): Eukaryota > Metazoa > Chordata > Amphibia > Anura > Leptodactylidae > Engystomops > Engystomops pustulosus. Next base: position 167,095,701 of record NC_092411.1, on the reverse strand, counting down.
GGGACCTATTCACATGAAGTAGCAGCAGATTTTGAATTTAACTTCAGCTCATACCCGTGCGACACAGCACAGATGATCTGCAACAGTATTAAGACTTATTCATATCCAACAGAAGTAGGTTTTAACTGTGGCAAACAATAATACAGGGACTCACACTACCCCTATCCACAGTACATCACCATATCATCACTGTATGTTAATCTTTTAGCGTCTCTGCATTTGCTGAACCTCTGGCATCTCGGCGTCCACTTCTCCCCTGCTTGCTGTCTCGCTTCAGCTTTATGCGCTTCTCACAGAGCCTCACATGGGCCTTTGCATGCTGGAATTGTGCTTGCCTGCAGAGCGGGGCATCATGGGAGGATGGGAGGAGTTGCGTGCATCACAACTACGTCATTCCGCTCTCAGTCCCCCCTCCCTGCTAGGGGTTCAGCAGATCATTAATTAGTTGAGCAGAATCTTTGAGAAAACTTGAAAGTTTGGTAACATAAGGTTTCAAATACAACCAGGGGGTTCTTTCTCATTTTTGTGTATTTTTGGCAAAAAAATAGGTACTGCATGGCAGGAAAAGGAATGAAAAGAAAGTTTTCTTCATCCTTAGTGATAGTCTTTTGTTTTACGGCTGTATTAACCCCTTAACGCTGAAGCCACTTTTCACCTTCCTGACACAGCCCATTTTTTCAAATCTGCCCTGTGTCACTACAAGTGGTTACAACTTCGGAACGCTTTAACATATCCAAGTGATTTTAAAATTGTTTTCTCGTGACACATTGTACTTCAGGTTAGTTGAAAAATTTTGATGGTATGTTTTGCATTTATTTATGAGAAAATCAGATATTTGGTGAAAATTTGGAAAAATTCTTGATTTTCGAACTTCAAAATGTTCTACTTTTTCCATACATAGTCATAACCGCAAAAAAACTCAATAACTAACATTCACCGAATGTCTAATGTATGTGGACATGGTTTTTTATGCATACTCTTGATTTTGTAGGATGTTATGGGGCTTTGAACGTAAGGTGCAATTTTTCACATTTTCATAAAAAAGGCAAAATCCTGCTATTGAGGGACTTGCTCAGGTTTCAAATCACTTTGAGGGGCCTAAATAAAATTAAAACCCCATAAATTACCCCATTATAGAAACTACACCCCTAAACGTACGCAAAACAACTTTTATGAAGTTTGTTAACCCTTTAATTGTTTTACAGAGGTTAAAAAAAAATCGGATGCAATTTTGAAAGTAACATTTTTTTGGCCAAATGAATGTGTTTTTCAAAAAAATGTACAAATTCTCATTGGATAAAATACCAAAACGCTCCACAAAATTTGATACCCAATCTCTTCCGTGTATAATAATACCCCATATGTGGTGGTAAACAGCTGTATGGGCACACGCCAGGGCATCAAAGGGAAGCTGCGCCATTCAGAGCAGATTATGCATTGTCACTTTTTATTGGTTATACAATCTTTATTTTTTTGGCAATTTGGACATATAAGGGCTTATTTTCTGCGACATGAGAAGCACTTTACAAATACTTCATTTTAGTGGGTCATTAGCTTATTGATGAGATTTTATTAACTCTTGAATGTATGGGTGAAAAGAAAATTGTCAATTTTGGTTTATTTTCTTTTCATATTTTTGGGGGTTGTACACCGTACACTAAAAATACTATATTATCTTTATTCTATAGGTCACTACGATTACGGTGATACCTCATTTATATAGTTTTTCATTTATTTTTACAATTTTACTGGATAAAAACTAATATAGAGGAAATCTCATTTGTTTTTGCATTGCCATCTATTCGGAGACGTAACTTTAATATTTTTTGGTTGACAGAGCTAGTTTTTAACTTTTTTTGATCACTTTTTAGAACATTTTTGTGTAGAGATTTTATGAAAAAATGTACATTTTTGGTGTGTTTTTCGGGTTTTGTTTTTACGGCGTTCACCGAGCGGGTCCAATAATGTTTCTGAGTTATTGTACGGATTGTTACGGACGCGGCGATACCAAATATGTGGGTTTTTTTGTGATTTTGTGTTTTTTTTTTTACTTTATTGCATGTGTATAGGGAATATTTGTGTTTAGGGGACTTTAACTTTATTTAATTAATTATTTTTATTAAAAAATTATTTTATGTAATGTTTTTAACATTTTTTATTAACTTTTACAGGTTAGCTTGAACAAGTGATCCACTGATCACTTGTTCAAGCTCTTCTTCACATTACACAGTGTAATACAGAAGGCAGGGACCCGGCACACAGGGGAGGATCGCGCAGCCCCGGGCACCGGCAGTCCCGTGGCTGCAATCGGAGCAGCGGTCCCCCACGGTAAGCGCCGCGGGGGGGGTCGGATTCTTCTAAAATTCCCCTTGCACGCCGCCGTAAGCGCGACCGCGGAGTGTCAGGGGTTAACACTCGCGATCGGCGAAATCTCCGATCGCGGGTGTTAGAGGCAGGTGTCGGCTACAATATATAGCTGACACCCAAGGCTTCTGACGCCGGCTCCGTTTAGGAGCCCGTGCCAGAAGCATGACGTAATAGTACTGCTTTTTGCGGGAATGCACCTCCCGCGATGCAATACTATTACGTCAAATGACGGGAAGGGGTTAACTAATGTTTTAATGTTCTTTCTTAGGGCAGGAATAGGGTCTTCTTTTACCCTAGTATAATAGTGAGGATTTGACACAATTATTAATGATTCCTGCTTGTAGTATAATTGGGAACCACCCCCCTTATCTGCAGGATGAAATATAAGGTCTCTATTGTCAGAGAGTTTCTTTAGGGCTTGAATCACCCCCTTGTTTAAATTAAAGTTGGCCCCTGTGTTGCTACTATTGTCATGACATCTTTTCTCTCTCAGCACCTGTCCAGTAAACCAGGCTTGGCGCTAGCTGTCAGACTAGGTAAGTGGTGGTGAATCACAATGCAGATGAATTGCCCTGATAAGGGCGAACCCACTATCAGGAACTGATGGTCCCTGAGCGACCCTACAAGGTTACAGGGAAAACTTACTTTGTCTGGCAGCTGCTGGATGGTGGACAGGTAACCGGAATACAGGAATAGACCAGTGTTCACACTGGTGCACAGAATACGCAGACAGGTAACCGGAATACAGAAATAGACCAGTGTTCACACTGGTGCACAGAGTACTAACACAGGTCTGTGACAGGGAAAGTGGGATAACAATAGGATGTAAATGATACTGAGGGACAAACAAAGTTATATACAGGTCTTCAGGCAGGATATACACAGGTGAGGTCAAGATCAAGCGGGTTATATACAGGTCAGGTCCAGATACAGGCAGACAAGCGGAGACAGGTCAAGATCAAGCGGGTTATATACAGGTCAGGTCCAGATACAGGCAGACAAGCGGAGACAAACAAGCCAGGTCAAAACCAAGAAGGCTGCAAAGGTACAGATACCAAACAAGATAGCAGCACACTGGGGAAACTGTCCATCAGGCTAGTAACCCTTGCTGGGCAGGACAGAAATGCAAGGAGCAGGGTGTGGCTCAGTTAATCCAAACACAAACACTAAGCCACAGTTCTCACACAAATAAACGCCAACTATTCTGCCAACTGCGGATGTTTAGGCACGGACATTACATTCTCATTATTTGCAACTTTGGTTAGAGATCTAAAGTCTTCCTGTACTAATAAAATAAAAATAAAAAATTTTTATATAATGGCCTTGGTTATACAGCAGGTAGAATTTTGATTTGTTTTGAATTTGAATCGGACGCTTGTTGACAGCTCCAGGATTAATTGTAGGATTGTGAATTTCTGGGTTGTTTTAGTGGTTTTCTCTTTGAGAGCGAAATCGTGAGCAAATTAATATCTAGGAATAATTCACAATCATTGGGCGGCTGATTAGGGCAAAAAGAAAGTCCTTTGGATAGTAATGATAGATCATCTTGTATTAGTTTATAGTCAGTGAGAAAAAAGATTTTTACTGTGTTGTTTTGTTTGGGGGTGTCAGGCTTACAGGTGTGGATTCTCTGGACCACTGCAGACGATGACACAAGCCACTACCTGGGACCGGAGTCTAAGTGGTACCCGGTTTTCACCAGAGCCCGCCGCAAAGCGGACTAGACAAGCTGCGGCGTGGTACCACCAGGTCATTCCACAGGCAGTGGCGGCCGAGGTCAAGGTACAAGAACGGCAGACAATCTCGAGGTCAAAGTCCAGGCACAGGATCAGGGCCGGTGGCAGAGATGCAATGTCAGAGTCCGATCCGGGGTCAGCAACAGGAGGTCAAAGGAGATGGGTACGGGAACACAGCAGCACGGAGGAACACTGGTACACAGGAACATGGAGGAGCTCAGGTAACACAGGAACACGGAGGAGGTCAAGTAACACAGGAACACGGAGGGACCAGGAAAGAGGCAGATATAAATAGCCTCATGGGAAATGGCCAGCGCCAATTAATGGCGCGCTGGCCCTTTAAATTCTCTAAGGCTGCGGCCTAAGACACGGGGGCGCACACACGGAGCGAGGCTCAGGAGCGGGGAGAGGTATAACGTGCTGGCACTGCGCCTGCGGGGAGTGAGAGGCACGGGTGAGCCCCGTGACAGGGGGTTTCTCTTTCAATGGTAGTTCTGCTGGGTTTCTTTTTCTTGCTACCTCCTCGTGTTCCTCGTTTAGTTTTTTCTTTTTCTTTGTTGATGGAGAGGAGGAAAAAAAGTTTCTATTTTCCTAGTTTTTATTGTTTATATATATCTATTTATAACTGGGCATCCCAAACCCCCTTGCTATTTATTTATTTTAGCCCTCTGAATTATGGGTGACTTTGTACAATGATCTTTTTGTATTAACTAAGCGGACTAGTGTGCCATTTCTAGTATTCATTCTAGCTTCATTGATTCTTTTAGCTGTAATCCTACTTCGTGTCTCGGACACTTTGTGTCGCAGTGGCTGTTTATGTGTCTCCATGAGAACGGACTGGCACTTCCGTACCTAATGACGCAGGTGCAGCCAGGTACCCCCGATTTGCGTTCCAGATATGCGTACCAGCAACATGCTGGGATCTATGCATACTTATGCATACTCCTACAAACAGAGTTGCTATCGGAGGATTAAGAACACATAGGGGTTTGTCTATCCACCATGCTTGGTGGATTTTTAAACACTTTGACACTTTATATTGCTATCATGTTTACAACCTATGCACAATATATGATCTTACTGCATCTGGCACTTTATAAGATAAATGTTTGTTTATATTATTCACATGCTCTATTCTAACACTGTATATATATATATATGTATATTTGTTTATATGATGAGACATATACAACACATTATTGATGTTCACAACCTCTGCGGCAGTCATCCCCGGACATTGTGGATACTACCCTCTACACTTGGTAAGGACTGGTTCTAATCTCCCTAATTGCTTCCCTACTTTACTATACTGGCATGAGTGCTTGCTGTGCCATCACTGCTGCATTTATATATTGATCAATATCATTTTCAGGTGTAAGCCCTGTCCATACCAGTCCTTCCCTATGCCTGATATATCATTGTACAATTTCTATATGTCTGGGCATGACTTCCTCTTTCTGCTGTATACCATTCTCATAACCCTGTCATGTATTTTTCAACAATTTTTAATTGTGTTTCTTTGTGTATATGTTTGCATAAATAAAGATTGTCAACTTTTTACATTTACCATTCTTGTTACCATATTGCCTCACTTTCTTCTCCTCATTTTGAGGGGTACAATAAGCTTTGTATATTCTATATTTTTGTGAGGCATCCTTTTTGGGTGTGATAACCTGCACAGGATCTATAATCTACCAGTTGATACTAATCTATATGTACTTAGTTGTCCCTGTGCATTTCCTGCCTCTAATTTTTGTTCTAATGTTCACAACTTTGTAGGGTGGGATTTGTATGGTCACATGACCTGTGTACTCACCTTGTACACTGATTGTTTGGCTTGAGAAAGGCTCAATTGGAGCCGTAACGTCGCTACTGCTACACATGAAATAAAGAGGACCACTTTTTCTTCAATTTGACCGTTTGAAGTGCTGCTTATTTCCTGAAGTTTATTTATGGAGGAGCCTGAACCCAGCTCCACACAGCCTGCACCCACAGCTGCTTGATTGCCGTGTGCTGCCTGGTCTTTCTTTTCGTATTTATAACTGAGGAGATCAGTTTGGGTACGGTAAGCAGACTTGTGTTGGTGTCTATCGTGTTTTCATGAGTTAGATCAGTGTCATCATGGTAGAAAGCCTCCTGTGAGCACGGGTATGTACTGATATCTCCTTGGGAGGGGGAGATACTTCCGTAGAAAATGGTGGAAGTTTCCTGTTTATTAGATGCCCTAAGGCAGTGGTGGCGAACCTATGGCACTGGTGCCAGAGATGTCACTTGGAGGCCTCTCTGTTGGCACACGGGATGTCTCCCAGGCACAGAGTTTGCCAGACATGGCATCTTCCTGCAGTCTTGCAGTCCAAGTAGTGCCCTACTATTTTAAAGTGACCCATCCTGTGCTGATTGGTCCTGTCCGAAGAGTGAAATGGTGTGGACAGGGTCGGATTGGAGCTCCAAAATTCTGGTAGCAATAAGTTTGTTCCTGCCTGAATTGTACTGTTGGCACTTTGGAAAAAGCTAGTGTTTTTTGGGTCTCATTTTGGGCACTCGATCTCTAAAAGGTTCTCCATCACTGCCCTAAGGTGTTCAAGCTACTTCTAATTTTACTTGGGGTATCAGCCGGCGTCTTGGGATTGAATAGGCTCCCAATGTCTATTTTCAGCTGGGAAACTGTGTTGGAGAAAAGTTGGTCTTGTTCCTTTCTTGTACCAGGAGATCCATTTGATGTCAGATTGGTACTAGATGATGTATTTGGTTGTGGATTATTGTCAACTGGTCCCGGGTCAGGATCAATAGTAGTTTGATTGTTAGTTGTTGGAGGTGCATACCGGTTTTTGTTTAAAAATCTGTCAACTTGTGTAGGTATGTTTTTAGGGTTGGTATTTCTTGTGTTGACATTACCATGTGGTCTTGGTTGAGTATGTGGGTAGAGGGCTGGGCCGTACGGTCTTGGTTGTTCTATAGCGGGAGTTCCGTCTGTCACTCCTGTCTCTATTTAATTTATTTGCTCTTCCGAAAAAGATTCATGCTGTATAGTCTGTAAAATACATTTCGATTCACCATTTGTAGACAGCTGTTGTATAAGATTCAGTCTATTAGAGATACAGGGGCTCATTTACTAATGGTCCGAACGCCGCACTTTCGTCGAGTTTCCAGAATATTTCTGTTTTGCGCTGAATTGGGGATTTTGGCACACACGATCAGATTGTGTGTGCCACGCGACAGAAATCGGGGGGCGTGGCCGTCGGACAATTCGAAAAAAACGCAGAATTTAAAAAAAATATTTGTGTCTCAAGATCAAGCACTCACATGCACCAGGAAGAAAAAGGTGAACTCCGGTGGACCTCGGCGCTTCCCGGCAGACCCGAATCCTCGTCGGACAACGCGCCGCGGGATCGCGACTGGACTGGGTAAGTAAATGAGCCCCACAGTCCTGAAAATAGTCAATTTCCAAGATTTATTAATACCAGGCTCAACCCTGTTTCAGTGATTCCGATGGCTCAATGGATCAAACGTATCACTGATGGACAGATACTCGAGTGGAGGCTGTCTGAAAGCGAACTGGAGTGGAATAGAGAAAAATACACATGCGTTTCCTGGTGCAATGAAACGTGGTATTCCAAGTGTTGCTAGGTAAATTAAGTACTGTGCTCGTCTGTGGTTGTGCGGGCAGGGACAACACTGTCAAAAGCGTGGGGTTTCCTCCAGTGTGGAAATGCCAGAAGCATATCCAAACGCTGATGGAGAAGTTACTTCATCGATGGATAATGAGTAGAGAATAGGACTTACTATAGCTGGATTGTAATGTTATTTAATGATACAAAAGTAAAATACATATAAAACAGGGGCATATAAAATTTACATATAAAAAAGAGAGACAGCAGACAACAGACATCAATGCAGAGTTATATGATGCATCTCCAGAAGTGAAGTCATAATTAGATTCAAAAGAAAAAGAGAATGAAAAAGGTTTTAATAACTTAAATGAGTCATGACAATATACAGTGAACAAAAAAGAAAAAAAAAAGCCTCAGAAGCGATCATGTAAACTTTATCAGAGCCTGTTAGGTTACAACAACTGATCATTGGGACAGATTTACTTACCCGGTCCATTCGCGATCCAGTGGCGCGTTCTCTGCGGTGGATTCGGGTCTTCCGGCGATTCACTAAGGCAGTTCCTCCGACATCCACCAGGTGTCGCTACTGCGCTGAGGTCCGCCAGAGTTCACGATCCATTGGTGGGTGCAGGTAAGCGTGTCTCCAGTGACACTTTTTTTTTTTAAATGCGGCGGTTTCTCCTAATCCGTCGGGTCATCGTCCGGCCACGCCACACGATTTCGCGTGCACGCCGGCGCCACAATCCGATCTCATGCGCCAAAAACTTGGGGCAACTCATTGAAAATCGGCACAAATCGGAAATATTAGGGTAACCCGCCGTAAAAACGCGATTCGTTTCCCACATGCACCTCAACTAATCATTTTCACTCACTCACCCCCCATCGGATTAGATTCATAGTATGTACATGTGTTTATTAGGAATGAATGTCATTTCCAATCATCATTGTATCATTGTATATTGCCTTCACTCATTTAACATGCATTGATGTGTATGGTATATTGACCTGACGAAGCACCCGGTAACAGGCGTGAAACGCGTTGTACGTTATCTCTCTTTTTTTATATGTTAATTTTATGTTGAATCATTTTATTGAAAAAAAGGTAAACAGTAGACAATAAACAGTAAACAGTAGAACCAAAGAGAAACACACTATTGCTCGTCATATATCATACTGGGGGTTAAGCATAAAATAAATTCAAAATAATTCACCTAAGGAACACCAATTTTAAGGCAATCGGCAAATCACGCAGGACTGCCAATGAATTAAGTTGTGCAATTAATGAACAATAAGAGAAAAGCATGTTGGTTAGTGAACAATAGCTGTTAAACGATGAAAGCCCCACCCCGGGGTTATTCCACAGATATATTGCCGTCACCCCAATCGAAAGAAGACTGTAAGGGGGGCCCAGTATCTCCGTTGGCATGTTCTCATACGATGTTGCACTGATATAGTATGGCGAGTGGCAAATACTTTATCCAGTGCAAGAGAGAGAATCTCCCCCAGATTATATCAATGAGAAAGCCAAACATATTATCTAATACCTATTTCTGAGCCGAAAGTTATCTTAACTAGCAGAAACATGTTTACATATGAAACAGGCAACAGACTTAGTACAAATTTTGCACAGGTGCGATCCAGCTCAGTCCAAACCAGGCACAGCGTTAAATAAAACTTCTTTCTTTATTCAGGACATTTTAAAAGACATGGGGATACATCATAATTTCCAACGCTTTTCAGACGCAGTGTGCGTCCTTAATCATGGATTACAATGCTTGGTGCAGGTAAAACATTTAAGTAAATGGGAATATGTCATGTGACAAAATGAAACCTCCTACAGGGGATGGAACAATTGTAATTCAGCTGTTGATGTAACAATGGTGACGCTAGGTGGATGAACGGCAAGGTTAGCCGGATGGGGTGTGCCTGGATTGACCAATTCAAAGCCCACAAACGTCGTCATGGTGACCAAGGTAAACATGGAATGGGCAAAGAGACAAATCCATCTAGGGAAAAGAGGGAAGCCAAGGTTAGAATTAATAAATGTGTCAAAGGGCAAACTTTCTGAATGTTCACTTTCAATCATGAGACTCATCGTGAAATATGAAGAAGAAAAGTTAAACCAAATAAAGCAAGACATTTCTGACCTGCAAAATAATTTGAAACAGGACAATCTCATCTCCAATTTAGATGAACATCTTGACAAAATAAATAAAATTGTTGCAAAAACAGAGGATGAAATCATGATCACCAAAAAAAACAAATTCCAGAGAGACAGTTTTGACTACCTCCAGGATCATGTCTATGAGTGGGGTCGGTGGGAGCGTCCACCTCGCACACCCAAATCAATTCTGAAAAAAAGAGACAATCAGCTCAAGTCTGTCAGTCATGTCAACTTTACCTCCTCAGAGATGGATTCATCTGATGGTGCCACTGATCACACGTCAGGAGATACACCTAAAAGAAAAGCTTCATATTACAGAAAAAACAAAAAGACCCAGAAGAAACCCCTACATGATGGTCCTAATATATCAAAAAACGGAGAAGGAGGGGCCGCAAACACAGACGTTCCCGACACTGCGACAATGAAATTACGGAGCCAGAAGTAAACATGAAAACTGCTGATGTTTTGAATCTCTCATCATATCCACTCACTCAAGACCAATCTGAGGTACTGTCATTGGGTATGAACTTTGTTCCGTCTAATCGCTTTGATCTTTTCTCTACGATATGTGACATTAACAAATTTGTTTGGGATCTTACTATAAAGAGACATTTTCTTACAGACGATGATATTTTTCATGCTTCTGAAGATGTTAATTACGATGAGATCCGTCAGCAATTTGTTTGGTGATTTCAATTTTCAGGAACAACTCACCTTGCTAAACTTGACATCACTTGACACCACCTTTCCTAGTGATCGGGAGGTTAACTTTTCGAGTGATTTCAGGTCTAGCAACCGTTATTTTTATCCACTACAGTCGCGCACATCTTCCATGAAAATTTTTCAGAAAAGAATTGTGCGTGATTTGTATCATTTAAAACAAAATTCGGTAACCATAGGTGATGGTAACCTGTCCATGCGACAACATCGTGCCCTTTCCGATTTAAAAGCCAACACTGATCTTATTATTAAAATGTCGGATAAAAGGGGCACGGTTGTCCTTATGGACAGGTCACTATATTGTTCTCAGATTCTTTCCCTACTTGCTGACCATAGTGTTTATAGAACACTTGATAGTGATCCAACCAAAATCTTTAACAAGAAAATTTCTCTCATGATTAATGATGGTGTCTCACTAGGTGTTATTACACCCAGACAGGGTGAACAGTTACAAACGCATGAACCAATAATTCCCATCATACACGGCTTACCTAAAATACACAAAAATACTTTCCCTCCACTCATGAGACCCATCATCTCTGGCATGGGCTCTGTTAATGAAAAAATGAGTGAGTGGTTGGACACCCTTTTGCAACCTCTTGTAAACAGGGGCCCCGGGCTATCTCCAAGATTCTTCTGATGTTCTTAGAAACCTTAATCAATACATTTGGGACAGTAATTTTTGTTGGTTGAGCTGTGATGTAATTTCACTTTATCCATCTATTCTGTATACCATAGCAACTAAGGCATTAGAATTTCATTTAAATTCATACAGTAATTACTCACAGGATTTGAAAGAATACATCATGCAAGTCACACACCATCTCACGACCATCACAATTATTTTATGTTCTCTGACAAATTTTATTTACAGATTCAAGGAGTCCCCATGGGGGCTAAATATTCGCCCTCATTAGCTAACCTTGTCATGTCATGGTGGGAGCTCCAGTTCATATACACTGAAGAAAATCCCTTTCAGTCTCACATTGAGTGGTATGGCAGATACATTGACGATCTCCTCCTTATTTGGAGGGACGATGTATCTGCCATACCCTCATTCATACAGTACTTAAACAATAATGCCTTTAATTTACGTTTTACACATTACTCTAGTACCAATGAGATAAACTTTTTGGATCTCAAATTATGTGGAACTGTTGGAGATTTTATCTCCACCTTCAGAAAACCCACAGCGGGTAACATAATCCTACATTACTCCAGCCATCACCCTAAACACACCACCAAAGCCATACCCGTAGGAGAAATGATCAGAAGTAGAAGAAACTGCAGCTTAGACAAAGATTTCCAAGAGGAGACTGAACAAATCTCACATAGACTTATCAAGAGAGGGTATCCTCGGTGGACACTCACCAGGGCTTTTCAAATAGCTAGCAGAAAAGATCGTATGTCGTTACTGAATAAAAAATCTCGTACTCCTAATGCCACCACACCAAGTAACCCACCAGTGCTCTCTCTCCAATATAGTTGTCAATTTTATGAAATCAGACGGATAGTTCTGAAACATCTTCCTCTCCTACGGGATGATGACAAATTGGATTACATTCTAAAAGACGGCTGTAGGGTTGTAGCATGCGGGGGGTGCACCTTAGGTTACATTTTGTCCCCTTCAATGATGAGAGAAGAACACCCCCATAAAACCTGGCTTCACAACCAAGGCTTTTTCCGCTGTGGCTTAATAAGGTGTAGATGCTGCACCTTCATTAAAGCCACCAAGGTTTTTTTAATGACACATCAGGTACTAAAGTTTTTCATATTAACCCCTTAAGGACGGAGGGTTTTTCGGCTAATTTCTCGCTCTCCAACTTCAAAAATCCACAACTTTTTCATTTTTACGTGTACAGACCTGTGTGAGGGCTTATTTTGTGCGTAACAAATTTTACTTTCCCGTAATGTTATTTATTTTAACATGCCGTGTACTGCGAAGCTGAAAAAAAATTCCAAATGTGGAAAAATTGAAAAAAAACCGCACGTGCGTCACGTTCTTGTGGGCTCAGTTTTTACGACTTTCACTCTTCGCTCCAAATAACACGCCTACTTTATTCTTTGGTTCGGTGCGATCGCGGTGATACCAAATTTATATAGGTTTTATTGTGTTTTAATACATTTTCAAAAATTAAACGAATGTGTACAAAAAAGAAAAAAAATTTTTTGCCATCTTCTGACGCTAATAACTTTTTCATACTTTGGCGCACGGAAATGTGTGAGGGGTCATTTTTTGCGAAATGAGGCGACGTTTTCATTGCTACCATTTTGAGGTCTGTGCGACATTTTGATCATTTTTTATTTCATTTTTTATGTTATGTAAAAAGGTGTAAAAGTCGCATTTTGGACATTTGGGCGCCATTTCCCGCCTCGAAGGTCACCGCCGGCCGTAACCGTTTTTATATTTTGATAGATCGGGCATTTTGGGACGCGGCGATACCTAATATGTCTGTGATTTTTACTGTTTGTTATGTTTTATATCCGTTCTAGGGAAAGGGGGGTGATTTGAACTTTTAATATTTTATTAATTTTTTTTATTTTTTAAACTTTTTTTTTTCTTTTTTTTTTCACTATTTTTTAGACCTTGGTCTGTGTTTCCATGCACATCACACCCAGCATTTGTGTTGATTTATGTTTTGTGTTTTTTCTTTTGTTTTAATCTTGTATATATTTACATTGCGTATATATTATGGTGAACTCATGTAACGACTTAACATCATCATGACTCTATTTTTGGAGCGGACATAGAGACAATCTATTGCCCTTTGACACATTTATTAATTCTAACCTCGGCTTCCCTCTTTTTCCTAGATGAATTTGTCTCTTTGCCCATTCCATGTTTACCTTGGTCAGCATGACGACGTTTGTGGGCTTTGAATTGGTCAATCCAGGCACGCCCCATCCGGCTAACCTTGCCGTTCATCCACCTAGCGTCACCATGGTTACATCAACAGCTGAATTACAATTGTTCCCTCCTCTGTAGGAGGTTTCGTTTTGTCACATGACATATTCCCATTTACTTAAATGTTTTACCTGCACCAAGCATTGTAATCCATGATTAAGGACGCACACTGGGTCTGAAAAGCGTTGGAAAATATGATGTATCCCCATGTCTTTTAAAATGTCCTGAATAAAGAAAGAAGTTTGGACTGAGCTGTATCGCACCTGTACAAAATTTGGACTGCTCTTTGCTGGAACGAGGATCCGTGCTCTCCCTCACTCAGCGTTTTCACGTGGTAGGAGCTGAACATCACGTTTGTCTGTCAACAGACTTAGTACACACCACATAGGACCACACAGCAGGAGGAAATGAACACGCATAGGGAAAGGTAGGTAAGCCTAGTACATAGGAAGGCTCAGGAAATAGGAGGAGGAGCAGAAACAAACAGAAAAAGAATTGGGGAAGCTGGTTGGTGAATCTAGTTTCCAAAGAAGGTCTTATATTCCCTGGGTTCCCTAAAGCGTATCCAGGGCTCCCACACCCGCAGAAACCGCTCATGGGTATCTGGTGACACAGCAGCTAGTTCATCCATGCGGAAAAGACGGGACATTTCCTGGGCCCATTCTGATAATGAGGAACAAACAACCGAGCGCCAGTGTCATGGTATCACCGTTCGAGCGGCCACCAAGCGAAATCTCAATATATCCCTTTTTTGAGTGCCAATCAGCCCAGGGAGGACAGACAGTAAGGCAATTTGAGGAGAGGGGTTCACTTGTTTTCCGAACATTTGCCTGTATGTCCCAAATACCTGGTGCCAAAATGGCTTAAGCTTCTTGCAGGACCACCATACATGCAGCATGTCGCCTCCATTCATTCCACAGCGCCAGCAAGAGTCCGGCATAGAGGGAAGGCCTTATGAATCACTGCCGGCACCCGGTACCACATAGAAACCACTTTGTATCCCTTCTCATGAGCTGTGCATGCTGAGGACATTTTGTGGGTGTAGAGAAAAGACAGTTGCCAGTCTTCCTGATCTAGGTCTCTATCAAGGTCTCCAGTTCCCTATCCCAACTCCTAACAAACGGAAGCTCTGAAATGTCTGAACCCTGTGAGAGGAGAGAGTAGATTTGTGAAATAGCATGTGTCGGTGCTGTGGTAGAGTAGAGCAGTCCCTCAAACGATGTAAGGGTTTCTGTGTACGCCGCATTGGGGCCTGCATTGAGCATGAAGGACTGCAACTGGGAGTATTCAAACCAAGAGACAGCAACATTGTCTTGCCATGGACGGAAGTCCCCAAGCGATGTTAGGGGGTCACGCTTGAGAATGTCATACATGCATGGATCCTCTTGAAGTTTCCAGCCCAGGAAAGACAAACCTGCCATGCCTGGTGGAAAAGCCAGATTCCGGAATATAGGCGTAAGAGGGCTGAATTGAAGGGACAAGATACCTCTAGAGATCATCGATGTGATCATCGAAGTTGCAGTGTTTCTCTTAAGAGAGTGGCCTGGGGGGGAATTTGGATGTCTAGCCCTGTGGGGACTGGAGACAAGGCCTGCTCCAACCCCACCCACTGCTTCTCAATGGAATGGTGCTTCCAATCTAGTAAACGTAGGAGTATTTTTAAGGTCAGGGAGACCCGCTTCCCCCATAGATTTTGATCTAATTAAAATTTTCCACGCTATTCTAGGGCGAGTAGTCCCCCAGATGAAACGTAGCATAGTGCTGCGTAGGGTATGGAAAAAACTTGTTGGGGGGCTTATCGGTATGCTCTGAAATATGTACAAAAACCTGGGAAGTACGTCCATCTTTAAGACATTGATCCTACCAAACCAAGATAGTTTCCTCTTGTCGCACAATTGTAAGTCCCTACGGGTGCGTTCGAGGAGTGGCATGTAATTCAATGCATTGAGTTTGGATAAATCATGTGGGAGCGATACCCCCAGGTAGCCTATATAACTCGGTTGCCACTGGAACGGGAAATTATCTTTGAAATGCTGTACCTCAGCTTGGGGGAGAGAAATAGTTAGAGTCTCAGACTTAGAGTAATTGATCTTGAAGTTACTAACCATACTATACTTTTTAAATTCCTGAATAATTGAGGGAAAAGACATCCTAGGCTGGGACACGTAAAGCAGCAAGCCATCAGCATATAGTGCTGCCTTGGAGTGTCGAGTGCCAACTTGGATACCATGTTTATTGGGGTTCCTTCAGATGGCAGTGGCCAAATGCTCCATCACAATTACATACAATAACGGGGACAATGGGCAGCCCTGTCTCGTACCATTCTTTATGGGTAAAGAAGTGGACAAACGACCATTAAAGCGCCAATATTTTGCTCAGAAATTTCAGGCCCAATCCGATTTGCCTCAATGCTGCCTCCATACAACACCAGTGGACCCGGTCAAACGCCTTCTCCGTATCGATAAATAGCAAGAAAGATGGGATTGACTGTGCATGGGCATGTGACATGAGAAGAATTGTTTTATTTAGATTGTCACGGGCCTCTCGACCCTGAACAAAGCTGACCTGATCACTATGAATTACCAATGTACCGCCAGTACTTTAGAATACAATTTAACATCAATATTTATTAGAGAAATAGGTCTATAGCTGGCTGGGAGTGATAAGTCCTTCCCTGGCTTCGGCAAGACGCTAATATGGGCCTCTAAGGAGGATTCCAGGAACCCAAAGTCTACGGAGACAGCGTTGAATATTTTGGCCAATAATGGGGATAGAATGTCCTTAAATTGTTTATAGAATGATGGAGTGAAGCCATCTGGGCCTGGACTTTTCCCTGTTGGTGTGTTTTTTATAACCTCAAGAAAATCTTCCCCCTCAATTTCCCATTCTAGATTATCCTCATAGGGTAGGGTAGGCAGGCGGGTGTCCTCTATGTAGGAATCAATTTGGGTCGTGAGAGAGGAAGCATCTCAGGGCTGAGTAGACCCGTCTATTTCGTATAAGGATGAATAGAAGGAAGCAAAACTTCCGCACATCTCATCAGGATGAAACACATCTGTCCCCCCTGGTCCCCTAATTTTTGGTATATAGGACGTCTCACTCCGTGTAGGAGACGGGACAGGAGGCGTCCACATTTTTCAGCATGGTTGTATAGGTAACTCTGAAAGCGTGTCCTATGTTGTAGGTATTTCTGATCGAGTAATGATCTCAGGGAGTCCCTAGCCACTGACAGGTCAGCCAGATCTGCCGCAGTTAGGGAGGACTTGTGACGCAGCTCTAGCATCTGAATTTGTTATCATCAGGTTGCCTATCCGAGCCAAATTTTCCCTCTTCAGTCGAGCACCGTGTTTGACAAAAATTTCCTGCAGGTAGCCTTTGAGCAATTCCCATTGGCTAAGGAAACGGGAAGGATCATTAAGCCCCAAAGACTGTGTATGAAGGGTAATACATATATTTACTCAATTTGCATTTCTGCAAGAAAAAGGTCTTTGGACCAAATTGGGGAAAAGGAAAATTATATATAAAAATTAGCTTTTATTATATTCGTTTTTTAAAACCAGAGTGAAGTCTGTGTCTATCACTTATCTGGGGTATATGTGCTGAGCCGAACAAATTTAAAAGTTTTTGTGGTGGTAGTGGGTTAGTGGTTGTGGGTGTTATGGCACCTTATGGGGAGAACGTACGACTCTATAACCATAGGGTATGTGTTAGTGACAACTCTTTTGCCTCTACCAGGGAGGGGGGAACCTCTCCGACTCTAGTTGTGAGTACTGCTGGGCTGTTGTGGACCTTAAGAGGTATCCCAATGGTCAGTGGTGTCCACAGGGGGAGCCACTAGTTGATGAGATGTATTACTTGTCCTCTCTATAATTAGCAGTAATGCAGTTGATAAAGTATATTGCTTAACCTCTCTATGGTTCGCAGTCACACATGCTCAATTGTTAGAGGTTATTCAGAGTTCACATACACACACTGATAAACTTGCTAGCAAGTAGCTATTTCTGATCCTGCTACTATTATAATCCCTGATTTGTACGGGATAGAGGTCTTGAGATCTAGTATTACGTCTCCTAAGACGTAATTGAGCAGCTTATCTTTTGAAAATTGTGTTGGAAAGTAGTGGGATATCTAATGGTCCAAAAGTGTCGGACTGCAGCGACATCTATTAGGATCTGACTAAGAATTTATTTAATTTAGTTGGACACCTTAGGAAACGTAATACTAGATCTCAAGACCTCTATCCCGTACAAATCAGGGATTATAATAGTAGCAGGATCAGAAATAGCTACTTGCTAGCGAGTTTATCAGTGTAACAATAGAAACGGAAGGGCCAAAGAGGTAGTTGAGTGACACCCATTATGAGTCTTAGAAAGCAAAATGAGTACAAGGGGGTGTCCATGGTATAAATTCACACATCTTTATTTAAATAAATCAAAAACATGATTAAAAGCCATTAAAAAGCACTCATGGTGCATAAGACAAGAAACAGAGCATTAGTCCCGGCATGTAAATCAATCAAGTAAAGCAATGATTAGGTAGAGGATACAGCAAATGTCCAAGGATAGATTCAAAAATAGATAATAGTATAAAGATAAATTCACATTACAATAATGTACATTATAAATACAGGGGCAAATAAGAATCCATAGTTACCTATATGAACACAATTAGTTGGTCATGAAAAGGCCAGGTACTAAGGATCAGTGTGTGTATGTGAACTCTGAATAACCTCTAACAATTGAGCATGTGTGACTGCGAACCATAGAGAGGTTAAGCAATATACTTTATCAACTGCATTACTGCTAATTATAGAGAGGACAAGTAATACATCTCATCAACTAGTGGCTCCCCCTGTGGACACCACTGACCATTGGGATACCTCTTAAGGTCCACAACAGCCCAGCAGTACTCACAACTAGAGTCGGAGAGGTTCCCCCCTCCCTGGTAGAGGCAAAAGAGTTGTCACTAACACATACCCTATAGTTATAGAGTCGTACGTTCTCCCCATAAGGTGCCATAACACCCACAACCACTAACCCACTACCACCACAAAAACTTTTAAATTTGTTCGGCTCAGCACATATACCCCAGATAAATGATAGACACAGACTTCACTCTGGTTATAAAAAACGAATATAATAAAAGCTAATTTTTATATATAATTTTCCGTTTCCCCAATTTGGTCCAAAGACCTTTTTCTTGCAGAAATGCAAATTGAGTAAATATATGGATCTTCAACAGGTCTTGACCATAATAATTTTAAATCACCGATCTTTTCTATCAGTAATTTGTTTTTGAAGGGTAATACGGTCCCTGATCTCACATAGTAGCACATGAGGGGTCTCTGAGGAGGTTGTCATTTAAATGTCACATCCATGCTTTACGAGATTCCTGCGATAGGGTGAGGGTCAGGTACAATGGGGCATAATCAGAGTGAAGTATGTTTCTGATCGAAACTGCGGATTCCCAAGTTAAGGAATTGTGGCTCAACAGAAAAAGTCAATCCGGCTATTTGAGCAGTGCGCAGGGGAGTAGTAAGAGTAATCGCAATCTCGAGGGTAAAGGACACGCCATATGTCAAGCAGTTACCAACCTTCATTATCTTCTCTTGTGGCCAACACCTCTTGTGGCAGCGATTTATGGAAGGCAATGGATACCCCCTTTGATTTTGCCTCTGGGTTGGCGCTGTGGAACCATTGGGAATAATAGCAGACATGTATACTAGGCACGCTGGTAGATCAGAAGTGTGTCTCCTTCAAAAAGAGAATATTAACCCGCTGCTTATGCATGTCATATAAAATCTGAGACCGCTTCTGTGAGACATTCAATCCTCTCGCATTAAGCGACCCTATCTATGTTGATGCTCAAGGCCCACAAACCAGGGGGACACATGAAAGGTAAAACATCAAGAGGAGGGAATGACGTAACAGAGAATGTCACAAGAATATATCCGTATAAAAAGGTTAACTGCGATAGACAGGTAACAAAACACCACAAAGGAAACGGGCGAAAAACAAACTACAATTAAACGACAAGTAGTATATTTGGGGAAACAACAATAACAATACTGTGAGCAGCCTGCTGACCAGTGAATCCCCGGTAGGTAGTAAGCTAGCTGTGAACTATGTCATTACCCACCACAACCGTTTATTACACCTCATGAGAAAGGCAACTCTGAAAGTATCCAGCAATAGGGAAAATCTTTGAAGGAGGGAGGGAAAGGAAAGGAAAAAGATGAAGGGAAGAAAAATGGAAACCAGTGCTTGAAGAGGTATCTGCAACTACAAGTACAAAAATAGAGCAGATAGCATGTACCTCCATAGTCAAACAAATAGTAACAGCGTAGGCCTCCAGCACCATTAATAATATCAACTAAAATAGTGACATTGATTCATCTGATTTGGGGAGGCCACCATTCGCAATGTGCATCAGGGCTATCATAATCAACCCATATAGTAAGGTTCAGTGTTATTCTGGAGGGAGAAAACGAGGTTCCCGATTGCGGCCCATATTAGCTCCTCCCCATCCGGGTCCGCGCCGGGCTCAACGTCTCAGGGTTCCCCCATGGAGGGCAGGGGCGCCGATCTGTGATGGAACAGGGAGACCTGGCCAATCCAAAATATCCAAAGCAGGAATTTCCAAGGCCAGGGCCGGGACCTCGCCAGGTCCCAGCCTCTTATCCACTCTTCTTATCTACAAGCGGAATGGAAATCTCCACGAAAAAGCAATATTACACTGTTGTAGTTCATTCAGCAAAGGTTTAAGGGCTCTCAGGCGAGATAGGTCGGGGAGAAGTTGTAATTGAGCCCCTCCATGCATGATGTCGCCTGCCAGTCGAGCCTTCGACATAATGGCGTCTTTCACCTGATAGCGGTGGACCCTGAAGATAACATTCCTGGGTTGATCTTGCGGTGAGGGTCGAGAATGTAAAGATCACTGGGCCCCATCCAGCTCCAGGGGTGAGTCCGCTGGGGCCTTTAATATGGAGTTAAAGATTTGGTGTAGCGTCTCATGAAGCTGCAGGTTTTCCACCGTCTCTGGGAGGCCACGCACCCTGATGTTGTTACAACGTCCCCTGTTCTCAGCATCGTCCATCTGGTCAGTCAAATTTTGCAATTGGTAAGTATGGGTAGAGAGAGTAGCATCATGTGAATCCAGGCGTTCAGTGACAGCCTGATAAGCTACCTCTGCCGCAGTAACTCAGCCCCCCCAGCTGTTGAACTTCCTCTCGCACACCATTGAGTTCAATAGCATAGGATTGCTCCAATCTGGCCATGTAACTCTCCATATCATCTCTGGTAAGTATAGTGCGGATATAAGAGCTTAGAGCGCGCAACTCAGCGAGAGCACCCAATTCTTGTGAAAGCAACATACGCTGAGGCCAAGGGGTGCCCCCCGGAGAGAAGACTGGATTCAATGTTTGCCGACCATCATGAATGGACTAGAGTCCATTCTAGTTGTGAGGGATCGGAAGTCATAGGAAATGGAGCAGGAGAGTGGACCAAGGGAGGGTCTGGCCATTCGTCTCCACATTCGGGCCACAGAGCTGGGGACTGGGGTGTTGACATGGGACTCTGTCCCTTAACATTTCCCAGGGGTCCCATTCCTGAAATCTTAGGCCTGGTCCCTGTATCCCCCTGCCCCTCCTGTTGGGCATCCACTTCCTCGGCCCAGGACGAACCCGGTTTCAGGGAGCTGTAAGGGGATCTCTGCGGAGTTTCCAGGGCAGCAGGGATCATGCTATCTCCCCCTCGCCCGTCCACATGTACAGCAGGGGCGAAAAACTGTTAAGGTGGTACCTGAGAGGAGGCCTGCAGGAATCAGAGCCGGGACCCAGCCATGGGCAGTCCTGGGTAGCAGGCATCTCATTTTGTGCTCCTCCGGTGGCTGCCTGTGCTGCAGCTGCTGCCTGCTGTATACTCATCCGCTGGTGTATACGCACTGGTGCCACATATTCTCCCCCGTCGAAGGTCCTGGATTCGGCCACCATCTTGGCCACGTGTCTCTGGAGGAGTCTAGGCAGGCCTGCTCATTCCGACCTGCGGACTCCAAGCGCCGTTGCGATGACGCCGGGTCTGTCGCCACCTCCATGTCCTTCCTGCCGGCAATTAGCCCCGGACAGCTCTCCTCGCCGGGCGTTGAGGCGGTCGCCATCTTAGAGGCCTGGGAGATGGTTCGGCCAGATATCTGCCTATCCCTCGGGTAGAGGCTCTTCCTACTGGCGCTGGTGGTGGTTTCAGTTGTGCCCACCGTTTGGCACCCATCTGGAGTGAGGGGAGTTGCTGGATACCGGTGTGTTTAAATATTAAGTATTTACAATATTCTTATTTAGGTGTAAAAATGTACTCAAGAGTTGATCAAGCACAGCATGGTCATTGAGATAAAAATGTGATAGGATTAAAATACAATTGGAGAGTAAGTGTGTAATAATCATGAGTGAAAGATCAGGGCTATATATGGGCAGCATTGGAGTTGTATGTACATTCTTGACATGTACCTAAAAAACCTATGGAAAGAAACAACCTGCCCCCAAACACATTCATATGGATTTACCATATAAGGGTCCCTTTGGTTTAGCTGGTCATATAGGAAGTGTCCTATGGATTTTTACCATATATGGTTGTGAACAAGGCTAATGGATGATTTGGCTTACAGTGTAACTCTATAGGAGTGCAGTCTTTAAAAGTGATCCTCTCCAAGGGGGAGGGGTACCTTTAGCATTTTACACATGCCAACATATGGAGGAGATTTAAGGACACAAGATGTGGATGAAGAGATTGAAGAAGAAAGACCAACAGAAGATCATAATTTCAAGGACTGACTGTCACATGACTAATAATCTGCACAAGTTTTCTGTATTCTGCAACCTGGACTACGACAATAAACGTAACTTTTTATAATAATTACTCCTGAATTCACCTAAGTAAGGTATTTTTGGAAGAACATACTAAATATTCACGACGATATTTTTCTTACACGTTGCTATCACAGAAAACTGTGGGGTGAGTGTAGGAGCGCTGTCAATGTGCATCCATCACCGTCCACAGCCAGGCCACGTCCCTTATATGTAAATTTTATATGCCCCTGTTTTTTTCCTATTTTCTCCTCTTTTCTCCTCATTATCCATCAATGAAGTAACTTCTCCATCAGCGTTTGGATATACTTCTGGCATTCTAAACTGGAGGAGAAGGCAGCACCCCATATACGCTTTTGACAGTGTTGTGCCTGCCTGCACAACCACAGAAGGTGAGCACAATACTTCATTTACCTATCAACACTTTGAATACCACGATTAATTACACCTGTGTATCTTTCTCTCTTCCAGCCCAACACATCACCAGGCATCACCAGGTACTCGAAATGTCCATCACAGGATGGACATTTCGAGTACCTGGTGATGCCTTTCGGACTATATAATGATTCTTCTCATGCTTCAACCTAATGATACACTTTCATCCTGCGGAGAAGAATATCAAAGCAGATGCCCTTTCCCGTGCCCGTGATGTTGTTGGAGAGGAGCCAGTTCCTCCACATATTATCCCGGTGGATCTTTGGCAGCTTCCCACCAGCAAGACGTAAGTCCGACTTGCACTGTGGAAGAGGATTTTGTCTTGGGGACATTCTTCGAATATGGCTGGGCACCCTGCTAGCACCGATCGCAGTAGTTACCGGTAAGTCTTTGCTGCAATATGCAGCAAAGATTTACCGGCTATGGATGCAGCGGGACCTGAGCGCCACCGTGAATACACAGCGGGCGGTCGTGAACCAGTTAAGTAACAGATAGTTTTTATAGGTTCTTGGGACAGCCCGTGAGCCCTCTCCATGCAGCGGGACCCGACCGCCACCGTGAATACATGGCGGGCGGTCATGAACCAGTTAAGTAACAGTAACAGGTGGTACATTGACATGTGCTAATCACACATCCAGGACTTATCTAACCACTTCACCTGCTTCCCTCCTGAGCATCCTGAACATTAAATCACAACACAATTCATTTGGTCCTAATATTAATGGTAGGTTCTCTACACAATCTTGGCCAAATTGTACATAGGTATAACCACTCCCTCTGTAGAATTAGGTGTATTAGGTTGATATTGCACAATCCTTGGTTTCCCTCGCCACAGTTTTACAACAAGCCAGATTACTACTCTTATGCAGATGTAAACAAACACACATAACAAAATAATCTGAAATATTTCTTGTAAAATTCCCATGAGCCACCCAAAAATACCCTTAAACCAATTGGCGGGGTTTAAGGATGCGAATGTGTCAGACCACCAGCTGTCCTTATTACTATCATATATGGAAGAAGCAAAAGGTTTTGAAGCTATGTGCGGGTGCGCTATTAACCAAATTTGGAGATGCTGAGAATGAGAATAATTATGTGTATTTTTATTACAGCAGTAAGAAAGTCCGATGGTAACGCGTTTCGGGATAAAATCCCTTTGTCAGAACATATCTAGAATACATGATAAAAAATAAATAAAATAAAAATAATAATAATAAATAGAAATAAATAAAAAGAAAGTAATGGTAGTATACATTATACTTAGTTATAACACAAATGGTATGTATAGACAAAAATTACATGACAGGACTTATTCAATAAGATGGGTGCAGATACTTGAAAGGATTGAAAGCACATAAAAATACATATGAATAAAAATGTATAAAACATGAATTTAAATGTGCCATGATAATATAAATTAAATTAAAATGATATAGTATAAAGTGCATCAGAAACAATTAATCTATTACATTTAGATGACTACAGTTCATAAATTAATTCAGATGTACTAAATGATTAAATAAATAAATAAATAATCCATAAAATCTTCATTGGTACAAAAGTCTATGATTAAAAAGCAATGCTTATTAGCTCCACAATGTTACACAATGCTCCACAATGCTTCTAGGCTACACAGTGCTTCACTATTAATATGATGGTGTGAGATATAAATACTTACATGGAGTAGGGGACCGGCAGGGCATAAATGCTGCTGATTCAACAGGAGCCTCTATGCAGACTGAATTTATAGTGCCCGGGGACGCCGGCGCATGTGCAGTCACGGCAAAAAACTGAGGCATGCGCAGTGGGGCATGACCGGCGACCGACAGCGGTGTGGGACGATCGCTGCAGAGTAGAAGAAGATGCGCTTGCGCGCGCCTGAGAGCAGGAGAAGGATCGGTAACGGGAGAAGGGTCGGCGTCCCCGGGCGCGATAAATTCAGTCTGCATGGAGGCTCCCGTTGAATCATCAGCATTTATGCCCTGCCGGTCCCCTACTCCATGTAAGTATTTATATCTCACACCATCATATTAGTAGTGGAGCATTGTGTAGCCTAGAAGCATTGTGGAAGCATTGTGTAACATTATGGAGCTAATAAGCATTGCTTTTTAATCATAGACTTTTGTACCAACGAAGATTTCATGGATTATTTATTTAATCATTTAGTACATCTGAATTAATTTATGAACTGTAGTCACTATATCTAAATGTAATAGATTAATTGTTTCTGATGCAATTTATACTATATCATTTTAATTTAATTTATATTATCATGGCACATTTAAATTCATGTTTTATACATTTTTATTCATATGTATTTTTATGTGCTTTCAATCCTTTCAAGTATCTGTACCCATCTTATTGAATAAGTCCTGTCATGTAATTTTTGTCTATACATACCATTTGTGTTATAACTAAGTATAATGTATACTACCATTACTTTCTTTTTATTTATTTCTATTTATTATTATTATTTTTATTTTATTTATTTTTTATCAAGTATTCTAGTTATGGTCTGACGAAGGGATTTTATCCCGAAACGCGTTACCATTGGACTTTCTTACTGCTGTAATAAAAATACACATAATTATTCTCATTCTCAGCCTGTATCTACTTATTATCTTTCATCTCCAAATTTGGTTAATAGTGCACCCGCACATAGCTTCAAAACCTTTTGCTTCTTCCATATATACACAATTATGGTTTCCTCTGGATACCGGTCATTGGAGCAAGTGGGAGCTTCTGGAGTAACCATTATCGGAGACCCGCAAAAGGGGTGGATATCATCCCCCATTTTGATTTTCTTATTGCACTTGTACAAGTGCCCATCAGGTGAGCACCTTTCAATACTAACCTGACACAACTACCCTGACGATATCTCGAGAGGCGCCGTCCTCTTTGTTGTCCTTTTGTTCTCCAATTCTCGTTACTTATTACTATCATTTTCCTTCAGCCATTTGTCTCTAAAATCTGCAATTTTTGCTAAATTTGTCTTGATTTGCATTTTGCCTTGAGGATCGATGTAATGATAACATGTTGGCCCTATGACTTGACACATGCCACCCTGGGACGCAGTGATGTAATCTAAAACTAAAGTATGTTGGTTGGTTATCACAATTAACTGTCTCTGGATGACATTTGTCTTATTCACAGCCGCCAAAATCTGAGAAATTTGTTGATCTAGATAATCTGTGGCTTCTACCAATGTTTTCCACATCTGCATTATCATAGGATAAATAAAAAGTGTGCTGAAGATTGTGTTAGCTGTCCCCATCTCCACCACATGTGGGCGTCCGTCTGGTCTAGGAAGATTATCTGCTTTCCTCTTGTGTAATGTGTGCTTGGGAATAATATTTACATTCACATTGTTATGGGGAACAATAAAAGTGGCAGGAGTAAGGCGAGCCAGTGTACAAACTCCTGTAAAATTGCTAGGAAGCCATTTATAAGCCAGCCTGATGGCCACACACAACATATATGTTTTTCAGTACTCCAACGAACATGCCATTAAAAAGCTCTGCTACCCATTTAACTAGCATGTTCACCTACAGGTTTTCACTCACTTCCTGTTGGAAAAAGGTGTCAAGGAAACCTGCAACATGGTTTTGCAAGGACATGCTAACACAGGGGAGCGTAGAATTAATAGTGGCATCGACTCCTACACATTGAGTGATGTCAGATTTGTTGCCATCACACTCTGTATAGTTGGAGTTAGAGAAAAACATTCCTTTAGATCTAATTTGGATACAACTGCAACATGAGAAATTAGGATAACAGGCAAGATTAACAATATTTAAAGCCCAAGGAATAACAGTCTGCCCTAACGGTGGACCGCTCCTATTAAATATCATCCACGGATCTTCCACCCACGCAGCTACAGGTAATGGTACAGTCATCTCCTTATGTTCACTTTCCAGTACAGCTATTATTGTATTGTTACAGATAGAAAATATTTCCTCTAAGGTCACTGGGATAACTAAAAAAGGCATACTGCTAGAGCTGACAGGACTGTGGGTACAAATCCAACAATCTTTGGGTAATACATCATCTCTCATATCTTTTAATAGGATTTGGTGATGCTTAATGAGCAAATTATCCCAATCCCCTCTCAATATCTCGTTGAAAGTTCTTCCAAGGGGTAGTATCAATAGTATCTTAAGTAATATTAACATTTGGAGATAGAGGTTCATCTTCATGAGCAGCTGGATTCAATATTCTTCTGCAATGGCTGGTCTGAATCCAATTAGGCTTCCCTTGTAACTTCACAGAAGTAGATGTGGTCAGAAGGACTTGAAATGGCCCTTGAAAACGTGGCCAAGGATTTTTCTCACATGTCGCTTCAAGTCCATCCAATCTCCAGGTTGTAGATTATGCGATCCTCCTACTGCATCAGGGTCTGAAATGGAAGCAAAAACTTGTTTATTCACCATAGCTAGATGTTTTTGCAGGGCTTGGACGTATCCTGTCAATTCTCCATGGTAGATCTGTAAAACTTGTGGAAAATATAAGCCCATCCTAAGAGCAGATCCAAAGAGAATCTCAAAAGGCGAGAGGCCTGTTTTCCTATTGGGAGTGTACCTTATAGGAAATAAGGCCAAAGGAAGACAATCAACCCAGTTCTTCCCTGTTTGTTCCATGGCTTTCTGAATTTTTAACTTAAGAGTCCCATTTAACCTCTCCACCTTCCCACTACTCGGAGGATGGTAGAGGGTATGGAAGGCCTGTTCAATCCCAAGTACTCCCATCAACTCCTTCATCACCTCCCCTGTAAAGTGGGAACCTCTATCGCTCTCTATGGTCTCTGGAATCGCAAATCTACAGACTAGCACCCTTACTAACTTCTGTGCTGTGTTTTTTGCTGTGGCTTTTGTCACAGGATAGGCTTCAGGCCACCCAGAAAAGAGGTCCACACACACAAGTACATATTCATAGCTACTTACCTTTGGTAGCTGTATATAGTCAATCTGCAACCTCTGGAAGGGGTAAAGCGGCTTTGGAGTATGTTTAAGTGGTGTTTTCACTACTCTACCTACATTATGCTTAGCACAGATCATACAGGCTTGTGTAAACCGGGTAGCAACAGTTGTAAATCCAGGTGCTACCCAATACTTGTCAACCAATGAACACATAAACGTCTTGCACAGATGCGTTGGTCCATGGACGTACTGAGCCATCATAGGATAAAGGGCCTTTGGCAGACACAGTTTGTCACCTTTTTGCCATAGTCCATCCTCCGCCTCTTGGGCCCCTATTTTGCTCCAATCTTGTTTCTCACCTCTCGCCTTTTTTTGTAAAGACTGAAGTATATACAAATCTTCTGGGCCAGCGGGTATTACGGACTGTACTAATATAGGCTCCTTTTCCCTAGGCTTCTTAACAGCTAGTTTAGCCGCTTCATCTGCTCTAGCACTTCCTCTGGCCTCAAAAGTATCACTTCTAGTGTGGGCCTTGACTTTTACTATAAAAAAACAATGTTAGTGCTCTAACTCCAACATAAAATGTTAAAATTGAGACTTCCACAGAACGGTCTCACCCAGTTCCTTATAGATCGGAACATCGGGGCCACCGGAGGGTGAGTATATAAGTTTATTTTTTTTTAATGCTGGGCTGGGCTTTATACTACTGGGGGCAGGCTGTATACTACTGGGGGCAGGCTGTATACTACTGGGGGCAGGCTGTATACTACATGGGGCAGGCTGTATACTCCTGGGGCAGGCTGTATACTACGGGGGACACGCTGTATACTACTGGGGACACGCTGTATACTACTGGGGGCAAGCTGTATACTACTGGGGGCACGCTGTATAGTACTGGGAGCAGGCTGTATACTACTGGGGGCAGGCTGTATACTACTGGGGACACGCTGTATACTACTAGGGGCTGGCAGGCTGTATACTACTGGGGGCAGGCTGTATAATACTGGGGGCAGGCTTTATTCTACTGGGGGCAAGCTGTATACTACTGGGGCAGGCTGTATACTACTAGGGGCTGGCAGGCTGTATACTACTGGGGGCAGGCTGTATACTACTGGGGGCAGGCTGTATTCTACTGCGGCAGGCTGTATTCTACTGGGGGCAAGCTGTATACTACTAGGGGGTGGCAGGCTGTATTCTACTGGGGGCAAGCTATATAGTACATGGGGCAGGCTGTATTCTACTGGGGGCAGGCTGTATACTACTGGGGGCAGGCTGTATACTACTGGGGGCAAGCTGTATACTACTGGGGGCAGGCTGGGCTGGCTGTATACTGCTGGGTGCAAGCTGTATACTACTGGGGGCAGGCTGGGCTGGCTGTATACTGCTGGGGGCAAGCTGGGCTGGCTGTATACTATAGGGGGCTGGTTGGCTATATACGGGGGGGGGTCTGTCACCAATGCATTTCCCACCCTCGGCTTATACTCGAGTCAATAGGTTTTCCCAGTTTTTGGTGGTAAAATTAGGGGTCTCGGCTTATACTCGGGTCGGCTTATACACGAGTATATACGGTAAGTAACAGATAGTTTTTATAGGTTCATGGGACAAAGGAAACTTATGCTCGCATTCCAATTGCCTTGAACAGGATATATCTGAAAGATGATCTGTGTGCGCGGGGGATGATACTTTGCATAGGGGTCTTTGTAAAAGATACATGGTAGGAGAACAAAATAAAAAAGGGGATTCTATTCCCTCACATATGTTACAGGTCTGTGCCGCAATACTAACATTCTGCGTACTGCCTTGATTGCCATGGATCATGTAGGTAAGATTGCTGTGGGAAGTGTGAGACACTGAAGGGGTTAACTGTGGATGGGCGGTATGTTTCCCCTAGGTTTTGCTATTATGCAAGGCCTTAGTGCTGAGGTTGGGTGTCCAGCACCTTGGACACAGGTGATGGGAGCAGCCCAATCAGTCTTTTTTTTAAAACCGCTCAGCAGAGCTGAGAGGGTTGTCTCTCTCTGGAAGGAGGCTGGAGAGCACACAGCCCTGACCTCTGTGCCTGGAGCAGCCAAGTGATTTTGTATAGTGGTGAGTTAGTGAACACCTGTATAGTTAGCACCCTGACGGGTAGGATTTTGTTTGTTTAATGCCTGAATGTAAAGGCTGTTTTATTTTGCTGCTACAATAAACGCAGGCGAGACCTGTTTTGGACTAAAGCTTGGTGTCACTGTCTTGAACTGCATCACAGCACCCCGCTACCACGGTCTCTACTGGGCCAAATCTCCCACAGAAGGTTGCTATATATGGCTCAGATTAAATTGCAGCTAGGTGGATTCAACCGACCTCCCCCACTAAAAAAGTGTTCCTTTAAAAGGTGGAGGTGATGCTAGTCAATGATAGGGGTATATATAAGAACAGGAAGACAAGAGGTAAATTTGAAAAAAGAAGTATATTGTTCACCGCATCAACGTCCTTGCCCGCTCTTTATTAGCGCACATCAAGCGCCAAGAGTGAAGTTAGATTAGTCAGTACCTTTCTTGATGGAAAAAGGTGTGCTCGTATTCCACGCTCTCACTGAGCTTTCTTCCGGTCTTGCTGGACGAAAACTCTGGATCGTTGTTTGTTACCGGTGCGTGGGTAAAATCCTCCGACCAGGAACTGCTGCCACCGTGTGGTGTGTTCCACAAATTTCGCAGTCACTCCGGTTCACTCGTCAAAAGGAAGAGAAGATAACACGCGATAGTGCAGACAACTTTTGTGGTAATTAAGTTGAAACATTTATTCAATATACTCACAGACAAAAGTTAAAATAAATCCTTTAGTAATTTAAAAATGCACGTTCGGTTTTCCTCGCCCGACTCCGAGTTTCGCCTCCACGGCTTCTTTCGGGGCTTACCGACGTGCATGCATTGTTAACTCTTTATAGTAATTACTCTCCCAGACTAAATCAGTGAGATTTACTTTGATGAGACATCCAAGTGGAGGGGGAACATACATATTAAAAACGTATTAAAAACATATCAAACTATATAAATGTAAGAAGGTATTAATACTAAAAAATTATTTTTCATCTTATCAGTAACTTCCTTCTTATATGAATTCCGTAATGAATTTTGATATATTTAATAACAAAGTATTCTTCCATTCTAACATAGATATATATGTATAACATTCAACATAAAATATGAGGTAGATTATGTATTAATACTAATGTTCAAAAATTAAAGTGCTCTGTGTTTAGTGTTCAATAGTGATTATAAACCTCATACTCAGTTGCAGGGGGATACTAGAGGAAACATTTAATCTCAATGTCTGCATTGAGTCTCATGGGATCAGGGTTTTTAATTGATAAATCCAAAAGGATTCTCGTTGGCTCATTTTCTTTTCTAGATCATCTCCTCTCCAATGTGGGGATACCTGTTCAAGGGTAAAGAACTTAGTACCCTTGGGATTGTTTTGATGAAATTTCACATAATGGGCAGACAAAGAATGATCTAATTTACCATTTTTGATGTTCCTAAAATGTTCTTCAACCCTAACCTTCAGTTTCCTTATGGTTCTTCCAATATATTTTAATCCACATGGACAGATAATCATATAAATAACTCGAATGGAGTCACACGTGGCAAAGTGTTTTATATTAAAAACTTGTGCGTTGTCAGATAAAGTGAAATTATAAATACCACCCGTGGATGATTCTCCCGTGCTGTTGCACACTTTACAATGTGTGCACCTAAAAAAACCTTTATGTGCTATATCTGTGTAGTCATCTTTATGATTGATACTACTCTGTACTATACAATCTTTCACATTCCTTAATTTCCTGTGAACAATTTTTGGTTCTGTTATAAGGTGTCCTATGACTGGATCGTGTTTTAAAATGTGCCAATTCTGTTTAAAAAATTTTTGATAATGTGTGCGTCCTTCGTATAATCGGTGATGAATGGAACAACTATTTTTTCATTATTTTCGCCCATAATATTATGTTTATTCTTATTTTTCTTTTCACTATCACTCATTCTTGAGGTTTCTTGCTCTAATTCGGTTTGTGCTTTATCTAGCTCCTCTATTTTATAATTTCTTTGTAAAAACCTCTCTTTTAATATTGCAGCCTGCTCTTCGTAATCCTCCTTCTTGGTGCAATTTCTTTTTATTCTTTTTAGTTGTCCCTTTGGGATGTTGTTCAACCACGGCGCATAATGGCAACTGCCGTATTGGATAAAACTATTATAATCGGTATCTTTAAAGAAGGTTTTAGTATAAATGGTGTTTTTATCTTTAATAAGTTCTAGATCCAAGAAATGTATATTTGAAGTACTGTAATTGGAAGTAAAAGTTAAGTTAAAATCATTACAATTAATATACCTGATGAAGTCATTTAGTAATTCCTGGGGGCCCTGCCATAAAATTATGACGTCATCTATATACCTCTTATATAGTTTTAGATGGTCTTTGAATGGATTATTGTAAAAAATATGTTTGTCTTCCCAGGTGGCCATATATAAATTCGCATAACAGGGGGCAAATTTAGCCCCCATGGCCGTTCCTGACTTTTGTAGGAAGAACTTTTCCTCAAACCAGAAATAGTTCCTTTCGAGACCAAAATTTATTAAATTAATTATAAAATTCTTCTGTTCTTCTAAAACCCGTGTATCCTTCTCCAAAAATTCTCTAATAGCAGCTACACCTTTCAAGTGTGGTATGCAGGTGTATAAGGAGGTAACGTCGCAGGTACAAAGGATAGTGTCATTGTCTACTTCAATATCCTTAATGATTTGGAGTAAAGCCCCCGAGTCCTTAAGGTAAGCGGGGGTATTACATACATAGGACTGTAGGAATCTATCTATATATTCTGAGATCCTACTTGATACAGAATCTATACCGGCGACTATAGGTCGTCCCAGGGGTGGGTCTTCTTATTCTTATGTAACTTAGGTAAGAAATATATAGTTGGAAATTTGGGGAATTTTATGTTTAAATATTCAAACTCCTTATTATCAATAATGCCCAACTCTTTGGCTTCCATTAAAATTTATCTCAATTCTCTTTTAATTTCCAATATGTTGTTTCATCTGATAAAATACGATACATCTCATCTAGATAATAACTCTTATCCATAATAACAATCCCCCCCCTTATCCGCTGGTTTTACTACTATTGAACGGTCTTTTTGAAGGTCATGTAACGCATTCCTCTCTTTATTAGAGAGATTAGAGGTGGATATATATTGTTTTGTAGGGGCGTATTGTTCCAATTGTTTAGTTACAATCCGTTTGAAGGTGTTTATACAATCATTGCTCGACAAATTCGGGATGAATTGGGATTTTTCTTTCAATCCACTATGTACATATCTAGTGGGTTTTTGTGAAATTTCATAGGGATGTAACAAAAAATATTTTTTCAAATTAATGGACCGCACAAATTTTTGAATGTCTATATATGTGTCAAATTTGTTCATATTTCTATCTGGAATATATTTTAAACTTTTTGATAGAAGGCTAATATGAGCTGAGGTAAGTACTTTCTTGCTTAAATTGAAAATACCATTTTTTTCAGGGTCTGTTTCTCTTTCTGTTTTTTTGGGGCCATCACATTCACCTCCATCTTTCTTACCTCCTCTTCTAATTTTTCTAGTTTTCTTTTTATAGGGGTTGATTTGTTTTCCTGAGTGACCTTCAATGTTGTTTCCTGTAGTCTCCCTAATTGTCCATTCCCTCTCTGTTGGTGGGGAAAATTCCGTTGATCATTCGGGGGGTTATATTGGAGTGAATTTCTAGATTCACCTCCACTTAGAAGTGGAGCATATCTATTGGAGGTTGTGATGTCCCTATATTCAGAGGATTCCCTCCTTCTATAGTCTAGTCTCCTCTCTGGATTTCTTCTAGCTATAAATTGATTCTCATTTGGTCTCCAAATCGGACGGTTATAATTGTGTCTATTTTGTTGTCCATATTCATGGCGTTTATGGTAGGGATTTCTATAATTCCAATTGGTTTCCCAATATGGATTATTGTTCCTACTTTGATGGTGTCCATAGCTGGCGTTATTATTTCTATTGTTCCTAACACTTCCTTTATCTCCATACTTCTTGTCACTATATCCATGGTGAGTGGATTGTGTTTGACTCTTGGTCAATTCATTATGTGGTGTCTCCTGTTTTTCTTTTGCCAGCTTTTTTTGCCATTTAAAAATTGTGTTATTCTCATAATCATTTTTTACTTTAGAATATTTACGTTGTTTTTTCAAATGTACCTCATTCTCCACTTTTTTTATGTTTTTTTGGCACTGACCTGAAAGCTCTAAATAGTCTTCTAGATTCTTATATGGCTCCAATTTAGTTCTAAGTTCTTCGATAGACTCATTTATTAGTCTTAGCTTAGTTTTTCGCATATGTATGATAAATTCCATTACTTTAAATGAACAATGGCTTAACAAATTCTCCCAGTTAGTCTGGTCCTGCGGACTCTGTTCGCCATTCAGCGGCAGATTCCACCTAAGACCTTCCGGGATCATCTTTTCAGCCATATATTTTTCCAAAGATGCCACATCCCACATTAGGGTAATCTCTTTAGTCATCAGGTTTTGTAGCTGCTTAAAAACAGTTTCCAAATCATCCAGTTGTGATATTTCAACTGGATCACTTAGATTAATAATTTCCTTAACCATTTCTTTCTTAGTCATATCTCTAAACGAAAAGATATCCATGGTTACAAGGTGCGGTAGAGCCTAAGTGTACAGACTTTTACAATAAGCACAAATAACAAAAATTTCACAAAAGCTCAAACCTTAACCTATTATGTAAAAGAAAATATATAGATTCTGTATCAAGTAGGATCTCAGAATATATAGATAGATTCCTACAGTCCTATGTATGTAATACCCCCGCTTACCTTAAGGACTCGGGGGCTTTACTCCAAATCATTAAGGATATTGAAGTAGACAATGACACTATCCTTTGTACCTGCGACGTTACCTCCTTATACACCTGCATACCACACTTGAAAGGTGTAGCTGCTATTAGAGAATTTTTGGAGAAGGATACACGGGTTTTAGAAGAACAGAAGAATTTTATAATTAATTTAATAAATTTTGGTCTCGAAAGGAACTATTTCTGGTTTGAGGGAAAGTTCTTCCTACAAAAGTCAGGAACGGCCATGGGGGCTAAATTTGCCCCCTGTTATGCGAATTTATATATGGCCACCTGGGAAGACAAACATATTTTTTACAATAATCCATTCAAAGACCATCTAAAACTATATAAGAGGTATATAGATGACGTCATAATTTTATGGCAGGGCCCCCAGGAATTACTAAATGACTTCATCAGGTATATTAATTGTAATGATTTTAACTTAACTTTTACTTCCAATTACAGTACTTCAAATATACATTTCTTGGATCTAGAACTTATTAAAGATAAAAACACCATTTATACTAAAACCTTCTTTAAAGATACCGATTATAATAGTTTTATCCAATACGGCAGTTGCCATTATGCGCCGTGGTTGAACAACATCCCAAAGGGACAACTAAAAAGAATAAAAAGAAATTGCACCAAGAAGGAGGATTACGAAGAGCAGGCTGCAATATTAAAAGAGAGGTTTTTACAAAGAAATTATAAAATAGAGGAGCTAGATAAAGCACAAACCGAATTAGAGCAAGAAACCTCAAGAATGAGTGATAGTGAAAAGAAAAATAAGAATAAACATAATATTATGGGCGAAAATAATGAAAAAATAGTTGTTCCATTCATCACCGATTATACGAAGGACGCACACATTATCAAACATTTTTTTAAACAGAATTGGCACATTTTAAAACACGATCCAGTCATAGGACACCTTATAAGAGAACCAAAAATTGTTCACAGGAAATTAAGGAATGTGAAAGATTGTATAGTACAGAGTAGTATCAATCATAAAGATGACTACACAGATATAGCACATAAAGGTTTTTTTAGGTGCACACATTGTAAAGTGTGCAACAGCACGGGAGAATCATCCACGGGTGGTATTTATAATTTCACTTCATCTGACAACGCACAAGTTTTTAATATAAAACACTTTGCCACGTGTGACTCCATTCGAGTTATTTATATGATTATCTGTCCATGTGGCTTAAAATATATTGGAAGAACCATAAGGAAACTGAAGGTTAGGGTTGAAGAACATTTTAGGAACATCAAAAATGGTAAATTAGATCATTCTTTGTCTGCCCATTATGTGAAATTTCATCAAAACAATCCCAAGGGTACTAAGTTCTTTACCCTTGAACAGGTATCCCCACATTGGAGAGGAGATGATCTAGAAAAGAAAATGAGCCAACGAGAATCCTTTTGGATTTATCAATTAAAAACCCTGATCCCGATGGGACTCAATGCAGACTTTGAGATTAAATGTTTCCTCTAGTATCCCCCTGCAACTGAGTATGAGGTTTATAATCACTATTGAACACTAAACACAGAGTACTTTAATTTTTGCACATTAGTATTAATACATAATCTACCTCATATTTTATGTTGAATGTTATACATATATATCTATGTTAGAATGCAAGAATACTTTGTTATTAAATATATCAAAATTCATTACGCAATTCATATAAGAAGGAAGTTACTGATAAGATGAAAAATACTTTTTTAGTATTAATACCTTCTTACATTTATATAGTTTGATATGTTTTTAATACGTTTTTAATATGTATGTTCCCCCTCCACTTGGATGTCTCATCCAAGTAAATCTCACTGATGTAGTCTGGGAGAGTAATTACTATAACGAGTCAACAATGCATGCACGCCGGTAAGCCCCGGAAGAAGCCGTGGAGGCGAAACTCGGAGTCGGACGAGGAAAACCGAACATGCATTTTTAAATTACTAAAGGCCTTATTTTAACTTTTGTCTGTGAGTATATTGAATAAATGTTTCAACTTAATTACCACAAAAGTTGTCTGCACTATCGCGTGTTATCTTCGCTTCCTTTTGACGAGTGAACTGGAGTGACCGCGAGATTTGTGGAGAGAGTGAGAGCGTGGAATACGAGCACACCTTTTTCCATCAAGAAAGGTACTGTCTAATCTAACTTCACTCTTGGCACTTGATGTGCGCTAATAAAGAGCGGGCAAGGACGTTGATGCGGTGAACAATATACTTCTTTCTTCTGTTGAATCTTTAGGTGTTTTTGGACTTTCTCACCTGTGTTCCCCTGCGACGCCCCCTATCGAATGTTTTTTCTTTTACATAATAGGTTAAGGTTTGAGCTTTTGTGAAATTTTTGTTATTTGTGCTTATTGTAAAAATTTGAAAAAACTCTGGGGCCCCTGGTTGTAAAGCCCAGGGGCGATCTCAGCGGAGCTGTTGAGAGAAAGCTTACTGCAAGCCAATCTGGGTCCATAGGCAGGATGTTGTGCTAATCCAATAAGAGGTCAATGTTTACTTTGCTGTAAAGTTGAATCTCTGTAAAAGACTTTCATAGCCCTGCATGGTGACTTGATTGTATGTGGAATGCATGCTTATTTAGCCATAAATGTCTTGTAGCCTTGGCTGGGATTGGGACGGGAAGGGGGTGGTGGGGTGGTTGTTTTTCTTTTGTTTGTATGCTTATATGAAAAATTTGAAAAATGAATAGAGAAACATCTGATTCCAAAAAAATACTGGGAACCTGTTACAGGCACCTGTGCAATCCATGGAGCCGGCCCTGCTCCACCGGACTTACTTCTCCACTTTGCTGCTCCCGTCTGGACTAGTCCCCGCCTGCGCCCCGCTCCCTAGGGCATATGTGCGGCGGTCCTCCCAGATTTAAAGGGCCAGTGCAGAGGTGATTGGCGCCGGCCACTTCCAGGTCTGCATAAAATCTGGCGGCTCCCATAATTCCCTGCCAAATCTACCTTTGCCATTTCTATGAAGAGAAAGTTCTCCTGTGTCTCCAGCGTTCCCATGTATCCCGCATTCCTGTTCCTCCTCCTGTGTTCCTGTGATCTGGCTCCTGCGTTCCTGTCCCGTGTGCCAGTCCATTTCTGCGTTCCTGTTGCGTGTGCCAGCTCCTGTGTTCCTGAGTCTTAGTGTAACTTCCTGTACTGTTCTCCCGCTAACACCCCGGGTTCAAACTTTCCCCTGCATTGCCACCTTGGCTCCCACCGCAGGCTAGTCACACCTGTGGAACGACCTGGTGGTAACCCGCCGCAGCAAGACCATCCCACTTTGCGGCGGGCTCTGGTGAAGACCAGGTGTCACTTAGACTCCAGGCCCAGGTGTCGGCTAATACCATCTCCCGCGGTGGTCCAGAGGGTCCACTGACTCTGAATCCTGACAACACCCACAGCAGATGGCAAATATTGGAGAGTCCCAGAGAAAATGGCAAATCCTGGAGGCCCCCAGAGAATACAGCACGTTCTGGAGACCCTCAAAGGAGACAGCAAATACTGGAGACCCCCAGGGGAGATGGCTAGATCCAATGATGCTCAGACCAAACGGTTTATACAATAGACCCCCAGATCAGGCAAATAATGAAGATCAATTCAGGGGGCAAATACAGTAGACGCCCAAAGCAGGCAAATACTTGAGATTCCCAGATAAAGCCAATGTTGGAGACCCCTAGAGCAGATAAATAAATAAATAAATACCTTTCCTGGCTCCTCTTCTCTCACCTTACAGCTTCTATTGTGCTCGAGGCACCACTCTTCTGTGTGACCCAGAGCAGAGCAGTGCCCTAGTGCAGGAAAGGATCTGGGAGAGGTGAAAATAGCTGATAAGTAATTCCTGCTCCTACCAGTGCCAGGAACGGAAGCTGCAGAAGAGAACCTGGGAGCATTGTGTGACATCGCGAACACACACGGCCTCCTCCATGATGGAAGTGATCAATTGTCTGCTTTGAAGTACATGCAGGCTTTGAAGTACACTGCCACCAGTTATTCCTTGTGATATCGCTGCCTCGCCCTCATTTTAAAGTGATGCCTAGTGCAAACCTACCAAACATCCTGATTCAGCAGGACATTACCAGTTTTCCGCTTGACGTCCCAAGCATTTGGGAGCATTCCGCTCTCTCCCCCGGGTTGTCCTACCTCCTGAATCAGGACCAGGAAGAGGCGGAATCAGCTCCTTCTACCATCTCATAAGTCTGAAAGAGTCATGTGAGGAGGTAGTTCCTTCCCTAAGCTGGCCCCACACCTTACTCCATGTCACAGTCAAGCTGTGAAAAGAATATGTGAAATTGCTGTGGGGGAACAAGGGAAGGTAAGTAACAGCATTTTTTTGTTTAATATCCTGGAACAGGGGACTGGGGCCACCTTAAGAGGGTCATGAAGGGCATGAGGCCACAGAAAGAGCAGGATGGAGGACAGAAGGCCACAAAAAGAAGAGGATTAAGTACAGGAGGTTACATATAGAAAATGATGGAGGAAAACGGGCCAAAGAAAGAGGAGGCTGGGCGACAGGAGGCCACAGAAAGAGAAGGATGGAGAACAGAAAGCCAGATAAAAAAGGATGGAAAACAGAAGGTCACAGAGAGAGGAGGCTTAAGGACAGGAGGCCACAGAAAGAGGAGGAGGGAGGCCACAGGAAGAGCACCATGGAGGACATGATGCTACCGAAAGAGGAGGAAGGAGGCCAAAGGAAAAGCAGTATGGAGGACAGGAGGACACAGAAAGAGGAGGATGGCAGATAGGAGACCACAGGAAGATCAGGATAGGGGACAAGAGGCCACAGAAAGAGGAAGCTGGGAGACAGAAGGCCACAGAAAGCAGAATGTAGGACAGTAGGCCACAGAAAAGGAAAGGTAGGGGACAAGAGGCCACAGAAAAAGGATGGAGGACAGGAGGCCACAGAAAGAGAAGGATAGAGGACAGGAGGTGACAGGAAGAGCAGAATGGAGAACAGTTAGCAAGAGGAATAGCAGGATGGGGGCAGGAGGCCATAGAAAGAGGATTATAGAGGCGAGGAGGCCACAGAAAAAACAGGATGGAGGCTGCATGAAGGGGAGGATGGAGGACAGGAGGCCGCAGGAAGAGGAAGCTGGAGGACAGGAGGCCACAGAAAGAGGAGCAGGGAGGACAGGAGACCACAAAAAGAGGAGGAGGAAGGCCACCGAAATCAGGATAGTGGGTCACAGAAAGGGAAGGGAGGAGTACAGGAAGCCACAGAAAAATGAGCATGGAGGATAGGAGGCCACAGGATGAGAAGGATGGAGGATAGTAGGCCACAGTAAGAGCATAATGTGAACAGGAGGCCTCAGGGAGAGCATGATGGATGCAGGAGGCCACCGAAAAAAGGAGGATGGAGGAGAAGAGGCCACAGAAAAAGCAGGATAGAGGCCACAAGAAGAGAAGGTTGGAGGACAGCAGGCTACAGGAAGAGGAGGCTGGAGGACAGGGGCCACACAGAAAGAGCAGTATTGAGGACAGTAGGCCACAGGAAGAGAAGCCTTTCAGCCCATGCCATAGATTTCAGAGACTTGAACCTAGGCATAGACATCCCTCCAGTTTAGAAAAGTCTGGGTTTGAGATGGGACTTGTTAAATGATTCTCTTGGCTTCCAGGTCAATTGTACAGACGAGCCATTCACTAAACGTGGAGTCCTCTCAGTAGTGAACAGCCTATATGATCCACTGGGATTCGTAGCAACTTTGACTGTACATGGCAAATTACTACTAAGAGGACTCTCAGAGACTATTGAGGACTGGGATGCTCCACTGCCCCATGACAAGCAGAGAAAGTGGGGGTCCTGGAAAGAATCCCTGCATGCCTTAGACAAGATTCACATACCATTTTGCTACACTAAAGCATCTCTCATCACCAAGCCTGAAAGGAGGTCCGGCTTGAACTGTCACTGCTTTGAGCGCTTTTCCAAATGGCTAAAACTTGTATGCACCATTGGAAGGTTAGTTCACATTGTGCAGTGTTTTCATACCAGTAACGATAGCACTGAGTTTCGTGGTTGGCACATGTGTCGCAAGCCTCTCTCTGCAGAAGACATTACACTAAGTGAGATGTTAGTGATATTTAATCTACAGCTGAGTGCTTTTTTATTATGAACTGAAATGTCTTTGTGACAGGCAGGACATTCCAAAAAACAGCCCAATTGTCAACATGAAACCAGTGGTTGATGATTATGGTATGCTGAGGGTTGGTGGCCGTCTGAACGAGGCCAAGTTAGAAGTGTTTGAAAAGAATCCTCTCATTCTTCCTGGCCATCACCATGTAACTACATTGCTCATGCTGCATCATCACGAAAGGGTCAAGCACGAGGACAGACATGTTACCGAGGGTGTTTTAAGAGCTACAGGCCTGTGGATAGTAGGATAGTTTTTGCGTGTAGACAGTGTCTACATGCAGAGCCATAGGTGGGAGCAAACGATGGACAGTGTTGTTTACATGCATGAGTGTACGTGCTATACACATTTAAGTTATAGAGTTCATGGACACTTCCAGTTCTATCAATGCTTTAAGACATTTTCTCGCCATCAGAGGACCAGTAAAGCAACTGAGATCCGACTGCGGGACCAACTTTACAGATGCCTGATGAGAATTGCAGATGGATTCTAAGCCAGTTCAAAACTACTTGGCCGAATACGGTTGTACGTGGGTCTTTAACCCTCCACATGCCTCTCATATGGGTGGTTCATGGGAAAGAATAATAGGCATTAACCATAAGATATTGGACTCCCTGTTCAGAGGCTTAAACTCCTCAAGGCTCACCCATGAAACCTTAACCACCTTCCTTGCTGAGGTGTCTGCTATTGTCAACTCCAGATCTCTTGTCCCTTTATCTACAGATACTGAATCTTCTGTTCTTCTCACTTCAGCAACTCTCCTCACTCAGAAGCTCAGATCTGTTCCTAGTCCACCTGAAGAGCTTTCATCTGGTAACATCTATCAGACCGGGTGGAAACACCGTTCAGCATTTGGCCAATTGATTCTGGAACAGATGGAAAAAGGAGTATTTGGCTCTTCTTCAAGGATGAAGAGAGTGGCAGCAGGTCAAACCGAACTTACAAGTGGGAGATCTTGTCCTGATGAAAGAGCAGAAAGTGGAAAGGAATTCTTGGCCCATGGAGCTCATCTCTAAAATCTTTCCTAGTGAGGATGTTAAAGTTTGTAAGGTGGGAGTTACCACCATACGTCAAGGAGTCCCCAAGACTTTCATAAGGCCTATATTTGAGACTGTCCTCTGGATACCTGTTGAGGAATAAGTCAATCAGAAGGGACAATGCAAGTACATTGACTGGCCAAGGACAGCGGTTTGCTGCGAGCTGGATAATTTACCAATGAATTGTTCCTGATCAACTGTTTTCCAGTCAGAGCCGGCACTATGGGTAGGCAAAGTGGGCAGAAGAATCTCTTCTTTCATATGAATCTAAAATTGTGTTTGTAGGTGACATGGATCCAGAGATTTTCAGGTTTAAATTGAGAATATCAGGTGTGATTTTTATATATAAATATCACTGGCCACTGCAATTTAACAGTTAATATCGCCGTTTTCCTGACACTTAGAAAAACAAATTTAGATTCATATAAAAGATGAATCTCTTCTTTCATAGGAAAAAAGTGAGATACAGCCCCCTGAAGCTTAGCCCCCTCCAGATTCTTAGCTGGCAGCTACAGCAGCGAATTCTGAGAATGCTGGACACAGGAGCTGTTGCACCTCACAGATAATGGAAATATTCACTTTTTATGTTACTAAATTTTGATAAGGGATAATATCAACTAGTATTCATGTATTAACCCTCTCCTATCCAAAACTATCTATGAACACACTTTCTCTCTTATTGCCTTTTATTTATTTATTTTTTTGGCAAAAATTGACTGATACAATGAACATTCGATCCTCTTCACCTAATGTCGCTATTGGCAAGCTAAACAGGTTGATAGAGCAGCATTGTGGCTAACTGGATTCAATCCAACGTGGCTGCAGGCTTCAGAAGAACCGACTCGAGATCTTCCAAATGCAAACTCCAAAGAAGGGAAGCAGCACTCCAAAGTAAATAGAAAATATTTATTCCACCAGTGGTGAATACTACGTTTCAGCTAGCTCTATGTAGCCATTCTCAAGCACAGAGTAGAGTGGTACAGGGCGGGTTTATATCCCCCACAGGACGTGACATCATGAATACATAAACAAATAGTGAAATAATAAATTTAACAATATTCAAAAAGTATAAACAACATAGCAATGTGCATTTGCAACACCCTCGCCGATGCAAGGCAGAGGAGTGGTTGTGAATACGTCCCACCATGTAGCTTGCAGCCTGTGTAGGGTCTGATTAGCCTCACAGCATGTCACTACATAACACTAGATAACACAGATGAACTGCAGTGGTAGATC
Organism: Engystomops pustulosus; assembly: GCF_040894005.1. Lineage (NCBI taxonomy): Eukaryota > Metazoa > Chordata > Amphibia > Anura > Leptodactylidae > Engystomops > Engystomops pustulosus. Next base: position 167,052,680 of record NC_092411.1, on the reverse strand, counting down.
CTGCCTGGTAAGGCAGGAGTTGTTGTATGTGATGTAAAATGTGTCATCCAATCACATGTATTATCCCAATGTATTGTAAGCTGGGATGTGATTGGAGGAATAACCACCACATGACCAAGAGCTGAGAAAAAGTGATGGTTGGAGATTTCCAACAGTCAGTTCAGTCAGAGAAGTGAGTCTGACAGGATTCAGTCAGAAAGACTAGCCAGTCAGACCATGCAGTAAGACAGTAGAGTGTAGTGAGTTAGACAGAGAGAGGAAATGGGTATCATCCTACCTTCCAGGGTGATACCTGAAGCAACCCAGGACAAGCTGAAGCAGCCTTTTAGGACAAAGCTATCTCCCAGCCTGCCATTGCATCCAGGCTGATGATCCCTCCTGTGGCTCCCTCCAACTGCATCTCAGCACTCCACCATTTTGTTAAGACACGTTGCTGCGGTTCCTGTCGGTTCCAATAAAGAACTGTAAGTTGTTTTTGTTCAACCTCTGCCTCCGTCTGGTCCCTGCTACTACGGCTGCCATCATCACAGGCACCCTGACCACTACACAGAGACTTATACTCTAGGCACCAAAGGGTTGCCCCAGGGAGATCCGCTATAGCAGCCTCTCCCTCATCATTTCTTGCCAACACCACCCTGCTGGAGACCTGCCAGGCTGTAGGACAGCCCTCCGGTTCCCCCATACCAAGCACCGTGACACTAGCGTGCCTAGGCCGCAACTGCCAGCCACTTAGTCCCCGGCTGACTCCAGGCCCCGAGAAAAGGCTAGGCCCCGGTGGGGGATGTTGCAAGTGGCGTCACGAACACAGGATCATTACTTCTGTGCCTTATTCTGGCACTAGAGACTATCCTTTATTGAAAAACTACTGTGCTGCCTAACCCTGCTACCATTCGGGTATAGGACCAAGTGATTTTGTGCTATATTTCACATTGACTTTATTACTGCTGCCAAGCGCTGTCAAGCATCGCTCCAGCAATCAGGGGGTTAATCCCTGCCAACGGACTCTGTTAGCTCAACTACAGTTGGTGCAGAGCGGTTGAAGCATTTACCTCACAAGGCTGTGGCGCAGCAAGTATTTCCAGCCCGCCAAATCCTCACTGGCGGGAACTCCAGAGTCGTCACTAGGCTCCGCCCCCTGCGCTAGTGGCGCGAAGCACCGTGGAGGAGGAGCTGGAGCATGTGCGGCTGGCAACGAAGAGGGTTAATCGGCCATCTTGGATTTCGGCGCAGGCCGCGCCTGAAGCCTGCCAGCAGCGTGCGCCTCATCCGGAGTTCCGGCGCACGTGTCCTGCAACTGGAGGAGAACACCTCTGAGCATCACCGAGCCCCTGCTGCCTGACGGACATCGAGAACGGAGTCCTTCATGCACCGGAGCTGTCCTGTCACCGCGGCTGATCCTGAGTGAGTACCGCTGGGGAAGTTAAAGGGGGGTAGAGATTGTTTCCGACGCTAGGTTATTGGCTCACCTCCCAGGGAATAGTGACTGTGTCTTAAAGTGCCCACGTCCCATTCTAGCCATCGCCCATAGCAACGGACATTGTGTAACCCTACAGACTTCCCTCAGCTAGGCCAGTCATGTCCGCCCAGGACGAAGATACGGGACTGGAGCAGGTCCCGTCCTCTGGTCCCTCCTCAGGGTACTGGAGCATGTTAAGCCCTCCAGAGAGTCCTTTCACCCCTGCTACAGCCAGGGTCCCTGGGACCCCCACCATGATGCCTCTGACTACTAGCCCTACTATCTGGGGGCCCCCTGGTTACCCCTACGAGGGAGAATCACACACTCTCCCTGAATTCAGGGACAAGTTGTTAGCCACCTTCGCCCTGTACCCGTTCACAGAGGAACAGAAAGTGGGCATCCTAACCGGGCAGTTGAAAGGACCCGCTCTCCGGGAAGTCAAGTCTTGGCCCCGAGAACAGTGTCAGAATGTGGTCCAAATTCTTGATAGGCTGCGCAACACCTTTGACAAGTGTACTGCCTCAGAGTTGAAGCAGCAATTCTTCGGGAAAAGACAGAAGCCCCAAGAGTCCCTCCGAGACTTTGCCCTCTCCCTACAGGAGACATGGAAGGCCATAACCCGTCTTGATCCCAAAGACGCTGAAACCTCTGATCAAACCCTGAGGGAACAATTCATTAATGGACTTGTTGATAGAAATCAAAGGTGTCAACTAAAGATCATCTCTTCTCAACATGCCCAAGCCTCCTTTCTTGAGTTTAAGGAAATTGCCATTGACATATTAGGGGACCGACCGCCTACTGGACCGCAGAAAGAGCCTGAATCCGTGAAAATGGAGGACTCTGCTCTAGCTTGCCATCCAACGCAGTCGACATCACCTACTCCTGCGGCTACGGAAGTTGCTGGCTTAGCAGGACAGATCCCTAATCTGGCGGACACCCTGCATAAAATACTCGATCCGTTGACCCAGTTGGAAGTGACTGTCTCCGCTATGAGGAAGAAACCTCCAGAGAACTCTGTACGGTCAGCTACCCCTCGTGACTCTCCGGCCAAACAGCGCCCAAGAGAAGCGAAGTTGTTAAGCACCTGGAGTCAGAAGAAACCCCGCCAGCGGTGCAGCTACTGCCATAAATATGGGCATGAAGAGAATGGATGTCGTCAGTTAAACGACAAACCCTTGGAGCTAAGGGACGACCTCCAAGGGAAGAACCTGTAAGTCCCCGAGATGCTAACTGGATGCCCAGGTTCGTGGGGACTCGCCCCATGGTTTATGTAACCATCAACGGAGTTACCCTACCGGCCTTAATTGATACCGGCTCTCAAGTGACCACCCTCCGGAGTGCTGCCTTCGGAAATGCCGAGGAGGAGCATCCTTAGTCCAGCCTCCCAAGGCTTACTTGAACATTATTGCTACGAACGGAAAGCCCGTACCCATCCGTGGCTACTGGGAGCCCACGCTAACCATTGGAGACACTGAGTTAACCAGACAGGGCGTAGTGGTGACACGAGTGCCCGAAAACGGTAACTTCTCCCTGGTCCTGGGTACCAATGTCCTCCGCAACTGCTACCCTGAAGTGCTGAAGGCTCTCCACGACTCCCTGCCAACAGTGCCCAACAGTTCCCGGAAGGTAATTCAGGAGACTATGCAGGTTCTAGCGGCGCAACAGAAGTTTGCTGGCCCTAATGGTGAAATCTGCAGAGCCCGGATCAAGGATCCCCAACCTGTCCGCCTTCAACCTGGGACTGAGACATTAGTATGGTGTCGAGCCTGCATGGGCGTCCAAGGTCAAGACTACTAGGCGATAGTAGAACCTCTACCAGCTGATGAAGACCTGCCCATTCTAGCCGCCAGGAGCCTAGTGACTATATCCCGAGGACAAGTACCCATTCGACTACTAAATGTGGGAGACTCCCCAGTGGATCTGAGAAAGTACCAAGCCGTAGCCACTCTCTTCAGCGTCCATCCTGAAGACTTGGTGGAAACCTCTCTGTCTGCCTCCCAACAGTTGGAACTGAAGCAAAGTGCTGAAGGTGAGCCTGCCGAGCAATCCTGGTGGCTTGAGCTCAATATTGGAGACGACGATTTTACTCCTGCAGACCAAGTACAAGGTGTCCTGGATGTCGTTATGAAGCACCACCAGGCCTTCAGCAAACACCCACTGGATTTTGGGCAGACTACCCTGATCCAACATACCATCCCTACTGGCTCTCAGCCCCCTATCAAGGAGCGATACCGGCCCATACCTCCAGCCCGTTACCAAGAGGTGAAAAAGCTGGTACAAGAGATGAAGACAGCCAATGTTATCCGGGAGAGTCACAGCCCATGGGCTGCCCCGCTGGTCCTTGTGAAGAAGAAGGATGGAACCCTTCGATTCTGTGTTGACTATAGGAAGATCAACAATATCACCCACAAGGACGCCTATCCTCTGCCTCGCAGCCCTAGGGTCAGCTGCCTACTTCTCTACCCTGGACTTGACCAGTGGCTACTGGCAAGTGGCCATGGCGCCAGAAGACAGAGAGAAGACAACTTTCACCACCCCAATGGGCTTGTTCGAGTTCAACAACATGCCGTTCGGGCTATGCAACGCCCCAGGCACATTTCAACGGCTGATGGAGAGATGTTTGGGTCATCGCAACTTCGAGACCGTCCTGCTATATTTGGACGACATCATCATCTACTCCAAGACTTATGAAGACCACCTCCACCATCTGGCTGAAGTCTTCCAAATCCTGACCCAACATGGGTTGAAGGTCAAGCCATCCAAGTGCCACCTGCTACAACCTAGCGTCAAGTACCTGGGACATGTGGTGAGCGCTCATGGAATTGAGCCAGATCCAGAGAAGATTGCAGCTGTTCACGACTGGCCTACCCCATCAACCATACGGGACATCAACAGCTTCCTGGGATTTGCCAGTAATTACAGGCGTTTCATCCCGAAGTTTGCCCAGCTGGCGGCTCCCCTGCAAGAACTTCTAAGGGGCCTGCCAAAACAGAGCCAACGTTCCCGAGTATCCATTCAGTGGACAGCTGAACGAGAAGCTGCCTTCCAGATGCTCAAGCAACGGTTGACTGAGCCTCCGGTGTTGGGATATCCTCACTACAATCTGCCTTTCACCCTATACACCGATGCCAGCAAGCAAGGCCTAGGGGCTGTACTATCCCAGCTCCAAAACGGAACTGAAAGGGTCATAGCCTACGCCAGCCGTTCCCTCCGAGAACCGGAGCAAAACGACCAGAACTACAGTTCCTTCAAGTTGGAGTTTCTGGCGTTAGTCTGGGCTGTGACCGAAAAGTTCAAGGACTACCTGGCTGCATCCTTCTTCACTGTCTTCACAGACAATAATCCCTTGGCGCATCTGAACACCGCTCGTCTTGGAGCACTGGAACAACGGTGGGCCTCCAGACTTGCCAACTTCAACTTTACTATCAAGTACCGGGCTGGTAAGACCAATGACAACGCCGACGCTCTGTCCCGTCTCCCTGACCAGTGGGAGGGACCCTCCACGGATGCTCAGTGGGAAGATGTGGAGATGCCAGCGTTCTATGCCCGGTTTGTGCGTCAAGATGCCCAGAGAGTTTACTCCTTACCGTCAGAGGCAGCGCCAGCTATTCCTCAAGAAGAGTCAGAGCCCCCTGCGGAAAAGGACCTCTGGATAAGTCTTCAGGCTGATAGGCGCGCCATAGGAGAAGTAATGGACTATCTCTCTAGTGGGCGAGTGCCTGACAGAATCCGCCGCAGAAGAGCTGATGGAGAACTGTCTCAATTGTGGCGCCAGAGAAAGACTCTGAACATGCACCAGGGTCTACTAAAGAGAACTCTGGACCCTATCACTTATGACCAGATTGTGATTCCCAGGAGGGACGCCAAGATAGTACTGGATATGTACCATGACCAGTCCGGATACTTTGGCGCTCAGAAGACTGAAGCCACCCTCTGAAGGCGCTTCTACTGGGTCAACATGAAGCCCGACATCGAAGCCTGGTGTCGGGAATGCCCAGCCTACGCCAATGCTCGAGGAGAGCGACACAATCAAAGGGCCCCTCTACATCCCATTGTGAGCCAACGGCCCTTAGAGATCCTGGCATTGGATCATGTGATGTTGGAGCCCAGCAGATCCGGTCACAGTTATGCTCTCACGATCATCGACCACTATACCAAATTTGTGGTTGCAGTACCTGTCAGAGACCTATCTGCAAGGACCGCCGCAGCGGCCCTGTGGAAGAGCTTCATCCTCCCCTATGGCTGTCCGGACCAGATCCTTACGGACCAAGGAACAGCGTTTGAGTCCCAAGTCTTCCAAGAGCTGTGCACTCTATATGGCTGTAAAAAGCTGAGGACCACAGCCTATCATCCCCAAGGCAACGGGCTTTGCTAAAAGATGAATCAGACTCTAATCAACATGCTGAGGACTCTGACCCCTGCAAAAAGGGCTGACTGGCCAAAACTGTTGCCTAAATTTGTGTACCTGTACAACAATACCACTCATTGCTCCACAGGATACACCCCATATTATCTGATGTTCGGGAGACACGGCCATCTCCCTGCTGATATGACCTGGGACATGGAGTCCCCTGATTCCCAGTCTTTAATCCCCCAGACTGACTGGGTTCACGAACACCAGAGGCGCCTGGCGGATGCCAGAGAAGTTGTGGATCTGTGGTTGGAAGAGGCCCGAGAGAAACAAAAAAGGGACTTCGATCGTAATGCCTGTGCTGAGCCTCTTGCCCCAGGAGATCGAGTGTGGCTGCGCAACAACCATCCCACCAGTAAGCTAGATGGGCGTTGGGAGCGTGAGCCATACCTAGTTAGGCACAGTCTCTCCCCTGAAGTCTACGAGATTTCAAGAGGAGACCGTCCACTACTCCGGGTACATAGGAACCGGCTGAAGAGATGTCTTCGTCCTTTTGCCCCTATGTCCACACCTCTCACCTCGACCCCCAACTTACAGACCTCCTTGTGTTCACCTACCCCCAGTTTCTTAGAACTTGTGACTGTGCCTCAACTCTGTTTTGTTGTTTCCACTCCAGTAAGAGGTACCCCGGAGAGACCATCATCCCCACCGCAGTCTCCAATACTGCTGCCTGTGGAGGATGATCCGGCTCCAGAGTCTGCAGCCCCTGAGGCATCAGAGGCAGCTGAGACTCCGACTCCAGCGCCTGACTCAGAGGAGGACGATGAGGAGGTTGTTATCTTCTCCCAGCCGGAACTTCGGAGGTCTCAAAGGGAGACAAAAGGTAAAGCTCCTGCAGGAGAATCAACTGGTGTCACACAGAAGGAGGAGGCAGGTACGCTTTTCTGACACCGAAGTTCTTACCACCGAAGAAGATACTGAGTAACCCCTGATGGGCTGTAGCCCTCTTCAGGTACTGTGTATATTGTACATAGACTTATTTCTGCTATCCCAGTTGGGCTGAATACCCACCTATCCTATAGAGCCAAAGACTTTCCTGGGACTCTCACCCTTATTTATCTCAGTCAAGAGACTTTTCTTGAACTGCCCACTGTCATGTGCTATGATAGCACCCCTTCCTCTGCCACAGCAGAGATTCCTACAAAGGACTCTGTCCCTCTACACAAAGAGGAGACCCTTTGCTTCTTTTATTGCACTTTTCCCCACATCAAGGGCTGTACCCAGAAGATGGACTTTGCTATCAAAGACCTTCTGAGAGACTTTTGCCAACCTCAAGGAAAAGTTGCTACTTTATTTATTTTTACATGCACTTTTATGCCTTTCCTTTTCAGGTAAAGAGACATTCTATCCTGCTACCCTGAGTAGCCTACCTCTGTAACGTTTGTAACGTTTAAGATATGCTCCTAAGCCAATGTGAGTTTACAAAATGTTTGCACACTGTCAATTTATGCCAGTAGTTTGCACTAACCTTTTATAGGCTTTTCAGATTGTAGTGTGGCTGTGTCGGACCGTCTAATCTGTAAACCTTGACCGCTATCTTATGCCTCAAACCAAAGCTTTGTAAGTGGTGGTAGTCCGTAAACTGCGGGTCCTTAGGGGACCGGGGGTGTTAAAGATATAGCACCTGGATGCCACTCACACCAGGGTAAGAATGTCAGTCGGCAGGTACTTGTACATTGTACAATGTTTTATTGTGTCACATATGCCAATGTAATGCATATATACACTATATATTTGTCGCCAGGGAAGAAGTGTTTATATAACAAATATACAGGCCCCGGTGCAAGGAGTGGATTACAGTACATGACACCACACCTTTCCTACTGTACAGTTTTAATGTCGTTTTATGGTTTAATGGCGTTAGCAACCAACTGTCACACATGTCCTTGTCTTAGTCCGACACCAACCCAGGTGCCTGTCTCCAGGACCATGGGCGGTTTGTCCCTACACATCATGTAGCCTGCACTTCACAGAAGTGTCCCTATCTACCTCTGCGCCCCAATCAGTCCGTAGTCGAGCCGAGGGCGGCTCTTTCAATTTCCCCGGGGGTATGCAACACCCTCGCAGATGCAAGGCAGAGGAGTGGTTGCGAATACGTCCCACCATGTAGTTTGCAGCCTGTGTAGGGTCTGATTAGCCTCACAGCATGTCACTACATAACACTAGATAACACAGATGAACTCTGCAGTGGTAAATCCTGCCTGGTAAGGCAGGAGTTAATTGTTGTATGTGATGTAAAATGTGTCGTCCAATCACATGTATTATCCTAATGTATTGTAAGCTGGGATGTAATTGGAGGAGTAACCACCACATGACCAAGAGCTGAGAAAAAGTGACGGTTGGAGATTTCCAACAGTCAGTTCAGTCAGAGAAGTGAGTCTGACAAGATTCAGTCAGAAAGACTAGCCAGTCAGACCAAGCAGTGAGACAGTAGAGTGTAGTGAGTTAGACAGAGAGAGGAAAGGGGTATTATCCTACCTTCCAGGGTGATACCTTAAAGGAAACCTACCACCACAAATCTACCTATAAAGGTAGATCGGGTGGTAGGTGAATCAATGGGACGTGAGGATAGCCCTTTTAAGGGCTAACCCTCACGTCCCCGCACTGTTTTGTAAACTTTTATTACCCTAATATGTTAATTTACTTATGCGGCTACTGGGGCGTGGAGTAGCTGCATCTGAGGTTACACGAGGCGGTTACTCCACGCCCCGGTAGCCACTTTACCCCTCCTACTCACCATGTTCGGCAGCTGCGCGCCCTCGTCCGCCTATCCAGCCGTCTGCGCAGAACAGCAGGCCCGCGCCTGCGCGGTCACTGCTCCGAAGCCGGGGCTCCACAGACGCGGGCCTGCTGTTCTGTAAACTTAAAAGGGCTATCCTCACGTCCCATTGATTCACCTACCACCCGATCTACCTTTATAGGTAGATGTGTGGTGGTAGGTGCCCTTTAAGCAACCCAGGACAAGCTGAAGCAGCCTTTTAGGACAAAGCTATCTCCCAGCCTGCCATTGCATCCAGGCTGATGATCCCTCCTGTGGCTCCCTCCAACTGCATCTTAGCACTCCACCATTTTGTTAAGGCACATTGCTGCGGTTCCTGTCGGTTCCAATAAAGAACTGTAAGTTGTTTTTGTTCAACCTCTGCCTCCGTCTGGTCCCTGCTACTACGGCTGCCATCATCACAGGCACCCTGTCCACTACACAGAGACTTATACTCTAGACACCAAAGGGTTGCCCCAGGGAGATCCGCTATAGCAGCCTCTCCCTCATCATTTCTTGCCAACACCACCCTGCTGGAGACCTGCCAGGCTGTAGGACAGCCCTCCGGTTCCCCCATACCAAGCACCGTGACACTAGCGTGACACTAGGCCGCAACCGCCAGCCTATCAGGTACTGCGGGCCCCGGCTGACTCCAGGCCCCCGAGAAAAGGCTAGGCCCCGGTGGGGGATGTTGCACATTATTGTTACATCACACAATCATGACTCAGTGTCAAGTGTTGGAAACAGTGTAGCCGATCAATAATCTCCCTGCGCGCCGTCATGCCAGAGTTTGTAAATATCATCAGAGCGCATGTCCACGACCAGTTGCTAAGCAACATGACGCTCCACAGCAGATACACTCACAATAAGGAAAACGCTCAGTGCCAGGGAACGACTAATAGCACCAACAACAAGAGAAAGCGTGTCCTTACTTTGGTAGAGAACAAGATCCTGAGGTGATTAGCCGAGGCAGTATGATCTCATTGCGGGGCTGCAACCAGCTCCACTGCGAACCACCATGTCGCACGGCAACGCCGAACTCTCAAGGATCAATCTCACTCTTGCGAGAACTACCTGGTGGGACTGCGAACATCTTTGAAGTGGGCAAGCGCACATGTAGCCCATAAGCAGATAAATACAGAAAAATCTGTCAAAGTCACTAATATGGGTACAATACATAAAGGTGAGCAATAACTTTTGAATGGAAAAAAGCTGTCAGGTCAGATGCAGAGCAAATTAATGGTATTTGTACTGATGATATTCAAAAAATAATAATAATAATAAAAAAATAAGATTCCTTGGGCAGACACAAGGATATGAGAGAAGAAAAAACACAAATAAGAAAAAACAAATAAGGGTAGTGGCTGATGGTCAGCGCTCCGGGTTGATTATCAACAGGCATCATGTGAATAGTGATCTAGGTTAAAAAAAGAAGAAAAGAACAATTTTTACTATACAAGCATATGTCAATAAGAAAAAAATTACTTCCTTACATCATTTATTGTGTGATCACTAGAAGGGGACCATCTGGCAGGACTAATTCAGAATGTTAACATTAAAATCCACATTCAGGCCGGCCGGTTGTAGAGAGTTAAGCTTATGTATCCATTCGATTTCTCATTTTAGCAATAATTTCTGACAATCACCACCTCTCCTCAGTGGTGGTAAGTAGTCTACAATACAAAATCTGAGCTGATGAACACTATGACCGTAATCTTTGAAGTGTCGAAGTACAGGTAAATCATACTTCAATGTATTGATGGATGACCTATGATTATGTAATCTCTGTTGCACTCAGTAGTGGTCTCCCCCACATAAATTTTAGGACAGGGGCAAAACAGGCCATAAATCGCATGATCTGACCTACATGTCAAATGATGTCAAAACTTGTACTTCTTAACAGTAAATGGGTCAGTAAATGAGTCTCATGTAACTCATGTAACTACAATTCTCGCAGTTCATGCATGGGTAGGAACCCGGCTTAAGACTGCATGCTAGGTTGTCCTTTTTATCAATAGGGCCAAAGTCACCCTTAACCAGATTATCTCTTAAGTTTTTGGGTCTTCTGTAAGAGAAGAGTGGGGGTGCCTGGAATTCTTTGATGTCACTATGATAGCGAGAAAGGGTTGTCCAATGTTTCAATCAAGTTCGACGCAAACTGGCTGTGAGGGCCAAAAGTGGACACAAAAGGTATCCTGTCTGGTGCCTTAGTGTCCCCCATTCTTTGTGACAGCAAGGACGGTTTGTCAAGTCTCTTTACCTTGTCCTTATGTCTATTGATCAATTGGGTAGGGTACCCCCTAGCTCGAAATGTGTCCGACATTTCATTAAGTCTAGTATTCACCTGGTTAGGGTCATCCACAATTCTTCAAAGCCTAATGAGTTGACTAAGTGGAAGGGAGTCCACTGTACGTCTGGGATGTGCACTGTCATATCTCAGTAAATTATTCCGATCAGTATCTTTGACAAAGAGGTCAATCTTTAACCTATTCCCCTCAATGTATACATTGGTGTGCAGAAATTGAATGTGTGACTGGTGAATTTGACAAAGAAAAAAAAAGAAAGGTCTCAACATCACCATGTCCACTAAAGATGTAAGGTCAGCACTGCTAAGAGTATCCAAGGTCATGCATCAAAATAACCATACCAAATTAGAAAGAATAAAAGCGATGCATCAAACGACCAGTATCAAAAAACACAATCTTAATTCAATTATGGTATATAGCAACAACACAAAAAAATAAAAGCCATTAAAAAGGTGCCCATTTAGGACCTATAGAGAAGACAGGAAAAGGTACAAAGCCATGTCCCTCCTATACTCTCCCCTTTCCCCGCTGTAATACAGGTGAACAAGGCAATAAAGTCCTATCCAGACAATGAAGTGCACATCAGATTTAATACAAAAGCAGTAAAAAAATCCACACAATAGCCCTCTATTGAAGAGTACTCTAATGAATGGGATTGATAATTACATAATGGAGGCTAAGGTGAGTGGTGGTATATAGGAAAAAAGTCAATAAATTGCTAAGTAAAAAACCTGGATGGAATCTAATAGCAGGGTACGGGAGAGAGGAACATCACCATGTCCAAACCAAGAAGACATCGTCAATATATCGCCACCACCCAAGGACATGTGTAAAAAATGGTGACGTGTATATCGACGCCTCCTCCAGGTCCGCCATGAATTTACATAGTTCAAAGAAAAATCATCACAAATCCTCCTGAAATTTAAATATGAGCAGGAGGAAACAAAAAGGCGCAAATGGCACAGAGATTAAGAGGACTATAAGACAGGCAAGATCTATAATTGGCAAATGGATGAGAAATTGGAACCAAGAACACAGAGTCAGAGAATCCATGGAAAAGGAGGAAAGGCACATGCAGCTCAGCATAGTCAAACAAAATCCGCCACCAGACACTTCCACTTCTTCTTTTTTAAAGGTTGGCGAATCTCGCCTGAAAGGAGGAGGAGAAACACCCGGTGTGGCGGCAAACGCAATAGAAAACAGCCCCATGACGAGGAGTACAAAGGCATTGAAAACAGCGACATTGAAGAAATGACCACAACGCACACCAATTTGATGGTAAATATACACTCACCGGCCACTTTATTAGGTACACCATGCTAGTAACGGGTTGGACCCCCTTTTGCCTTCAGAACTGCCTCAATTCTTCGTGGCATAGATTCAGCAAGGTGCTGGAAGCATTCCTCAGAGATTTTGGTCCATATTGACATGATGGCATCACACAGTTGCCGCAGATTTGTCAGCTGCACATCCATGATGCGAATCTCCCGTTCCACCACATCCCAAAGATGCTCTATTGGACTGAGATCTGGTGACTGTGGAGGTCATTTGAGTACAGTCAGCTCATTGTCATGTTCAAGAAACCAGTCTGAGATGATTCCAGCTTTATGACATGGCGCATTATCCTGCTGAAAGTAGCCATCAGATGTTGGGTACATTGTGGTCATAAAGGGATGGACATGGTCAGCAACAATACTCAGGTAGGCTGTGGCGTTGCAACGATGCTCAATTGGTACCAAGGGGCCCAAAGAGTGCCAAGAAAATATTCCCCACACCATGACACCACCACCACCAGCCTGAACGTTGATACAAGGCAGGATGGATCCATGCTTTCATGTTGTTGACGCCAAATTCTGACCCTACCATCCGAATGTCGCAGCAGAAATCGAGACTCATCAGACCAGGCAACGTTTTTCCAGGCAAACGGGTGGCGATTTGAGTCACTGTTGCCTTTCTATCAGCTCGAACCAGTCTGCCCATTCTCCTCTGACCTCTGGCATCAACAAGGCATTTCCGTCCACAGAACTGCCGCTCACTGGGTGTTTTTTCTTTTTTGGACCATTCTCTGTAAACCCTAGAGATGGTTGTGCGTGAAAATCCCAGTAGATCAGCAGTTTCTGAAATACTCAGACCAGCCCTTCTGGCACCAACAACCATGCCACGTTCAAAGGCACTCAAATCACCTTTCTTCCCCATACTGATGCTCGGTTTGAACTGCAGGAGATTGTCTTGACCATGTCTACATGCCTAAATGCACTGAGTTGCCGCCATGTGATTGGCTGATTAGAAATTAAGTGTTAACGAGCAGTTGGACAGGTGTACCTAATAAAGTGGCCGGTGAGTGTATCTTCTTATACACTATCAGACACACAAATGGAACTTTTAAACAAGGAACTGTCGTTTTGTACTATTGATGATACTGATTGGCTGAGATTTGAGGGGGATTTAGCCCGATGTTTCAGATCAATCAAACTTAAATATGGTATGCACAACAACAGGTCTCAACTGACAATATTAGTCATGCGAGACCAGAGTTATGTTTGAAGGACCTAGGTCTCTTCAATAAAAGTGATTTCTCACCATTTGTTAATTCATCTGTTGTGGAAACTTTCATGTCATAAGTGAAAAAAGATATCTCGGTACTGTGTCAACAATGGGGCCAGTCACCATTTCCAAAAATACGTAACAACTAGAGATGAGCGAACATACTCGCTCGGTGCTCGGACGAGTATTTCGCCCACTTGAGAAAATGTCATCTCGCGGCGTTTAGATTTTTGGCAGCCAGAAACAGAGCCAATCACAAGCCAGGAGACTCTGCACTACACCCAGCATCACGTGGTACACTTACATGTCGATAGCAGTGGTTGGCTGGATTGATCAGGTGACCCTGGAATATACTAGCCCCTGCCCCCGCTGCTCGGATCATTCTATGTCTGGATGCTGTTAGGGAGAGAGCTGCTGCTGGTCAGGGAAAGCGTTTGGGTGTTCTATTAGAATAGTGTTAGGCAGGAGTGATTCTACAAGAATCCAACAGCCCTTCTTAGGGCTACAATAGTGTTATATTTTATTTTTTTAAATTTGCTTGTGGCTGGGCTTGCTGGCACTAGTAGTCTAGCTAGTACCATATTGTGACAAATTTGCAGGGAGACTTGCGAACGTTCTATTTAGCTCTTAGAGACACACATATCCATCTCAAACACCTAAGTGGGACAATTTATTAGGGGAGTGATTGAATTAGGCACAGTCTGCCGTTTTATTTTTAATTTTTTTCTTCAAAACTGAAAGTCACAGGCACAGCACAAAATCCTATTGTGTGCTGTCAGTGTAGGTTAGAAACTAGCCATAGCAATCATCTTCTGTGTTTGCTGTGTGATTTCTTCTGCACGTTTTGTTCTATAAAAAAATTAAAAAACACAAAAAAATTTACAAAAAAAAAAAAACACAACATTTTTTTACAGTTTATATTTCTGTTTTGTCTATATAATAGACTTTAATTTAGAAAATGTTGAACCTGAGGGCTAGGGGAAGAGGACGAGGGCGTGGGGGTCGAACTACTGCAGGGGTCAGAGGCCATGGTCCTAAGCGGGATGAGACACCACCTGCTGATGAGGGAGCAGGGGAACGCCGCAGAGTTACACTCCCTAGCTTCATGTCTCAAGTTACTGGGACTCGTGGTAGAGCACTGTTGAGGCCAAAACAGTGCGAACAGGTGATGTCATAGATTGCAGACAATGCTTCTAGCCATTTGTCCACGCAGTCCACCCATGTTACCCAAGTGAGCAATCCTCCAGCTTCTCCACCTCAACCTCCTTCCCCCAGTCTGCCCCCTCCCAGGAAAATTTGGCTTTCGAGACGGCATACTCTGAGGAACTTTTTTCTGGACCCTTCCCAGAGTCACAAACCACTTGTCAGGTTGCTGCTGAGCTCTATCCCGATGCCCACGTTTTCCACCAGTCCCAGTCTGTGGGTCATGATGACCTTCTTGACATAGTGGAAGAGGTGTCGGACGATGAGAAGACACGGTTGTAAGACAGTGGTGAAGTTGTTGTCAGGGCAGGAAGTCCGAGGGGGGAGCAGACTGAGGGATTGGAGGATGATGAGGTGACAGATCCAAGCGGGGTTGATAGGCCGGGTGAACACAGTGCTTGTGAGATGGAGGCGAGTCCTATACCAGAACAGGTAGGAAGAGGCAGTGGTGGGGCCAGACGGAGAGGCAGGGCCAGAGCTGGTGCATCAGCGCCAAATGTTTCACGTAGTGAAGCTTCTGTGGCGATGGCTTTAAAGTCTGGAAGTTCTTTAAAGAAACACCGGATGACCGACAGACTGTGGTGTGCAACCTGTGCCACACCAGGATCAGCAGGGGTTCCACCACTTAGTACTGCTAACCACCACCAGTATGTGCAGGCATATGAATGGTAAACACCCCACTCAATGGAACCGAGGCCGTTCACCTCCGGCCGGGTCCACCACTACTCCTTCCCCTGTGTCATTTGCTGCCTCTGCTAGTTAGCCCCCTGCCCAGGACCCCAGCACAAACACCTCCCAGGCGAAAACCACACCTTCGCCTCCACGATCCTCCACAGCATCCACCAATGTCTCCATGCGCAGCGTCCAGCTCTCTATACCCCAGACCCTGGAGTGCAAGAGGAAATACATTGCAACTCAACCACACGCCCAAGCCCTCAATGTCCACATCTCCAAATTACTCAGCCTGGGGATGCTGCCCTACAGGCTGGTAGAGACCGAGGCCTTTTGCAACCTGATGGCGGCGCCGCCCCTTGGTATTCGGTCCCTAGCCGCCACAACTTTTCCCGATGTGCCGTCACAGCCCTGCACCAGTACAGTGTCAGACAACATCACCCGTGCCCTGACCAAAGCCGTTTCTGACAAGGTCCACCTGACCACGGACACGTGGACGAGTGCTGCCGGGCAGGGCCACTATATATCGCTGATGGCACATTGGGTTAACTTGGTGGAGGCTGGGACCGAGTCTGACTCTGGGGCTGCTCATATACTGCCGACGCCGAGGATTGCGGGGCCTACCTCGGTCCAGGTCTCTCAGGCCTACTATGCCTCCTCCTCCTCCCACCCCTCCTCCACCTCCTCCGAATTACCATGGGCATGACGCCATTAGTCGGTAGCTCTAGGCACGGCAGCAGTGCCGTCGCTAAGCGACAGCAGGCGGTGCTCAAACTGCTGAGTCTAAGCGATAAAAGGCACACCTCCCAAGAGCTATTACAGGGCATTACGGTGCAGACTGATCTGTGGCTGGCACCACTGAACCTGAAGCCAGGCATGGCTGTGTGTGACAACGGCCGTAACATGTTGGCGGCTCTGCAACTCGGCAGACTGACACATGTGCCCATGTGTTAAATCTCATAGTTCAGCGTTTCCTCAAGACATACCCCAATCTGTCTGATTTGCTCACAAAGGTGCCTCATCTGTGTGCATTTCAGGAAGTCCAGCACAGATGCTGCCACTCTCAGGGCAGCGCAGCGCCGCCTCCAACTGCCCGCTCATCGACTGTTGTGCGACGTGCCCACGAGGTGGAATTCAACATTAACCATGTTATCCAGAGTTTACCAGCAGCGCAGAGCGATTGTAGACTGCCAGATGTCAACTTCCACCAGAACTGGTAGTCAGGTCAGTCAGCTTCCTCAAGTCTACAATGAGGAATGGACGTGGATGTCTGATATCTGTCAGGTGCTGAGTAACTTTGAGGAGTCAACACAGATGGTCAGCCTCACCATGCCACTGCTTGGCCTGTTGAAAAACTCTCTGGTCAGAATGAAGTCGGAAGCTTTGCGCTCGTCACAAGAGACGGGGGAAGAAGATTCCCTTGTTGATAGCCAAAGCACCCTCCGGTCTCTTTCTCAGCGCGCATTGGAGGAGGTGGAGGAGGATGAGGAGGAAGAGGAGGAGAATGTTGGCAAGACAGAAGAGGGGAGCATTGCTCAGTCCTTCACTGTTCAGCATGTATGGGCAGAAAAAGAGGAGGAGGAAATGGAGAGTGAGGGGAGTGAATTCTTGCACATTGGGACTCTGGCGCATATGGCAGATTTCATGCTAGGCTGCCTATCCCGTGACCCTCGCGTTCAAAGAATTTATTCCAGCACTGATTACTGAGTATTCACTCTCCTGGACCCGCGGTACATGAAAAATCTTTCCACTCTCATCCCTGTAGAGGAAAGGAGTGTGAGAATGCATGAATACCAGCAGGCCCTGGTGCACAAGCTGAAACAGTATTTCCCTTCTGACAGCGCTAGCGGCAGAGGTTTCAAAGGTGGACATGTGGCCCGAACTGTACGCATTGGAGGTTCTTGCCTGCCCTGCCGCTAGCGTGTTGTCAGAGCGAGTTTTCAGTGCAGCTGGTGGCATCATCACCGATAAGCGTACACGCCTGTCGACTGACAGCGCTGATAGGCTGACGCTTATCAAGATGAATAAAGCCTGGATTTCTCAGGATTTCCAACTGGCTCTAGCTATAGTACTCTATGTATTTAATATTTCTGAAGGGCCACCTACCCGGTCCTCTGTTTTAAACAATTTTTGGGAGTGTCACATACAGGTACTCTACGTATTTAATTTTTCTGGAGGGCCACCTACCCGGTCCTCTGGTTTAAAAACTTTTTTGGACTGTCACATACAGGCACTCAATCTATTTAATTTTTCTGGAGGGCCACCTCCTGCTCCTTTGGTTTGAAAACTTTTTTGGACTGCCACATACAGGCACTCAATCTATTTAATTTTTCTGGAGGGCCGCCTACCTGCTTCTCTGGTTTGAAAACTTTTTTGGACTGCCACATACAGGCACTCAATCTATTTAATTTTTCTGAAGGGCCACCTCCTGCTCCTCTGGTTTGAAAACTTTTTTGGACAGCCACATACAGGCACTCAATCTATTTAATTTTTCTGAAGGGCCACCTCCTGCTCCTTTGGTTTGAAAACTTTTTTGGACTGCCACATACAGGTACTCAATCTATTAAATTTTTCTGGAGGGCGTTGTCTCCACACGTTATCTCCATAGCTGCCTCCAAAAGTCTTCCATATAACTGCCTCCATACATTGTCCCCTTAGCAAACGAGCTGTGTCAGGCAGAATTTTGTGTTGTTTTCACGGCTTCCACATCAAACTTTTTAACTTTGTCGCCAGCCTGCTGTGTTATCCACAAAATATGCCGCCAAACTTTTGTCATTTACCGATATTATTTCAGTGCTAATTGCGCATCTGTTTACCTTCCCCTCCCCCGCAATAACTAGGCCAATTACTTATAAGAACAGTACTACACTTGATCTTATACAAAAGGTTCTTAGAAGTGCTGTTTGTAGCCCCCTCCTGCTTTGAAAATTCTAATTTTTTCAAAGTAAACGCTGCTGGTCCCCAGGCCCATTTTGGGTGGGGAGGAGCCGAGAGACAGGGGCTTGGACAGGCGAAAGCTCGCCTGGCAGCGGACCGCCAGCTCCATCCCAAGATCCAACTAACATAGTTTTAACTGCAGTACCTTTAATCTACTACTACCTTACTGCCTCCATACATCGTCCCCTTATCAAACGAGCTTTCCCGGTGGGCCGGTCGGTCCTGGGCCGGTCTGGGGCCGGTCCGGCGCTGATCCGGGCCGCCCGCACTCCCTCCTTACAATTTTTGATTTAATGTATAGTACCTGCATCGTACGATCGTACACAGCGCAGCACCGCTGCTTCTGCGTATACAGGCAGCTACACAGGTCGCGCAATCGACGTCATTGCGCGACCTGTGTAGCGTGGAGGAGGCGGACACTCACCAGACCTCAGCTGTCCGGCCCTCCCTGCAGCTCCGCGGCTTGGTGTAAGAGGCACGGAGCAGTGACGTCACTATCCCGCGCCTCTACACCAAGCCACCGAAGACCGAGGACAGGAAGAAACCTGCGCCAAAGGGGTGAGTATTATGTTTTTTTTTTTTAATTATAGAAAGTGGGACATTAATTACATGTCTGAAGCAGGGGGGGGGACATTATTCTGTATCTGGGGCCCGCAGGGGGCATTAATTATATGACGGGGGGCATTCTATATCTGGGGCTGGCAGGGGCATTATTTATGTGTCTGGGGCAGGGGGGGGGACATTATTCTGTATCTGGGGCCCGCATGGGGCATTAATTATATGACGGGGGGGATTCAATATCTGGGGCTGGCAGGGGCATTATTTATGTGTCTGGGGTAGGGGGGGGGGGAAATTATTCTGTATCTGGGGCCCGCATGGGGCATTAATTATATGACGGGGGGCATTCTATATCTGGGGCTGGCAGGGGCATTATTTATGTGTCTGGGGCGGGGGGGGGACATTATTCTATATCTGGGGCTGGCAGGGGGCATTATTTATATGATGGGAGGCGTTATTCTATATCTGGGGCTGGCAGGGGGCATTATTTATATGATGGGAGGCATTATTCTATATCTGGGGCTGGCAGGGGGCATTATTTATGTGTCTGGAGGGGCATTATTGTATTTCTGGGGCAGGCAGGGGGCATTAATTAAATGTCTGGTGGGGGGGGCATTATTGTATATCTGGGGCTGGCAGTGGGCATTAATTATATGTCTGGGGCGGGCAGGGAGCATTAATTATATGGTGGGGGCATTATTGTATATCTAGGGCAGACAGGGGGCATTAATTCTATGTCTCGGGCAGGGGGCAATTATATGTCTGGGGCGGGCTGGGGCCATTACTACTATGTCTGGGGTAGGCTGGGGCCATTACTACTATGTCTGGGGTGGGCAGGGGCCATTAATTCTATGTCTGAGGTAGGCTGGGGCCATTCATTCTGTGTCTGGGGTAGGCTGGGGCCATTCATTCTGTGTCTGGGATAGGCTGGGGCCATTCATTCTATGTCTGTGGTAGGCTGGGGGCATTTATTATATGTCTGGAGCAGGATGGAGCCATTCATTCTATGTCTGTGGTAGGCTGGGGCCAGGGGCGGACTGGCCATAAGACCCACCGGGAGAAATCCCGGTGGGCCGATTGGTTTAGGGCCGGTCCGGGGCCGGTCCTGGAGTGGGGGGCCGGTGAAAAAATAAAAACACATGAAACTCCCCTCTCCGACGCCCCGACGCTGCGGCCCAGCTTGATCCAGTCCGGCCGCGGTGACAGCTCCGTACGGGCCGGCGTCGCACAGACCATGACGTCGGCAAGCGTGGGCAGGGGCTGGCCGGCTGTATACACCGGGGCAGGGGCTGGCCGGCTCTATACACCGGGGCAGGGGCTGGCCGGCTGTATACACCGGGGCAGGGGCTGGCCGGCTTTATACAACGGGGCAGGGGCTGGCCGGCAGTATACACCGGGGCAGGGGCTGGCCGGCTGTATACACCGGGGCAGGGGCTGGCCGGCTGTATACACCGGGGCAGGGGCTGGCCGGCTGTATACACCGGGGCAGGGGCTGGCCGGCTCTATACACCGGGGCAGGGGCTGGCCGGCTCTATACACCGGGGCAGGGGCTGGCCGGCTCTATACACCGGGGCAGGGGCTGGCCGGCTCTATACACCGGGGCAGGGGCTGGCCGGCCATATACACCGGGGCAGGGGCTGGCCGCCTATATATGGCAGGGGGCAGTATTATAGTAGTTATATTCTTGTACATAGGGGGCAGTATTATAGTAGTTATATTCTTGTACATAGGGGCAGTATTATAGTAGTTATATTCCTGTACATAGGGGCAGTATTATAGTAGTTATATTCCTGTACATAGGGGGCAGTATTATAGTAGTTATATTCCTGTACATAGGGGGCAGTATTATAGTAGTTATATTCTTGTACATAGGGGGCAGTATTATAGTAGTTATATTCCTGTACATAGGGACAGTATTATAGTAGTTATATTCTTGTACATAGGGGGCAGTATTATAGTAGTTATATTCCTGTACATAGGGGCATTATTATAGTAGTTATATTCTTGTACATAGGGGGCAGTATTATAGTAGTTATATTCCTGTACATAGGGGGCAGTATTATAGTAGTTATATTCCTGTACATAGGGGGCAGTATTATAGTAGTTATATTCCTGTACATAGGGGGCAGTATTATAGTAGTTATATTCTTGTACATAGGGGGCAGTATTATAGTAGTTATATTCTTGTACATAGGGGGCAGTATTATAGTAGTTATATTCCTGTACATAGGGGGCAGTATGATAGTTATATTCCTGTACATAGGGGCAGTATTATTGTAGTTATATTCCTGTACATAGGGGGCAGTATTATAGTAGTTATATTCCTGTACATAGGAGGCAGTATTATAGTAGTTATATTCCTGTACATAGGGGGCAGTATTATAGTAGTTATATTCTTGTACATAGGGGGCAGTATTATAGTAGTTATATACTTGTACATAGGGGGCAGTATTATAGTAGTTATATTCCTGTACATAGGGGGCAGTATTATAGTAGTTATATTCTTGTACATAGGGGGCAGTACTATGGTAGTTACATTCTTGTTTATCAGAGAAGGTATTGTAGTATGTTTTTAGTGTACATATATGGCAGTATTAAGTTGTGTGCTCTTAAAATAGAAGTGTTATTCCTCTATAAAGGAGGCAGTATGAGTCTCTTTCTCTGTGGTGTACATGTTGATTTAGACCATCTATACAGTTTTTATGGAGTTTAGTAACTCCACCCACATCACAAGGCCAAGCCTACTTGTTTTGACCCCGCCCACAGAATGGGGCCACTTTTACAGTTTTTTCCAGGGCCACTTTAAATTCCCAGTCCGCCCCTGGCTGGGGCCATTCATTCTGTGTCTGGGGTAGGCTGGAGCCATTCATTCTGTGTCTGGGGTAGGAGAGAAAGAAGAAATAAATTACCCTTCCCATTACAGTGTGTTACATTATAGGGCACTATTTGTGTGGTACTAATATTGTAGGGGGCTCTATTACAGTATTTGGGGCACAGTATTGGTGGTAGCAGAAGAAGGGACAATGGGAAAGTGCAGAACATAAGACGTCTGTGTGGTAAACTCTGCAGGAACGCTGTGTACCTGGAGGAAGAGACAAGGTGATGGTGGAACTAATGGAGAAGAGGAACGAGTACAATCAGAGGAGACGTCACCTGATGTCACTGGATGCAATAGGTGAGGATCTCATGTGTTTTCTGTAGCTGTATATGATAAATACTGATTGTTTTTCATGTTCACTTCTGTGTAAATATGTAGTATTATAGTAGTTATATTCTTGTACATAGGGGCAGTATTATAGTAGTTATATTCTTTTACATAGGGGGCAGTATTATAGTAGTTAGATTCTTGTACATAGGAGGCAGTATTATAGTAGTTACATTCTTGTACATAGGGGCAGTATTATAGTAGTTATATTCTTGTACATAGGGGGCAGTATTATAGTAGTTATATTCTTGTACATAGGGGGCAATTTTTATTAGTATAAAACAAACATAAATACAGAAATACTTTTCCATCAAATAAATCAACATTAAAGGTCATCAGTATAAATCATACATGTTCATAAAAATAAAATTTAGATTAACTGTAACTTAAAAGTCCATTTTGGCTTAAAAAAAAAAAAAAAATTAAATAAATAAATAAATAAATAAATAAAGAAAGAAAGATATATATATATGTATATATAACAGATACAATCGCATATTACAATCAGCCTAGATGAATATTCCTCCAGAGTCTTATATTCTGGCTCTTTTTCTTGACCTCTAATGACTGTATCCACCTGAGCTCGGACATGATGAGGCTTATGGCTTTATTATGATGGAATGGCTCGCTATGTACGGACACTCTGGTTCTCATGTGCCAGTGATAGTATTTAATGACCTGTATAACTATATACATGGTCTCCGGATTGATGTTACTTACATTAGATCTTATACCATAAAGGATCTCTGGGTACTGAAGGGACTGCAGTGATGGGAATCTTATCTTGGTGGATATGTCACGCCAGATGTTCCGTCCACCCCAGCACTCAGATATAAAGTGGACCATAGTCTCCTCTGTCTGACACCCGAGGGGACACATACGATCTGTCACGCTTAGGAATTTTAGATTTCCCCTGACAAAGAGCTTTCCCTGTAATGAGAGCCAGGTGATGTCACAGAACTTATGGGGCAGCCTCCGACCATTCAAGAACCTCAGACTGTCCTTTAGGGTGGTGGTTGGACAGTCTGGAAGTGCCAGCTGTAAGCAATAGAAGGTCCTACATATTCGGGAGTACAGATCTTTCCTGGTCTTACTCTCAATAAAACCCTTGTCTATACCCCATTTCTTCAGACACCTTATTCCATACTCCAGATACTGGGGGAGGAAGCCAGGAGTCCACCGACCCCTCTTGAGACTGCCGCCTCGCATCCAGGATTCTGCAGAAGGCAATATCCAGTCCCTGACACTACTTACCCACAGGAGACTGTGGTTTGAGTCCAAGTTACCAAAGTTAGCTTTCAGAAACATGGAGTCAAAGAAAACCCTTGGATTTAACATATCCAGCCCACCCTCTCTCCTCCGTAGGTAGGTTATCCCTCTTTTTACTGGGTTCAACCTGTTCCCCCATAAAAGCTGGAAGAACAGGCTAAAGAGCCTAGCGGAGAAAGATTCTGGCAAAGGAAAGACGACAGAGACGTAGAGGAAGACAGGCACCAGGTAAGTCTTCATCAGAGTAACCCTTTCTCTATAGGTCAGCCTCCAGTTCTTCCATCGCTGAACCTTTACATTTCCGGTATCCAACTTCTCTTCCCAATTTAGCTTGGAATTATCTTCCCTCCCAAATTTCACCCCAAGAATTTTAATATGGGTGGAGGCCTTGGCGAATTGTGGCAGATCAAAGCCAGGAGCAGTATCCAATGTCCAGAAAGCTTGACTCTTCTCAAGGTTGACCAGAGACCCGGAGGCCTCTGAGTAACTTCTGATGGCTGCAGATAACATCTCCACCTCACGAGGTTCAGATATCACCACAGTCACATCATCCGCGTAGGCAACAACATCCAGGGGCAAGCAATGGGGGACCGGCACCCCCTGAAAATCGCACCGCTGCAGTGATCTCAGGAACGGATCGATGGCAAACACATACAGCAGCGGACTCAGGGGGCAGCCTTGTCGCACCCCTGCCTCTACCCTGAAAGTGTCCCCCTGCCAACAATTGATCAGAGGAAAGCTCTTCGCCTCTCTATACAAAGTCCTGAGCCAATCCACAAATTCTCCCGGGATACCGTACTTTGATAAAGTTGCCCATAGATAATCGTGATCAACCCTGTCAAAGGCTTTAGCCTGGTCCAGACCTACAACATATCTCCCACACCTCAGAGCTTTACATCTCTCAAACATCTCTCTTATCGAGAGGACTGCTCCAGAGATGTTCCGCCCTTTTACCGTGCCGTACTGAGAGCCTGCCAACAGTGCCGGGGACAAACAGACTAATCTAGAGAATAGAATTTTTGCCAAAATTTTTCTGTCAACATTCAAGAGGGCGATCGGCCTCCAGTTCTTGATGTCACTAGGCTCCTTACCTTTGGACAGCAGAATTAGCGATGAGACCCTCATGGATGGAGGCATCAGGTGATTTTCTAGACAATTTCTGTAAACATCCACGAGGATTGGAGCTAAGAGGTCTCTGAACTTCTTATAAAATTCTGCTGTTATACCATCTGGTCCTGGTGCCTTCTTCAGATGTAACTTATCAATGGCCTCTTTTATCTCCTCTACCGTTATTTCTGCTGTTAAAGGAGAAAAGTCCAATTCTCTAGTATCAGGGCCTGGAGTTGCCTCCAAGAATTGGGTCACTTTTTCCTTATCCAAAGCTTTCTTCTGAAACAAGTCAGTATAGTACGATCTCACCACCCCCAGGATTCCCTCCCGAGACTCTTGTAAAACACCCTGGGAGTCAGTGAGACCAGCGATCAGTTTTTTCTCCACACGCTCCCGGCAATTCTCAAATGGATCCGGTGCCCCTCGGGTGCCATAGTCCCTCTCCACTACCAGGGAGGTGTATCTACTGTACTGATACTGCCTTATCTCAGATTTCAGCCGGTCAATCCTTTGTTGGTCATCCCCACCCGCCGAATAGAGCGACTCCAATTCTTTCCGCAGTCTCAGATACTGGCTGTACTTACTTCTCCCTTTCTTAATTGACAGTCTCTGCAAGAGGGACCGGATCTCCTCCTTGACGTCCTCCCACCAGTCGGCCATGTTGTCATAAAAATCCACTCTGTCAAGTTGGTTCTGGAAAAAATAGTGCAAGTATTCCTCGACAGAATTGTCATCTAATAGACTAGAATTTAGTCTCCATAGCCCTCTACCAACATCAGGATACTTATTGGCACCCAAACAAAAGTATAAGGCCAAATGATCGGAGTGTGGGACAGTTCTTTCCCTTCTTTCCCTTATGGCTTCAGTAGCACTCACCAGAGCAAGATCTATCCTACTGCTGCGTCCTGCACAAGTGTAGGTGAACTTAGGACTCCTACCACCCTGTACAAAAACATCGGACAGGCCAGCCTGCTGAATTATACTGTTTAGGACCTTACAGTCCCTGGTAAGGGGCCTACCGTTCCTGTCCCTGGTGGTAGTGGTGGCATTAAAGTCCCCAGCCATGATGACTGGAACAGATGTGAACAGATATGGCTTTACATCATTAAAAAGCTGAGTCCTTTCGGTCACTGTCTGTGGGCCATAGATGTTAATGAGCCGGAGTCTTCTACCTCTGATGGTGATCTCTAACATCAGGCACCGTCCCATCGATACCTCGGTGAGTCTGTGGATGGTGACATCATGGGTGTTAAACAAAATCGAGACCCCGGCATAAGGCTCCACAGCCAGCGACCAAAAGGAAGGACCAGACTGCCAATCTCTCTCCGCCTCTCGTAGGAGACCCAAGGTGTTTAATCGTGTCTCCTGTAAGAAATATACATCGGCCTCGAGATACTTCAGGTGGTCATATACAACATGTCTGGTCCTTCTAGCCCTAATGCTATTCACATTGCTGGTGACCACAGAAAGATGGAAGTCTGCCATCAGAAGAAGAAATAGAAAGAGCATCCCCATCATCATAGATCAGAGTCAGAGTTGTCTTGCTGACTACTAATCTCCATATCCCATACAGACTGAGACTCGGTTTGAAGGGGTTTCCTTTTTGTGGGAGGATCCCCCCCTGGATCATCATCATACTCCTCCATCATGCGCTTCAGTTCTCTCTCTATTTCCTCCTCTCCATCTGACTCAGACAGTACGCTGTACCTATTAGTGGTTACAGTAACATCAGCCTGACTCTGTACTTTCATTTTAGAGGGTTTTTGGACAGTAGTCCATGCAGTCTCAGGTTTTCTGGTGCTCCTGTCCTTTTTCCTCTTTTTAACAGCACTATTATTATCCCCAGTGGCAGGTGCTGAGGCAGGGGAAGGGACGGGCACTGGTGGCTCTACAGACTGCTCCACTACCTCCATGTCTCCCTCTGTGTTACCTGTCCCTGGATGGTCTGGGGCAGCACCACTAATATCTGGGGTCTCTGGCACTGTGCACACTGACCCTGATAATAATGCCTCCTCCTCCTGCTCCTCATCTGGGACATCTGCCCCTTCCATCAGGTCTTCATCGGGGAGGTCCCTACAGATGTTGTGCCAGGCTTCAGGACAGTCCCTATGGGGATGACCGATCTGACCACAGAGGTTGCACCTTATGGTCTTGCAGTTGGCGCTCACATGGCCGAGGTCCCCGCACAGGGTGCACTTCACTGTGGTGCAGTTACTCGCCACGTGACCAGATCTCCCACACCTAAAGCATAACCTCGGCTGACCGACATAAAAGCACACACCCTTCTCTCTGCCGATAAAGAAGGAGTTGGGGAGGTGATGGGTGATGTTCTGGTTCTGATGTAATCTGACCAGGACCCTCCACCCCCCGGTCCAGATTCCATCCTCATCCCTGGTCTTGGTCATGTCTGACATGAGGGTGCAATGTCTCTTGAGCCATATGATGATATCTTGAGGGGGGACAGACTCGTTCCAGAACATTACGGTGACAATCGCTGTATCTAGTTTGGAGATGGGAATGAAACTAAACTTACTCCATCCCTCAGTATCTCTATAACGGGGTTGTTGAGCCCAGAACCGGTCCAGATTACACATGAGCTTGAAGCTGATATCATACCCCTGTCTGTCTGGAAGATTTATTACGGCCAGGATGTCGGCTGGCTGGAAACCCATCTGGGTGCACAACATGTCCCTGACCACATGCCTCCTGTCAGGTAGATCCTCTTTAGCCCCTTTATGCCTAAACCTGACAACATTCCTCCTCTTGAAGGCCTGGCCGGTGTAATGGGTGCTAGAGGAGAAAAATGGGGAACCCCGACTCCATGCATTCCCTGATGTCTGACCCCTGTCCTGCTGTGGGGGATGTGTGGGCTGTGGACCATCAGTACTAGGGGGCAGCTGACCACCCGGACCATGGGGCTTCTGAGCAGCTGGACCATGGGGCTCTGCTGCTTGTGGTGTAACTAAAGGGGGAAATTCCTCGCCCTCTACAACATCAACATTGGGGGTCTCTGTGTCACCAGCTGCCACTGATTGTACCTGAGATGACTCCTTAGCTGGGACATTATCAACCACAAAAACATCAACATTATCAGAAACATCTTCAATATCAGACATGTCAGCAACAGTATCAGAATTAACCCCTTGCACAGCACAGTCCTGAATGTCCTGCTCAGATTCATCCTGCACCTCACAGTCCTGCTCAGATATACCTTGGGGTACAGATACAGTGTTACCTGCATGTGAGAGTCCAGAGTCCTCCTGCAGTGCGCTGCCTTCTCCTGGGACTTTTGGTGTCTCCTCCACTACTTCACTGGCAACATCAGGTTTACTTACTGCTGGAGCTTGTAGTTCCTCGCCAGGGCATGCTGGGACTTGTAGTACCTCATCAGGGCACGCTGGGACTTGTAGTACCTCATCAGGGCACGCTGGGACTTGTAGTACCTCATCAGGGCACGCTGGGACTTGTAGTACTTTATCAGGTGTAGTGGCAGGACTTGGCTGTTGTTGCTCTTTCTTGTATACTTGTCCCTCTTCAAAGGGCAGAGTAGCTGGCTGTAGTATGGGCCTTACATGGGACTGCTGAGTCTCAGACCTGGATGATGAGGCCTTGTCTCTTTCAAACCTCTGCTGGTTTCTGTAAGTTTCTCCCACTGGCCCCATTTGCTCAATGATGGACTCCATCTCCTGCACAATGTCAGCCAGTTGTTTTGCGCACGTGGCCAGCTTCTTGTCCAGCAGGACCTGCTTCCCCGGGTTTGCTGCTTTTAGCTTATACGTGCAGTCAATCTGTTTTTGCAGGAAAAGTTTCTGCTCTTTCAATGCCTCCATCTTCCTCACCAGTCCTGGGATCTGTCTGGCCAGCTGCAGCTCAGGTGATGGCTCTGGCGGCTGCAGTTTGCTGCTGCGGTGTGGTTCCGGCCTGTTTGCAGTACTGGACCCTGCAGCTGCACCATGACCGCTGTTTCCTGGCACTGAACCCCGTGATTTTGGCGCAGAGTTCAGAGATTCTTGGATTTTCCCGGCTGCTGTCACTGCTCGGGGGTCACAATCTCCTGATGGGCGACTGGATCCCGGATGTCTTGCAGATACGACGCTGGTAGCACCTTTGGATCTTGCTTCATGGCTGCCTTTGGTCTCTTTCACAGCCTGCAGGCCCCCAGACCTGGTACGATCAGACGGTAGCATTACACGCTGCTGCAGGTTCTCCTGTATTGTCTGCCTTTCCAGTGATGTCCTCCTCTGCCTGCTCGGGGTGGAGGTGGATTGTCCACCTGAGGCTTGCACTGGACGCTGCTGCACACTCTGGATGATACCTGACTTTGGACTCTGCGATACTTCAGGCTTGTTCACAGGCAGAACAACCTTCCCACTGGTAGGTGGTTTCACCAAATTCTTGCTTACTGTTGCTTCTTTTTCTACACCAACTTTCCTGACACCACTGCAACTGCTGACATTTGTTCCAATAACAGACATTTTAGGGTTAACATCTCTTACTTCAGCTTGCTGATTGCTGTTCGCCAAATTAGGCCTAGAAGCCTGGGCCTTGCTTGGGGAGCTTCCCCACCCAGGGTGGCCCCGCCCTGGGCTATCTCCAGTCATGCAGAGGTCTCAGGAGCTCAAACCACGCACAACCTCACCTCTAGGAGGCAGGATTATAGTAGTTATATTCTTGTACATAGGGGGCAGTATTATAGTAGTTATATTCTTGTACATAGGGGGCAGTATTATAGTTGTTATATTCTTGTACATAGGGGGCAGTATTATAGTTGTTATATTCCTGTACATAGGGGGCAGTATTATAGTAGTTATATTCCTGTACATAGGGGCAGTATTATAGTAGTTATATTCTTGTACATAGGGGGCAGTATTATAGTAGTTATATTCCTGTACATAGGGGGCAGTATTATAGTAGTTATATTCTTGTACATAGGGGGCAGTATTATAGGAGTTATATTCTTGTACATAGGGGGCAGTATTATAGTTGTTATATTCTTGTACATAGGGGGCAGTATTATAGTTGTTATATTCTTGTACATAGGGGGCAGTATTATAGTAGTTATATTCTTGTACATAGGGGGCAGTATTATAGTAGTTATATTCTTGTACATAGGGGCAGTATTATAGTAGTTATATTCCTGTACATAGGGGGCAGTATTATAGTAGTTATATTCTTGTACATAGGGGGCAGTATTATAGTAGTTATATTCTTGTACATAGGGGCAATTTTTATTGTAAAAAGCCAACAAAAATACAATTAAGCAAAATACAAAATCATAAATACATTCTTCTGTACAATTAGTATTCAAACAAATATAAACTTAAAGTAAATTTAACTTATAGAGTCCATAGCTGCTGCTGGAAAGGAAAAAGAAAAATGTAAAATCACTATATACAAATTAAATACCAGATACATTCCTCCATAATTTCCTATTTCTCTGGTCTTTTCTGACTTCCAGTGATTTTATCCACCTTAGCTCAGACAATATCTGGGATACCACAGCCGTGTAGTTATAGTCCTCACTATGCAGGGACACCCGGGTTCTGGCATGCCAGTGGTAATATTTGATTACTGTTATTATAAGATACATGGTTCCCGGATCAATATTACCATCTGGCGATGGGACTCCATAGATGATGTCCGGGTACTGGAGGAATTGCAGCTTCGGGATGTTCAGCAGGTCAGATACTTCCTTCCAGATCTTCCTCCCTCCCCAGCACTCAGAGATGAAATGCTCCATCGTCTCCTCCTGCTGACACCCCAGAGGACACTTCCTATCTGCCACACTCACAAACTTTAGGTTCCCTCTAACAAATAACTTCCCATGTAGTGACAACCAAGAAATATCCAAAAACTTGGGGGGAAGTGGCTTCCCATTGAGGAACCTGAGACTTTTCTGTAAGGTGGTGGTCACACAGTCTCTAAGAGCAAGTGGGGAATGGAAGAAAGCCCGACATATCCTGAGGTAAATATCTCTCCTGGTGTTACTGACAATGTAGGACTTCTCCAGCTTCCACATCCTGACACACTTCAGACCATATACCAGATATTGGGGGAGGAAGCCAGGAGTCCATCGGCCCCTCTTGAGACTGCCGCCTCGCACCCAAGACTCTGCAAAAGGCAATATCCATTCCCTGACACTACTTACCCACAGGAGACCATTATTTGAGTCCAGGCAACCGAAATTGACTTTCAGAAACATGGAGTCAAAGAAAACCCTTGGATTTAACATATCCAGTCTACCCTCTCTCCTCTGCAGGTAAGTGATCCCTCTTTTTACTGGGTTCAACCTGTTCCCCCATAAAAGCTGGAAGAACAGGCTAAAGAGCCGAGCGGAGAAAGATTCTGGCAAAGGAAATACGACAGAGACGTAGAGGAAGACAGGGACCAGGTAAGTCTTCAGCAGAGTAACCCTTTCTCTATAGGTCAGCCTCCAGTTCTTCCATCGCTGAACCTTTACATTTCCGGTTTCCAACTTATCCTCCCAATTTAGCTTGGAATTATCTTCCCTCCCGAATTTAACCCCAAGGATCTTAATATGGGTGGAGGCCTTGGCGAACTGTGGCAGATCAAAGCCAGGAGCAGTATCCAATGTCCAGAAAGCTTGACTCTTCTCAAGGTTAACCAGAGACCCGGAGGCCTCTGAGTAACTTCTGATGGCTGTGGACAGCATCTCCACCTCATGAGGTTCAGATATCACCACAGTCACATCATCCGCGTAGGCGACTACCTTCAAAGGCAAGCAATGGGGGACCGCCCCCCCCTGAAAATCACACCGCTGCAGTGATCGCAGAAACAAGTCTTTGGCAAACACATACAGCAGTGGACTCAGGGGGCAGCCCTGTCTCACCCCCGCCTCTACCCTGAAAGTGTCCCCCTGCCAACAATTGATCAGAGGAAAGCTCTTCGACTCTCAGCCAATCTATAAATTGTCCTGGAATACCGTACTTTGACAAAGTGGCCCATAGATAATCGTGATCAACCCTGTCAAAGGCTTTAGCCTGGTCCAGACCTACAACATATCTCCCACACCTCAGAGCTTTACATCTCTCAAACATCTCTCTTATAGAGATAACTGCTCCAGAGATGTTCCGCCCCTTTACTGTGCCGTACTGAGAGCCTGCCAACAGTGCCGGGGACAAACAGACTAATCTAGAGAATAGAATTTTTGACAGAATTTTCCTGTCGACATTCAAGAGGGCGATCGGCCTCCAGTTCTTGATGTCACTAGGCTCCTTACCTTTGGACAGCAGAATAAGGGAGGACACTCTCATGGATGGAGGCATCAGGTGATTTTCTAGACAGTTAGTAAACACATCCACAAGGATCGGGGTCAAGAGGTCTCTAAATTTCTTATAAAATTCAGCTGTTATCCCATCAGGACCTGGTGCCTTCTTCAGATGTAACTTATCAATGGCCTCTTTAACCTCCTCCTCTGTTATTCCTGCTGTCAAAGGAGAAAAGTCCAAATCTTTAGTGTCAGGGCCTGGAGTTGCCGCCAAGAATTGAGCCATTTTCTCTTCATCCAAAACCTTTTTCTGAAATAACTCAGCATAGTAGGATCTCACCACCCCCAGGATACCCTCCCGAGATTCCTGCAAAACTCCCTGGGAGTCAGTGAGACCTGTGATTGATTTCTTGGCCACACGTTCCCGGCAACTCTCATATGGATCAGGCGTGACTAAGATTCCATAGTCGCGCTCGACAACCAGAGACGTGTAGCGGCTGTACTGATACTGCTTTATTTCAGATTTCAGTCGGTCAATTTTTAGTTTTTCATCCCCACCCGCCGAATAGAGTGACTCCAATTCTTTCCGTAGCTTGAGATACTGGCTGTACTTACTCTTACCCTTCTTCACTGACAGTCTCTTTAAAAGGGACCGGATCTCCTCCTTGACGTCCTCCCACCAGTCAGATATGTGGTTATAGAAATCCACTCTCTCCATTTCACCCTGTAGAAGAGAATGGACATGTTCCTGGACAAAACCTTCTTCCAAGAGACTAGAGTTAAGTCTCCATAAACCTCTTCCCATATCAGGCCGCTCACTAGCACCTAAGCAAAAAAATAAGGCAAGGTGATCTGAATAGGGAACACACTTTTCGCTCCTCTCTCCTATGACCTCCATAGGACTCACCAGCGCCAAGTCTATTCGGCTAGTTCTTCCAGCACAGGAATAGGTTAATTTGGGTTTCCTACCACCCTGCACAAACACATCAGATAAACCTGACTGCGAGATTATAGCATTCAAGACCTTGGAGTCCTTGGTGAGAGGTCTACCACTGGATGATTACGGGCACAGATGTAAAAAGATAGGGTTTTACCTCATTAAACAGATTTACCCTTTCAGTCACTGTCTGCGGACCATAGATATTAGTAAGTCGGAGCCTCCTACCTCGGATGGTAACCTCCAGCACCAGACACCTTCCCATCAATACCTCTGTAAGTCTATGTATGGTGACATTGTGTGTATTAAAGAGTATGGAGACCCCGGCACAAGGCTCCACAGACAGTGACCAGAAGGATGGACCTGAGCGCCATTCCCTCTCTGCTTCTCGTAAGAGACTAAGACTATTGAGATGAGTCTCCTGTAAGAAAAAGACATCAGCGTCCAGATATTGGAGATGTTCATACACCGCATGTCTTTTCTTCCTTGTCCTAATGCTATTTACATTAGTCGAGATGACTTTAAGGTGAAAATCCGCCATTAGAGCCATAAGAAGAAGCAGAGAGAGTAACGCCATCATCATAAGTCTGAGTCCGAGCCCTCCTGCTGACCACCTGTCTCCATATCGGATTCAGATTCTGGCCCTACTGCCTGAGGTCTCCGTTTGGAAGGGGGATCTGGCTCATCCTCATATTCTGCCACCATTTTCTCAAGTTCCCTCTCTAGTTCTTCCTCTACATCTGACTCCGACAACACACTAAACCTGTTTACAGTCATTGTCACATCTGCCGTTCTGTCCACCTTCATCCTGGATGATTTTTGGACAGTGGTCCACTCTGGCTTACGAGTGGATGTATCTTTCTTCCTTCTCTTTGTAGAAGTTGGTGCTGGAGAAGGAATGGGCACTGAGGGTGGTACAACCTGAGGGACAACCTGCTTGTTCCCCTCAATGCTTTGTGGTCGGGACTGGTCTGGTACTGGTGTGGTTTTAATCTGAGGCTGGTCTGGTACCGGCGTTGTGTTTATTTGAGGCTGCTCTAGTACTAGTATGGTGTCACTTTCCATCCGCTGAGGTTCTGGCCCAGCTTGAGCTGACCCTGACAACAAAGCCTCCTCCTCCCCCAGGTCATCTGCCCCTGCCAGTATATCTTCATCAGGGAAGGTCTTACAGATATTATGCCATGCATTAGGACAATCCCTGTGGGCATGCCCCATCTCTCCACACAGATTACAACGGATGTTCTGGCAGTCCGCACTCACATGACCGATGTCCCCACACAGGCTGCACTTTATCATGGTGCAATTACTGGCCACGTGACCGACTCTACCACACTTGAAACATCTGCGGGGCTGACCTGGATAGAAACATACCCCCTTCTCACGGCCTATGAAAAAAGAATTGGGCAGATGTTGGCTTATGTTATGAAACTGGCGTAACCTCACCAGGACCTTCCACCCTCCTGTCCAGATCCCGTCTTCATCCCGGGTCTTAGTGAGCTCTGACATAAGGTCACAGTGCCTCCTGAGCCAGAGCACAATATCCTGCGGGGGCACAGCTTCATTCCAGAAGATAATGGTGACAGTAACCTGGCCAAGCTTAGAGATGGGGATGAAGCTAAATTTATTCCACCCCTCAGCATCCCTATACCTGGAGAAATTTGCCCAAAACCGGTCCAGGTTGCACATCAACTTAAAACTGACATCATATCCCTGGCGGTCTGGGAGGTTTATCACTGCCAGGATGTCACTTGGCGAGAAACCCATCTGGTCACATAGCAGAGATCTCACAACAAATCTCCGGTCAGGTAGGTCTTCCTTGGCCCCTCTGTGCTTAAATCTTACCACATTCCTCCTCTTAAACGCCTGACCGGTGTAATGTGAGCCGGACGTAAAGGATGGTGCACCCCGGCTCCAGGCATTGCCAGAGGAGGTCTGGTCAGAACCTGTACCACGGTGTGACTGGGGGCGCTGTGGAGGCTGCTGAGCACCTGAACTAGGAGGGTCCACACTAACATCAGGGACTAAAGGGGGGAAGTCCTGAGCATTGGACTGCGCTACCTCCTCCTCACCATTAGCCTCTATGACTCCAGGCTCCATACACTGCTCTACAACAGCATCCCAGACAGATGGTGAAGCCCCTTCTAATGGAAAATTATTGCACACTGAAATATCAACATTAGAATCAGCAATAACCACAGACATAGCAGTATCAGAGACAGATATATCAGCAGTATCAGTCACAGAGATATCAGCAGAGTCAGTAACTGGCACAGCAGAGTCCTGATTGTTCTGCTCAGGCGTCACCTGGGAGCTCTGCTGTGCTACCTCCTGGATTGTGTCCACAGTCCTTCTGCATGGAGATGTCATCTGCACCACTAACATCAGGCAAGTGTCCTTGTTGCATGCTGTATGCTGGGACTTGTGGTGCATGCACTGCACCATTACCATCAAGGAGATGTTCCTGTCCTTGCTGCATGCTGGGTGCTGGAACTTGTGGAGCCACGGATTCACCATTTACATCAACGGGATGGCTGCAATCGTTCTGCAGTTTGCAGGATGCTGGGACTTGTGGTGCTTCTGTAAGTGGCTGCTGATTCCTGGCAATGTCTTTCCTGTAGAGATCTCCTTCCTGATAGGGGAAAGTCGCCGGCTGCAGTACCGGTTTTGGATAGGACTGCTGGACGCCATTAGCGCAGGTCTCTGGTACAGGATATGATGATCCTCCATGATGTTTTTGAGCCTGGAATTGCTCCTGGTTCCTGTACGTCTCAGCGAGAGGTCCCATCTGCTCCAGTACGGCCTCCGTCTTGGTGATGTTGTCAGCAAGTTCTTTGGCCAATGAAGCCAGTTTTTTTTCGAGCAGCTCGTGTCTTTCGGGGTTCGCAGTTTTCATTTTATATGCATAGTCTATTTTTTTCTGTAGCAGCAGTTTTTGTTCTTTTAGCTTCTCCAGTGTTTTTACGAGTGCTGGGATCTTATCAGCCAGCTGGAGCTCATGTGCACGCTCAGCTGCAGGACTGGGAGAGGCTGCATGTTGTACTCTGCTGGGTCCGGGCCTCTGTGGCGCTGGTGGGCTCTGGCGCGCTGCGGCTGTCACTGATGGGGGGGTACAATGTCTATCATGGGGACTGGGTCCCACTTTCCTGCCAGTGACAGCGCTGGTAGCAGCTTGAGGCCTCCCTGCTGGTCTCACCTCGGCCTCCACAGATCTTACAGTCCTGTTTCCTCCACTCCCAGACCTGGTTCTCTCAGTCCGGATCAGGACAGGCTTCTGCAGGTTCTCCAGGATGGTCTGGCGCTCCAGGGATGTCCTCCTGTGCCTGGATGATAGAGGTGTGGAGGGCACAGCTGAGGCCATACCTCCCAACATTTGTGAAAAGGAAAGAGGGACAAAATGGCGGCACGCATAGCGTGCCGCGGCGATCCCCCTAAGCCACACCCCCAATCACTCCCTGGCCACGCCCCAAATTTTAGCCATATTAAAATAATAAAAATCATCTAAAAAAAAAAAAAAAAAATTATCCTCATTGGGATTTGAACCCAGAACCTTCAGTGTCCATGTACAATAATAACACAGCGCCTCAACCAACTGAGCTATAACCTCTGTGATTAACAAGGTGGAGAATTTTGGTAACTAAGAACTATGACTATATACTGCCTTGGTATATAGGGAGGGATCTTCTCAGATTATTGTAATTATTGAGACTATTATTATTATTATTATTATTATTATTATTGAGATGATTATTATTATTTTTACCATTATTAATAATCATCTCCATAATAATAAAAATAATAAAATTTATAATAATAATAATAATAATAATAATAATAGTCTCAATAATTACAATAATAATCTCTGAGAAGATCCCTCTCTATATATCAGTGCATTAGTCTGTATCACAATGTAACACTGGCTGATAATATGTCTTAGTTGCCAGAAATCCTCAGCCTTGTATCACTGGGCTTATAGCTCAGTTAGTTAAGCTCCTGTCTGCAGTGCAGAGGGTCCCAGGTTCGAATCTCAGCCTGGCCAAAACTTTATTTAATTTAATTATATAAAGAGCTTGTGTCTGGGGAAGCCCTGGAGACCATATATGGACAGATGGTGATCTGACCTGATGACGTGGTCCCTGCTCTCTCCACTAAGCCCGACACTTCTCTGAAAAGGATTCCCTGCCCGATGTCTGCTCTGGGGAACCCTAGGAGATGCAGTGACCATATATGGACAGATACTGATCTGAAGCTGATGACGTGGTCCCTGCTCTCTCCGCTAAGCCCGACACTTCTCTGAAAAGGATTCCCTGCCCTATGTCTGTAGAAGCCATTCAGTACTGTGAGTTCAGACTTTCAAAGTATTTACTATACGGACACAGCGCCGGGACACAGCGGGACCTGGGGGGGAGAATCCGTGACAATCTCATAGCTGCCCGTGACGCGGGGCAGAGGTAAGAAAAACGGGAAAGTCCAGTCAAAATCGGGACGGTTGGGAGCTATGGCTGAGGCCTGTATTGGAGGCTGCCTCTGCTCCTGCACAACTTTCCCCAGCGGATTTCCCAACACTCTGCTCTCACTCAATGGTTCCTGCTTCACACTCACACTGGCAGATGGATTCACCATAGAGGTACTTACTGCTACTGCTGCTGCTTTCTTCACCGCATTCATGTTCTTCTCTTCACAAACTCTGACTATACCAGAACTGCTGACACTCTGCACAGAACTCACTTTACTGGTCACTTTAGGATTTTCATCCACGGGATTTGGTGGCTGAGAATTATTTCCCAGAGAAGGCCTGGAAGCCTGGGCCTTGCATGGGGAACTTCCCCACCCAGGGTGGCCCCGCCCTGGGCTTGCTCCAGACATGAGGAGACCTCAGGAGCTCACACTGCACACTTCCTCTCAGCAAGGGGGCAGTATTATAGTAGTTATATTCTTGTACATAGGGAGCAGTATTATAGTTGTTATATTCTTGTACATAGGGGGCAGTATT
The DNA here is from genome assembly GCF_040894005.1 of Engystomops pustulosus. Classification (NCBI taxonomy): domain Eukaryota; kingdom Metazoa; phylum Chordata; class Amphibia; order Anura; family Leptodactylidae; genus Engystomops; species Engystomops pustulosus. The sequence goes on along the minus strand of NC_092411.1, from coordinate 167,015,096 downwards.
ATAGTAGTTATATTCTTGTACATAGGGAGCAGTATTATAGTTGTTATATTCTTGTACATAGGGGGCAGCATTATAGTAGTTATATTCCTGTACATAGGGGGCAGTATTATAGTAGTTATATTCCTGTACATAGGGGGAAGTATTATAGTAGTTATATTCCTGTACATAGGGGGCAGTATTATAGTTGTTATATTCTTGTACATAGGGGGCAGTATTATAGTAGTTATATTCTTGTACATAGGGGGCAGTATTATAGTAGTTATATTCTTGTACATAGGGGGCAGTATTATAGTAGTTATATTCTTGTACATAGGGGGCAGTATTATAGTAGTTATATTCTTGTACATAGGGGGCAGTATTATAGTAGTTATATTCTTGTACATAGGGGCAGTATTATAGTAGTTATATTCTTGTACATAGGGGGCAGTATTATAGTAGTTATATTCTTGTACATAGGGGGCAGTATTATAGTTGTTATATTCTTGTACGTAGGGGGCAGTATTATAGTTGTTATATTCTTGTACATAGGGGGCAATATTATAGTAGTTATATTCCTGTACATAGGGGGCAGTATTATAGTAGTTATATTCCTGTACATAGGGGGCAGTATTATAGTAGTTATATTCCTGTACATAGGGGGCAGTATTATAGTAGTTATATTCCTGTACATAGGGGGCAGTATTATAGTTGTTATATTCTTGTACATAGGGGGCAGTATTATAGTAGTTATATTCCTGTACATAGGGGGCAGTATTATAGTAGTTATATTCTTGTACATAGGGGGCAGTATTATAGTAGTTATATTCTTGTACATGGGGGCAGTATTATAGGAGTTATATTCTTGTACATAGGGGGCAGTATTATAGTTGTTATATTCTTGTACATAGGGACAGTATTATAGTAGTTATATTCTTGTACATAGGGGGCAGTATTATAGTAGCTATATTCCTGTACATAGGGGGCAGTATTATAGTAGTTATATTCTTGTACATAGGGGGCAGTATTCTAGTAGTTATATTCTTGTACATAGGGGGCAGTATTATAGTAGTTATATTCTTGTACATAGGGGGCAGTATTATAATAGTTATATTCTTGTACATAGGGGGCAGTATTATAGTAGTTATATTCTTGTACATAGGGGGCAGTATTATAGTAGTTATATTCCTGTACATAGGGGCAGTATTATAGTAGTTATATTCTTGTACATAAGGGGCAGTATTATAGTAGTTATATTCTTGTACATAGCAGATAGTATTATAGTAGTTATATTCTTGTACATAGGGGGCAGTATTATAGTTGTTATATTCTTGTACATAGGGACAGTATTATAGTAGTTATATTCTTGTACATAGGGGGCAGTATTATAGTAGTTATATTCCTGTACATAGGGGGCAGTATTATAGTAGTTATATTCTTGTACATAGGGGGCAGTATTCTAGTAGTTATATTCTTGTACATAGGGGGCAGTATTATAGTAGTTATATTCTTGTACATAGGGGGCAGTATTATAGTAGTTATATTCTTGTACATAGGGGGCAATATTATAGTAGTTATATTCTTGTACATAGGGGGCAGTATTATAGTAGTTATATTCCTGTACATAGGGGGCAGTATTATAGTAGTTATATTCCTGTACATAGGAGCAGTATTATAGTAGTTATATTCCTGTACATAGGGGGCAGTATTATAGTAGTTATATTCCTGTACATAGGGGGCAGTTTTATAGTAGTTATATTCTTGTACATAGGGGGCAGTATTATAGTAGTTATAGTCTTGTACATAGGAGGCAGTATTATAGTAGTTGGCTTGTATATGGGAGAAGGTATTGTAGTAGTTTTATTTTGTATATAGAAGCCATGATTGATTGTGTTATTCTAAATGTGTTATTGTAGCATTATTACTGTACATAGGAGGCAGTATCAATATATTCTTTCTTGAATTGTACATATATGGCACAGGGGAAAGGTATTTAAGGCTTATCGGGTCATGTGTTTGCATCATTTACTGATCGACAGGTCACATTCCTTGTACATTAGATTCACTTACTAGCAAAAGTTGTTTTGCATTAAGGCCATCTACCAACAATTTGTCTGTTATAACCCCACCCACATTATCTGACCACACCCACTTGTTTTGACTCCACCCATAAAATTGGTCCACTTTTTTAGTTTTTTCCAGGGCCATTTTAAATTCCGCCCCTGATGCTGCCCCTGCTGTTTCCTGTCCATTTCGCCTCCACGATCCTCCACAGCGTCCACCAATGTCTCCATGCGCAACGTTCAACTGTCTATACCCCAGACGCCTGAGCGCGAGAGGAAATACAGCACACAATCCCCTTATCAAACAAGCTGTGTCAAGCTACATTTTCGGGTGTTTCACCAGATATATAATGCAACTCGGCCCATCTGTCGCCGCCATGCTGGAGACCTGAAGTTTCAATCATAGCAGCGCAATATGGATGCCCCATACTGTCGCTCTAAATCATGAAAGTCGTTTCCATGCCTCCACATGTCGTCCCCTCAGCAAACGAGCTGTGTCAGACTCATTTTTCGGGTGTTTCACCAGATACGTTATGGAACTTGGTCATTATGTCACCACCATGCTGTGTTATCGACTAAATATTAAATAAATTATATAAATGATTTCCTATGTGAACAAAAGGTTGGCGGTAGGGGGATAGTTACTTCTTGCTATTACGCGGCACAGTGATTGGGGCCAATATGGCCCCCACTTATGCCAATATTTTTATGGCGGATCTGGAGGAGGCGTCAATATACACGTCACCACTTTTTACAAATGTCCTTGGGTGGTGGTGGTATAACGACAATGTCTTCTTGGTTTGGACAGGTGATGTTGAGACCTTTCTTACTTTTTTTGACCTCTTTGTCAAAGATACTGATCGGAATAATTTACTGCGATATGACACATCCCAGAAGTGGGACTCCCTTCCATTTAGTCAACTCATTAGCGTTCGAAGAATTGTGGATGACCCTAGCCGGGTGAATACTAGACTTAATGAAATGTCGGACAAATTTCGAGCTAGGGGGTACCCTACCCAATTGATCAATAGACTCAAGGACAATGTAAAGAGACTCGACAAACCGTCCTTGCTGTCAATGAGAATGAGGGACACTAAGGCACCAGACAGGATACCTTTTGTGTCCACTTTTGGCCCTCACAGCCAGTTTGCGTCGAACTTGATCCGCAAATATTTGACAACCCTTTCTCGCTATCATAGTGACATCAAAGAATTCCAGGCACCCCCACTCTTCTCTTACAGAAGACCCAAAAACTTAAGAGATAATCTGGTTAAGGACGACTTTGGCACTATTGATAAACAGGACAACCTGGCATGCAGTCTTAAGCCGGGTTCCTACCCATGCATGAACTGCGAGAATTGTAGTTACATGAGTTACATGAGACTCATTTATTCACCCACTTACTGGTATACAAATAAAAATACAAAAGTACAGAAGTACAGAAGAACAAGATTTCACGTCATTTGAAATGTAGGTCAGACCATGTGGTTTATGTCCTGTTTTGTCCCTGTCCTAAAATTTATGTGGGGGAGACCACTACTGAGTGCAGACTGAGATTACATAATCATACGTCATCCATCAAAACGTTGAAGTATGATTTACCTGTACCCCGACACTTCATAGATTACGGTCATAGTGTTCATCAGATTTTGTATTGTAGAGTACATACCACCACTGAGGAGAGAAATTACCACCACTGAGAGACAGAAATTATTGCTAAAACGAGAAATCGAATGGATACATAAGCTTAACTCTCTACAACCGGCCGGCCTGAATGTGGATTTTAATGTTAACATTCTGAATTAGTCCTGCCAGATGGTCCCCTTCTAGTGATCACACAATAAATGATGTAAGGAAGTAATTTTTTTCTTATTGACATATGCTTATATAGTAAAAATTGCTCTTTTCTTCTTTTTTTAACCTAGATCACTATTCAGAAGATGCCTGTTGATAATCAACCCGGAGCGCTGACCACCATCAGCCACTACCCTTATTTGTTTTTTCTTATTTGTGTTTTTTCTTCTTTCATATCCTTGTGTCTGCCCAACGAATCTTATTTTTTTATTATTATTATTTTTTGAATATCATCAGTACAAATACCAGTAATTTGCTCTGCATCTGACCTGACAGCTTTTATCCAGGGTGCCGTCTGACTATACTATAGAACAGCGATGGCGAACCTATGGCACGCGTGCCACAGACGGCACGCGAAGCCGTTTCTGTTGGCACGCGTACCGTCGCCAGTAAGCCTCTGCCCGCTGCCCGTAAAAATTTGGTCTATGCGAGCGGCGGAACTACGCGCCGCTCCATAGACAGAACCGCAGTGTTTTTGCGCATGCGCGGTAACTTGGGAAGCGCTGAAAGTTTCAGTCGCTCCCATAGAAACCGCGCATGCGCATTAATTATCCCGGGCCGCTCCGCTCTGCTCTGCTCCCTGTCCGCTCTACTCTGTCCCGGTCCGCTCCGCACTGCTTTGCTCCCTCTGTCCCGTTCCGTAGCCCCCCTCTCCTCCGCTCCATAGCCCACCTCTCTACCTCTCCGTAGCCCCCCTCTCTACCGCTCCGTAGCCCCCCTCTCCTCCGCTCCGTGGCCCCCCTCTCCTCTGCTCTGTGGCCCCCCTCTCCTCCGCTCTGTGGCCCCCCTCTCCTCCGCTCCGTGGCCCCCCTCTCCTCCGCTCCGTGGCCCCCCTCTCCTCCGCTCCATAGCATCTTCTGTATGTATTTTATACTACATGGCAAATTCTGTATGCATTTTATACTACATGGCGGCATTCTGTATGCATTTTATACTACATGGCAAATTCTGTATGCATTTTATACTACATGGCGACATTCTGTATGCATTTTATACTACTTGGCGGCATTCTGTATGCATTTTATACTACATGGCGACATTCTGTATGCATTTTATACTACATGGCGACATTCTGTATGCATTTTATACTACTTGGCGGCATTCTGTATGCATTTTATACTACATGGCGACAAGCTTTATGCATTTTATACTACATGGCGACAAGCTTTATGCATTTTATACTATATTACGTATATGGGGGGGGGGCGTCTCTCTATGGCTTGTTTTCTCAATTAAAACCTTGTTATTCTAGTTAAATTTTTGTGTTGGCACTTCACTTCAAGTCAGAAGGGTTTGGGTTGCATTTTGGGCACTCGGCCTCTAAAAGGTTCGCCATCACTGCTATAGAAGGTCGTAATACAACTTCGTTTATATGACAACCCTGGAGATAATTCAAAAGTTATTGCTCACCTTTATGTATTGTACCCATATTAGTGACTTTGACAGATTTTTCTGTATTTATCTGTTTATGGGCTACATGTGCGCTTGCCCACTTCAAAGATGTTCGCAGTCCCACCGGGTAATTCTCGCAAAAGTGGGGTTGATCCTTGAGAGTTTGACGTTGCCGTGCGACATGGTGGTTCGCAGCAGAGCTGGTTGCAGCCCAGCAATGCGATCACACCGCCTCGGCTAATCACCTCAGGATCTTGTTCTCTACCAAGGTAAGGACACGCTTTCTCTTGTTGTTGGTGCTATAAGTAGTTTCCTGGCACTGAGCATTTTCCTTATTGTGAGTGTATCTGCTGTGGAGCATCATGTTGCTTAGCAACTGGTTGTGGGCATGCGCTCTGATGATATTTACAAACTGTGGCATGGCGGTGCGTGGGGAGACTATCGATCAGCTACACTGTTTCCAACACTTGACACTGAGTCATGATTGTGTGATGTAACAATAATGCACATTGCTATGTTGTTTATACTTTTTGAATATTGTTAAATTTATTATTTCACTATTTGTTTATGTATTCATGATGTCACGTCCTGGGGGTGATGATATGAACCCGCCCTATACCACTCTACACTGTGCTTGAAAATGGCTACATAGAGCTAGCCGAAACGTAGTATTCACCAGTATTACATATTAACACTGTGACCCAGAACAAGTCCATAAAGTCCATAAATGTTCTGGAATAATTTTTTTATTTCACACCATCCTCCATTATTTACACCTATGTTATGACGTTCTCACTCAAATTCTTTAGCTTGGTTTATGGATATATAGGGGGTCATTTACTAAGGGCCCGATTCGCGTTTTCCCGACGTGTTACCCGAATGTTTCCGATTTGCGCCGATTTTCCCTGAATTGCCCCGGGATTTTGGCGCACGCGATCAGATTGTGCCGCATCGGCGCCGGCATGCACGCAACGGAAATCGGGGGGCGTGGCCGAACGAAAACCTGACGGATTCAAAAAACCTCCGCATTTTTAAAAAAATGTGTCGCGAAAATTGCACTTACCTTCACTCAGCCCGGCTCGGTGTATTCCAGTGCGTTCCGATGCTCTTCAGCGCAGCAGCGACATCTGTTGGACGGCGGAGGTACTACCTAAATAAATCCCGGCCGGACCTGAATCCAGCGCAGAGAACGCGCCGCTGGATCGCGAATGGACCAGGTAAGTAAATCTGCCCCATAGTTATTTATTTGGGTTACCATTGTGTTAGGGAGCATACAATGATAGATCTGTGTAATAGATCTGTGTGTTTACAGTTATTGCCTTTTGTTTTATTTTCATTTGTTTCATTACGGTTCAGAATCGTCATTCTAAACCAAAGGACATTTAAATTATGCTTGATCATATATGTAGTGAAATCCAGGGATTTCAGATGGGGAATATGCTGTGACAGATTGTCATATTGTCCATGTTGCTATTGGTCTTGTATTGTACATTCAGTCTGCAATGGTATGTTCATTTTCATGTTATTCATGCTGCCACCTAGTGGTCAAAGTTTTCATTGTTGGATCGTTTGTTTTGATTGGTCCTGAGGCGACTAAGGACTTGCCGTACGTGGGACTGGTGGGACTCTAGATCCAGGAAGAACACCAGAATGTTGTCAAGATAGACCAGGACACAGGTATATAGCAGATCCCTGTAGATGTCGTTGACGAATTCTTGGAATACAGCTGGCGCATTGCACAATCTGAACGGCATTACCAAATACTGGAAATGTCCATCGAGAGAGAGAGAGGAGTAGCCCAGGCCAGGGCCTTCCCGCAGTGGAGGTTGATGATGAATGCCACCTTACACCGTTCTGTCACAAATTGAGACGGCATAAGTTCAATGTGCAGGTAGCACTGGGTAATAAAGCCCCTGCACAGCTTGGGGTCCCCATCATATTTTGTAGGCATGGAGAGTCTTAGCCTAGGTTCAGCGGCAGGCAGACAAACCGGTGTGATAGGAGAGGCCACAGGGATCTGACGCTGTTGCTGAGTGGCAATCAACTGCTGCAGCATGGCAGTGCAACTTGCTTGGCAATCTGCTGGGACTGCCGGACTGCCACAACTGTGGTAAGATCAGCCAGTTTAGGTAGCGGGACCATGGTGGGGTCCATGGATGGATCTTACTTTCAGGCTATAGGGGTTGTGGACCCCCTGGACCACCACGGACGATGGCACAAGCCGACAAATGGGACTGGAATCTAAGTGGCACCCGCTTTTCACTAACTCTACGTGGTTGGGTTACAAAGGTAGTGTCTGCTGTAAGGTGAAGAAAGTGCAATATTTGTTGCTATATGCACAAAACAGAATCTTTTTACTCCTTTACCAACCAATCTTATCTGTCAGGATCAGTGGATCCTCTGGACCACTGCGGGAGATGGAACTAGCCGTCACCTGAACCGGAGTCTAAGTGGCACCTGGTTTTCACCAGAGCCCGCCGAAAAGCGGGTTGGACTTGCTGCGGCAGGATACCACTAGGTCGTTCCCAGGTGTGACTAGCCCGTGGTGGCAGCCGAGGTTGAAGGTACCTTAGCGGAAGAGAATCTCGTGGTCAGGTCCAGGCACAGGGTCAGGGCAGACGGCAGAGATGCAAGGTCAAGTCCAAGTCCGGGGTCAGCAACGGAGGTCCAGGCAGGTGGAAACGGGAACACAGGCACATGGAACACAGCAACACGGAGGAACTCAGGTAACACGGCAACACAGGACTCAGGAGCGGGAACATACAGGAACGCAGGAATACACAGGAACACAGGAATACACAGGAACGCGGGAATACTCGCTTGGAAGCTTTCTCTTAGGCTATGAGGCACTAGGATCCGGCAGCGCAGGAAGGGAGGTGCCGTATTAAAAAGTGGAGGTTTTCAGCCAGAGCACCAATTAGCAGTCCGCTGGCCCTTTAAATTTTCGGCAGCCGCGCGCGCGCACCCTAGGAGACGGGGACGCGTGTGCACGGCAGTCCGGGGAAGAGCAGGATCCGAGAGAGGTAAGAGAGATGGCGGGGCTGCAGTGGGGGCACACGAGATAGGGATCGCGGGAGCACCCGTGACGGTACCCCCCCTTCGGCCTCCCTCTCTTCTAGGGCCTGAGGATATGTTGAAGCAGGCTCTTGTCCAGGATGTTATCCTCTGGCTCCCATAATCTCTCCTCAGGACCAAATCCTTTCCAGTCTACAAGAAACAACCGTCTACCTCACCGTCTTTGTATCTTAGGATCTCTTTCAGGATTGCAGGAATAGGAGCGGGAATGATTGTGTGAATGAATGAGAGTCTGCAAAACACAAAAGGTAGTGAACCCGATAAGTGTTTTGGAAATAGACAACTAGCGGTTATCTTTTACCCACATTGAATTTACCGCATTCAATAACGTATAGCAAACAACAAACACTGTGCGTACCTAGCAATTGATATTTTGACCACAGCCCGGGAGCCTACACGGTTAAAACACCCCAAAGTGAGGGGTATGATCAAGAGTGAGGTTGAACACTCACAAAAGTTAGAATCCATCCCTGGAGTAACTGTAGTCAAGATTTGCAAGAAAAACCTCTATTTATTATCTAGAAAAGAGCAATGTAGCACCGTTAACCCATTAACACCCATCTGTGGCCTTAAACTCCCTAAATTCCGTACGCCAAATGTGAATTCATCTCAAATTCATAACATTCCCCTTCTTGCCAAAAAGAAAAATTCTATTTCGTTTCCCACCATTCCTATTTTTAATATTTTTTGTTTGTTTCTACACATTGGAAAATAAAATGAATGATCAATCAGTTTTAAAATAAATGATCAATAAAAGTTAAATTTTAATAAAATCGTTTTCACTTAGGTCGAAGGACCTTTCTGTTTGCAGAAATGCAAAGTATGTAAATAAATAGTAACACTATGGGGCACATTTACTAAGGGTCCGCAGCCGCGAATCCGTCGGGTTTTTCCCGAATATTTCCGCTTTGTGCTGTATTTCACGGGATTGTGGCGCACGCGATCGATTTTTGGCGCAACCGCGCTGACTTCCGCGCGACAGAAATGGGGGGGAGTGGCCACCGGACAACCCGAAGGATTCGGAAAAACCGCAGAATTTAAAAAGCCATTTGTGTCGCAAGATCAAGCACTCACATGCACCAGAAAAAAGCAGGTGAACTTCGGCGGACCTCGGCGCAGCAGCGAAACATGGTGAATATCGGCGCACGGACCTTAGTGAATCCCGGCAGAACCCGAATCAGCGTCGGAGAACCCGCTGCTGGATCGCGACTGGACCGGGTAAGTAAATGTGCCCCTATAGGTCCAGACCACACATGTGGCCCTAAGTGTGTCTAACCCTATTATTTGTACCCTCCAGCAGATGGCGCCACTCTTCCACTAGCTTGATAGCTAGAAGCTCCCGATCTCCAATAGAATTATTTCTCTCCGCGGAGGAGAAGGTCTTGGAGAAGAAGCCGCAAGTGAGAGTTCGGCCCCTAGATCCCTTCTGGGTAAGGACCGCCCCAGCGCCCACGGAGGAGGCATCAACTTCCACTAGGAACGGCTTTTCAGTATCAGGTCGGGTAAGAACTGAAGCGGAGGAAAATGCAGTCTTTAATTTCGTGAAGGCCTCTTCTGCCGCTGGAGGCCAGACACGGGGATTAGCACCCTTCTTCGTAAGCGCCACCATCGGCGCGACCAGAGATGAGAAAATGGGATAAATTGTCTATAATAATTAGCAAAGCCCAAAAATCTTTGTATAGCTCGCAGTCCCACTGGGCGTGGCCACTGAAGAACCTCAAATAACTTGCAGCTCCTTCTCCAGATTTAAAGGGCCAGCACGCCATTAATTGGCGCTGGCCATATTTCCCAATTCTATATAAGCCTGCCTCTTCCTGCAAGCCCTGCCGGATCTGTGTGCCTCACAGCCTGAGAGAAAGCTTTACTGTGATTTGCCTGCGTTCTTGTGTCTCCTGCGTTCCTGTGTCTCCTGCGTTCCTGTGGGGGACCACGTTTTCTGGGGCCGGTCAAGGTGTTAAAGCGCATTAATCTAGTATAAACTCCGCCTTCCTCCTACTATTCGCATCCCAAATTCTTTCCACGTCTCCCTGCTGAAACCTGTCATTCTGAATCACTTCTCCCGGCAAGTTCCTCCCCCCACTTCAGTGGCGGACTCCACCAACACATATGAGGTAAAAGAGATTCTGGACATGAAGACAGTAAGGGGGAAGCGGTTGTTCTTGGTTGACTGGAAGGGATTCGGGCCAGAATAGAGGTTGTGGGAGCCTGAGAACAATATATCCCATATCGCGTGTCGCGGGCTCACCCGTGCTTCTCTGCCCCCGCCAGCGCGCGGCCAGCCCGCCATTAATTGGTGCTGGCCATATTGCCCAATTCTATATAAGCCTGCCTCTTCCTGCAAGCCCTACTGGATCTTTGTGCCTCACAGCCTGAGAGAAAGCTTTACTGCGATTTGCCTGCGTTCCTGTGTCTCCTGCGTTCCTGTGTCTCCTGCGTTCCTGCGTCCCTCCGTGTTCCTGTGTTACCTGAGCTCCTCCGTGTTCCCGTGTACCTGTGATCCTCCGTGCTGCTGTCCTGTGTGCTGTGTTCCCGTACCCCTCTGCTTGGACCTCCTGTTGCTGACCCCGGATTGGACTCTGACGTTGCATCTCCGCCGCCAGCCCTGACCCTGTGCCTGGACTTTGACCACGAGATTGTCTGCCGTTCTTGTACCTCAACCTTGGCCGCCACTGCAGACAAGTCACGCCTGAGGAACGACTTGGTGGTACCACGCCACAGCTTGTCTAACCCGCTTTGCAGCGGGCTCTGGTGAGAACCAGGTAGCACTTAGACTCCGGTCCCAGGTAGTGGCTTGAGTCATCGTCTGCAGTGGTCCAGAGGATCCACAACCCGCAAGCCTGACAGCTCTTCTGATGAAACTGGAACTTACCCAGTTTGGCGTAGAGATGGTTCATCCTGAGGCAGCTGAGCACTTGCCGTACGTGGGACTGGTGGGACTTGAGATCCGCAGAATACACAAGAATGTCATCCAGGTAAACCACCACACAACTGTACAATAAGTAAGATATCATTCACAAATTCCTGGAAAAAGGCTGGCGCATTACAAAGACCGAGGGGCATAACTAGATATTCAAAATGCCCATCACGGGTGTTAAAGGCGGTCTTCCACTCATCACCCTTCCTGATATGGATGAGGTTGTAGGCCCCACGGAGATCCAATTTGGAAAAAATTCTTGCACCCCACAGACGGTCAAACAGCTCCGTGATCAGCGGCAGAGGGTAGCGATTCTTAACGGTGACTTTGTTAAGACCGCAATAGTCTATACCGGGGCGAAGAGAGCCATCCTTCTTTGAGACAAAAAAGAAACCAGCGCCAGCTGCATATTCAGACATAGCGGCAGTCTCAGGTACCGAGAGCGGGTACACCCGACCCCATGGAGGAGAAGTACTGGGCAGCAGATCAATGGGGCAGTCGCAGGGACGATGTGGAGGAAGGGTTTCAGCCTGTTTCTTGGAGAACACGTCTGCGGAGTCAAGATATGGAGCTGGAAGGCCCCTCCAAAGGCTTGGGAGACACAGTAGAATCCCTGACAGGAAGCGGATGAGGGATTTCCATACAGTGAGAAAAACAGTCCGGGCCCCATCGGAGAAACTCCCCAGAAGACCAGTCCAGCACAGGGGCATGACGTTGTAACCAGGGGAGGTCTAACAGGAGAGTGGAAGTGCTTTGGGGTAGCATAAACAAAGAAAGTCTTTCTTTATGTAGAGTGCCAACTTGAAAAAGCAGGGGTTCAGTCTGAAACCAGATGGGTACAGAAAGGATCTGGCCATTGACCGAGGCAATGGACAATGGCTTTTGAGACAAACCACTGGGAAGTGGTGCTGGGAGACCAGGGCTGCGTCCACAAAGTTTGCTGTGGAGCCTGAGTCCAGGAAAGCAAAGACCTGAATTGGGGTGCCGGTACCAGCGCTGAGGAGCACAGGAATCGTCAAGCGTGGAGAAGCTTTGCTCACACTTAGGGATGCTTCTCCCAAGAATCCTAGGTGCTGGCACTTCCCGGACATTGGGGACAGGCAGGACAAGTCCCAATGAAGTGCTCTGGGCTGGCACAATACATGCAGAGGTTCTCCTGACATTGTCTGGAACATTCTGGTAGAGAAAGCCGGTCCACCTGCATAGGTTCCTCAGCAGAAGATTCAGGCGGGGGCTGGAGCGGCTTTTGGAAGACAGGTGCCAGGAGAGGAAGACGTCTAGCTCGGCCTTGGGGGTACTCGGAGCGTAGTTCCTCAGCACGCTCCCTAAACCAAAAGTCAATTCAAGTGGCCAGGGTAATGAGACCACTCAGAGTTGACGGCAGGTCCCGAGCCGCTAGCGTGTCCTTGACCTGCGCAGAGAGTCCTTTCTTAAATGTAGTGATGAGGGCTGCATCGTTCCAGGCCAGTTCGGAAGCCAGGAAGCGAACTGAACTGCGTACTCTCCCACAGACGAGTTGCCCTGGCGCAGGTTCAATAATGCAGTCTTTGCAGAGGAAGCCCGTGCTGGTTCTTCGAAAACTGACCGAAACTCTGCCAGAAATGCCGTGAGGGTAGCCATAACCAGGTCATCTCTGTCCCAAAGAGGAGTAGCCCAGGCTAGGACAAATGCCACCTTGGACCGCTCGATGACAAATTGCGATGGCATGAATTCTATGTGCAGGTAGCACTGAGTTATAAAGCCCCTGCACATCTTGGGATCTCCATCATACTTGCCGGGCAAAGAGAGACGTAGAGAGACTGGGTTCAGCAGCAGAAAGGCAAACAGGGGTAGCAGGAGTCGAGGGAGCAGCCTCAGGAAACTGTTGCTGATTCTGGGTAGCTAGCAGCTGTTGCAGCATGGCAGTGACTTGCTCAAGCTGATTCCGGTGTGCAGCAATCTGCCGGGATTGGTGGATCACGATGGTGGCAAGATCAGGCTGACTGGGAGGTGGAATATCAGGGGATCCGATAGGCAAGTGGGAATGGGAACACAGGCACAAGGAACACAGCAACACGGAGGAACTCGGGTAACACGGCCACAGGACTCAGGAGCGGGAACACACAGGAACGCTGGAATACACAGGAACTCAGGAATACACAGGAACGCAGGAATACACAGGAACGCAGGAATACTCACTTGGAAGATTTCTCTTAGGCTATGAGGCACAAAGATCCGGCAGCGCAGGAAGGGAGGTGCCGAATTATAAAGTGGAGGTTTTCAGCCAGTGCACCAATTAGCGATGCGCTGGCCCTTTAAATTTTCGGCGGGGACACGCGCGCACGGCAGTCCGGGGAAGAGCAGGATCTGGGAGAGGTAAGAGAGATGGCGGGGCTGCAGTAGGGGCACACGGAGGACCACCGGTGCGCCTGCGATCCGAGACAGGGATCACGGGAGCACTCGTGACATTATCTCATAAGAAAGTATCTCAAATGCAAGTCCACTTCAGTTATATATATACAGTGACATTCACAAAATTCAGACTACAATATGTGGGATGCACTGTTTGTAAACTAAAAAAACTGCATAGTGGAACTCATCAATGGTGCCAAAGCCAACAATATTGTAAGGACCTGTAATGTTTTGGGAGCCTCTTCCGAGACTGCCATTAAGGTTCCATGCTTCACATGACTGTCACTGCCATTGAACACGTTCCCTTTAACCCCTAGGGGACACAGCCTATTTTGGCCTTAAGGACGCGGTCCCATTTTTCAAATCTGGCCTGTGTCACTATAAGTGGTTATAGCTTTGGAACGCTATGAGATATCCAGGGGATTTTGAGATTGTTTTCTCGTGACACATTGTACTTCAAATTAGTTTAAAAATTTGGATGAAATCTTTTGCGTTTAGTTATGAAAAAAAACAAAATTTGGCAAAAATTTTGAAAAATTCTTTATTTTCAACGTTCTAAATTCTCTACTTTTGATGCAGACAGTCATAGCACCCAAATAAATTCATAACTTACATTTCCCAAATGTCTGCTTTATGTTGGCATGGTTTTTTAAGATTCCACATATTTTACTAGAATGTTATGAGGCTCAGAATTTAGGTGCCATTTTTCACATTTTTTGTAAAATCGCCAAAACCCGTACTTAGATGGACCTGCTCAACTTCTAATTGACACTGAGAGGCCTAAATAATAGCAAGACTCGTAAATTACCCCATTGTGGAAACTACACCCCTCAACGTATGAAAAACTACTTTTAAGAAGTTTGTTAACCCTTTACGTGTTTTATAGGGGTTAAAACAAAATGGAGGTGCAGTCTGCAAATTGTAATATTTTTTCACAATACACTCATTTTGGGTGGAAAATTAAACATTTAAAATTGATTAAATTAAAAAAGGCTCCACAAAGTTTGATACCCAATTTCTCCTGAGTACACGGATACTCTATATGTGGTGGTAACTTCTGTATGGGCGCACGGCCGGGCATAGAAGGGAAGGAGGCGCCATCCAAATCAGATTTGCTATGTCACATTGTACAGGCTATAATTTTTTTCTTTTTTTTAATGAGGACCTATAGGGGCTTATTTCTTTTGCCACATGAGATGCACTTTTCTGGTATGTAATTTTGGGGCATCTACAGCTAATTGGTGAGATTTAATTTACTCTTTGTTGGTGGAGGAAATGAAAATCATCAATTTTTAGGAAAATTTTTATGTGTTTTTTATTTGGCCGTTAACCATACCATAAAAATAGTATATTATTTTTATTCTATGGGTCGCCACGATTATGAAAATACTTCATTTATATATATTTTTTATTTTTTACCATTTTTACTGAATAAAAAGTAATTTGGCAAAATTGTTGTTAATTTTAGCATCACCGTCTTTCATATGTATAACTTTTTTATTTTTCACCTCACAAATCTGTTTAAGGGCTTATTTTTTGCAAGAATGATAGCTCTTTTTAGTGGTCTTATTTTAGATTGCGTAACTTTTTAAAATCACTTTTTTTAGAGCATTTTAGAGGATTTTAGAGAAAATCTTATTCATTTTAGCATCACCATCTTTCATATGCATAACTTTTTTATTTTTTGGCTGACAAATCTGGTTAGGGGCTTATTTTTTGCGAGAACAGTTGTTCTTTTTAGTGGGCTTATTTTACAGTGCATAAAATTTTTAAAATCACTTTTTAGAGCATTTTTTTATAGGGTATTAATTAAAAATTATCTTTTTTCGGAACGTTT
Source organism: Engystomops pustulosus (assembly GCF_040894005.1). Classification (NCBI taxonomy): domain Eukaryota; kingdom Metazoa; phylum Chordata; class Amphibia; order Anura; family Leptodactylidae; genus Engystomops; species Engystomops pustulosus. The sequence continues at coordinate 166,999,594 of NC_092411.1, read as the reverse complement.
TTTGCGGTTTTTTCCTCCGGCGTTTACCGTGCGGGTCCAGTAACAATTCTGTTTTATTATGCAGATTGTTACGGACGCGGCAATACCAAATATGCAGGTTTTTTTTGTGTTTTTATGTTTTTTATACTTTATTAAGTTTTTTATGGGAAAGTGACATTTTAGGGGCTTATATTTTATGTATTTATTTTTTATTTATTATAATGTGTAGTGTTAACTGTTTTTGCATTTTTTTTTACTTATACATACTTGAACTTAAACCAGTGATGCTCTGATCACTGGTTTAAGTTCAATACACTGCTCTACAATACTATTTTATTGTAGAGCAGTGTAAACTGTCTGAGCAAGCTTGCGCATGCTCAGACAGTTTACAGCCAGACCCGGAAGGGGTCTGGCTGCCATGGAGACCGGGCAGCTCCGGGGCACATTCCAGTCCTCGGAGCTGCCCGGAAGAGGATCGGATCCCCCGGTAAGCGGCACGGGGGATCCGATCCACAGCAGGAACACCCTTACACGCCGCGGTCATGCTTGACCGCGGCGTGTAAGGGGTTAACACCCGCGATCGGAGCCGGCTCCGATCGCGGGTGTTACAGCGCGGTGTCAGCTGTGATAGACAGCTGACAGCCGCTGCTTCTGGTACCGGCTCCGTTCGTGAGCCGGTCCCAGAAGCTAGACGTTATACTACGTCCCGGTGCGCTAAGCATCTAGCCCCGGGGACGTAGTATAACGTCGTGGTGCGCCTAGGGGTTAATAAGTGTGGCGGTGACCACATGAGAAGACTTCATATGCGCAAAGCTTTTTGGATTCTAGCTTTATTCTATATCTCTTCATCTCTTTATTCTTATTTTTTGTATAATTTTGCACATCTTTAATTGATGTGATTTTACTATGAAGCCATACACAAATGGCCGTTTTTACTCTTTCTTACCCATGCGGAGCCATCGCACCTGTACTGTTTTCCATCCGTGTCTATTTTTCCGTTATGTGTTCTCCTGATGCGTCTTTGTTTTGTGATTCTTACTTTTATTTTCCTGGTTTACAGCTCGTTTGATAATAAGAGGTCCTCTTCTGGTGCCTCTTAGGTAACTATAGTGACTCTTACGTAATTCATCTATGCACACACCTCTTTTAACCATCTAGGTGGTTCTTATGTTCACACGTTCATTCCATGGTACTACAAAATGTTGTATTTACTCATACTTACCCTATTCTTTTTTGCACTTTTTCCTACTGATACTCATTTTTCCCTTATATGGTTCCTCGATACGTGCCGATCCTATGACACCACGAATGCTATACTCATTCATACTTAAACAATTTTATGTCATCGTATTTTGCGTTGTTTTTTACTGATACTTATAATTCCCTGACACGTTTCTCGGATTGTGTTTTTCATTTTGCTTTTATAGCTTGACTATGGGCACATTTACTAAGGGTCCACGTACCGCAATTCCGTTGGGTTTTCCTGAATATTTCCATTTTTTGCAGAATTGCCGCGGGTTTTTGGCGTGCGCAATCGGATTGTGGCGCTTCGGCTCCCACTTGCACGCGACAGAAATAGAAAAAAAAGCATAATTTAAAAACCCCACTGTTAGGGTTGGGTAACACAGAAGACAGGGGATAGTTTGCCCTGAGCTTGTCCCAAACTGTCCCTTCCTATAGCCCCCCCACGCTAAACCGTGGGGCGACTACTTGAAGACTCGTAATACACTGGATAAGTGTGGGATGGGAAACACAAACAGACTGACAAACATAAAACACAAAAGAATGGTAAACTAGCCGGAGTCACAACGAGAGGGTACGTCAAGAGCAAAATCAGTAAGCAAAGAGTCAATGTCAAAAACTAGCCGAGGTCACAACGATACCGATACAGATACAGAGCAATACAACCTAATGCAGCGAGTGATAAAGGGATTTCAAACACTGGCACAGGTGACTAGTGAAGCTGCAATTTATGCAGCCAGAACTCCACCTCCAGAACCTCATAGGAGCTGGACAGCTTCTGGGAATTAACCCCTCATGGTGCAGAACAACCAGGCATCATGCAGAGGTACCACAAGTCCCAGCAGTTCCGAACACAACTCCTAGACAGCGCGAGATCTTAGCAGCCGCTGCCCGGGACGAGAGGTGGAGTTTGCGCGGATACACGCCGGGGGTCGGAGAACGCTGCTGGCACCAGCAGAAGAACCATAAGTCCCAGCATTCTCCCTAGCAACCCTGACACCCACTAGCATGCACCAGGAAGAAGAAGGTGAACTTTAGCGGACCTCGGCGCAGCAGTGACACCTGCAGGAAATTGGACGCACAACCTTAGTGAATCGCGCCGGACCCGAATCCTAGTCGGACAACGCACCGCCGGATCGCGTCAGGACCGAGTAAGTAAATGTAAATGCCCCTATGTCTTGTTTAATAACATCAGGTCCTCTTCCCATGCATTCCAGGTTACTATAGTGACTCCAGTCTCACGTCATTCCTGTGTAGCATCATGTGTTTTGACTGTGCACACACCTCTGATTTGGTGTTACCTGTGACTACATGCCCATTCTGTGATAATTGTTTCCAGTGGCGTTCTCCTCCATTTTTATTTAAATGTGCTAGGAGTTTTAGTATGTTATGGTTTGACTACGATTTGCTCTTTTCTGAAATGTGTCACTGCATTCTCCTTTTTTCTTTTTAAGTGATGTCACTTTTTTTTAACGAAAATGGATTAAATAAAAGTTTTGGGGATTTTACTTGCCTGCCAGTGCGGATGTACTCTTTTTATAATTTTTTCTGCTTTAACCATTTATGGAAGAGTAACAGTTGTCCTACTCTGGCGTCATTGTTTTTTAAATGGTCGAGTAGAGTTGCTGTAGCAAAGGAGAAATTCTCTTCCTATTCCACCTTTAGGGTACCTCCATCTACCTTGTTTACCTTTCCCTTTGTATGGAAATCTGTTTTCTTTAGGTTCACGAATGGACTGTTTCTTCTGACTTACTCTAGCCTCCGGTCCGCCGCCTTTTAAGGCTTCGTATCCAGTTATGGACCGAACATCTCCCTCAAATGGAATTCCACACAACTTGGACTTTGCCTGTGCCAGAGTAAGCGCCTGGCCAAGTTGGAGAGTACTCCTTCCTTTGCACTAAACCTCACCCCTTCCGCGGAAGCATCTGCAAGCAGTAGATGATTTGAGCATGGGAAAAGTATCCAAAAATGGGGAAGATTTACAAACCTGGTCCAAGCGCGTGTCAAGCGACACTTTTTTTTTTAAATGTGGAGATTTTTCCGAATCCGTCGGGTTTTCTTACGGCCACGCCCCCTGATTTCCGTCAGGTGCATGCCGGCGCCGATGCGCCAGAATCTGATCGAGTGCTCCAAAATTCCCCGGGCAATTCATGGAAAATCGGCGCATATCAAAATATACGGATAACCTGTCGGATAAACGCAATTCGGGCCCTTATGTTTTGAGATGTCCCATCTTGACATGATTTTCTAATTCAGATAGCCAGTAAAACAGACTCCTAGCAATAGATGTTGTGGCGATATTAGCCTCAACATTAAACATAGAATATTCCCATGCTTTCTTTAGGAGGCTGGCGGCCTTCCTGCCATCGGGTCTTTCAATTGTATAGCGCCCTCAAATGGCAGGCCTGTCTTTTTATCTAAGTGACCTCTATAGCTTCCTTTGGGGTGGAATTCCAAAGTTTAGCTTTTTCTTCTTTAAACGCTAGTCTGCTTTTGAACTCTCTAAATATTAAAATTCTGTTCTCTGGCTCTCCACTCTTAAAGAATTAATTCCTTAAGAGTATCATGTAAAGGAATCACTCTTTTCTTCTTAGCTTTTATGGACATTGATTCCTCAACCTCTTCTAATAATAATAATAATAATAATAATAATAATTCTTTATTTATAAAGCGCACACAGATTACACAGCGCTGCACAAAGCATGTCAAATTGGACCCTGTTGTCACAGTCTATGGGGATTAGTCCCTTAGGACTAAGTAAGTGGACTCCCTGGACCACCGCGGGAGATAACAACCTTAGCCACACCCGGGAGCGGAGTCTAAGTGAACTCCTGGTCTTCGCCAGAGCCCGCCGCAAAGCGGGATGGTCTTGCTGCGGCGGGGAGTCACCAGGTCACTCCACGGGTGTGACTAGGCCCACGGTGGCAGCCAAGGTAGGGACAAGGGGACCACGGGAAGGCAGGCAGGACCACGGGAAGGCAGGCAGGACCACGGGAAGGCAGGCAGGCAGGACCACGGGAAGGCAGGCAGGCAGGACCACGGGAAGGCAGGCAGGCAGGACCACGGGAAGGCAGGCAGGCAGGACCACGGGAAGGCAGGCAGGACCACGGGACACCAGGACCTCCACAGGTCACCTGGACCGCCACAGGAAAACAAGGAACAAGGGGACACCACGGAACACAAAAACCGGGAACACGGACACTCAGAGGCGTCTGGAAACGCTCAAGAAGGCTTTCTCCTCAGAAGAATGAACTGAAGATCCGGCAGGGGATGCTGGGAGTCGCCAGGCTATATAGCCGAGCCAGGAATGCAAGAGCCAATAAGGAGGACGCTGGCCCTTTAAGGCTGGGAGAAGTCTGGGCGCGCCCCCTCTAGTGGCAGGAGCACGCGACTGCATGGAAACAGCATGCGGCCTACACGCTGGGAGCAAGAGTGCAGGCCAGAGCCAGGAGAGGTAAGTGAGAGCTGGGGGAGCAGGGACCGTGGCAGCAGGCACGGATACACCCTCAATCCGTACCGAGGATCGCGGGTGTAACCGTGACAGTACCCCCCCCTTAGGGCCCCTCTTTTCTTCTTCAGCCCGCTGTTCTTCTTTCTTCGCCTCCTCCAATTCTTTTTGGTGATGAGACACCTAAGGAGGAGAGAAGGCACCGGGAAGACTTGGGAAGAAGCAGGCTGGGTTGGCTCTAGGCACACCGGAGCAGCCTCAGGGGAGGCCGGAGCAGCCGTCCGAATCTGCGGAGTCTGGGGCACCACTGGAGCAGCCGTGGCAAGCTGCGGAGTCTGGGGCGCCACTGGAGCAGCCGTGGCAAGCTGCGGAGTCTGGGGCGCCACTGGAGCAGCCGTGGCAAGCTGCGGAGTCTGGGGCGCCACTGGAGCAGCCGTGGCAAGCTGCGGAGCCTGAGTCTGCGGAAGCTGCGAAGTCTGGGGCGCCACTGGAGCAGCCGTGGCAAGCTGCGGAGTCTGGGGCGCCACTGGAGCAGCCATGGCAAGCTGCGGAGTCTGGGGCGCCACTGGAGCAGCCGTGGAAAGCTGCGGAGTCTGGGGCGCCACTGGAGCAGCCGTGGAAAGCTGCGGAGTCTGGGGCGCCACTGGAGCAGCCGTGGCAAGCTGCGGAGTCTGGAGAGTCTCTGGAGCAGCTGCGGGGAACTGCAGAGCCTCTGGAGCAGCTGCGGGGAGCTGCGGAGCCACTGGAGCAGCTGCGGGGACCTGCGGAGCCACTGGAGCAGCTGCGGGGAGCTGCGGAGCCACTGGAGCAGCTGCGGAGCCACGGGAGCAGCTGCGGGGAGCTGCGGAGCCATGGGAGCAGCTGCGGGGAGCTGCGGAGCCACGGGAGCAGCTGCGGGGAGCTGCGGAGCCACGGGAGCAGCTGCGGGGAGCTGCGGAGCCACGGGAGCAGCTGCGGGGAGCTGCGGAGCCACGGGAGCAGCTGCGGGGAGCTGCGGAGGCTTGGGTGCCGCTGGAGAAGCTCTGGGAAGCTGCGGAGGCTTGGGCGCCGCTGGAGCAGCTCTGGGAAGCTGCGGAGGCTTGGGGGCCGCTGGAGCAGCTTTGGGAAGCTGCGGAGGCTTGGGCGGCGCTGGAGCATCTCTGGGAAGCTGCGGAGGCTTGGGCGCCGCTGGAGAAGCTCTGGGAGGCAGTGGAGACACCGGGACCAAGCTGGACAGGCGAGGTAGCCGGACTTGAGGTGGTAAAAACCTGGACCGGATTTTAGCCAGGAACTTGGTATGGGAGACCATGTCCGGGTCACCACTATCCAATAGGGGGGTAGCCCAGGCCAGGGCCTCTCCAGAGAGCAGACAGTAGATGAACGCCACCTTAGAGCGTTCGGTGGGGTACTGGGAAGATAACAGTTCAAGGTGCTGCGAGCACTGGGAAATAAATCTCCGGCACAATTTGGGGTTGCCATCGAATTTGTCCGTCAAAAAATTTTCGGGTCCAGTCTCTACTGCCAAAAAACATTGCGGGGTGACTGAAGCAACGGGAGGAGTCGAGGGAGCCTGTTGCTGGGAGGCAATCATCCGAAGAGTGGCAGCAAGTTTGTCCAAGAGTTCCTTTTGGACAGCAATCTCTTTGGACTCCCGGGGCGATGGTGCTAGGGAGGTCACCCAGTAGCAGGTACAGATCCTTGACACAGTCCATGGCTTTTGCAGGATACAAGACCTTGGCGGAGTCCATGGCCGGATCTTACTGTCACAGTCTATGGGGATTAGTCCCTTAGGACTAAGTAAGTGGACTCCCTGGACCACCGCGGGAGATAACAACCTTAGCCACACCCGGGAGCGGAGTCTAAGTGAACTCCTGGTCTTCGCCAGAGCCCGCCGCAAAGCGGGATGGTCTTGCTGCGGCGGGGAGTCACCAGGTCGCTCCACGGGTGCGACTAGGCCCACGGTGGCAGCCAAGGTAGGGACAAGGGGACCACGGGAAGGCAGGCAGGACCACGGAAAGGCAGGCAGGCAGGACCACGGGAAGGCAGGCAGGCAGGACCACGGGAAGGCAGGCAGGCAGGACCACGGGAAGGCAGGCAGGCAGGACCACGGGAAGGCAGGCAGGACCACGGGAAGGCAGGCAGGCAGGACCACGGGAAGGCAGGACCTTCACAGGTCACCTGGACCGCCACAGGAAAACAAGGAACAAGGGGACACCACAGAACACAGAAACCGGGAACACGGACACTCAGAGGCGTCTGGAAACGCTCAAGAAGGCTTTCTCCTCAGAAGAATGAACTGAAGATCCAGCAGGGGATGCTGGGAGTCGCCAGGCTATATAGCCGAGCCAGGAATGCAAGAGCCAATAAGGAGGACGCTGGCCCTTTAAGGCTGGGAGAAGTCTGGGCGCGCCCCCTCTAGTGGCAGGAGCACGCGACTGCATGGAAACAGCATGCGGCCTACACGCTGGGAGCAAGAGTGCAGGCCAGAGCCAGGAGAGGTAAGTGAGAGCTGGGGGAGCAGGGACCGTGGCAGCAGGCACGGATACACCCTCAATCCATACCGAGGATCGCGGGTGTAACCGTGACACCTGTCCCCATGTGGCTCACAACCTAACAGTATGTTTTGGAGTGTGGGAGGAAACCGGAGTACCCGGAGGAAACCCACACAAACACGGAGAGAACATACAAACTCTTTGCAGATGTCTTAAGGGACCGCATTTAGCAGAGATTCTAGCTCTTCAGATGAGAATAAGTATCTGCACTCCATTCTAACCGCTGAAGAGGATGGGGATGGTCCTAAATCCATGGATTCTTTACATGATTCCCCTTCTGAATCTGCCTCTGAAAAGGATTCAGCGACCCTTATTCTTTTCTGGGGTTAAAGCAGCCATAAATGAGGCCACATGTCACGGTTACATTCGCGATCCTCGGTACGGAACGCGAGTGCACCATTGCCCGCTGCTGCTGCTTTGGTCCCCGCTCACGTGCTCCCGTGGGTCCATACTCACCTCTGGCTCCAGCGTCCTCCTAATTGGCGCTTGCATTCCGGGCTTTGCTGTATAGCCCAGCATCCCCTGCCGGATCTTCAGGTCCTTATACTGAAGAGAAAGCCCCCCATGTTTCCTGAGCATTTCCAGATGCCTCCGTGTTTCCTGAGCGTTTCCAGACTACTCCATGTTCCCGAGACATTCCTGTGGCATTCTCGTGTTCCTGTGGCATTCCCGTGTTCCTTTGGTGGTACTGTAATCCTGTAGTGGTCCTGTAATCCTGTGGCGGTCCGGCAATCCTGTGGCGGTCCGGTAATCCTGTGCCGGTCTGGTAATCCCGTGGCTGTCAGGTAATCCTATGGCGGTCCTGTTATCCTGTGGCGGTCCGGTATCCCATTGGTCTTCCAAGGTCCTGCCGGCCATCCTTCCGAGGTCCTGCCAGCCATCCTTTCGAGGCCCTGCCAGCCATCCTTTCGAGGCCCTGCCAGGCGTCCTTCCGAGGTCCTGCCAGGCGTCCTTCTGAGGTCCTGCCAGCCATCCTTCCGAGGTCCTGCCAGCCGTTCCTTCCGAGGTCCTGCCATCCCGAGGTCCTGCCATCCCGAGGTCCTGCCATCCCGAGGTCCTGCCATCCCGAGGCCCTGCTATCCCGAGGTCCTGCCTTCCCGAGGTCCTGCCTTCCCGAGGTCCTGCCTTCCCGTGGCCATGCCTTCCCGTGGTCATGCCTTCCCGTGGTCATGCCTTCCCGTGTCCCTACCTTGGCTGCCACCGCGGGCCTGATGGCTCCCTGCCGCAGCAAGACCATCCCGCTTTGAGACGGGCAAAGACCAGGAGTCCACTTAGACTCTGCTCCCGGGTTGCTGCTAGTATCCCCCGGGGTGGTCCAGGGAGTCCACAGACTCTTGTCCCAAAGACACTCTCCCACCCCCCCCCCTCATTTCATCCACAAAAGACGACCTCTCCTTTGCAGTTTTTTATAATCACTCGCTAGTTTAGCCAGGCACGCGTTACACTTGCGATATGTCGTCTTCTTTTTCTCTTGCTCTTTTGGTTTGAATCCTTTTCTTTGTCTGTCTTTTTTTCCTTAGGCTTCTCTTCTCTTAGGGCTACTGCCAAGATCCTAAAGGGAAGCTGACCTGAACATCTCACTCACACTCCAACACAAATCACGTATCTTTGAGCTATGTCTCAGCATCTAGGTGAGTTCACAATACCATTAAGCGGGGTACAAACTCATGGCCAGATGGTATAGGGTCCAAACCAGGTTACATACCATTTTCTCGCAATTACCCCCCACATGCGGGAGATGCGGAGAGGAGATGCCCGGTCCTGCATTCCAATACTCTAGAAACAGACCACTCCTCCTACAATAGCCATGTGGGTCAATAAAGTCAATTGGCTAGAGGACAGTGGAGATTGGAATGCGAACACTTATGAGTAGTACTTAAAGTGATAATATGTAATGTATACTAGCATTCATGATTCACATATGACCTATTGTTAAACTGTTTTCTTCTTTTTCATGCATACTGTTAATGTGACAAGGAATACGTTCCTGCCTTCTACTTGTGTTCCGGCTACTGCTAAAAGCAAATTATAAAAAAAAAAAGAGAGAAGGAGAATAATCTTATTACAGATTAATATCCTATCCTACTGTATACTGTATGTAAAACTGTGATATACAGAAATAAATGGGACATTTGGAGGACCAACCCCCCTCCCTACCAGAACCCCCAAACCACTCACAGGAGCTATAGGCATGGGTTCTGATCCAGAGGCATCCATGATGTAATGATCGGTATTGCCAATTGTGGCACCACAAGATCCAGCCAGGCTATGTAGATATAATACATATATATACATATTTTATATAATGAACATGTCTGCCTTGCAATATACTGTATAACATAGAACACAGAGAATACCTGGATAGATACCATGGATTAAAGCTTCAGGAGACAGCAGTATGTCTTCCTAAAAACCAAAGTAACAATAAGCGCCAGACAGTGGATACAGAATAACTGTCCCATAAGACAGGTCTGTACCTCCAGGCAACACAAAATCATCTTTGAAGTGCGCCGGGACAGCTGCTGCCAAAGACCACCTGCTACGACCTCAGAGCAGTGTGCGATCCCATTGGCATTTTTTTAAAACATTCCGCTCCACGCTCCTGTTTCCGGATTGCGTCTCTTGATATGTCACTTTCGGCATACCTTCATGCATCAGAAGTTGTCGCTGGAGCTTGGCCGGGAACTAGAGACCTCACTGCTGCACTTCAAAAAGCGGCCTGGACGTCTTTAGCTTGGCGGAGCCGCAAACAGAGCTGAAGGACAGCTCACACATGGCTTGGAAGGAACTGGAGCCAAATCTAGGACTGGGTTTTTCGGGTAAGGGTTTAAACCCCACGCCAATAGGATAAGGATCCCCCTGACTGTCCCAAATGAAAGAGACACAGGAGAGATTACTCTCTACTCCCTGCCCTATGTAGGGACAGGAAGCACACTGGTGTGTGGATGTAGGGGTAGGGCTTTTAAACTCTCTGCTTCCTGTTCCTACAGAGGTCAAGGGGTCAACCCCCAGTTGGGCCATTATGGGGGAAGACATGGAAAAGATTGTTTCTATAAAATGAAATAATATTAGCACAAATTTCCAGAGACCAATATACCACAATATGGTAACATGATAACAGCTCAGTACAGAGAATACAACTAAATCTACTCACTTACCACTGACATATTGATTGAGTATTTCAGCTTTTTAGTTTTTCCAGACTTCTTCCAGTCACAACTCATCTCTGTGGACTCAGCAAAACAGACTATCCATCAATGGATAATGTCCATTATCCATAATGTCACGGGTGTTTCTGCGACCCATGACCCGTGTCGCAGGCGCACTCATGCTCCTATATGTGTCCCTGGACTCCCGCCAATGTGCTTACCTCTCCAAGTTCCCACACTGGCTCTGACGGTTAAACACGCATCCCGGCCTCCTAGGACGTGCACACCACAGCTTACAGAGATATAAAAGGCCAGTGCGCCAATAATTGGAGCTGGATGGCTGCCAATTCTGATAAATTCTCAGCCCCTTCCTGTCTTCCCTGCCGGATCTTCATTCCTTGTGCCTTAGAGAAAGCTTTGTTCCTGATGCCATGTGCTTTTTTTATGATTTCCCGTTGTGACCCAGGTTCCATTCCTGACTATGTTCCTCTGGTGCCCGACCTGACCTCTTGCCTGTCCCCGACTATGTTCCTGCTTAACGTCTGTGTACCTCGCCTTGGTTGCCACCACAGAAGTTGCACCTGTGGAACGATTGCCACTTAGATTCCGGTCCCAGGTGTCGGCTTATCTCATCATCTATGGTGGTCCAGTGGGTCCACTACTCCTGAAGCCTGACAGTAAGATCCGGCCATGGACCACGCAAGCTGAACAGCTCGGAAAAGTCCCCGCCATGTTGCAGCAGTTGATGGCACCCAGCAACGGCACCAGATTCCAGCAGCCTCTCCTGCTACTCCGGTCTGCATGCCGCTGAACCTAGGCTAAGACTTTCCCAAGTTGTGCAGGGGCCTTATCACCCAGTGCTCCCTGCACATTGAGCTTATGCTGACACAGTTCATCACGGAATGCTCTAAGGTGGCATTCATCATCAGCCTCTTCTCTTGGAAGGCATGGGCTACTCCTCTCTGGGACAAATAAGATCCAGTTACAGGTGACATTGTCTCCTTCTTCGCCGAGTTCCGGTCCGTCTTTGAGGAACCAGCGCAAGCCTCTTCAGCTGAGCCCGCACTTCTGAACCTGCATCAACGGGACTCATATGTTGGTAGCTATGCGAGTCAGTTTCGTACTTTGGCCTTTAAGTTAGCCTGGAATGAATCAGCTCTAATGCGACCTTTAAAAGGGAGTTTTGAGGAAAGTTAATGACGCAGTGTCTGCAATTGACTACTCAGATTGATCTCATCTCTCTGGCCATTGATAGCCGGTTTATGGAGCACTCTGAGGAGCAGCGTCTCGAACAAGTGCAAGTCTAGGCCCGAGCGTCTACCCCGCTGGCAATGGACTACCATAATCTGGGTGGTAACCGACCAGTTCTCAAAAATGTCCCACTTTGTTCCTCTGCCAGGTCTCCACACCTTGCCAGCCTGTTCTTCCTGCATATCTTCCCTTACACATTGTCTATGGCAGTGATGGCGAACCTTTTAGCGATCGAGTGCCCAAACTGCAAGCCAAAACCCACTTATCTACCACAAAGTGCCAACATGGTAATTTAGAGCAATATAACCTACGTTACTGCCACATGTATAGTGCACACATATATACAGTATGCATAACACAGATATATACAGTGCACACATATACAGTATGCATAACACAGACATATACAGTGCACACATATATACAGTATGCATAACACAGACATATACAGTACACACATATATACAGTATGCACAACACAGACATATACAGTGCACACATATATACAGTATGCATAACACAGACATATACAGTGCACACATATATACAGTATGCATAACACAGACATATACAGTGCACACATATATACAGTATGCACAACACAGACATATACAGTGCACACATATATACAGTATGCACAACACAGACATATACAGTACACACATATATACAGTATGCATAACAGAGACATATACAGTGCACACATATATACAGTATGCATAACACAGACATATACAGTGCACACATATATACAGTATGAATAACACAGACATATACAGTACACACATATATACAGTATGCATAACACAGACATATAAAGTACACACATATATACAGTATGCACAACACAGACATATACAGTGCACACATATATACAGTATGCGTAACACAGACATATACAGTGCACACATATATACAGTATGCGTAACACAGACATATACAGTGCACACATATATACAGTATGAGTAACACAGACATATACAGTGCACACATATATACAGTATGCACAACACAGACATATACAGTACACACATATATACAGTATGCACAACACAGACATATACAGTGCACACATATAAACAGTATGCATAACACAGACATATACAGTGCACACATATATACAGTATGCGCAACACAGACATATACAGTACACACATATATACAGTATGCATAACACAGACATATACAGTGCACACATATATACAATATGCATAACACAGACATACAGTACACATGGCACATATATATACACATATACGCACAAATTAGCACAGCAGATACAGATACAGACACATACATATACTTATATACACATAACACAGACATAAACACACACACATGTGCATAACAAAGACATATTATATATATGTGTTATGCATATGTGTGTAAATGTCACATATACACACACATATATGCATAGCACAGGTATATATGTATGTGAACTGTATAAACAAATTTTAGACACTGTACAACTTACAGTTATCTATGAGGAAGGCACACAGCAGCCTCTGGATGTTCCGGGTCACAGCATCCCCCTCCCCCTCTCTCTCTGTCCCGGCTCCACTTCAGGTCTCCTAGTAGGAGGGGGGAGGTACAAGCTCTCCATGCTGCTTCCTGCTCCCAGGCTGCACTGGGATCTTCTTATAGAGCAGCGCTCCTCTGACAGGAGCACAGACATCCTGCACCCCGCTGTGAGCTGCATCTGAGGGGCCCGCAGGTCCTCAGTTTAGAAGAACTGCATCTACCCTGTGCAGTGTGACCTGCCTGCTCTGTATCTGAGCGCAAGGTGCAGCTGCTGTTCTTCTAAACTGTGGACCTGCGGGCCTCTGCACACGGTGGAGGATGATGGCATGCGTGCCAGCAGAGAGGGCTCTGCATGCCTTGTCTGGCACGCGTGCCATAGGTTCGCCACCACTGGTCTAGGGCCTTGGGGTCCAGTTTGTTTCCCGTTCCTTGGGATCCCTGTGTGGGGAACTACAAGTAAAGCTGGACTTCTCATCTGCATACCATCCGCAGTCCAACGGACAAGTTGAGAGGGTTAATCAGTCCCTGGGTTGCTATCTCCGCCATTTTGTCTCCCCGCCGACAGGACAACTGGTGCACCCTGCTTCCATGGGCGTAATTCTCTTACAACTCTCTGAACTCTGGATCTGCCAGCTCCGCTCCATTTTTATTGTGTATGAACTACATCCTCGTCCTCCTCTCCCTCTTGCTAAGAGGTCTGATGTTCCTGCATGGAGGTATTGGTCCGAGATCTCAGATCCATCTGGGAACAAACACGTCAGTCTTTACTCCGGGGATCCGCCTGCACCAAAACCCAAGTGGACAATAAGCGCAGGTCTCCTCCAGTCTTCTCCCCAGGTGAAATAAAATGGCTGTCTTCAAGGTACGTTCATTTGAGGATTCCCATCTATAAATGTGGTCCTGAATGTGGTCCTGAAGTACTGAATTGCATCAATCCTGTGGCGTATAAGCTTCGTCTTCCCCCATCCATGCGCATCCCAAACTCATTCCACATCTCTCTTGAAGCCAGTCAGCCTGAACTGCTCTCCCAGCAAGTGCCTCCTCCTGCTCCTGACGCTGATTCCATCAAAGTCTTTGAGGAAAAAGAAGTCCTGGATATAAAGACAGTTAGAGAGAAGTGGTTCTTCCTTGCTGACTGGAAAGAGTTTGGTCCAGTGGAGAGATCCTGAGAGAGCCGGAGGATAACATCTTTGACCGTGGCCTTCTGCAGAAATTCCTCCAGTCCAAGAAGACTAGAATGGGGGATAGAAGAGACAGAGGGGCGCTCCTGTGGTGTATTACCTTTGTGATAAATGGTAAAAATGTTATACTTCAGGCTACTAACCTTGTGGGGTTGTGCATCCAGGGCACAACTCCCAAATGATGCTTCCTTAGATGGACCTTTATCTCCGCTGCCGCGTTCGTGGTCCTGCTTACTCCCCCTTGGCGTGGATAGGCAGTTTCAAACGGATATCTTTTTCTCCAGGGTTGGAGTGGGTTCTTTTCTTGAACTCTGAAAGAATGGCGCTGGCTGGTCCCGTAAAAATGATTTATTTCATTGAACGTAAAATAAAGTAAAATAATTAAAATAGAACAACGCGTTTCGTGCTTGGGCTAAGCGCTTCCTCTGGTTCATAAACAGATGACCTTGGTGTTCGAGTCAGAATTGAATAACCGCCTCCCGTTTTTTTCTTAACTTATGGCGTATGTGAGTTTTTACATGACAATATATAAACAATAAATAATCATAAAATGCATCATGCATAGACATAAAAGTGTTATATACACATATTACAAAAGTATCATTAAAAAATCGAGGTATTTTATATATATATATATATATATATATATATACACCTTACTGTGTAAAGACTCTTATTCCCATGTGTCTGTGGGGTATCTGGACTACATCTACAGGTGCCTCAGGAGGTCAAACCATGGTTTCTATAGTGACTCTGAAAACAGACTCCTTATCGTCTGCAGCTGGTGAACTAGATCTTTCTCACAGGATGGTTTCATTGATCTCATTTAGGCCATTTGGTGTTAGTGTATTCAATTTATATATCCAATATACTTCCCTCCGGCAGAGTGTCGGGAACCTGTTGGATATGGTGGCAGGTACGTGATCTATTGGTTTGATGGAAATGGGGCATTTTATTTTAGGATTGTGGAGTGCTTCGAGACGCTGTGCAATAAAAAATTTTTCTTTATGTTCTCCCTATGTTTATTTAAACGATTACGTAGCGTTTGCACTGTCCTTCCTACGTATTGCAAATGGCATATTTCACACTCAATTAAATAAATGACATATTTGGTGTTACAAGTCATTTTGTTTTTTATATGGAACATTTCATTTGTGTTGTTAGATTTAAATGATGTTCCAACCTTGATGTTTTTGCAACACAAACATCTGGTTTTGTGGCATTTTGAAACATAGTAATCTTTGTTATCTGTACCATTTGGTTTATGTTGTCTAAGCACACTTGGGGCCAGGATATTTCTAATTGTAGTGGCTCTCCTATAGATAATTCTTGGACGGTTAGAGAGATGATCTTTAAGATGTATGTCTTTTCTGAGGATAGACCAATGTTTCTGCATAATGTTCCTGATCGCATGATGTTGTGTACTGTATCTAGTGATGAAATTGGTTTCCTGTCGGCTGTTGTTCTTTACGTCTTTTATAGATTTTTCTTTTGGTTGGACACATTGGGGGTCATTTACTAAGGGCCCGATTCACGTTTTCCCGACGTGTTACCCGAATATTTCCGATTTGCGCCGATTTTCCCTGTATTGCCCTGGGATTTTGGCGCACGCAATCGGATTGTGGCGCATCAGCGCTGGCATGCACGCAATGGAAATCGGAGAGTGAGGGGAGTGGCCGAACGAAAAACCCGACGGATTCGGAAAAACTGCCACATATTAAAAAAAAAGTGTCGCGGGACTCACGCTTACCTTCACTAGGAATAGGCCGGTGAACTTCAGTGCATTCCGGCGGGCCTCAGCGGACTTCAGCGCAGCAGCGCCACCTGGTGGACGTCGGAGGAACTACCTTAGTGAATCCCGGCGGGACCCAAATCCACCACAGAGAACGCGCCGCTGGATCGCAAATGGACTGGGTAAGTAAATCTGCCCCATTCAATTTGGCTTAACATTTTAGCCTTCTTATATGCTCCTTTCAGTATTTCTTCCGGATAGCCCTTTTCCTTGAATTTTTCTCTTAGAGTATTTGCTTGTTTGTGATAGACATCAGTACTTGTGCAGTGGGTGAGTTCAGTGGGACTTTTCTCTAGGGTGAAGGATATTTCCCAAAAAGTTGTTATTTAAGTGCTTCTGGAACTGTTCTGCTTCTTCTATGGGTCCTGACCACAGAAGAAATAGGTCATCAATAAAGCGCCTATAAGTGTGACTATGTGTTTAAGGAATGGATTGTGTTCTTTTTTCAAGATGTGGTGGTCTTCAAAGGCCCCCATAAACAGGTTGGCAAAGGTTTGTGCTACTCGTGTCCCCATTGCCGTACCCAGTTTTTGGTGGTAGAGCTTAGAGTCATATGTGAAGTAGTTATTGCTTAAGACTATATGTAGGCATTCTAGAATGAATAATCTTTTCTCTTTTCTTATGGTGGTATCCCTTTCAAGGTATGTGTTAACACAGTCTATCCCTTTTTGATGTTCAATACTTGAATATAATGAATGTCACGGGTGGTCCCGCGACCCATGTCGCGGGCTCACCCGTGCCTTCTGTCCCCCGCCAGCGCGCCGCAAGTGCCACTTACGTGCCCCGGCTTCTGCTCCGGCTGCTGCTGCTCCGTCCTCCTCGGCTGTGTGCGCGCATCCCCGACACCTAGGGCGCGCGCGGCCGCTTCTGCAAATTTAAAGGGCCAGCGCACCGCTAATTGGCGCTGGCCTTTCCCTCTTAATCTATTTAACCCTGCCTCTTCCTGTTACCCTTGCCGGATCTTTGTGCCTTGCGCCCTAGAGAAAGCTGTATTTGATGCTTTGTGCTGTTATTGAGATTTCCCGTTGTGACCCTGGTTCCATTCTGACTTTGCTCCTTTGCCACCTGCCCTGACTTGTTGCTACGACTCTGACTCCGATCCTGTGCTGCCTGTCCTGACCTTCTACCTGTCCCAGACTACGAGTTTGCCTGCCGTTTCTGTACCTTGGCTGCCACTGCGGACAAGTCATGCCTGTGGAACGACCTGGTGGTACCACGCCGTAGAAAGTCCAACCCGCTTTGCGGCAGGCTCTGGTGAAAACCAGCTGCCACTTAGACTCCTGCCGCTGAACCTAGGCTACGGCTGTCTATGCCCGGCAAGTTTGATGGCGATCCCAAGTTATGCAGGGGCTTCATAACCCAGTGCTCCCTGCACATTGAGTTTATGCCGTCTCAGTTCAACACGGAGCGATCCAAGGTGGCATTCATCGTCAGTCTACTCTCTGGAATAGCCCTGGCCTGGGCTACTCCTCTTTGGGACAGAGACTACCCGATCACGGATAATCTCACCGCGTTTCTGGCAGAGTTCCGTTCCGTCTTTAAGGAGCCTGCACGGGCATCTTCTGCTGAGACTGCGCTGTTGAATCTTCGCCAGGGGAATTCATCCGTGGGAGAATATGCAGTCCAATTCCGTACCCTGGCCTCGGAACTGTCCTGGAACAACGCGGCCTTGTCCGCAGCCTTTAAAAAGGGACTTTCCTCTCATGTTAAGGATGCTCTGGCCACTCGGGACCTGCCGCCTACCCAGAGTGGGGTTGTCACATTGGCCACCCGGATTGATGTGCGATTTAGGGAGCATGCTGAAGAGTTACGCCTAGAACAACCACAGGTCCGCCCACGATGTCCTCCTCGCCTGGCTCCTGTTTTTCAAAGGCCGCTTCTGTCTCCAGTTGTACCTTCTGTAGAGGAGCCTATGGAGGTGGACAGGCTTAGACTCTCTTCCCAGGAGCGTATCAGAAGACATCAGGGAAACCTCTGCTGTGCCAGCCCTGAACACTTCCTGGGGTCCTGTCCGTCCCCAGTCTCCGGGAAACGCCAGCACCTAGGGTACTTGGGAGAAGCGTCCCTAGGTGTAAGCAAAGCTTCTCCACGCCTGATGATACCGGTGCTTCTCAGCATTGGCACCGGCACCCGAATCCAGGTTTTTGCTTTTTTGGACTCAGGTTCCGCAGGGAACTTCGTGGATGCCGTTCTGGTCTCCCAGCATCACATCCCCGTGATGCGCCTAGAGAAGCCACTGGTCATCTCCTCTGTCAGTGGACAAATCCTTTCTGACCCGGTCCAGTACTGCACCAAGCCTCTGACCTTGCAAGTCGGTGTGCTGCACAAGGAGAGACTGTCCTTTTATGTGCTACCGTGTTCCACGTCTTCCATCCTGTTGGTTCTACCATGGTTGCAGTTACACGCACCCGTTCTTGACTGGAAGACGTGGGAGATCCTTCGGTGGGGACCTGACTGCCAGTCTCGCTGTGTGGATTTGCCTCTTCCAGTGCCTGTCCTGGCTTCTTCTGTGACTCTCAAGGCCCTGGAGGGTCTTCCCACATGTTATAAGGACTTTTGTGATGTCTTCTCGAAGAAGCAAGCCGAGACGTTGCCACCCCACCGTCCCTACAACTGTCCTGTGGATCTGCTCTCAGCCTGTGGGCTGTGTGTACCCGCTCTCAGTACCAGAGACCACAGCCATGTAGGTGTATATCCAAGAAAACCTGCAGAAGGGATTTATACGCAAGTCCTCTTCTCCGGCTGGTGAAGGTTTTTTCTTCGTGACCAAGAAGGACGGGTCACTCCGTCCATGCATAGACTATTGCGGTCTTAACAAAATCACAGTTAAGAACCGCTATCCGTTGCCATTGGTCACCGAGCTGTTTGACCGTCTTCGTGGAGCCAAGATCTTCTCCAAATTGGATCTTTGAGGGGCTTACAACCTCATTTGTACCCGCCAAGGAGATGAATGGAAGACTGCTTTTAATACCCGCGATGGACACTTTGAGTACCTAGTGATGCCGTTCGGACTCTGTAATGCACCGGCCGTCTTCCAGGAGTTCGTGAATGACATCTTTAGAGACTTGCTTTATGTCTGTGTGATGGTCTATTTGGATGATATCCTGATATTTTCTCCGAACCTTGAGAACCACCAAGTCCAAGTACAACAAGTACTCAGTCGATTAAGGGCCAATCGTCTCTATGCCAAACTCGAGAAGTGTCAATTCCATCAGCGGAGTATTCCCTTTCTCGGTTATATCATCTCGGGCAAAGGACTCCGTATGGATCCCGCCAAGTTCTCTGCAGTACTCCAGTAGCCCCGCCCAGTGGGACTGCGCTCTATACAGCGATTTCTGGGCTTTGTGAATTATTACCGCCAGTTCATCCCTGTCAGGTTCGCTGGAGAGAATGCTGGTACTTCTGGTTCTTCTGGTGGTGCTAGCAGCGTTCTCCAACCTCCAGCGCGTATCCGCACAAAAACTCCTCCTCTCGTCCCGGGCAGCGGCTGCTAAGATCTCGCGCTGTCTAGGAGTTGTGTTCTGAACTGCTGAGACTTGTGGTACCTCTGCATGGTGCCTGCTATTGTGCTTGGTTATTCTGCACCATGAGGGGTTAATTCTCAGTAGTTGTCCAGCTCCTATCAGGTTCTGGAGGTGGGGTTCTGGCTGCATAAATTGCAGCCTCACTAGTCACCTGTGCCAGTGTTTGAAATCCCTTCATCACTCGCTCGCTGCATTAGGTTGTATTGCTCTGTATCTGTATTGGAATTGTTGACTTTGTTATTGACGTACCTTCTCGTTGTGACTCTGGCTAGTTTACCATTCTTTTGTGTTTTATGTTTGTCAGTCTGTTTGTGTTTCCCTTCCCACACTTATCCAGTGTATTTCGAGTCTTCAAGTAGTCGCCCCACGGTTTAGCGTGGGGGGGCTATAGGAAGGGACAGAGGTTGGGGCAAGCTCAGGGCACACTATCCCCTGTCTTCTGTGTTACCCAACCCTAACAATCCCACAGTTCTCCTCTCTGGTGTCTTCGATTGTGGCCCTTACCAAGAAGGGTGCCAACCCCCGACACTGGCCTTCGGCAGCTGAAGAAGCCTTTATGAACTTGAAATCTAAGTTTACCTCAGCTCCAGTCTTGGCGAGTCCCAACACTGAAAAACCTTTTCATCTGGAAGTGGATGCCTCCTCGGTAGGGGCCAGAGCAGTACTCACGCAGAAGGGTCCCAAAGGCCGCACAGTCACCTGTGGATTCTTCTCCAAGTCTTTTTCCTCCGCAGAGAGGAATTACAGAATTGGTGATCGAGAATTGTTGGCGAATAAGCTTGCCTTGGAAGAGTGGCCGGTTTCCGGTCAGCATTTATACGGACCACAAAAACCTCCTCTATCTCCAGACTGCTCAGCGACTCAATCCACGCCAAGCTTGCTGGTCGCTCTTCTTTGCCCAGTTCGATTTTCTCATTCATTTCTGTCCGGCTGAGAAGAACATCACGGCTGACGCCCTTTCTCGTGCCTCGGATGTCATTGGGGAAGAACCGGCTCCTCATCATGTCATCTCTCCTGACCGACTTGTACTGGCCGCGCCTGTGGATCTTCGTCTATTACCTCCTGGCAAGACATACGTACGACCTGCGCTACGAAGGAGAATTCTGTCTTGGGGACATTGCTCTCGTGTGGCTGGACATCCTGGGGTGCAGCGTTCTATCGCCCTCATTACCCGATTCTATTGGTGGCCAGACCTGGCCAAGGATGTTCGGGATTTTGTGAATGCTTGTGCTTCACGTCTTAAGCCTTCTGGTCTTTTTCTGCAGTTGCTGATACCCAGCTGTCCGTGGACTCATATTGCTATGGATTTTATCAAGGATCTACCGTCTTCTTCAGGCAATACCGTCATCTGGGTGGTGACTTCTCTAAAATGGCCCATTTTATCCCTCTGCCAGGTTTGCCAACAGCTCCATGTCTTGCCAACCAGTTCTTCCGCCACATCTTTCGACTCCATGGACTTCCACAACACATCGTCTCTAACCGTGGGGTTCAATTTGTCTCGAAATTTTGGCATTCCCTCTGCAACCAACTACAGGTGAAATTGGACTTCTCTTCCGCCTATCATTCCCACTCTAATGGGCAGGTGGAGAGAGTTAACCAGACCTTGGGCTGTTATCTACGCCATTTTGTTTCTGCCCGTCAGGACGATTGGTCCAGTCTGTTACCTTGGGCGGAGTTCTCCTACAACTCCTTGGAATCTGCATCCACGGGCTCCCCTCCATTTTTTGTTAATTATGGACTCCATCCTCGCTTTCCTCTACCTCTGCCCATGTCGTCGGATGTTCCTGCTGTTGAGGAGGTGGTACAGGATCTGAAGACCATCTGGGAGCAGACCCGCCTTTCCTTACAACAGGCTTCAATTCGAACAAAGTTCCAAGCCGATAAAAGACGCAGGCCTCCTCCCGTTTTCTCTCCTGGTGACAAGGTCTGGCTGTCTGCCAAATACGTCCGGCTTAAGATTCCTGGCTACAAACTTGGTCCTCGCTTCCTGGGTCCCTTCGAGGTGATGCATCGCATCAATCCAGTCTCCTATAAGCTGCGCCTTCCTCCCACCATGTGCATCCCGAACTCCTTCCATGTCTCCCTGCTCAAGCCTGTCATCTTGAACCGCTTTTCCCGACAGCTGTCTCCTCCTGCTCCTGTGGCCGACTCCTCTGACATCTATGAGGTAAAGGAGATCCTTGATACTAAAATGGTGAGGGGTAAGCGGTTCTTCTTGGTTGACTGGAAGGGGTTCGGGCCGGAGGAGAGATCCTGGGAGCCCAAGGACAATATCCTGGACCAGGACCTCCTGCAGAGATTCCTCTAGCCCAGTAGAAGAGGGAGGCCGAAGGGGGGGGGGTAGTGTCACGGGTGGCCCCTCGACCCATGTCGCGGGCTCACCCGTGCCTTCTGTCCCCCGCCAGCGCGCTGCAAGTGCCACTTACGTGCCCCAGCTCCTGGTGCGTCTGCTTCGGCTCCGGCTGCTGCTGCTCCGTCCTCCTCGGCTGTGTGCGCGTGTCCCCTTCTCCCCTTAATCTATTTAACCCTGCCTCTTCCTGTTACCCTTGCCGGATCTTTGTGCCTTGCACCCTAGAGAAAGCTGTATTTGATGCTTTGTGCTGTTATTGAGATTTCCCTTTGTGACCCTGGTTCCGTTTCTGACTTCACTCCTTTGCCTGCCCTGACCTGTTGCTACGACTCTGACTCTGATCCTGTGCTGCCTGTCCTGACCTTCTGCCTGTCCCCGACTACGAGCTTGCCTGCCGTTTCTGTACCTCGACCTTGGCTGCCACTGCAAACAAGTCATGCCTGTGGAACGACCTGGTGGTAGACCGGGTGCCATTTAGACTCCGGTCCCAGGTAGTGGCTTGTGCCATCGTCCGCAGTGGTCCAGAGGATCCACAACCTCTAAGCCTGACAATGAATTTACATTGAGGGTTAAAAAGATCCATTCTTTGTTCCATTTGAGGCTGTGTTATTCTCTGATCAACTGATCAGAATCTTTTAGATAGCTGGGGAGCTGAACAACATACTTTTGTAATAGGAGGTCAAGGTAATGGGAGATGTTACTTGTCATGGATCCAATCCCTGATATTATTGGTCTCCCAGGCGGTTCTTTTGCATCTTTGTGGATCTTAGGGAGGAAATAAAAATACACCGTTGATGGGAACGGAATGTATAAGAAATTTTTCTCTTCCTTATTAATTAGGTTATTCTTCTGTGCGTCATCTAGAAACTTTTTTATGTTTTTCTGGATGTCCGAGGTGGGTTCTTTTTTCACTGTTGTGTAATATGTTTTTAACATTTTTATATTGTGGCTCTGTTCTTTCAGTGGGTAAAATCTCGATTTGTTTTTAGGAGACTTACAGCTTTTTCTTGTTCCGTTTTTTTCTGCGGTTTCTACTTCATTCTGTATTGTTTTTTCTTTCTCTTTTTTAATAAAATGCCTTTTAATTGTTAATTTGCATATATATTGATTTAGGTCAAGAAATAACTCGAAATTATTTGAATCAGTGCTTAGGCAAAATGACAACCCTTTCTCTAATAGAGATCTTTCGTCTAGGATGTAATCTGTCAGGTTAAATCACTGTAGTGCTATTTTTGGAATCGTCAACAGGTTTATTAATGTTTAATTGTTTTTTTCTCTTTTTGCCCCCCCCCCCCTCGCGATATGCATCTAGTTTAACTAGCAACTGGTCAATTTGTTTGGTATAGTTATGACATAAATTAATCCTTTTGTCTCTGATGGTGTGCATCATACTTGCTGAGAACTTATTTAATAATAAGTCCCATGCTGCTGAATATTCTGCATCCTCAGGGAATGTGGAGGTAAAGGTTGGATGTAAACCCCTTGGAGCTAAATTCTCAAATAAAAGTCAGTTCATTAATAAGATTGAATCTTGACGTCAGTCGTTTACTGTAATAGTCCATATTTGACGTTTAAAATAGACGGATATTCACACAGTTTGCTGCTCCCTCTTGTTGTGTGGAATTCGGTTCGCCCGTGAAACACAGTCACATAGGAATAGACTAGAAGAAATGGGGGATAGAAGAGACAAAGGGGCGCTCCTGTGGTGTATTACCTTGGTGATAAATGGTCAAAATTTGATACTTCAGGCTACTAACCTTGTGGGGTTGTGCATCCAGGGCACAACTCCCAAATGATGCTTCCTTAGATGGACCTTTATCCAAGTCCAACCTTTAATATTGAACATCAAAAGGGATAGACTGTGTTAACACATACCTTGAAAGGGATACCACCATTACAAAAGAGAAAAGATTATTAATTCTAGAATGCATTCATATAGTCTTAAGCAATAACTACTTCACATGTGACTTTAAGCTCTACCACCAAAAACTGGGTACGGCAATGGGGACACGAGTAGCACCAACCTTTGCCAACCTGTTTATGGGGGCCTTTGAAGACCACCACATCTTTAAAAAAGAACACAATCCATTCCTTAAACACATAGTGACTTATAGGCGCTTTATTGATGACCTATTCCTTCTGTGGTCAGGACCCATAGAAGAAGCAGAACAGTTCCAGAAGCACTTAAATAACAACTCCTGGGGAATATCCTTCACCCTAGAGAAAAGTCCCACTGAAATCACATTTTTAGACTTGGAGATTTACCATGAAGGAGATTGTTTCAACACCAGAACACACTTCAAAAAGGTCGACTCAAATAATTATCTCAGCTATACCAGTTCACACCACAAGAAATGGATTAGAAACATCCCTTTCTCGCAGTACAAGAGGATATGTAAAAACTGCACACGTACTGATGTCTATCACAAACAAGCAAATACTCAAAGAGAAAAATTCAAGGGAAAGGGCTATCCTGAAGAAATACTGAAAGGAGCATACAAGAAGGCTAAAATGTTAAGCCAAAGGGCGTGGCCTAGCTGTCTAAGTGAGTGCACGCGTGCGGAGGGAGCTCCGGCCAAGTATCCTGCAAAATAGCCTGGAGGCATAGGAATATCCCCGCAACATACCTGGACCGGTAGTATCGGGGGTCTCGGAGTGCTTCGGTGCTTGTAGCCGCTGCTGACATGGGCCCGAACGGCAGAGTTCGGCCGGCAAGCAGGCGGAGAGGTCCAGCCAAGATGGCCCCCGGAGTGGATGTGGCGCACGGCTCCCTGCAGGCCTGAGAGCGGAGACCGCAGCAAGGCTGGGGGGTTTTGCCAAGGAGCTGCAGCAACGAGACAGAATGCCTCCCTGAGTGCTACATATCAGGAACAGCACTCCACTGGCTCCAGGTTTGCTGTGTTAGGTGAAGGGAGAAGTGGGGAGGAAGATATGGAGGGAGAGCCTGCAGCAGGCTCTCCTGACATGGGAGAGGAGAGGAGCCCTGGAGAATCTGAGTCTGAACCCACTCTGGCTGAGGTCCTGAGAGATGTGCTGGGAAATTCTTCTGTATTACGTAAGCTGGTAAGCCAAGTAGGTGGCTTAAAAGAAGATATTCTGCTGCTTAGAATAGAATATGCAACGAATGTCCGAAACGGCGACTGCCATTGAAGGACGTGTACATGAGGTAGAAGAGGTTATTCCTCCAATACGGCAGGATGTTCTAGAGCATACACCAGCGATATCTGCCTTACAGGCCAAGGCTGACGATCTAGAAAATAGGTTGCGCAAAAATAATGTGCGTCTGGTGGGAGTGCCGGAGAGAATTGAAGGAGCACGACCGGATGAGTATTTTGAAACTTGGCTGAAGGACGTGTTTGGGAGCGGTAATTTGACATCATTATTCGCTGTGGAAAGAGCACATAGGGTGCCAACTCGTCCGGGACCACCGGGTTGTCCGCCGCTTCCTGTCCTGATCAAATTGTTGCACTATAAAGATAGAGATCGAATACTGCGGCTTGCAAGGGAGCGGCAAGATATAACCATTAATGGGGCACGGATTGCCTTTTTCCAGGACTTCTCAGCGGAGGTGCAGAGGAAAAGAGTGCGCTTTTCAGATATTAAACAACGCCTAAGGGATCTCGGTATACAGTATTCTGTGATGTATCCGGCGAAATTGAGAGTGGTGGCGTTTGAGACTACTCACTTCTTTGAGGAACCTCAATCAGCGCTGCACTGGCTGGACAATAATGAGCAGAGATTGCGCAGACCTGCTGATGCTGGATGAGCGAAATGACCCCTTGGGACTGCTAGCCAACGAGGGGCCTATTGCAATTGCCGGTTCAAGGTTATGGTTGGGGGTGTTTGAACTCCTGATTTATATCTATAATGCTTTTGGGGGTGTTTTCTTTTAATAATTTGCCGTAATGTAGAGCCAGAGTTCCGTACATGCTTATCAGTATTTCCTAATTTGGGTAAGATGGGAATGCGCATTGATCGTGCTTTTCTTATCACTAGAGGGCTTGGATGTTATGTAAAAGCCCCGACTCTGACTACAGAGGAGGTGAACATTTGTTTTGTATTTGGTGGGGGTGGGATTGGGGTGGGAAGGTGGATTAATTGGTCTGTACTATAGGAGAAGTAAAAGATTTGTGTTGGTCTAGTCACACTCTCAAAAAACTTATCTATGTACTAAAGAGGGGAGGAGGGTTGGTGGCCGTTAAAAGCAACTATGGGGGAGAATTTTAAGTGTATGACTTGGAATGTTAGAGGGCTGGCAGAGGCCGGGAAACGTAGGGCAATCTTAGCATATATGAAAGAACAGGCTGCTCTAGTGTTAGTGTTACAGGAAATGCATTTGACAGGGGATACAGTACATGTGTTACACGGCTCATGGGTGGGCTATGGAGTGCATTCTTTCTACACATCATATTCTAGGGGGGTTAGTCTCCTTGTGCATAGGTCACTTCCATTCCGATGCTTTAGTTCATTTACTGATGAGGAAGGGAGATTTGTAGGATTGCATTGTAAAATATTTCACTGGGTCTGTATCTTAGTGGTAGTGTATATCCCTCCTCCATTCTCAAATGTGGTACTCCGTAGGCTCTTAGAGAAACTGGCCCTACTGCCTGAGGGGGGATTTCAATATGGTGTGGGATAGGGATATAGACAGGTTCTCTAGCAGAGGGGAAGGAGGAGGAGGATTATCGCCTCTGGCCCGTTGGTGTGAGGAGGTTGGTTTCCTCAATATGTGGAGAGGTAAGAACCCTGGAGTGAGGCAATACTCCTATGCCTCTTTGGCTCACGGTACGCTTTCTAGGATGGATATGGTACTGGTACGGGGTCCTTCTGGTGTTGAAGGGAGTGACTTATCTGATCATTTTCCCATCCCTCTACATATTGAGGGTAGGGTGGCATCGAGGGTGGAGAGGAGGATGCCGTTGAGATTGAACGCGTTTCGGCTTAAATTGGTGAATAAGGAAAGGGTTGTGACCCAACTGAGGGTCCCAAGAGATGTGTTATGGGAAGGTATGAAGGCATTCCTGAGGGGTGTATTTAAAGGGCACCTACCACCACAAATCTACCTATAAAGGTAGATTGGGTGGTAGGTGGATCAATGGGACGTGAGGATAGCCCTTTTAAGGGCTAATCCTCACGTCCTCACACTTTTTTGATAACTTTTATTACACATATATTCAAATTTACTTATGCGGCTACTGGGGCGTGGAGTAGCCGCATCTGGGATTACACGAGGCGGCTACTCCATGCCCCGGTAGCCTCTTTTCCCCTCCTACTCACCCATCTTCGGCGCGCTGCTACGCGTCCGGCGATCCTGCTGTCTGCGCATGCACAGAAGAGCAGGCCCGCGCCTTCGCGGTCACTGCTCCGAAACAGGCGCGGCCCTGCTCTTCTGCGCATGCGCAGACGGCAGGATCGCCGGACGAGGGCGTGCAGCTACGTGGAGCTGCGCACCGAAGATGGGTGAGTAGGAGGGGTAAAGTGGCTACCGGGGCGTGGAGTAGCCGCCTCGTGTAACGTCAGATGCGGCTACTCCACGCCCCAGTAGCCGCATAAGTAAATTTGAATATATGTGTAATAAAAGTTATCAAAAAAGTGTGGGGACGTGAGGATTAGCCCTTAAAAGGGCTATCCTCACGTCCCATTGATCCACCTACCACCCAATCTACCTTTATAGGTAGATTTGTGGTGGTAGGTTTCCTTTAAGGGGGAGATTGCATGGGTGAAGAACAGGTCACATCAGGTAGGATAGTCACTAAGGTTCATGGTAGTGGATGAGGAAGAAAAATATACCCTGTTAGGCACAGAAGAGGCTGAAGCTGGATGGAGGGAGGCACAGGCGCAATAGTCTAAATACTACTTGGAGCAGGTGGATAACAAAGGCATGTTCCTGAAGCAACAATTTTATGCTGAAGGGGAGCAGACAGGGCGTCTACTGGCCAGGATGGCGCAGGCCAAGAAAGATAGTAACTTTGTGCATGCCATTAGGGACGCACAGGGACAATTGGTAACAAGCACAACGGAAGTGGTGCAACAGTTTGCAGACTTCTATAGGACCTTGTACTCTTCTAGGGCAGTACATATCCAAGCACAATTAGGGGATTTTCTAGGAAATATTACCATCCCAAGATTGACTGCGGACGTGCGAGGAGAGTTGGAAGCACCCATATCGATGGAGGAGTTAGAACAGGCAGTATTGAGTATGGCAAATGACAAAGCGCCTGGTATGGACGGACTCCCTATAGAAGTCTATAAAGAATATGCACATATATTATTACCTCTGCTGTATGAGATGCAGGATAGTTATGAACGTTATGTTGCAGGATAGATTGCCAGCCTCCTGTTATGAGGCTTTAATAGTTACACTGCTCAAGGATGGTAAAGACCCGCAGCTTGTGAATTCGTATAGGCCAATATCCTTGCTGACATCAGACGTAAAAGCTCTAGCAAAGGTGTTGTCCAATAGACTGTCCCAGGTAATAGGCACGGTTGTACACGCCGATCAATCAGGCTTTATGCCGTCTAAATCGACAGCACAGAACGTGAGACGCCTTATGATGAATTTACAGATAGACCCTGATAACTATGTGGGGAGAGCTATACTATCACTGGATGCCGCCAAACCATTCAATAGCGTTGAATGGAACTATCTCTGGACAGTCTTGGAGAGAATGGGGGTTTGGCCCTATATTTATTAGGTGGGTACAGCTGCTTTATCTGGTGCCAGTGGCATTTGTTAGGGTTAATGGAGTGATATCAGGGAATTTTTACCTTGAGAGCGGTACTAGGCAGGGGTGCCCATTGTCGCCACTGCTGTTTGCATTGGCAATCGAGCCCTTAGCCTGTATGATCCGTCAAAGTGAGGAGGTGTCGGGATTTCGGTATGGCATCAGGGAAGACCGCATAGCGCTGTATGCGGACGACATTTTGTTATTTTTGACTGAGGCAGATTGTACCTTGCCAGTGGTGCTGGATTTGATTGTACGGTTTGGGGGATATTCTGGACTGACGATCAACTGGACCAAGTCCGTTCTTATGAAGATTGACCAGATGGTATTGCCGGCTCTCTCAGTGGGAGATATACCTGTAGTAGCAAATTTTCGGTATCTAGGGATACAGATTACTTGGAAGGTGGAAGATTATATTGAGTTGAACTTACAGCCACTGTTGGGGAGTTTTAAAGATAGGATAGTGGTTTGGAACAAATTGCCCCTCTCAGCTTCAGGCAGGACCAACCTTATTAAAATGATATTAATGCCACAGTTGCTCTACATTTTTACATAATGCCCCAGGTTCCATAACCTGTTCCGAGACTTGGTATGGAAGAAGGGGGTTCCACGCATTAAGTTGGAAAAATTGCAGCTCCCCAGAGATCAGGGTGGTTTGGCACTGCCTAATGTATGGGTGTACTATTTAGCAGCGCAGTGTCAACATATGAGCGGTTGGGCCAGGGAGGAAAGAGAGACTGACTGCCCGAAAACACCTCTACACTTGGGAGGTGATATGGGCCCGTTAGCTGCATTAGAGGCAAAACGTTTCCAGGGGATGGCTAGACAAAGGCCGACTTTGGGGTTGCTGCAAAAAATATGGAAAATATGTAAATGATTGTTGGGAATAGAAAATTGTACTAAATATACACCGCTGTGGGACAATCCCGTCCTGGGGAAAGTGTTTATGTTGCAGGATATGCAAAGATGGGGTAGCAAAGGGGTGTGCTACTTGTGCCAGCTGTATTCTGAAGGGGTTTTAAAGTCATTCCAACAACTGCGGGAAGAGTTTGAATTGCCACAGTCTTGGTTCTTCCAATACCTAAGGTTGAGACATGCCTTACAGACACAAGCGCAATTAGGCTCCTTGGAAACAGGATCGATTAGAGTGTTGGAGGGGGTGGGAGGGGGTGGGACCAAGGGGATAATTTCCTTGCTGTATAGTTCTCTTCTTTCAAAAGTACTGGGGTATCCTATGGCTGAGACTAAGAGGAAATGGGAGGAGGAATTTGGGGAAATATCGGAGGAGGAGTGGGCAGAGGTGACGAGCTCTCCTAGTATACTATCAATGAATGTTGCACAAACGAGGTCCCAATTGTTCTTAATACACAGAGTATACAGGACACCATATGTGTTATGGAAGATGGGACTGCGGGAAGACGCACGTTGTCCTCGGTGCCCTGAAGAGAGAGCCGACGGATGGCATATGTTTTGGTCCTGTGTTGCACTAGAGAACGTGTGGAAGGAGGCGGAGGACCTAATAGACAGAGTGTACAACATAAGGATTCCTCATGACCCCAAGGTTGGTTTACTGAGCTGCATGGACGGGCAGCAGGGGACTCAAAACGAACGGTTGGCCGTGGCAAAATTTCTCTATCAGGTCAGGAAAAGTATAGCTAGGCATTAGTTGGACGCGGAACCTCCAGGGCTGGGAGAGGTGATATCTAGGACAAATAAAACTATATGAATGGAGATGAAAGTTTATCAGAAAAGGGGTAATCTCAAAAAATTTGAAAAACAGTGGTCCGAATGGGTGGAGTTTCCAGGGTTGGCAACTGAAGAACTGCGGAGAGGTTGGTCTATGCTAAATTTGGGAAGGGTACTGGGGCAGTGACGGATACTCTAGTATACTTGTTACTGTATTGGATGTGTGACGATATGATGGATGGAGGGAGAGATGACAGACCAATGGGTTCTGGGAATGGGGGGGGGGACTTGGGAAATGTTGTATGTGTTTCTGTTAACATATGTTTGTACTGCTATGTACTAAATGTTGGATCTTTTTATTGCATATATTTGTACTTCCAGCAAAAGTAATAAAGGTTTCTGATTTTAAAAAAAAATGTTAAGCCAAATTGAATGTGTCCAACCAAAAGAAACATCTATAAAAGACGTAAAGAACAACAGCCAACAGGAAACCAATTTCATCACTAGATACAGTACACAACATCATGCGATCAGGAACATTATGCAGAAACATTGGTCTATCCTCAGAAAAGACATACATCTTAAAGATCATCTCCCTAACCGTCCAAGAATAGGAGAGCCACTACAATTAGAAATATCCTGGCCCCAAGTGTGCTTAGACAACATAAACCAAATGGTACAGATAGCAAAGATTACTACTTTTCAAAATGCCTCAAAACCAGATGTTTGTGTTGCAAAAACATCATGGTTGGAACATCATTTAAATCTAACAACATAAATGAAATGTTCCATATAAAAGACAAAATGACTTGTAACACCAAATATGTCATTTATTTAATTGAGTGTGAAATATGCCATTTGCAATACGTAGGAAGGACAGTGCAAACGCTACGTAATCGTTTAAATAAACACAGGGAGAACATAAAGAAATTTTTTTTTTTTGCACAGCGTCTCGAAGCACTGCTCCATCCACCATCCTAAAATAAAATGCCCCATTTCCATCAAACCGATAGATCACGTACCTGCCACCATATCCAACAGGTTCCCGACACTCTGCCGGAAGGAAGTATATTGGATATATAAATTGAATACACTAACACCAAATGGCCTAAATGAGATCAATGAAACCATCCTGTGAGAAAGATCTAGTTCACCAGCCGCAGACAATAAGGAGTCTGTTTTCAGAGTCACTATAGAAACCATGGTTTGACCTCCTGAGGCACCTGTAGATGTAGTCCAGATACCCCACAGACACATGGGAATAAGAGTTTTTACACAGTAAGGTGTATATATATTTTTTAATGATACTTTTGGAATATGTGTATATAACACTTTTATGTCTTTGATGCATTTTATGGTTATTTGTATTGTCATGTAAAACCTCACATACGCCATAAGTTAAGAAAAAAAAAACGGGAGACGGTTCTTCACTCCGATTCCAATCACCAAGATCATCTGTTTATGAACCAGAGGAAGCGCTTAGCCCAAGCGCGACACGCGTTGTTCTATTTTAAATATTTTACTTTATTTTACGTTCAATGAAATAAATAATAAAAAAACAAATATTTTTTTTGACCAGCCGGCGCCATTCTTTCAGCGTTCAAGAAAAGAACCCACTCCAATCCTGGAGAAAAAGACAGTCCGAGAAGAGGGGGAGGCCAAAGTGTGGGGGGGGGGGGTACTGTCACGGGTGATAATGCGACCCACAACCAGAGTCTGAGGCGCACCCGTGCTCCTATATGTGCCCCTGGTCCCCCGCCACTGTGCTTGCCTCTCCGTGTTCCCACACTGGCTCCGGCGGTCTGGTGCAATGTCAAGGGCCAGCATGCTGATAATTCAAGCTGGCCGCCTGCCAATTCTGATAAATTCTCAGCCACTTTCTGTCTTCCCTGACAGATCTTTGTGCCTTGTGCCTCAGAGACAGATTTGTTCCTGATACCCTGTGCTGTTTTTGTGATTTCCCATTGTGACTCTGGTTCCATTCCTGACTACGCTTCTCTGCTGCCTGCCTTGACCTATTGCTACATACCCGACTCTGATTCTGTGCTGCCCGTCCTGGCCTCTTACCTGTCCCCAACTACGATCCTGCTTAACATCAGTGTACCTCACTTTGGCTGCCACCGCGGACAAAGTCGCACCTGTGGAACGACCTGGTGGTACCATGCCACTGCAAGTCCATCCTGCTTAGATTCCACTTAGATTCCGGTCCCAGGTGTCTGAAGACGTCATCATCCGCGGTTGTCCAGTGGGTCCACTATGCTTAAAGCCTGACACATATTTTATCTATCATACCCCTTTATGCCCCATACAGGGTATTTATGCCTTGTTAGTTCACCGCTGTCTCATACGTTCAGGGCACCCTTTGCCCTCTTGTTACTTAAGCGCCCACCGACCTTTTAAGTTAAATGGCCATTTATTTGCTCCTTCTTCAGGTTAAAACCCCTTTTCTCCATTAATTTGATTGTGCTTGTTTTTCTCCCACTAAAATGTCCCTTTTTAAAATTACTGCCTCCTTCCCTTTCTTGTAGATCTTTTATTTGCCCACATTCTTAACAACATGGTCCTTTTTTGTTTTTGAATTCAGTGTACAGAACTGTGTGAGGACTTGTTTTCTGTGTAACAAATTGTACTTTGTAGTGATGGCATTTAATATTCCATGCGGTTGCACTGGCTCTTATTTTGCCTTGACCTGTCTCATTTTTCCCCATGTTAATTATGCCCCCTCTCATTATGTCCCGGTTCATTTTGTCCCCTTTACTTTAAGTCCCCGCTCACTTTGTCCCCTTTGCATTATGTCCTCGCTCATTTTTCCGCCTTTCCGTAAAGTAAAAATAATATTTCATCTTAATTCTATGGTTCACTACAATTACGGTGATATCTCATTTATATAGTTTTTCTTATCTTTGCTCAATTTTACTGAGCAAAAACAATTTGGAGAAAATCCCATCGACAATCATCGGCCGGATCATAGGGGGGCTCTGGGGCCCCCACCACTTTGCCTTTTTAAGGGGCCCCCACCAAATTGGGGCGATTCGGGCAGTCGCATGACCATCCCCAACAATGTATTTGGTGCCAGGCTCCCCGGGTCGCGGGCCAAATCCCGCCAATGTGTCTGCCTTAAGTCTATGGCAGAGCGAGGGAACAATAAGTTCCCTGCTCTGCCATAGACGTTCCAATGTAAATAAAGATGGTGGCGCCCTGCTGCAGGGTTACGTCGCATAGTGTGACGTCACAGCGTGTGACATCACCCCGCTCCAAAACTCACGGCGTGCCTGTAGCAGGGCGCCACCATCTTTGTTTACATAGCGAGGGAGGATTAGGACGGGGCGCATCGTGGGAATGATGGAGGGTGAGTACAATTTTAGTATTTTATGTAGGACTGTATATAGTTATTATTGGGGAAATTGTATATAGCAATAATAGTAATGTGTATATAGTTATTATTTGGGGATTGTATATATTTATTATGGGTGAGTGTATATATAGCAATAATAGGAATCTGTATTATTGGCGGATTGGAATAATAGGAATCTGTATTATTGGCGGATTGTATACATTTATTATGGGGAAGTGTATATACCAATAATAGGAATCTGTATATAGTTATTATAATGGGTGTGTATATAGTTATAGGGGGACTGTATATAGTAATAGGGGGACTGTATATAGTTATAGGGGGTGTGTGTATAGTTATTATAGGGGGACTGAATTTAGTTATTAAAGGAGGTGTATATAGTTATTATGGGGGTGTATATAGTTATTATAGGGGCACTGTAAATAGTTATTATAGGGGCACTGTAAATAGTTATTATAGGGGGTGTATATAGTTATTATAGGGGACTCTATAGTTATTATAGGGGGTCTGTATATAGTGATTACTGAGAGCTGTATATAGTGATTGCTGGGGAGCTGTATATATTGATTGCTGGAGAGCTGTTTATAGTGATGTTTGGGGACTGTATATAGTGATTGCTGGGGGAGCTGTATATAGTGATTGCTGGGGAGCTGTATATAGCGATTGCTGGTGGAGCTGTATATAGTGGTTGCTGGGGGAGCTGTATACAGTGGTTTCTGGGGGAGCTGTATACAGTGGTTGCTGGGGGAGCTATATATAGTGATTGCTGGGTAAGCTGTATACAGTGATTACTGGGAGCTGTATACAGTGATTACTGGGAGCTGTATACAGTGATTGCTGGGTTAGCTGTATATAGTGATTGTTGGGGAGCTGTATATAGTGATTGCTGGGGAGCTGTATGCAGTGATTGCTGGGGGTAGCTGTATATAGTGATTGTTGGGGGAGCTGTAAATAGTCATTACTGGAGGAGCTGTATACAGTGATTACTAAGGAGGCTGTATATGGTTATTGCTGGGGAGTGGTATATAACGATTACTGTTCCCTGTCTGGACTACATTCAATGGGGGCCTCCACCATATTTTGCGCCCAGGGGCCCCCACCAACCTTAATCCGTCCCTGTTCGTATCATATTAGGGCGTGTAACTTTTTTAAATCACTTTTTAGAGCATTTTTTGTGAGTGCATTTAATGAATAATAGTAACAACAAATTGCTCCCTGTCCCAATGGGGCTCACAATCTAATCAACCTATCAGTATGTTTTGGAGTGTGGGAGGAAACTGGAGGACCCAGAGGAAACCCACACAAACACAGAGAGAACATACAAACTCTTTGCAGATGTTGACCCAGGAACTTGAACCCAGGTCACCGGCACTTGTGGGACCCAATGTCCTGCAATCTCCTTCTGACGTGCCAACGTAGAAAGGCGGCGTGTCAGTAGAAGTACCCTTAATGACTGCCGTAAAAAGCTGATCATTGAAGGGTTAAGTATATAATTCCACATGTGTTCATTTATAGTTTTGATGCCTCAGTTTAAATCTACAATTTTGTCTGTACTGTAGTTTTTTTATGTCTGACTTGTTCTACACAATAAAAACTAATTTGGAGAGAAAAATCTCTTGATTTTGCATGTCTGTCTTCTAAGAAGCGTAATATTTTTATTATTTTGTTGATTTAGCTGTTTTAGGGATTATTTTTTATGTGACAAGTTGTACTTTTTATTGGTATCATGCAGGGGCAAATGTGACTTTTTGATCTTTTTGTATGGTGTTTTTTTATTTGGTTGGTTGTGCAAAAATCATAACTTTTGCTGTTTTTTTAATTTTTTTAAGGCGTTCATCATATAGGTTCAGTATTGATTTTATTTTATTGTACGGGTTGTTACGGACATGGCGATAGCCATTATGCGCTGTTTGTGTGATGATTTTCACATTAAAGGTTGCCATCGGCAACCCCATACTCAGCTTGGGTGTAGGGGGGGGTGGCGATCGCCGGGAGGAGAGGTGGCTAACCCCCTGTTTGCCAACAGCGCTTAAAGGGTTAAACAGCCCGGATTGCGACTATCCACATGACGTTGTGGAGTACGAGCTGCTCGGTGAACCACTCAGACCTTCACATGTTTGAGAGAATTCCAATTTATTTAGTCAGCAGAGAGTTTTTATAGGTTATAGGGACAAAGAATCTTACTGAGCATGCTCGCATTACAATTGCCTTGAACAGGATGTATCTGTAAAATGATCTGTGTGCGCGGGGGATGGTACTATACATAGGGGGTTTTTCTATCAATAGAGCCCACATTGGGGCAGATTTACTTACCCGGTCCGTTCGCGATCCAGCGGCGCGTTCTCTGCACTGGATTCGGGTCCGGCCGGGATTCATCAAAGCAGTTCCTCCGCCGTCCACCAGGTGGCGCTGCTGCGCTGAAGTCCGCTGGAATGCCTCGAAATACACCGGCCTATCCAGGATGAAGGTGAGTGAAATTTTCGCAACACAATTTTTTTTTTTAAATGCGGCGTTTTTTCCGAATACGTCGGGTTTTCGTTCGGCCACGCCCCCCGATTTCTGTCGCGCGCATGCCGGCGCCAATGCGCCACAATTCGATCGCGTGCGCCAAAAACCCGGGGCAATTCAGGTACAATCGGCGCAAATCGGAAATATTCGGGTAACGCGTCGGGAAAACGCGAATCGGGCCCTTAGTAAATGACCCCCATTGTGTGAACACAATAGAAAATGAATTCTATTCCCTCACAGACCCGAATGAGCGTCGGAGAACCCACCGCTGGATCGCGAATGGAATGGGTAAGTAAATGCCAGAGGTGGCACTCAGAGCCATTTCTGTGGGCACTCAGACCATCAACCCAGGACAGAGTTCACCTGACAGGAACAAATCCACTGCATCTTCCTGCAGTCCCAGGCAACTAAAGAGAAGCTGCTCTCTATGCTATTTTAAAGCGACACTTTATTGGGTTTTTGGAACTGTGGGAAAAGGGAGAAGATATCATAGTATCATAGTATATAAGGCTGGAAAAAGACACAAGTCCATCAAGTCCAACCTTTAAGAATTAAATAAATGTTTTATCCCCATAACCCGTGATATTTTTTATCTCCAGAAAGGCATCCAGACATCTAGTGTGGACTGGGCTGCATTATCTTTGAAGGTCATAGTGCTGGACCTTTCATTTTTCCTCTACAGAGAGACCCTGGAGGGAAGCTACAATGAGAGTCTGAATTTTCCCACCTTCTTTCACCTGTATTGGGGGCCTCAGTGGCTGATACGATTGAAAGATGTAGAAAAACAGGTAGCAGTAAGTTATTGCTTAAAATGCTATGTTGGCACTTGACGGTAAATAAGTGGATTTTGGTTGTAGCTTGGGCACTCGGTCTCCAAAAGGTTTGCCATCACTGTTCTATAGTA
The DNA here is from genome assembly GCF_040894005.1 of Engystomops pustulosus. Classification (NCBI taxonomy): domain Eukaryota; kingdom Metazoa; phylum Chordata; class Amphibia; order Anura; family Leptodactylidae; genus Engystomops; species Engystomops pustulosus. The sequence goes on along the minus strand of NC_092411.1, from coordinate 166,962,445 downwards.
TAATGTAATGTATCATGCTTGTCAAAAATTAATTCCTATGTCCCCTTAACAACACCAAGTCCCGGTCTTTGTAACCAAACTATAACACCTACTTTATCCTAAAACTGGGAAGAAAAGACCAAAGGAAAAAGTTCCAATAGAATAAACTTTATGACAATTCAATCAAAGCATTTAAAAAGCAGCAGATGAGTCTGAAACAGACAGTGAGTTACCCCTAACATAGAAAGCTACAAAACTACATATGGTGCAGATCCAATACATGCATACAGCAATATTTAATACCCAAGGAACATAGTATTCAGCATCCTTTCATTACCAAAATATATAAGCACTATGCCGGACCCTGAAACTAAGACCAAGCGGTGTGGAAGACAACTAAGGGTACATTCAAACGGCGGTATGCCCACCGTGCGGGCATACAGCCATGTGCTGGAGAGGAGGAGGAGGCGGCCCCTCCTCCCTCCATAGAGAATAGCGGGGCACGGCCGCACACACGCCGAAAGATAGAGCATGCTACGCCGCGCCGCTATTGCCGTCTATGGGGACGTACATGCGGCCGCAAATTTGCGGCCGTATGTACGTCCCCGCAGACGGCCATGTGAATGTGCCCTAACACTCACCCATATTCTGGATATCACCATTGTAGCCGGGGTACTGCTGTTTCGGCTATTGCTATAATAATAATAATTCTTTATTTATATAGCGCCAACAGATTACGCAGTGCTGCACAAAGCATGCCAAATTAGTCCCTGTCCCCACGCAAACACGGAGAGAACATACAAACTCTTTGCAGATGTTGCCCTGGGTGGGATTAGAACCCAGGACTCCAGCGCTGCAAGACAGAAGTGCTACCCACTCAGCCACCGTGCTACCCATAGCCTTTGTCTGAGGGTAGCGCTAACTGGGTACACCAACAGGAAATAGAATTTGTCAGCCAATGAAGAAATGCCCTCGAGTGTCACGTGACATAGTGGGATGACATGCATCCCACTCTCCCTCCCATAGTATTAGAAGCTTCTGCGCAGCAGCGGAAATGCATCCTGTATCCAAGCAACAACAACAATGCCGAGGCTCGTATGCAGTGTCTATGTAGCTTGTTAAAACAGTAAGAGTCTCTTGCGCCTGAGCGGACTGCAACTATGTTACCAAGATTACGTCACATGATGGATGTTACTAAGCACGTCATTTTGATTATTTAATTATTATTGAAATTAATTCTTTTAAATTAATGATTTATCTGAAATCACTGATGGTAAATTATAACATATAGGGGCACATTTACTTACCCGTCCGGAGTTGTTCACCGAGAGTGCATTATCTGGCGTGAATGCATTGTGCCGCGATTCAATAAGATCGTGCATGTGTCGCTTTCCCGCTCAGGTCCGCCGGAGTCCATCTTCTTCTTCCTGGTGCTCGTAAGTGCATTGTTTTGCGACAATTTGAATCTTAAATCCTGCACTCACTCCGAATAAGTCAAATCGTCCAACGACCCACCACCCGATTTCTTTTGCATTAAAGCCGGCGTAGCTGCGTCAAAATCTGGTCACGTGTGACACAATCCCCTGCTAAATACCTATCATGGCCATGCTATCCCCGAAAATGATGAAAAATCAGACGAAAGTGCGGCCATGGGCCCTTAGTAAATAGGCCCCCATAATGTATATAAAGTGCATATAAAAAAGGTTATAAGATGACATGAAAGTGTTATGTAAAATTATTATCATGTACAAGCAATAAGATGATTGCTTATTCTTGTCCCACTGTGGAAGAAATAAAAAAGTGTGGAGGAATCCTGGGAACGCTGGAACACTAGGAAACACAGGAGGGTTTTCACTTCAGGGATATGACTTGAAGATCCGGCAGATGCCCTTTTTCCTTTTTGCATCTTCATTTTTCACTCCCCACCTTCAAAAATCTCTAAGTTTTTTATTTTTTCATGTAAAGAGCCGGCTTATTTTCCGCGTTACAAATTACACTTCAAAATAGTCGTATTTAATATTTAGTGCCATGTACTGAGAAGCGGGAAAATTCCAAATGCAGTGAAATTGGTGAAAAAACACATTTGCGTCGTATTCTTGTGGGCTTGGAGTTTATTGATTTTACTGTACGGCCCAAATGACAATCCGATCGCGTGCGCCAAAATCCCGGGGCAATTCGGCGCAAATAAGAAAAAATCGGGAAACCCGGGGGAAAAACGTGAATCGGACCCTTAGTAAATGTGCCCCAATGTGTTTAGAATTTTTACTGTTTATTTATATTTAGATCAGTTGTAGGGAAAGGGGGGGGTGATTTGAATTTTAACCCCAGGTGAGCCCTCTCCATGCACTCGCACCTGGCATGTGACGTAGTATTAAGTCACGTAGGTAATGGGTTAAATCCTAAAGAGCAGGCATTGCGCGCGTCCTAGTGGGCGAGGACGTGGATGGCCTAGACAGACAGCAGGATCGCGGCCTAGTTGGGATCGGCGCCGAGCCAGGAGAGATAAGTCCGGCAGGGGGTTAACCGTGCCAAGGGTGTACCCGCGGCCCGTACCGGGAATCGCAGGTACATCTGTGACACTTAGGTTTGAAAATGGGTTGATTGTATAGGGTTTATTTAATGCTAAATATGTAAAATTTCATTCAAAACAGTATTTATCCCCAAAATGGTAAATTCTGAAATTATCGAAAAGCAATATTTGATTTCTAAGCCGCGTGGCATCAAAATAATTTATCCAGATATTTCAAAAATTATGAAAATATAAAGTAAACATATGGGAAGTGTTATTCAGCAACTTACTTAGGTGGTAAATGTATCTGCCTCAAAACCCGATGATTTTTAATTTCAAAAATGGCTAATTTTTCAAAACAATTTTTCATTTTTTCTTTCTTTTTGGAAATAAAGGCAAAACTTATCAGCCAAAAATTACCACTAAAAATTACAACATGTGAGGAAAAAACTGTCTCAGAATCGTTTTGATAAGTAATAGTGTTCAAAAGTTATAACCATATAATATCAGAATACAAAAAATGGCTGCGTCTTAAAGGGGTTAAAGTGCTATGTGAAATGTCCTCACAGAAAAATGACATGAAAGTAAGTGAAGTCAAAGTTATGTGGTGTGACGTATACATATAAATTCATAGTATACCTTATATACTCGAGTATAAGCCTAGTTTTTCAGCACAAAAAATGTGCTGAAAACCCCAAACTCGGCTTATACTCGAGTCAAAAAAATAAATATATCTAAACTCACCTTTCCGGCAGCGGCGGCAGGCTATATACACTGGGGCAGGGTCTGGCAGGCTATATACACTGGGGCAGGGTCTGGCAGGCTATATACACTGGGGCAGGGTCTGGCAGGCTATATACACTGGGGCAGGGTCTGGCAGGCTATATACACTGGGGCAGGGTCTGGCAGGCTATATACACTGGGGCAGGGTCTGGCAGGCTATATACACTGGGGCAGGGTCTGGCAGGCTATATACACTGGGGCAGGGTCTGGCAGGCTATATACACTGGGGCAGGGTCTGGCTGGCTATATACACTGGGGCAGGGGCTGGCTGGCTATATACTGGCGAGGCTGTGACCAGTGTATTTCCCACCCTCGGCTTATACTCGAGTCAATAGGTTTTCCCAGTATTTTGTGGTAAAATTAGGGGCCTCGGCTTATTCTCGGGTCGGCTTATACTCGAGTATATATGGTATATACCAGGGGCGTTGCTAGGGTGGTAAAAGATCCGGGGCACATGTCCTGTCACGGCGAGGACGCCGCCGCTTCGTCATGTGACGTGGGGTGCAACTGTACGGGTTAATTTAGCCTACTCAAACTTGCGCTCACCTTTCACTCAGGACACAAATTGAGCATAAATCACACCTCATACAGCTCCAGCTTATTGCATTTATACTGGGACCAATAAGTATCCCACTCTACATCAACTCTTGCTTCTCAAGCAGTCACCTTGTCACACCACAAGACATGCACACTCAGCACTCTAGCAGTCACACAGCTAACCACACTTCACAAGGCTATGAGTTCGCAGAGCATACAGGGACCAAAATTAAAGTGAAAAGCTTTAATTACAAAAAGTTGATCAGTGCATAAAAAAGATATTAAAAACAAAAGAATTACAAAATAAAATGGCACACAACACTGCAAAACAGTTATAAAATAAAAAGGAAAAATAACAGAAACTTACAACTTAAAGTAAATCCTGATTCCCTGGAGATGGGAGAAATAAGGAACACACTCAGCTTGTCAAGCAGCCCCCAAAATGTGAACACCAATTCTTGGATTTCATATTGTTTTATAACTTCTCAGTTTGGTTCAGATTTCAGAACCTCCCATTCATTAATTAGTCCAGAGGGTCATTCAGGATTGGGCAAAGTGTTATTGAGGGGGGAGAGTCCAGGAATATTTAAACAGTTCTTTGTTTCCAAATTCCTAGATGCAGGGGTGGGGGTAGGTGCAGAGGAGAGGTGACCAAAAGGCTTTTGACATTCTGCAGGTCAGAGTTTATCAGGTGGTAAGGATCTCCAGGATGTTGTAAATGTGGCCTGGACGCTTCAATGGATGCCATATATTTCACCAAAGTTTGTAATTGCCCAATAGTTCAACAAATCTTACACATTCAAGAATAATATTTCCTTGACACCTCCCCTTTTTTGATTGTGCCTAGGAGATTGGCTCACATGCCATCTTCTTGGCGCACTTCTACCTCTGGCTCCCCCTGGCGAGAGAGGCCGTCTGCATTCCCATGCTCACTTCCTTTCTTGTGTTGAATTGTGAAATCATATTGCTGCAAGACCAGGCTCCATCTGAGCAACTTCCCATTGTCCCCAGCCACCCTATTAAGCCAGCTAAGTGGATTATGATCTGTGATCACTGTAAAGTTACGCCCATACAGATATGGCTGCAGTTTTTGCAGAGCCCACACAATTGCCAGACACTCTTTTTCAATTGTGGCATATGCAACCTCCCGGGGCAACAGTTTCCTACTTAGGTAAAGTATTGGGTGCTCTTCTCCTTTCGGGTTTACCTGACTAAGGACTGCACCTAGTCCGTATGTGCTGGCGTCAGTTTGTACCAAAAATCTGCGGGTGAAATCTGGGGCCTGGAGAACAGGTGAACTGGCCAATACAGCTTTTAAGGCTGAAAATGATTCCTCACACTGATTGGTCCATGCAACAATTTGGGGAAGTTTTTTCTTGGTTAAGTCTGTCAAGGGTTTAGCCAGCGCACTGTAGTTTGGCACAAATTTCCTATAATAGCCGGCTGTCCCTAGGAAAGATATGACTTGTTCCTTAGTTCTGGGGGTGGGCCATGTGGTTATGGCATCTACTTTCCCCTGTTCGGGCCGTAGCACCCCACCTCCGACACAGTGTCCCAGATATTGCACTTCTAACATTGCTATCTGACATTTCTCCAGTTTGACAGTCAAACCTGCCCTTTTGAGTCTTTCCAGCACCTGTGTCAGATGTTGCAGGTGTTCCCCCCATGAGTTGCTGAAAATGGCTATGTCATCAAGGTATGCAACTGCAAAGCTATCCAGTCCCTCCAGGAGTTGGTCGACCAACCTTTGGAAGGTGGCAGGGGCATTTTTCATACCAAATGGCATGACCAAAAATTCATACAGCCCAAAGGGAGTTATGAAGGCAAACCTTTCCTGAGCGTCCTTTGTCATAGGGATTTGCCAGTACCCCCTACTTAGATCCATAATGGTAAGGTAGGAAGCACTAGCCAGCTGATCTAATAACTCATCTATTCTTAGCATGGGGTAAGCATCAAATGTGGTAATTAAGTTTAGCTTTCTGTAATCCACACAGAACCGTGTGGTTCTGTCCTTCTTTGGCACAAGGACTACAGGGGAGGCCCATGCACTCTGAGATTTTTGTATTACGCCCAGGGTCAACATCTCTTCTATTTGATCCTTCATATTAGATTTGACCTCAGTTGAAACCCGATAAGCAGATTGCCTTATGGGCAGGTGATTGCCAGTGTCCACCCTGTGAATAGCTAAATGAGTTCTCCCAGGCTTCTGGGTAAAGGTATCTGTGAAGGAATTGAGTACCTCCCTGAGCTCACACTTCTGAGTATGGGAGAGGTGGGGGTTGAATTATGCAGTCTCAAGGGACCATTTGCTTTGTGGCTCAGACACAAGGTCTAATAGGGGATCCCCCTCCCCCTCCCCCTCCCCCTCCTCTGGCAAACTGCAAACAGGCATCACACAAGCACCCCTGTCATGGTGTGATTTTAACATGTTAACATGAAAAACCTTTTGGCGTTTGCCTCATCAAGGGCCACAACATAGTTAACATCATCATCATTTAATCGTTTGCATATAGTATAGGGGCCCTCCCATGCAGCCTGTAGTTTGTTTTGCAACATGGGAACCAGCACCCAGACCTTCTGACCTTCTTCATATATCCTCTGTCTGGCATTTCGGTCATACCAAAGTTTCTGATTGGTCTGGGTTATGGACATATTCTCATGCACTAAGTTACTCAGGGTCTGCATCTTCTCCCTAAGTCTCAGTACATATTCTACCACAGAGACTCCTTGCGTCCCTACGTTACCCTCCCAAGTGTCCTTAATCAGATCAAGAGGCCCCCTTACTCTTCTCCCATAAATAAGCTCAAATGGGGAGAAACCGGTGGATGCTTGTGGTACTTCCCGGTAAGCAAACAAGAGATGGGGAAGGTACCGCTCCCAGTCTCTCCCTACAGTCTCAATGAGCATTTTAAGCATTTGTTTCAGGGTCCCATTAAAACGTTCACACAAACCATTAGTCTGAGGGTGATAGGGGGTGGCTACCAAATGTTCTACCTGCATTTTCTTACAGAGGCTTTGCATTAAATTAGACATGAACTGTGTACCTTGATCAGTCAACATTTCCCTGGGAAACCCAACACAAGAGAAAACAGTCAATAATGCATCTGCTACCTTATCTGCACGTATGTAAGACAGGGCTACAGTTTCTGGGTATCTAGTGGCATAGTCCACTACTGTAAGAATACATTTCTTTCCTGAGCTGCTAGGTATTTTAAGGGGTCCAATGATATCTACAGCCACCCGCTGGAAAGGCTCATCGATTACTGGTAGAGGAATCAGTGGAGCCTTATGAATATTCCCAGTTTTTCCCACCCTTTGTCAAACTGTGCAAGACCAACAGTGATTGGCAATGTCAGTGCCCATCTTGGGCCAATAAAAATTGTGCGTCAAGCGAGCTTTGGTTTTTTGTATCCCTAGGTGCCCAGCTAGAGGGATTTCATGGGCGACCTTCAGCAATCTTTCTCTGAACTGATAGGGAACAACTAGGCGTTTCTCACAATCCCAGAATCCTTCTTCCCAGAACACCCGTTCTTTGTCAGACTCGGTAGGAGGTTTACCTGCAAGAAGTTTTAACTTCTCCAATGTAGTATCTGTCTGCAGTGCCTGCATAAAGCTCTGACTATCAGTATGTAAGTCAAGGCCTGATGCAAGCGCTGGACCAGAGCTAGAGGCTTGATTCTCAGGGTGTACTAACTGAACCCCAGGCCGAAGGCTACATGATTCAACTTCCACTCCTGTGGACACCACAGTTTGGGAATTAAATTCACTTTGACTGCAAGTCACAGCTGCAACATATGAAGATTCCCCAGCATCCTCTACAGGCAAGTCTAGTATATCAGTTGGAGGGGGATCTGATCTTAGCCCTCCCTTCACATCATTACATTTCTCAAATTCATTACAATCTACTTGAGGAGAGCAGTGCTCCTCAATTGTTATCAAGGGGTTAGTAGGAACATATTGAGATACCATTCTGCCAAGGTCAGTGCCTAATAATACATTAGTTGGAATAGTGTTTGATACGCCCACCGTCCTTAAACCCCTTCCTGCCCCCCAGTCTAGATACACATGGGCCATTGGTACAGCAGGGCTAGCTCCCCCAACCCCTATTACAATGTTTTTCCTGGAATTATGTCATTTGAAGGGTCACTTCTGCTCCAGTGTCTCTTAATCCAATGGTGACCCTATTGCCCACGGTAACAGACTGAAGATTATCATTGTTTTTCCCCACTGTCCCGGCCACAAATAAAACAGAGGGTGATGATCCAGACAGTGTTCTGGGAGTATTCTTCTTGTTGGGACATGCATCACTAAGATGTCCCACTTGGTTACAGGTGAAACATTTGCGATTGTCAATAACAGTTTTAGTCCCCGGAGCACCAGAAAAACTTTGCCCTGGTGGTTGGTTTGCAGAAAAAGGGGAATTCCCCACCGGCTTACCTCCCTTCCAGCTGTTTGCAACAGCCTTTCGGGGTTCTGACATCCTGTTGGCGGCATAGGTGTCCGCAATCTGCGCAGCTTCATCCGCAGTTTTAGGCTCCCTGTCACAAACAAACTGTCGTACATCCACAGGACAAATGTGCAGAAATTGATCTTTTATCATGAGATCCTCCAGGTCCTCACGGCTGTTGACAGAAAGTCCTCGGATCCACTCTAGAAAGGTAGTCCGTAAGTTGCCTACTGTATCAGTGTAGCTGTCAGTTGGTCCTCGCTTTAAGCTCCGGAACTTCTTGCGGTACACCTCTGGAGTTAGGTTGTACTTTTTAATCAAAGCAGCTTTTACATCGTCATAGTCCTCATCAAGCTCAAGAGGAAGGTCAGCAAATACTTCCAGGGCTTTGCCTCTTAGCCCTGGGCTTAAATACTGTGCCCACTGCTCACGGGGCAGATGGTATTGTCTGCAGGTCTTTTCAAACGACCGCAGAAAAATGTCCAAGTCCCCATCCTTGTCCAGTACTGGAAAACGTTCTTGACGAGGTCTTTTGGGGTCTACATCCTGGGATTGGGGTTGCACAGAATTGATACCCCTTTCAATATGCGCCATTTCCAGCCTGAATTCTCTATCAGCCTGGCGCTCTGCGGCTGCTCTCTCCTCTCTCTCTGCGGACGCTCTCTCCTTCTCTCGCACTGCTCTCTCCTCTCGCGCTGCGGCCGCCTGATTCAATTGAAGGATAAGCTGCAGGCGCAGGCTAGGATCACATTTACCTAGCTGCTGTAGGGCCATTTGTAGAGACACATCCATGCCTTCCTGAGGGCTCCTGCTGTGGGTAGCCTCAGGGGAAACTCTTCCAGGATTAATGTCCATATCTTGGCTCCCTTGAGCCGTGCCAGATCCATGCTCTGCATCTTGCTCCATCAAAGCACAAACCAGCAGCTCTTTGGACTTGTCAGCCGGGTCGATGCCTCTCTGCTCACAGAGGTGAACTAGAGCCTCCTTGCTCTGTCTCTTGTAGATGGTTGCCATCACTGAGTGCATCCTTTGCCAAATAAAAGATAGAAAAGAAAAACGGGGAAGGGAAACTGTTTGCACATGTGTCTTAGAACAGCACTGATTTGGTCCGTGTAAAACTAGGGTACTCCTCACAAGGATTCCACTAGTCCTTAAGTGCAGGGGTCAGTTACTTAATGCTCTGACAAAAATGAATTTATCCCACCGCTGCCACCAATTTGTCACGGCGAGGACGCCGCTGCCTCGTCACGTGACGTGGGGTGCAACTGTACGGGTTAATTTAGCCTACTCAAACTTGCGCTCACCTTTCACTCAGGACACAAATTGAGCATAAATCACACCTCATACAGCTCCAGCACCAGACCCGCTGCCACCACTTATTGCATTTATACTGGGACCAATAAGTATCCCACTCTACATCAACTCTTGCTTCTCAAGCAGTCACCTTGTCACACCACTAGACATGCACACTCAGCACTCTAGCAGTCACGCAGCTAACCACACTTCACAAGGCTATGAGTTCGCAGAGCATACAGGGACCAAAATTAAAGTGAAAAGCTTTAATTACAAAAAGTTGATCAGTGCATAAAAAAGATATTAAAAACAAAAGAATTACAAAATAAAATGACACACAACACCGCAAAACAGTTATAAAATAAAAAGGAAAAATAACAGAAACTTACAACTTAAAGTAAATCCTGATTCCCTGGAGATGGGAGAAATAAGGAACACACTCAGCTTGTCAAGCAGCCCCCAAAATGTGAACACCAATTCTTGGATTTCATATTGTTTTATAACTTCTCAGTTTGGTTCAGATTTCAGAACCTCCCATTCATTAATTAGTCTAGAGGGTCATTCACGATTTGGCAAAGTGTTAATGAGGGGGGAGAGTCCAGGAATATTTAAACAGTTCTTTGTTTCCAAATTCCTAGATGCAGGGGTGGGGGTAGGTGCAGAGGAGAGGTGACCAAATGGCTTTTGAGGTCACCAGAGAACATTCTGCAGGTCAGAGTTTATCAGGTGGTAAGGATCTCCAGGATGTTGTAAATGTGGCCTGGACGCTTCAATGGATGCCACATATTTCAACAAAGTTTGTAATTGCCCAATAGTTCAACAAATCTTACACATTCAAGAATAATATTTCCTTGACAGGCCCCAATGCATTTGTATTAAATTGACAGAAGTGACCATTTTTGTACATGACCCCTTCAAATGAGTTTCCAGCCAAAACCAATTAAAAATTCAGGAGATATCCCTACCTATTCTATCGCCTGCAGGTGATGTGTCCTCGGACTGTAGTTGTTCTCTATGTTTCCATTAGGTTCAGCATCACCACATCTCCTCTTCAGCCACGTGTCCTCCCTGTGAAGTTTACCACACTGACATCTCATGTTCTTCATTGTTCCTATATCTTGGTCCCCTAACAATGATATCCCGCTGCTACCCCTAACACTCTCACTCTGCATACTGTAAGAAGGCTACACGGAATCCATAATTTATAATGCCTAAAATTGTGGCAATTAATAGTATAGTGTCCCCAAATCAACTAAGAATAACCCACATATATACATACTATTCATTCTAGTTTACACATACTACACTGTCGCCATTGTGGCCCCCACAATTACTGCCCCCCACAATACATTCGCCTCATACTTTACATTACAGCCCCCTCATTGTACCACCCAACTGATAATGTTCCCTAAACATGGCCTAACATGTAATAATGTTAGTTGTTAATACCTGTCGCCTTTGCAGGAGCCACCTAATAATACCCACACTAAATAATGCCCCCACCCACTGAATAATTCTCCCACATGAAATAAGTCTCACCAATAAGTGATGTCTCCACAGACCCCATTAAGTAATGTCCCCCACAACCCTCCAGTATATAATGTTATGTATATAATGGGCAATTAGCAATCCCCAAAGAAATTGATGTTCCCCAAAGCCGCCCAGAAATTCATGTTCTCTGCAGCCCCCTCTACAATGGATGTCCCTTCTGCCCTTCACAATAATTGATACCCTCCCATCCCCACCCAGCAATAGATGTGCTCCATAGACCCCCAGCAATTGATGTTTCCCCCCCTCCAAGCAATTGATGTCTCCCACAAATTCCCCACAGAGATGAATGCTCCCATGTCACCCCTGAGGAACAGATGTGCCCCTCAGCAATGGATGTCCCCCCACTAGCCCCTCCCAGCAATTTAAGTTGCCTTTAGCCCTACGACCAGCAATGGATATGCCCCATAGACCCTCAGCAATTGATATGCCATCCTCTCAGCAATTGATGTGTCCCACAAACCCCCAGAAATTAATGTTCCCATTATCTCCCAAGCAATGGATGTCATTTACAACCTCCCTCGCTTCCCAAAATTAATATTCCGCACTAGCCCTCATTAACGGATGCCCCCCCCCCCCAACAATGGATGTTCCCCAACCAGCCCCTCTCAGCAATTTAAGTTGCACTTAGCCCTACAACCAGCAATGGATGTGCCCCATAGACCCTCAGCAATTGTTATGCCCCCCCCACTCAGCAATTGATGTCTCCCACAAACTTCCCAGAAATTAATGTTACCATTATCTCCCAAGCAATGTATGACATCCACAGCCTCCCCTGCTTCCCGAAATTAATATTCCCCCCTAGCCCACATTAAGGGATGCCCCACAGCAACAGATGTTCCCCAACCAGCCTCTCTCAGCAATTGATGTTGCTCCCAGCCCCACCCCCAGCTATTGATATCCCCCACAAACCCCCAGAAATTAATATTCCCATTAGCTCCCCAATAATGGATTCCCCCCAGCAATGGATATCACCCCCCCCCCACATAAATTAATATTCCATCCCCCTCCCTCCCACAGAGTAATGGTCCATACACCCACATAAATTAAATTTATGTCCCCATAGCTATCCAGCGAATGATGCCCCCAGTCATTTCCCCAGCACCTGTCCCCGAGCAAATTGAGGCCCCCCTAGCTACTACCTACTTAGTGAATAAAAAAAACCCCAATAACTTAAAGAGGACCTGTCACCCCATTTATTGGCACTAGGAGCTGGTTACTAAAGTAAGCAGCTCCTAGTGCTTGATCAAACGCCGCAGTGTTAGAGTGATAGCGTTACCGGAAACCTCCGGTAACGCTATCAAACACTGCAGCGGTTTATAGTGTAATCATCGGACACGAAGGAGACACGGGGGGAGACGAAGGAAACAACACAACAGAGAAAAAAAAGGACAAAGGAGACTTAGGTCAATCAGGGATATTTAACCGCAGCTCTGTACAATTGTCTGACGACCATATAACACTTTTGAATAAAGGTATGAAGTATGGACAAATTCCAAACCTATATAGACATTAATAAGTATGTGAGAAGCATCAATTTGAAAAAATACTTTATTAATAAAAATCCAATCAATGTAAATAATAATACTAGCTATACAGGATTAAGGAATAAATCAGATTTTATTCCACCACCTATGGGAAATAATGAGTGCATTGATACATTCAAAAGACTAGTATTGAGGGACTTTGAAAATTTAAAAAGAGAAAACTGGAAGGATAATCTAACGAATGGTGAAAGAATGGCACTAAAAGAACTGAGAGAGAACAAAAATATAATTATCAAAAATGCTGATAAAGGGGGGGGGGGATAGTTCTACTTAATAAGATAGATTATGATAAAGAAATGTACAGACAACTAAGTGACAATCAAACATACAATAAATTGAAGGGTGACCCTACAAATAAATAGAAAAAAAGACCTCACTAAGCTTTTGGAATGGGGTAAAGAGCAAGGGATCATCAACGACAGGGAATTTGCCTATTTAAATATACAAGTTCCGAGGATACCAGTAATATATTATTTGCCTAAAATGCATAAAGACCCTATAAATCCTCCGGGGCGTCCCATAGTATCGGGGATTAACTCCGTCACCTGCCGTTTAGGTGAATATGTGGATATACACCTTCAACCATTGGTGAGAAAAATGAAATCTTACCTTAGGGACTCACAACACCTGTTGGATATCTTGAAAAATGTAAATGTGGGGTTCGACAATGATATTCTATTATGTACGTGTGATGTATCTTCACTGTATACATCTATTCCCCAAAAATTAGGAGTTAGGGCTATAAAAACAAAACTGGAAGGAATTATGGAGATCGACTGGTAAAAGAGATTTTTTTTTTGCTAGAAGGAATAAAATTTAGTTTGGAGCACAATTATTTTTGGTTCGATGAGGGCTTCTATGTACAGGTTGGCGGAACGGCCATGGGGGCCAAATTTGCTCCGTCGTTTGCCAACCTGTACATGGAAAAATGGGAAGAGGAATTTATTTTTAATGAGGAAAATGAATTTAGGGATAATATTGTTTTATACAATCGATATATTGATGATTGCATTATAATATGGAAGGGTACGCACAAGAAACTTGGGGAGTTTATGAGATATATAAATATAAATGAATATAATTTGAAATTTACACATGATAAAAATTCAGAGAGTATACACTTTTTAGATCTAGAGTTATTTCGTGAAGGAGACACAATTAAAAGTAGAAACTATTTCAAACCTATAGACGTAAATAGTTTTATTCAATTTGATAGCTGTCACCATAAACCTTGGATAAAAAATATTCCTAGGGGTCAGATGAAAAGGATTGAAAAGAACTGCACCAACGATCAAGATAAAATAATCCAAACAGGAATTATAAAAGATAGGTTTAGAGAAAGGGGTTACCCGGAGGACTTATTTTTAGAAAAAGAACCTGTAAAACGGCTACTGGAAGACGGTAAAATCAACCCCCCATTTATCACCAGCTATTCTAAAGAAGCACTGAGGGTTAAGTCTATCTTACAGAAATATTGGCATATAATAAAGAGTGACCCAGTGATAGGGGCACATCTTTCAGAAAGACCACGGACGGTATTCCGTAAAGCTCCTTCATTAAAGGATATGTTAACCAATAGTTATATAAGGAACGAAAAAGATACATTTAATAATACGGTAAACAATTTCTTTGTGCACTGTGGTAGGTGTAAGGCATGTAAGGAAACAAGATCGCACATTAGAACACAGGGAGACACTCCTAAGGTGAATGGATGTGAAATCACACTGAAAAGCAACATGAATTGCGATACAACCAATGTAGTGTACCTGATGGTTTGTCCGTGCAATAAAGGTTATGTAGGGAGAACAGGTCGCAAGTTAAAAACAAGAATTGCGGAACATTGCCGCAATATAAGAAAAGGGGTGAGTAGTCACAGTGTGTCTGCACATTTTAAGAGAGTACACAATTCAAACCCGAACGGGATGCGTTTTTGGGCAATAGAGAAAATTAAAGCACATTGGCGAGGGGAACATATTAATATCAAGCTAAGTAGAAAGGAGGGATTCTGGATACACAAATTGGGAACACTTACACCAGGGGGGTTGAATATAGACTTTGAACTTAAATGTTTTTAAAGGAAGGTTGACATTGTCCACTGACAAGTTTGGAGATAATAGGATTGTCAATGTTCTGTATGTTTCCATATTCTTCAGAGGTATACATAGGGTTGGCATTTTGACAGTGCAGTGGAGCTGTGTTCTCTGCCCCTGTGTATTAGGGAGAGATGAAGACCCAATGGAATTGACCTGTGGCAGTGCGGTGGAGCTGTGTTCTCTGCCCCTGTACATTAGGGAGAGAGGAAAGCTCAACAGGATTAGATGTACTATTGTATGGGTGCAATAAAATTTGGATATATACATCCTTCTAATTACATTTTTATAACGATGAAATATGATGCAAATAAAATAGGACTCCCTGTCGGATTGATACACAGGTACCAAGTCCCAAATTATAAATTGGAAATTTAGGCGCTGTAGGTGTCGTAGACAAGTAAGACAATAGGTGTGTCGCCTGCGGGGCTGAGGATTAGATGGTGTGAATCCCCTACCATAGATTAGGATTGGCTAATATGGAAAATGGTGCATTGTGGTCTATGAATAAAATGAATAGAGTGGATAAACAATGTATGGTTGAGGAATTACTTTTATAAAGAGTAATGCACAAAAAATTAAAGTGAAAGTAAATATGTATAGGAACGAATAAATTGCAAATATATATGTATAAATGTTTCTCAGTGTAAGTTGAACTATTAGAGTATATGTTGGGTTTAAAGAGTAATTGGGACTGGACGCTAGCAACGCCCCAGAAGAAGCCAAACCGGGCGAAACCCAGGGTCGGGCGAGAACGTGCAGCTGGCGTCCCATATTGGAGTTTTATATGCGCATTTTTATCGCTCTTTTGTGAGTATGTTTTTAATCTAAATAAATCCTGAGTGTAAACTGTACTACGCAATCTGCGGGTGAATTTCTTCCAGTGATCTACCGCAACATATGTTGCATACGGAGGAGGTCACAGGAAAAACGCAGGAGTGTTGGTCTGAATAGCGGTATATTCTTATCGGAGGATTCAGGAATTTGTGCTGGAGGAGTGTGAACTGCTCTATTTTGACATATTGGAAGAGAAGGACACACGGAAGCAAGGGAATCGGGAGCTCCGGTCAGAACTTATTTTCTATAATCATCGGACAGCTTGCAAAGCTGCCTCTACCCCGGATCGCCCCGCTCGCTCCATAGGCCGGCATTGACTGCCGCGCGCTAGGCGGCAGTCACCGCCCCTAGTCACGCCCCAACCCCGCCCCCTCATGAATACGTCGGACAGCTTTGCGAGCTGTCCGACAATTACACTATACCCTGCCGCAGTGTTAGATAGCATTACCGGAGGTTTCCGGTAATGCTATCACTCTAACACTGCGGCGTTTGTTCAAGCACTAGGAGCTGCTTACTTTAGTAAGCAGTTCCTAGTGCCGATAAATGGGGTGACAGGTCCTCTTTAATGTTCACCTATTTTCCTGTCTTCCTCTCTTGCCTCTCTCCTCGCTGTTCGGGATTGACACTGTGACGTCATCACACCGCTTCTCCGGCTCCTAGCACTGTAGTTAGCTGGTAGAAGCAGGAGACCCGGTTTAATGATGTCATCATGTCTCAAGCAATTTGTAGTGAAGGACGGAGCTCCACTGCAGTACTCGCCTCTATCTGCGTCCGGAATGGACACGGAAAGAAGTGAGAGTGGGGAGAGGACTCGGACAGTGGGACAAGAGTCCAGCTGATCCAGGGCTGGAGCCCCTGATCTTTTAGCCTAGCGATGCCCCTGATATATACCTATCTAAATATATAGCTGAATACAAAAACTTGTATAAATATGACAGATATAACGTTTGCTCGTTGTCTAGGGGGGGGACATGCTCGTTGTCTAGGGGGGGGGACATGCTCGTTGTCTAGGGGGGGACATGCTCGTTGTCTAGGGGAAGACATGCTCGTTGTCTGGGGGGGGCATGCTCGTTGTCTAGGGGAGGACATGCTCATTGTCTAGGGGAGACATGCTCGTTGTCTAGGGGGGGGACATGCTCGTTGTCTAGGGGGAGTGGAATATGCCCCCCAATTATATACATAAATATACATTGGTGCCAGTGGATGCGTTGGAGGTATGAGCAGTGGCGTGGCCAGGATGTGTGGTTAGGGGGTGTGGCTAGGGTGTGGCTTCTGTGGGTAAAAACATTTTGTCCCTCTTTCTCCTCCACAAAAGTTGGGAGGTATGCAAATATGCTGAAGTGAACACTTCATAGAACTTGTATTGCAAACACGTGCTCAGGATGCACCTCGTAACCGCAGCAGCTATGGCGTGCCAGTGCTGTCACCTTTAGTGCACCAACGGAGTTTACAGGAGGAAGCCGCTGGGACCTGTTAGCTGGTACTGGGTGGCTTCCTCTCAAAGAATGAAGATGTCCCAAAGTGTCATTATTAATCTAGTCACAGAAACCGATAGAATTTGCTGAATGAGAGTGCAGTTATTAAGATTAATATCGTCCCATGGTTGGTTATAAAATCGTGACACACTGCCCTGACCTGTTAACAAGATAACTTCTACTAGAACACGGCTTAAAGAAGATAGCTTTGTAATAAAGGAAGTCATCCCTTCTATGGTTATAAGACTTTCTGTATAGCTTTTAACCAAGGCCCCCGAGCCGCCAGGCGGCGCTGTGCGTTGCTACTTTAGAAAGTCCTATTTTTCCGGTTTGTGGTAGACTCTGTGCTCTGGATTGTTGTGAGAAAAGTCCCTAGCAGGCCTCGCTTCAATCACCGCCCCCTCTCTGCTCAAATGTCAAATATGGCGGCATTTTGGTTGTCTCGGTGACTGTTTATCGTACTTGATAAGGATGCTCAAGAATACTGGTTACTTCCGAGGACTACAGTGCCCGTTCCGAGACAGTTGCTTTCGTCCGCACTGTCTCTTCAAGCATGGTGGTAGAGGTATCGTGACTGCGGGCAGTGAAAAGGCTCGAAATGGGACGGGTGAGTTTTCCTTCTCTTGTAATGACAGCATTGTTATTGTTTGGTTTGCACATGCTTGCCCCGGTTTGTATGGTGTTTTGCATGCTTGTGTGGGTGGCATTTCCGTTTATTCGTACATACGTGGGAATTACAACGTTTTGATTAATGTCTGCATTTGATGAAAGTCATTGCTTGTGAATAGGTTGGCCCAGGTTCATTAATTTTATTTTCTTCAGGTTCTGCTTTGAGACGGATTTATGCATTCTACATACCAAAAATGTTTCTTTGTGTCTCCTGTGTTATGTCATATCATCTTTATGTGGTGAAGTATGTTTCAGGAACAGAAGCTAGTGTCCTTGTTATTGGGGAAGTCCTAATTCTTGGAGCTTGTCAGTTTCAGAAGTGGGCCCCCTGTAATCTGTACTGCTAGTTTTGAGTGGATGTTACTGTCCCGCAGAAAGGCTATAAGCTTAGATGGCAAACCCCGAGCTGCTTTTAGATGTGGTTTGTTTGCAGTGTTTAATACGTTTCACTATACATTTTTTTTTTTTTTTTTTAATTTATTTTTTTATTTTTAACTTTCCAGTATAGATGTATATTTTGAGCGGGCTGTTGTGTTTGAGCGGAGTCTACTGAGTCGCTTGGGTAGTTGCGTCTACCCGATATAGTTGTGGGTGTGTATATAGTACAAGAGGGGGGATGGGCTGGCTATATACCCCTTAAGGACGCAGGGTATTTCAGCTCATTTCTTGCTCTCCATCTTCAAAAATCCATAACTTTTTCATTTTTCCGTGTACAGAGCTGTGTGAGGGCTTATTTTGTGCGTAGAAAAAATTTACTTTCCTGTGATGTAATTTATTATTTACATGTAGTGGGAAGCCGGAAAAATTGAAAAAAAAAATGCATATGCATGTTCTTGTGGGCTCAGATTTTACGACTTTCACTTTTCGCTCAAAACAACACCTCTACTTTATTCTTTGGTTCGGTACAATCGTGTTGATACCAAATTTATACAGGTTTGAATTCATTTAAAAAAAAAAAAACGGATGTGTAAAAAAAATTTGCCATCTTCTGACGCTATTAACCTTTTCATACTTTGGTGTACGGAGCTGTTTTCATTGCTACCATTTTGAGGAATGTGCAACATTTTGATAATTATTTATTAAATTTTTTTTATGTCATGTAAAAAGGTGTAAAAGTCGCGTTTTGGACATTTGAGGCACCATTTGCCATTCTGGAGGTCACCGCCGTCCATAACCGTTTTATATTTTGATAGATCGGGCATTCTGGGACGCAGCGATACCTAATGTGATTTTTTTTTTTTTATTTTTTACTGTTTATTATGTTTTATATCAGTTCTAGGGAAAGGGGGGCGATCTGAACTTTTAATATTTTATAAATTTTTTTTTTTACATTTTGAAATGAGGCTATATGGCACGGCTACTCCACGCCCCTTCTACCCAAAAGCTGCCCGCTCTCGTCCGAAAAACCTGCTGTCAGCGCATGCGCAGAACAGCAGGCCCGCGTCTGTGTGGTCACTGCTCCGGAGCTGCGCAGACACAGGCAGCTGTTCTGCGCAGACAGCAGGTTTGTTGGACGATGGCGCGCAGCCACGTGGAGCTGTGCGCTGAAGATTTCTGGTAGAAGGAACAAAGAGGCTACTGGGGCGTGGAGTAGCCGCGCCATGTAGCCTCAGCTCCGGCTACTCTACGCTCCAGTAGCCGCTTTACAGAAAATTTACATATTCTGATAATAAAAGTTATAAAAAAATAAAGCACGAGGGCGTGAGGATTAACCCTTAAAATGCTAAATGAACATATTACTGACAAAATTGAACTACATGCGGTCCCCTACTTAAGAACACCCGACTTACAGACGACCCCTAGTTACAAACGGACTCCTGGTAATTGCTAATTTACTGTACTTTAGCCCCAGATTACAATAAACGGCAATAACAGTTACTATTGGTGTCTGTCATTAAGCTTTATTATTAATCCTGGTTCTTATGACAATCCAACATTTTTAAAATCCAATTGTCACAGACTCCAAAAAAACTTGTCTGAACTTGCAATTATAAAATATACAGTTCTGACTTGCATACAAATTCAACTTAAGAAGTCCCTATACTATCCACAAAATGAATACCAATAATAGCATACAGGACCACAGTAATAAAGTCAAAATACATGAAACAATAGAATAAAATCTTCAATCTTTATTTCCACAAAGCAATCAAAAAGGACAAAACAATTTAAAATCGTCACCTAAAATACACAAAAACAAACACACAAAAGCGGTGGTGGTCAATGAATAATGTATTCGCCTCAATAAGTATAGAGATAAATCTTGAGAGCACAAGATAAATGTATATATGTGTACTGGAACCCTACAGTAACTTTGCCCAAAAAAGGCGTTATATGCATAGGTATATGCATGAGTTAGTCTCATGTCGGAGTCCATGTAATGAGCCATACTTCTGTATGTTCGACAGGGGATTTCTTGGGGGGGGGGGCGGAGGGGGGGCCCCTGTATCTCATACATCCCCTTCTATATTGTAGCTTCTTCTCTCGCCTAGGAAAAAAGGGAGAAAGAGAAGAAAAAGGAGGAAAGGAAGGATGATAAATCCAAACCCAAAACTCCTCAAACTAAAAGATACTTTAAAGGCAAGTGTCTATTCATGTACATAGGTATTTGTGTGTAATAAAAAAATATATATATATTTTACACACACACACACACACACACACACACACACACACACACACACACACACACACACACACACACACACACACACACACACACACACACACACACACACACACACACACACACGTCCTATTCCATTCCCCTGGGAAAGAACACACCTGCTTTCTTACTCATGGATTTAGAATGTGGTGAGGGAAATCTCATATCTTTGGACAACAGGATGTCAACCCCCTTTTACTATGGGAAACTCCCAAGGGCCAGTTATCTAGAGACACTTCACACCTCTATCCCAGGATGGCAATCCAGGATCTCTGTTATTCCTACCTTAAAGGAAACCTACCAGTTCAAATGGTAGGGGTAAGATACCGAGCAGCAGCTCAGGGTGAGCTGGTGCCGGAGCTTACTTTCGTTAGTGTTATTAACTGCTCTATTGCGGTTTAAACACTTTTTAAAGTTTATAGCTGTAGCTGCTTCGGTGGTGCGTGCACACGACCATGTGCGCGCCTACATAGGAAGTACCGGAGACGTCGCACGGTCACGGGCAGCGCCGAAGCAGCTTCAGCTATAAACTTTAAAAAGTGTTTAAACCGTGATACAGCGGTTAATAACACTAACGAAAGTAAGCTTCGGCACCAGCTCACCCTGAGCTGGTGCTCGGTATTTACAGCTTACCCCTACCACTCGAACTGGTAGGTTTCCTTTAAGGGCTGCTGGATGGGTGACTAAATACACATCCTGTATTGGATATACAGGACAGTAAGGGTTATACATCTGTTGTCCACCATCTTGGGGGAAGGGACAGAGCAGAGACGTATAAGGGGATGGTAGTTGAGGATAAGTAAGGAAGAAATCTTCCCTGGACACCAGCTAGCAAGGGAGAGGGAATCTGAGAGGATCACCACAGAGAAGACTCCATAACATCTTCCAGAGTTTGCCGAGTACCTGTAGAACTCCTTTTTAACCTGTAAATCTGTCCCCCTATTAATCCCTGTTAACCTCCCCTAACCCATCTCTGTTACCCTATTTCTCCTGTTAATCCATCTCTAAATTTCCCTGTTCCTCCTCCAATCTCTAATAGTAGGGATAGTTAAGTGTGTGTGTGTGTGTGTGTGTGTGTGTGTGTGTGTGTGTGTGTGTGTGTGTGTGTGTGTGCGCATTGTGGGTTGGGTTTTGTAGGTACTGTGTTTAACATTGCATACTATTAGTGTGTTAATAAATATTTCTAGTATTAACCCTGAGTGTGGTAAATTATAGTGTACAGCACAGAAACAGAAGATGTAGAATATTGTAAATGGAGCAAGGTAGTGATATTAATCATTATACTGCATAATAAAGTATAGAACTCCAGTGTCCTTTTACAGATACAACTTGTGCTTTAAGAAACCAATATGTAAGGACCGTGTAGATAACTTCATGCGTGAAGAAAAGACAACTTTTATGGATGAACTAAGATCCACGCTCCAGTCCGAAGAAAAAAAGCACAGTTGCATCCCCTCTTGTCTGAGGGACAAAGCACCAAGAGATTCAAAGCACCTGAATCCATTCAGGAGGTGGATTCGGATCAGGACGATGATTTCTGTTCCTACCAAGAGGGAGAGGAGGAACAGATCTTAGAAGTCCAAGAGAAAAATCAGAATCTACACTCACCGGCCACTTTATTAGGTACACCATGCTAGTAACGGGTTGGACCCCTTTTGCCTTCAGAACTGCCTCAATTCTTCGTGGCATAGATTCAACAAGGTGCTGAGAGATCTCCTCAGAGATTTTGGTCCATATTGACATGATTGCATCACACAGTTGCCGCAGATTTGTCGGCTGCACATCCATGATGCGAATCTCCCGTTCCACCACATCCCAAAGATGCTCTATTGGATTGAGATCTGGTGACTGTGGAGGCCATTTGAGTACAGTGAACTCATTGTCATGTTCAAGAAAGCAGTCTGAGATGATTCCAGCTTTATGACATGGCGCATTATCCTGCTGAAAGTAGCCATCAAATGTTGGGTACATTGTGGTGATAAAGGGATGGACATGGTCAGCAACAATACTCAGGTAGGCTGTGGCGTTGCAGCGATGCTCAATTGGTACCAAGGGGCCCAAAGAGTGCCAAGAAAATATTCCCCAACACCATGACACCACCACCACCAGTTTGAACCGTTGATACAAGGCAGGATGGATCCATGCTTTCATGTTCTTCAAATTCTGATCCTACCATCCGAATGTCGCAGCAGAAATCGAGACTCATCAGACCAGGCAACGTTTTTCCAATCTTCTACTGTCCAATTTCGATGAGCTTGTGCAAATTGTAGCCTCAGTTTCCTGTTCTTAGCTGAAAGGAGTGGCACCCGGTGTGGTCTTCTGCTGCTGTAGTCCATCTGCCTCAAAGTTCGACGTACTGTGCGTTCAGAGATGCTCTTCTGCCTACCTTGGTTGTAACGGGTGGCAATTTGAGTCACTGTTGCCTTTCTATCTTCTCGAACCAGTCTGCCCATTCTCCTCTGACCTCTGGCATCAACAAGGCATTTCCGCCCACAGACCTGCAGCTCACTGGATGTTTTTTCTTTTTCGGACCATTCTCTGTAAAACCTAGAGATCAGCAGTTTCTGAAATATTCAGACCAGCCTTTCTGGCACCAACAACCATGCCACGTTCAAAGGCACTCAAATCACCTTTCTTCCCCATACTGATGCTCAGTTTGAACTGCAGGAGATTGTCTTGACCATGTCTACATGCCTAAATACACTGAGTTGCCGCCATGTGATTGACTGATTAGAAATGAAATGTTAACGAGCAGTTGGACAGGTGTACCTAATAAAGTGGCCGGTGAGTGTAGATTTCTCTCTAGATAACTTGGAGACTCTGCTAAAAACTTTGAAAGAAACTATGGATTTAGAGGATCCGATAAAAACTAAATCGGTACTGGACGAGCTCTTTGGCGGTTTGAGGGCGAAAAAGAGAAGGGTCTTTCCGGCAAATGTGCTGGAGGATCTTTTTAAGCAATAATGGGATGAGCCGGAAAAGAGGATATCTGTAGCTAAGGAATTCCGAAATCGACTAATATTTGATGAGGAATAATCAAAGTCATGGAATTCAATCCCAAAAGTTGACGTCAAAGTCATGAAAGTAGTAAAGAAAACCGACCTACCTTTCCAAGATGCGACCCAACTTAGAGATCCTATGGACCGAAAATCGGATAGCATTTTGGAAAAACCTGGGAATCAGCAATGCTTAATTTGAAAGCCAATGTTGCAACTACCTCGATTGCTAGGACCATGATGTGTTGGTTAAATGGTCTGGAAAATTAGATCATCATTGGAGCCTCAAAGGAAAAACTTCTAGAGTGCCTTCCTCTAAAGTGTTGAAATCAGCCACCACTTTCATCGCAGACGCCTCAGGTGAATGTGTCCGGTTTTTGGCGAAAGAAGGAGCCCTCTCCAATGTAGCCTGAAGGGCTCTTTGGTTGAAACAGTGGTCAGGAGACTTCAGATCAAAGTCTAACCTATGTGGCATACCCTTCACAGGCGAATTCCTATTCCTTACCTGGACGATCTTCTTCTAGTACCCACCTCAAAAGAAGAAATGACCTCACAAAGGAACCCAACCATAGCAGTCTTAGAAAAACTGGGTTGGATCATAAATCACGAAAAATCAAACCTTCAACCCAACACCAGGCTAAAATTCCTAGGAATTCTTCTGAACTCTGTACATCAATCTTCTATCCTAGCAGAAGGAAAATCTCTGAACCTAATATCTCAGGTAACATTGTTCCAGAAAAGACCATATTGTTCAGTCAGGGAAGCTGAGACTCCTGGGACTTCTCACAGCCTGTACAGCATGTATCTCTTGGTCTCAAAATCACACAAGAGACCTTCAAAACTGGATCCTTATGGCTTGGGACAGAAATATAAATCAACTAGAGAGGAAAATAAAGATTCCCCTCTACGTCAAGAATTCCCTGAACTGGTGGAACATACCAGAGAACTTAACCAGAGGCCTAATGTGGAACAACTGGCCGGTAACAACTGTCCTGACTGATGTGAGCAGGACAGGTTGGGGTGCAAAGCTACCAGGGAAACTGGTCCAAGGTCAATGGTCCCAAGCAGAAGAAAGGTCTTCGAACTACAAAGAATTGAAGGCGGTCTGCAAAACCCTTAAAACCTTCTCCGTACAACTCCGGGGGAAAAATCTAAAAAAAAAATTTCAGACAACACAGCTACAATTGGCTACCCCAGCAGTTCATCTAAAAGGGTCAGAGAACAAAGAGGCAGACTTTCTAGGCAGACATACCCTGGATCCCCACGATTGATGTCTAACAAAAAGATGGCGAACCCCTCTAATAGACCTATTTGCTACCAAAGAGAACAAGAAGGTTGACCATTATTTTTCTCTTCAGAAGACCAGTCGTGACTAACTGTTGGACGCCTTCAGCCACAGCTGGCAGGCGAAACTGGCCTATGCATTCTCTCCTTTCCAGTTAATTCCAAGGACAGTACATAAGGTAAGGCAGGAAGATCTCAAGGTCATCTTAATAATGTCCCTTTGGCCAAAGAAAAGCTGGGTTCCAGCACTAAGGAACATGGCTTTGGAAGACCCAATCCTTCTACCTCAGAGGAAGGATCTTTTATATCAAGGAGCAGTCTGCCACCCCAACCCAGAATTATTCCAACTGTCTGCATGGATCCTGAGAAGCAGATGCTGAGAGCCAAAGGTCTGTCAGATAAAGTCATCTCTACACTACAGGCAAGTAGGAAACCGGTGACTTCAGCTATCTAATTAAAAATCTGGAAAAAAGATTTTCTCTCTTTTGCCATCCTGGAATTCCTAACCTGTCTTCTCCTAACATACAGCAGATCCTGGAATTCCTACAAGCTGGTCTGTCGAAAGGCCTAAAGACCAGCACACTAAAAGTCCATGTCTCAGCCCTCAGTGTCTATTTTGACGTCTCATTGGCTGAACATAGGGAGGTAAAAAGATTCTTAAAAGCATCCGCCAGACTTGGACCTAACATTCCCAAAAAGTCTCTACCTTGGGAATTATCAATACAGGCGGTCCCCTACTTAAGAACACCCGATTTACATACGACCCCTAGTTACAAACGGACCACTGGATATTGGTAATTTATTGTGCTTTAGTCCTAGGCTACAATAATCAGCTGTAACAGTTATCACAGGTGTATGTAATGAAGATTTATTGTTAATCCTGGTTCTTATGACAACCCAACATTTTTAAAATTTAATTGTCACAGAGACCAAAAAAGTCCTGGCTGGGATTACAATGATAAAATATACAGTTCCGATTTACATACAAACTCAACCTAAGAACAAACCTACAGACCCTATCTTGTATGTAACCCGGGGACTGCCTGTAATCTTGAACGGTCTTAAGTAAGAACCCTTTGAACCCTTAGAAAGATCAAGTGTTAGGAATATTACATTTAAAACTGCCTTTCTTGAAACCATTCCAACAGCCAAGAGACTAGTTGAAATCCGAGCACTATCTAAAAATCTGAGGACAGGATCTCTGATGCTTGATCCCAGTTTCCTTCCGAAAGTAACAACAGACATTCCCTTTAGTCAAGAAATTATTCTCCCCTCTTTCTGCCAGAATCCAAAAACACCAGGGGAAGTCAGCTGGCATACATTAGAGGTGAGGAGAATAGTCCTGCACTGGATATAACAAATAGTTGACGGAAAAACCTCAAGCATTTATTCAATTCCAGGGAAAAAATAGAGGGAAGAAGGCATCAAAAATCACCATTGCACGTTAAATTTAACAGACTATCCAGGAGTGCCACATCCTTCAGAACCTAGAAGCACCAACAAATCTCAGAGTCCACTCCACCAGGGCAGTAACCACCTCCTAGGTGGAAAGAGCTGGATCATCTTTGGAACAAATCTGCAAGGCTGCAACCTGGTACAGTACTAGAACTTTCGCCAAACACTAGACTGGACTTGCACTCTGCCAGAGACTTGTCATTTTGTAGAAAAATTCTACAGGCAGTACGCCCTCCCTAAAATTTCCTAATCTGGTACATCTCCAGGTGGGTTGTCATGGAAAGCGAGAATTATACTCACCGGTAATTTGTTTTCCATTTAGCCCACATGATGGACTGGAATTTTTTCCCAACCCTTAAAATCATTACTGTATGGTTTGTTGTGTATGAATTAACATATTAATAAACCTCTTGCATCTTTGTTGGTGTAGTTATTTAGTAGACACTGGAGAGGAATGCAGGGGGAGGGACATTTAACCTCTCTTCTTACTGTCCCTGCAGAGGTCAAGGGGTAATCCTCCAGGTGGGCCGTCATGTTGGACTAAATGGAAACGAATTACCGGTGAGTCTAATTCTCTCTTTCCTTTCTGTTGTGGCCTGGTCCAGAAAAGTGTTTTCCCAAAGGGGTGTCCATCCCCCTCGCTTATGGTGTGTCTGTGAGAATTCATCCTGCTCTGAAGATTTTGTTGAGTCTCCCCAATGTATATATTATTTTTGCAACGCCTCATGCACAGTATCATGTACATAACATTGGAGGATCTACAGGAGAATGTGTCCGGGATTTTGTACTCCTGTGGTGTGTTGGGGACGTGGACTGTGCTTGATGCAAGACTTGTGCCCATGTTCTATCATCTTTTGTTGTGGCAGGGAAAAGTGCCTGTCTGTGTAGGTAGTGAGAGGGCACTTCTTACCAGGAGATTCCTCATTCCTAGACCTACCCCTCCTTGCCTACAAACAGCCACCAAACATATGTCCTTTAGCCTGTTATGCTTATGAAGAATGGCTTTGAGATCTGCTGCAATTTTCTTCAAAATCTTCATTTGGGGGTTGTACATGACCACCAGGGTTACTCTGCACTTGTCCTCTTTCTGTTAGTATTCAAGCAGGCTGAGCCTCGGAATCCCTATAACCAGGGGTTGATACCCCTGTTGCAAGAATGTTCTTCTTAGTGATAGAAGGTGTTGTTCTCTATCCTCACTATCTGAGCAGATCCGGATGTATCTCAGAGCTTGGCTGTTGACAATAGATTTCTTGATATGATTTGGATGAAAACTGTTGCAATCCAGGGAGACAAATCATTTCTGGTGTTGGAACTCTAACTGAAGGGATCTCTGGCTGGTTGGAGAATATTTTAAAACCTTTAGTAAAGGAGACGCCTAGCTATGTCCAAGACTCCACCGACCATCCTCCGCAAACTTTCCAACCTGGGTCCACTACCAGATGGCACAATATTGGCAATTATGGATGTTGCATCCCTCCAACTCCAACATCCCACATGAAGATGGTATACCGGCCTGTAAATACTTTCTGCAGAAGAACAACATGGCCACAGAACCTGTCCTACAGCTCACCAGATTTGTACTGCATCACAATTATTTCTCCTTTGGTGAGGACGTTTACTTGCAATGTATTGGAAGTGCCATGGAAAGCAGAATGTCACCACAGTATGCCAACCTGTTCATGGCAAAACTAGAGCAGGAATTTCTTACAACCTGCACCACTAAACCTCTAGCATACTGCCGCAATATTGATGACCTGCTTATTGTCTGGTCAGGATATGAGGATGAACTGTTGTCTTTCCACAGAAGGTTTAACAAATTTCATCCTACCATAAAACTCTCCATGGACTACTCAAAATCTAAGGTACATTTCCTGCACACAACCATATACATTGAGGAGAACAGCATACAAACTACAATTTATCAAAAACTTACAGGTTTTCATCCAAAACTTATCATGAAATCTATTGTCTACAGCCAAGCTCTGAGATACATCCGAATCTGCTTAGAGAGTGAGGATAGAGAACAACACCTTCTATCACTAAAAAGAACATACAGGCAGTCCCCAGGTTACATACAAGATGGGGGTCCGAAGGTTTGTTCTTAAGTCGAATTTGTATGTAAGTCGAAACGGTATATTTTATAATTGAAGTTCTAGACAAATTTTTTTTTTTCTTTTGCCCCAGTGAGAATTAGAGTTTCAAAATTTTTTGCTGTAATGGGGCCAAGGATTATCAATAAAGCTTCATTACAGACACCTTACAGCTGATCATTGCAGTCTGGGACTATAGTAACATCCAGAGACCTTCACCAGAGGTCACAGAGGGCAGAGGGGTTCGTCTGTAACTATGGGTTGTCTGTAAGTCGGGTGTCCTTAAGTAGGGGACCGCAACTTGCAACAGGGGCATCACCCCCTGGTTATAGATGCAGATCCACAACAGAAAGAGGACAAGTGCAGAGTTCCCCTGGTGGTCATGTACAACTCCCAAATGAAGATTTTGAAGAAAATTGCAGCAGATCTCAAAGCCATTCTTCATAAGGACAACAGGCTAAAGGACATATTCTCAGACCTACCCATCCTCTACCCATCCTTGCCTACAAACAGCCACCAAACATGAGGAATCTCCTGGTAAGAAGTGCCCTCTTGTGGCATGTTCTATCATCAAGCACAGTCCACATCCCCAACAGGAGTATATAATCCTGGGCACTTTCTCCTGTAGATCCTCCAATGTTGTGTACATGATACTGTGCATGAGGTGTCGCAAAAATAATATATACATTGGGGCGACTCAACAAAAACTTCAGAGCAGGATGAATTCTCACAGACACGCCATAAGTGAGGGGATGGACAAAGCTGTGGGAAAACGACCAGGCCACAGCGAGAAGGATTTAAGGTCCTTGTACTGAAAGGTGACTTTAAGGACAACAGAGAAAGGAAAACCTGGGAGTTCAAACTGATGATGACCTTCCAGTCACTGACACAAGGCCTCAATATTGCTCCTGGGTTTATGGCTCATTACATTCAATCCCCACAAGAGACTAACTCCAGACCCCTGTCATCCTAGGCCACCCCATCCTCCCCATAACCCTTCTCTGTGTAACATTAACCTCCAGTTTTATTGCCCCAGCTTATCTTGAGTCTCACCATATGTACTAATTATCTTATTGTAACATTCCTCAAATGTTGTGTTTTTCTCTCAGTGCTTCATTTGTATCCATGCCTGAAGAAGGGGCATGTGTGCCCTGAAAGCTTGCACCAAATATCATTTTTCAGGCTAGCCAATAAAGGTATCATTCCTTAAGCACTTTTGTAGTTTTTACACAAGTATTTACAACAGATTTTCTTATTTTTCAACAATTTTCTCAACTCCTTTTAAAAATTTTTTTTTTACCAGTGACTCTTCCTGTGGTAATAACTTTTTAACATTTTTAGATTATCCCTGTGATTTTGAGATTGTTTTCTCTTGAGACTTTGTTGTTTATGATGGTATTATTTTGGTAATCTGTTCCTTTTTTTGGGGGGGGGGGTAAAAATTCAAAAAATGTAGGAAAAATTTGAAAAAAATTACAATTTTCAAAATTTTTAAAATGTTCTTCTTTTTAGTCACACCACAAATTTTTTTAGGTAGAAAAAATTTTTTTTTGGTAGAAACCTTTTGCAATTGCTCTGATTTTTAGTTCCATAATTTGTTTTATGTTTCCATTTTTTTTACGGATGTGAGAAGGTTTCAATTTTTAATAGCAACTTCTCCGATTTTCATGAAATTTGAAAAATTCAACATTTTTGTAGACCAATTCAGTTTGGAAGTGCCCTATAAAGGCTTTTGTACTATATACACCCACAAGTGACACCATTTTATGAACCTAACATCAATATTCAAATCAAAAGAAAGAAGGTGTGTTTTTTTTTTTTTTTTTCTCTCACCTAGATGATAGGAGTGGCGATGCACGGACACCTGGGTTGGGAAGCCAGTAAGCGAAAATGACAGAAAAGAAAAAAGTTTTTTGTTTTCCAGCTTCCAACGAAAGGCACAAGGAATAAAGTTAAAGTCCACTTTTATTTGAAGCCAAATTGGCCTTCCAAAAACCCAATAGAACTTTCTCTATTCTGGACATCGCTGTGCGATGAAACGGCTATTGACATCCACATGTCTGGTATTGCCATACTCGGAAGAAGCAGGACATACATTTTGGGATGTATATTTGCCACAACTTCCTTCTGAATGTGTCCATTTGACACATTTGCTACTAAAACTTCAAACCTTCTCGCATCCATAAAAAAAAAAATGTAAACTTAAAACAAATAATGGAAATAAAAGAAGACTAATGGCAAAAGGTTTCTACAAAAAAAACACAAGGGTTCATTTCCCCCGAGTTTTAGACCAATTGTCGCTGGTAACAATTCTTTACTTGACAAAATGTTGTCTTGGGTAGATAATATACTTTAGATGGATAGCAATCCTTTCCTCGAATACATAAAATGCTACGGCCATTATATTGATGATGGTCTGCTTATTTGGATGGGTCCTCAGTATGACACAAACCGTTTTATTGAATATCTAATTTGCAATAATTTCAACTTGCATTTTACTTTTTCATTTTCCACTACAGGCAGTCCCCGGGTTACATACAAGATAGGGTCTGTAGGTTTGTTCTTAAATTGAGATTGTATGTAAGTCGGAACTGTATATTTTATAATTGTAATCCCAGCCAGAACTTTTTTGGTCTCTGTGACAATTGGATTTTAAAAATGTTGGGTTGTCATAAGAATCAATATTAACACTAAAGCTTCATTGCAGACACCTCTGATAACTGTTATAACTATGTATTGTAGCCTGGGACTAAAGCACAATAAATTACTAATATCCAGAGGTCCGTTTGTAACTATGGGTCGTATGTAAGTCGAGTGTTCTTAAGTAGGGGACCGCCTGGATTAAAATAGAGGGGCTACAGAGCAAAATCCCTTTCTCAGATTTCCTCTTCTCTTAATAAGAAGACTAGACAGGAAGTATTAAATTCTAAATCGAATACAAAGAAAAATTCTATTAACCCCTTAAGGACGCAGACATTTTGTAGGCTCAGCCCCATTTTTTTGCATTCTGATATGCGTCTCTTTATATGGTTAACACTGTTACTTATCAAAACGATTCTGAGATTCCCCCCCCCCCACATGTTTTACTTCATTTTAGTGGTAAATGTTGCATGATAGGAGAAAATAACATTTCCCATGTCTACTTTACATTTTCATAAAAATTTCCAGACATATCAAAAATTATTTTGATGTCACGCGGCTTACAAATCGAATATATACAGGCAGTCCCCGGGTTACGTACAAGATAGGGTCCGGAGGTGTGTTCTTAAGTTGAATTTGTATGTAAGTCGAAACTGTATATTTTATAATTGTAGATCCAGACAAAAAAAAATTGTCCCCAGTGACAATTCGAGTTTAAACATTTTTTTTTGCTGTAATGGGACTAAGGATTATCAATAAAGCTTCATTACAGACACCTTACAGCTGGTTACTGCAGCCTGGGACTATAGTAAAGCATTCAGAAAGCTTCACCAGAGGTCAGAGGGGTCTGTCTGTAACTATGGGTTGTCTGTAAGTCAGGTGTCCTTAAGTAGGGGACCGCCTGTATTCAGAATTAACCATTTTGGGGATTAATACTGTTTTTGAATGCAATTTTACATATTAAGCATCAAAACCCCCTATATAATCAACCCATTTTCAAATCTGCACCATTAAACCGCTTTTAGGAAGCGGAAACCGCTTTTAGGAAGATCGTTAACCCTTTGAGATCTTCATTGTAATTGAATCAAAATGGAGGTGAAATTTAGAATGGTCGAGCCCTAAAATTCACACATTTCCAAAAGATAAAAAGAGAAAACCCACCATACAATTTGTTCTGCAATTTCTCCCAAGTACAGAGACCCCCCCCCCCCCACATGTGGCCGTGACTTATTTTATGGGTGCACAGCAAGGCGCAGAGGGGAAGAAGCGCCCTGCAGCTGCCAGGATTTTGGTTTTCTTGTTGCCTCCTTTTGTAGGCTATAAAGTTTTCGCTTTTTCGTTATTGGGGCCATGTGACACTTGGGTCGATACGATTACGGGGACACCAGACTTGAATATATCTTCTTCCGTTTTACTAAATTTGTCAAATAAAACCCTAATGTGGGGAAAAATCTATCATTTTTGTATTGCTGTCTTCCGAGTGGCATAACATTTTGACTTTTTTGGCTACGGAGCTGGTTGATGGCTTGTTTTTTTTGTGGGACATGTTGTACTTTGCACCAGTATCATTCTGGAGTACATACCATATATACTTGTGTATAAGCAGAGTCTTAACCCACTCAGAAAAGGAAAAATAACATTCTTTAAAAAAAAAAAAAAGAGCTGCGGGGGAAAAAAAGAAGACGGGACGCGCCGACATCGGAGGGTGAGTAAAAAAAAAAAAACAAAAAAAAATATATAAAGTGCTGGGGAGGAGGGGCTGGCTATATACTACCTGGGGGCTGTGACCAATGCATTTCCCACCCTCGACTTATACTCGAGTCAATAGTTTTTCCCAGTTTTTGGTGGTAACATTGGGGGTCTCGGCTTATACCCGGGTCGGCTTATACTCAAGTATATACTGTATGTTTTTTTTTAATCACTTTTTATTGCATTTTTTGAAAGATTGAATAGGTAAAAATAATCATTTCCATGACGTCCCCCATGACGGCACCTGGAGGTTGCACCTTGACCTTTGGTAGGGACAGGAAGTTGCGAAGGTTATAAGGCCCCTCCTCTGCCGCTGTTCCCCAGTGTATTCCTGTCCCTACCAAGGGTCAGGGTTGCGAGACCTCGTCTCTCCCCTTGGGGGGGGGGGGATGATATTAGAAACCCCCCAGGACTGGCCGCGAGCGGGGGCTGTACCTCCCTTCCTGGCTGGGCGTCTTGCAGGACGTGTCCTGGCTCCCCTCCTCCTGCGGCCTGGAGCTGAAGCCGAGGGGAGCATGGGTCTCCGGACCCTGGATGAGGTGCCTCCCGGCTTCCGGGCGCTACCTCCCACAGCTACTGCCTCCCGTGAACGCCGGTGCGTACTGCGCGACGGCCGTGTATCGCCGGCCGATTCGCGCATGCGCAGTACGCCCGACTTCCGGGTTGGGTCACGTGACCGTTAAAGAAGCCATCTGATTGGCTTAGAAGGTGGCGGGAAGTTTAAAAGTGCTTCCTGCTTTGTGTCAGCCTCTATACCACCAACGAGTTCACTACTGAAGCTGTGGAAATATCCTTTACTATGGCGGACGACCTTGGTTCTTCCCCCATTGTCCCGGGTTCCGTGAGTACAACCAAAAAACTTCGCTTAAAGGGGATAAAAATTTGTTGTACATTATTGTTTGGATTTTAATATAGTCTGTCTCCTTGTCCTAGGACGACTCTTCTAGACCTAAGGACAAGGAGAAGAAAGACAAAGACCCCAAAAAAGGAAAATATGTTACTAAATCAAAAAGATGTCTTTCCTGTAACATAAGATTATCAGATTTGTATCCAAAATCACTATGCTCTGAATGCCTAGCCAGGGCCTTACAACAGGAAAAGGAGTCAATGTTAAATGAGCTTAAAGCGGCCATGCGGGAGGAATTCCAATCCTCTCTTATGATGTTTACCAATTTAAACCGACCGGTACCGGGACTAGGTCCTGAGCCAAATCCCGAACCTGAACTAGACCAGGATCCGGATTTATATCAAGAGCCAGCTCCTAAAAAACTTAGATCCCTTGATACTGATTCGGACTATGATAAACACTCTGCGGCTCCTACCTATTCTTGGAAGGACTCGCTTGATGATGTCTCCTCGGTGTCCGAGGATAAAGGAACCTCAAAATACCTCTTTTCTAATGAGGAACTGGATAACCTCCTTAAAGCTGTACGCAATACGCTTAACGTGGAAGAGGTGGTAGAGCCAAAATCCATCCAAGACGAACTGTTTGGAGGGTTAAAATCCGAAAGGAAAAGGGTTTTTCCCATAAATCAGACCCTAAAAGATATTGTCCAAGAGGAATGGAAGAATCCTGAGGGGCGGGCAAACATCACTAAAGAGTTCAGGAACAGGTTACTCTTTGACCCCAAAGAGACAGAAACCTGGGACAGCCCCCCCAAGGTAGACATCCAAGTGTCTAAGGTGGTGAAAAAAACGGACCTGCCATTTGAGGACTCTTCCCAATTAAGAGACTTCATGGACAGAAAGGCTGATGCCCTACTCCGTAGAGTCTGGGAATCTTCCATGCTTAGCCTCAAGTCTAACATAGCTGCTACTTCGGTAGCGAGAACTCTGTTCTTTTGGTTAGGAGAATTGGAAGACCACCTTAAAACAGATGCGGACAGGGATCTCCTTCTACAAACGATACCGCTGCTGCGTTCAGCGACAGGGTTTCTTGCCGATGCTTCAGCAGAAAACATCAGACTGTCAGCAAAAGAAGGGGCGCTATCTAATTCAGTCCGCAGGGCTATTTGGCTTAGACAGTGGGGAGGGGATGTAAAGTCCAAGACGAAGCTCTGCAACATCCCATTCACAGGAGACTTCATGTTCGGCGCTGAACTGGATACTCTTCTGGAAAAAGCCTCTGATAAAAAGAAAGGTTTTCCGGAAATTAAGAAACCCCAGAAAAACTTTTCCTTTCGGAATTCTAAAGATCCTAAAGACTCCAGAGGCAGAGGAAAACAGGGCCGCTGGTCCTTCAACAAAGGTGGAAGAGGTCGAGGACCTATTCTCCAACCTTCCACATCAATCAAAAAAACAGTGACTACCAGGTAGGGGGGCGTCTTCTTTTCTTCTTCCACAGATGGGAAACGATCACATCAAACAAGTGGATCCTGAGTATCATCAAATCAGGTTAGCAGATAGAATTCAGCTCCCCTCCACAACAAAAATTTCTTGTCTCCAACCTAACATCTCGGAGAATGACAATACAGCTATGGAAGAATCTTCAAGAATTGTTAACAATGAAGGTAATTGTTACAGTTCCCAAAGAAGAAGAAAAGAAGGGCTTCTACTCCCCCTTATTTCTTGTGAAAAAGCCAAATGGGACCCTTCGACTTATTATAAACCTCAGGCGGCTAAACAAGAACATAAAATACAAATATTTCAAGATGGAATCAGTAAGGACAGCTACCCCACTAATTCCTCCAGGCGCACAAATGTGTACCATCGACCTAAAGGACGCCTACTATCATGTCCCCATACACAAAAATCATCAGAAATTCCTAAGATTCGCGGTGGAATCACCTCAAGGGAAGGTCTGCCACTTCCAATTCAGAGCCTTGCCCTTCGGAATTTCATCAGCCCCCAGGACCTTCACAAAGGTCATGGCAGAAGTGACGGCATTCTTGAGGAAAGAAGGAATCTCAATTATTCCATATCTGGACGACCTCCTCATAGTGGCAGAATCGACCCTGACTCTTCTCAATCACAGAGATCGGACAATACGAACCCTGGAAAATCTGGGCTGGATTATAAATTTCCAAAAGTCTCATCTAGACCCCCAGAGGGAGACAAGATTCTTAGGAGTAATGTTAGATTCCAGGCGCCAAACTTCTTTTCTTCCACAAGACAAGAGAGAATCCCTTATCTCCTTCGTAGACAAATTCCAGGGGAAAAAATCATGCAGCGTCCGTTCAGCCATGAGACTGCTAGGTCTCCTAACAGCTTGCATAAATTGTGTATCATGGAGCCAGTTCCATGTAAGAACATTACAGACGTGGACATTAAAAATTTGGGACAAGAACTTGGATCATTTAGACTTCAAGAAGGTCATTCCCCTGGAAGTCAAAAATTCTCTAAACTGGTGGAAATACCAACAGCATCTAGAAAAGGGAATACCATGGAATCCGACTCCAGTCCTGATCATCCAAACAGACGCCAGTTCCTCAGGATGGGGAGCTGTTCTTCCAGACCGTTACCTTCAGGGGTCATGGTCCCCTTGGATGAGAAGACAATCCTCAAACCTAATGGAATTATCGGCAGTATGGGAAACACTAAAGAGGCTACCCAAAACCCAGGTAAAAAATATCAGGATCCTGTCAGACAATGTGACCACAGTGGCCTATCTACGTCGTAGATAGGGGGGGCACAAGATCCTCGGACCTGATGGAGGTCACCAAGAAGATCTTCTCCTGGGCAGAAAATCACCTAGATTCCTTAACAGCGGTATTCCTAAAAGGGTCAGAGAATCAGTCAGCGGACTTCTTGAGCAGAGAAAAGATGGACCCACACGAATGGTCCCTGAACAGGGAAGTTTTTCTTTATCTAACCCAGAAATGGGGCTCTCCGTCAATAGACCTGTTTGCCTCAAAAAAGAATACTCAAACAGGTATTTTTTTCCATCTCACCCAAGGACAACCCCCTGGGACTGGATGCCCTAAGCCAATCATGGGGGACAAATCTAGCATATGCTTTTCCTCCATTTCCCCTAATCTCCAGAACCTTACAAAAAATTCAATCGAGTCGGACGACAGTGATCCTAGTAGCACCATTCTGGCCGAAAAAACCTTGGTTCCCACTTCTCTTAAAACTAGCAATCTCAGGACCCATCTTCCTTGCCTGCAGAAGGGATCTGCTACACCAGGGCCCTCTTCTTTACCCAGACCCAAAGTTTCTGAACCTGGCGGCCTGGGTCCTGAAAGGGAATTGCTCCTAGCTAAGGGGGTTTCTCACCAGGTTATACAGACCCTAATAGCAAGCAGGAAACCAATCACCAACAAAATATACTACAAGATCTGGAAAAAGTATATATCCTGGTGTGGGGACCTTTCCCCGATTCCGGGCAAACCAGATATCATTAAAATTCTTGATTTTTTTTACAGGATGGTTTTTCTAAAGGGTTAAGACCTAACACCCTTAAGGTCCAAATTTCGGCCCTAAGCGCCTGTTTTGACTTCCCCTTAGCAGAGCACAAGTGGGTGAAGATGTTCATGAAAGCAGTCTTAAGACTGCGACCTACAATCCGATCAGATATACCAAAATGGAACTTATCACTAGTCCTAGACTCCCTTACGAAGCCTCCGTTCGAACCACTCTCGGAATGCAGCCTGAAAGACCTATCTCTCAAAACCTCCTTCCTTGTGGCCATAACATCCGCCAGGAGAATTGGAGAACTGCAGGCCCTATCCTCCAAAGAACCCTTCCTGATCATCTCGGAAGACAAGATAGTACTAAAATTAGATACGTCTTTCCTCCCAAAAGTAGTCTCAGACTTCCATAGAAGTCAGGAAATCATTTTACCATCTTTCTGTAACAACCCAAAGAATGAGAAGGAAGCGCTCTGGCATACTCTGGATGTCAGAAGAGCTGTCATAATCTATCTAGACAGAACCAAATCTTTCAGAAAGTGCAGAAACCTTTTTATTCAGTTTGGGGGAAAAAATAAAGGAGAGAAATCATCAAGTTCCACTATTGCTAGGTGGATAAAACAGACCATCTCTAAATCCTACCAGCTACAAAATGTGAGTCTCTCAAAAAACATAACAGCCCACTCTACCAGAGCTATGGCTACTTCCTGGGCAGAGAAACGGGGAGCATCCATCTCCCAGATCTGCAAGGCAGCTACGTGGTCAAGTACATCGACATTCCCAAAACATTACCGCCTGGATCTACCTTCTAGCCATGACTTGAGCTTTGGACGGCTATATTTACCCTGCCCTGTGTTATTAATGATGTCTGGCTAATATCTTCTAGCTCTCTACTGGAACCCCCGGTGGTTATTTGGAAGACACTGGGGAACAGCGGCAGAGGAGGGGCCTTATAACCTTCGCAACTTCCTGTCCCTACCAAAGGTCAAGGTGCAACCTCCAGGTGCCGTCATGGTGGACTTATGGAAACAGAATTACCGGTGAGACTAATTCACTTTTTTTGATGGGTGTTTTTTTTAATGACGTAGGGGTTCAATAATGATTTTACTTTTATTCTACAGGATGTTACGGACACTGTGATACTATATATGTGGGGTTTGTGTTATGATTTAGACTTTTTTGGGGGTTATACGTCTCTTTATGTTATGGGGCTTATAGGCATTTTTGATTTATTTTTCATTAAAACATTTTTTGTTTTTTTTACTTTTCTACTTTTTTTTACTATGGGACATGAACAAGCAATCATCTGATTGCTTGTTCATGATGATTCTCTGCAATACTGATGTATTGCAGGGTATTAGCGGTAGCGGTGTCAGCCTATGCACATGCATAGACTGACACAGACGCCATCTTTCAGGCACTGCCAGCAGGCACCAATGGGGTCCTAATCGACCCCAGAGTTGCCATAGCAGCGAGCCGCGCCCCCCGAATACGGCACGGGGGTGCCGATCGTGTGGGAAAGACACCCCCCCCCCCCAAGGCATGTTAAATGCCGCGTGCTGACCGTGGCTTTTAACAGGTTACAAACCCGCGACGGAGCCCACTCCGACCGCGCGTGTTACACTGGTGTGCGGGCTAAATGTTACAGTGGTGATAAGAAGTGGGACTAACCTAGCACAGCACTGTGTCGATCTGCAGCGACACACTGCAACTAGGCACCAGTTTAGGAGAGAGTCTGTAGGGAATTTTGGCTGGCGGAGTGGCTAATAAATAGCGGTCATCCTACAAGCCGCACCATAACAGGGTAGCGTCAATTTAAGGAGCCATCCTTGAAATAGATTCCACCACCCCTTCGAGGGGACACACAGCACTAACTCCCAGCCAAACGCATCAGTGTGAACATATCCACTCCTGCCAATACCCAAAATCCTACCTCCCAACCCTACTAGAATACAGTACCCGCTTCCTCCACGTTACGATTTTAATTCACTTTCATGTCTGACTAGCACACAATTTCTGAACTAAAAACAAGAAAAATATTAATTAGTCCTAATTATAAGGAACACTAAAAGCTAAGTTTTAAGTATTGGTCCAAGGACCTCCTTTTTCCTTGCAGAAATGCAAGAAATATGATAATATATTTCCAAATATAGGTCCCGACCTCCCAAAATAAGTATCTTCAGGTCTTGTCTCTCAATCTCAGAGATTGTCACAAATGTTACACCCGGCACCCCGTGTTTGCCGATGCAGGTTCGGCTTCGATCCAGAGCCGAGCCAGCATCATCTCAGCGGTGGATTTATCCGCCAATGAGCGCTAAGTCAGAGCAGGAAGGGGTTAACCCGTGTCCCATTACTTTCAGTACTACTTACAGCCCTCAATATAACTGTCATTTATATTCTAAAAAAAACATTTACATATTTTATATCAAGATAAAATTTTATCTGAAGTTCTGGACAGAAATGCCCCTTCTTTTGGTAAAATAGTAGCCCCAAATATTGTTTGTCTCCCATAATGCCACGTCTTCTTGGCTTTGCCATAAAGGCAGTACCATATGCGGACATTTACGTTGCAATGTCTGTAAGTATATTTTTAAGTCCTCTTCTTTTTCTTCTAATGTTACCAAGAAATCCTCCCCTATACGTACTCTCCTCAATTGCTCTAGCGATCATGTAGTATATTTGGCGTCTTGTTCATCCTGCAATGTACAATATGTAGGCTGCACTATAAGACCGCTCAAGAAAAGGATTGCCAAACATATAACAGGTGCCATTAAACAAAGATACAAGATGGAGACACGGCAGGGCTCAGAAGAGACTGGCATTTGGAGCACAGGCTTTTATTTATTTAATTTATTTTATTTTACATCCCAAAACAATTTGTAGATGCCCTTCGGGAACAGAACAGTAGAAACCACTGAGAACTGATCCTATTTGAAAACTACACCCCTCCATGAATAAACCTAGGGGTGTAGTAAGCATTTTAACCTTACAGGTGGACTCCAAGGATGATGCATA
Source organism: Engystomops pustulosus (assembly GCF_040894005.1). Classification (NCBI taxonomy): domain Eukaryota; kingdom Metazoa; phylum Chordata; class Amphibia; order Anura; family Leptodactylidae; genus Engystomops; species Engystomops pustulosus. Next base: position 166,922,488 of record NC_092411.1, on the reverse strand, counting down.
ATGGAGTGCATATGGAGTGCATAATGCAGCGTAGAGATTGGTCTGGGACGCCATCAGACCAACTAGGTCCTCACTAAAAAAAGAACTTAAGTCCACTGTGTCTCTGCGTATCCCCGGACTGGCCATAAAATCGGGGACCTGAGGGGCATAATTACTGATGGTCACCCATGTGGGGTCAGAAGTCCTGGCAGAATACCCGGGCTCTCCGGCATAAGTACGTAAGCGGCTCTTCTATAACAACTCCAACACCAAAATGGAGCTGTTAGAGGGCTGTGCTAGCTAGATCAGTCCCCCAGCGTCAGAGATCGCTGTCATTCGCCAATCCGAATCAATTGGCCAATGACGGCGATCAACGTCCCATGACCAATCACATTGGTCCTGTGATGTCATCGGTGGTATGTCGGCAAGCGATGCGGACACCTCCCACCGACGTGTCACCCTGCCAGCGTCACGACTCGCTGTCATTGGCCAATGGCGGCGATCGGCATCCCAGGACCAATCAAATAGGTCCTGTGATGTCATTGGTGGGGTGTCGGCTAGTGATGCCGACTCCTCCCACTGACGTGTCAGCCTGTCTCGTGGCAGGGTGACGTCCTAAAACTGAGTAGCGCTCGCGTCCGATATATCGGACGCTGAGCGTGAAGGCACTGTGCTCAGCGTCCGATATATCAACACGTTAACAAACGTTAAACATAGAAGGCAGATATTCAAAGGAAGTAGATGCATAAGGATCAAGAGTAGAAAAATGTCTTTCCTTCAGCTTAAAGGAAACCTACCACTTGAAGTGGCAGGTATAAGAGGGAACTACCTAGCACCAGCTCAGGGTGAGCTGGTGCCGGAGCTTATTTTTGTTAGTGTTTTAAACCGCAGTATCGCGGTTTAAAACACTTTTTAAACTTTATGGCCGAATCTGCCTTATAGTTCCCTCTTATACCTGCCACTTCAAGTGGTAGGTTTCCTTTAAACACGAGGAACGCCTGGTCCTAATTCCCACAGATTCCCACTTTACCGGAGACCTGAGTTGAATCACACCATCAACTTTACACGATCCAGCTTATTCGAGTCCAGGCATATGTTTCAATAAAAATCTTTTATTTCATCTGATTAAAATGAATACAACATTCATCTCCTTCTCCTCCAGCAACCGGAATATATATATATATATATATTGCGCAGTAGCTCCACTTACATTCCTGACCTCCTGATTTCCAACTCCATTTATGTTCTAATAGTCTTATCTTAAATTTTCTGATTGTACAACCTATGTACAGAACATTATGTAATAGTTTGTGTTGGTGCTGTTCTGGAAAGTTTTCATCGGAGTAATGAAGGAACATGTGTGGCATTGTCTAGAAGCGCATCTGAAAAATCCCTGGCCGCGAGACTAAGCAGGGCTTTGGGGCGAGTACCCTCCCTGGAGATCGATATAGACTTTCTCAAGGCCCGCAAATATAAGAGTTTCTGGAATCTCCCCCCATGAGATCTTGCAATGTCCGAGGCTTAACAAAGCGCTCTCTGTCGCCTTCTGTGGCGTGCATCACCCCTGCCCTGATTCTTTCCCTTCAATAGTGTTCCTGCATGAGTTCGGTGAGTGCCGTTTCTCCCTTTTTTTTTTTTTCTTTTTTTTTTTTTTATATATTGGATTGTCTACTTCTGTGAAAGTTTGGACGTGCACCCCGTAGCGGAACCTGTTTTTTGTTGGTCTCCATGTGCAGATGTTGCTGTCGTATTTGGACATTGCTGTTTGTCTGTGATCAGGTGGTGCCGGTCACCTTGTCTCTACGGTTTCCATTTTTTTCACTATTATCGATCATCGAGGGTGACAAAATATTGCCTAGGGTACATCCCCCTCTTAGCCACTACTCTACATCCACTACTTAGTATTTTTTTTTTTTTTTGTCCTCATATAATAGAGGTAAGCATTTTAGAATGTGTTTGATTTCATGGAACTGTGGGCTATGTTGAAGTGAAATAACCGGAACATTAGACTTGCAATTTTTAATTTCTATTGTCACTTTTTTTTTTTCCCAACTTACATTTTATTATAACAAATAAAAACCATTAGATACATAAATTATGGCCAGTATAATTACATAGCATGTTTATATAAAGAATAGTCAAGTTTCTGGTCCTGACAAAAAGTATCTCTTTATCAAAAGTGACAATAGAGTCTTATCATCTTCCTTTTTTTTTTTTTTTTTTTTTTTTTTATATAAGTAAATCTTTTCTTTACTTTGAAACTATATTTTCCACCACGTTCCATGACAGCCCCCACCTGGATGATGCTCCTATATCCTGTAGGGACAGGAAGTTGCAAGAGTTTAAGAGCTCCTCCCTAGCACCCAACACCAGTGTCTTCCTGGGTGTTGGGCTTCAGTGAGGAGGGTCCAGGTAGTGGGGCAGGGTGCCGTCTCTGTCAGGTGACGCAAGTGTCCTGGGAACGGCGGTCGCGTCACTGGGATGCGACGCGTCTCCCGAGAGTTGCGTCATCAGAAACGGCTGTTCAGTAGCTGGATGTGCCAGTTGCTCAGGGGTAGCCTCTCCATGCACGCCGACCACTACATAAAAGCGTCCATGGTGAACCGGTCTCTCGGGTGGCTCCGGTGCTTCCATGCTGATGATGCATCCAATCTGTTCCTCTCTCGCTCTTCCTCGCTCTCTCTTATGTAGTGCAAAAATGTCTGAGGAATATAAAGAGTTTATGTCCAGACTGTTTAACTAAAATCCTAAAGGAAAAAAGATCATCCTTGAAATGAAATAATAACCGCAGTTAAAGAGGAAGTATCCTCCTCTATTGCCGCCCATTTACCTGAACCGCCTGGAAAGAAAGTTTTCCATAGTGTCCCCCATGACGGCCCCAACTGGAGGATGACCCTTGACCTCTGTAGGGACAGGAAGCAGAGAGGTTAAATACCCCACCCGGCATCCGTACTCTTCTCATCCCCAGCAGTTGGGACGGTTAGGGGGGGATCGCAGGGACTTGTCCCCTTACCCCGAGCCCTCTCGGCCTCGCTCGGACTCCGGTCCTTTCCTCTGCCACAAAGGAGACTGCATTCCTCCGGCTCTGCCCGCAGCTCCGTGAAGCTAAGGACACCCGGAGCGCGTCCATCGCGGAGGTAAAGTGGGCCGGCTGCCGTCCGACTCTGATGACGTGAGCCGGATGTGACGTCACGATGGCGTGACCCGGAAGCAGGAGCGTGGAGCGGTAAGATTCAAAAAGCAAGGTATGCACGTTGATCTGAGGTCTAATGATCGTATGTCAGCCCTGACCCAGGTGCTTCCGAGATCGGACCCTATTCTAAGCATTTCCCAGCGGTCGGTCATATGCTGTATGTTTGGTTCAATTGTACCATATACGATGTGGGTCTATATCCATGTGTATGTTTTCTTTAGAAACTTGTGCAGTGCATCCCTTGTTCAAGCTATTTCAAGGTACTCTTTCACTTATACACCGCATTGTATTGATGTCAGAAACTATCATGCATTTCTGTTAATGTTTAGGCTTGCTGATATCAGTAGTCCCACGATTGGTAATATGGAAGCAGGCTTCGGGCCTGGACCTCATATCCTTGAACCCTGTAAGTGGGGTCATTTAGGGATAGGGTGGTGGGTCACCCCTATATCTCCATATTATCACATGAGGTGTCCGATTTAAGGATGAACTACTCTTCCCTGGGATCCTACCAAGGAGAAGGATAAAGGGAGAGCTAAGGATCACAAAGCACAAAGAAGGCCACATCAAAGAAATGCAATTTGTGTCTAGAAAAACTCCCTACGGATTACAAAAAAACAGTTTGCAAAAATTGTGTGGATAATTTACTCAGAGTAAAGAGCCTCGTTCGTAGATGAAATGCGTAACTTTATCAGAGACTAAGTTAAAACTTCAGTTACATCATCCATAGCGGCATTAATCCCTCAAGAACCTCCACATAAAAACTAAGGATTATAGAATCCATGTCAGATTCAGCATCAGACTGGGAAGGAACTGGAACCAAGGAATCTGTAGATATGGATTCAGGCCCGTCAAATTCAGCAAGTAAGATGGAATCTAGATATCTACTGGTAACAGAAGATCTGGAACCACTTTTGAGAGCTATGAGGGATACCCTCAAAATAGAAGAAGTAGAAGAGACCAAGACTATTCAAGATGAGCTATTCGGACTTCTTAAAGTAAAAAAGAGACGCGTGTTTCCAATCAACAACACCCTCAAGGAATTAATACTGGAAGAATGGAGAGAATCAGAAAACAGGATCTCCATATCTAAAGAATTTAAAAAGTCTTTATTTTGGCGAATCTGAAACTAAAATTTGGAATTCTACGCGCATCCAGGTTACAAAAATGACCAAAAAGACGGACCTACCATTCGAAGACGCAATCCAACTAAAGGATCCCTTGGATCGGAAAGCGGACAGCCTTCTAAAAAAGACATGGGAGTGTGCCATGTTAAATTTAAAATCCAATATTGCCATGACATCCATGGCTTGTACCCTCTTTCACTGGATAACCGAATTGGAAAATCATGTCAGAGATGGGACTCCGAGGGAGATGCTGTTAAGTACCTTCCCCACATTGAGAGCGGCTACAGCTTTCATCGCAGATGCCTCAGCAGAAGGAGTAAGAATAAGCGCCAAAGAAGGTGCACTATCTAATTCAGTCAGGAGATCACTTTGGCTTTGCCAATGGACTGGAGATTTGAGGTCAAAGTCAAAACTATGTGGTATTCCATTCTAAGGGGAATATCTATTCGGTTCTGAATTGTACACGCTTCTAGAAAAAGCGGCAGATAGAAAGAAAGGCTTTCCATAATCAAGAAGTAATCCAAGGAAACAGCCCTTTCGGGACTTCAAGGATAAGAAGCAGTCTTACAGAGGGAAAGGCAAGCAGGGCAGGTGGAGCTACCCTAAAGGAGGGAGAGGAAGAGGTTTCCTCCTTAGCGCCAGTAACTCTGCCCCAGCGTACAGAAAACAATGACGCCAGAGTGGGGGGAAGATTGTTGGAATTCCATTCACAGTGGGATCAAATTACATAGAATCCCTGGATATTAACTATTCTTCAAGAAGGTTACCGCATAGAGCTAACCTCTCTTCCTCCCAGAAAGTTTGTCTTGACAGAACAACCCTCAGAAAACCTCTCAGTCCTACTATGGTCAGAGATACAAAAATTGATCCAGTTAGACGTAATCATCCCTGTGGCTCAGGAACATCTAAGGGAAGGACACTACTCTCCCCTCTTCTTGTACGCTACCGGAAATTCAAGATGGAAACAGTGAACTCAGCAGCTGTCCTGATCCAACCGGGAGCATTCATGTGTACAATAGATCTAAGAGATGCGTACTACCATGTGCCAATACACACTCAACCTCACAAAAATTCCTCAGGTTCGCAGTACTATCGCCCAGGGGAGAGGAAGTCAATTTTCAATACAAGGCACTGCCTTTTGGGATATCTTCGGCCCCAAGGACATTCACAAAACTTGTGGTCGAAGTGGTAGCATTCCTGAGGAAAAAAGGGATATTAGTCATTCCCTATCTGGACGACTTGTTAGTGGTGGCCAGGTCAAGACGGGAACTAATACAGCACCGGGATGTCACGATGATAACCTTGCGTCAGTTAGGCTGGATAATCAATTTGGAGAAGTCCAGACGAACTCCAAGTACGGAAGTAGTCTTTTTAGGAACATTGTTGGATTCAATTCAGCAAATGTCCTTCTTACCACCAGAGAAAACAACAAATCTGATACAGCAGACTATTGTATTTCAGGGAAGAAATCAATGCATAGTAAGAGAAGCAATGAGAATCTTTGGAATTATGACAGTGGAGCCAGAGTCACACAAGATCCCTTCAGAGTTGGATATTGGCCCTGGGACAAAAATCCTCAACACCTGAATCAAAGAATACAGATACCAGAAGTAGTCAAGCGATCCTTGAATTGGTGGAAGAACACTTCAAATCTGGTAAGAGGAGTATCATGGCATCCCTGGCCAGTAATAAATATCCAGACGGATGCGAGTCAGTCGGGCTAGGGGACAAGCGTAGCAGGTCTCCCCACACAGGGACTATGGCCACGGTCAATCAGATCCCGTTCCTCAAATTACCGAGAATTGAGAGCCAGCACTCTAAAATTAAAGGGGAAACATGTAAGGATATACTCGGACAATACCACCACGGTGGCTTATCTTCGTCATCAAGGGGGTACCAGGAACTCGGATCTCCTCAGTCTTTCAGGGAAGATATTTGCATGGGTGGAAATCAACATCTGCTCCCTCTCAGCCACCCATCTCAGTCGTCAGGTCATAGACCAGAACGAATGGTGTCTGAACGAGAACATCTTTGCACGTCTCACACAAAGATGGGGACAACCAGCAGTACATCTCTTTGCCTCCAGAAAAAATGCGAAGGTTCCTCATTTCTTCTCTCTAGAACCAAAGACTTTGTTTGGTCAAAGAGATGCCTTCAGTCAGTCCTGGAGCGGACCTCTGATGTATGCATTTCCTCCCCTACCTCTCATTGCACGAGTTGTTCAGAAGATCAGAGAGGACCAAGCAAGGATTATTCTCTTTGTACCCTGGTGGCCAAAGAGGAACTGGTTTCCGTGGTTAGGGAAGATGGCGTTGGAAGAACCTATCATGCTGGAACCTCTAAACGACCTTCTGTTCCAGGGTCCAGTATACCATCCAAATCCACAGGCTATCCAGCTCTCGGCATGGATTCTGAAAGGATGTTGCTGATATCCAAAGGTTTATCAAATAAGGTAATTTCCACGCTCAAGGCAAGCCGCAAGCCAGTTACTCACAAAATCTATTCCAGGATATGGGGAAGATTTGTATCCTTTTGTGGCAGGACTCCTCCTAACCAACTGTCCCCTAACATTTCACAGGTGCTGGACTTCCTGCAGGCAGGATTTGACAAGGGCCTTAAGACAAGTTCTTTAAAAGTCCAGATTTCAGCCCTCAGTGCATTCTTCGACACCTCACTAGCGGAAAACAGGTGGATTCTAAGGTTTGTCAAAGCTACCGCTAGACTAAGACCACACATAAAACAAAATATCCCAAATTAGGATCTCTCATTAGTACTGAACCACCTCACGAAAATACCATTTGAACCCCTAGAGACGGTTAAAATTAGAGAGCTGACGTTAAAACTCTCCTTTCTTATAGCCATTACGACAGCTAGGCGTTTGGGAGAAATCCAAACCTTGTCAATTAAAGAGCCCTATCTTAAGATGTATGAGAATAAGGTCGTGCTAATGTTAGATAAAACCTTCACACCCAAGGTGGCCTCATCCTTTCACCGTAACCAAGAGATTATTCTACCTTCCTTTTGTCTGAACCCAAGACATGCCAGAGAATGAGTGGCATACATTGGACGTCAGAAGATACCTTCTACATTATCTTGAAATTACCAAGTCCTGGAGAAAAGATGACAACATTCTCCTACAATTCAAAGGAAGGAACAAGGGCAAAAAAGCTTCAAAAGCATCCATTGCTAGATGGATCCGGACTGTCGTCAAAGAAGCTTATGATGCCAACAACTTGGACATTCCGGGGACTATTAGGGCCCACTCAGCCAGAGGAGAAATGTGGTGCCTCACTAGAGGATATATGTAGAGCAGCTACCTGGTCTGCTCGCCTAACTTTGCCAAACACTATAGGCTAGATGTTCAGAGTGCTAGAGACCAGTCCTTCGGAAGGAAGGTCTTACAAGCTGTTGTCCCCCCCCTCCCCTAATTGATTATCTGGTACATCTCCAGTTGGGGCCGTCATGGGGGACGCTATGGAAAAGGAGAATTATTCTCACCGTTAATTCGGTTTCCATTAGTCCACCATGACGGTATATGTATGTATGTGTGTGTATATATGTATATATATATATATATATATATATATATATATATATATATATATATATATATAATATATTCCCACCCTAAAATTTGAAAAGTCTAAGCTTAAGGAAATTGCCTATTTGTTCTGTGTGTAGTAGTAACATACAATAAATGGTTTGCATCCAAGACCGGTGTAGTTATTTGGTAGCCACTGGAGTACGGATGCCGGGGTGGGGTATTTAACCTCTCTGCTTCCTGTCCCTACAGAGGTCAAGGGTCATCCTCCAGTTGGGGCCGTCATGGTGGACTAATGGAAACCGAATTAACGGTGAGAATAATTCTCCTTTTTATGCCCAGTCCTCCTCCTCAGATCAGGGTTCAGACTTTCCTTCTGGGTCTGTAAGTGAAAGACCAGGGGAAGATCTAGAAGAAGTACATTCTAAAGATCAGGGGCACACTAAATATTTATTTGCGTCTGAAGACCTAGATAATTTAAAAGCTCTAAGAGAAGAGATTGAGGACATTACAGAACCATTACAGGACATTTCAGTTCAAAATGACCTCTTTGGTGGGCTGAACGTTAAATCAAAAACTATGCTCTGCAGCATCCCCTTCCAAGGATATTTTGTGTTTTGGAAGCAGACTTGATTCTACTGTATTCTAGAAAAAGATGTAGATAGAAAGAAGGGGTTCCCGGTAAATAAGCCCCCTTCTCAAAAACCTTCCTTTATTTTTTGTGCTTCCAGGGAAGAAAAAGCTCCATTCAGGGTCAAAGGCAAGATGGGGAGATTGAGCTATGCAAAAGGGGGGGGTGCAGGTCGTGGTAACCTCTCTAACCACGTCTCTCGACCACAAACAAAAAAAGCAATGACTCTTAGGTGGGTGGGAGTCTTTCTTACTTTGTGACCAAATGGGAAGAAATTGCCCCATGTCCTAGGATACTCCAAACCATCCAATCAGGTTACAGGATAGAATTTCTCCAAATTCCCCCACCAAATTTCCAGAAACCAAAATCTCCAACTCTGGACCAACCTTCAGCAGCTACGTCAAATGGATGTGATTGTTCCAGTACAGGAAAAAGAGAAAGGGGAAGGATTTTATTCCCCTCTATTTTTAGTAAAGTAACCCAACGGATTTTACCGATTTTAATTATAAACTTTAAAAAACTGAACAGGTTTATCAAACACAAGCATTTCAAAATGGAATAAATAAGATCAGCAACACCATTAATAGGTCAGAACAATTTTATGTGTACAAGTAGACCTTAAAGACTCATATTATCACGCCCCTATCTGCCAAGATCACCAAAGGTATCTCAGATTTGCAGTCCATTCCTCTGTTGGAGAGATCCTTCACTACCAATTCAAGGCTTTACCATTTGGAATCTCTTTAGCCCCACATATTTTTACCAAAATAACGGCAGAGGTAGTGGCCCTTCTAAGAATGAGCGGTATAATGATAGTACTCTACTTAGACGAACTTCTATTAATTGCCAAGACCGAATCAGAGCTAAGAGCTCATCTTCAGGTCTCTATACGTCTTCTCCAAGATTAAGCTGGGTAATAAACTGGGAGAAATCAGATCTAAACCCAGAGAAAGTAAAAAGGTTCCTAGGAGCAGAATAGATCCAATGAAGCAAAGTTCCTTTTTACCACAAGAAAAGGTTCAAAAATTAAGACAAAATGTCTTTTTCAGAAAAAGAATTGCAGCAGAAGGTCCTAGAAGTCTTCTAGGTCTCCTGAATCCAGTGTGTGGCTTGGGCTCAAAACGACACAAGGATTATGCAGGCTTTGACGATTCGTGATTGGAACAAGAACCCTCTACATCTAGACTTCAAGGTAGAAATTCCTCTATTGGTCAAACATTCCCTATCATGGTGGAAGGATCCCCCAAATCTAGAGAAAGGAGTTTGTATGGTAAGGACTGGGGCAGGGTTTCACCAAACAGACGCAAGTCTAAAAGGGTGGGGGGGCAGTACTAGCAGGGCACTATCTCTAGGGACAGTCGGACATGCTCCAGGTCCTCAAACTTCTGAGAACTAAAAGCAGTTCTAGAAACACTCAAGCAAATTCACCTACCCATAAGAGTCCCAACACCTCAGAGTCCTTTCCGACAACACGATCACAGTAGCATAAAATCAAAAGGGGGGTACAAAATCAAAAAGCTTGACATCTCTATCTCGGCAGAACTTTAGATGGGCAGAAACATATCTTCGTTCCCTCTCTGCAATACACCTCAAGGGTTCAGAGAATGTAGAAGCAGACTTTTTAAGTCGGGTCACCTTAGATCCAAACGAATGGTCCCTGAATCCGTGGGGTTCATCTGTTATCACTGGGGGACTTTGCGACCTACCTAAACAAAAAGTCGACTCAATTCTTCTCTCTAGAACCCAGGGGCTCTCCTGCAGGCTCTCAGCCACTCACGGGGAACAGGGTTAGTCTATGCCTTTCCCCCCCATACCCCTGATTCCCAAGGTTTTACAGAGACTGAGGACCGAGCAAGTCCTAATGATCCTTATTGCACCTTACTGGCCAAAAAGAAGTTGGCTCCCGGTTATCCAGAAACTATCTATAGACAATCCTGTTCATCTGCCTTACTGTCGGGATCTTCTTCTGCAGGGTCCACAGTCTCATCAAGATGTTCGACAACTAAAACTTGCAGCGTGTATCTTGAGAGAGCGTTCTTAACCAAAGGCCTCTCAACCGATGTGATGCCATCTATTTGAAAATCTGGAAGAAATTCTCTAATTGGTGTGGGAACCGTCCTCCTTCTCGGGGCAATTCAAACTTAGCCCAATTTCTAGATTTCCTACACTCAGGATTTTCTCTTGGCCTTAGACCTAGTACACTCAAGGTCCAAATATCTGCCTTGAGCATTTTTCTTGATTTCCCCTTAGCAGAACATCAGTGGATAAAAAGATTCATCAAGGGCTGTTCCTGTATTAAACCTCACATAAAGAACCCAGCTCCTCCTGGAATCTTTCATTGGTTTTAAATATCCTCACAGGGCCCCCCTTTGAGCCCCTAGATTCAGGGAATATAAAATAATCTTGCGTTTAAAACAGCCTTCTTTATTGCTATTACTACAGCACGCAGATTGGGGCATATTTATCAGGACCTCTGCGCACCGCCAGTGCCGCAGAGGCCCTGAAATAATCGCAAATGCTAGCTTATTGCTAGCTTTTGCGATTATTTTCCCCAATCCGCCACCTTCACGCCAGTGGCCGGGGGCGCGGCCTGACTGGAGTGGGCCGGTGCGGGGCGTTAATGTCCATGCGCCTGCGCACTCGCTGCTGCCGGCGACTTTTCATACGTGAAAAGTCGCCGGCTGCGATTTTTTTTTTTTTTTTTTCCTACGCCAGGCCCTGCCTGGCGTAGGTTAAAGGCTGCGCTGCTGGCAGCCCGATACATCAAGAGGCAGAAGCCTCTTGATGTATCGGGCTGCGAATTTGCAGCGGTGGGGGGATCATACGCTGGCGCACGAGCGCCAGCATATGATAAATATCCCCCATTGAGTGAGATTCAGGCCTTTTCCTGCAGAGAACACTTTCTAAGAATTCTAGACGATAAGAGCGTTCTCAAACTAGATCCCCCTCTTCCTTCCCAAAGTTGTATCTGACTTTCACCGTAGACAAGAAATCATCCTTCCCTCCTTTTGTTCAGACCCTAGAACAGAGCGTAAAAAAAAAGGGGCACACCCTAGATGTCAGGAGGTGCATTCTCTTTTACCTAGAGGCCACAGAGGGGTGGAGGAAAGTTTCAAATTTACTAATTAACTTTGGGGGGGAAGAATAGGCGGTCTAAAGCCTCCAAAGCGACCTTAACCCGATGGATAAGATCCACCATCTCTCTCTGCCACAAAACTGCAAACGCCTCCCTTCTGGGAGATATTAATGCTCTAGGGCCATGGCAGCCTCATGGGCAGAGAAAAGAGGCACATCTCTGGATCAGATTTGCCAGGCAGCAACATGGTCAAGCTTCTCGACCTTTGCATAACACTACCGCTTGAATATTGCCTCCCAGGAAGACCTGGCGTTCGGCAGGAAAATCCTACAGGCAGTGGTCCCTCCCTAATAATGGTATATTCTGGTAAGTTTCCAGGTTGGGGCCGTCATGGTACGTGGTGGAAATATAGAATTAGTCTTACTGGTAATTCGGGTTCCACTAGTGACCATGACGGCCCCCATTATTTCCCTCCCTTCCTTCCTTCTTGGAGATGGGTCTAATTAATTTTTTTATATGCGCACTTGCATCCTTCTAGGTCAGTGGTGGCGAACCTATGGCACGGGTGCCAGAGGTGGCCCTTTCTGCGGGCACTCAGGCCATCACCCCAGGACAAAGATCACCAAACACTGAATCTTCCTGCGGTCCCAGGCAACTTAAGAGATGCTGCTCTCAGCGCTATTTTAAAGTGACACTTTATTGGCTGTTTGGAACTGTGGGAAAAGTGCGAGGGTGACAGAACTGCATTATCTTTGGAGGTCCTCCTGCTGGACCCATCATTTCTTCTTGTACAGAGAGACCCTGGAAAGAAGCTACAGTGATAGCTTGAAATTGCCCTCCTCTTGTCAACTGTACTGTTGGCCTTAGGGGGCCAATACAATTAAAAGATGTGGAAGAACACGGAGCAATAAATTACTGTATAAAATTCCATGTTGGCACTTCACGGTTAAAAAGTGGATTTTGGTTGAAGTTTGGGCACTCTGTCTCTAAAAGGTTCGCCATCACTGTTCTAGGTGGTACTTTGATAGACACTGACGTTGGGTTCTAGGGAGGAGCATTTAATCTCTTGCAACTTCCTGTCCCTACAGGATATAGGAGCATCCTCCAGGTGGGGGCCATCATGGTCACTATTGGAAACCGAATTACCGGTAAGACTAATTCCATATTTTAGCTCTATCAAGGGACCAAACCGGACAGAGTCCTGAGCCCCTGTGAGCCTCTGGGATGGCTTTTAAAATAATTGTTTTGTATCCAATTGTATAAATCGCAGTGGCTTGATTTTAGTTAGTTGTCTTATTTTCTCTCTCATTATATTTAACTGTCTGATTAATTTTATTGCAGCACTACTCACTTAACTTTCTAACTTGGATTATGTATATATATTTTGCACGATGTAGAAAAACAAGGCATTCAATAGAAACACAATTGTTTTTCTTGTGCATGGGGTCCCAAATCAGATGATATGCACATTACCTGCAGTCTGATCGAGGATACCGTTCAGCATATTACATCATTATGTCAAACATCCTTAGCCTTGCATGATTATGACATCATCACACAGGGGTGATACTTGCTAATGTATTTAAATGCTACACATGTATGATGTAATTTATCCATGACAGAGGATGTGTTCATGTCCGAAAAGCATTGGAGGAGGAGATAAATGTTCTATTAGTTTTAATCTGATGAAATAAGAGATTTTTATTGAAATATGTGCTGCAACCTCAATAGGCTGGTTCAAGAAAAGCTAATGATGAGTATCAAGAGTTCCTGACTTGAAACAATACTCAAAGAATAGTAGGTTCATATGGATGTTTCCAACAGGTCTATTGAGCATTGTTGAGGCACAACAGCTTAAAAATAAAAAATAAAATAAACAGTCTGAAAGGCGCTGTAAGTGATTTAGAGTTGTCTGCACAACCTCCGGATATGGCACAGCAATAAATCGCCACCCTCGATGGCTAAAAGACCCCTTCCACTAGCCTCAGTGAAACAGAACCTTATCAACCCAACTAAGCTGCCACCAGCGTGCTTTAATTGACATCTACCACCAGGATGAAAGACTGTATGCAAATGAGTCTGTGGGGCTCCAGGCTCCATTAACACCTATGGAGCCCCGCAGGCTCATTTGCATATAGGCCTTCATCCTGGTGGTAGATGCCCTTTTAATATAAGATCGGTTTGTAATGGGGATTATAACGGATGAGGACCCAACCTGGTAGCATATATATAACGAAACGCGGAAGTGGGGATTCGTGAATCGAGATAAAAGCAATGCAGTTTAAATTTTATATTTATCTTGATCCACGAATCCCCACTCGTTATATATAAGGCAATTAAAAGTGAAACTTAAGGCAATTAAAGGCAACGCAGGTTAAGGGCACATACAATAGAAATATATATACCCTGCACACCCACTAGAGGGCTTCAAGTACCCTCCTACCTGGAATTAAGTCCAAAAACTTGGAGAAGTTCTAGCTTTTCAAGGGGAAGTCATAGCTTCAGGGTTCTGGTCTCATTGGATCCAGGTGAATCCCTGGACCACATTGATGCCAAACCTGACCCATTTGTTATAGTGAATCCTAGCTATATGATCCCCTCACTATACCGAATCCAAAAATGTAAAATGATGAAAATGCCCTTGGGTTGAGATGGAGCAGAACTCCATACCAACATATTGGTGTGGATCAGACATTGCCAATTAAGGCCACCTTAAAGGCGTGTGTAGACTCGAAGCCATAGATCAGTGATGGCTAACCTATGGCACTGGTGCCAGAGGTGGCACTCGGAGCCCTTTCTGTGGGCACTCAGGCCTTCACCAGAGAGGACTCCCGGTATCTTCCTACAATCCCAGACAGCCCAGGACTTGCTGTGCTCAGAGCTATTTTAAAGTGACAGCTCTACCCGGGACTATTTTCTGCTTTATTGGTGTCCTCAGGTGCTGGTATCAATGAAAACTGTGACAGAGAAGGGAGTATAAATCACAAATTACATTTCTGTGCTGGCACTTTGCGATAAATAAGCGGTTCTTTGTTGTAGTTTGGGCACTCTGTATCTAAAAGGTTTGCCAGTAGTAGTATACTACTAGGGGCAGGCAGGCTGTATGCTACTAGGGGCGGGCAGGCTGTATGCTACTAGGGGCGGGCAGGCTGTATGCTACTAGGGGCGGGCAGGCTGTATGCTACTAGGGGCGGGCAGGCTGTATGCTGCTGGGGGCGGGCAGGCTGTATGCTGCTGGGGGCGGGCAGGCTGTATGCTGCTGGGGGCGGGCAGGCTGTATGCTGCTGGGGGCGGGCAGGCTGTATGCTGCTGGGGGCGGGCAGGCTGTATGCTGCTGGGGGCGGGCAGGCTGTATGCTGCTGGGGGCGGGCAGGCTGTATGCTGCTGGGGGCGGGCAGGCTGTATGCTGCTGGGGGCGGGCAGGCTGTATGCTGCTGGGGGCGGGCAGGCTGTATGCTGCTGGGGGCGGGCAGGCTGTATGCTGCTGGGGGCGGGCAGGCTGTATGCTGCTGGGGGCGGGCAGGCTGTATGCTGCTGGGGGCGGGCAGGCTGTATGCTGCTGGGGGCGGGCAGGCTGTATGCTGCTGGGGGCGGGCAGGCTGTATGCTGCTGGGGGCGGGCAGGCTGTATGCTGCTGGGGGCGGGCAGGCTGTATGCTGCTGGGGGCGGGCAGGCTGTATGCTGCTGGGGGCGGGCAGGCTGTATGCTGCTGGGGGCGGGCAGGCTGTATGCTGCTGGGGGCGGGCAGGCTGTATGCTGCTGGGGGCGGGCAGGCTGTATGCTGCTGGGGGCGGGCAGGCTGTATGCTGCTGGGGGCGGGCAGGCTGTATGCTGCTGGGGGCGGGCAGGCTGTATGCTGCTGGGGGCGGGCAGGCTGTATGCTGCTGGGGGCGGGCAGGCTGTATGCTGCTGGGGGCGGGCAGGCTGTATGCTGCTGGGGGCGGGCAGGCTGTATGCTGCTGGGGGCGGGCAGGCTGTATGCTGCTGGGGGCGGGCAGGCTGTATGCTGCTGGGGGCGGGCAGGCTGTATGCTGCTGGGGGCGGGCAGGCTGTATGCTGCTGGGGGCGGGCAGGCTGTATGCTGCTGGGGGCGGGCAGGCTGTATGCTGCTGGGGGCGGGCAGGCTGTATGCTGCTGGGGGCGGGCAGGCTGTATGCTGCTGGGGGCGGGCAGGCTGTATGCTGCTGGGGGCGGGCAGGCTGTATGCTGCTGGGGGCGGGCAGGCTGTATGCTGCTGGGGGCGGGCAGGCTGTATGCTGCTGGGGGCGGGCAGGCTGTATGCTGCTGGGGGCGGGCAGGCTGTATGCTGCTGGGGGCGGGCAGGCTGTATGCTGCTGGGGGCGGGCAGGCTGTATGCTGCTGGGGGCGGGCAGGCTGTATGCTGCTGGGGGCGGGCAGGCTGTATGCTGCTGGGGGCGGGCAGGCTGTATGCTGCTGGGGGCGGGCAGGCTGTATGCTGCTGGGGGCGGGCAGGCTGTATGCTGCTGGGGGCGGGCAGGCTGTATGCTGCTGGGGGCGGGCAGGCTGTATGCTGCTGGGGGCGGGCAGGCTGTATGCTGCTGGGGGCGGGCAGGCTGTATGCTGCTGGGGGCGGGCAGGCTGTATGCTGCTGGGGGCGGGCAGGCTGTATGCTGCTGGGGGCGGGCAGGCTGTATGCTGCTGGGGGCGGGCAGGCTGTATGCTGCTGGGGGCGGGCAGGCTGTATGCTGCTGGGGGCGGGCAGGCTGTATGCTGCTGGGGGCGGGCAGGCTGTATGCTGCTGGGGGCGGGCAGGCTGTATGCTGCTGGGGGCGGGCAGGCTGTATGCTGCTGGGGGCGGGCAGGCTGTATGCTGCTGGGGGCGGGCAGGCTGTATGCTGCTGGGGGCGGGCAGGCTGTATGCTGCTGGGGGCGGGCAGGCTGTATGCTGCTGGGGGCGGGCAGGCTGTATGCTGCTGGGGGCGGGCAGGCTGTATGCTGCTGGGGGCGGGCAGGCTGTATGCTGCTGGGGGCGGGCAGGCTGTATGCTGCTGGGGGCGGGCAGGCTGTATGCTGCTGGGGGCGGGCAGGCTGTATACTACTAGGGGCAGGCGTATTCTTCTGGGGGCTGGCAGGCTGTATACTACTAGGGGGGTTTGACCAATGCATTTCACACCCTCGGCTTATAAAATTAGGGGTCTCAGCTTATACTGGGGTCGGCTTATACTCGAGTATATACGGTATTTGTATTCTTCCTAACATATTGGTGTGGGATTTTTAGAATCCTTTGTCTGTTGCCAAACAAAATGGAGGGAAGCTTCTGAAACAGTCGTGCCAGGCTGCGAAACTTTTTTTTGAGGCTAAACCTCGGCTTCTCTTTTGTGAATATATGCCTCCACCCAGTCGATATGGTTGTAATCTGTACTTTGGAGCCTGCACCCTTAACCCATTTCTCAAGGGGTGAAATGAGTATTTTGAATCTCCACACGTGATGTGTAACTTATTTTCCAAAAATGAATCTTAAGCAGCACAAAGTGAATATTGCATTTTTGTCCACAAATCACTGGTTAAGAACTGGTTGTGCCCTGTGAGATCATATACAGGACACAACATAATGGCAGTGAAACGGGTTATTACATACACCTATTGAGAGAGGTTTACTGTATGTGTGTATAGTATGGCTAGGGATCAACAGGTTAACATGATCGGTAGAGGTGTCAATGGAGGCGTATAATTGTCACACTAGGCAGTAGGGCTGTAAGTGTCACATTAGATGACCAAAGTCAACAATTTTATTATTGTCATAACACAAAGGATCTTGTGGCTCAAGTCAGTCAGCCATACTGGGGGCTGCTGTGACAGACCAGCAGCTATGTGTATTAAGCTGTAGGTAGTTCTTTTTGCAGTAATGACCAATACTACATTTGCCTAAATGTGTGCATGGATCGTCACACCTATGGTAAATCTAACCCTATGCTCATGATTACTATATCACTGCCATGCCCTAATAGATCACACTGAACTTTCCCTGGAGAAAATAAACTCAATACTAGGTATAAGATAACAGACAACACTGAGAGCACGGGCGCACTGCTAGTTAAAAAGATTGACACCTCCCACCCCCACCCCCCCGACGTGTTTCATCAGTAAACTCTTCATCAGGGGCTCGGGTAAATACTGTTCGCGACGTGGCAACACCGGATATGTAAAGATGAAGCCACTCCCAACACAATTATCACCTGCCAATTGTGGAGAAGATCGGAGACCATCCCCCAGATAAAAATGCAGCTGTTATGGCGAAGTGATCAGACTGACAAAGGTGAATAACCAAACAAAGGGTATAATGGGCGATGACTGTGTCTACAGTACATACTATAGTTGCATGTTCGGGATCCTTCCGCCCAAAAGAGATGGACTCGGATTGTTGCGTCAGACATCATCCGGCGTCGGCTGATGGATAGATCAGATGACTCATGGATGACGCACTCATGGTGTGATTACTGATGTCAGCGCTCATGGTCATTGAGCTGGAGAATTTGCCAGCCGCAATTACATGTATTCAACATCGTCAGTGTGTTTGGCTAATGACGGGAAATGCGTGTAAAGCACATGATGTTGTGTTCAATCATTAGTCACTATAGATATTCTCCACATTCAGATATTTTTGGATCATGCTAGTTATAGCACACGTACCAAGTATGCATAGGTATATATTTCAATAATGGGCTATCGCCAGTATATCAGGTAAGTATGGAAATACATGCTGAAAATACCAGAACTAATGTGGACATTACTCTGTAAACAGATAATTCCAAATGGCATGAAGTAGTCAAAAGTCACTTGTATGAGAAGTGTGCAATGACCCTGAGCTTCACTAAAATGACTATGCACTAAGAAGTTCTGCAGGTTGGGGCCTTGGCGGTATGTTATTGTGGGCCTGTCTGTAAGCTCCTCTCTGAGAAGTAGTTGTAAAGAGAAGTCGTTGTTTAACCCCTTAGCGCTCCGCGCCGTAGCGGTCTTGCGCAGCTTCCCACTATTGGCGCTCAGCGCAGTACAGCTACTGCGCGAGCGCAAACTATTTTAGAATTGTCACCACGTCGCGAGACGTGGTGACATCGGGATGAGATTTGGGTGACAGAGGCAGGAGGAGTTCCTGTCTCCGTCACCCGACCAACCAAGTCCTGGGACGTCTGCAGGCGAGGCGCCTGGGACGTCTGCAGGCGAGGCGCCTGGGAGTAGTTTGGTGCACATTATCAAATTTTTCTAGTTCTCTATTTTTTTTTGTGTGCAATGTCTCAGAAGACGTACACCGTGTTGGAGGCATATAACATGCTTGCCTCTGACACAGAGTCAGCTAGTGGGGATGATGGTCCCTTTTACCTATCATCATCCTCCTGCTCATCTTCCAGTGACCTGGAAGGACCCCCAAGAAGGCGCCCTAGGGTTCCAGGGACGTCTGCAGGCGAAGTGCCTGGGACGTCTGCAGGCGAGGCGCCTGGGACCAAAATACACTTTTACACTATAAATAGTGTTCTGATCCGTATCTGATCCCTATTGTTCCCTACAAATCCCTATCCCTATCTGTTTTTTCCTGTGTTCCCTGTGTGATCGCCTTGTGTGATCCCACGTGTCTTCCGTTTTTCCCTGTCTGTCCCTTCTGAACCCAAACGCACTTTTCAGTGCGCTGTGTTAGCGTTGTTCTGCACTGGACGCACTTTTCAGTACGCTGTGTGAATAGCGCTGCACAGAATCTTTAGCAGTAGTTAGTTTGTCTTATGGCAAGCTAGGTGCATTTGTAGCGCATTTTTGCGCGGTGCACATAGGTTTTTTTTTTCGGTGCCTGGTAATTATTTTTTCCAGAGCGCCGTAGGTGTACCCGTAGTTGGGTGCACTTAGCTATTTTTTGTGTGTGCCATCTGTGCGGCTTGTCAGTGTAGTTCGGTGTGCATTATATATATAATATATAATTTTTTTTTTTTTTTTTTTTGTGTGCCTGCTAGATGGTTTATCCGTGTAGTTTGGTGCACATTATCAAATTTTTCTAGTTCTCTATTTTTTTTTGTGTGCAATGTCTCAGAAGACATACACCGTGTTGGAGGCATATAACATGCTTGCCTCTGACACCGAGTCAGCTAGTGGGGATGATGGTCCCTTTTACCTATCATCATCCTCCTGCTCATCTTCCAGTGACCTGGAAGGACCCCCAAGAAGGCGCCCTAGGGTTCCAGGGACGTCTGCAGGCGAGGCGCCTGGGACGTCTGCAGGCGAGGCGCCTGGGACGTCTGCAGGCGAGGCGCCTGGGACGTCTGCAGGCGAGGCGCCTGGGACGTCTGCAGGCGAGGCGCCTGGGACGTCTGCAGGCGAGGCGCCTGGGACTTCTGCAGGCGAGGCGCCTGGGACTTCTGCAGGCGAGGCGCCTGGGACTTCTGCAGGCGAGGCGCCTGGGACTTCTGCAGGCGAGGCGCCTGGGACTTCTGCAGGCGAGGCGCCTGGGACTTCTGCAGGCGAGGCGCCTGGGACTTCTGCAGGCGAGGCGCCTGGGACTTCTGCAGGCGAGGCGCCTGGGACTTCTGCAGGCGAGGCGCCTGGGACTTCTGCAGGCGAGGCGCCTGGGACTTCTGCAGGCGAGGCGCCTGGGACTTCTGCAGGCGAGGCGCCTGGGACTTCTGCAGGCGAGGCGCCTGGGACTTCTGCAGGCGAGGCGCCTGGGACTTCTGCAGGCGAGGCGCCTGGGACTTCTGCAGGCGAGGCGCCTGGGACTTCTGCAGGCGAGGCGCCTGGGACTTCTGCAGGCGAGGCGCCTGGGACTTCTGCAGGCGAGGCGCCTGGGACTTCTGCAGGCGAGGCGCCTGGGACTTCTGCAGGCGAGGCGCCTGGGACTTCTGCAGGAGAGGCGCCTGGGACTTCTGCAGGAGAGGCGCCTGGGACTTCTGCAGGAGAGGCGCCTGGGACTTCTGCAGGAGAGGCGCCTGGGACTTCTGCAGGAGAGGCGCCTGGGACTTCTGCAGGAGAGGCGCCTGGGACTTCTGCAGGAGAGGCGCCTGGGACTTCTGCAGGAGAGGCGCCTGGGACTTCTGCAGGAGAGGCGCCTGGGACTTCTGCAGGAGAGGCGCCTGGGACTTCTGCAGGAGAGGCGCCTGGGACTTCTGCAGGAGAGGCGCCTGGGACTTCTGCAGGAGAGGCGCCTGGGACTTCTGCAGGAGAGGCGCCTGGGACTTCTGCAGGAGAGGCGCCTGGGACTTCTGCAGGAGAGGCGCCTGGGACTTCTGCAGGAGAGGCGCCTGGGACTTCTGCAGGAGAGGCGCCTGGGACTTCTGCAGGAGAGGCGCCTGGGACTTCTGCAGGAGAGGCGCCTGGGACTTCTGCAGGAGAGGCGCCTGGGACTTCTGCAGGAGAGGCGCCTGGGACTTCTGCAGGAGAGGCGCCTGGGACTTCTGCAGGAGAGGCGCCTGGGACTTCTGCAGGAGAGGCGCCTGGGACTTCTGCAGGAGAGGCGCCTGGGACTTCTGCAGGAGAGGCGCCTGGGACTTCTGCAGGAGAGGCGCCTGGGACTTCTGCAGGAGAGGCGCCTGGGACTTCTGCAGGAGAGGCGCCTGGGACTTCTGCAGGAGAGGCGCCTGGGACTTCTGCAGGAGAGGCGCCTGGGACTTCCACTGACCCCACATGGGTAGCCCCAGATAATTATACCCCTCAGGTCCCTGACTTTTTGGGCCATCCTGGAATTAACTTTGACACGACAGGGCTAAGAGCTGTGGACTTTTTTAAGTTTTTTTTTGATGAGGAGCTGCGGAATATTATTATATTTCAGACAAATCTCTACGCTGCACATATTAGATCATTTTAGTGCCAAGTTAGCCCAGGCATATACCCCTGCCAAACATGTGAGCATAGACGAGTCCCTGGTACAATTCAAAGGGAGACTTCACTTCCGCCAGTACCTGCCCAATAAGAGGGCAAGGTATGGTGTGAAGATGTATAAGCTGTGCGAAAGTTCATCAGGGTACACATACAAGTTCAGGGTATATGAAGGGAAGGACTCCACTATAGTGCCCCCAGAATGCCCCCCCTTCCTGGGTGTTACAGGGAAGATAGTGTGGGATTTAGTGCACCCACTGCTGGACCAGGGCTACCACCTCTACCTGGACAATTTCTACACCAGCACCACCCTGTTCAAGTGCCTCTCTTCCAGAAATACTGCGGCATGCGGCACTGTACGCAGAAATCAGAGAGGTCCCCCTAAGTCGCTGCTTGGGCAAAAACTTAAAAGGCACGAAAGCAGGGCACTATGCAGCGACTCTGTATTGTGTGTTAAGTACAAGGACAAGAGAGAGGTCCTTTGTATTAACCACAATACATGAGCACACCACCACCCCTGTCCCAGTACGAGGTGCCAGTACATAAACCCCCAAGCCAGACTGTATTTTAGATTATAACAAATACATGGGAGGGGTGGACTTGTCTGACCAGGTGCTTCAGCCGTACAATGCCATGCGGAAGTCGAGGGTGTGGTACAAGAAGCTGGCCGTGCACATCATGCAGATGGCATTGTATAATGCTTTCGTGCTGCATCGATATGCCGGCCAGAGGGGAACTTTCCTGGAATTTCAAGAGGTGGTAATAAAGTACTTTCTTTTTGGAGACCAGGAAATGGGGAGTGCTAGCACATCTGGAAGTGAGGCCACATCACGTATTGTACCAGGGCAGCACTTTCCAGGAGTAGTTCCCCAAACAGCCAGCTAGGGAAGGTCACAAAAGAGGTGCAGGGTGTGCTCCAAAAATGGCATTCGGAAGGACACCATTCATCACTGTGAGACATGCCCAGAAAAACCAGGGTTATGTATGAAAGATTGCTTCCGAATTTATCATACATCCCTGGATTTTTAGTGTACCCTGTTGTTACCCTGACGCACAGATTATCATGCCGCATGCCGCACCTTCCCTTCTAAGCCCTGCCATGTGCCCAGCCTGTAGATTACTGCCCCGTATGCTTTACCCAGGAAAACATGCATCATGATTTTTAGGGTGTTTGTCTCCCATGGCAGCAGCTGGGCACAAAATGACATAATGGATATTTTTTACTATGCACTATCCATTATGCACTTTTTCAGGGGTCCACCTGTGGGGTTAAAATGCTAACTATACCCCTAGATTAATTCATGGAGTGGTGTAGTTTCCAAAATAGGGTCAGTTCTTAGGGGTTTCTACTGTACTGGCCCCTATTGGCATCTACAAATCTTTCATGATGCCAAAAAGAAAAAAAAAAAAAATGTACAATGTCTGTGCTCCAACAAGTTATTCCCTTTTGAGCCCTGCCGTGTCTCCATCCTACAGATTATTGCCTCCTATGGGGTATTGCCCTAACCGGGGTAACCAGCAGAATGATTTTTTGATGTGTTTTTCCCCTGTGGCATGAGTTGGGCAAAATACTTTTGTCACTTCAATGGCATATTTGATAAATTGCAATACAATTGTTTTTCTGCACTACTCACTTTGTATTACATTTGAGCCAGCACCTTAGAGGTTAAAATGCTCATACAAGCCTACATAAATTTTTTGAGGGGTGCCCTTTCCAAAATGGGTTCACTACTTGGGGGTTTCTATTGTACTGGTACCTCGGGGGTACCCCCCATTACCAGTCTAGTGAAAATGAAGCTTGAAAACCTAAATTGTGCTTCTTTCTTCCTGACCCCTGCCGTGTGCCCAGCCTGTAAATTATTGGCACATGTGTGGTATTGCCGTACTCGGGACAACCCGCAGAATGATTTTTGGGGTGTTTGTCTAAAGTGGCATGGGTTGGGCACAGTATATGAGGCACTAAAATGACATTTTTGAGATAAAAACGCAATTTTTACTTTGCATTCAATTTTGACCAGCGTGTTGGGGGTTAAAATGCTCACCACAACCACCGATAAATTCTTTGAGGGGTATAGTTTCCGAAATGGTGACATTTTGGGGGGGTTTTCTATTGTACTTTTACTTCAGGGGCTCTTCAATTACACTGTGGCACCACAAAATATTTGTAGCCAAATTGGCCTTCCAAATTCCCAGTATCGCTAACTCTGTTCTGGACATCACTGTGCGGGGAAATAGCAGCTGACATCCACATGTCTGGTATTGCCGTACTCGGAAGAAGCAGGGCAAGAAATTAGGAATATATATTTACCTCAAATTCCCTCTGAATGTATCCATTTTAGGGCTAAATGGGAAAGATTGAAATCAAAAATTGAAATTTCAAAATTTCCACTCCATTTTCATATGCTTCCGGAAAAATAAAGGGTTAACAGACTTCTTAAATGCTGATTTAAATAGGTTGAAATGTTAGGTTCATAAAATGGTGTTACTTGTGGGAGTATATAGTACATAAGCCTTTATAGGGCACTTCCAAACTGAATTGATCACCAAAAAGTTCTCAGATTTTCTTGAAATTTGAAAAATGCGAAGTTGCTACTAAAACTTCAAACCTTCTCACATCCATAAAAAAAAAAATGGAAACGTAAAACAAATAATGGATATAAAAAGACCAATGGCAAAAGGTTTCTATAAAAAAAAATTGGTATCCCTTTTTGTCTAAAAAGTATAACATTTGAAACTTTGAAAATAGTCATTTTTTTCAAATTTTTCCTAAATTTTTGAATTTTTACCCCCCAAAAAAGGAACGGATCACCGAAATGACACTACTAACAAACTACAATGTCTCACGAGAAAACATTCTCAAAATCACAGAGATATCTTAAAGCGTTGAAAAGTTATTACCACAGGAAGAGACACTGGTCAAATTAAAAAAAAAAGTAGCGAGCCTTAACGTGCAAACAGGCTACGTCCTTAAGGGGTTAATAGGGCGAAGGGACATACACGAAGGAGAGCACACAACGCAGTCACTACAATATCCCCTCAAATGTACCAGCCATATTCTTCAATTCGGGCTTTCAAGATTTTTAAGGTTTAATTCTTTGAGGGTCAAGTAAACTGACTCCTATTATTATTAAGCATTATCAGTAAAACTTAATCACAAAAACCTTACAGCTGAACATTGCAATCTGAGTACTAAAGTAGAGTAGCCAGAGAGCTTCACCAACTGTTCACCAGAGCATCACAGTGGGCAGAGTGGTCTGGGTTGTCTAAGTCAGGTGTCCTTAAAGGGGTATTCTCATCTGGGCATTCACATTTAATTAAATTCATTTGCCATATGTAAACATTTCTTCAATTGGATGTTATTTAAAAAAATGTTCCTGTGTGAAGATAATTTCTCATAAATGTAGCCATGTTGTTCCTTAGAAATGAGAGAGCTTCCCCGGATACGACCACGTCACACTCTGGCAGCGGTGGCCAGACATGCGCTAATGAGCTCTGCCTCACCACCAGGATTCAGCGATCATTACCACAGGACGGCTGTAGGATATGCAGTAACTCCCAGACATTTAATATTCAGAAACTTTTTGTTTCTTTGTGCAATCTCTCCAGCAGACGTGGCCGTAACCAAGGACACAGTCTTGTTTCTAAGGGACCATATCACTACATTTATGGGAAATTATCTTCACACGGGAACATTTTTTTTAATAACATCTAATTGAAGAAATGTTTATATATGGCAGATTTATCAAACTGAAAGTGAATGCCCAGATGAGAATACCCCTTTAAGTAGGGGGCTGCCTGTAATAATTTTCCAAGAATTTTAACGTACTGTATTTTTTGGACTATAATACGCACTTTTTTTTTCCCCCAGAAAATGGGGGGAAAAAACAGTGGTGCGTATTATAGTCCGGATGTAGCTGCAGGAGGGAAGGAGGGCACCTGGCTCCGCCCTGGCAGAGCGCAACACTTCACAGTAAAGCGCAGGTGCTGTAGCAAGTGCCGCTGCGCTCCTCTCCTCCTCTTTTGTATGTGAGCGGCCCGCGGCTCCCATATAGTGGGGCCGTGCACATTGCTCCCTGAGAATGGGACAGTCGGCCGCCTGTGAGCTGGCTGGCTGCACAGCGCTGCTTTGAGTCTTGTACAGTCAGCTCTGGCTGCAGGGCATTGCTCCACAACGGAGATGCTCAGCTCACACCATAAACACAAGAGATACAGACCTCACAGATCCTCCGGTGTGTGGATATCACCTGACCCTGTTATGTCACGGAAAGGGGCGTGGCCGTACGGAAAAAGCAGGAAGTAAGTGAGCTGCCAAGTGGAGAACCGAAACCTCCCAGGAGCAGTGTTATTCATGTGTATGGAGGTGAGGGCCTGACAGGACAGAAGAACATAATGATTGCTTAGTATCAGGGGGAGTTCAACTGGAACAAGATATGTATGTTTTGTGGGCTGTATGCAGATAATACATCCGCATACTGGCGCCATCCCCCCCAGTTATAACTGGGGGGGATGGCGGCAGTATGCGGATGTATTACTGGGGAGTTGGCGGCTGTATTACTGGGGGCCATGGCGGCAGTATGCGGATGTATTACTGGGGGGTTGGCAGCTGTATGCGGATGAATTACTGGGGGGTTGGCAGCTGTATGCGGATGAATTACTGGGGGGTTGGCGGCTCTATGCGAATGTATTACTGGGGGGTTGGCAGCTGTATGCGGATGTATTACTGGGGAGTTGGCGGCTGTATTACTGGGGGCCATGGCGGCAGTGTGCGAATGTATTACTGGGGGGTTGGCAGCTGTATGCGGATGAATTACTGGGGGGTTGGCGGCTGTAATATAGATGTATTACAGGGAGGTTGACGGCTGTATATAGATGTATTACTGGTCAAAGTAGATAATGAGCAGGAGGATGTATATGTATGCTACATTCAGTGGGGGCCTCCACAAGATTTTGTGCCCAGGGGCCCCCACCAACCTTAATCTTGCCCTGGTTCTGTCAGTGAAAGCTATTGGCAGTAAGCGCAGCCGTGAAAACAGAAGGCAGCGGCAGCATGCAGTGCATGCTGACTGGACTATTCTGCCCCCAACACTGGTTGGCTGAGCTTGCTGCTAGCCAAGCCCTAGCCAATCAGTATTGGGTCAAAGAAACACTCCCCCGACCACCAAGTGTTCTGTATAGAGCTAAATCTGACAGAACACTTGTAGTATCTGCACTGGAGTCATCCTTCATAACCAGGTAACAGTGTTCCATAAGATGTCCCCTAATAGTCTCCCCATTAATTCTCCCTGAACACAGTACACTATTAAATCTTCACCAAATGTCACACAATGACCCCTAATAAAAGTATCCTATACACAGCCCCCGTAGGCTACATTCACAGTGGGCACACATCGGTGGCCAGGAGTGGAATTGGTCAGTGCTGCTCACCCCTGCCTCTTTTCAAAGAGAAACATGGCTGCACAGCACCGCTCCGTAAGGTGCTGTTACTTTATTAAATATATTAGCACACTATTTTTGGAAAAAACATTCTTTATTTTCCTCCTCTAAAACCCAGGTGCGTCTTATGGTCCATTGCGTCTTATAGTCCAAAAAATACGGTATATTTTTTTGAGTAGGTATATATTGGTCTAGAGTTGGAGGGCATATCAGGATTCTTGCCAAGTTGGAGTAATGTGACCAAAATTGCCTTAAGCATTTCAGCTGAGAAGGAGCTTTTCTCTGCCGCTGCCTTGTCTTCTAGTTGGCTAACGTATTATTATTGAGTCTTGGTAAATTTTATATAATTCATGGGATAATCCATCTGGACCACAGGATTTTTTTAAAATTTAAAGAGCAACTGTAAAAAAAAAAAAATGTTGTTTTCCACAAATCACTAGGTCTTCGGATGTAGAACAACTACTCCGATCAACTTTGCTACCTATATCCAGCAGTGTCTTTGATATATTCCACA
Source organism: Engystomops pustulosus (assembly GCF_040894005.1). NCBI lineage: Eukaryota > Metazoa > Chordata > Amphibia > Anura > Leptodactylidae > Engystomops > Engystomops pustulosus. Next base: position 166,895,181 of record NC_092411.1, on the reverse strand, counting down.
GATTATGAGTGTTGCAGTAGCTGCTTCCTCCACCTGTACTGACAAGCCCTAGAGTCTGACCTATAAACAAACTCTACGGGTTCATTGGAAAGGAGGGGCTGCTGCTCCCTGCTCACAGAGGTGGAGATCGTCATGTGACCTTGCTCTCTGTGTATGTAGCAGAGCTGGATGCGTTCAAGAACGTGGATACAGAATAGTGAGGTACAAGATCTGCCCTGTTCTTTATCAGCTCCTCCATCGCAGTCTGTGATTCCACAGAACTTTCTCATTCCTCTTGTCACGCTGAATCCTTTACCCCACCTTGCACTTTGTGCACTGTGCAGAAAGCTAATTATCCTTAGTGCTCACACAGCACAGGCTATAAACTTGATGTAACTGGTTTGCTTATGATTTCTTCCACTTATTTTATGTTCAATGCTGCTCCATGTGATGGAAGCTGCCAGGCTAGTTACCATATACATCCAGTTTGTGCTCTGTGCAGTGTTCAGTGGGATTTATTTTATTTGTGGATAACTACGGTAAATGTTTTTACTGCTAAAATAACACAAGGGAATACAAGAGAAAACATGGGATCTGTTGGCAGCTTGAATTGGCTTCTGCTTGTGGGCATAGACTGACAGACATTAGTCTCCGCCCAGTTCCCACTTTCGGAACAGAAAGTGCCATAAATTTGGAAAGAAAAAAGACGAGCGTACAATATGGGCGTTGTTCTCTCTGTGGGGGAATTGCATATGATAATTTGGTAAAATCATTATAATTTTACAGTTATGCTTTAATGGTTTCACTACTTCTTTAGATACAGTTCTTGATAAGGTGGTAAATTGTGACGTATCTATTTGCGGTAGATTTATAGAGGATACGAATTGGTGTACCCTATTAATATTGGTCTTGGAAATATTTTTGTCATTGTTTATTGATGGCTGAGCTATTTTATCTAAACACAATGTAATTATCACTAAGGGAGAGCAGGAAGGAGACTTTGGTTTTTGCTTTACTTCTTTTAAAGGAAATCTACTACCGTATATACTCGAGTATAAGCCGACCCAAGTATAAGCCGAGGCCCCTAATTTTACCACAAACCTGGTAAAACCTATATATTTTTTACTCGAGTATAAGCCGAGTTTGGTTTTTCAGCACATTTTTTTGTGCTGAAAAACTAGGCTTATACTCGAGTATATAAGGTATTTATTTTCATGCATTGTGAACCAAACATACTTTGAGAATTCTGTAGCTACACTGTCGCTGACCTGGTGGTGACGCACATGAAGAAAGTGGAGCTGCACAGGGCGTCGGAATGGTGAGTACTTTTTTTTTTTTTTTTTTTTAATGTGCTGTATTGCTATAAATAGCATTTTTGCAGGTTATTCATTACAATGAGCCACTGGCTCATTGTAATGAATGAGCCAGTGGCTCAAACGGCCTCGGGTCAAACGAAGACCCGAGGCTACCATGGCATCGATCGCCGCCCCCCGATGATGATCGGAATAAAGATGTCTTTTAAATGCCGCCGGCGACTTTGCCGGCAGCAACGGAAAGGTTAATAGCGACCGCGGTTGTTAGAGCTGGGGGTTTGCTGCAATATGCAACTACCCCCACCCTTGTATGAAGAGGACTCAGCCTGTGAGCCCTCTTCATACATTCCCTGCACCTCTGCGCTGTAGAGCTACGGCACAGAGCGTTAAGGGGTTAAGAGGCAGGCCTGCAATGAAGTTAAAGTGTTTTGGGGGAAAAAAAATCATTTTCTTCTCTTTATAACATTCTGGAGTATATGCAAATTGACATTTTAAAACCTGATGCATTAGCCTTTGTAAAAATATTCACATTTGTATCATTCTCGAAACTTGTGGCCATGACTGTAGAGTCTTTTTCCAGGGCATGGACAATCCCTGTAATCCTCATCTGATCATGTTTCAGAAGAATGGTGGCTTGATCTTCAGAGTCTTTGAGTCTCTTAACCCCTTAAGGACGCAGCCTGTTTGCAGGTTAAGACTCGCTACTTTTAAAAAAAAATTTGACCAGTGTCTCTTCCTGTGGTAATAACTTTTCAACGCTTTAAGATATCTCTGTGATTTTGAGAATGTTTTCTCGTGAGACATTGTAGTTTGTTAGTAGTGTCATTTCGGTGATCCGTTCCTTTTTTTGGGGGGTAAAAATTCAAAAATTTAGGAAAAATTTGAAAAAAATGACGTTTCAAATGTTATACTTTTTAGACAAAAAGGGATACCAATTTTTTTTTGATAGAAACCTTTTGCCATTGGTCTTCTTTTTATATCCATTATTTGTTTTACGTTTCCATTTTTTTTTTTTTTTTTTATGGATGTGAAATTTGAAAAATGCAAACTTTTTGGTGATCAATTCAGTTTGGAAGTGCCCTATAAAGGCTTATGTACTATATACTCCCACAAGTAACACCATTTTATGAACCTAACATTTCAACCTATTTAAATCAGCATTTAAGAAGTCTGTTAACCCTTTATTTTTCCAGAAGCATATGAAAATGGAGTGGAAATTTTGAAATTTCAATTTTTGATTTCAATCTTTCCCATTTAGCCCTAAAATGGATACATTCAGAGGGAATTTGAGGTAAATATATATTCCTAATTTCTTGCCCTGCTTCTTCCGAGTACGGCAATACCAGACATGTGGATGTCAGCTGCTATTTCCCCGCACAGTGATGTCCAGAACAGAGTTAGCGATACTGGGAATTTGGAAGGCCAATTTGGCTACAAATATTTTGTGGTGCCACAGTGTAATTGAAGAGCCCCTGAAGTAAAAGTACAATAGAAAACCCCCCAAAATGTCACCATTTCGGAAACTATACCCCTCAAAGAATTTATCGGTGGTTGTGGTGAGCATTTTAACCCCCAACACGCTGGTCAAAATTGAATGCAAAGTAAAAATTGCGTTTTTATCTCAAAAATGTCATTTTAGTGCCTCGTATACTGTGCCCAACCCATGCCACTTTAGACAAACACCCCAAAAATCATTCTGCGGGTTGTCCCGAGTACGGCAATACCACACATGTGCCAATAATTTACAGGCTGGGCACACGGCAGGGGTCAGGAAGAAAGAAGCACAATTTAGGTTTTCAAGCTTCATTTTCACTAGACTGGTAATGGGGGGGTACCCCCGAGGTACCAGTACAATAGAAACCCCCAAGTAGTGAACCCATTTTGGAAAGGGCACCCCTCAAAAAATTTATGTAGGCTTGTATGAGCATTTTAACCCCTTAAGGACGCAGCCTGTTTGCAGGTTAAGGCTCGCAACTTTTTTTTGAAATTTGACCAGTGTCTCTTCCTGTGGTAATAACTTTTGAACGCTGTTACTTATCAAAGCGATTCTGAGATTGTTTTTTTCCCCACATGTTGTACTTCATTTTAGTGGTAAATTTTGGCTGATAAGTTTTGCGTTTATTTACAAAAAAAAGAAAAAAATGATGAATTTTTAGAAAAATTTGCCATTTTCGAAATTCTAAATCACCGCGTTTTCAGGCAGATAGATTTACCACCTAAATAACTTGCAGAATAACATTTCCCATTTGTCTACTTTACATTTTCATAATTTTTGAAATGTTTGGATAATTTATTTTGACGTCACGCGGCCTACAAATCGAATAGCGATTTTCCGTATTTTCGGAATTGACTATTTTGGGGATAAATACTGTTTGAAATCAAATTTTACATATTTAGCAACAAAACCCCCTATATAACCAACCCATTTTCAAATCTGCACCCCTCAAACTATCAGAAACAGCTTTTACAAAGATTGTTAACCCCTTGAGATCTTCATAGTAATTGAATCAAAATGGCGGTGAAATTTAGAAATTTCAAATTTATCAAATTTTGTCGGTTATACGTTCATTTAGCCCTAAAATTTACACATTTCCAAAAGATAAAAAGAGAAAACTCACCATAAAATTTGTTCTACAATTTCTCCTGAATGTAGCGACCCCCCACACGTGGCCGTTACTTGTGTTATGGGGGCACAGCGAGGCGCAGAAGGGAAGGAGCACCCTGCAGCTGCCAGGATTTTAGTTTTCTGGTTGCCCCCTTTTGAAGGCTATAAAATTTTCGCTATTCTGTTATTTGGGCCATGTGACGGCATTTTTTTTGCGGGACGAGATGCTTTTTCCAGTGTTACCATTTTGGGGATGGTATCACCTATTGTTGAAAATTTTGGAACTTTTTTTGAGGTCATGAGTAGAAAAGCATCAATTCTGTACTGGATTTTTTACTTTTTTTTTTTTCCGTGTTCACCGTATATCCTAATAATCCTGTTATCTTTATTCTATGGGTCGATACGATTACGGGGATACCAGACATTAATATTTTTTCTTATGTTTTACTAAATTTGCCAAATAAAACCCTAATGTGGGGAAAAATCTATCATTTTTGCATCGCCGTCTTCCAAGTGGCATAACATTGTTACGTTTTTGGCTACAGAGCTGGTTGATGGCTTGTTTTTTGCGGGACATGTTGTTCTTTGCAACAATATCATTCTGGAGTACATATGTTTTGTTGATCACTTTTTATTGCATTTTTAGTGGGATATAATAGGTAAAAATCATAATTTTTGGCGGGTTTTTGACGTTTTTTTTTTTTACGGCGTTCATCATATGGGTTCAATAGTTATTTAGTTTTATTCTATGGATTGTTACGGACGCGGTGATACTATATATGTGGGGTTTGTGTTATGATTTAGACTTTTTTGAGCGTTATATGTCTCTTTATATGTTTTCTGGCTTATGGGCATTTTTAGTGATTTATAAAGTAATTTTTTTATTGAAAAACCTTTTTTTTTACATTTTTTTACTTGCTCCACCATGGGATATGAACAAGCAATCATCTGATTGCTTGTTCTTGATAATACTCTGCAATACTAATGTATTGCAGGGTATTATCAGTGCCAGCCTATGCAGATGCATAGGCTGACACTTTGCCTTTAAGATGACGTCACAGACGCCATCTTAAAGGTAAACCCTCCAAGGCTTCTCTGGGGTCCCGATCGGACCCCAGAGGAGCCAAAACAGCGATCGGCCCCCCGAAAACGGTGTGGGGGGGCCGATCGTGGGGTAAAGACCCCCAAAAGGCATGTTAAATGCCGCGGTCGCGTTGACCGCGGCATTTAACGGGTTAAACACCCGCGATCGGAGCCCACTCCGACCGCGGGTGTTAGCCGGGGATGTCAGCGGTAGATTACCGCTGAAATCCCGCGGCTAGCGATGCCGGTTCGGCTGCTATACAGCGCTGAACCGGCATCGTCTCTGCGCCGTAGCTGTACTGCGCTGAGCGCTAATCGCGGGACTCAGCGCAGTACAGCTACGGCGCAGAGCGCTAAGGTGTTAACCTCTAAGGTGCTGGCTCAAATGTAATACAAAGTGAGTAGTGCAGAAAAACAATTGTATTGCAATTTATCAAATATGCCATTGAAGTGACAAAAGTATTTTGCCCAACTCATGCCACAGGGGAAAAACACATCAAAAAATCATTCTGCTGGTTACCCCGGTTAGGGCAATACCCCATAGGAGGCAATAATCTGTAGGATGGAGACACGGCAGGGCTCAAAAGGGAATAACTTGTTGGAGCACAGACATTGTACATTTTTTTTTTTTTTCTTTTTGGCATCATGAAAGATTTGTAGATGCCAATAGGGGCCAGTACAGTAGAAACCCCTAAGAACTGACCCTATTTTGGAAACTACACCACTCCATGAATTAATCTAGGGGTATAGTTAGCATTTTAACCCCACAGGTGGACCCCTGAAAAAGTGCATAATGGATAGTGCATAGTAAAAAATATCCATTATGTCATTTTGTGCCCAGCTGCTGCCATGGGAGACAAACACCCTAAAAATCATGATGCATGTTTTCCTGGGTAAAGCATACGGGGCAGTAATCTACAGGCTGGGCACATGGCAGGGCTTAGAAGGGAAGGTGCGGCATGCGGCATGATAATCTGTGCGTCAGGGTAACAACAGGGTACACTAAAAATCCAGGGATGTATGATAAATTCGGAAGCAATCTTTCATACATAACCCTGGTTTTTCTGGGCATGTCTCACAGTGATGAATGGTGTCCTTCCGAATGCCATTTTTGGAGCACACCCTGCACCTCTTTTGTGACCTTCCCTAGCTGGCTGTTTGGGGAACTACTCCTGGAAAGTGCTGCCCTGGTACAATACGTGATGTGGCCTCACTTCCAGATGTGCTAGCACTCCCCATTTCCTGGTCTCCAAAAAGAAAGTACTTTATTACCACCTCTTGAAATTCCAGGAAAGTTCCCCTCTGGCCGGCATATCGATGCAGCACGAAAGCATTATACAATGCCATCTGCATGATGTGCACGGCCAGCTTCTTGTACCACACCCTCGACTTCCGCATGGCATTGTACGGCTGAAGCACCTGGTCAGACAAGTCCACCCCTCCCATGTATTTGTTATAATCTAAAATACAGTCTGGCTTGGGGGTTTATGTACTGGCACCTCGTACTGGGACAGGGGTGGTGGTGTGCTCATGTATTGTGGTTAATACAAAGGACCTCTCTCTTGTCCTTGTACTTAACACACAATACAGAGTCGCTGCATAGTGCCCTGCTTTCGTGCCTTTTAAGTTTTTGCCCAAGCAGCGACTTAGGGGGACCTCTCTGATTTCTGCGTACAGTGCCGCATGCCGCAGTATTTCTGGAAGAGAGGCACTTGAACAGGGTGGTGCTGGTGTAGAAATTGTCCAGGTAGAGGTGGTAGCCCTGGTCCAGCAGTGGGTGCACTAAATCCCACACTATCTTCCCTGTAACACCCAGGAAGGGGGGGCATTCTGGGGGCACTATAGTGGAGTCCTTCCCTTCATATACCCTGAACTTGTATGTGTACCCTGATGAACTTTCGCACAGCTTATACATCTTCACACCATACCTTGCCCTCTTATTGGGCAGGTACTGGCGGAAGTGAAGTCTCCCTTTGAATTGTACCAGGGACTCGTCTATGCTCACATGTTTGGCAGGGGTATATGCCTGGGCTAACTTGGCACTAAAATGATCTAATATGTGCAGCGTAGAGATTTGTCTGAAATATAATAATATTCCGCAGCTCCTCATCAAAAAAAAACTTAAAAAAGTCCACAGCTCTTAGCCCTGTCGTGTCAAAGTTAATTCCAGGATGGCCCAAAAAGTCAGGGACCTGAGGGGTATAATTATCTGGGGCTACCCATGTGGGGTCAGTGGAAGTCCCAGGCGCCTCTCCTGCAGAAGTCCCAGGCGCCCCAGCTGCAGAAGTCCCAGGCGCCCCAGCTGCAGAAGTCCCAGGCGCCCCAGCTGCAGAAGTCCCAGGCGCCCCAGCTGCAGGAGTCCCAGGCGCCCCTGCTGCAGGAGTCCCAGGCGCCCCTGCTGCAGGAGTCCCAGGCGCCCCTGCTGCAGGAGTCCCAGGCGCCCCTGCTGCAGGAGTCCCAGGCGCCCCTGCTGCAGGAGTCCCAGGCGCCCCTGCTGCAGGAGTCCCAGGCGCCCCTGCTGCAGGAGTCCCAGGCGCCCCTGCTGCAGGAGTCCCAGGCGCCCCTGCTGCAGGAGTCCCAGGCGCCCCTGCTGCAGGAGTCCCAGGCGCCCCTGCTGCAGGAGTCCCAGGCGCCCCTGCTGCAGGAGTCCCAGGCGCCCCTGCTGCAGGAGTCCCAGGCGCCCCTGCTGCAGGAGTCCCAGGCGCCCCTGCTGCAGGAGTCCCAGGCGCCCCTGCTGCAGGAGTCCCAGGCGCCCCTGCTGCAGGAGTCCCAGGCGCCCCTGCTGCAGGAGTCCCAGGCGCCCCTGCTGCAGGAGTCCCAGGCGCCCCTGCTGCAGGAGTCCCAGGCGCCCCTGCTGCAGGAGTCCCAGGCGCCCCTGCTGCAGGAGTCCCAGGCGCCCCTGCTGCAGGAGTCCCAGGCGCCCCTGCTGCAGGAGTCCCAGGCGCCCCTGCTGCAGGAGTCCCAGGCGCCCCTGCTGCAGGAGTCCCAGGCGCCCCTGCTGCAGGAGTCCCAGGCGCCCCTGCTGCAGGAGTCCCAGGCGCCCCTGCTGCAGGAGTCCCAGGCGCCCCTGCTGCAGGAGTCCCAGGCGCCCCTGCTGCAGGAGTCCCAGGCGCCCCTGCTGCAGGAGTCCCAGGCGCCCCTGCTGCAGGAGTCCCAGGCGCCCCTGCTGCAGGAGTCCCAGGCGCCCCTGCTGCAGGAGTCCCAGGCGCCCTAGGGCGCCTTCTTGGGGGTCCTTCCAGGTCACTGGAAGATGAGCAGGAGGATGATGATAGGTAAAAGGGACCATCATCCCCACTAGCTGACTCGGTGTCAGAGGCAAGCATGTTATATGCCTCCAACACGGTGTACGTCTTCTGAGACATTGCACACAAAAAAATTAGAGAACTAGAAAAATTTGATAATGTGCACCAAACTACACGGATAAACCGTCTAGCAGGCACAAAAAAAAAAAAAAAAAAAAAAAATATATATATATAATGCACACCGAACTACACTGACAAGCCGCACAGATGGCTCACAAAAAATAGCTAAGTTCAGAAGGGACAGACAGGGAAAAACGGAAGAGACGTGGGATCACACAAGGCGATCACACAGGGAACACACAGGACACAGGAAAAAACAGATAGGGATAGGGATTTGTAGGGAACAATAGGGATCAGATAAGGATCAGAACACTATTTATAGTGTAAAAGTGTATTTTGGTTCACACATTAACGCTCTTTCCTCTCTCCAACGATACCAAACCAAAATGGTGCCGCTGGAGGAAGAGGAAAGTGCTAAAGGCACGTTTTTCAGGTTAAAATCGCTGTAATTGGCCAGTCAGGTTTGACTGGCCAATCACGGCGATCGGCGGGCGGGACAGATTTGATTGGTCGGGTGACGGAGACAGGAACTCCTCCTGCCTCTGTCACCCAAATCTCGTCCCGATGTCACCACGTCTCGCGACGTGGTGACAATTCTAAAATAGTATGCGCTCGCGCAGTAGCTGTTCTGCGCTGAACGCTAATCGTCGGAAGCTGCGCAGTACATCTACGGCGCGGAGCGCTAAGGGGTTAGTTATCCCTTCCTCTTGATTGAAATCTAATAAAAGATGTTTATTTGTTTGTTGACAAATCCAAGAGGGATTTTCTGAAGTCTTCTGGGAATATCTGACTGGATATCCAGCCTCTTTTCGGGGTAATCTGTGTTTTTCCCTTTCCACCTGCTATAGCGATACCTAAAATTCCTTAAGTACAATATGCTCCTGGAAGGAGTTCACCTCTTTCAGTGCAGTGCAGTTGAATAAATGGTACATGACATATTTATTGTTTGATACCGGCACCAATACCCTTGACACACATGTTTTCTATATGATGGAGGTACCGCTCTTGTTTTCACCTCACAGAAGCCCTCATTTTCCCAACACTGGTGTCTAAAGACTCGATCCTAATTACTTTGGCAGAGGATGGCATCCACTTTTCTCCAACATCCATCTGTATCAAACAGATAAGGTTGGCCTGCCTCATATGTCAGGATATCTGAGGGGAGCTGGGGGTGAAATACTGTTGAGTTTTTTTTAATTAACGTACCCAGATTAATGACCTTATACCTTTTGGTCTTGCCCGAGTTGGGTGCCAAAGATGAAGCAGTACATATGAGATTTTGGCAACCATGCCACTTACTGAGCCACCAGTTGGTATGATTTACTGCAAAAGGGGAAATATAACTACTCATCCTTTGCCGTAGGTTAAATGGGTAGTGGCCGCTATATAAAGAGGATATAATATGTTTAAGGTTATCAGATAGTTCACTTTGTACTTGAGTACAAGCCAGGGCAAGTTGTGTTCTATCATGCTCTTCTAGGAGACACACAACTAGCTGTCTAAACTTCTTCTCTCTTAGATGCAACTACTTCTCTATCTTCTGCTCCATGTGTGAGTGTTGTAAACCCTCCAGAACCTGATTTACATCAAGCTGGTTCCTGAAACCCTCTCCAGCATATTGTGACAGATCTCCAAGTTTAATACTTCTAGATCCATAGTGTTTAGTGCCCCTATTCCCGTTGCACCTTGTCCCAAACCCATTGCAATCAAATCCCTTTTCCCCCTGTACTTCCTTTGTCTGATATCCTCTTTTCTTACCACTTGTCCTGATTCTACCCATCCTCTAATCATATCAATTTGGTGTCTCAAACTCCTCACATCTATGATTCAATGGTCCACCCTGAAATCATCTACGGATATCCTCCAAGTGTTTCCGTGATGATTTTCCATGGGGGTGATAGCTGAGGTATTAATTGGGTACTGTTACACTCAGGAGAAATTGGGTATCAAACTTTGTGGAGCGTTTTGTTATTTTATCCGCTGAGAATGTGTACATTTTATGAAAAAACGCATTCATTTAACCAATTTTTTTTATTTCTATTAGCATACGGTTTTGTTTTAACACCTGTGAAACAATTAAAGGGTTAACAAACTTCATAAATTTGTTTTACGTACGTTGAGGGGTGTAGTTTCTATAATGGGGCAATTTATGGGGTTTTTACGTTTTATTTACACCTCTCAAATGTACTTGAAATCTAAGCAGGTCCCTCAATAGCCCTAACATCCATAACATCCTACAAAAATAAGAGGATGCTTAAAAAAAACCATGTCCACTTAACATTCAGCGAATGTTAGTTATTAAGTTTTCTTGCAGATATCACTGTGTGTGGAAAAAGTATAACATTTAGCATTTTCGAACTTTGCGAATTTTTCAAAACTTTCACTAAATATCTGATTTTCTCATAAATGCAAAACATACCACCAAAAATTTTCAATTAACATTTAAGTACAGTGTCACAGGAAAACTATTTCAAAATCACTATGTTAACCCTTTCGGGACCTGGCCCTTTTTTGTTTTTTCATTTTAATTTTTTACTCCCCATGATCAAAAATCCATAACTTTTTTATTTTTCCATGTACAGAGCTGTGTGATGGCTTATTTTCTGCGTAACAAATTGCACTTCATAGAGATGGTATTGAATATTCCATGCTGTGTACTAGGAAGAGGGAAAAAAATTCCAAATGCAGTGAAATTGGTAAAAAAACGCATTTGTGCCGCCTTCTTGTGGGCTTGGATCTTACGGATTTCACTGTGCGCCCCAAATGACGTCTACTTTATTCTTTGGGTCGGTACGATTACGGGGATACCAAATTTGTATAGGTTTTATGTTTTCATACATTTAAAAAAATTAAAACCTCCTGTACAAAAATTTTTTGGGGGATTTTGCCATCTTCTGGCGCTAATAACTTTTTTATACTTTGGTGTACTGAGCTGTGGGTGGTGTCGTTTTTTGCGGATTTTGATGACATTTACAATGTTATCAATTTTAGGACTGTTCGACCTTGTGATCCCTTTTTATAGAATTTTTTAATTTTTTTAAATGACAAAAAAAGTGCCATTTTCTACTTTGGGCGCGATTTTCCGTTACGGGATTAAACGCAGTGAAAAACCGTTATCATATTTTGATCGGGCATTTTCGGACGCGGCGATACCTAATGTGTTTATGATTTTTACTGTTTATTTATATTTATATCAGTTCTAGGGAAAGGGGGGTGATTTGAGTTTTTAGGGTCTTTTATTATAATTTTTTTTTTTTAACTTTTTATTTTTATTTTTAGTACTTTTCAGACTCCCTAGGGTACTTTAACCCTAGGGGGTCTGCACGATCCTATCATATACTGCCATACTACAGTATGGCAGTATATGGGGATTTTACTACTCATACATTACAATGTGCTGATAGCACATTGTAATGCATGGGTTAACCTGAAGTAGCCTCGGGTCTTCGCGAGACCCGAGGTTACCATGGCGACGCATCGACGCTCCCCGATGACGTCACGGGGAGCGGCGATCCTCGAAAAGATGGCGGCGCCCTCGCGCCGCCATCCTTTTGAAGCCGCCGGCAGCGATCGAGGTGAAAACACCCGCGATCGGTGCTAGCACCGATCGCGGGTGTTACCGGTAAGCCTTTGCTGCAATATGCAGCAAAGACTTACCGGCTATGGAGAGGGCTCAGCGCGTGAGCCCTCTCCATGCACCCGCGGCCGACCCGTGACGTGCTATTACGTCACGAGTCGTGAAAGGGTTAAAGCATTCTGAAGTTATAACCACTTCCGATTTGAAAAAATGGGCCGTGTCAGGAAGGTGAAAAGTGGCTTCAGTGTAAGGGGTTGTCCGAGACTAAGTAAAAATAACAAGGTGGCCAGGCATGGGCTGCATGAAAAAAAAACTAGTACAGGCAGTCCCCGGGTTACATACAAGATCTGTAGGTCTGTAGGTTTGTTCTTAAGTTGAATTTGTATGCAAGTCGGAACTGTATATTTTATCATTGTAATCCCAGCCAAAACTTTCTTGGTCTCTGTGACAATTAGATTTTAAAAAATGTTGGGTTGTCATAAGAATCAATATGAACACTAAAGCTTCATTACAGACACATTTGATAACTGTTATAGCTGATTATTGTAGCCTAGGACTAAAGTACAATAAATTACCAGCATCCAGAGGTCCGTTTGTAACTTAAGTAGGGGACCGCCTGTACTTAGCTTGGCTGGCCAGAAGCTACAAGAGCGGAACTTCTGTGCCCCTGTAAACAAACTGGGGAACACCGCGGGACACTGAACATGCAGGAGAAGGGACATACTAGTTAGTGTGGGGCTTTTTGTGTAACTTAATTTCAGACAACCCCTTTAAGGAAAAGTCTGCTCCAAAGATCTTTTACTATTGTAAAGCAAGTATGATTTGTTAAAAATAACTTTGTACTACATATTAATTTACTATATATATTTATTTTCAGAGTATGATCCTTACAGACCTGAACTTCCAGTCACTACTTTTATGGAGGAGGATATAACAAGTGCCATTCCTGAACATGGCCAACATATATTGGAATTGGAAAGGGTCAACAGAGCAATTGAAGAAGTCAAGAGTCAGGTGGAAAGAGAGCAGAGAAAGTATGAAGAGCTATTTGAAACCCATGTCCCCTCAAAAAATAGTTTGCATTCTGACACCTATTTTTCTTTTGAATATGATCCTGGTTGTTCTGGAAGCAGTACTTCCGGTTACAATCCAACCCCTTTGAACAAGTCCGTAAAGGCATCTAAATATACTTTAGATGGTGTTGACCACAATGTAAGTAATAGAGTGTCTTTGGAGTATACTCCTGCACCAGTTACTCAAATTTCTAGGTGCAGAACCAATAAATATGTAATTGATAATTCCAAGCCTTGCACTGATATGGAATATGATCCTATGTTAAACTACTCCGCTAGACTTCTAAACAAAGCTAAACCTGGTAGACTTCCCAAAAGAAATAGATCAGATTGTCAGGATGAAAGTTGTTCACCCTCAAATAAGCGATTGTGCATTCAAACCTCTAAGTGTGAGGCTAAGTTTTCGCACTCTGAAGATGATTCTATGGCACAATCTCCTCTTAAATTTGGCAAACCAGTCCCTTATGAAACAAAGCAAAGCTCGACATCTTCAATGTTTGAAAGTCAAAGTTTAATTACAGTAAATGAAATGGCAGTGCATTATACTAATATTGATAATGATTTAAAAGGCAAATCCCTAAACTCTAGCAATAAGAAGCTGAAGCTTCCAACAAAATACTCTGGTCGAACAACCAACACTATTAATGAGCAAAAAATAACTTTGTCAAAAAGCCACATTAAGAGAAGAAATAAACAAGTAGAATTAAAAAATTTGGACAGCAAACTAGAGGATGATAAACTGAAAAAAAATGAAAGACCCTCCAAACAGACTAAAAACAAAAAGTCTAATTTGGAGTCTTCTAAAACTACTTATCTCAAAGTTAATGAAAATAAACTCTGTGAAGAGAAGACTAACAAGTTGGACTCAAATTCTAAAGACCTAGAAGTGAAGAATGGAAAGCATAAATCAAAAAACAGTAAATCCTTGTCTTTGAACAAACCCAATATAGCTGTCCCAGAGAATTTTAATGTTGGGTCAAGTAAAAGAACTTTAAGTCATGTGGAACTATTTGGTAATGAGACCAGCGATGAGGAAGATAACAGAAAAAATCTTCAAATAGCTAACTCAAATTACTCTAATAATTCTCAACAAGATGTTTTGTCTACACCCAAAGGCAATTTGTCTGTCAGCAGATCTTCTATTGTTATGGATTCTCCTGAGATTTTTATGGATTCCGATTCTGATCTGGATCCAATGGAAGAATGTCTCAGAGTCTTCAATGAATGTCAGGACATAAAGACTGAAGACAAAGGAAGAATGGTAAAGCAGGTAAGTAAATGTTTTACAAGAACTATTCCATTGTGCAGTTCCTATAAATTCATCTTTTTATACAGTCACCACTTGGCAGGACCAGATTTCATATGGCAGGTTCTCAATTCTACCATTTATTATATTTATATAGAAAATAACATTCATATTAATATTCTTTTTTTAGATAAAGTAATTTATTAAAGGTTTTATTTTACAAACCTAGAAACATCCCTTCCCTCAGACTCACTACCACCCCTGCACTTTAACAAACAAAATCTGAGGCAATGGCATGAGCATAATATTATATATATTATAATATATATATCTATCTATATCTTTGTTTTAACCCCTTAGGGACATGGCCCTTTTTCTTTTTGCATTTTCATTTTTCACTCCCCACCTTCAAAAATCTGTAATTTTTTTTTATTTTTCCATATACAGAGCTCTGTTTGGGCTTGTTTTTGGCGTAAACAAATTGCACTTTATAGGGATGGTATTTATAATTCCATGCCGTGTACTGGGAAGCGGGAAAAAAATTCAGAATGCAGTGAAAATGATGAAAAAACGCATTTGCCCCGTTTTCTTGTGTGCTTGGATTTTACAGCTGTCACTGAGCGCTCCAAATCACATGTCTATTTTATTCTTTGGTTCGGTACGATCACGGGGATACCAAATTTGTACAGGTTTTATAATGTTTTCATACATTTAAAAAAAATTTAAAACCTTCTGTACAAAAAAAAAATTCTTAGTGCCATGTTCTGGCACTAATAACTTTTTCATACTTCAGTGCACAGAGCTGTGGGTGGTGTAGTTTTTTGCGACTTTTGATGACGTTTTCAATGCTCCTTTCCGCTTCGTCCCCCATGACGGCCCAACCTGGAGGATGCCCCTTGACCTCTGCAGGGACAGGAAGAAGAGAGGTTAAATGCTCCCCCCCGCATCCTCCCGCCAGTGTTCTTCCTGTCCCTGCTGAGGCAGGACAAGAGAGGTGCTCTCCTCCGGGGGGGGCGAGGGGGCAAACTTTCTATGGAACTTACGGGTAGACCTGGCTGGCTAAATCCCGGCGGGCTGGGTCGTTCGGTCGGCTCCGTGCCTTCCCTTTAGCTACCTTTCCAGTCCGTTCCCCTTGGCCGCCGCTCCGCGATCCTAGGTGAGCGCGCGGCGGCCGAAGAAACTACATTTTCCGGCGTCCTCGAGGTCCGATGACTACTTCCGGTCGCGACCGGAAGTAGCGGTTCACAGGACCGCAATGCATTCCTGGGAACGGGAGCAGGGCGTGGGGCTTCTACAGGGGATGGACTCCCAATTAAGGTATTTAAGACACCTGGAGCGGGTTGGTCACGCTGATCTCAGGTCTAAGATCTGTGAGTGACGCTGTGCTGCTATGCTTGTGTTTTCTGAAATTTTTCCTGTGTGCTTCCCCGGCTTTGTGATGGCTGATGAGGTAGATCCGACCTTCCTGCATCCTCCGGTTTCTGTAAGTGGGGTCATTTGTGCAGGTTTGGGCTTTTACTGTGTGTAAAGGTCATTTATTATCCTCCACTTGCCTTTTCAGGAGAAAGACCAGGGGTCTTGGAGGAAAAGGCAAGGAGGATAAAGGGGATAAGACAAGCAAGTCTGAAAAACCCGAAAAAAGTCGACTTAAGAAGTGTAACATGTGTTCTCACTCTATGTCCAACTCATACAAAAAAACGATTTGCAAGTCTTGCATCGACAATTTTATGAGAGAGGAAAAAACGTCCTTCTTAGATGAATTAAAAGGGTTTATTGAGGAGAAAATAAGTAAGAAGCCTAGAGTAGAGCCGGATTCTTCTCTATCTGAGGAGGGGGATGACTCTGAAACTCCCTCATGTTCATATGTAGAAGGTGATGAACCGACAGACTCACAGAAAACAGAAGATACACGTCATCTGTTTCAGTTTGAGGAACTTGATGGTCTCCTGAAAGCAATAAGGCAGACCCTGGAGATTGAGGAGATTCTTCCTCCCAGGTCTAAGGAGGAGGAATTATTTGGCGGATTAAAGGCAAAACGTCAAAGGGTATTCCCTTTGAATGACACCTTAAAGGAGCTGGTGTCGGAGGAATGGCGAGAGCCAGAAAAGAGAGTCATTGTGTTCAAAAGCTTTAAGAAGAGACTTGTATTTGAGCCAGAGGAGTCCAAGGTGTGGGACACTTGCCCAAAAATGGATGTGCAAGTCACAAAGATCGTAAAGGAGACTGATCTTCCGTTTGAGGTCGCGGCACAATTAAAGTACAGGATAGGAAGTCGGACTCTCTATTAAGGAAGGCCTGGGAGACATCCATGCTCAATCTGAAGACAAATCTAGCTTCTACATCAGTAGCAAGGAACTTGCTGTACTGGTTAAACGAACTGGAATCCCACATCAAGGAGGGAACTCCAAGGTCAACAATCTTGGAGAACTTTCCTCTGCTGAAATCAGCTACAGCTTTCCTAGCAGATTCCGCGGCTGAGGGAATCCGTTTTGCCTCAGAGGGGGCACTCACTAATTCTACACGAAGGGCACTGTGGCTGAAACAGTGGAACGGAGATATCCGTTCTAAAGCGAAGTTGTGCAGCCTCCCTTTCTCAGGGGAATTCGTATTTGGACCAGAACTGGATGCTATACTCGAGAGAGCATCAGATAAGAAGAAGGGCTTTCCTGAGAGATCGATACCCAAGAAACGGCCCTTTCGGGACTTTAAAAAGGATTCATACAAGGGCAAAGGGAAAAGGGGACGCTGGAGCTACCCGAAAGGAAGTAAAGGAAGAGGGTTTCTGTTCTCCACCCCAACAGACCCTAATTGAAACAAAAAACAATGATGCCATGGTAGGGGGAAGATTGCTAAGGTTCAGAGGAGAATGGACAGAGATCACTTTAAATCCCTGGGTCTTAGATATATTACTACACGGTTACAATATCGAATTCTACAAGCTTCCCCCTACAAAATACATGCCACCTTTGTCATCTATGTTACTTACATCCCACAACTTAATATGGCAAGAAGTAGCCTCCCTTTTGTCTTCTGGAGTTGTTGTACCTGTTCCACAAGATCAGGAAAAATCTGGGTTTTACTCTTCTCTTTTTTTTTTGGTGAAAAAACCGAATGGCACAAACCGGCTGATTATCAACCTGAGAGGTCTCAACGAATTTATTGTCTACCGAAAATTCAGGATGGAGTCGGTAAGATCAGCCACACACATTATTCACATTAATGTGCACTATAGACTTAAAAGATGCATACTATCACATCCCTATACACCCTTTCTAAGGTGGAAATCCTTGGAAATCCAAAGTGCGCCTTATAGTACGGTGCGCCCTATAGGAGGGCAGCGGACCTTACTTACATAGGTCCCCGCTACCGGAGACAGCAGATCTCCAGCGGGAACTGCAGACCACGCGGCACGAACAACTTCTGCCGCGTCGGTCTGCAGTTCCCGCTGGAGATCTGCTGTCTCCGGTAGCGGGGACCTATGTAAGTATGCCATTCTCCACCTCCCCACACCTTCCCCGCGTTCCGCGTCTCGTCTCGGCGTCGCGTCTCGTCCCGTCGGGTCTCCGCTCCGCCCCCGGACCTCCGCCTTATAGTCCGATGCGCCTTTATATATGGAATTATTACATATATAAGGCGCATCGGACTGATGCGCCTTATATTCCGGTGCGCCTAATGGCCCGGAAAATACGGTATATGAGAAGTGTAGCCTGTTTACATACATGTGCACTGGGGACATAAGTTTGTGTATAGCACCTACAGTGCTTTTTAATTGTTTTGGGCTTATTTTCTTTGTATTTAGCGAATTTAATAAAGTGTAAACATTTACCCCCTTATGGACATTCGCTTTTTTCAGTCTTGCTATATTTTGATCTGACATTTTGTGATGCGATGATACCTAAAGTGTTTATGATTTTTACTGTTTATTTATATTTAGGCAAAGGGTGGGGATTTAAGCTTTTTCTTTTACTATTTGTTTATATATTTTTTTAATATATTTTTATATATATAATTTATTTTTTACCATTTTATTTTAGATACTCCAGGGTAATTTAACCCTGCAGGGTCCGATTGCTAATACTAATTTACTGCAATACTACTATTTTACTATGATTTCTAGTAGCCTACACTCTCTGCTGGCTATTGGAAATCATTGCACATGGCAATGACTCTAGGCTGCCATAGCAACTGATCGCCGCCCTCCGATGACGTTCCAAGGGGGCGGCGGTCGACCATCCAAGATGGCGGTGCGCATTTAACGGTAAGTTGGGTGCCGCGGTCGGGTTCAACAGCGGCACTTGACAGACGGGTGTTGGCTGTTTTTTATACAGCCATTACCCAGTGTGTATGGAGAGAGCTCAGCTCGATATAGTTCGTCATCGGTCGGCGAGGTGTTAAACCATCTCAAGATACAATTTCCTTGCCTGACTTACAGATCAGGAGACGGTAGAAGAGAGCTTCTATACTTACAAGAAAGCATTTGGTGGTTTTCATCGCAGGAAAGCAGAGGGAAGATTGGCATCATCCACCCAGGAACCCCACTCCTTATCAAATGTTTTTGACGCTTTATGCTTGCAATACACCCCTTTCACTAACCTAATAATAGCATCTTTTGCACCATGGGTGCAACGGATTTTGAGCAATTAGCTTTGAAATAACATCCCACCTATACTAAGACTGCATTCATCAGGTTTTCTAAAACCAGGAGACCTAGAATTGAAAACTATGGGGTAAAGGTTTACATTGTGTGTCATGTCTCACGATAATTGGTTATAACTTCGGAACGCTTTAACATATCCTGGTGATTTTGAGAATGTTTTCTCGTGACACATTGTACTTCATGTTAGTTATAAAATTTAAGTGATAAGTTTTGCGTTTCGTTCTGAAAAAAAGTGAAAATTTGGCAAAAGTTTGTAAAAATTCTTCATTTTCCAAGTTTGAAATGTTCTGGTTTCCAGACAGGAAGTAAAACTACCCAAAAAGTTTGATAATTAACATTTACAGAATATCTGCTTTATGTTGGGATGATATTTTATGCTTCCGGTCATTTTTCTAGGATGTTATGAGGTGCAGAACTTTAGGTGCGATTTTTCTTATTTTCATGAAAATTGCCATAACTCACATTTTGAGGGACAACTCGGCTTCCAAGTGACTTTGAGAGGCCTAAATAATAGTAAAACCTCATAAATTACCCCACTATAGAAACTTCACCCCTCAACGTATGTAAAACAACTTCTATTAAGTCCATTAACCCTTTAAGTGTTTCACATGGGTTAAAAAATATGGACCTGCGATTTAGAAACTATGGAATTTTTTTGGAAATACATTCATTTAGGCCAAAACTGACATTTTCAGAATAAATTAAATGATGAAACGCACTGCAACGCTTGATGCCCAATTCCTCCCGAGTGTACTGATACCACATATGTGGTGGTAAACTGCTGTATGGGTGCACGGCCGAGCATAGAATGAATGGAGGCGCCGTCCACAGCAGATTTGTATTGTCACATTGTACGACCTATAAATTTTTATTTTTTTTGGTAATGCGATCATATGAGGGCTTATTTTTTATGGGATGAGATACAATGTATAAATAATTTATTTTGGGAGTCTAAAGCTTATTCATGAGATTTTATTAACTATTTCAAGGGGGACACAAACAAAATCATCAATTTTTATTTTGGATTGTGAGCATTTCAACCCCCCCCCCCCCGCTCACCGTAACGTAAAAATAATATTTTATCTTTATTCTCTGGTTCACTACGATTGCGGTGATACCTCATTTATATAGTTTTTCTTATTTTGCTCAATTTTCCTGAGCAAAACCAATATTGGAGAAAATCGCATTGTTTTTACTATTGACAACTTTTCAGGGCCATAACTTCTGTATTTTTCTGTTGTCAGATCTGGTTGAGGGCTTATTTTTTGCGAAAACAGTTGTTCTTTTCAGTCGTATCATATTAGGTACCGTAACTTTTTTTGATCACTTTTTAGAACATTTTTTGTGATGGTGTTTGATGAAAAATTGTATATTATGGGAAGTTTTTCGAGTTTTTTTTTTACGTAGTTCACCGAGCGGGTTCAATATTGATTTAGATATATTGTACAGATTAATACGGACGCGGTGATACCTCACTTATATAGTTTTTCTTATTTTGCTCAATTTTCCTGAGCAAAACCAATATTGGAGAAAATCGCATTGTTTTTACTATTGACAACTTTTCAGGGCCATAACTTCTGTTTTTTTCTGTTTATCAGATCTGGTTGAGGGCTTATTTTTTGCGAAAACAGTTGTTCTTTTCAGTCGTATCATATTAGGTACCGTAACTTTTTTTTGATCACTTTTTAGAACATTTTTTGTGATGGTGTTTGATGAAAAATTGTATATTATGGGAAGTTTTTCGAGTTTTTTTTTTTACGTAGTTCACCGAGCGGGTTCAATATTGATTTAGATTTATTGTACAGATTAATACGGACGCGGTGATACCAAATATGTACGTGTTTTGTGTTTTATATACTTTATTTGCATTTTATGTGTTACTGGGGAGATTATGGGACTTTTATTTTATTTATTTAATTATATTATAAAAAGATGAAATTTTTTTTTTTTTACTTTTTTACATTTTTTACTTTTTGGCTTGAATAAGCGATCATCCGATCGCTTATTCAAGCCTTTACACTGCAATACACTCGTATTGCAGTGTATAGTGAAAGTAACTGAGCATGCTGCGCATGCTCAGTTACTTACAGCCGGGTCCTGCCAGGAAGGCAGGACCCGGTGAGAAGAGGAGCCGACAGCCCCGGGTCACTCGTCGGAACCCGGGGCAGCGGCAGGAGGGATCGGATCCCCCGGTAAGCACACCGGGGGGGTCCGATCCACGGGGGACACACTTGCACGCCGCGGTCATGCTTGACCGCGGCGTGCAAGGGATTAAACACCCGGGATCGGAGTTTTTCCGATCCCGGGTGTTAGTGCCGGGTCTGGGCTGTGATATCACAGCCCGACACCGGCACCAGCGAGACCCGGTGTCCCGAAAACTTCTTCTGATGCGCCGCCGTAGAAAGGCGTCGCATCAGAAGAAGTACCCTTAATGACCGCCGTAAAAACCCGATAGGGCGGTCATTAAGGGGTTAAGAACCACAGCCAGAACTTTCTTCTAATAAGAACCAATGTTATGAAATTGCATTCACATTACGTGTACATTCTATTTATTCTGCAAATGCGATGTCACCACAAACGCCATGTAAATGCAAATTTGATAATGTGATGCAAACATGTGCTCTGCCTCCTGCTGTCTGATGCCGGAGTTCATTTGGCCTTGTGCTCCCGTGTTTTTTTTTTTTTTTTTTTTTTTTTTACATTTTGCACATGTATCATCAGTGTTACACACATTTCATAAGACAGAAATAAAAGAGGCCAACAGATTATCTGGAGAATCAGCCTCAGCTTAATAATTACAAATAACAGCGGCAAGCAGTGCGACTGATCCAGTCTTAATACAAGGAAAAAAGAAAAATATAAACTATTGCAAAAGCCGAAAATATAATACACATTTACCAGTGTTACGGAGACACTAGACAAAGATACAAGAGGGGGGGGGGGCGTTATAGAGATCTCTCGGTCTCCTGCAGCTCAGTCATTCCTTTGGTCTAGCATTCCCTCCCAATAAGCGTCCCAGGGGGCCCAGACTTTAGAGAAAAAGATCTACTTTGTAATTCATGTATGCTGTCATGGATTCCATGCTTCGGGTCGCCCTTATTCTTTCCAGAAGAGTCCTTTTGGTAGGGGGATTCGTCTTTTTTCAGTATTGTGCAATCGGACACCTAGCTGCTGTGAGGATGTGCAGGACCAGCTGTGTGGTTAGCTTAGGGAGGGGTTGTGGTGGGATATATAGCGGATAGAACAGAGGGTCCAGGGGGTCTGTGATTGAGAGTACTCAAAGGAGCAGACTACCAACCTCTTCCCAGAACGGTTGAATATATGTGCAGGACCAGAAAATATGTTGTAGACTGCCTCCCGTATACCCGCGTTGCCAAGATTTATCCTGAGTCTCAGGGAATATCTGATATAGCTGGGCTGGTTTATGGTACCAAAAAAAGAGCAATTAATACTGATTTTCCCTATACATCGTGCATGTAGAAGTTTTAGCTGCATAGTGCCATATTCGACTCCAGGTCTCCTGAGTGATTAGCACCCCTACTATTCTCTCACACTTTGACATATAAGCATGGGAACCCTCTGCTGTAGGATCTGGATGTAGCAGCATTAGGTAGATATCTGAGATGAGCCCTGATGTGTGAGTGGTGGTTTTGCAAAGATATTTAAAGTGAGTGGGCTTGGAAACTGTATCGGAGCTACCCAGAGTCTGTAAGAGGTGGCGGATTTGCAAATAGTGATCGTGGGAAGAGGACTGGATGCCGAATTTGTCTTGAAGGGTGCGGAAGGGGAGTATTGTCCTTGAAATACGGTCAACCACATCCGCAAATCTTAACAAACATTTGGTGTGCCATGGTCTAATTGATGATCCTGTTATAGTATGGGCCATAAGTGGCGTATATAGGAACGATTGCATGGATGAGCACTTGTAAACCAGGGGAAATTTAGAGCAACAGTGGCACCGTAGGCTTAAAGTGAAAGATCTAGGACCCAGTAATGGGCCCTCCGGTGCCGGCGTTCCAGGGGTCCACAAGTAGGCGTTGGGGTGAAAGGAGGCTAACCAGAGCTTCTCGATTTCCATCCATCTCGAGTAGGCACACAACGTCGACCAGGCCGGAATACATCTAAGGTGTACTGCCCGGTAGTATTTGATGAGGTCTGGAACAGATGGTCCCCCTCAAGACCTATGAGCCATTAGGACGGATTTAACTACTCTGTGGCGTTTGTGGGCCCACACGAAGCAGAGGAGAGTGCCCTGTAATGATCGAAGGGCTCCCATAGGGACCGGAATAGGTAGTGTTTCGAACAGATATATTAGTTTGGGGAGCACAGTCATTTTAATAGCTGCTATTCTACCAAAGAACAATATAGGTAATGCATTCCACTTATTTAATAGCAACTTAATGTCTTTAAATAATTTAGGAAAGTTGTGGTCATAGAGCGAATTATAGGTCGGCGTTATATGCACTCCCAAGTGTTTAATAGATTTCTCCTGCCAATGAAACTTGTAGTTAGCTCGTAGTAAGTCTCTTTCCTATTGCGACATATTGATTGGCAGAGCCACAGTTTTTGAGGAGTTGACCTTATAAACTGACATCTGGCCATACTTCTGCAGGCATGGCTGGAGGTTTGGGAGGGTATTAAGCGGGGTAGTAAGTCAGGGAAAGAAGGACATAATTTGAACACTCTGCTCTTCACATCGACCCTCCCCCCCTGTATGTTCGGGTCTTGTTGTATTGCAGCTGCTAAGGGCTCTATGCATAATACGAGTAGGAGGGGAGACAGTGGGCACCCTTGTCGGGTTCTGTTTTTTTTTTTTTTTAATCAATCTGGCAGGAAGAAGCATGGGGGAGTTTTACTGTCGCTGTGGGACTCGCATATAGTCCTTTAATAACTTTCAGGAACGGGCCTTGTAACCCTATTGATTCTAGCGTTTTAAACATAAATGGCCATTTTAATCTGTCAAATGCTTTTTCCGCGACTAAACTTAAAATAAGCGCTTGTTCCTGTGTGTGGTTCAGGACTTCTATTAAGTTGATCGTTCTTCTTGTATTATCCCCCCCCCCTTGGCGGCATGGGATGAAACCCACTTGATCCTTATGAGTCATGTGAGGTAGTATGGGGAGCAGTCGGTTCGCCAAGATCTTTGTAAAGATCTTAATGTCTGCATTAAGAAGTGCAATCGGCCTATAATTTGCACAATCTGTTGCATATTTGCCGGACTTTGGAATTACTGTTATATATGAGTGAGGGAGGGTTTTGTGGAAGGGGCGCACCTTGCAGAAACGCATTTAATAAACGGGTCATATGTGGGAGCAGGGTTTGCAAGAACGTGCGATATTATAAATATGTTAGGCCATCTGGCCCCGGGACCTCATCAATCACCCCCTCTTTTTCTTCAGGCGTTATCAAGTTGTTAAGGAACTGGATTGCCTCCGCGGACAGCCTGGAGGGAACAGGAGAGCAGGAACTCTTGTAAGTCTTTCCCTCTGTCTTCCACGGACAGATATGTAGGTTCAGATAAGGCGTATAATTTAGAATAATAGGCCCGGAATTGTTCCGCAATGGCCTTCAGGTCTTGAACCAGAGATCCTTGGGGATACTTGATAACATGTGGGGCCCGGGTCTCCTGCCCCTCCCGGAGCTGCATCGCCAATACCGTGTGGGGTCTGTTCCCTTTGTCATGGTAGCGTTGCCACGAAAATGCCAACATCTGCTCTACTTGTCCCAAATGAAGTTCTCTCAGGGTCTCCCTAAGTTCCACCAGTCGTCTCAGACGCCCTGTGGAAGGGTTTTCTGCCATATCGATCTCCATAGTTTGAATTGCTTTACTCAGTTCCTTTTACTGGTACAGCCTGTCCTTTTTCGATCCCGCCCCCTGCTCTATATAGTAACCCCTCATCACCGCCTTATGCGCTTCCCATAGCAAAGCTTAAGTCGGAGCTGAATCCACATTAAATCTAAAGTATTCCCCAAGGGATGCAGTTAATTGCTCCCGGATGTGTGGTATTTTAATCAAAGCCTCATTTAATCTCCAATGGCATGTGCGTGTGTAAGTATACTTGTCCCTAAGATGTAAAATCAAGGGGGCGTGGTCCGACCAGGAGATGGTCCCCACCTCCGCATCTTTCAGCATTCACAGAACTTGAATGCCCCTGAAAAAATAGTCGATGCGGGTATGGATGCCATGAAGAGCTGAATAGAATGTATAAGCTTTTTCTTTGGGGTTACACACCTGCCATAGGTCATATAAGAAAAAGCGTCGGATGACGCTGCGGAAGTCTGTCGCCATGTTATTCTGAGAACGGTTGCCCGTGGAACTCGTGATCGCCAGCCTGTCTATTGAAGTAGAGAAAATAAGATTGAAGTCTACTCCTAATAGCAATGGCATCGGAGGTAACGTGGCTATCCTTATTTAGGACCTTGGTAAGGAATTTGATCTGGGAGGTGTTTGGAGCATATATATTACAGAGGCGAACTCTATTGCCCCTTAAGGACGCAGCCTGTTTGTACGTTAAGGCTTGGTCCTTTTTTTTTTTTTTTAGAAATTTGACCAGTGCCTCTTCCTGTGGTAATAGCTTTTCAACGCTTTAAGATATCTCTGTAATTGAGATTTTCTCGTGACGAAGTTTGTTAGTAGTGTCATTTTGGTGATCTGTTCCTTTTTTGGGGGGTAAAAATTGACAAATTTAGGAAAAATTTGAAAAAATTACTATTTTAAAAGTTTCAAATGTTATACTTTTTATCCCAAAAAGGATACCACAAATTTTTTTTGGTAGAAAGCTTTTGCCATTGGTCTTCTTTTTATTTCCATTATTTGTTTTACCTTTCCATTTTTTTTACGGATATGAGAAGGTTTCAAGTTTTAGTAGCAACTTCTCCGATTTTCTTGAAATTTTAAAAATGCTAACTTTTTGGTGATCAATTCAGTTTGGAAGGCTTCTGTACTATATACCCCCACAAGTAACACCATTTTATGAACCTAACATATCATCCTATTCAAATCGGCATTTAAGAAGTCCGTTAACCCTTTAATTATTTTTCCGGAAGCAAACAAAAATGGACTGGAAATTTTGAAATTTCAATTTTTGATTACAATCTTTCTAATTTAGCCCAAAAATGGATACATTCAGAAGGAATTTGAGGTAAATATACATCCCTAAATTTTTGCCCTGCTTCTTCCGAGTACAGTAATACCAGACATGTGGATGTCAGCTGCTGTTTCCCTACACAGCAATGTCCAGAACAGAGTTAGTGCTACTTGAAATTTGGCAGGTCAATTTGGCTGCAAATGTTTTGTGGTGCCACAGTGTAATTGAAGTAATTACAATAGAATAGAATAAGTAAAAGTACATTAGATGACCCCCAAAAATGTCACCATTTCAAAAACTAGACCCCTAAATGAATTTCTGTGGTTGTGGTGAGCATTTTAACCCCCAATATGCTTGCCAAAATCAAATGCAAAGTAAATGGTGCAGAGTAAAAATTGCGTTTTTATCTCAAAAATGTCATTTTAGTGCCTAATATATTGTGCCCAACCCATGCCACTTTAGACAAACACCCCAAAAATCATTCTGCGGGTTGTCCCGAGTAGGGCAATATCACACATGTGCCAATAATTTACAGGTTGGGCACACAGTAGGGCTCAGGAGGAAAGAAGCACAATATAGGTTTTCAAGCTTAGTTTTCACTAGAATGGTAATGGGGTGTGTCCCCGAGGTACCAGTACAGTAGAAA
Source organism: Engystomops pustulosus (assembly GCF_040894005.1). Classification (NCBI taxonomy): domain Eukaryota; kingdom Metazoa; phylum Chordata; class Amphibia; order Anura; family Leptodactylidae; genus Engystomops; species Engystomops pustulosus. Next base: position 166,868,552 of record NC_092411.1, on the reverse strand, counting down.
CCCCCAAGTAGTGACCCCATTTTGGAAAGGGCACCCCTCAAAGAATGTATGTAGGGTTGTATGAGCATTTTAACCTCTAAGATGCTGGCTCAAACGTAATAAAAAGGGAGTAGTGCAGAGAAACAAATGTATTGCAATTTATCAAATATGCCATTGAAGTGACAAAAGTATTTTGCCCAACTCATGCCACTGGGGAAGAACACATCAAAAATCATTCTGCGGGTTTCCCCAATTAGGGCAATAATCTGTAGGATGGAGACACGGCAGGGCTCAAAAGGGAATAACTTGTTGGAGCACAGACATTGTACTTAGAAGGGAAGGTGCGGCATGTATAAGCTGTGCATAGTACATCAGGGTAACAACGGGGTACTCTAAAAATCCAGGGATGTATGATAAATTCGGAAGCAATCTTTCATACATAACCCTGGTTTTTCTGGGCATATCTCACAGTGATGAATGGTGTCCTTCCGAATACCATTTTTGGAGCACACTCTGCACCTCTTCTGTGACCTTCCCTTCTTGGCAGTTTGGAAAGTGCTGCCCTGGTACAATACGTGATGTGGCCTAGCTTCCAGAAATCCTGGCCTTCCTGGTCTCCAAAAAGAAAGTATTTCATTACCACCTCTTGAAATTCCAGGAAAGTTCCCCTCTGGCCGACATATCGATGAAGCACGTAAGCATTATACAATGCCATTTGCATGAAGTGCATGGCCAGCTTCTTGTACCACATCCTCTACTTCCGCATGGCGTTGTGTGGCTGAAGCACCTGGTCCTGACGGGGCAGCGCAAAACCGCCAATACACTCTTCTCTCAGACACTCCAAATTAGGGGAGCATGTGTGCACTTAGTAAGAGAAGACAGACTCAGTTCTGTGTTGTCTCAGCTCATGCTCTTAACTTGCCATGCAGAAAATAGAACTGACTTGCCTTTATTTCCTGATACATAGCTTCTTATACCCATACAAAAAGGCGTGGTTACAGACATTAAAATCATTATAATTGGTTATAGCTAAGCATATATGTCTGGCCCCCGACCCCTGCTGATTGGTCCTCAAAACTAGGCCTTGGTTGCTATGCCAGGGGAATTTCCAGTCACCGTTGTCTACAGTAAATCGACCACTAGTCTGGATGCTGATGCTATTCTTAACAAACATCTGCTTTTTGATCATAAGACTTGAGTTTCGCTGACAGTTGCATGTCTGGTTAAAACTGATGTAAGGGAAAAGCTCTGTATTTCATAACAAACAGTGTACAAAAATGTAGGGCAAAGGGCACATGTATACAATCATAAAGCATATAATTATTGACATAATCATTATCTTGACCCTCACAATTCCCCCCTAAATACTGAGCTTTTCCCTACACTTCGCTGCGATTCGTTTTTCCTGCAGGCTGTCCATGTGGTGGGAGAGGGGAGTGGATTGCTTCACTGAGTCCTCAACCCAACAGGCCCTTGCGGCACTCAGGTTACTTTCCCAGCACTAACCTAACTAACCTAGTCAAAAAGCGATCCTGGAAACTACAAACCCGTGAGTCTAACTGCTGTGGTGGGGAAAATATTTGTGGGGTTTGTTAGAGATGCTATCCTGGAGTATCTTACTGTGCACAACCTTATAACCCAGCGTCCGCATCGGGTTTGTGAGAGATCGGTCCTGTCAGACTAATCTGATGGAATCTTTGTGGAAACTTGAGGAGTGGGCAGAGAAATGGTTGATAAGATTTAATGTAGGTAAATGTAAAGTTATGCACATGGGCCAGGGAAACAAAAAGTATAATTATGTTCTAAAGAGTCAATTACTTGGTAAAACTGGAGCTGGAAAGGACTTGGGGGTATTGGTGGATGGTAAACTTAATTTTAGTGACCAGAGCCATTCTAGTTTGTAGGGTCATCAAAAAGGTGTGAATAAAATACTGTAATACTATTGGCCATAACAACAGTTTAAATAAGAAAAATAGCTGCTGAGTGGGCAACATACACCCCCCCCCCACACACACTCCAGGACAGAGCTGTAATGCCGTTTTAGTTCTCTTGCTCAAGATGGCCGCCGTAGAGGAATATATCACCAACAATTCCCCCCTTTTGAGCCCTGCTGGCCTGTAATTCCATCCTGTGTGACCTCCTCAAACTCCAGGTACCCACAGGTAGGCTAAGCCCTTACCTGCTGGACTTGTTAACTCTTCACCAGATCCCCTGGAGGCCAGTCACTCAGTGGTTACAGGTCTGCACACTCAAATCACATCACTGAGTCCCCATAGTTCATAGGTTTGTAAACAGGCAGCATCACCCTCCGCTCCGGGCACTTCTCCTGTCGTGGTTCTTACCGCCTGGATGGACATCTGGGACATGGTGGACTTGATGAGGGGGACCACACAGCACGCCATAAGTGACGAGAGCAAAATCACAATCCCCAATATCACCCCCACTTACAGGAAACCCTTCCAATCCCCCAACCACAAAGTGAATGACAGTGTCCACTCCAGAGTTTCTCTTGAGTTCCCTGGACAGTCCTTCACTCTTTTCACGAGCATGGGTAATGGATCCATAGGGGGCGATGTCAGCCGAGATGTAACAAGCCACTCCCACCATCTTACAGACTCCTCCCTTCTCAGTAAAGATCATGTCCAGAGCCATGGAATTCTGGGAAGCATCTCGGATATAATCACAAATCTCTGTTGATTACAATAAAAACAGTTAACCCAACCAACATCTTTGCTCATAGCTCTCTGGGGAATAATAGACTCTAGACCTGCCCATATCTGATTGTGGGCCTTGTACTCATGTGGGACCCCCCTTGGTGCTCCCACTGTATCCATATAAACATTGTCATCTAGGTGCTTCTCTCTCAGACCTCCAGAATCCTTTGGGATTCTCTGCCTTTTCTTTGTGTCTGATCAAACTTATCCCTGGGGATCACGAGGAAGGAATGCACAAGTGTTATCACCGTACACTCACCTTCCCAGCCTCCAGGCCTGACCTGACTCTCCTTTCCCCACAATCCTGTACACATCAGACACTGCTAATACAGGGCTACCTGTGCTGTCAATGTTAAAGAAGGTCATTGTCTTATTGCACCAACCGTAGGTAAAGTCTCCTACCCTGGGGGTATCCTGGTCAGCCCTATAGATACAGTGATAGTCATGGTTGGGTTGTCCCTGAGCAGTGATAGTCAGTCAGAAGAGACCAGTTAGCAGGAAGAATAAGTAAGTTTGCAATAGTAAGCGTGGCTTTCTTCTAGCTGCACAGACATGTCATTGGTCAGCAGGACTTGGAAAGGACCATCGTAGCGAGGCTCCAGACTCTCTCTCTAGTGTCTCTTTACCACCACGTAGTCTCCGGGCTTCAGGTTATGCGTCCTGAGGTCTCTGTCTGCATCTGAAAAAGGAATCAGAAACACTTTTGCGGACCTTTTCCAAGGCCTGGCTCAGCTGTGTGGCATGTTCCACCTGGTTTCCTGCCATCAGCTATAGGGTCTGTGGGGAAGTAGGGGCCTAGTCTAGGTGCACAGCCAAAAAGTACTTCAAAGGGGGCAATCCCATCTTTCTGTTGGAGGTGGTCCTAACTGAATGGTGGGCAGCAAGAAAGCACTCGCCTGTTCTACACCCAGGAGGGACAATGTTTCAGGTCTTTACCTGTCCAGTGAAGTGGGTTCTGCGACTGGACTCTATGGTCTCTGGTAGTCCAAACCTGCAGAAAAATCTCACTCACCAACTTCTTGGCTGCGGCTCCAGCAATAGCCTTGGTCATGGCAGAAGCTTCTGGCCACCCTGGAAAGAGATCAATGCACACAGGCACGTATTCCTACGTACCACTTTTTGGTAGCTGGATAAAATCCATCTGCAGTCTTTGGAAGGGATACAGCAGCTTGGGTGTCACCTTCTGTGGGGTCTTTTCCACCTTACCCGGGTTGTGGCGGGCACAGACTATAAAGGCTTTCACTAGTCTAGTGACGGGTAGTAACGCCCGGGCAAACCACTTATGGTTTATGAGCACTAGCATGGCCATTTTGGATATGTGTGTGTGTGTCCGTGGGCTACTTGACTTACTGTCGGGTGCAGGGCTCCTGGCAGGCACACTCTCTCTCCCAGCATCCAGGTCCCATCGTCATCTGGGCTCCAGCTTTCCTCCACACTTCCTTCACTTCTGATGACTCCCGGGCCACCAGGGACTGGAACACCTGTGGATCAGACTTTTAGCTCAGAACTCACAGCTGAGACTTCAGGACAGTCTCTGGGCTCCATCTGTGCAGCTGCCTTCACCATCCCGTCAGTCACATCCTTGCCCTTGGCTTGTGGAGTTACCAAATTGTGTGTGCTTTACTTATACTATCCCCACCTCTTTTGGAAGTAAGAGAGCATCCATGAGCTCTTTAATCAGCGTGCCATGCTTAAAGGGGGTCCCTGCAGAGGTGAGGAAATCTCTAGCCTTCCATATGGGTTCATAGTCGTGTTTAGACCCCAGGACTATACCTTGAGTATAGATGTTTGCCCCTTTACCTTCTACCAGCTGTAGCGCTTCCCTGAGTGCCGTCACTTCACCTCCTGCGCTGACCTGTGTGGAGGGAGTGGTTCTGCTTGTACTACCTCATGTGCGCCACTGACCACTGTATATCCAGTGTAGAACCGTCTGTCTTCTCCTGCAGACCTGGAGCCATCTATGAGAAAAAACTCAACATCTGCATTAATCACCCTTCTCTCCCCCCCTCTGAATCCTGGAAGACTGGCGACAGAATGAAGGATTCAGAGCTGTGCACCTTATCAGTGTATCCTGGGGCATCAGGAGTGCACACTGGAGTCTGAGCTGTCTGGCCTTTGCTCAGATGCTCGGGCTGTACTTGGGTGAGGACACTGTGCAAGGTAAATGGGGTTTGCACTGTAACTGAGTCTAACCGGGCCTAATAGTGGGCCACTGAGGAGGCCACCATGTTCCTGGGCTAGGACACCTGTGGCATGGACTGGATACTCAAAACGAAATAAAATAAAATGTCTGGTTCAGTGGGATGTGCCTAGGGCCGAGGCAGACAGGATTTGCCAGCTTAAGGATATGGAATGCATCAATTGCCTCCTGACTAAGAGCAAATGGGGAAGAGGCAATTCAGTTTATCAAGGGGCAACATCAGGGTGGAGGCAGCAGACCTTATCCCAGGCTGCAGGAGCTGGCCAGTCCTAGAAACATGTGAAGAGGCTTAGGGCCTCAGGGCAGGGGCACATTCTGGACTGCCAGCTTTCTTCCCTCTGTCAGGTGTCTGCCTGTGGCTGAGAAGCAGTGGCCTAGGAAGACCACCTTCTCCTGGCAGTACTGGAGTTTGTCTCTGGAAACTTTGTAACCCTTCTGGAACAAAAAACATATAAGGTCAATAAATGCATCCTGGCAAACAAAAACAGTAGGTCATCCGCATACTAAAAAAGAGAACATCCAGTAAGGGGCTAGTCTGTCAGTCTACTCCCTGTAGGGCCGTGGGGTATTTGCTGGGTGAGTTTTACCCCCCTTGTGGGAGTCTACATCAGGTATACTGGAATACTAAACTGGTAAAAGCAAATAGGTACTGGCAATCCTCATGTAGGGGCACAGAGAGGAAAACATTTGCCAAGTCAATAACAGTGAATAATTTGTCACTCTTGGGGACTGCTGCCAGTGGGGGACACTCATTAGCAGCTTGGAGATCATGGACCATTCTACATATATGTTGTTCTTTCTGGGTCTTTTTCTTGACTGTGAATGGGTTAAAATCATCACTGGGCTAACAGGGGAGGGTTTGACAATGAGAGAAGCTGTCTGGGGGGATGTACTTGCTGACGTCCTCGTTAGTTACCGCCACCCTATTAGAATATGGCCACTCACTTTAGTCACTTCAGTAATGTCTCCTCCCAGCAAGTGGAAGCACGCCCCCTTGTGCTGGGCTCGTCCGGAATCGAAACTTTTGTCAGTCATACTTTGGTGTGGTCTGTGAAACACTGGTCTCAGTTTCCCTCTGTCTTTCAGTCACAGCGAGTTCCCTCTGTCGCCCTCCCTTCTTGTAAACTTGCACTTGCAAAGTCACTGATCGCTTCAAGACCAGTTCTCAGACACCAATTACAAACAGCTATGAAAAAATTTAGCCATCAAGGAATAAAATCTCTTTTTCTCAAATTCTCTACACATCAAAATCTCTGAAATGTCCCTTATCACCTGTCTCTTTCTCAACGGGCACTCTGAAGGATTCCTGTCACTCTGTCCTGGTGTCCGTCTGTCAAAGTCAAAGGCTCTATTTAAAAATCTGATCAAGGTTTTTTTTTTTTTTTTTTTTCTCACTTGTACACTTTTCAGCACAATGCTACTAGCCCTTCTGTTCCATTATATCGACTTGCACTTTTTCATCAGTCCTACTTAACTCAACAACCTTCTGTCTACTTACATCTTTCCCTTATCTGCACTGAACTATCGCTAGCGCACCAGTGGTTCCCTCCAGGAGAACGTCCTTTTAATTCTAATTCTTCTAATTCTTATCATGACTCCGCCCATTCCAGGTTTTATAAACCACACACTCTACAGGTCCACCCTTCCGAACCGGGTTGGCCGCCATTATAGGGCTGTGGCTGGGCACATGGCACTGTCGCCATTTTGGTTCCGCATTTCACATCTCTATCTAAAAGCTTCACATATCCATATAGCACTTCCGCTTTTGTTGAACAATCATCTCCCTGCACTTCTGACCATCCTTCAACTTGCAATGCTCTGGCCACTCTGTAGTGAGCCTGAGCGGCTTCCAATATGCCCTTTTCTTCTAACTCACCTCTACTTGTGGTTAGAATTTGCTTCCACACTGAAGGCTGCAGCCTTCCCTTTGAGGGCATATCAACATACTTGTACAACCTCACACAATTATTAACATACTTTTTTCCTTCCCGTTTTTCAACAAACCTGACTGCAGTCTCTGCTCCCTCGGGGAGGGTATGCACTTTCTTAAACACACCTAACATCATGTTCCAACAAGGTACACGTTGGTGTAGCTACTCACTCAACGCAGGGGCCCCGGCTCACCGTCGCGTGTCAGCAAAATAATAAAGTCCCTACGCTACCAAAAAACTCTGATCACACACCCGTTAGAGCTATTTAAAGCTCAAAAACCGTGCTTCCCTCGGTACCTTAATCAGCCGGTCTCCTAGTGAGCCAATGCTATTTTCCCGGTCTCTAACCTAGACCACCTTAATTCCCTTTCCCTTCCCTCCCCCCCGTATAAAATAATAAAAACAATCCCGGACACGTAACCAGTGCCCAATGTCCCCAGAACAGAGGATGTCAATCTGTACTATTCTCAGTCTGCAAACTTCCTCCCCAGCTTCTACAGAAGGGGGGCAGAGACTCTATATGTCACAATGAAGCCTTTTACTTTCACTTTCCACCCAGAGGTCTGACTCAGTGCCTGAGAGAATGAGGCGTGGTGATTCAGTGACACACCATAGGGAAGTGTCACTATGTATGAGTTCTAAACGTAGCTCAGTGATCACCGTTATGTCAGTCTCACCACTCAGACAATCAGCCCTTAGACCCGAAGAGTATCAGAGGCTACTAACTTATTCCACACCAATGGTCACAGGGAAGTCCAACACATATATAATATGCATTAACTTACCGTGACTCAGTGAGGCCGCGCGGTCCTCTATTGGTGTGGACAAGCGTTCGTCCCCCGTCCTCTGGCTCGGGTCCTCGGGTGAACGGTATCAGCTGGCAACGTCCCGGGTTTCGGCACCATTTGACGGGGCAGCGCAAAACCGCCAATACACTCTTCTCTGACACTCCAAATTAGGGGAGCATGTGTGCACTTAGTAAGAGAAGACAGACTCAGTTCTGTGTTGTCTCAGCTCATGCTCTTAACTTGCCATGCAGAAAAGAGAACTGACTTGCCTTTATTTCCTGATACATAGCTTCTTATACCCATACAAAAAGGCGTGGTTACAGACATTAAAATCATTATAATTGGTTATAGCTAAGCATATATGTCTGGCCCCCGACCCCTGCTGATTGGTCCTCAAAACTAGGCCTTGGTTGCTATGCCAGGGGAATTTCCAGTCACCGTTGTCTACAGTAAATCAACCACTAGTCTGGATGCTGATGCTATTCTTAACAAACATCTGCTTTTTGATCATAAGACTTGAGTTTCGCTGACAGTTGCATGTCTGGTTAAAACTGATGTAAGGGAAAAGCTCTGTATTTCATAACAAACAGTGTACAAAAATGTGGGCAAAGGGCACATGTATACAATCATAAAGCATATAATTATTATGGACACATAATCATTATCTTGACCCTCACAGTCCGACAAGTCCACCCCTCCCATGTACTTGTTATAATCTAAAATACAGTCTGGCTTGGGGGTTACCTCGTACTGGGACAGGGGTGGTGTTGTGCTCATGTATTGTGGTTAATACAAAGGACCTCTCTCTTGTCCTTGTACTTAACACACAATACAGAGTCGCTGTATAGTGCCCTGCTATCGTGCCTTTTAAGTTTTTGCCCAAGCAGTGACTTAGGGAGACCTCTCTGATTTCTGCGTACAGTGCCGCATGCCGCAGTATTTCTGGAAGCGAGGCACTTAAACAGGGTAGTGCTGGTGTAGAAATTGGACAGGTAGAGGTGGTAGCCCTGGTCCAGCAGTGGATGCATCAAATCCCACACTATCTTCCCTGTAACACCCAGGAAGGGGGGTGGGCATTCTGGGGGCACTATACTGGAGTCCTTCCCTTCATATACCCTGAACTTGTAGGTATACCCTGATGAACTTTCGCACAGCTTATACATCTTCACTCCATACCTTGACCTCTTACTGGGCAGGTACTGGCAGAATTGAAGTCTACCTTTTGAATTGTACCAGGGACTCGTCTACGCATGTTTGGCGGGGGTATATGCCTGGGCAAATTTGGCACTAAAGTGATCTAATAAACGACATTACGGGGTCTCCTCTGGGTGGGCACTGTGTGTTGTCGGTGTAGTGCAAAAACTTAGGATGCGCTTCGAAGCCATCCATGCTCATTGCCATGCGGAACGTCTGTGTGTGGTACAGTATGTCTGTGCTCCAGTAGTCCCTGATTGAAGGCTTCTTTACTATCCCCATAAGAAGTATTATGCCCCAATACTTCTCTATCTCTGCTGCAGTGACCACAGGGGTCCACCTGTGGGGTTGTGCATAAAATGAAGTGGGGCTTTGGGCTTTATGCTGTACTGCATAGTGTGGTCTGGAATACAATTAATCCAACTAATCGGAAAAAACTTAATAGACCACAGCTCTGAGCCCTACCATGTCAAAGTTAATTCCAGGGTGGCCCAAGAAGTCAGGGACCTGAGGGGTATAATTATCTGGACTACCCATGCGGGGGCAGCGGAAGCCCCAGGCGCCCCCCCCCCCTCGAGCGGAAGCCCCAGGCGCCCCCCCCCCTCGAGCGGAAGCCCCAGGCGCCCCCCCCCCTCGAGCGGAAGCCCCAGGCGCCCCCCCCCCCTCGAGCGGAAGCCCCAGGCGCCCCCCCCCCTCGAGCGGAAGCCCCAGGCGCCCCCCCTCGAGCGGAAGCCCCAGGCGTCTTCTTGGGGATCCTTCCAGGTCACTGGAAGAGGAGGAGGATGATGATGATAGGTAAAAGGGGATATCATCCCCACTAGCTGACTCAGTGTCAGAGGCAAGCATGTTGTATGCCTCCATCGCTGTGTAAGTCTTCTGAGACATTGCGCACAAAAAATAACATGCACAAGAAAAATAAGATGATTTGCATCCAACTACACGGACAGAAAAAAATAGATAAGTGCACCCAACAAACTAATTACTGCTAAAGATACTGTGCAGCGCTATTCACACGCCGCACAGAAAAGTGCGTCCAGTGCAGAGGAATGCTAACACAGCGCACTGAAGGGGGGGCGTGGCCTGATGCCTACCTAGGAAGACGTGTGCCGCGGAGCTCCTGGGACCCGATACCGTAATCACCCCTCCTAGGCAGCCATCCTCCATCCTACCTCCTCCAGCCTGATCACTGGTGCTGCGGGTACCTGCCCTCACCCTCCGGTGGCGGTATCGCGGCGGTCACCAGCTCAGTGCTGTCCCCCCGCACTTCAGCTGCCACATGTCCCGCGGGGCTTCCTGTCGACACGGTGAGGACAGTCCGGGGGTGGGAAAACGCCCCTCCCTTCTGCCGGAGCTGCCGTTCCTGAGCCCTAGCCGGCCCCACACTCTGCCGGAGATGCCATCCTGTGGGACTATTCTGCGCTGCCTGAGGCCTAGGCGAGCAGGGTTAGCCTCTTCCTTGCCGGACTGCAGCCAGGATTAAGATAGGGAACTAATTCCCCTGCTGCTGTCCACCTCTGCCCTGGGACCCCAAGCTGAGTAGTTCAGCAGGACTGAGCCCACCATACTCCCAGTGATCCCCTGCTCCTGGGTTCTTTCTATATTAACCTCTGCAGTACCGCTGCAATATCCTAAGTGGGTCTGGACTCTATCTCTGCTAATTACTGGACGCTAGGCTCCTCGATTGTTTATCACCTGCCCTCTCTGCCCAGACGCCATGTGTAACCGGAGGATGACGGCTAAATTGCACAAAGCAGCATCGGGTTTCTGCGCCTCCATAGGATGATGAATCTGTCCATGAAGATCCTCCATTCCAGTCCCTGGAACCCCTGGACGCGCAAGAATGCTCCACATCCCAAGCCGTTCTTGCACAGATACAGTCGAACGCTGCCAAAAAGTTGGAGAAATTCTCCCGCACACAGCCCTGCTCTTCTCCGGGGTCCCCAAACTCCTCTCCCTCCCTCTTTGAAGGCTCCCAGAGCCCGCCACAGCTTGTAAGCTATGAGGATGGCACCGACCCGCCTGACCCGGCCGCTGAGCTGGACTGCAAATTTGTAGAGGTGCTGACAGCCATTAATGGGTGTCAGTCCAAACTGGTCACCAAGTTGGATGAGCTGCGACAGGATTTTGTTTTGCTAACGCATGATGTCCATAAAGCTAAGGAGCAAATTGAAAAACTGAAACTTAGCAGAATATCTGAGGTGGAGGATGTCCAGAGGCCTATGCCGACACAGATCAGAGAGTTTCAGCGCCAAATGTTTGCATCCATCGACAGAGCTGATGACCTCGAAATGCGCCTGCGACGGAACAACGTCGGAGTGGTTGGCCTCCACGAAAAAGTGGAGGGGTCAGACCCTGTATCCTTTTTTGAAAATTGGCTCAAAAATATGCTACCTGCAGATACCTTCTCCCCGTTCCTCACAGTGGAAACGGCCCTTCGAGTGCCATGCGAAGACTCGATTCTTCACCTGCCCAACTGAAGCCCTACATTGTGTGGTACAGTATGTCTGTGCTCCAGTAGTCCCTGATTGAAGGCTTCTTTACTATCCCCATAAGAAGTATTATGCCCCAATACTTCTCTATCTCTGCTGCAGTGACCACAGGGCTCAAAAATATGCTACCTGCAGATACCTTCTCCCCGTTCTAAACCGTGGAAAGGGCCCTTCGAGTGCCATCCCGTCCTGGCCCCCCAGGGGGCAATCCAAGACCCTTCCTGGCCCAGCTGCTGCACTTCAGGGACAGGGACTCTATCCTCGGGGCAGTCCGTACCAAGGGAGAGATTCGGTACACCAACAGCAGAGTGTCCTTCTACCCTGATTTCTCTGCATCGGTCAGGAAACAACGCGCACAATTCAGAGGTCCGTGACAAGGGGTACAAATACTCCATGATGTACCCTTCCAAGCTCTGAATTGTGGACGGTCCGAAGACTCGATTCTTCACCTGCCCAACTGAAGCCCTACATTGGGCCGATGGATCTCCTCGGGCTCGTGCTAGAAAGCCCGCACCTCCTGAGTGACTGGACCCCATATCCTTTTATCTGATGTGCTATGACAATGCTGGACTTGGTCCTGAATAGATGTCTAGGGGTTCCAAATCACTGTTCTAGTTTTCTAATATTGGTTTACATTGGGGCTCGTGCCTCGTGAATTGTACCCCATGACTGATGTGTTATCTCTTTTGGTCAACTTGGCCTGTGAGCCACATATGGCACTTTTCTCTCTTCCCCCCCCCCCCCCCCCTCCCCTCCCCTATCTCCTTCTTTGCTCTCTCTAAATATGGCTGCCTAAATACCTCCTGTTTATAAATGTTGGGGGTCCCGGGACAAATGGTGTAGGTTTGTCTTAAGTTAGGGACCACTGTTCTACTCTTTGATTGTTATTGGGTATAGGTCTACACTACTGCTGTTAGGGTGTTAGACGGGGGGTTTATATTCTTGGGATTGTTCGTTCAGTTCTTGTTATATTTGTTATGCTCATTGTTTTCCGTCTGTCTATGTCTCTGTGGTATGAAAGGATTAATGCTTGGTTGCTCACGTCTCCTTCCCCACACCCCTTTTCCTTTCGCTAATATGTCTTCACTTAAGGTAATGAGTTGGAATGTGAGGGGACTCAACTCCAAATTCAAGAGGGCCCTGATGTTAAATGCCATTAAGCATCAGGCCCCCCACGTTGTATGTATCCAAGAGGCACACCTTACGGGTCAGAAGGTCCTCTCTCTGAAGCTGGCATGGGTGACTAGAGGTTATCATTCCTCTTACTCTGTCTATGCTAGGGGAGTATCCATACTCTTATCCAAAGCGCTTCCCATAGAAGTCATACAGGTAGCGCCGGATTACTTGGGCCGGTATGTAGTAATACATTTTGCCTTATGGGGCTTTACCTTCACTATAGCGTCTATGTCCCCCCTCCTTTTGACCCAGCTGTGCTGCACCTAATCTCCAGTAAATTGGCTGCTATGCCTCCCAGTCCGGTCCTTTTGCATCGGAGACTTCAATGCAGTCCCTAATCCCTCCCTGGATCGCACAAGCGGCCTAGACCCAGGCTCGGTCCGGCTGAATGAGTGGCTCACTTCTCTATTCCTCGCTGATGTTTGGCGTAGTAAGCACCCTCAAGAGAAGTAATACTCATTTTATTCCTCTGTGCACAAGAGCTTCTCTCGGATTGATCTGGCCTTTGTTTTCCCAGATATGTTACCGCACGTTGATCAAGTATCCTATTGCCCGCGCAGTGCATCAGACCACTCTGCCTTGCTCATCAGTCTTCTTATAGGCCCCCCCAGCGACTTCCGCTTATGGCGCCTGCACCCAGCCTGGCTCCTATCCCCAGCAGTCCAGAGTACTGTTAGGGCTGCGCACAGCGAGTTCTGGGACGTACACTCAACCCATCCTGATCCCCTTCTAGTCTGAGACCCGTACAAGTCCTCGGTGCGGGGAGCATTGATGTCGGGGGTAGCTGGCCATAGGAAGTCATTAAATGCGGAAGAGGAAAGGCTGACTGCAGCACTGGTGACTGCAGAAAAAGGAATATCTAGAGAAGCCTACTCCCGGGAGCAAAAAGACTTGGGCTCAGGTGCAGAGGAACCATCTAGCTGCAGTGAAGGAGCGCGCCCGCTAGCCAGGGAAGCGTCCATCTTTTGAATTTGTAGATAAAAATGGGAAGCTGCTTGCGTATCTCTCACGGGCTGAACGTCCCTGTGCTTCCGTCCCCTCTATCCTTGACGGTAACGGAGCCTTGATCACAGAACCTCGGGCCATAAACATGATTTTTCACGAAATCATGTGATGCGGAGGAGGTGGATCTGGCCATCCAATCGTTGCCCCCCCCGGTAAGACACCTGGACTTGACGGACTGGGAGGTGAGTGGCATAGGGATAACTGTGAGACTCTGGTCCCCCAACTCCTTTGCCTGTACTCCTATGCGCTCGACAGCGGTTCCCTCCCTTACTCCATGAGAGAGGCCCTTATTGTAGTTCTTCCCAGGCCTGGTAAGAACCCGCTACTTCCTGACTCTTACCGTCCAATTTCCCTCCTAAATTCAGATGTTAAAATACTGGCAACAAGGCTTAACAAAGTAATATTATCCTTGGTTCACCAGGACCAGACAGGCTTTTATGCCTGAGAGGGGAACTGACATAAATATACAAAGACTGCATCTAAACATAGCACTGTGTCTGGTCCTGCCCTAGGGTTCATGTCTTCTGGTCCGAAGTGCTGGAATTCCTAAATCTACACTTTGATTTCCCACGCTTAATGTATCCCTCTGTGTCTCCTCGGCATCATAAATTAAGTTGTCAATGGCCACTATGACAAAATTTTCTTTAGGTTTGTCTTATACTACGCCCGAAAAGTGGTGGTGATGACCTGGAAGGACCAGGAGCCCCCTCCATTAAAAAGATGGATACTACTTATTAACAGTGTCATTCCCCACTACCGGTCCCTGTATGCCAACAGGAAGTGCCCCCAAAAGTTTGATCGCATCTGGTCCAGATGGTGCGTGACTCCCTATACAGCATTATAATCACATGGTGGTAGTTATTTCTCTCCATAATGAAGGAAACTGAGTGTGCTTGTATGTATGTATGTATGTGTGTGTGTGTGACTGATTGTCTACGTGTCAATAGTTATTTGTGTCGTAACAAGACGCCTGGCTACATTATTTGCTGTCATTTACTGCGCAGTATCCCATAGTTAATATTGGAACGCAGTAAGACCCTGAATGTTACCATGGATGTTATTTAATACTTCTGCATTGTGGGGAAGAAAGTATGTAACAGACAATATTGTTCTCTAATTTTGTTTATTGTAATTGTAAAAATTTTTCAAAAATTGCAAAATAAATACTTTAAAAATAAAACACAGCGCACTGAAAAGTGCGTTTGGGTTCAGAAGGGACAGTCAAAAACGGAAGACAAGTGTGATGACACAGGGAACATGCAGGACACAGGAAAAAACAGATGGGGATAGGGATTTATACGGAACAATAGGGATCAGAATAGTATAATAATGCAAATGTGTATTTTGGTGCACACAGTAACGCTCTATTCCTCTCTCGAGCGATACCAAACCAAAATGGTGCCGCTGGAGGAAGAGGAAGGAGCTAAAACCACGTTTTTAGCCCAAAATCCGCTGCAATTGGCCAGTCAGGTTTGACAGGCCAATCGCAGCGATCGGTGTGCGGGACCGATTTGATTGGTCGGGTGATGTTGATAGGAACTTCTCCTGCCTCCGTCACCCAAGTCCCATCCCGATATCACCACGTCTCGCGACACTTAGAAGAAAGGATGCGCTCGCGCAGTAACTGTACTGCGCTGAGCGTTTTTTTGCAGGAACCAGCGCAGTACAGCTATGGCGTGGTGCGCTAAGGGGTTAAATAACGGCCCATTGGGTCAGCAATCACGGAGAAGACCTGTAGCGGGCACAATCTAGAGATTAGTATCGCTACACCTGCTTTTTTGTTCTCATGTGAGGCTAGATATGCCCCTGGGTATAAGATTCTAGCAAAGGCGATTGAACCCTTAGTCTACTTGCAAGAGACACATTTTGATACTATGTCTGCCTTACTAGATTTCATCTCTTTCAGAGCTAACCTGTGTTGTTTGATTGGGGAGTTCAATCCCTTAACATTAAATGAGAGTATTTTCACCATTATTGCGATCTATATGTGCTTTGTTTTACTCACTATATGCAGAGTCCGTCCCCGGACTGCTCCCGACTTCGTCACCCCCTTTTGAGGCTGTTTGAGGAAGCCTGTGTGGAGTGGAAAAAAGTGGAGGCGGGGGGGGGGGGGGACAGAAGGTTAAAGACAAATTACGTCTAAGGACAATTAGACAAACTTTACCTAAGGTGTTAACCAAAAAGGGGGAAAAGGATTTCTCCCTTTCTGGTTGGGACTAGACCGCCCCTCCCTTAAGGGGATGGCAAAAAACAGCAGGGGCCGAGGGATCCTGGAGTGACCAGAGTGAGACCCTTAATATCCCCAAAAGTGGGGTTTTACGCAGCCTAAACACCGCCCACAATAGTTTCTCGCAGTTGTAAACAATATTAGAACCATCAAACTAGTATAATAATACATTTACGACCAGACCCCTGGCGCAGAGACATGCAAGTTTATAGACAATTTAACTGTAATATGTATGTTCAAATTGTACGGACTGATAACGCAGTCCTCTGACCAAGCTAAAAAAAAAAAAAAAGCCGTAGGAAAGGGCCAGCACCCTCGGTGAGCGCAGGAATATCCCCTGCGGGCACCTTAGACGCCTACCTGCAGAAGCATCCACCGCCATCTTGGACAAAATGGGGTAGGTATGTGAGGACTTATTTTGTGCGTAACAAATTTAAATTCTCTGTGGCGTTATTCCATGCCGTATACTGGGAAGCTGGAGAAAAATTCCATACATGGAAAAATTGGGGGAAAAAAACTGAACATGACGTTCTTGTGGGCTCAGTTTTTACGATGGTCACTGTTATTTATTTATTTTAACTTTTTTTTTTTTCTTTTTTTTTTTAGACCCTGTAGGGTACATTCACCCTAGATGGTCTTATCGTTCCTACCATTTACTGCAATATTACTGTATTGCAGTATATGGCATTTTTGCACTGTGTTAATTACAATGAGCCAACTGAATCTTCAGAAACCAGACGGCATAGGGTCTAAAGAAGACCTGAGCCTGTTATGGCAACCTATTGCCGCCCACCCCCGATGACGTCCGGGGGAGTGACGATCGGAACCAAGATGGAGGCGCCCGCGCCGCATTTTTTTAGGTACCGCCAGTAGCTTTGCCAGCTGCATCGGTCAGTTCTCACACTCATAACTTTTGGATTCCCCTTATGCATGGTCAAAAAGTGTTGCAAAATAGTTATCCTCTTTTCGGTGGTGTAATCTATGTGGTGTACAATCTTCCTTTTGAAGTAAATTACTGTTTGACATGTATTGTAGGCTGCATCTTCAAGTTTCCAGATACACTACCCTTTCTGTCTTGCAGTTGTTTAACCAAAGATTAACATTATTCATGAACCACGTGGGGTTCACCTTAGGGCAGTGATGGCAAACCTTTTTGAGGGCAAGTGCCCAAACTACAAATAAAAACCTACTAATTTATTGCAAAGGGTCAATATGGCAATTAATGCAATAACTTATTACTCCCTGCTTTGTCACAGCTCTTGTATTGGCGTCCTAAGGACAAGAATACAGTAGAAAAGTAGAAAGTATGAGGAGAAATTCTGATTATTATTGTAGCCATCCTCCAGGGCCCCCTGAAGAGGTAGAATTGCAAAACCTAGCGCATGATCACAAATTAAAATGAAACCCTGTCCACACCTCCAAGGATGGCAGCCAAGGATGTGTTGCTTTAAAAGCACTGAGCTGTGTGGCTTGGGACTGCAAGCAAAGGCTGTTAGTCTTGTCTTGGAAACTATATGCTGGGGTAATGGCCTGGGCGCCAACAGAGATGGCTCTGAGTGCCACCTCTGGCACCCGTGCCATAGGTTCGCCGCCACTGCCTTAGGGTGATGCCACCTGTTAGCGTTCCGTTTTGTAACGGAATCAAAGTGAACTGGGACGGCCA
The DNA here is from genome assembly GCF_040894005.1 of Engystomops pustulosus. Lineage (NCBI taxonomy): Eukaryota > Metazoa > Chordata > Amphibia > Anura > Leptodactylidae > Engystomops > Engystomops pustulosus. The sequence continues at coordinate 166,851,186 of NC_092411.1, read as the reverse complement.
GCGCCAATGTATCTCCAGTACATTCCCATTACTTTCTCTATTGTGTCCATATCCAAAGGATGTTTGGACACGGAGTTTTTGAGATATTCTGAAGACACATCTATTGAATAATGGTTACTGATTGGTGTATGTACCTGCTGCTAATCCATTAGTGAACGCTTTGAGCCTCCCATTTAGATTCCAACTGAATTTAAGTAGAACACTGATCCGTCTGAATGTACTCAAGCTTCGGTCTCCCAGGCTCTACACACAGCCACCAATGGGTCAATGACCTTAGGTGGGACTGCTCTGTGGTGAGGCACACTCATTGTCCAGGGCAGCTCATCCATGTCATCGGAAATGGGCAAGGCAACAGGTGCAAAATCTCAGGTCACTCAGGTCACTTACAATGATGGACGTTTTGTCGCTTGTTTTGAGGGCTAATTTTTACAACTCTGAGTTAGCCTCCTATTTGTTAGGAGCCAGCAATGGAAACAAATCAGGTGTGGACATTGTGACAGAGTCTACATAGTGGTGGAGGTTTTGATAATTGGGTCACTACCGCTGTGATGTTCCGTACCATAAGATCTTGTGTTGTCTGATCAACTACTTCCTACCACTAGATTTGGGGCAACCACCCCAATACTGTTAAAGCGGTGATCAAACATCTCTGGTAGCTGTCCCCATACAGACTTGTGAAATTAACCCCTTAGCGCTCTGAACCGGAGATGAGCCGGCATCGGTGGTCGCGGGTTGTCCGTGGTAATCTACCGCTGACATCCCCGGGTTGGAGTGGACACAAACCCCACATATATAGTATAACCGCGTCCGTAACAACCCATGGAATAAAATGAAAATTAAATAATTATTGAACCCTTATGATGAACACTATAAAAAAAACCTTTGAAAACCTGCCAAAAATTATGATATTTACCTATTTAATCCCACAAAAAATGCAATAATAAGTGATCAACAAACCTCACTGTGCGCCCATAAAACAAGTAACGGCCACATGTGGGGTAGTCTCTGTACTGGGGAAAAATTGTTTACCAAATTTTAAGATGGGTTTTTCTCTTATCTTTTGGAAATGTGTACAGTTTAGGGCTAAATGAATGTATAACTGACAATGTCAACATTTGATTTGTAAGCCGTGCAACATCAAAATAAGTTACCCAGATATTTCACGAATGCTGATAATGTAAAGTAGACGTATGGGAAATGTTCTTCAGCATCTTATTTAGGTGGTAAATCTAACTGCCTGAAAACGTGGTGATTTCGAATTTCAAAAATCATTTTTTTTTCTTTTTGTAAATAACTGCAAAACTTGGAAGCCAAAATTTGCCACTAAAATTAAGTACAAAATTTGGGGTGAAAAAAACAATCTCCGAATCGCTTTGATAAGTTACCATGTTCAAAAGTTATAACCATATAAAGTGACGCATGTCAGAATCCCAAAAATGGGACTGAGCCTTAAGCTTTTAAATGCCTGTGTCCTTAAGGGGTTAAAGAAACATTCAGGTTACATTTTAATCTGAGCAACTGAATCCCCTATTGACTGCATTGGTGTTTTTTTTTTTTTTTTTTGGGCCCATAAATCCTTTTTAGTTATAATTATTAAAGGTTACATTTTAATATTCCACGATCCCTCACTTGTTTTCACCAAGAAACGATTTTGTGTATGATATTTGGGAATGCCTTTAAAACAAGTTTTGTTTTTTTTATTAGCTTGTAAAGGATGGATCTCAAGCAAGTGTGTCTACCATAATTCCTGGCCAGAAGAAGAGGATTTCTCATGTCACTAGTACAAGTTATGTGAATGAGCGCTGTAAGGTACTGTATAAAAAGTTATTTCCTTCCCTTCTCTCCTAAACTGATCAGTTCAAATCTGTCTTCAGTAAAGACAAGCTGTAGCATATAGAAGGGTGCAGTCACACGTTGCAGTTAAAACTGTATCACAATGAGCTTTGAGGTAATTTTAGGTAAATTTATCAGGTGAAAGACATGAACTGATTGGATGAATTTGATTTTGAAGGGGAAACCTGTTCCACCAATGTCATTTACTTTACTTTACTTAAAACCAAGCTGATTGTGGTGCAGTTTTAACTGCAATATGTGACTGCACCCTAAGGGTGATGCCACACATGGCATTTTGAATCCGTTTTTGGTCTGTCTTTAAGCAGTCTGTCCAAAAATGCACGCGTTTTTGAAAAACGCACATGTTTTTTGAAAACTCATCCGTTTTTGACCAGTTTTAATAAAGATACCGTATTTTTCGGATTAGAAGGCGCACCTGATTATAAGGATGAATGACCAGCAGGTGGCAGAGCTGTGCACAGTTCAAGGCAGCTGTGTTGTCTCCAAATACGGTTCATATATAAGGCACACTGGACTATAAGGTGCACCTTTTGATTTCAGAGAAAATCTAATTTTTTGTGCGCCTTTATAGTCCAATAATACGGTAATTGGGGAAAACCTGTCAAAAAAGGATGCGTTTTCAAAAAACACAGGCATTTTTTAACGGACTGCTAAAAAGACGGACCAAAACGGGTTCAAAACGCCATTGTGGCATCACCCTAAGGAGGGAAGAAGGTGTCAAGAATTCAAGCTTAAGTGATACACATATATTTGAAGAATAAAAAGGTGTCAAGCCCTACTGAGCAGTACTGATAAACAGTTCCATAAATATAATTCCCATAGGGAGGAGATAAGTCCGGCAAAATAAAATATTACCTTTTTTATAAATTTAAAATATGCATTGACCAAAAAAGCTTAAATTTTATCTTGACACTTTTTTTTTTTTTTTTTCCGACTTAACCCCTCCGTTTGAACACACAAATTTTGACGTGAATATAAAGTCCAGACTTTCAACTTTCATTAGAGGTAATCCAAATTAAGGTTAAATGAAGAAAAATATGTTAGCACTTTAAAAATTTTAATAATCCCTTCAAAAACTATATTTTTAAGGAATTAAAAGTAATTGGACAGTCGATGCAAAGGCTTTTTCATTCATTGCGTCAATTGCATTTGGAAGATTTTGCTGTGAAGAAAAAATGCATTCAAAGGAGCTCTCAATGCAGGTTATACAAGCCATCTTTAATCTGTGAAAACAGAAAAATCCATCCCAGAAAATGCTACAATATTGGAAGTGTCAAAATCTACTGTTGCTGATGTTACATCCTGAGAAAAAAAGAAAGCTCTGGTGAGCTCATCAATGCAAGTAAACATCCTGAGTAAATACGGAGGTTTCACCGCATGGTGTAAGGCACTTTTAAAACCTCAATAACCTTTGCAGGTTTAGATTTGATTGGACTTTGCTAAAAATAAACATCTAAAAAACATTGCACAGTTGATGAAGAACATTTTTTGGATAGATAAAAAAACTGGGATCAACCTCTACCAGAATGAACCAAAGCATACCACGTGATCTGTAAAACATGGCGTAGTTAGTGTGATGACTTGGGCATGCATCATGGCAAAAATTTAAACCCAAAAATTAAAAAGGAGCATTGTTGGAAAATGGTAAAAATGTTTTCCTCACATTTTTATGCAATAATTTTGTTCAACCTACTGAATTAAAGCTGAAAGTCTGATCTTCAACCATATTCAAATTGTTTTGTTCAAATGTACAGAACCAAAATAAGAAAAATATTCTCTGTACAAATATTTATAGAAATAACAGTAAATATAGTCTTTGTGTGGGTTGCCCTCTAATTCATTTTCTTTTCCTCTCTGCCTGCATGCCTTATAGACTTCTATAGGCCACATTCAGGATGCAGTCACACGTTGCAGTTAAAGGGATTGTCACCATAGCAAATGGCTGTAATTGGGTCCAATGCATTGTGACAAGTACTTTCACCATTTACACTTATTACAAAATCTGCAGCCTTACTGAGAACTCCTTTTGTTCTGGTTGTTGGCGCCCCCTGGTGGTAGCTGTGTCCCGTCCTGAGTTACAGCTAATCTGGCCGAGTCTGCACACAAGCAATTCAGCCAGTGGCTCTTCACTACAGATCACTCCATGGGCTCACAGCTCCTCTCCACGCTGAGAGATCAGCTGACACACTGCAGCCAATAGGAAGTGAGAGAGGAGGAGGGGCCGAGAGCTCAGACTTTTAAAGAAGTGAAGGATGGGATTTCCACTGCTTACCAGCTCCACAGGTGCCTACAGCAGCAGATACAAGGTAACTGCAGCCAGACATGACGAACTGCTCCCCTAACATGGATCATAGCAATGTAGCAGCCCTTCCTCCCTCCACCATTAGTCGGGTCACACAGGAGGCTGCAGAGATAACACAAGTAACAGGCTGAGCTCTGACCTCTCCTGATGCAGTCCTCCTGTACTCTACACCATTCACTGTCCCTCCATGCTACCCTGCTGTCCTGAAAATGGACCCCTGTCCCTGACTAGCAGGGAAGTAGCTAAAGATCAGTAACATGTGAGAAGCTGTCACCTATTTATCTTTCCAAGTCCTATTATCCATCACCTGTCATCTCTCTCATATAGCTCTCTCATATAGCTCTCTCATATAGCTCTCTCGTGATTTTAGTTGCAATTGCTTACAAAATACACAGAAAGAGATGCAATTAACTGCCCCAAAATAACATACAAAAATACAAAAGTTTTAGTAAAAGTCATAAAAACTAAAAAGTTCCATGTTAATGCACCTAATTTTGTACTGTCAATGCATACAAGTAGAGCAAAACAATGTATTCTCACAGCATCATGGTCGGTCAGGCGGACGGTAAAGTGTAAATTTATTGGAGGTCTAGAAAAATGCGGGGATGGCAAACTCCATTCCTCAGGGGTAAGTCACTTTGGATTGACGTTATACGTGGGGTTTGCCTCCCCTGCACCCACCTAGACTTCCGCCTTGCATGTCAGCCTGACTGACCATGATGCTGTGCGAAGACATAGGTGCACATTTACTAAAAACCGTGCAGTCTGTACTATGTGCAGTGACCTGTGAAGTGTGCAGGGGCCGCCAGATTCAGGATTTCTGGTGCACTTTTAACATGGGGCGTGTGACATTTCAATTGGACTTTGCATGTTAAATCTGGCGCACGGTCAGACTGAGCACTGAAATGCCCCCTAATTTGTGTCACATGAAGATTAGTGCAGCCGCACCACAAGAGGATCACTTGCGACACAAATGTGTCTCAGACACTTCTTGATTACATGTGTAAGCAGTTTGCACTAAAAAGAATGTGCATAGTCCAACAGAAAACTGGCGCATGGCCCCTAATAAATGTGCCCCACTGTATTTGGTGTCTGCTACCAGGCAGCGACTTACCTAAATCCATAGTTTAATCATCAATTGCTGGAGACTGATGTTGTTATACAAGTGCAAGACATTAAGTGTCTTGATGCAAGTGCAGCCAATCACTGCAGCCCTCAGCAGTGACCTCAACCCTCATGGCCTGTCGAGTGCTGAAAAATCGTAACGCTCTTCGTGTCCCCGTGGCTGCGTAGCACACACCATGACGTCAGCCACTTGGCGACATCAGTGTGTACGCCATCGGCAAGTGGCTGACGTCATGGTGTATGCGATAGTACCACGCGGAAGCTGAAGACAGAAGAGGATCTGTGGGGGCTGAGTTTTTGTCAGGTGAGTACAGAGTTTCTTTTAGGCTGGGCAGCGGGCTGCTGGAGGTGGAAGCACTCGCTAAATACAGGGTAGGGGCAGGCACTGGCTATATACGAGGGGGCAGATGGACCTGCTCAAATGACTGTGAGAGGCCTAAATAATAGCTAGAATTGTTAATGACCCCATTATGGAAACTACACACTTCAACGTATGAAAAACCACTTTTAAGAAGTTTGTTAACCCTTTAGGTATTTTATAGGGGTTAAAACAAAATTGAGGTGTGGTCTACAAATTGTAATATTTTTTGACAATACATTCATTTTGGGTGGAAAATTAAACATCTGTAATGGATTAAATGAAAAAAGGTTCCACAAAGTGTGATACCCAATTCCTCCCGAGAACATTGATACCCTATATGTGGTGTTAACCTGCTGTATGGGCGCACGGATGGGCATAAAAGGGAAGGAGGTGCCATCAGATTTGCTATGTCACATTGTACAGGCTCATTGTTTTGCCACAGGAGATGCACTTTTCTGGTACATTATTTTTTGGGTCATCTACACCTAATTGGTGAGATTTTATTAACTCTTTGTTGGTGGAGGAAATTAAAATCATACATTTTTAGGAACTTTTTTGTGTTGAAGCCGTTTACCATACCTTAAAAATAGTATATTATTTTTATTCTATGGCTTTCCACCAATACGATAAAACCTTATTTATATAGTTGTTAAAAAATGTTTTTCCAATTTCACTGAATATAAATTTTTTTTATTTTTTTGGCAAAAATGTAAATTTTAGCATCACCAACTTTCATATGCATAACTTTTTGATTTTTCAGCTTACAAATCTGGTTAATGGCTTATTTTTTGCGAGAAGGATTCTTTTTTAGTGTCTTATTTTGGAGTGCATAACTACTTTTTTGGGGGGGGGTTTCACCCGGCGTTTACCGTGCAGGTCCAGTAACGATTCTGTTTTATTATACAGATTGTTACGGAAGTAACACCAAATATGTGTTTGTTTTTTATACTTTATTAAGTGTTTTTATGGGAAAGTGACATTTTAGGGGATTATTTTTGACTGCTGAGGACCTCTGGCAGCCCCGGGGAACTCGGCAGGCTTCGCGGCTGCCCAGAAGTTGATCGGATCCCATCCATATGGGGGAGACCCTTACACGCCGCAGTCATGCTTGACCGCGGGTGTTACAGCGCGTGTGTCAGCTATGATAGACAGCTGACAGCCGCGGCTTCTGGAACCGGGTCTGTTCGTGAGCCGGTCCCAGAAGCTGGACGTTATACTACGTCCCTGTGCGCTAAGTATCTAGCCGCATGGATGTAGGATAACGTCCTGGTGCACCTAGGGGTTAAAAAATTTTAAATAAAGTTTAAAACGCTTAATAAAGTTTTTATAATATAAACACAAACATTCCCTATACACATCTAATAATGTAAGAAAACACAAAATTGCCAATAAAAATGTACATTTTTCATAAAATCCCTTCACAAAAATATTACAAAAAGTGATAAAAAAAAGTTATGTGCGCCAAAATTATACCACCGAAACCGACAACTCAACACTTAAAAAATAAGCCTTTTACAAGCTCTGTCAACTAAAATATATTAAAGTTATGTCTCTGAAAATCGCGATACGAAAACAAATGAGATTTTCTTTATATTCGTTTTTTCCAGTTAAAATATTTAAACTATATGAGGTATCACTGTAATCGTAGTGATCTACAGACTAAAGAGAATATAGTATTTTTGGTGTACAGTTCAGGAATCCCAAATAATACAAAAAGAAATGAAACCAAATTGACAAAATTCTCATCAATATGCTAATGACATACTAAAATGAAGTAATTGCAAAGCGCATCAAATATAGCAGTAAATAAGCCCTTATGTCCAAATTGCCAAAAAGAAATTGATTTGTATAGCCAATAAAAAAATAGCAATGCATAATCTGCTCTGAATGGCGCGCCTTCCCTTTGATGCCCTGGCGTGTGCTCATACAGCAGTTTAAAGCCACATATGGGGATTGTTATATTTGGAAGAGATTGGGTATCAAACTGTCAGGATTCGAACCTGTGCTCTGGTGCCTGGTTCTCTGTCTCCTTGTATGCTGAGCCACTCAGCTAGTTGAATAGTTGTCTACTGGACTATGGTGCTGAACCTACTTGCAAAGCCCACCACCTGTTTCTCCTGAATAGTACCGCCCTGAGTTTACCTTGATTGGTCTTCTTCTAGTTCCTTGCAACATTACCTTTGCTGACTGCAAGTTATCTATACTGCACCTTCAGCTCCTGATATATACGGATTATTACTCTGGTCTTTACACTCCTGTTCAAGACTGCTACGCAGCCCCCTGCGGGCTATCTGTGTACTGCCTTCAGCCTCCTCTGCCTTACCTGACTATTGGACTCCTGCTCCCGTCCCACTAGTATCGTGACAGGATACTAACACCTACAATGGAGTACATTGGGAAAGAAGCTTGAGAGGTCTGCTTCAAAAAAAGTAGAAGCTGCCTTGGGTGCGATGTATGTGGAAGTCCAAGATATGAAACAACAATGGGAGTCTTTTGATCAGCTGATCCCGGCTAAAATTACCATGCAAAGCCAAGCTCTGCAGGAATTGCAGGAATCTGTGAATACGGACACAACACGTATTGCTCTGCTGGATACGCAAGGCTTGTTTCCCGCCTCTGTTCCATCTCCGAGATTGCCTCCATTTAGATTCAGTGGTGACCAGGACAAATTCAGAGGATTCATCAACCAGTGAAATCTCTACTTTGACGCACAAACAAGTCAGTATCTGGTTTGCAGCCAGATCTTGTTGCAGTGAGCTCTGCAGAGTTTTGTGGCACATTACCTTAAAAAAAGGTTCAGAAAAGCGAGTGTGTGAGCTTGGTGGCGAGTGTGCATTGATCCGAAGTGTGTGCAGAGTCCTAAGTGTGACTTAGGTTTAAGGGACTTAAGATTGAGGGACTTTAGCAGGTAACTGCTGTATTTTGTGTTACTTTGACGGTAAATTCTTCTTTCCTTCTTTCTGTGCATATTTCTATTGTAATCCCCATTAGAACAATGGACTCCATAAGTGGCATTGCTACACAGTGTACATCCTGTGCCATGTATGCTTTCTTTGAACGGCCGTTCGAGGGGGAATACTGCTGTGTGGGATGTGTGAAAATTGCTCATCTGGAAGCCCAGATTCTGGATCTAAATGAGCAAGTTTCAAGGCTGCTGGCAATTGACAATATGAAGCGAAGTTTGCTGCTCCTGGAGCACAAACTCTCTGGGGAAGATGGGTGTGGGGAGGGAAGTATGGAGGTGCAGAGTGAGGGGGCAGCTAGTTGGGTAACATGTAGAAAGCGGGGTAGAGGGAAGAGTTGTAGGGAGTCTAGTCCTGATCTGGTGCACCCCAATAAGTTTGCCAGGCTGGCGGATGAGGGGGATATCAGCTCTGGGGTAGCAATGCTGCAGCAAGACGTTGCCTCTAGCAACCAGGGGACTGTCTGCTCCGGTAAGAAGGGTAATGGGAGCAAAGGCAAAGTCAGACAGGTGCTGGTAGTGGGAGATTCGATTATTAGGGGAACACACAGGGCAATCTGTCACAAAGACCGTGCATACCGAACTGTGTGTTGTTTGCCGGGTGCTCGGGTTCGGCATGTTGCGGATCGGGTTGACAGATTACTGGGAGGGGCTGGTGAGGAACCAGCGGTCATGGTCCACATTGGCACTAATGACAAAGTAAGAGGTAGGTGGAAGGTCCTTTAAAAATGATTTCAGGGATTTAGGCCATAAGCTCGGGGCAAGGACCTCAAAGGTAGTTTTCTCCGAAATACTGCCTGTACCACGTGCCACACTAGAAAGGCAGCGGGAGATCAGGGAGGTAAATAAGTGGCTCTAAAGTTGGTGTAGGAAGGAGGGTTTTAGGTTCATGGAGAACTGGACTGACTTCTCTGTTGGCTACAGGCTCTACAGTAGGGATGGGCTGCACCTCAATGGGGAGGGTGCAGCTGTTTTGGGGGAAAATGGCTAGAAGGTTGGAGGAGTGTTTAAACTAGAGACCTGGGGGGAGGGCAACTACACTTCTGCAGGGCAAATAGATAGCGTAGATAGAGAGCTGGGAAGAGTCATAGTCCATGGGGGAGGAAGGGGGGCTGGAATGAGATTGGGGAATAAGGACAAAAGGAATACAGACAGGGAAAACCATATAAAGTGTATGTACACAAATGCCAGAAGCCTCACAAACAAAATGGAGGAACTGGAACTCTTGATGTTGGAGCGGAAATATGATATAGTGGGTATCAGCGAGACATGGCTGAACAGTAGCTATGACTGGGCTGTTGCTATAGATGGTTATAGTCATTTTAGAAAGGATCTTATAAATAAAAAAGGGGGAGGGGTTTGTTTATATGTGAATTCTTGCCTCAAGCCTGTCTTGCGAGATGACATCAGTAACGCAAATGCAAATGTGGAGTCCCTATGGGTGGAGATAAGGGGGGGAGGGGAAGAATAATATTACTAGGGGTTTGTTATAAGGCTCCAAATATAATGGAGGCAACAGAGGAAATGCTGATAAGTGAAATGGATGCGGCTTCAAAGCATGGTGAAGTACTTATCATGGGGGACTTCAATTACCCAGATATTGACTGGCTGGCAGAAACATGCAGGTCCTTCAAAGGTAGCAGGTTCTTGTCAACAACAAAAGACAATTACCTGTCGCTAATAGTCCTGGAGCCAACAAGAGGGGGGGCACTGCTGGGCCTTCTCCTAACCAAAAGACCTGATAGGGTATCAAAACTACAGGTTGGGGGGAACCTGGGGAATAGTGATCATAATATCATTGATTTTGTACTACGGTTTACTAAGAACATTAGGGAAGGGGCAACCAACTGGGATAATGTTCTCAAAGCCAACCCCCCCCCCCCAAAAAAAGGGAATTTTTCTCATATATTCTTAAAAAGTCCTGTGAGAAACGCATACCTTTATGGGAAAAAGCATAAGAGGAACAAGAAACAGCCAATGTGGCTAACTAGTCTTGTAAGGAAAGCAATAAGCGAGAAAGATAAGGCGTTTAAGGTGCTAAAACGTGATGGTAGCGATGAGGCATTACAGGATTATAGAGAGAAAAATAAATCCTGTAAAAAGCAGATAAAGGCTGCAAAAATAGAGACTGAGAGAAAAATTGCCAGAGAGAGCAAAAATAATCCCAAATTATTTTTCAAGTATATAACTGATAAGAAACTAAATACAGAGTGTGGGTCCCCTTAGAAATAACATGGGGGTCATGGTGGAAGGAGATGAGGAAAGGGCCAATCTACTGAATGTCACCTTCTCAATTGTCTTTACCCAGGAAAATCCCCTGGTGGAAGACACAATGAGGAATAATGTAAATTCTTTTTGGAATGTCAACAGTTTAACCCAGGAAGAGGTACGGCGCCGCCTCGCAACCACGAAGATAGATAAATCACCGGGGCCAGATGGCATACACCCCCGGGTTCTGCATGAACTATGTACGGTGATAGACAGACCGTTATTTTTAATATTTGAAGATTCACTAAGGACTGGTTATGTTCCACAGGACTGGCGCATAGCAAATGTGGTACCAATATACAAAAAAGGATCAAATAGCGATCCTGGAAACTACAGACCCGTGAGTCTAACTGCTGTGGTGGGGAAAATATTTGAGGGGTTTGTTAGAGATGCTATCCTGGAGTATCTCACTGTGCACAACCTTATAAGCCAGCGTCAGCATGGGTTTATGAGAGATCGGTCCTGTCAGACTAATCTGATTGGTTTCTACGAGGAGGTAAGTTCAAGACCGGATCTGGGGGACGCTGTGGATGTTGTATATCTGGACTTTTCAAAGGCATCTGACACCGTGCCACATAAAAGGTTGGTATATAAAATGAGACTGCTGGGAATAGGAGAAAATCTGTGTATTTGGGTAAGTAATTGGCTTATAGAAAACAGAGGGTGGTCATTAATGGCACATTCTCAGATTGGGTTGAGGTTACTAGTGGAGTGCCACAGGGGTCAGTATTGGGGCCACTTCTTTTTAATATTTCTATTAATGACCTTGTAGTGGGTTTACACGGTCAAGTTTCAATATTTGCAGATGATACTAAGCTGTGTAAAGTAATAAATACTGAGGTCGATAGTTTAGCATTACAGAGGGATTTGTGGAAGCTTTAGGAGTGGGCAGAGAAATGGTTGATGAGATTTAATGTAGATAAATGTAAAGTTATGCACTTGGGCCATGGAAACAAAAAGTATAATTATGTTCGAAAAGGTCAATTACTTGGTAAAACTGGAGCTGAATAGGACTTGGGGGTATTGGTGGATGGTAAACTTAATTTGAGTGACCAGAGCCAGGCAGCTGCTGCCAAAGCAAATAAAATTATGGGATGTATCAAGAGAGGAATAGATTATCTCTTGATAATAGATAAAGACATAGTTTTGCCCTTATACAAATAGCTGGGCAGACCACACATGGAATATTGTGTACAGTTTTGGGCACCAGTGTATAAAAAGGATATAGTAGAGCTGGAACGGGTGCAGAGGAGAGCAACCAGGATTATTAGAGGAATGGGGGGATTAGAATACAGATTACAAATGATAGATTACAAAATTTGGGATTATTCAGTTTAGAAAAAAGACGACTGAGGGGAGACCTCATTACAATGTACAAATACCTGAACGGACAGTACAAGGATCTCTCCAAAGATCTTTTTATACCTAGGCCTGTGACCAGGGGGCATCCTCTACGCCTAGAGGAGAGGCGATTTTACCATCAACATAGACAAAGGTTCTTTACTGTAAGAGCAGTGAGACTATGGAACTCTCTGCCGCAGGAGGTTGTTATGGCGGACTCTATGTACATGTTCAAGAGAGGCCTGGATGCCTTTCTGGAGAGCAAAAATATCACGAGTTATGGGGATAAAACATTTATTTAATTCTTAAAGGTTGGACTTGATGGCTTGCGTCTTTTTCCAGCCTTATATACTATGATACGATGATCCAACTGAAAGATCAAGAGTGCTGTGCGTTATTATGTTACTAACAAACAAAGCTATTGCCTGGGCAAATCCGCTTATCGAAACTGATGACATCTGCCTAAATAGTTACAAAGACTTTTTGGACTCCATGAAATGGATGTTCGAAGACATCAACAGAGCGGTTACAGCTGAGACTACCATATTAGCGTTACGGCAAGGCAGACGTTCTGTTGCTGGATTATGCCATGGAATTCAGAAGATGGATTGTGGACACTAGCTGGAATGACTCTGCAAGATTAGCCCTTTTCAACAGTGGACTTTCTAGCATTATTAAAGATGAATTAGCACGATCGAAAGCACCCTCAGTTTTCTCTGAATTTATTGACCACTGCATTCAGATTGATACTTGTCTGACTGAACGTCGACAAGAGAAATGGGGCTTTGCAAACCGAATATAAGACAATCAGACTCACTATCACCTTCAAAAATGGGGCACCCTACAGTGACATACAGGAAAGGTCGTTCCTTCAAAGACCGTCTGGTCCGGAGTCACTATAGTGAAGAACGTGAATCTACCTGGCTAGGAAGATCAATTGTTACAGGGAGTTTCGGATGTAGTGGCTGTCCCCATATCCTGAGATGTAAACGGTTCACATCATCAGTTACAGGAGAAATTCCTAAGATCAAACAGTTCATTAACTGTAGGACGGAGGGAGTAGTTTATAGAGCAGTGTGCACATGTAAAATTGAATATGTTGGGAAGACTAAATGTGAGTTAAGGCGAAGAATAGGTGCACACCTAGGGGACATAATCCACAAGAGGGACACGCCACTGGCCCGCCATGTTAATCTAGTCCACAATGGGGACGACAATTCAGTTTCATGGCATCGAGGCAGTCCCGAGACCCCCGAGGGGGGGGGGGGGACTGGGACAGAACCATCTTACAAAAGGAGGCAAGATGGATTCTCCTCTTAGACACGGTGGCTCCTAAAGGTTTGAATGAAACGCTTAACTTTGCGAGCTTTTTGTAGTCCCTCTACCTGAGAACACGCTTCCCCCTCCTATTTCCAACTAATAAAAGCTGTCTACCCTACCAGCCATTGGTCTACTTTACCCACGTTTTCTATGGCACCCAGGATACAGTATCGATTGGGACGTCTAAATTAGATGCCCGAATCCTTGTAAAAGTGTTAATATACGGGTAACTGAGTCTGAACTTCGTCATCATACAAACCTCGTTTCGTTTACCCCTCTTTACAGTCGGGCTGTTGATAAGGTCCCTACTCAAAATTGCTTTCTTTGTTTACTAGTTGAGTGTGCCAAATTCTGTTTTTAAGATCAATAATCATAGTTCGGTACACGAAGTACGGACCAATTCTGAAACCAGAACTTAAATTGCCCTTTACTTAAACCTCTGAGGTTGGTCAGTAATGAGGGGGTTAATGTGGCCCTCTATAATGAGTGATCAATATGGCCCCTTTACATTTAGACAATCTTAATCATTGTGCGTACGATAACCTCTTAGTTGAGTTTCCCGCACGGTAGGAGGCAGACACTCCCCCTTGCCAGTGAAATCAGTACTCACCCGCCCTGTTCGAGGGGCGGGCTAAGGTGCGGTGATGTCAATCCCGAGGCGGGGTTACTACTCAGTATTCCCTAGTCCCGGACTCCTCCCACTACCATGACGTACCGCTCCAGGGTCATGTGCCAGAGGTGTGGTGTGGGCAGGCCTCTCTGTCCACATGGCCGATGTCCATTCTAGACTTAAGCTGATTTCTTCAACCATAATTGTTACATTATTCCCCTGAGGATTGTATCATTACCGATACACGAAACGCGTAGGGAAGTGATATTCATGTATCCTATAGCTTGAGGGCATAATGGCTATACTTAGGGGCAGACTGGGGACCGCCCCTGTAATGGCTTGGAGCTATTCCATGAGGTTAGGGCTAAGATATAGTAGGGTAAACTAGGCAACCGTCACAGCGGACTTCCCTACTCCCTACCCCTGGATGTAGACAGGTGAGATCAAACCTATCTGTTTATTGTATCTTTCCCCCATACCTGCCATAGTATATGCTTAAAGGACATCCATGCTCTCAAACATTGTGCATTTGTTTGTGTATTTGTCCAGGACGATTTGTCCTGGTTTGTGTTGATTAGGGAATAGGTTTGACATACAATACAATTGCATCTTTGTGTTTGTATTCACGAATACTGAGATAAATTTTTATTCTCTTGATTTATTAAATGCCAAGTTTTATTTATTTCCTTAGGGCATTTGCTTCTGTATGTTGAGTACCTTTTATGCCTGGTCGATGACTAGTTCCCTATGACTGGCAAATCAATTAGTGAGGACTGGTTACTGCAACTTAACTCCACGTGGAACTCAACATCAGCTATGGTGGATTCTGGGGCAAGCGGAAATTTTCATGGAATCCGTTCATCTAAAAGACATTCACCTATTTTGATGGAGACAGTAGACAGGTCTCCCCTGAGTTCGGGACCTGTAGATCAGGAAACTGTACCTCTGGAGATACTTATAGAACCTCAGCATCATGAAACTCTTTCATTTTTATTACCGTATTTTTCGGCCTATAAGGCGCACCAAAAATCCTTTAATTTTCTCAGAAATCAAGGGTGCGCCTTATAGGCCAGTGCGCCTTATATATGAACTTATACAGAAATGTACTACAGACAAGATGTACTGTACATTTACCAGTGTTTAATAGCTCCATCCCCAGAAATTTCCTGCACCTTCCCACACAGTATACAGGGTCCCTAGCACCTGAAGTGCCCTGGCACCACAACTAACATTGTGCCCATCCTGCCCTCCCCTAGCACGGAGAGACCGGAGCTGCCATAGTGCCGACCAGACAGCCCTGTAACAGGGGAAAGAGAAGGAGCCACAGGGAACCCCACAGAAATAACACCCTGGCTGAGGAGGGAAGGAGAAGGGGCAGAGGGAGACCGCTTAACCCCTGCTGCATCACCCTGCATTAACCCCCAGCAGCCCATACCTCTGAGATCGGAGCTCTCTGACACGCTGAAGACAAGTTTCCCGGGAAGTGTAGCTGGCTTGAACTGTGCACAGGTCTGCCACCTGCTGGTCATTTTTAGATACTGCATTTGATCCTGCGCCTTATACTCCAGTGCGCCTTATATATGAACCTAGATGTCTTAGCAGGCATTTATTAGAGGTGCGCCTTATAGGCCGAAAAATACGGTAACTGCCTTGCCTACCTTGGTTACAGGCACAGAATCCTTCCATCGATTGGGGAACCAAGGTTCTGAGGTTCCCCACAAAAGACAGAGGTCAAAGATCAACCTGAAATACCAGTTTCTACTCAAGACCAAGAACAGCCTAAGTTACCAGCAGTATATGAGGATTTGAAGGATGTTTGTGATAAACAAGAAGCGGACAAACTCCACCTCACCGATCTTGCGATTGCCCGATAGACTTGCTTCCTGGAGCATCCATACCATTTGGGACTATATACCCATTATCAGGACCGGAATTGAAGGCCCTTAAGGACTTCATTGACGAGAACTTGTAAAAAGGGTTTATTCGGCTTTCTTCCTCTCCTGCAGGGGCTCCTATTTTCTTTGTTAAGAAGTCGGACGGTTCATTACGGCCAGTGGTAGACTACAGAGAACTTAATAAATATATGGACACTTTGAAAGCCTAGTAATGCCATTTGGGCAATGCAACGCTCCTGCTACCTTCCAACACTTAGCAAATGATATATTCAGAGACTTACTAGATCAATTCATGATAGTTTATCTAGATGATATATTAATCTTCTCTGGATCCCTAGAAGAACATCAAGAGCATGTTAGACGTGTTTTAAAACGACTGCAAGAAAACCAACTTTACATCAAACTAGAAAAATGTGAGTTCCATCGGAAAGAGATACAATTCCTAATCGCTTCACAGGGATTGCGTATGGATTCCAGAAAGATTCAAGTGGTCATTGATTGGCCAACCCCCAAGACCGTAAAGGAAGTACAAAGATTCATAGGCTTCTCCAATTTTTACTGACTCTTTATTAAAGATTTTTCAGCAATTGTAGCTCCTATCGCTGAGCTGACAAAGAAAAAGAGCCACTTTTCCTGGACATCACAAGCGAATGAAGCTTTTTCTCGTTTAAAGATTAAATTTACCACAGCTCCGGTACTACGTCATCCCGCTCCTGAACTTGCATTTGTAGTGGAAGTTGATGCGTCAGATTGTGCAGTTGGGGCTATCCTGTCTCAGAGATCAGGCGAGAAGAAGCTGTTACATCCATGTGCATTCTTCTCCCAAAGGATGTCTAGAGCGGAGAAGAATTCTGATGTAGGGAACAAAGAATTACTCGCTATTGTTTCAGCATTTAAAGAGTGGAGACACCATCTTTAAGGAGCTTCACAACAGATGCTTACTTGTTTTAACTGACCACCACAACTTAGAGTTCATTAGATCAGCTAAATGCCTCTCTCCTCGTCAAACCCGATGGAGTCTATTCCTGAATCACTTTAATTTCACAATTTCTTTTCGACCAGGATCTCGTAATGGAAAAGCAGACGCTCTGTCACGGATGTTTTCTAGTGATTCTAACCCTTCAGTTCCGCCTACTCCCATTGTGCCTGAGAAAAGGGTGGTAGGTATTATTAATGAAGGTGACTTATTCAAGGACTTAAAAGCGGCCTATGACACTGACCTATTTCTAGCACATCCGTCAGGCTTCCTTAGGAATTAAGTATGGACTGATGGTAAGCATCTATATGTACCAGAGGCCATGCGTCTTGAGGATTCTACAGTTTGTACATGATTCCAGATTAGCAGGACATAAGGGAGTACAGAAGACACAAGAACTGTTATCCCGTTACTTCTGGTTGCCTGGCTGTTTAGAAGAGGTGAAAAAATTTGTACTTTCTTGTGATACTTGTGCCCGCTACAAACCTTCACGTACCTCATGTTCGTTGAGGGGTCTAGTTTCTATAATGTAATTTATAATGTAATTTATGGTGTTTTGCTATTATTTAGGTCTCTCAAAGTGACTTGCAACCTGAGCAGGTGCCGCAAAAGCACGATTTTGTGTTTAAGAAAATGTGAAATATTGCACCTAAAGTTCAAAGCCCCATAACGTCATACAAAAATGACAGGATGCATTAAAAAATAAGTCCACATAAAGATGTTATGAAAACAATTTCAAAATCACTTGGATATGTTAACCCCTTGCCGCTGAAGCCACTTTTCACCTTCCTGACACAGCCCTATTTTTCAAATCTAACCTGTATCAATTCATATAGAGATAACTTTGGAATGCTTTAACGTATTGTACTTTATGATAGTTGAAAAAGTTGGGTGCTAACTTTTGCATTTGGGTATGAAAAAATGGAAATTTGGTGAAAATTTTGAAAAAAAAATGCTATTTTCAAACTTTGGAAATTTCTACTTTCATGCAGATTGTCAAACACCCCAAATAACTAAATAAATAAATTTAACCTGAAGTCGTCTTTATGTTAGCATGATTTTTTTAAGCATCTTATCATTTTTTTTTTTTTTTTTTTTTTAGGAAGAGGACTTATAATTATACAAGTGATTTTTCAGATTTTTGTGAAAATCGACAAAATCTATGTTTTGCAGGACAAGTTACGTTTGTTGTGACTAGAAGAGGCCTAAATGAGAGAACCCCCTTTTAATGACCCCATATTAGAAACTGTACCCCTCAAAGAATGTTAAACAATTTTTATGAAAGTTGTTTCTTTCACAGGAGTTACAATATTAGGTACAATTTTCAAATTAAATTTTTTTATTGCCATATGAATGTATTTTTCAAAAAATCAACACATCCTCAGTGGATAAAGTACCAAAATGCTCCACAGAAATTAATACCCAATTTCTTCTGAGTATGCCAACAATATGTGGTAGTACACTGTTGTCCTGGCACACAGCAGGGCATAGAAAGGAAGGAGCACGACCAAGTTTTTTGCAGAGTAGATTTAGCTGGAATACCTTTTATGTTACCATGATACATTTGGAGAGCCCCTGAAGTACCATTATAGTGAAAATCCCCCCAAAATGACACCCTTTTGGAAACTACACCCTTCAGAGATTTTATCAAGGTGTATAATGAGTATTTGGACCCCACAGGAGTACAAAAATTTGATGCCAATTTTTTTGGCATCCTCAAGGGGCAAGAGGAGAAATTGATGCACAGAAATTGTTCAACAATTTCTCCTGAACATGGAAACACCCCACATGTTGATATAAGCTTGGAATGCAGGTATAAAAGTTATCCACATACAGGTGGTAACAAGTGGGTGCATCAGATCAGATCAGTGCATCAGATCAGCAGTGGGTGCATCAGATCCCAGACAAGCTTCCCAGTAACTCCAAGGACAGGGGGGCATTCTGGGGGGCTAATTTGTTTTTCTTTATCCTCATAAACCCTAAATCTGTGGGTGTACCTGTGGTAATCTTGCACAGCTTGTACATTTTAATTCCAAACCTTGCCCTCTTGCTGGGCAGGTATTGGCGTATTCTTAGTCTTCCTTTTAAAATGTACAAGTCACTTGTCTACACAAATGCATTTTTCAGTTGTGTAGGCCTAAAACTTGGTGCTAAAGTGATCAAGGATTGGCCTAATTTTGCACAGATGGTCAAGTGACGGGTCACTTAGAAGTGGGCACTGCAAATTGTCATTGTAATGTAAAAATTTTAGAATGTCCTCAAAGCGCGTGCAACTCATTACTGTGTGATAAATAGTACTGTAAAAAATATCAGAACTCCAATGCTGCCTTATCTCAGGTTTTTTGTCAATGCCTATTTGTAGCTCAAGACCCCAAAACTTCATCATTTCTACTGCATCTACAGGGGTCCACCTAGAAAATGATGAAGTTTGGTTACGTGCCCAAACTGCCGGGCATACAAATTTGTTTGTACCACCATCAAATTCACAAGCTTCTCAGAGAAAGTCAATTTCTGTGAGGCCTTCTGTCTCAAAATTAATTCCTGAACTTCCCATAAAATCCATTCAGAGTCACTTGGGGGCTGGGGAACAACCTCAACAGATGCAATGGAGGCGGCGGGGAATGAGAAATATAGGAATGTGGCATCCTCCCCTTCTGAATCGGTATCGGAGGCAAGAAAGACATATGCCTCCTCTGCTGAAAAGGTTCTTTGTGATGAATTGGACATTTTTTATTGGGAGGGGGTGTGTAAATGTTGTGCTTTAACAAGTGTAAAAACTTTTTTCAAGGGGGTATGTATGTTGTGATTCAACACGTGTATGGGAACCAATAACACTGTAGTAAATAAAAAAAAAAAAGACCTGTGTACATTCAAAAAAACTGTAGTAGAAAAAGTTACTACAGTAAAAAAAAAAAAATGTATTCTCCTATATTAAGTAGACAGACTCAGTAGACACAGCTCTGATCTCATCCACAACTCTGACTGAAATGACGAGATCGGAGCTGTATTCCAGCCTCCTCACACTATACAGCTATGATTGGTCGGTGTGATGTCATAGCAAATCGCCGGAAAGGGAGCGCTGCAATTGCCGAAGCCTGTGACACACGGCTGTCTATGAGGGAGAACTGCGATTACCGAAGCATGTGACACTCGGCTGTCTATGACTGCCGATGTCACGGTGTTGTCGGCGTGTGTTCACGCGCGGTGACCATTTAAATGAATGACGAACGCGCACCCGACTTGGGCGTGCATTTTCGTCATAGGTCCTGAAAGGGTTAATCTATAGGGTTGGAGTGTATTGTGAGTCAATGTCCAGTATTTTCATACTGGGCCTAATACTTGTAGTGCGCCCACAAGCTGGGTTTTTCATATACAGTTTTTGAGGCCAAAAGCAGGGGTGGCTCATAATGGGTGAGAACATTGTTGACTTTACAATGATGGCTAAAATTATTTCAAATGTTTCATATAGAGCAGTGGTGGCGAACCTATGGTACGGGTGACAGAGGTGGCACTCAGAGCCATTTCTGTGGGCACTCAGGTTGTCACCCCAGGACAGAGTTCACCAGAAAGGAACAAATCCACCGAATCTTCCTGCAGTCCCAGGCAACTTAAGAGATGCTGCTCTCAGCGCTATTTTAAAGCAACACTTCATTGGCCATTTGGAACTGTAGGGAAAGTGAAAAGGTTTGGACAGAACTGAAATATCTTTGGAGGTCCTTTTGCTAGACCCACCATTCTTCCTGGAGAGAAGCTACAATGACAGTCTGAATTTCAACTGTATTGGTGGCCTCAGGGGGCCGATACAATTGAAAGATGTGTAAAAACAGGTAGCAATAAGTTACTGCTTAAAATGCCCTGTTGGCACATCATGGTAAATAAGTGGATTTTAGTTGTCACTTGGGCACTTGGTCTGTAAAAGGTTCGCCATCACTGATGTAGCGTAATGAGAATCAAAACTATATTTTAATCATGTATATATTTATATATATATCTTTAGGCGGATCCACCCACTACAGCTACCATTCGTCCTTACAGTCGGCCAACGCCTCAGGAGATTTGTTATCAGAGAATCCAGAAGGCCCAGGAGCAAGCTGCACAGCTGCTTGCTGCAAAGAAGGTTGCACACAAATCCAGTTCTGCCCAGAAATCCAGTTCCTTGAAAAGGATAGCTAAAATCCCTGATTCTTTTTCTTCTGTCTCATGTAAGTTTTCAAATTCATTATATGCATTATATTTATGTTGGTTCATATTTTAACTATGGTATTTTAAAATGGAATAATCAAACATGTTTCTGACTCGCAATAATATTTTAGTGCTTCTTTGTCAAGAAAACTTGCCCAAATTGTAGTGCAATGTACTCTAGTGATCAATTGCCTGGGTATCTATCAGGTATGATAAAAGGTTAAAATTAAGTTTTAGAAAACAGAAACGCCAGCTCACCACCCGGTAGCTTGCCTCTTGTGTCGGATCCAGCACGGGCCACCTTTCTGCCAAGGCATATGGAAATTCAGAGATACAATCACTGTCCAGCCAGGTTCCCGACAACAATGAACTTTATTTCGGTTACATCTTAACCACTCGCTGAAACAAATCATTAGCGTCAACGCGTTTTAAGCGGAACACCCGCCCTTACTCATGTCATGCATGTCATGAGTCACGGTGGGTGTTGCGCTTGAAATACATTGACGCTAATGATTTGTTTCGGGGAGTGGTTATGATGTAACCGAAATAAAATTCATTGTTGTCGGGAACCTGCCTGGACCGTGATTGGATCTCTTAAAATAAGTCTTCATGGCCACTATAGTATAAATATATCACAAACCTACAAAAACTTCCAAATTAGTTCTCAAAAATATAGGGCTCCGTTAAACACTAAATCATTTCTTTATTAAATCTCAACAGATTTTTAAATCTCATAAACAAAAATAGACACATGGAAAAAGTCTGGAGTGCCAGGTTAAAAGTGAAAAAATAACTTGGAGTTAGAAAACTATAACAGAAAAACTCAAACAATTAGGTCATAATGTCCTTAACCGTGATTATAAAGGTAATTGTGTATTCCTATCTTAATATATCCTAACATTATCTTTTTTAATTGTATATATTCTAAATTGTAAAAGACCACTGATAAAAATGAGAGCACTTTCAGATACATGCATGTTATTGGTGCTAATCTGGCACATGCTGCTAACTTCCTTGATTCTTACAATCCCTGACATTCCAGTTTTGATTGACTTTGCTAAACGGGTGACCCTATCAGCAGAAGCAAGAGAAATTGGTTGTTCCAAATGATTTCTAAAATATTGCATCTTTACAACATCGCAAATTTATCCAAGAGCCCAAAAAAAAACTGTTATCCCTTGAAAGACACCCACAACTGAGGACAGGATAATGAGGAGAATCTCCATGGTAATCATTTAAATAATGTAGCAGGAATTGCTTGCCAGTTCAACACTGAACAGGGTAACAATATGTAATGCCATACAGTGTCTTGATGTTCAAGAGTATTTTGACTGAAGAATAACACTGCAGTGACCAAACCTCTCATTAGTGTAAAGAAGAAGAAAAAAATCTGTGTCTAATCACTTTTGCTAAGGAGCATGTTTTGTGACCAGAAGAGAAGTGATCCACCCTTTATTTTAGTGATGAAAGCAGGTTTAATTCGGCTTTGATAGCCTTATTTTTGGTCAACAAACTGGGCAAAAACTAAATTCAAAATGAGTAAAGAAGTCTGTGCAGGAATTGTCATGGTTTGGGGAATATTTTCTACAGCTGGCGTTGAACCTCTCATACAGCTACAGGGCAGAGCGAATGCAAGTGTGTATCAGGGCCTTTATCATCATGTGGTTCCTTGCCCCCTGTCACACGGCAAAACTAGTAAAGAAGTTCCTTGAAACAGAAACTTGAAATGTTGAAATAGCCAGCCCAGAGTCCTGATCTAAACCCATTAGCAAAACGTAAAAATCCTTGGTGACAAAGTTATGGCAATGAAACTCGCATCAAGGTTTTATGTTGCTAATTTTGCTAAAAAATCTATTGGCATGGTATATCCTTACAATAAATCAATCATATCAATTAAAAATAAAATATTTATAAAGAAATCAAGGGATTTATACATTGGGGCAGATTTATCAGGTTGTCTAAAAGTAAGAATGTTCTTAGTTCCCCATGGCAACCAATTACAGCTCCTCTTTAAAATATTCATTAGCACTGGTAAAATGAAAGCTGAGCTGAAATTGGTTGCCATGGGCAACTAAGAACATTCTTATTTGAGAGAACTTGATAAATCTGCCCCATTGTTCTCTAATTTTAGTCCTTATACAAGATAGGGTCTGTAGGTTTGTTCTTAAGTTGGATTTGTATGCAAGTCGGAACTGTATATTATAATTGTTACCCCAACCAAATTTTTTAGGTTGGGGTAACAATTATAATTTGTTTTGGACAGTTGGATTTTAAAAATGTTGGGTTTCATAAGCAGCAGGATTAACTATAGATCTTAACTTCAAACACATTTAATAATGGTTACATCTGCTTATTATAGCCTGGGACTAAAGTACATTAAATTACCAACATCCAGAGGTTCGTTTTGTAACTAGGGGTCGTCTGTAAGTAGGTTATTCTTAAGTAGGGGACCGCCTGTATATGCAATATATTGGCGCACCATCAGTAACTCAACTGGATGATGTGGTTACAGTGCATGGATCATGCCGCCACCAGTCATCACTATAAAAATATGATTATTATATTTACCATTTGACCAATTTATGGTTTATATTACCTTAAACATGATGGATGTATCCAACATCCCATAATTGCAATTTAATTATTTTATATTATGTATATAATATTATATATGCGTAATAAAGAAAATACTAAATCGTACCATTAAAAGCTGCGATGTTACACTCATTAACTCCTTGGTGCTCGGCGCCTTTGCTGTACGGCACAGAGGTGCGGGGGGGTTATGAAGATGGGTCATGGGCTGAGCCCTCTTCATACTCAGGTGGGGTTTGTTGCATATTGCGTGGACGCTGCTATCTTGTGTCCGATCGTCAGTCCGGCAGAGTGGGGGACAGACGATCAGTTGCAATGACGGCCTAGAGTCTACCTTGGTCTTCAGCCTTGGCTGTCTGGTTTCTGAAGATTCATTACAATAAGCCAGGGGCTCATTATAATGAACACTGTGCCAAAATGTACTACCGTATTACAGTATATGGCAGGGAACGATCAGACCATCTAGGGTTATTGTACCCGAGAGGGTCTAAAAAAATAGAAAAAGTTTCAAAAAATATTTTTAAAAAAAGTTGAATACCTAAAAGTTCAAATCACCCACCTTTCCCTAGAACTGATATAAAACGTAATAACAGTAAAAATCACAAAAGGTATCGCCACGTCCCAAAATACCTGGTCTATCATAGTTTAAAAATTTGTTGTCAGCGGTGAACCACATAACGGAAAATAGCTCCCAAATGTCCGAAAACTCGACTTGTATTCCATGTTTTATGTGATGTAAAATGGTGCAAAAGTGACCAAAATGTTGACAGACCTCAAAATGGTAGCAATTAAAACATCGGCTTATTAACCAAAAAATGACACCTAACACAGCTCCGTGCACCAAAGTTTGAAAAAGTTATTAGCGTCAGAAGATTGCAACATTTTTTTTTCTTTTCGTTTACAATCGTTTAACTTTTGAAAATGTGTTAAAACGCAATAAAACCTGAATAAATTTGGTATCGCCATGATTGTACTGAATTAAAGAATAAAGTAGAGGTGTTACTTGGAGCGCACAGCGGTCCTGGGCACAGCCAGAAAGCTGAGGAGAAGGTTCGGGAGGAGATTGGGAGCAGGTACGGGCCATACCGCTAGACCGGGAACCCCCTCCCCCCTCAGTGAACGGAGCCGCGGCATGCTGCAACCGCGTGGAGGGATAGAGCGGGAAAGGATCAGCAGCGCGCAGTGCAGCCAGGGACCGGCTACCTACCCTACACGAGAGCCACAGCAGCAGCATAGAGCCGGCACACGCAGCTGAGAGGTCCGAGGAGAGCAGACACTGCCACCCGATCTTCCAGCCAGGACTGCTACAGAACCCAGGCGCCACGTGCTCCGCAGGGAACACAGCAGGTATCGGCCCACAGACTAATATATATCCAGCATTGCAGAACCCAGGAGGCTCCATAGGAAATAGTAGGCTGCCACTTCAAGATCAGGGCAGCCCAGCAAACTTGTACAAGGCACAAACTACTGGGAGGCAGGCAGGCTGCTACACAAACATCAGGGCATTTCTGACCTACCCCAGAAGCTCTGAACTGAAGTTATCATCACCCTTCCCAAGCACAGGCTGCTACCCAACCACCAGGGCAGACCTGCCTACAACAATTCCAGCTCTGAACTGAAGTTATCACTTAACTGAAGCTATAATTTTTCTGGCGGCTCAACCACCAGGGCAATCCAGCCCAACACGACTTTAGCTCATAATTGAAGTTATCGCCCTCCACAGCAGTCAGAGAGCTTCTACTCAACCGCCAGGGCAGTTCTACCTGTCACGACCAAGCGACTGCTGAGAGAATACTATATCCTCAAGAGGTGAGCTGCTACACAGTCACCAGGGCAGATTCGTTCCTCAACTGACCCGGCCGGACACCCCCACTCACTATAGAGTGCATGGAGAAATATTTACTGCGCAGTGCACACAAAAGTAAGCCAGAAGAAGACCCAGAAGAGGGCCCCACAATGTCAAGTCAGCAATTTCCCTCAATACCAGCCACTCGAGATCATACCGGACACGCCATGCGCAAGTGGCTCAGAGAAAGATATAGAACAGCCACAGTGCCCAACTAATGCTACGAGCAACACCACTGTTTACAAGTTTACAACTCAACTATCAGGTCTTAGCGGCGGAAGTAGTGGCAAAATTGGCTCCAGATATACAAAAGGCAATAGAAACCTCCATGCAAGCGGCAATCCAATCGCTTCAAAAGGAACTAACGCATCAAGCTAACCAATTGCTAGTAATGGAGCAAAGGGTCTCGAATGTGGAGGATTCACAAGACACAATGAGTCGCAGACTGGAGGGAGTTGCCCTAGAAGTCAAGCGCATGAATGACAAAATCGATGACATAGAGAATCGCTCCACAAGAAACAATCTACTTTTGGTGGGGCTTCCGGAATCCGTACCCCCGGGAGATCTCCAAAGTTTCTGTGAAATAGAACTCCCAAAAGTCCTGGGCATCACAGGCATATGCAGAGTAGAGCGAGCTCACAGATTAGGTCCAGATCCAAAACTCACAACTCTCCAAAATAGACCTTTCATCATCACGGCCCCGGCAGGTCATCATGCGATACCTGGACTTCAATGATAAGACAGACATTATAAGGGCATTCCGCCAACGCACCTGCCACTTGATGTTCAGAAATTCCAAACTACTGCTTTTTGAAGATTATTCTGCCTAGGTCACGAAGAGGAGAAGAGCTTTCAGCCAAATATGCACAGCGTTGGTAGAGAAACGGATAAGTTTCCAGCTGGCTTTTCCTGCTACACTGAGAGTGTTCTACGAAGACGGCACAATGGGGACCTACACGACGCCAAAGGCAGCAGAGGAGGCGCTGACAAATCACTGGGTGCTTACTGCATCCCAAATCAGAGAAGGAAGAGGGAAAAGAGACGTTTCTCCATCACCCCGCAAAACATTGAGTCCCAGACCACGCAGCCAAGACTCCAGGTCCCCCTCTCCAGAAGCTGGAAGAAATTTCACCAGATCATTCAGGAGGGACTGATCCTAGACCACAGACCCTGGTGGGGTAAGACAGCTGATGCCGGAAAGAGAGAGAGCACACTGGGGGACAAATCAAGCTTGTTAAATAAGCAACACACACTATAGCTAATGGATAAGACATGATATTAAAATGCACGCACATAAAAAATAAAAAAATATATAATTTGCCTAATAAAGGTGGTTCCAGAAACAAAGGCTGGGAACCCTGGAAGCTCCTCCAACCCTGAAAAAAGAGAAGTCA
Source organism: Engystomops pustulosus (assembly GCF_040894005.1). Lineage (NCBI taxonomy): Eukaryota > Metazoa > Chordata > Amphibia > Anura > Leptodactylidae > Engystomops > Engystomops pustulosus. The sequence continues at coordinate 166,824,158 of NC_092411.1, read as the reverse complement.
CACAACCCAGAGGGAAATTTAAATACACAGCCCCTCATAGGTTTAAGTTAGGCGCCTGAAAAGAGGCTTGTTATATTGTTTCAGTTTATTTACAGTTAAGTATTGATATGTATTGTTATTTTGCTACCGTTTATCTTCTGATGCACAATTTAAAAGATGTAATGCAGTCTCTAACTGTACACTGCCCTGAAGGGGGGGGGGGCATATACACAAAGACGAAAGATGAGAGCTACTAGCCCTAACACAAGCAATATTCCAGTTTTTGGAAGCACAAAACCACAATAAGCTTAAAAAATAATAATAAAAACTGGAATGCAAGGACACTTGAGTGCTGCATTTCTATTCTGTAAAGTGGCTTATCTGGAATGATGGAAGTGAGCCCTTTGAGACATTAGGTTACCCTCAAAAGGGCGCACTAAAATATTGCGACACCTAGGATGAGCGCGACCGGACATTGTCCTGTTGCAGGAAACATCGGAAAGCCGGAGTCTAAGATAAGATAACTAATCAGACACATGATACAGAGGGGAGATGGACCAGACTACAGATAGACTCTCAGGGGGAAAAGTGGTCCATTTATAATATATACGGCTCGAATGATGCAAATGGGCCTTTCTTTGACTAATTGACTATCACCCTTTTGATTGACGATACAAACCTGAAACTCCTTGGAGGTGACATGAATGCAGTTTTATCCACAGACGAAGACCGTAAGCGCACTCGCGCCCCTCAACAGATAACAAGACCGTTAGTACGCCCAGCTGACCAAAGATTAGCCAACTTTGTACAAAGGTTAGGGTTACAAGATGCCTGGCGCACACAACACCCTGATGCCAGAGAATTTACGCACTATTCACCCCCCCCCCTCCCCCGATAGTTGGTCACGTATAGACTATCTACTACTCTCAGACAAGGCTAGTGGGCGTTTATTGACAGCTGACATAGGAGATCTAGCTATATCTGACCATTCACCAGTGCAAATTGATCTTCATAACACATTCCCTAAAGGCACAGACATTTTGTGGAGATTTCCATCATATCTGACGAAAGACGACGCATTCATACAACTGCTTGAGGGATGGTGGACAGAGCATGAAGTCTATAATGGAACGCACATAGAGGACCCAGGACCCATTTTCTGACCAAAAACTGACCCAGTTTCTGGACCACAGCCAAAACAGTGATAAGAGGCAGGCTCATGGCATACGGGGTTAAACACAAAAGGAACATAGAAGATCAATATGTAAAGGCCATTGTTACACTGAGATCAGCTTACACGGCATATTTAAAGGACTGTACCCCAACGAACAGGCAGGCATGGGAAGAAGCTAAATCCACCTATGAGCACTGGTTAGACAGAAAAGAAGAACAATATCGACAACCTTTTGAAGCAGAGCTCTTTAGATTCGGGAACAAGTCGGGGCGCATGCTTGCGAGACTCGCTAAGGGACAACACAAACCATCGCCCACCTTTACACAGACGAGACCATAGGGGAAGGGGGGGCACAACAGTATTTGGCAGACATCAATATACCACAGCTAAATCAGCTACAATTAGAAACCCTTAAAGCGGAAATCACACCAGAAGAAATAAACAGAGCTATCTCAAACTCAAATAATGGGAAAGCCCCGGGTCCTGACGGATACACAGCAGAATTCTACAAAGCGCTCAAGGGCAAAATTATACCAGTCCTGACAACATATTTTAACAATTTACTATGGGGAGATCCACTTCCTCTGCACTCCAAAACGGCACATATAAAATTATTACCAAAGGAGCGGAAAGAACCACTAAACCCAGGTTCCTACCGCCCCATATCCCTCATTGATCAAGATGTGAAATTAGTGTCAAAAATAATGGGGACAGATTATCACAAATTATGCCGTCACTGATAGCTAAAGCCCAAGTGGGATTCGTTAAGGGAAGAGCGGCGGTGACTAACATTAGAAAGGTAATAACAGTCCTGGATAGAATACAGTGCAATACACAGCCAGGAGAGCATCCAGTATTAGTAACATTAGACGCTGAGAAAGCCTTTGACAACATCAGATGGCCCTGGTTGTGGAGGACACTGGAAAAATTTGGTTTCTCAGGGAAATTCACCGCATTTATTAGGAATCTATATACTGACCCAAGAGCGCGAATTCACACCCCTGGATTCTTGTCTGATACCTTCAAACTCCAAAAGGGCACGCGCCAAGGTTGCTCCTTATCCCCGCTACTCTTTGACTTGGCCTTGGAACCTCTGGCCAGATCACTAGAAGATACAGATCTATTTAAGGGTATAAGGGTAGGGGATAAAGAGGTTAAATTGGCTATGTTCGCAGATGACATTCTGCTTTTTCTCTCCAACCCGACTAAAGATCTTCAGCGGATACTAGGGCACATAGGGAAGTTCGGAAAATTAAGAAATGTAAAAAAATTGTTGGTCGAAACTAGCCATAGCAATTATCTTCTGAGGTTGCTGTCTGATTTCTACTGCACGTTTTGTTCTATAAATCCAAAAAAAAAAAAAAAAAAAAACATTACAAAAATTCGTCAGTCTACCAAGCAGTCCACCCATGTTACCCAAGTGAGCACTCCTCCACCTCAACCTCCTTCCCCCCAGTCTGCCCCATCCCAGGAAAATTTGGAATTTGATCCAGCATATTCTGAGAAACTGTTTTCTGGACCCTTCCCAGAGTAACAAACCACTGAACTCTGCTGCTTCTGAACTCTTTCCCGATGCCCAGGTTTTCCAACGGTCGCAGTCTGTGGGTGATGATGACATTGTTGACGTAGTGGAAGAAGTGTGTAAAGAGGTGTCGGATGATGAGGAGACACGATTGTCAGACAGTGGTGAAGTTGTTGTCAGGGCAGGAAGTCCGAGGGCGGAGCAGACTGAGGGATTGGAGGATGATGAGGTGACAGACCCAAGCTGGGTTGATAGGCCGGGTGAAGACAGTGCTTCTGAGACCGCGGCGAGTCCTATACCAGAACAGGTTGGAAGAGGCAGTGGTGGGGCCAGACCTAGAGGCAGGGCAAGAGCTGGTGCATCAGCGCCAAATGTTTCACGTAGTGAAGCTCCCATGGCGAGGGCTAGATGTTCTCGTCTGGAGGTTCTTTAAAGAAACAGCGGATGACCGACGGACTATGGTGTGCAATCTGTGCCACACCAAGATCAGCAGTGGTTCCACCACTGCTAGCTTAACCACCACCAGTATGCGCAGGCATATGAGTGCTAAACACCCCACTGAATGGAACCAAGGCCGTTCACCTCAGGCCGTGCCCACCACTGCTCCTTCCCCTGTGTCATTTGCCTCTGCTAGTCAGCCCCATGACCAGGACCCCGGCACGAACACCTCCCACTTGAAAACCACACCTTCGCCTCCACAGCGTCCACCAATGTCTATGCGTAGTGTTCAGCTGTCTATTCCCCAGACACTGGAGCGCAAGAGGAAATACAGTGCAACCCAACCACAAGCCCTCAACATCCACATCTCCAAATTACTGAGCCTGGAGATGCTGCCCTATAGGCTGGTAGAGACCAAGGCCTTTCGCAGCATCATGGCGGCGGCCGCCCCCTCAGTATTCGGTCCCCGGCCGCCACTACTTTTCCCGATGTGCCATTATAGCCCTGCACCAGCACGTGTCAGACATCATCGTGCCCTGACCAATGCCGTTTCTGACCAGGTCCACCAAACCACTGACATGTGGCGAGTGCTGCCGGGCAGGGCCACTATATAACGCTGACGGCACATTGGTTTAACTTGGTGGAGGCTGGGACCGAGTCTGACCCTGGGGCCGCTCATATACTGCCAACGCCGAGGATTGCGGGGCCTTCCTCGGTCACGGTCTCTTAGGCCTACTATTCCTCCTCCTCCTCCCACCCTTCCTCCACCTTCTCCTCCGAATTACCATGCGTGGGCATGACGCCATCAGTTGGTAGCTCTAGGCGCAGCAGCTGAGTTCAAACTGCTGAGCCTAAGCGATAAAAGGCACACCGCCCAAGAGCTATTACAGGGCATCAAGGCCCAGACTGATCTGTGGCTGGCACCGCTGAACCTGAAGCCAGGAATGGTTGTGTGTGACAACGACCGTAACCTGGTGGCGGCTCTGCAACTCATTAGATTGAAAACATGGGCCAGGCATGGCACATGTGTCAGTCTGCCAATTCAGTGGTTCCTCAAGACATACCCCAATCTGTCTGATTTGCTCACGAAGGTGCGCCGCATCTGTGCGCATTTCAGAAAGTTGACTACAGCTGCTGCCACTCTCAGGGCAGCACAGCGCAGCCTCCAACTGCCCGCTCACCGACTGTAGTGTGACGTGCCCTCGAGGTGGAATTCCACATTAACCATGTTATCCATAGTTTACCAGCCGCGCAGAGCGATTGTAGACTTCCAGAACTGGTAGTCAGGTCAGTCAGCTTCCTCAAGTCTGCAATGAGGAGTGGACGTGGATGTCTGATATCTGTCAGGTGCTGAGTAACTTTGAGGAGCCAACACAGATGGTCAGTGGGGATGCCGCCATCATCGGCCTCACCATCCCGCTGCTTGGCCTGTTGAAAAACACTCTGGTCAGCATGAAGTCGGAAGCTTTGCGCTTCTCACAAGAGATGGGGGAAGAAGATTTCCTTGTTGATAGCCAGAGCACCCTCAGTTCTGTTTCTCAGCGTGTATCGGAGGAGGTGGAGGAAGTGGTGGAGAATGTCGGCGAGACGGAAGAGGGGACCATTGCTCAGTCCTTATTAACTGTTCAGCGTGTATGGGCAGAAGAAGAGGAGTTGGTGGAGGAGGAGGAAATGGACAGTCAGGCCAGTGAGAGGAGTGAATTCTTGCGCGTTGGGACTCTGGCACATATGGCAGATTTCATGCTAGGCTGCCTATCTCGTGATTACTGGTTATTCACTCTCCTGGACCCACAGTACAAGCAAAATCTTTCCACTCTCATACCTGTAGAGGAAAGGAGTGTGAGAGTTCATGAATACCAGCAGGCCCTGGTGCACAAGCTGTAACAGTCTTTCCCATCTGACACCGCTAGCGGCAGAGGGCGTACTTCTGCGGGACAAGTAGCGAGGGAGAGTAGGCGAACAGGCAGCTTGTCCAGCACTGGCAGGGGTACGCTTTACAAGGCCTTTGCCAGTTTTATGTCACAGCAAGACACTGTCGCCTGTCCCCAGTCTCGGCAGAGTAGGGCTGATCTTTACAGAAAGATGGTGAGGGAGTACGTAGCTGACCATACCATTGTCCTAAATGATCACACAGCTCCCTACAACTACTGGGTTTCAAAGCTGGATATCTGGCCCCAACTGGCGCTGTACGCCTTGGAGGTTCTTGCCTGCCCTGCCGCTAGCGTGTTGTCAGAGCGGGTTTTCAGTGCAGCTGGTGGCATCATCACTGATAAGCGTACACCCTGTCGACTGACAGGCTGACTCTTATCAAGATGAATCAAGCATGATTTCTCCTGATTTCCATTCTCCACCAGGTGAAAGCAGCTCAACATGAATAATTCTCATGTATGCACTCCTCCTCTTCCTTCTCCTCCTTCTCCTCTTCTTTGTACACTAAATCAGAGGCAACTAACTATTTTTTTTTGTATTTATTACATTTTTATGGAGGGCCACCTACCCGGTCCTCTGTTTTGAAAACTTTTTTTGACTGCCACATATAGGCACTATCCAAATGTAATTGTCTCCGTAGCTGCCTCCAGACGCCGCCCCCGTAGCTGCCTCCAGACGCCGCCCCCGTAGCTGCCTCCAGACGCCGCCCCTTTGGCAAATGAGCTGTGTCAGGCTCATTTTTCGGGTGTTTCCCCAGATACGTTATGGAACTTGGTCACTCTGCTGCCTCCATGCCGTGTTATCGACTAATACCGACAACCTTTTGTTCACATAGTAAATCATTATAGCGCTTCTTGCTCACCTCCTTTGGTTCCTCTCTGCCACCATAACCAGGCCAAATACTGATCCGTACAGTGCTACACGTTATCCTCGCTAAAAGGAATTTTTTAAATTGGTTTGAAGCCTGAGTCCATTTGGGATGTCGCAATGCCACTCTCTTGCCTGCCACTGCCTCCGCATGCCGCCCCCTATATTGTTAGCGTGAATTTTTGGGTGTTTTAGATGCTATCTCGCCTCACTCGGTCACTCTGCCATCACCATGCTGTTGCCCATAATTTTGGCATAATGGTTCGATAAAGCAGCCTCAGAGGCATCCATGCATGCTGCCCCTGCTGTTTCCTGTCCATTTCCGTGGTGTTTCCATCCTTTTCTGAGTTTTCCAGGTTTTTGGCCAAGCTTCCCTGTGCAGAGCTTTGGTCCCCTTGAAAAATGCTCGAGTCTCCCATTGACTTCAATGAGGTTCGTTATTCGAAACGAGCACTCGAGCATTTTAGTTGCTAGCTCATCTCTAAATATTAAATAATGTGACGAAGAAATAAAATTTGTTACGCACAATAAACCCTCACACAGATCTGTATGCAGAAATATGAAAAAGTTATGGATTCTTGAAGGTGGAGAGCGAGCGAAAAAACCCTGCGTCCTTAAGGGGTTAAAGTGCAAACCTCTCAATACAATAATTTAATGAAAGCCTTCATTTAGGTTGAAGAAAAAAGATTGTTTGTGATATTTTGCATTTTACAAACAAAACATATTTTATACAAAATACTACACAAAATGATAATTGCATTATATAAAAACAAAATTATTCATACACCAGTCCAACTAAGCATGTAGTATGTAGTCGCCAACAATTTTACTTTGTATGTTATAGGTTTTCTATTCCAAAAGGAGAATCTCCAAAACTTTTCCCAATTCAATTCAAAGCGACATAGTTGATACACTTACAATGCCAGTGAACCACACTCGAGAAAAGTTTGTTTTTAAAAAATTCTAAAAATTGTCCATAAAATAAAAGTATAGAAAAGGAAACCGAAAAATTAGTTTAATAAAGCACTTGAAATCTACTGTCCAGTATAAAAAAAAACGCAATTCTTGTAATCCACTCATTCTTTCTTTTTAGACTGTTGTTATAATTCCAATCTAGTTGGAATACTATAACCTACGCAGGGGCCAGTTCACTGTCCCTCGGACTGTTGGAGAGCTATATATGTACATGCACACTTAGTGAGAAGTGGAGATCGGCGCTCCTCTTTGGCAGACAGCTCCTTCAGACTCCATGTTGTTGCGCTTGTCAAAACAGCACATAGACTTTTCATGTGACTGGGTCCTTGGTTTACAATACTTATTTACTAAAAAAAAGGCCTGGAAATGGCCTCCCTGAAACCCTTTCGCAATCTATTTCTTAAAGTTGGACTTTTATGTGTAATAATTAAAAAAAAAAAAAACATTTTGTGCAAATATGCTTTTCTCCTTACTGGAGTTAAAAATATAAAACCTTAGGGTTTTTTTTTAATAGCGTAAATATAATTTGTGGTGTCATTGGGACACTTTGATGGTATCATTTGTTGACTTGGAATACATTTGAAGCAGTCTGTCCAGTAGGAAAAGGTGTAGCAATCTCATGAGGCATACAAGGCCGTGTCTGAGGGATTACATTTTACCACCGTTGGAGTATATGCAACCATAGTTTGGGGAAGTGAGGAGGGTGCGTGAGAAGCACATACATAAGATGTATCCAATGATGGTACAGTATGAGTTTGCCATTTTTCAATTCTCTTGCTATTAAAATTCCTTTTAATTCCTTTTTTGTGCTTCCACCCTCTTGTGTTCTATTGATTTCTGTCTGTCTTCTGAGGATGACCCCATCAGATTCAGACACGTCCGTGTATGTAGTAAGTGCAGCGAGTGTTTTGTTTTTGTTTTTTTTTCTTCTTTTATGTATCTGTCCTGTCTCAAAATCTTCATGCTCCTTTTATATCATTAGTCAAAGATATAAGATTTTTTTAAAATCTATTTTCAAGGTTATGGAACTCAGAATTTATTAACTCAGCGTTAAACCCTTGAATTTCTTTATCAAGCTTCTCGCGCTTAATCTGCCAAGGTATTCCGTTTCATAATTATGTTGGTAATGAATAAGATGCAAAGAATTCTCAGTATTTGTTGACAGCCTTTTATAAATTAACTATCATCCTGGTGTGAATTGGGATATAGGTGTATACATAATCCTCTGTAAACCAGTTTGTTTTTAGATGTGTTTCAAAACTTGCCACCTCCCAGGTTGACTTTACATATTGTCTATATGTTTTCTGTAAATTATGGAAGGCTGTTTTTATATTTGTTTGGTTCGAAGGTTAAACTTTCCCTTGAATACACTTTTGATGCTTCTCTAGAGATTTTAAAATGTAAGTTTTTGGAATAGAAAATTTGCCATATTATGTTATGATTAGAGATGGGCGAATCGATTCTAATGATTTTATCTTCGGTTAGAATTTCAGGAAAAATTCGATTGCTATGATATGATTTGTCACGAAGCCGACGTTTACGGTGATTATTACCATATGGGTGGGAGTACAACGTGTTACATAGGGGCAGAAAACTCTGAGAAGTAGAAAGGAACACCTTCGATCACATGTGCAGACCTGTAAGCCTATCAGCGACCGGCAGGCTTATGTGATGTCATAGACTATAAAAAGAGGCAGCTATTTATAAATCTCGGCACTTCACACTGTATGTGCTGCCTGTAGCATCCAGCTGCTTATACTGTACTGTGCTGTAGTGATTTTTGTTCCAAGGGTGTCCGTTTTGGGGGATCTGTATACCCCAAATAACAGTTCTTTTTTGTTTCTGAAGTGAAGAGGAAGAAATCTGTGTAAAATCCACATTCTTTGTGTAGTGATTTCTGCTCCATTCCCAGAGTGTCTGTTTTGGTGGATCTGTATACCCCAAATAGCAGGTTTTATTTTTGTTTCTGAAGTGAAGAAGAAATCTGTGTAAAATCCACATACTTTCTGTAGTGATTTCTACTTCAATCCCAGGTTGTCAGTTCTTGTGCTCCTGTATACCAAAAATGAGCAGTTTTTTTTTGTTGCTAAAGTCAATAGGAAGAAATCGATGTGAAATCCACATACTTTCTGTAGTGATTTCTGCTTCAATCCCAGGGTGTCCGTTTTGGGGGATCTTTTTGTTGCTAAAGTGAATAAGAAGTTTACTGGGTCATCCACTTACTCCCAGATGACATCTGACAACCCCAGCCAAGAGTCCGTGGGTTTGTCAGATACAACCATTAGTTGGCATGGCCCAGTAGCAGGTCACCGGTGCTCACCTGTCCTTAATCAGCCACTGTCCTGTTCATTTCCCTTGGCCAGAGATCTACTAGGTGTTTGGGCTATATAGCGAGGATGAATTTTTTGAGGACAGTCAGCAGCTGCATGGCATTGAAGAGGTGGGGTAGACATCCGCTGCTTTGTGCAGTCGTCAGGAAAGTAGAGATGTGGAGAGTGACACTGGAAGTTATGTGCATACTAAGACATTTGAGGAGGAAAGCGGTGACAGGGAAACACAAATCGATGATGATGATGTAACCAATCGCACTTGGGAGCCAAGTGAAGCCAGGGATTCATCATCATCAGGAGAAGAGCGCATCAGGCAGCGAAGCCTGACGAAGCCTTTTTTAAAACTACTTTTATTCTTCATTAAAAATAACCTTTTGTGAGAATATGCGTTTGTCCTCTAGTGAGTTAAAAATCTACAACCTTTTGTGGCCTTTTGTATAGAGTAAACATAATTTGTGCTGGCAGCGGGACGTACAGTGCAGGATATTTCTTTTTAATAATGAATTAAGCCACTTGGGCCCTAATAGAATATAGTTCACACTTTGCAATTGACTATTATAACAAAATGCTTCACTCCTTTCCCGTCATAAGTGAGATAGAAAAGAGAGGTAGATGTCAGTGTTACTCCTCATATAAAGAATCAGTTATATCAGTATCTGAATTGATCCTATGTAACTACTGTGTTGCAACAAAGTTTTGACTATCGTGATCCCCTCAAAAAATGAAATGAACTATAATACAGTTCCTAGTATTACTAGCTTTATAGACATCCCTGTATTGTCTCAACACATTCATTTTTTTCTGAATCATAGTCGCTTTACTTTGGCTCCTAGGATTCTGCTGTCACACAATAATTTTTTTTTTTTGGTAATACCTTTTCCGTTCATGGGGACAGTCTGCACACCCATCTACAGGAACTTATCTCTCGGATGGTGGAAGGCTGTACATTTGTTTAATAAGGCACACCCTCACTTTACAGAACACGTTTTATTCTGGGGTAGGTATATTGATGCCATCCTCATCCTCTGGCATGGTGTTACCACATCTATGATCAAATTGTTAAGACCCTAAATCATTAAATTAAGATGAAATTCATATGAGGTTCAAATAATTTATTGGTGTTGGGGGCGATCCCAAACGGACCCCTGTATTGATTAAAGGTTCCAAATTAATTGACTGGACAGCTGTCAGGCTAATTAATCACAAATACAGTGTTCATGAAATAAGAAGCTTTCTTTATTAAGTCATACACACACGATTGATCAATATCTCTGGATGTTATGGTATAGTGCTGAAAGGGCACAGTCCGTGGCGTAACAACAGCTGCTATGGCTGCTACGGGGCCCAGGATGCACGTCTTATAGTCCGAAAAATAAGGTAATTGACCCCTTAAGGTCGTAGCCATTTTGTAGCTTAAGGCTCAGTCCCATTTTTTGGATTCTGACATGCGTCTCTTTATATGGTTATAACTTTTGAACTCTGTTACTTCAAAGAGATTTGTTTTTTCTCCACATGTTGTACTTAAGCCCTTGCCGCTCCGCGGCGGATATATCCACGCACTGAGCGCAGTGAATTAGCGCTACCGACCGCCGACACCGGGAGGAATCAAGAGGGGACATCCCCCCCTCTGACATCATAGGACCTGTCATGTCGGTCCTGTGATGTCGGACGCTGCAATTGGTCCTTCTGGAGCAGTCGTCCTGTACTCTCAAGTTTTCTGGTCTTCTTGAACCACACTGGATGAAGGCTTTCTATGAGATAGCTTTTAAATGAAGGAAATGCATGTGTTTGCCCAGCTGTCTCACTTCCGCATTAATTGGTCCAAATCAGAGGCCCCTAATGTTTCTCCCGGAGGCTATTGTAGAAACGCTGCAAGGGTCCTTTAATTTGAAGTGGGCGTCACAAAGCATCACATACTTGGGGACTCAATTGCCCGCCGATCTATCCAAGCTTTACACGCTTAATATCTTACCCATACTTGCCCGACTGAGTCTCTTTAAGGGCCAATTGGAACTCTAAATCAGTAATGGGGGCTTCTAGAGCTTTCTGCCTCCTCCTCAGGAAGAGATGGTAGGGAAGAGTCAGAGAGGTAAGTTTGGATCCTACTTTGTAATGCGCTTCGGGCTGAGGCTGGGTGAGGTTGGTCAAGATTATATAGGGATTGTGGCAACATTCTGTGACTATTACCAATTTCCGAATTTGTGTCTAGGGAGTCTCGATTATGTAACGATTTTTGGAATGTATGTACGCGAGCGTTGGAGACATAATGCTCTGGCTAGAGATCTGCCACATTTGTCGCTATACTCATAAAAGTGCCGACAAAGCCAGAACTCCCTTTGATTTACCGATGAATAACGTTTTAAGAGAGTCTCGTGCCTCAAACAGGGAAGTCCGAAGATCATCAGTAGGTGTACGCTTGTGACGTTTCTAGTTCCCCAATTTTATCCAATAAGAGAGCTCTCTTTAGCCTTTTCCCGTTTTCGCCGGGCACCATGTGTAATTAGTAAACTGCGGATTGATTACATCCCTCTTAGATGATACTGTGATCACAGACGAAATTCGAGAATCCCTACAAACGCATTTCACCAGGACCATAGAAGAGGGGATTGAACAGTGCATTGCCTGGAATGGTCATAAGCATAACTGCTTATGACCATTCCAGGCAATGCACTGTTCAATCCCCTCTTCTATGGTCCTGTTGAAATGCGTTTGTAGGGATTCTCGAATTTCGTCTGTGATCACAGTATCATCTAAGAGGGATGTAATCAATTTCCACTGAGGTTAATTACCATGGAGACTAAGGCATGGTCCGAGAAGGTGATATTGTCAATTGACGCTGTCTGGATGAGACCCAAGTCGCTATGGCGAATGAGGAAATAATCCAGGTGAGAATACATATTGTGCGTTGAGGAGTTGAATGTGTAGTCCTTGTCTCCCGGTGTCCTATCAATTGATTGGTCATGCAATAGTCCTCTCGGTCTGCGTAGGCCATGTTGCAACATAGAGGAAGAACCCGAAGAAGTATCAATACTGGGGTCTAGAGCAACATTAAAATCTTCGCCCACAACTAGATGCCTTTATGAGGTCCAAAAAGGAAGCCAGAGCTTGGGCTTGTCCTGTTTTAGGTAGACATAGGGAGGCGAATGATTGTTTGCTATTATGTCATACTGTCTGCTATTTTGCCTTTAACCATAATCATTCTCCCCTCCAAGTCGCAGCACGAGTCCACGAATGACCACTGTACCGAAGCCGCTATAAAGATCGAGGTACCTCATCCATAACACCTTCTAACTTTCGTGTAACAGAGGAATATGGATGTGTTACACACTGGGGGGGTATTATGCCCAAATATCGGGCCTTAATGGGTACATTTACATGTAAGATACCCTTATCGCAACCATAAAGATAGTGCTTCAGGGGTGGGATGGTATAATAGAGGCCTTTTTGAGATGGTACTGTATATTAAATTTGACAGGCAACCTCCCAGGGTGAACAAACTTCTCAAAGACAAATGACAATATCAGATAATCTGTAATAAATGGTTAACTTTTAGGGCAGGGGTCGGGAACCTATGGCTCGCCAGCCAGATGTGGCTCTTTTGATGGCCACATCTGGCTCGCTGCCAGGGCTCCTATCCAGGGGCGTAACTACAGCTGCATCATGCCTGCTAAGATGCTTGCCGTATTCGGCCATATGTCCGGGGCCCCTGTTCTGCCCCGGCTGTAGTTATGCCCCTGGATGTATTCGGCAGAGCAGCGCAGGGGTACGCAGGGTTAATTCAGGGGCGGCACCTCCCTTTCCCTCCTTGCAGCAGCCTCCTCCGTGTATGAGAGAGGGAGGGGAGGAGACTGTCTGCCTGCAGCCAATCCCAGCGCTGGATGTAGCAGCGCGCGGGAGATTCATACAGAGGAGAGGGCTGCATACTCTGGAGAAGGTCCAGCACCTGAGGAGGAGGAGTCAGCAGGGAATCAGCCAGAGAGGAGTCCTCCCTCCACCCAGTGTCTCTTCACACTCTGCCTTAACCCCTTAGTGTCCTGTGTGCAGGAGCAGCTAAGTGTCCCTTACAGACCCCTTTACATCATCCCCTCATATCTCCCCCCACCACTGCATTTCTACATTAATGTGAGGTTCAGCAGCAGCTGATACACATAATAGCTCGGACCAAAGACAAAATTTGTGTGCACGGCCCCTTTTAGGTGCAGATTTTTCTGTCTTGTGGGACACAGAGTAGCTGCCACACAAAACTGGTGCAAACACGTTATAATTACATGTAGAAGCGCCAAAGATGTTCTATCCAGTGCAAAGTCACCAGAAAACTGGTGCAGATACTTTAATAAATGTATATTATAATATTCTGCAGTGGTTGGTGTCTGTATCAGGATGTTCTGCAACGGTTGCCGTCTGTATGGGGGTGTTCTGCAGCGGTTGGCATGTGTATAGGGATGGTCTGCAGCGGTTGGTGTCTGTATAGGGATGTTCTGCAGCGGTTGCCTCGTGTGTAGGGATGTTCTGCAGCGGTTTGCATGTGTATATAGGATGTTCTGCAGCGGTTGGCGTCTGTATAGGGATGTTCTGCAGCGGTTGGCGTCTGTATAGGGATTTTCTGCAGCGGTTGGCATGTGTATAGGGATGGTCTGCAGTGGTTGGCTCATGTATGGGAATGTTCTGCAGCAAATGGAGTATGTATTGGGGTGGTTCTGTGGCGTCTGCCACGTGTATTTGAGTGTTCCTCCCCCTAGTACTAAGCCACCACTGGACCAAAACAATGGTAATTCTGTAAAACTGTAAAATACAAAAATACATAATTTACATTGGAGCTTTCCATGCAGGACATCTCGCCCAGCACTCTGGCCTCTTCCTTCTTCTGCGCGTGCCTGAAAGCTGCATCTCTCATCATCAGCTGGGAAGAAGCCAGATCCAGGCATGCACATTAAAAAGAAGCCAGAGTGCTGAACAAGATGTGCTGCATCTCAAGATCGTTTGTAAATTATCTATTTTTTATTTTACAGGGAATTACCATTGTTTCGGTCCAGTGGCGGCTTAGTACAGGGGGGAGTACAGTTGCTGTACTAATGACTGCTGGAACCATTGTACTGTCAGTGTGCCTTTAAGCATATTGTACAGCTCTTGCAGAATTATATTTTAAAATATGTGGCGCTTATGGCTCCTTCAGCCAAAAAGGTTCCTGACCCCTGTTCTAGGGTCAAAACCTTATGCCTGTATGAGTAGTTAAAAATATTGGTCACTAGATGGCAGTATTGCTCAACTTTGTTTAACCCCTTCACGCTCCGCGGCGGATATATCCGCCACGGAGCGCAGTGACTTAGCGCTCAGTGGCGGATATATCCGCCACGGCGCCTATGCCGGCTCGGCTCTGGATCAGAGCCGAACCGGCATCGGGAAACACGGGGTGCCGGCTGTAACTAATAGCCGGCACCCCAGTGTAACACCCGCGATCGGAGTTGTCTCCGATCGCGGGTGCTTAACCCTTTAGATGCCGCGGTCAGCGCGACCGCGGCATCTAACAAGCATCTGGGGTGTCTTACCCCCACGATCGGCCCCCCCGAACCGTTTTCGGGGGGCGCCGATCGTTGCTATAGTAACTCTGGGGTCCGATCTGGACCCCAGAGTTACTAGCAAGAATTGCCAGTAAGATGGCGTCTGTGACGTCATCTTACTGGCAAAGTGCCAGCCTATGCAAGTGCATAGGCTGACACTGATAATACTCTGCAATACATGAGTATTGCAGAATATTATCATGAACAAGCAATCAGAGGATTGCTTGTTCATATCCCATGGTATAAAAGTAAAAAAGTAAAAAAAAAGTTATTCAATAAAAAAATAAAGTCATAAATCACTAAAAATGCCCCAAACCCCCAAAACATATAAAGAGACATATAACTCAAAAAAAAAGTCTAAATCATAACACAAACCCCACATATATAGTATCACCGCGTCCGTAACAACCCGTAGAATAAAAGTAAATCATTATTGAACCCCCACGATAAACGCCGTAAAAAAAAACTGTTATAAACCCTCCAAAAATTATGATTTTTACCTTTTCAATCCCACAAAAAATGCTATAAAATGCGACCAAAAAACCATATGTACTTAGACATGATACTGGTGCAAAGTACAACATGTCCCGCAAAAAACAAGCCATCAACCAGCTCCGTAGCCAAAAACGTAACAAAGTTATGCCACTTGGAAGATGGCAATACAAAAATTATAGATTTTTCCCCACATTAGGGTTTTGTTTGACAAATTTAGTAAAACGTAAGAAAATATATTCATGTCTGGTATCCCCGTAATCGTATCAACCCATAGAATAAAGCTAACATGATTATTAGTCTATACGGTGAACACCAAAAAAAAAAAAGTCAAAAATCCAGTACAGAATTGATGCTTTTCTACTCCTGCCCTCAAAAAAAGTTCCTAAATTTTCAACAATAGGTGATACCAACCCCAAAATGGTAACAATGGAAAAAGCATCTCATCCCGCAAAAAAAATGCCGTCACATGGCCCAAATAACGAAAAAGCGAAAATTTTATAGCCTTCAAAAGGGGCCAATGAGGAAACTAAAATCCTGGCAGCTGCAGGGCTCTCCTTCCCTTCTGCGTCTCGCTGTGCGCCCGTAAAACAAGTCACAGCCACATGTGGGGGGTCTTTGTACTCAGGAGAAATTGCAGAACAAATTGTATGGTGGGTTTTCTCTTTTTATATTTTGGAAATGTGTAAATTTTAGTGCTAAATGAACGTATAAGGGAACAGTATGACCATTCTAAATTTCACCTCCATTTTGATTCAATTACTATGAAGATCTCAAGGGGTTAACAATCTTCGTAAAAGCTGTTTCTGATAGCTTGAGGGGTGCAGATTTGAAAATGGGTAGATTATATAGGGGGTTTTGATGCTAAATATGTAAAATTTCATTCAAAACTGTATTTATCCCCAAAATAGTCAATTCTGAAAATCCGGAAAAGCGATATTCTATTTGTAAGCCGCGTGACATCAAAATAAATTATCCAGACATTTCAGAAATTATGAAAATGTAAAGTAGACAAATGGGAAATGTTATTCAGCAACTTATTTAGGTGGTAAATCTATCTGCCTGAAAACGCAATGATTTAGAATTTCGAAAATGGCAAATTTTTCAAAAAATTTATCATATTTTCTTTTTTTTGTAAATAAACGCAAAACTTATCTGCCAAAATTTACCACTAAAATGAAGTACAACATGTGGGGAAAAAACAATCTCAGAATCGTTTTGATAAGTAACAGTGTTCAAAAGTTATAACCATATAAAGCGAAGCAAGTCAGAATCCAAAAAATCGGGCTGAGCCTTAAGCTGTAAAATGGCTGCGTCCTTAAGGGGTTAAATCTTTCATTGGCAGTAAAGAATAACATTACATTCAAGTGTCCCAGTAGTAGTGTCATAGTAACTGATCTCTAAACCGTAAAGATAACTTAAATAAGTATAATCTAGACATCACTCAGGTTACATCCTCATTTTCAAAAGCATAAAAAAACAAACAAACCACAAGTTACATTTAAATATGCATGTAGACATAAGTCCAATATGTGGCATCAAGTGCTAATACCTGAGTACTATGCATTAGGGAGGATGAGAGAACATCGGGCTTTCAGCGGTAGGCCCATGGATAAATCTGAGCCCAATCGAGCACTTCCAGGAGGTTTGGGAGATAGAGGTGGCGGCAAGGTGTCCTCAATTGAGGGGCGTCTCCCACATCCAGCAGCACTTCGTCGGCGAGACTGCAGCTGGGAAACTCTAGGTAGATCCGTTACAAGCCAATTGGGAACGGAGAATGGAGGTATATTCAAGAAACGAAAAAGATCGGCAAGGTCATCAGGGCTCCTTAGAAAAAACGGGGTCCTGTTATGTCGAACAATGCCTCTTAATGTAGTGAAGAAGAGGTTGCAGCAAACGTCTCATGCTCAGGGTACGGGCAGAAACATCCAGGTAGATACGTATATATCTGAACCACCTTCTTGCACAGTTTCTCGGCCCCAGGCTGCGCGCATTATTTTCTCCTTATCCGTGAAGTAGTGTAAACGGCATAGGACATCTCTGGGGGTCGCAGATTCAGCAGTGGACATTCTGGAGAAAACAAGTACGCAGGGTGGCATAAGATGTCATTAAAGATATGCGTTACCCTCTCAGATTGTCTTCTGTTTAAAGCTCAGGCAGGCCCTTTATGGGTATGTTATTTCGCCTGCCGCGATTTTCTTGTTCATCTAATAAAAGGGTCAAATGCTGGATATGTGCTCTAGACTGATTCATCTGTCTCCATGGCAGTGACCCGGGCATCTAGCACCACAGACGCATTTTCAACATTCGTAGTGCGCGCAGAGACCTCCTCAAGCCCCTCTTTGACTTCTTCTAAGGCCTAGTGCTGTGAAAGCTCAAGCCTCTGAACCACAGAGTCCAGATCTTGCCTGGTGCGGAGGGCTTGTATCAGCTCTCTCAGCTGGAATCATCTGGAATTCGGCATCTCCTGAGGAGGATATTGGCAGGGGCTGCTGGCGTCCACGCTTTGTTCCCCAGACTGCACGGTCTGCGATGTTTGTGGCGCCGGCCGTGTAGCAGCGGTGGAGTAGAGGAGGCCGCACCTTGCGGCTGAAGAAAGCGGTCCAGGCCCGGGCAGTTGGGGGGTCGGGGGTCGCCAGCCTTCCCGTGTTCCTCCCCCTCCTTGAGGACATAATCGGCCGCAAGTGAGTCCCTTGATCACGGGTAAGGGAGCCTGAAGGACGGGAGTTCCCGCAGTGCACGTCTTCATGCCGCCATTACCAAGCCACGCCCCTGTTACTTGTTTTATGGGCGCACAGCGAGGCGCACAAGGGAAGGAGGGACCTGCAGCTGCCAGGATTTTACTTTCCTCATTTTGCAGGCTATACAATTTTCGCTTTTTCGTTATTGGGACCATGTCACGAAATTTTTTTTTGCGGGAGAGATGCTTTTTTTGGGGGGTTGGTATCCTCCAATGTTGAAAATTTTGGCTGACACTATGCCTTTAAGATGACGTCACTGACGCCATCTTAATGGCACTGCCTTCAGGCATCTCTTCGGACCCCAGTGGATGCCATAGCATCGATTGGCACCCCCTAAAAAGGCGCCGGGGGGGGGGGGGGCGATCGCAAGGGAAAGATCCCACAAAGGCAAGTTTAAAGGGTTAAACACCTACAATCGGTGTTATCTGGGGATGATTCAAACGATCCAGCACTTTTTTAATGAAATAAATCTTGCTTCTTTATTGAATCGTCATATAAAATCGATCAGCACATTGAATCTTTTTTCATTGTCTGCAAAAACCTGCAACCAGAGGGTGTATCCTTTTGCACTTTCAAGAGGACGGGGAGGATCACCAAATGCTCACAGGTGTAAGGATTTCCTTCATAACATACTTGCAGCATGGACTTTTCTTTTGTTATCCGGGGATGTCAGTGGTAGATTACCCGCGAAAATGCGATTAACGTGAAATACATAGTGTCACGAGCAAACACGAATACATAGTGTCACGGGGGGAGATGGGAGGGAAGGAGTGGGAGAGTGCGGAGCGGGAAGGGTTTAGTATGTCGATTTTCTGTTTAATACATCTAGACTTCTTTACAACTTCTTCCAATGTTAACATTTCGTTACTCTATCTTCTCACCAACCAATCTTGTAAATCCGCTGTATGGAATATTTTCTTTCAGTTTTTGTTTGTTTCCTCCATTTTCTTTTGTTTGGTTTTCTAGGGCAAACTTCTTCAGTTTGTTTGCTGTACTCCCTCTTATCTTTTCATGTCTATTCTCATGTATTGGGGTGGTTACCCCATCCTCACCCCCCTTTTTTTTCTTTTTGTTTGCCGGTTTGGTCATCCTTCCACCTATAATATGTAGCCAAATGCAAAGCTCAACCTGAATTGTTTATAGAATCAATATTACCCAGTGTTATACCCAATATAAACAATCTCAACATACCGCACATATCAATACATTGGCATTCTATGCAAGGTATAAACCTTTCACACAAGAAGAGATACAGTAAAGATATTAATTTTAAACACTTGTGTGATATTAAGATATTATTAAGATAATAATTAGTACTTTGCTAGGTAAGGTAATAATTGGCTCCCAAACACTGAGAGATATAGCAAATTGAGTATAATATCACATAACTAAATATTAATATTTGAAGTCTCCTAGAAAAAAAAAAAATTCTCTCCATAATCTCCCAGAGGTACCGTATATACTAGAGTATAAGCCGACCCGAGAATAAGCCGAGACCCCTAATTTTACCACCAAAAACTGGGAAAACCTATTGACTTGAGTATAAGCCGAGGGTGGGAAATGGATTGGTCACAGACCCCCCCCCCCAGTATATAGCCAGCCAGCCCCCTATGGTATACAGCCTGCCCCCAGTAGTATACAGCCACCCCAGCCTGCCCCCAGTAGTATACAGCCACCCCAGCCTGCCCCCAGTAGTATACAGCCACCCCAGCCTGCCCCCAGTAGTATACAGCCACCCCAGCCTGCCCCCAGTAGTGTACAGCACTTCCCAGCTTGCCCCCCAGTAGTATACAGCGCTGCCCAGCTTGCCCCCCAGTAGTATACAGCGCTGCCCAGCCTGCCCGCAGTAGTATACAGCGCTGCCCAGCCTGCCCGCAGTAGTATACAGCGCTGCCCAGCCTGCCCGCAGTAGTATACAGCGCTGCCCAGCCTGCCCGCAGTAGTATACAGCGCTGCCCAGCCTGCCCCCAGTAGAATACAGCGCTGCCCAGCCTGCCCCCAGTAGAATACAGCGCTGCCCAGCCTTAAAAAAAAAATAAATAAATAAATAAAACTTATATACTCACCCTCCGGTGGCCCCGATCTGCAGTGCTGCTCCCCCGATGTCCGCGCGCGTCCTCTTCTGGCTTCCCCGCCGTCTTCTGTACAACGCGCTGGGCGCCGCCATTGCTCTCTCCCGGGCGGCGCCTAGTATGACGTCAGCAGCGGCGCCCGGGGGAGGGCAATGGCGGCGCCCAGCGCAATGTAGAAAAGACGGGCGCAGAAGCCAGAAGAGGGCCCGCGCGGACATCAGGGGAGCAGCGCTGCAGATCGGGGCCACCGGAGGGTGAGTATATACACGAGTTATACACGAGTATATACGGTATGTTAATTCATAAAAAATTATATCACAAGGTTATAAGTTGGTATCCTGAAAATTACTCCAGACACACTGTACTTTGATATTATAGGAAACAATTATTTCTCCTTGTCATTGTAAAAATGTATCAGTGTACTGTCTCTGCAAATATTTCTAAACATTTTAACTTGATGTTATAGAGAAGAAAAGTTAGTTCTTCCAGTGGCGTGTTTATTCTATTAAAATACTTTCACTCAGTTATATGATAGTATATTGAAAGCTCTTCCAAACACTCAGCATTTTTGTATTTATAGGAGGAAGTTAAATTTCCATAGTCTCACTGAGACATGTTGGTGAAGTTTAATATAGCAGCAAAAATGAAGAGAAGAGTTAACCAGAGAGGGTTAAGTGTCTGCACATAAATCTTCTTTAATCCTCCTGTCATAAGCGAAGTCAAGGCACAGCATACAGTAGTTAAACTTATATGCTCCTGCTGACATACGGTTATATACCTGGGGGGGGGCATCTGCATATGGGCAGGATTGTAATATGAGTGGTGTCTGTATATAACATACCTATGGAGGACATCTGTATTGGGGCTGTATACTAATATGGAGGAATAGGAGGGGCTATATATAACATAACTGTTACCTGTGCAATTGAGATTGATACTACTATAAGGGTCTGTATATAATATTTATGGGGAGATGTATATAATTTAGGGGGCTGTTTATAATATTCCTGTGAGGAATATGTACAAGGGAGACGGTTGCTAATAGGGGGGAGCTGTATATTGTGTAACTGGTGGTATTTATTTATTTGGGCTGGATATTAATATGGGAGGCTGTATATTACTGGGGGGGCTGTATATAATGTACCTTGTGGATCATCCGCACATGTGCCTGTATAAGCTAGGGGGATTGGGGAAGGACAGCATTTAAATTTTAGCCTCGGGTAGCAAAAAGGCTAGAATCGGCCATGCCTCAAGGCAGTGCATGTCATCAGGGTTTACTTTGGGGCATACATCATCAGACCTTTGGCTTCACATGGGGGTTTACCATGCTCAGGTTCCCCTGAAATTCAGGCCCACATGGAGCCGGCTGCACACGTTCCTCAGACTGCTACACAGGATCTATCACCCAGGTCAGCGTTGTACGCAGCTCAATTCGTGTCTCGGTGAGGAGAGCCGCCACGTGTTGCATGCATCCGCTCACATCCTCACTTTGATTACATTTAATCTTGGCAGGAATGTCTTGTATCTGGGTGGAATAGCTGTTCTAGAAGCTTAATATAGGAAGTGAAGGAGTAAGACTTGGCAGCATTGCATTCAGATAAACCAACACTTTCAGGTCACCAACTGCCTGACAATACTTATTTTTACTATGTTAAATTAATTTGTATGGAATGATTCAAAACTGAATCAACTTGGTAAAATGCTAAATGTCTTGCTTTAAGAAATTAACATAAAAATCCCAAGCCATTTGTTTTGTTTTTTTTACATTTATATTCACACAGCAGTATACATTTTGGTTTTATCCCAAACGTGCTTAAGAAATTCAGTTTATATTACTAGGACTTGTTAATCTTTGTTTTTTTTTAATATTTAAATAGTAATTGCTTTGTATTGCTGTTTTTTTAGATGGTGATATGTAACAGTTTCATATCATTTACACAGGTGAAAAAACGGAACAGTTAGTCGGCACTATTAAAACTTGTAATGGCTCTTCATCAGGTGTACAGTTACGAACAGTCTCTGGCATGGCTTCAAAAACTAAAACTACAACTGTTGAACAAAGACGAGCACATGCGCCTTCCCTGCAGGTATGTTTTTTTTTTTTTTTTTATCAGAAGAGTAGAACCTATTCAGTGTGCCTGCATTTAATTTTAGGGAAAAATGATTGATTAAGAGATCAGCATACTACAGAAAAGCTAAAGCACCTAGCAATGCTTCTTTATTTTTTTTACTTTTGACTACAGCATATTTAAAATAAGCTGTATAAAATCTCTTGGAAACAATAATAATGTTTAAAGCCTCTGAATATCCCTCATTTAATGCAGAGCATCCTTGCAGCATTAGAACAGCACACAGCAGTCTCCTAAATAATAGTACAGCTAAGCTTAATTTTCACCTACCATTGGCCGAGACTAAAGAGACATATAATGCATCGCCATCATTTCTGTTTCCTTGAGCAGGAAAAAGTATTATGTAAATTTATCTGTATCAAAGTTTTTCTTTGCTTTAACCTGCCTCTACAAGCACCTGTGGCAACCTCTGGGTGATTGATTGATGTCATACATATGTTTTTATCATGTTTTGTTATAGATTCAATTTTAGCTCTTTATGTAAAGTGGTTTTAAAGATCTCCATTAAAGAAAAGCAGCACAGAACTACAAAATTAACCTAAACATTCAGGTACCAATGACAGTTGCTCATAGAAGGGTTAAAATACAGAACATTTTGGAGCTTTTTTGAAATTTTGAAAAATTTGAGCTTTCAGAAATGCAAATTTTATCAACCAAAAATTTCATCTAACATAACCCAACCACTTTGTGACCAAAGGGATATTCTGAACATTGGAAATCTGGGCATTGAAATTTAATTTCATTCTCCGGCCATTCAGATGAAACGTATTTAAATTCAATTGAATGTTATTAAAACGATTAACCTGGGTGAAGATAACTTTATAATCCGTTAACGTACTGAAGAAAAGAAATGTCCACCACAACTCAGATCATGGGAAAGTCTTTATTAAATAATAAAGGCATGCAAGCACCGTGCCAAGCAGCAACGCCGGAAGTTCAGTGTTTCGACAGTCTTGCTCAAGACCAGATGTTTTGCGCTTAAACACGTGTGTGCAGGCTTTTTTTTAAAAAGAACTTTCTTGACTTCCCACTGGTGTGTGAGTCATGCTGGAGATTTCTTTAATTCACTGAAGTTGTGTCTGTGGGCTTTGGATTGGTTTGAGCACCTCATATGCACCTAATGAAGTTTGGGAACAGAGCAACAGTGGGATTACATCCAACTACTTTTCAAATAGTGTAGCCCTTTAATGTTGTCTCTTAGAAACTAGGTAGTTGTCCTTGCATACAACCACTGCTGCTGTAGTGATTGCACAAAGAAACCGTTTTGCATATGAAAAGTCCAAAAGTTGCACAGTACCACAGCTAGAATGCGGCGGTGGTTGTATACAAGGAAAGCTACTCGTTTCAGATCAACATGGCTTAATTTTATAGAAAATTATCTTTTGCACAGGTAAGTTATTTTTAATAACCTCCAATTGAAGAAATGTGTACAGTATATGGTAGATTCATTAAATTAAATGTGACTACCCAGATGAGAAATTTAAAGAGAACCTACCACCACGAATCGGGTGGTACGTGGATGTAAGGGACGTGAGAAGAGCTCTTTTTAGAGCTAATCCTCACGTCCCCGCTAACTTTTGGGAAACTTTATTGACCGAATATGTAAATTTAGTTATGCGGCTACTGGGGCGTGGAGTAGCCGGCACGAGGCTACACAGCGCGGCTACTCCACGCCCCAGTAGCCACATTGCTCCTCCTACCCTGTTGTGTGCGGCACGCAGCTCCTCGTTGCTGCGCGCCCTCGTCCGATATGACAGTCCCAGCTCCGAGGCCTCCGAGGGCTTGTCAGACGAGGGCCCGCAGCTACGAGGAGCTGCGCGCCGCACACAACAGGGTAGGAGGAGTAATGTGGCTACCGGGGCGTGGAGTAGCCGCGCTGTGCAGCCTCGTGCCGGCTACTCCACTCCCCAGTAGCCGCATAACTAAATTTACATATTCGGTCAATAAAGTTTCCCAAAAGTTAGCGGGGACATGAGGATTAGCTCTAAAAAGAGCTCTCCTCACGTCCCTTACTTCCACCTACCACCCGATCTACCTTTTATAGGTAGATTCGTGGTGGTAGGTTCCCTTTAAGGTTTTGGCCCCTTTTTATATGATTATAACTCTTAAACACTTTTTTACCAAAGTGATTTTGAGATTATGGTTATAGTTTGTTTTTTTTTTTGTTTTTTTTTGGCACATTATACTTCATATTAGTGGTTAATAATTGATGAAAATTTTCTAAATGATCAAATTAGTTGATAACTAACAAGTCCGATATATCTACTTTATTTTTGCATCATTTTAAAAATGTCCTTTTATTTTGTTACAAGATTAGACAGATTACAAATCTATCAGCAATTATCCGTTTTCCTGGAAATTTCAGGAATTTTTTCGGTATCATTTTTGTTTTTAAGGCCATTTGCTATATTTAGTATTCAACCCCCTATGAATCACCCAATGTTTTAAAAGTTCACCCCCAAACTATTAATGGTTTTTAAAAGAAGCTTGTAAACCTTTGAGAATGGTAGTATCTTCTTTCAGCAAGCATATAATGCCTTTCAGAGAAATACTTTGTGTGTGTGTCTAAGAAACAAAAGCTGATAAAACTATCTTCTTTTTCAGAGTGCTTCCTTAAAGAGGCCGGTCCTACCTACTGAATTTGGTGCAAAAGTTCCTACCACTGTTCGGCAGCGTTACCTTAATTTGTTCATTGATGAGTGCCTGATGATCTGCAAGTCACAACAGGAAGCATTTGCCAAGGTAATATTGTGGGGGAGATTTATCAAAATATTTTGAGATAAAAACCGCTCTAGTTTCTACTGGCAACTTATCAGCTTGGCATGAGCAACTAGAAGAGTTCTCTCGGATATTCTTATTTAAGACCCTATAACTATTTTCCCCAGCACCAACCAGAGAGAGGGATCCATCCCCAGGGACAGGAAACCTGAGCATAAAAAACATGCTCCTCCTATCTTACCTCAGTGGTTTCCTGTCCCTGTAAGGGACCTGAGCTAATGAGTTGATCTCATAGAAGTTTTTTTTCGTGTTTGTGGACCGCTAGTTGGCGGTTTTGTCAGTACCTCTATATGCAGAAAGCCGGTTGCACAGGGTTGGCTAGACACGGATCTCTTCTGCAGAGTGGAGGATCGGCCCCACGCTGGTTGACGTTGGGACGTGAAGTTGATTCCCCAGGTGTGGGTGCGCTTAGTGCCTGGAAGCGCGACCGGAATTAAGCAAGGTATCAATTCCAGTTCGCATCGCGATGCGTTGATGGCATTCACCACTGCATAATCCAGGAGTAGCCCGGGGGTATTAGACCTCCTCCTGGGAGATATATTGTCCCCATACCGCCAGCAGCGGGGCCCGGACCAGAAGGGGGCATGGCTTAACATATGTTAAAGCAACATGAAGGGCTGGTAATTTCATTGCTGCCCAAAAGATGGCGGATAGGCCTGAAGCTCCTGAGCCCCTAAGAACCCAGACTCTGGTAACTAAAGAGTGGGGAGTTATTCCTCTGGCTTTATTCTCACTTGTATTCTGATGGTAATCTTTTAAAGGCTTTAGTCGGAAGAGGCTGGCTCCTAAAAAAAAAAGCCCACCACAGAGAGGTGAATCTGTGGTAGAAAATCGCCTTCCAAGTATGACAAAAATTGTGCATCCTGTATTGGGAAAATAGTTAGAGGAATCCTCCTCATGGCTTGATTCCCTCCGGTCTGTGATTTAGAGAAGAGGTTCAGATGACGGTCAAAGACACCTTGAATACACGATCTGAGTTCGTAAATAGAGACCTCCCAGGACCTTCCTCTGCGGTCACTAGACCTGGGGAATTTTCAAATTCAGAAGTAGTTTTTAGTAAGAGTCTAAACAGCTTCCTCAGTCTCAGAGGAAAAGCTGACGGGGTGCCCTTTATTTGTAATTGTTTGTATTTTCTGAAAATGATTAGAGCCACAATGGACATTGAAGATAAAAAAAGAACCCAAATCAGTTCAGGACATTATGTTTGAGGGTTTAGCAGAAAAGTGGGGGCGCACTTTTCCCATGCATAGTACCATTTCTGCATTAATCTCCAAAGAATAGCAAAACCCTGATAAAAAGTCCTTTATTCCTAGGGCGGTTAAAAGGAAATATCCTTTTGAGACAGATCTTGCATCCCCCTGGGGCCCTCCAACAAAAATTGAGGAATATTGATTCCTCAATAGCAAAAATAGCAAAAATGTCCCGTGGTTCTTCTCTCCCTTTTGAGGACATAGGTACTTTAAAATACCCCATGGATTGTAAAATGGCAGCTTTTCTAAAAAAAAAAAAAAAAACAAAACTTGGGAGTCCTCTACTGCTGCCTTTAAACCTGCGGTGGCAGCAGCGAGTGTGGCCAGCTCTCTATTGCTGTGGCTAAATCAACTAGGGGGAGATGTACAGAGTAAAATGACTAGGGAAGTTCTTAAATCCTCTGTGGCTTATATTCAAAAGGGTGTGGAATTCAGTTGATACATTGAGACTTACAGCTAGATCAGCAGCTTTGTCAAACTCTGCAAGGAGAGCACTGTGGTTAAAAACTGGTCTGGAGGCAAAGCTTCCAGGAGTAGACTTTGTGGTATTCCCTGTGATGGTAACTTTCTCTTTGGTCCCATCTTAGATGACCTGCTGGAAAAAGTGGGAGACAAGAAAAAAAGGGTTTCCTTCCTCCTCTATACCCTATAGATCCAGACCCCTTCGGCCTTTCGGAGTAAAATGTTCCAGAGGGGAGAGAAAGATTCAAAGCTTGGATCTTCTAGACCATTGCAGTGTGTCCTATTTAACCAACCTTGAGAACAAACCAAACAGACCCGTCCCCCACCACAATGACGTGAGACCCCAGGTGGCAGGGAGATTATCCCAATGGAGACCAATGGAGTAGCAATGCTCTCAAAAATTGCTAAGCTCTTCTCCAAAAAAAGTCTTCAAGTCAAGTACCCTCAGGGGAGGAAGGTCAGGGAGTTTTTCTCAACACTCTTTTGGATTAAAAAAGCCCAATTGTTCCTTAAGCACAATAATACATTTGAAAGCTTTAAACGAACACCTTTGGATGCCACGCTTCAAAATGGAAACGTTAAAATCCATGTTAAATCTGTTATTCCCAGGATTTTTTATGACGCCTATTGATTTTAACAGACGCCTATTACCATGTAGCTATTCATCCAGAATACCAGAAATACCTAAGGTTTGTTGTTCATATAGGACAAGAAATCTTTCAGTTTCAATACAGAGCACTCCCTTTCAGTATAGCCTTAGCGCCAAGGGGGTTTACCAAAATGACCTCAGAAATGGCGGCCTATTCATACCTACCTTGGACTACTTCCGTTTAGTGGGTCCCTCAGAGCAAGCGCTAAAGGACCAGGTAGTCAGGGTTGGAAAATTCTGGATTACGTAGGGTGGCTTATAAACTTAGAAATGTCCTTCCCTTCAAAAAGTTTTTCTTGGGATACTTTGATTCCCAATGCCAAAAGTTGTTTCTTCGGCTGGAGAAACAGGAAATAATAAAGGGAAGCATAACCAGGTTAAAATCCACTCCACAGACCTCTATCAGGGGGCGGAAATGTCATAACTAGGCTGTCTGGTAACAACCATTCCAGCATTGCCATGGGCGCAATATCGTTCAAGAGTACTTCAGAATTTTCTTTTTCAGTGTTGGGACAAAAGGCCAGCCTCCCTAGATGTGGTGATAGAAATCGCTGCAGTGGTTCTAGAATCCCTAAACTGGTGGTTAACACCTCAGAATTTAAGAGTAGGTCTCCCTTTCAAGCCCAAAGTAGGTCATTAACACAGACGCCAGCCCCTGGGCATGAAGGGCAAAACATTTCAAGGCTGTTGGGGTCCTCAAGATGTTGCACTATCCTCCAACAGAAAAGACTTGTTGGCTATCCTAAAGGGATTACAGGCGGCCCTTCCTCTTCTAAAGAATCATGGGGTTTCCATCAGAACAGACAATACCACAGCAGTAATATACAAGGAGACACAAGGGGTCCAACACCTTTATGGAGATTACTTCCCATGTATTTCAGCTGGCAGAAACACACCTGGGGTCTTTAAACGCAGTTCACATAAAAGGTTCAGAAAATGTTTAGGCAGACTTTTGAGTTTCAGGATTATCCACCAATGGGCCCAGAATAGGACAGTTTTTTACACGATAACCAGACTGTGGGTCTCTCCGGCAATAGACCTCTTTGCCAACAGGGAAAATCGAAAGGTGGAACAGTTCTTCTCCCTCAACTACAGGGAAGAAACCTTAGCGATACATGCCTTCATCCAAAATTGAGATCATCATCATCTGCTATGTGCCTTTCCCCCAGGGTTCTGATTCTGAGAACTTCTGGAAAAGGTAAAGCGGGACAGGGCAAGAGTCTTTCTCATCGCCCCATTTTTGACACGCTGTGCCTAGTTATCAAGTCTCAGGGACATGTCTATAGCAGATCCATGGATCCTACCAGAAAGGAAAGTCTTGATATTCCAAGGCTCTATTTATCATCCAGAGGTGAAGGGTCTTCATCTCATGGCATGGCTATTGATAGATTAATCCTGGAGAAAAAGGGCCTTTCTTCTAAAGTAGGTACCACCCTTCAAAATGGCACAAATCCTATCACATTCAGAATTTATCTAAGAACATGGAAGGCCTTTTTGTCTTTTGTAGGCCAGAAAAGAATGGACATGGATAACCCCGATTTTGGTGTTGTAGAATTTTTTAAACTAGGCCCTGAAAAGGAGAAAAAAATAGCCACATTGAAGGTACAAGTGTCAGCTTAAGCGGCCTTCTTTGACCAAGACACAGCCCAGTCATCCTTGGATTTCTAGGTTTGTCAAGGCCCCATTAAGACTCTGCCCTTCCATTCGGTCTAAATTCCCTCCTTGGGTCCTATCCCAGGTCCTTAAATTCCTATCAAATCCACCTTTTGAGCCTATAGATAAAGATTCTGACATGCGTCTCTTGATATGGTTATAACTTTTGAACACTGTTGCCTATTTCAGCAATTGAGATTCCCCCAACACACACACACCCACATACACATAGGGTTCTTCATTTTAGTGTAACCAAACATGTAATGCAACCAAAAAAAATGTTTTTTTTTTTTTTTTTTTTGAAAAATGTTAAAATTTCGAAATCATTGCTTTTTCATGCAGATAGATTTGCCACCTAAATAAGTTGCTGAATAAGATTTCCCATATGTCTACTTTATATTTTAATAATTTTGGAAATGTCTGGATAATTTATTTTGATGTCACGTGGCTTACAAATCGAATATTGCTTTTCCGTATTTTCAGAATTTATTATTTTCGGGATAATTACTGTTTTTAATGAAATTTAAATATTTAGCATTCAAACCCCTCTATATAATCAACCAATTTTCTACATTGAACATGTGTGTATGTATATTACAGTTTGATACTTAGTGCAGACCCACTTTTTTAATTCTTTTTATTGGTATATTAAGTAAAACAGACAGTATAACAAAACCAATAACATTAACTGAAGTACATTAGAAATAATATACATAGAATGGCACACCATTGGTGACTAATACTAGTCCCAAAAACCCCTTCCCGATGGAGCTAAGCAAAGACAACAGAAAAGTTTAAATGGACAATGGGGGTGGGGAGTACGTCAGTAGGTAATCAATAATCTAGTGCCAGCACATTTAGTAATCTCTCCAGAGAACAATAAACACAAGATTGCAAGCGGTACCCACCACAGAACAAAGAATATCCAGTTAACATTGTGTAGCACCTCCCTGAGACTGCAAACATTAAAAGGTGTCAGAGGAAGAGCATCGGGAGCCCTATGCCTTCTCGAATTTGTCTGGGCAGCCACAGGGTTTGTAAAGTATAGACTTAATATGGCAAGGTCAGAACCCTTTTCACTTAGAAATCGTGGGAGCCATATATCGTATTGCGATACCAAAGGAGTACTACCTTCAGGACTATAGCTTCAAAATGTAACCAATCGTCTTTCCGGGTAAAACCCAATGGGCACCAGGATGGGGAAGCTGGGACCATTTAATCAGGATATCAGATAACCGAGAAACTACTTCTCTCCAACATAGTTATAGCATAGAAAGTGGATGAAATCTGGATGAACATACCGGCATTGGTGACACCAAGAATCGGGCAATCCTATGCATATGGAATAACCTGGCATGTGTTATATAGAATTTAAATTGTTATTGGCTGCCAGGAATAGCGAGGTGTGAGACTCCTGAGCCACCCAGTCTTCAGACAATTAGGGTATGAGCAGGGCCGATTCTAGCATATTTGCTGCCTGAGGTGGATATTAAAATTCTACCCCCCCTTCCTTTTTAGTAGCCTAATCCTGTTCCAGTGCCTGCACCCTGTTCAGTAAATGCTGAAAACTTAACTAACAATTAACATCCCCACAGGCAGGCTCACTGACACTGTGTTTCTGACTACAGGTTCTGAGAATCCATAGTGGCATCTAGTACCTTTTATAGATGACAAGCTTTTCCATCAGAAAGAGCACTTTTTTCTGGGTTCTCCAATCCATGATGTGTCAATTCTGAATTCACGGCCAGATGTCTTTAGCTCCGTGCAGCACATCTCCACCTGGTGTCCCTAAAAATACCACAGTGACTTACAATATAAATCTCCTGGATAACAACTCTGTGCTCCTAAAAGAAATAGTGTAAAAAGAAGTGGTTACTTTATTCACCCAAGTGCTACGTTTCGGATCCTCTGTGTAGTGTGTCAGGTACAATCTTTCACTTGAACAATGTAATTGATATCTTATGCATTTTATAACATCACTGCTGATGATAAGTAAAGATGTATCTTTAAATGTACACGTTATGACCACACAAAAGATGTATTGTAGTTTGGATTTTATCACATGATAATGTCACATGATTGTATGAGATTTGTATATAAGAATGAACTTGTATCCTTGACACTTGGCTTGAGAAAGGATTCTGAAGAGGATCCGAAACGTAGCACTTGGGTGAATAAAGTACCCACTTTGGTGTGCATTTTTTTACTTTTTGTAACAAGAGGTGGAGAGTCAAACCATTGAGAAGGGCAAGCACCCGAACCAAGTTCTCTAAAAGTGGTGCAGCTGTGAACTTGAGATATGTGTATGTATATAGGCAAACACACACACACATATGTGTATCTATGTGGAGAGATATGTATAGATATGTTATTCAAATACCCCCCCCCCCCCAATTAAATAATATACGGCTCCCATAAACAGATCCCCCTCCAGCTTAAACATTATCTGGCCCCACATATACGGCCCTCCCAGCTTAGTAATATAGTGTATCCCATATACAGCTCCCAAGCTTAGTAATATTCTGTATCCCATATACAGCCCCACCTAGTTTTATTGAAATCCAGCCCTGTATACAGAACTCAGTAGTTTACAGTCTCCCGTATTGTCCACCAGCCCTGTTGAATTGCTATTTGGCCCCAATATATAGCCCACCCCCTCAGTTTAATTAAATACAGGCTCCCATTTTAATATATTGCCCCATATTTAGAGCCATCTCATATTTCGGACGCCATCTTGACTACTGTCCGCCATCTTGGATACAGCGGCCATGTTCCCTGACCATTGTCAAGTTAATGTCATGATTCAAACTTCATTTTATGTAACCTGTTTGCTCGCCTGTCAACTAATACCCTTTGACATTTAATGAGAAGCCAGTCTTTCCTCGATTCTGCATAATATTATGATTCTGGAGCCCACTTATCATCTCCTTCTCAGCAAATTAGGATAAACAATATCTGTGTACAAGGTCTCTGAGAACTGAGCACAATTAATTAACTTTTTCCCAGAATGTGCTGGTAAAAAAAACATAATGGCCAATAGAATCTAAGTGCCTTATCTCCTTTCATACAACACCCCAAATGCTGATTTCTATGTGCTAAAATACAGCTGTGTCTGTTTGAAATTAACAGTGTGATTTGAGTGGATCTATAGACTGGACTGTGTCGTTCTTTTACTCTGTCATCTCGCTGCCGGCAGCCATCTCATCCTCCCTCAAAGGGTTAATTATGACTCGCCTTACAAAAGTTAAGAGGGCTGTTGGGGCCCTGCATAAAAAAATCCCTATCACCACATATATACGGTAGATTTCCCCACCCCAGTTTTATTATATCTAAAAGCCCCTCAGTAAATTTATATACAGCCTCACACATAGCCAACCCCAGTTTATTTATAATATATCTATCTATATATCTAATAAACATGAAAAATTCAAGTCGGCACAGTGAAAGCAGCTCCTCAAAAGGAGGGGTGCAGAGCCCCCCAAGGATCTTGGCCAGGTCCTTACTTGTATACAAAATGGAAATGGCAGGCGGCACTCCATTTAACCTGAACCCTGAAGGTGATTTTTATTGGAACAAGTGGCGACGTTTCGGTGTAATACACCTTTCTCAAGCAGTTTTACAAGTGACCCACTCCGGTTATATATAGGAAACACAATGTGCCATATGCATAGAGGGTATGCCATTAAAGTGCCAGTGCATTCTATACAAAAATATAAATATACTGATCTTGATATAAAACATGTTATACAATATAATGTGCATATACTCTGAATACATAAATAGATATGTATACAAGCATAAATATCGTGTTAAGTATCATTACATAAGTGAAAATAAAGCGCAATATTCGGCTAAGGAAAGGTTAAAATTACCCAGCAAGCTATGTGGTTACTCCTCTGACGTGGAAGCCTCACTACTACTGAATTGGCCCGTCGGCATCTGAGAAATGACACTGCGCATGTGCCGAAATCCAACGAATGTGCAGTACATCTCAGTGGCTGCCGGGCGGCCATAGTGGATTAGGGCCGCGAGTCTTAGAGAAAATCGTACCTATGGATATGTGTGTGACAAAGGATGGGTAAGTATAGGTTGTAATAGTATGGAAAAGAGTGCCCAGCGTATGGTAAGCACAACTTTGAAATTGTGTGCCCCGTCTGTGGTAACGCTGCTATATTGGTGTGGATAATGCCACATGCTGTCTCCATGGTAACCAAAGAGCCTATCAAAGGGCTCAATTCCGCTACAGGTGGTCACTGTGGACTCGGCTTTAGCATTTCACCTATATAGCAGTGTAACCTGTGTCCGAAAATTTGTGCATATAGCACTGGAATGAAACTGCCAGGGTCACACCCTCTCAGGGCGAACACTCACGCCACCCTTCTGGCCATGGTTAAATAGTATGAACACAGGATAGTATGAGGAGACAATATTATCACTATGATATGTAGTCTTAAGATTGTCACCACACTTATGCCAAATTTTAGAAAAAAATGAAGTTTTTAATGTCTAAATAAATACAGAATAACAAAAATGAAAGCCAGATAGTGAGGAAAAAGAGGTTTTTCCACATGAAGGGTTGTCATTCGGCTTGCTGAATGTTCTCTATTCAATTTCAGATATTAGAAGGCGTAGTTATATCTAGAAAAAAAGAGACGAATATCAATAGTCATGCAAAAGTCTCCTATCTAGAAACAGTTGGGGATCAATATAATAGCTCCAGACACCAAAAGCAAGAATTGAGGCTTGTCCCTCAAAAAAACATTGCCAAGGTTGAACTCGACGTTTAACCCGTTGGGTTTTAAAGTGTTCAGTCTAGATATCCATTTTAATTCCATTTTCTCAGGATCTTCTCTCTGTTCCCTCCCCGTCTGAGGGGGGGGGGGGCACGTGGTCTATCAGCACAAATTTCAACTGGCTTTCTGTGTGTCCCTGATCCGTGAAATGCCTTGAGACTGGGACCTGAGTTCATTTGACCTGAACCCTGGAGTGATGCCTGCCATTTCCATTTTGTATCTATCTATCTATCATATTTGCAGGCCCCACAAGGAAAATATACACCCATCCCCCCCCCCCCCCGAGGAAAAAATTATCTTGACCCATGTAAATATATACAGCCACCCCCCAAGGAAAAAAAAAAGAATCTGGCCCTGTATAAATATATATAAAGCCCCCCTTTATAGCAGTATTCGCCCCTTTAAAAAAAAAAATATATAGCCATATTTAAACTGCAACGTACGGAGCAATGAAGCAGCCAGAAAGGTGCTGCGTCGCTCCGCATGTAAATCAAACCTGTGTCTTAGAGATTTATCTTGTGGGTGACTCTGGCAGCAACAGGCGCCCAAATCATCCACATTGCAGCAGCCAATTTTGCCGCTACTTGAAGGGCTCCACATTCTGCCGCCTGAGGGGAGATTTTAATCTGGGTATGAGGGATTCTTGTGGGTGCCTTAACAGCTCTTAGAGGATACCAGATTTATAGGACCCTGAGATTGCAGAACCCTTAGAAGGGGAAAGGAGGAGAAGGCCTTCTCCACTGAAGGGAACTGGGCAAAAGAGGCATGGCATAGTTGCAAACAACCATAGAAGTTGACCGTTATAAAAACCAAATGAAAGTGCTAAAGAGTGAGGTAATCAGTCCAGCTGAGAGAAAATATGTCTGGGCACTAGGATATCCACATGCTCCAAATTTACAGTAGTTTTCGCAATGCAATAATTTTAGGTAAATTTATGACTACGGCCACAGAGGCAGAAGTTTTTAAATTGACACTTTATTTCTATGGTTGGTCAACAAAGGAGCCATGTTAAAAGAAGGATTGAAATATACCCCACATATATTAATATGGACCCACAAATACATAAACGCCTCCTCTCTGGAGACTTAGAAATCACAGCCCCATCTATAGCCCTATGCATGTACTGGCATAAGAAAGGACACCTGATAAGTCTCTGTGCAGAGTAGTGGTGCAGGGTTATTCATTTACTGTGCTAAATCATCACGACAGATTAATTCATGAACCCATTCTCACCCCCTGGAAGGCGCCGATGATCCAAGTGCTTGCACCGATGGCGGGTGTTAACCTTAATTTTGCCGCCGACAGCACTGGAAGCATGATGGTGCATGGGCGCGGCCATCTTACCTCCTATCGTCGCTCCCCCGAACGTCGTCGGGGGGCTGCGATCGGTTGCCATGGTAGCCTCGGGTCTTCGTTTGACCCGAGGCTACCTGGCTTCTGCCTATCCATTACAATGAGCCAGAGGCTTTTACACCTTTTTACATGACATAAATGTAATGAAAAGTGATCAAAATGTCGCACAGTTCTCAAAATGTTAGCAATGAAAATGTTGTCTCATTTACCAAAAAGATTACACATCACACAGCTCTGTACACCAAAGTATGAAAAAGTTATTATCGTCGGAAGATGGCAACATTTTTTTTCTTTTTTGTACACATTCGTTTAATTTTTGAAAATGTATTAAAACGCAATAAAACCTGTATATAAATTTGGTATCACCGCAATCGTACCGAACCAAAGAATAAAGGAAAGCTGTTATTTGGAGCGCAGAGTGAAAGTCGTAAAAACTGAGCCCACAAGAATTTTTTTAAGTTTTTCCACATTTGTAATTTTTTTCCGGCTTCCCACTAGATGACATGGAATAATAAATAACATCACGGGAAAGTAAAATTTGTTATGCACAAAATAAGCCCTCACACAGCTCTGTACACAGAAAAATGAAAAAGTTATGGAATTTTGAAGATGGAGAGTGAGAAATGAGCGAAAATATCCTAAATCCTTAAGGGGTTAAAAACAATACAAATGCACAACATTAAGAAAAGGAGACGTTTTTCTTGTATACGATTAAGTCGCCCCAGTCTTTTGATCCATTTTGATTCTTCTCTTAATAAATCTTTTTGGAATTCTCCTCCTTTTGGGTAATTTTTTTTAAATGCATGATACTTGCAAACTTTAAAGGAAACCTACCACTTTCCAATAGTACTTCTAAGCAGCAAATACTTCCTATTCAGGCTCGCATGGTGTGCCGAGTGCGTACTAAAGTGTTTTTAAAAGCATTACAATGGTTTATGAACCTAACGAAGATGTGCTCTGGCACCAGCTCACCATGAGCTGGTGCTCGGTATTTGCTGCTTGAAGTACTATTGAAAGTGGTAGGTTTCCTTTAAAGACTGTCATTTGTTGGATCAGTCTGGGGGACCCCTTCTTTAATGTTATAGAATTACAATGTTGCTGAAATCTTATTAAAAGGTGGCATATTGTTTTTTCTATGTAATAATGTTTACAAGGACAGAAAATTACGTACGCGATCAAGAGGTTCTACAATTTCTAAAGTCAAAAACTTTATGCGAAACCCCTCCTATTTGCAGAAAATGCCTTGTCAATATTTGACTACAATAGTTGCAGTGCCCACATTTAAAACTGCCTTGGGGAATACCTGCATTTAACCATGTCCCAGTAGGTTTAATGAAGCACTTAGAGTATTTCTCAGCGTCCTACTTCTTCTAAAGTCAGTGTAACGACTTTACTACAGAAAAAGACCCCCGACAGGTTTCTGAGCATATAAGGATGCATTGCAATATCAGGAGGATAAAATCTTCCTGTAAGAATGGGATGTTTCCTTTGAAATCAACCTTTTTTTAGGCAGTACACAGATTAAACTTAAAGGTATTTTTCAATAAATCTGAAGATAAGGTTGACATCAGGAAACTGGGTGAAATACAATTTACAATTGGACTTCTGGGCTTTAGGAAATGTTCCCCCATGACAGAAGAGCATATTCAAGATATTTCCGATGCTTTACTTTTGGCTAATTTGATTGAAGATCCAGACGTAAGCAAGACATATTCTATGACACCTAAAAAAGTTGATGCCTTCAAAAGGAACGGTGGGTTCCACATTCTGCCCCCCAGCCCTTGTCTGCCGGTGGACACCTTGAGTATTTTCAGAATTAAGTCATTAATGATTTACAAGCTTTGGTTAATCCAAAAAATGCTTTAAGTCCTCTGTTCTTAAATGGCTAAAATTTAGAAAGTATATTATTGTGAAACTGGTAGACAAGGGAGGCAATGTGGTACTTCTCTTGAGGGATTGCTATATAAAGAATCTGAAAGACATCTAACCTCCATAAATGCCGAGAGTATTTATACAAAAATTCTGCAGAATATTAGGTGTACAAGTCCTTAGAAGGACCCTACAGAACAAAGGTTGAGAGGAATCCTTCGTGGATTTAATTTTCAGGCATTGGAGTTTTTACATTGTCACATAATGCTTTCATTTTTACCAAAAAGTGGTTTGTGCAAAAACAAACGCCCATTATAGTGACCCCCGCTGCTTGCACCCTGGCAAATTTGTTTCTAGCAGCATTAGAAGAACAACATGTAGGTTCCATATCAAATCCATTGCTGAGATTTACACACATACATATCTCAGATATTTGGATGATGTGTTTATCGTGCGGCTAGGCACAAAAGGAGTTTACAGAATTTGTAGGTTTTTTTTATGAAACAAGTACAACACTGAAACTTCAGTTCACTGAAACATCGTTTTTAGTGATTGCTCCATTAACACAGGTGTGGGTGTTGATGAGTACAGGGCTGGAGATCAATCTGTCATGATTAACCCCTAGGTGCACCTGGACGTTATAGTACGTCCCCGTGGCTAGATGCTAAGCGCATGGGGACGTGCTATAACGTCCTGCTTCTGGCACCCGCTCACAAACTGAGCCGGCACCAGAAGCAGCGGCTGTCAGCTGTCTATCATAGAAATGCCACCAAAAGAAATAAGCCCCTATAGGTGCACATTAAAAAAAAAAAAAATTAGCCTGTACAATTTGACATAGCAAATCAGCGCCTGTCAGTGTATTGTGAAAAAATATTACAATTTGTAGACTGCACCTCCATTTTCTTTTAACCCCTATAAAACACCTAAAGGGTTTACAAACTTCTTAAAAGGGGAATTTCATACGTTGAGGGGTGTAGTTTCCATAATGGGGTAATTTACGAGTCTAGCTATTATTTAGGCCTCTCACAGTCAAAGTCAAGTAGGTCACTCTAAATACGGGTTTTACTGATTTTCCAAAAAAATGTGAAAAACGGTCCCCAAATTCTGAGCCTTAGAACATTCTAATAAAATATGTGGAATCTTAAAAAAACATCCAACATAAAGCAGACATTTGAGAAATGTAAGTTATGAATTTATTTGGGTGCTATGACTATCTGCATCAAAAGTTGAGAATTTATCACGTTAAAAATAAAGAATTTTTCCAAATTTTTGTCAAATTTAGTTTCATGCAAATTTTTAAACTAATTTGAAGTACAATCTCAAAATCCCCTGGATATTTCATAGCGTTCCAAAGCTATAACCACTTATAGTGACACAGGCCAGATTTGAAAAATGGGGCCGTGTCCTAAAGGCCAAAAGAGGCAGAATCCCGTAGGGGTTAAGTAAGAATTACACCACTGGACACTTTAAAATGAGGCTGGTGCTTGGCATCATTGTTTCTCTTCCGTTAACCATGGTTATCTCTAAAGAAACATGTGCAGTCATCATTGCACTGCACAAAACTGGCCTAACAGGGAAGAGTATCGCAGCTAGAAAGATTGCACCTCCGTCAACAATTTATCGCATCATCAAGGGATTCAAGGTGAGAGGTTCGCTTGTTGTCAAAAAGGCTCCAAGGCGCCCAAGAAGGACCAGCAAGCACCAGGACCGTCTCTTAAAAGTGTTTCAGCTTCGGGATCGGGCTACCAGCAGTGCAGAGCCTGCTCAGGAATGGCAGCAGGTGTGAGTGCATCTGCACGCACTGTGAGGCGGAGTCTCTTGGAGCAAGGCCTGGTGTCAAGGAGGGCAGCAAACCGCCAGGGACAGAATGATATTCTGCAAAAGGTACAGGGAGTTGACTGCTGAGGACTGGGGTAAAGTAATTTTTTCTTATGAATCCCCTTTCCAATTGTTTGGAACATCTTGTAAACGGCTTGTTCGGAGAAAACAAGGTGATGGATACCACCAGTCTTGTCTCATGGCAACTGTAAAGCATCCTGCAATCGTTCCTGTGTGAGGTTGCTTCTCAGCCAAGGGAGTCAGCTCTCATACAGTCTTGCCTAAAAACACATCCATGAATAAAGAATGGTTACCTGAATGTCCTCCAAGAACAACTTCTCCCAACCGTCCAAGAGCTGTTTGGTGATCAACAATGCCTTTTCCAGCATGATGGAGCACCTTGCCATAAAGCAAAGGTGATAACTAAATGGCTTAGGGAACAAAACAGAGATTTTGGGTCCATGGCCTGGAAACTCCCCAGAGAACTTGTGGTCAATCATAAAGAGATGGGTGGACAAACAAAAACCAACAAATTGTGACAAAATTAAAGCATTGATTGTGCAAGAATGGCATGCTATCAGTCAGGATTTGGTCCAGAAGTTGATTGAAAACCTGCTAGGGAGAATTGCAGAGGTCCTGAAGAAGGGTCAACACTGCAAATATTGACTTGCTGCATTAACTTATTCTAACTGTCAATAAAAGCTTTTGTTACTCATAGAATGATTGCACGTCTATTTCTGTATGTGATAAAAACATCTGACAAACAGACATAAAAAACAGAGGGCAACAGATCATATGAAAATATAATATTTGTGTCATTCTCAAAACTTTTGGGCGTGACTTTAGTGTAGAAGGACAGTTTCTAACAAACAAAAATATTTTTTTTAGGATACATGTTTTCTATTTGTTAAAAGACATCTGTGTATGAAATACACAGCAGGTATGTATAATAAGTTTTTCAAAAAGAAACCAAGTGTTTACAGAAATCATTATTTTAACAATGGATATAAATATAAATCTAATGGTTACATGTAAATATACCTTATACTAGAGTATAAGCTGAATTTTTCAGTTTTAAGCACAAAAAATGTGCTGAAAAAGCTCACCTCGGCTTATACTCGAGTCAAGAAAAGTGTACTCGCCTTCTGATTTTCTGAAAATAGGAGGGGTTTTGCATAACGTTTTTGACTTTATACATTTCATTGTGTACATAATTTATTGTCCTTGTAAACGTTATTACATAGGAAAAATAATATGCCACCTTTTTATAAGATCATAAAATCTGAGACGATGGGTCCAGTTGGACTTTCTGACATAAACGACTTAAAGGGGTATTCTCGTCTGGGCATTTGCATTCTGTTTCATTAATCTGCCATAAATAAACATTTCTTCAATTAGACGCTATTAAAAAAAAAGTATGCCCGTGTGAAGATAATTTCTCATAAATGTAGTCATATGGTCCCTTAGGAACAAGACTATGTCCTTGAATACGACCACCTCTACTAGTGATTTCACAAAGAAACAAAAGGTTTTTGTATATGTAATGTCCGGGAGTTACTACATGTCCCGCTTCTTTCCTGTTGTAATGAACGCTGAATCCAGGAAGTCAGGCAGGGCTCAATAGCGCATGTTTGGCCACGGCTACCAAAATATGAGGTGTCCGTATCCGAGGAAGCCATCTAGTTTCTAAAGGCAACATGGCTACATTTATGATGAATTATCTTCACTTTTTTTTTTATTAACATCCAATTGAATAAATGTTTATGTATGGCAAATGAGTTTAATTACCCCTTCAAGTGTTTTTCTGTGAAAAAATGCAAGAAAAACAATTTTTTCTTAATGTGCATTCATATTGTTTTTAACGGTGAAAGAATGTTTTCTTTTGCACTGTGAATTGTAATATACACTGCTCGCGATTATAGTGTTTTTAAAGGGAGGTGTTCTGAACATGACAAGGTGGTTTGAGAAAGCTCTACATGTGCAAAATAGCCTTACCTATTGGAACCACGGCGTTCCCATATATGCTGGATTATGCTGGGGCTGTGCTTGCAACCAATGGTGAATAGACCACTTCTGGTTCGACAGGACTTGCAGATTTGTAGGAGCCCCCCTATGCTTATGGTGGTGGTCCCCTGGTGTGGGAATGCACTTTAGGGGAAGGATGACTGTGGACAGCGATGGCTGTAGCGGAGATCCTCTAGAACATGTCTTGCTAATTCAGCAGTTAGCCACACCCCACCGCTTGTAACATATTTATATGTTGATAACACTGATATATCGTGATATGTTTTAAATTCTGTCTAGTTCACTAGTTTTGTTAAAAGAAGTTGGTGTGTCTTGTTTTTTATTTAAAGGGTCATTTAAAGGGTGTGTTGGGCGCTACTCCTATACTTGGCACATCCTACCTGATGTGCCCCTGCTATTTTTAATGGTTTTGAATAAAAGTATATTATAATTTTATGGCCAATCATGAAGGCATTAAAATTATATGACATAAAATTATGTAGGCTGGTTGTAGGGCTAAATGGAGTGGACTCTCGGGTTACCATGACAGCCTAGGGTCTTCTGAAGACCCAAAGCTATTTTGTTTAAACCCATTGATTTCAATATCCGATTAGCACATTGTAGTGAATGCGGAGGAAAATCCCCATATACTGTTATACTGTAGTATGCCAGTATATGGTAGGATCGATCAGTACCAAAGGGTGTCTGAAAAATAGTAAAAATAAAAAGTTCTATATTAAAATAAGTCTAAAAAATTCTAATCACCCCCTCTTTCCCTAGAACTGATATAAATATAATGAACACATTAGGTATGGCCACATATCAAAATATAATAACTGTTTTTCACTGCATTTAATCCCATAACAGAAAATGGCGCCCAAAGTCGAAAATGGCACTTTTTTGCCATTTTAAAAATATAAATTCAATAATAAGTGATTAAAAGTTCGTACAGTCCTAAAAATGATAGCATTGAAAATGTCATCAAAAGTCGCAAAGAATGACACCACCAACAGCTCTGTACACGAAGTATGAAAAATGTTTTAATTCTAAATTTGGTAACCCAGTGATCATACTGAAACAGATTAAATTGAGCAAGTTCGTTTGGGTTACACAGGGAAATCGGTAAAATCCAACCCCACAACAGAATGGCGCAAATGTGTTTTTTCACCAATTTTGTTGCATTTGGAATTTTTTTCACGCTTCCCAGTACACAGCATGGAATGTTAAATACCATCACTATGAAGTGCAATTTGTTACGCAGAAAACTAGCCATTTCACAGCTCAGTACATGGAAAAATAAAAAGTTGTAGATTTTTGAAGGTGGGGAGTGAAAAAATGATAACACAAAAACGAAAAAGGCCTCAATGGAAGAGGTTAACACCCAAAACTAAATATATTTTTATAAACGGCCATTAGAAAGCGTTGCCCCTACCCCTACATTGCCCCCTCCTTATTCAGCAGTCCAGCTTATTCATAAGTGTCAGGCACAGCCATGCCTCCCAGTGCTTGATTGACAGAATGTATGATTATGTGACACTCCTGGTGGCTGCCTCTGTGTGCTTACTGGTACTGGTTGCCATGTCCCAACAGCCTGTCTATCTGTGTTTATAGGAGAAGCAGCCATTTGTATAGGAGAAGAGAGCATGTCTGGTACTTGTGAAGCTGATATCTGGAATCCTTATGAACTGCTCGAACAGATAGTGGTAACAGAATTAGTGATGGCGACCTGATGACAGGTATCCTTTTAAACATGAAGGGTATCGGTATCCCTTGTCCCATAAAGTCTGATCTGTCAAAATTTAGGGTCAGACAGAAGGTGTTCTCCTTATGGAGAGATTGCCCATTAAAGGAATGTGTAGACTTAAAGCCATAGATGCTCCACTAAGGAGATCTTGAAAGTATGCAAAAACTTTTTCCAAGGTGTTAAATGGAAAACAATGCCTCCTTTTGCTACCTTGTGGAGCTAGTGCTATGCTAGTGGATCATCTATGGCTTTAGGTTTCCACATGCCTTTTAAGGTGGCCTTAATTGGCAATCTCTCCATAAGGAGAACACCTACTGTCTGGCCCTAGTCAATAGCCTCTCACGCAGCCAATCCAGTTCCTGTTGCTGTACTGAATAGACCCAACCAGGTCGAAACGGTGCTGTCTACAGTTGGGAGTCTTTTCCTTCTGGAATAGGAATACTGGTTTGGCTTAAAGAGAACCCGTCATGCAAAATAACCCCCCTAAACTAAATATATTTTCATAAACTGCCATTAGAGAGCATTGCCTCTATCCCTTCATTGTCCCTCTACCTGCCTGTAAACCTAAGCAATGAGGTCCTAAAGCTGTATGCAAATGACCTGTGAAATGTCCAATGAAGCATTAGCATATTCAAGCTGTCCACTCTATTCATGAGTGGGAGGCACAGCCACACCCCCAGTGCATGACTGACAGCCTGTATAATGATGTGAGGCTGTATAATGATGTGCTTGCTGGTGGCCACGCCCCCTGCAGCCTGTGTGTGCATGTGTGTGTGTTTAGGAGAGATACAGCAGCTCCGGGCTGCAGCCATGTTACAGCAGAACATGTCAGATTCATGTGTAGCTGATGTCTGTGTATTAGGAGGATGCAGCATGTCAGCAGATGCAGCACAGATACCAGCAATACTTTACTATACATTACACACAGACATGAGCAGGGGGAGGAGAGGGAAGGGGTAACAGGGGTGACATCACTGCCTCTGACCATGTGACCAGCCTCATTTACATGATAAAAAATAGATGATTTTACAATGATTAATGTATGAAATAACTAGATAAAGGCCGGGATAGGATCATTGTGAGCTGCTCCAACAGGTAGAGGTGACAGGACAAGTGACACAGACCTGATGACAGGTGTCCTTTAAGCCAACACCATATCCTTACACCACTTGTAGGTTATACATGGTGTTAAATGGGCTGCTAAAAGGAGGCATTGTTTTCCATTTAACACCTTGGAAAACGTTTTTGCATACTTCCCTGTCAAAATTTAAAAGCTATTATTTTGCATCTAATAGGAACCAACTAAATGGCTGTGCATTTTCTTAAGTCTGCAGTGTCTGAAATGTGACTTGAGATATACTGACTTTGTATTAAATTTAAGAGGTAAATTCTATGTTTGTTTAATCTGTTAATTCTTACTTTGCTAAATTCCTTTTTTGTTTTAATCTCCATTATTACAATGGACCTCATCCTGACCTCATCCAGCTCGTCGTCGAAGGGGATAAATGCTCACGGGTACTGATGTTGCTGTTAGACTTGGCTCTAGCAGTTAGGAGGCTGTCTGCTCCACCAGAATGGAAGTTTAGGAAAGGTCAGACAGGTGTTTGCAGGGACAGATTAAGGGTCCCAGTAGTATGGGGCACCTCATTTAGGATGGGGCTCCTGCTGTTTGGCAGCCAACGGGGGGCCCCCTTCCACAACAATATATGTGGAAAAAAAGATGCCTACATAGTTATCCTGTTTCAAATATCAACGCAAACTCAAAACCCAAAAAATACTACCGCCACACTATTGCCAAATAATGATACCACAATACTGTTACCATTTAAAACTAACATATTTGACATGCAAAAAAAAAAAACAAAAAAAGCACAGTGTGACCGTAGTAGAGTCTAGTGACAGTAATATAGTGACAGTAATATAAACCAATATAGCCAGCAGAAGGCCTCTTAGTAATGAACAAAATACCAAAAAGTTATTTTTTTTTTTAACTAACATAAGACCAATATTCCAACTGAAACCCACATCAATACCACAACATAAAGAAAATACCCACATATTGATAATGAACACAAGATTCTATACACAGACCAGTATTACCAATAATTTACCACATATAAACTCCATTTATTTATGAACTTGACCACCATATTGTTATCATACAAACACCATACAATCACTGATACCTCTGTACTAAAATAATAAATAATATAACATCATGATTGCCTATTACCACTACATAATGACTGAATAATACTGCAATACTAAATGATAATCTATACACAGAGACCAGTTTTTACCACATATAGTGACCATACACTCACCGGCCACTTTATTAGGTACACCATGCTAGTAACGGGTTGGACCCCCTTTTGCCTTCAGAACTGCC
This sequence comes from Engystomops pustulosus, assembly GCF_040894005.1. NCBI lineage: Eukaryota > Metazoa > Chordata > Amphibia > Anura > Leptodactylidae > Engystomops > Engystomops pustulosus. The sequence continues at coordinate 166,779,190 of NC_092411.1, read as the reverse complement.
TCAATTTTGGTCCATATTGACATGATGGCATCACACAGTTGCCGCAGATTTGTCGGCTGCACATCCATGATGCGAATCTCCCGTTCCACCACATCCCAAAGATGCTCTATTGGATTGAGATCTGGTGACTGTGGAGGCCATTTGAGTATAGTGAACTCATTGTCATGTTCAAGAAACCAGACTGAGATGATTCCAGCTTTATGACATGGCGCATTATCCTGCTGAAAGTAGCCATCAGATGTTGGGTACATTGTGGTCATAAAGGGATGGACATGGTCGGCAACAATACTCAGGTAGGCTGTGGCGTTGCAACGATGCTCAATTGGTACCAAGGGGCCCAAAGAGTGCCAAGAAAATATTCCCCACACCATGACACCACCACCACCAACCTGAACCGTTGATACAAGGCAGGATGGATCCATGCTTTCATGTTGTTGATGCCAAATTCTGACCCTACCATCCGAATGTCGCAGCAGAAATCGAGACTCATCAGACCAGGCAACGTTTTTCCAATCTTCTACTGTCCAATTTCGATGAGCTTGTGCAAATTGTAGCCTCAGTTTCCTGTTCTTAGCTGAAAGGAGTGGCACCCGGTGTGGTCTTCTGCTGCTGTAGCCCATCTGCCTCAAAGTTCGATGTACTGTGCGTTCAGAGATGCTCTTCTGCCTACCTTGGTTGTAACGGGTGGCAATTTGAGTCACTGTTGCCTTTCTATCAGCTCGAACCAGTTTGCCCATTCTCCTCTGACCTCTGGCATCAACAAGGCATTTCCGCCCACAGAACTGCCGCTCACTGGATGTTTTTTCTTTTTCGGACCATTCTCTGTAAAACCTAGAGATGGTTGTGCGTGAAAATCCCAGTAGATCAGCAGTTTCTGAAATATTCAGACCAGCCCTTCTGGCACCAACAACCATGCCACGTTCAAAGGCACTCAAATTACCTTTCTTCCCCATACTGATGCTCGGTTTGAACTGCAGGAAATTGTCTTGACCATGTCTAAATGCACTGAGTTGCCGCCATGTGATTGGCTGATTAGAAATGAAGTGTTAACTAGCAGTTGGACAGGTGTACCTAATAAAGTGGCCTGTGAGTGTTTATTAATATGGCAGACTCCAATACATCTAACCCCCATATTAGTATAACTTGTATTATACAGGCCACTGCTCGTTTTTGATTCATTTGAACCCCTTGATGTGGAACTTTTGCAGCCATACTTAGTTTCAAGGCTGCCTAGTCCACTACATTACTTTATTCCCCTGATGAGTGAGTCACACGACATATCAAATGCGCATGAATTACATATTGGAGACTAACGTGGTCTATCAGGGACAGTACTGGGACCGTCCTTGTTAGAGCAGGAGCAATATTGCGGGGTCAGGATACTAACCAATCGTAGGGCTTAGAAGGTCCTGTACCTTCGGACTAGTACCACTAAGACCAGGAGACGGCGCATCGAAGACTGTTTAGATCCCCCTATTATTCCTTACTGTCCGGATTAATGTTAGTCTGTGGTTTTGAGATGATGCACCGTGTCATATGCTATACCGGAATGCACTAAGCACGGTGAGGTATTAATGGGGACCGTGTCACTCGAGGCTTATTGGAGGTCTAAACAAGCTCCCTTTCTGATGTGTTTTTGCGGACTAGATGGTTGATGTGCATATTATTGTGGTTCACTGTGAACTTATTTTATCAGTAAAAGTTAAGTTTCATTTATGGTACTAGTACATTCTGCTGGATTTCTTACCGATTTTTGGATGTATACCACCACACCGCTACCATTACCACTGCATCATGACTGAATAATACCACCACACCCCTACCATTACCACTGCATCATGACTGAATAATACCACCACACCCCTACCATTACCACTGCATCATGACTGAATAATACCACCACACCCCTACCATTACCACTGCATCATGACTGAATAATACCACCACACCCCTACCATTACCACTGCATCATGACTGAATAATACCACCACACCCCTACCATTACCACTGCATCATGACTGAATAATACCACCACACCCCTACCATTACCACTGCATCATGACTGAATAATACCACCACACCCCTACCATTACCACTGCATCATGACTGAATAATACCACCACACCCCTACCATTACCACTGCATCATGACTGAATAATACCACCACACCCCTACCATTACCACTGCATCATGACTGAATAATACCACCACACCCCTACCATTACCACTGCATCATGACTGAATAATACCACCACACCCCTACCATTACCACTGCATCATGACTGAATAATACCACCACACCCCTACCATTACCACTGCATCATGACTGAATAATACCACCACACCCCTACCATTACCACTGCATCATGACTGAATAATACCACCACACCCCTACCATTACCACTGCATCATGACTGAATAATACCACCACACCCCTACCATTACCACTGCATCATGACTGAATAATACCACCACACCCCTACCATTACCACTGCATCATGACTGAATAATACCACCACACCCCTACCATTACCACTGCATCATGACTGAATAATACCAACACAGCCCTACCATTACCACTGCATCATGACTGAATAATACCAACACAGCCCTACCATTACCACTGTATCATGACTGAATAATACCACCACTACCACTGCATCATGACTGAATAATACCAACAAACTGCTACCATGACCTCTGCAAAATAATGCCACCTAACACATACTCAATTAAAGATCATACCAAAAAATGAATCCAAATTAAAAGCTCTGCAGATAGTCTAAGAGATTAATATAATTATACCTGATCACTCACAGTTAAGCCAGTCTCCTAGGCGCTTGTGCACCTTGGGGAGGGACTGGCTAGACTATTACCTTCAGCCCCTTACTTTAGTCATACCGAGTTTCTTAAGAAACACCAAACATTTATTACAGATGGTGCAACAAATGGAATGGAGAGACACTTAAAGTTTGACATCATGATCAAGCTTTAACCCCTTAAGGACGAAGGGTTTTTCGGCCGATTTCTCGCTCTCCAACTTCAAAAATCCATAACTTTTTCATTTTTACGTGTACAGACCTGTGTGAGGGCTTATTTTGTGCGTAACAAATTTTACTTTCCCGTGATGTTATTTATTATTCCATGTCATCTAGTGGGAAGCTGGAAAAAAATTACAAATGTGGAAAAACTTAAAAAAATTCTTGTGGGCTCAGTTTTTACGACTTTCATTCTGCGCTCCAAATAACAGCTTTCCTTTATTCTTTGGTTCGGTACGATTGCGGTGATACCAAATTTATATACAGGTTTTATTGCGTTTTAATACATTTTCAAAAATTAAACGAATGTGTACAAAAAAGAAAAAAAATGTTGCCATCTTCCGACGCTAATAACTTTTTCATACTTTACACATCACACAGCTCTGTACACCAAAGTATGAAAAAGTTATTAGCGTCGGAAGATGGCAACATTTTTTTTCTTTTTTGTACACATTCGTTTAATTTTTGAAAATGTATTAAAACACAATAAAACCTATATAAATTTGGTATCACCGCGATCGCACCGAACCAAAGAATAAAGTAGGCGTGTTATTTGGAGCGAAGAGTGAAAGTCGTAAAAACTGAGCCCACAAGAACGTGACGCACGTGACGTGTTTTTCAATTTTTCCACATTTGGAATTTTTTTTCAGCTTCGCAGTACGCGGCATGTTAAAATAAAGTTTAAAAAATTAATAAAATATAAAACTGATTACGGCTGGCGGTGACCTCCGAGATTAGAAATGGCGCCCAAATGTCTGAAATGCGACTTTTACACCTTTTTACATGACATAAATGTAATGAAAAGTGATCAAAATGTCGCACAGTTCTCAAAATGTTAGCAATGAAAATGTTGTCTCATTTACCAAAAAGATTACACATCACACAGCTCTGTACACCAATCTTTTTGGTAAATGAGACAACATTTTCATTGCTAACATTTTGAGAACTGTGCGACATTTTGATCACTTTTCATTACATTTATGTCGCATTTCGGACATTTGGGCGCCATTTCCCGCCTCTGAGGTCACCGCCGGCCGTAACCGTTTTTATATTTTGATAGATCGGGCATTTTGGGACGCGGCGATACCTAATATGTTTGATTTTTACTGTTTATTATGTTTTATATCCGTTCTAGGGAAAGGGGGGTGATTTGAACTTTTAATATTTTATTTTTTTTTTCTTTTTAAAACTTTTTTTTTTCTTTTTTTTTTTTCACTATTTTTTAGACCATCTAGGGTACATTAACCCTAGATGGTCAGATCGCTCCTACCATATACTGCAATACTACAGTATTGCAATATATGGCATTTTTGCAGGTCAAAAGAAGACCCGAGGCTACCATGGTAACCGATCGCCGCCCCCCAATGACGTTCGGGGGCGTGGCGATCGGAAAAAAGATGGCGCCGCCCGCGCGCCGCCGTCTTTTAAACGCCGCCGGCGACTCAGCCGGCGGCGTTGAGAGGGTTAATAGTCGCGATCGGTGCAAGCACCGACCGCGGTTATTAGCGGTGGGGGTTTTGCGCAAAATGCAAAAACCCCCACCTCTGTATGAAGAGGACTCAGCCCGTGAGCCCTCTTCATACATCCCTTATACCTCTGCGCCGTAGAGCTACGGCGCAGAGCGTTAAGGGGTTGATTTCTGTCAAAATGTGTAAATGAATTTAGTACTTATTCCCCTGAACTGAAAGAGTTCATTTTGATGACAACTGAATTCCTTTTAAAAAATAATTATTTCATGTTTTGTTCTAAATTCTATTTGCAAATGGAGGGGGCACCAATGGGAGCAAAATTTCCCCCTCCCTTGCAAAATATTTATGATACAATGGGAAAAACAATATGTCTTTACGGATAGTAATCCTTACAGGTCGTGTGTAAAGTGGTTTTACTGCTTTATAGACAAACTGCTTTGGATATGGGATGGTACAGGTTTAGAATTTGATGACTTTCCATATCGTCCCCCATGACAGCCCCACCTGGAGGATGACCCCTTGGCGTCTGTAGGGACAGGAAGCGGAGAGGTTAAATACCCCACCCCATGTACTCACACTCCATAGTCTTCCTTTCCCTACACAGGGCAGGGAGTAGAGAGATCTCTCCCCGTCCACTTTAGTGGGACAGTCAGGCATGTATCATAGGCGTAGCACAGGCACGGGATGTATCCTTAAAACCTACCAGGTCCTGGGCCGCGAGCGATGTCTTTGGTACCCTTCCCCTGCCTAAGATGGCACCTCCGACCGGCTCTGTTGATGGCCTGGCGAAGTCAACATCACCCGGGCGCGTGTTAGAGACGGTGGAACACTTCCGGGTGTTCCAAGATGGCGACTTCCGGCAAATATGTGTCGCACCGGAAGTGACGTATCGCAACACGAATATGCCAGCGTGAGCATGTTTGAAATTCAGGTGGGCTCACTTTGATTTGAGGTCTCAGTTTCTGTTGCCATCAGCCGTGCACGCTGCGACGATAAGGTACATCAATATGGTAAAACGACTACGCCTTTAGTAGGTTTCTAATATCAAATTATTGTCCCTTAGATTCTGCGATCCCTGAGACCTACTTGCCTCTTGAGGCTTATTCTCTATCTATCTATCTATCTATCTATCTATCTATCTATCTATCTATCTATCTATCTATCTCTCTATCTATATAAATATCCAAAAAATGAGGCAGCACTCCAGAGTAAAAGTGAAAAAAAAGGAAGGGTTTATTCCAAAACCAGCGACGTTTCGGTGTTTATCACCTTTTTCAAGCAATGTGTGCATACAAATGA